>NC_090445.1:1344459386-1345744125 GCF_031143425.1 Pleurodeles waltl
AAAACCAGGAATCAAACAGGAACAAAATGCAGGTAAATGCAAAATTGAAAAGATTCAGAACCGAAGGCTAAGAATCAGGAGCGAAGACACAATCTGAGCAGAAAGTGATGCAGCGCAAGGAAAGGGAGAAAACAGAGCCCTTATATACCAAGAAACAGGAAGTGACCAACAGGAAGTAAAAAGACACCATTTTAGATAGGGAAAAAGTACATAGGATAGAATAGAACAGGAACCATAGAAAATAGGGACCAAGGAATGCTGGGAAGAAAAAGGTAACATGGGAAGGGGGAAAGACATAAAGAAAGGACAGAAATGCATCGAAAAAGTAAAGAAGAAAAAGAAGAAGAAGAAAGAAAAAGAAACAGGTAAGGAGGGGTCAGGGGAGAACAGGGACACAACAGAAGGCAGAGCGAGGCCCAAAATAATATCTGGGGCCTCGCGCTGTACAAAGAAGACTCGGGGCGCGCCGCGTCCTGAGAACGCGCTGCACGGCGCGAGCTGAATGTTCGGCTCGCGCCGCACCACGCGGCGCAACAATAAGGGATAAATGGACCTGGTATAAGGTGTATTAGGTACCCACTACAAACCAGGCCAGCCTCCTACATTGGTGGTGCAGTGATGGGATTAGTACTTGCAATTGCATTACCACTTTGTTACTGGTCCTTTTCACAAGAAATATATACTCCAATTATTAGAGTTATATACAATTATACCTAGCAGGTTCTTTCAAACTTTCTAAAGGTTTTACAAAGTTCTGAAAGGTTTTTCTTTTCCTCTAAAAAGTTAGGTGAAATAGTTTGCTAACTTCTTACTCTTCTCTCTAACTTTTTTCATCACTATGGTGGTCATTAAGAATATGGCAGGAAACACTGCTGACCGTCGTGGTGACGGTGAACAGAAGATTGCCAGTGGCGGTGAACAGCACACCGCCATTTAATGATGCCAAAATCAGAAACCTCCAAAAAACCTGCAACCTCCAGCCACCGCCAGGGCCCATGATGGCGGAAAGGCTGGACACCCCACCCCGCCACCGCCAAGCAGTCAAATCCTCTGCCCACCAAATAATGATGTACAAATCACTTTGGTGGATAGTGGTTGTCGAACGACCATTGGCGGTACAGACCGCTGCGACCTGCAATGGGACCCAACCCCAAGAAATGCACACATTGGGAAGTTCAAAACCCACACACCTGACATACATCCACAACACAATAAAACACTCACACACATACCCCAACACTCCTTTGCAATGCCAATAGCATGAATTAGACTGACAACACTACACGCATACACTGTACACAACATACCAAAAGTCACACACACATATGCACAAAAGCACCCTCACCAGTACACCCAGAACACCACACCCATAACACACACAATGGCACCCCCAAGCACCCACACTTCACACATAGGAAGCTAAGACCATGGTGGATGAAATAATGAAGGTCGAGAATGTCGAGCCACAGCTCTTCGGGGCACAAGTGCAGCACCCACCCATCGCCAGGAAGATGGAGTTATGGCAGATGATTGTTAACAAGGTCAAACAGTGGGAAACCATTTACGCACAAGGGATGACATCCACAAGAGATAGAATGACCTGCTTGGGAAGGTGAGGGCAATGGCATCCAGGTACAACATTGCGGTACAGAAGACTGGGGAGGTCCCGCACCTACACCTCCAGACTACACCGACTGGGAGGAGAAGGTACTGGCTACCCTGCACCCAGAGGGCCTCACTGGACTCACTGAAGGACTGGACTTGTTTAAGTCATCTACAATTACATCATAACCACGAAACCTGTAATGCATGTACCACCCCTCCAACTACCACCAGAATCACATCCCCACCCAGGCCACAACATCCACATCCAGTCACCCTGCATGCCCACAAACCCACTAACAGGCCCACATCCCTCCCCCTGTGCACAGTCACGTACCCCTGCAAGGATTCACAATGGCACTACTGCACCCACAATGCACCTCTACATCCCACACAAAATGAAAGGATAATCCCACAAAAGGTCCCTGCATGGTCCGATAGGGGAATAAACAGCATAAAATAGGGCAGAGCTGTGTATCCTTATCTGAATTAGTACATGTAACATACATGTCCATTCCCCCCCACAGGCACTACCACCCATGCCACCCGGACAGAAAAGCCAAGGAGTGCCAGCGCCCCACATGGAGACAGAGGCCCCACTCAGGAGGCTAGAGAGAGATGTATAGACAGTGAGGAATACACTGGCCCGTCACACAGTCCTGGTCTGTCACCCTCCAGAAGCCCCACCCAGGATACCCTGGCCAAACAACCCCACCCCAGTGTCTCTAGGCCACTGACTGGCAGACCACATGTACAGAGGCCAGAGTCTCCACCAACCAACAGGCAGGATGATGAAGGCCCCAGTGCAAGTGGGACTGTCAGACCTGTGCAGGGGACATGGGCACAGGGGGCTATGGCCAGTCGGAGGGCATCAGAGGCCCAGGGGGGAGGCCAAAGGATGGATGTGGCAGCCCAGGAGTTGATCTCCGAGGTCCTGGGAGCATACCACCATACCCAAGACAGGGTGGGCCCTTTCCTGGCCACCCTGGAGCAGAATCAAAGGCTGCAGATAGCACAACACCAAGAGGCCATGGGGCAATGGAAGCAGCTCCATGTCACCATGGCTACCAGTGCAGGGGTGCTGCAGCACTACTACACTAGCCAGCCTGAGACCCCCCCACACCTGGAAGCCGTTACCATTGCCTAGGACACAGACCTGCCATCCACATCTGCAGCAGCTACTGGACTGGTGGCACTGCCAGAGGACACACAGGAGACTAACACCCCTAGCCCTGCAGCCCAGCACCAGTCACACAAACATGCCCTCAGACCCAGATATGGCAGTAGAACACCTGCCAGGACCAAGGCCCCTGCAAAGAAGTGTCTCTGCCCTGAACTGTCCTCAAAGTGTGCCACTGTGCTAATATCTTGACCCACCAATACCAACATACCAACTAGCAAGGGACATATGGACCAATACCCACTGCCACCAATCGCTGAGCCTGCGTACCTGGTAGGGATATGCACCATGAGCCCATTCCCTATCACTGTACAGCGCAGCTATGAAATTGGGAAATGTTATAAAACACATCTACACCAAACCGTATGTCCCCTGTAATTAAGAGTATACAATTGTTAATATGCATTAGCCAGTCAATTCCATAATCATATCTTTATTGCAGGAATGGTACCCCGTGCACAACAGTATCTGAAGTAAGTCAAAATGTACACCATGTATGTTTCCATGGCACATGCCACCTCAGACTTCAGTTAACAGTGTCAATGACTACAGACACCACATCTCCAAGCAAATGAGTCAGACTAACACTATGCAGTGCATACAACAGTATCAGTGAACAGCACCTCATGGTCACTGGAAGTATAGGCGGATCAGCTGATTTCTGGCATTTACATCTTACCCCTCTTCATCCTCCCCATCACTCTCATCCACTCTCAGAGTTTGCAGGCCTGGATTTACAGTACCCTCCTCCTCTAGTAGGGGGATAGCTCTCCTCACAGCCAAGTTGTGAAGCATACAGCAGGCCACCACTATTCTACACACCTTCTCAGTGCCATAGCACAGGGATCCCCCAGAGAGATGGAGGCAATGGAATCTAGCCTTCACGAGACCTATAGTGCGCTCAATCACCCTCCTAATACTTCCATAGGCCTCATTGTAATTCCTCTCTGCATCTGTCCTGTGATTTTTCACAGGTGTCAGGAGCCATTGCAAGTTGGGGTACCCAGAATAACCTGCAATAATGAGTGACAGAGGACCTTAACATAATGCCATTACTTGCATACAGGCAGGTTGTCAGCTATGTACAGATCTAGTGTAAGTCACACTCACCTATGAGCCATCCTCTGTCCCTTTGTAGTTGTCCCATCAAGTGTGGTACACTGCTGTTCTTCAGGACAAAGGAATCATGGACTTATCCTGGAAACCTGGCATTTACATGTGATATGTACTGGTCAGCAGTACACACCAATTGTATGTTCATTGAGTGGAAGTTCTTTTTGCTCCTGTACACCTGTTCATTCACTCTTGGGGCTATGAGAGCTATATGGGTTCCATCAATAGCACCTATCACATGGGGGATATTAGCAAAGGCATAAAATCCAGACGTGATGGCAGGGAGTTCAGCCCTTTGGAGAAACTGAACATATGCCTGCATGTGTTGTACAAATGCATCCAGGAATTAGGACAGGACGAGGGTAAACATTGTCTGTGAGAACCCAGCACCCATGCCCACTGTCACCTGAAATGAGCCTGTAGCCAAAAAAAGGAGTACAGATAGCAGCTGCACTTGAGTAGGGATGGCATGCTGATTCCGATTAGCCAGTCTCAGTACAGGATCCAGTAAACCACATAGGTCATGGATTGTTGAACTATTGAGTCTGTAGGTGAGAGTGATGTTACGTTCATCCATGGTATCCAAATCAACAAGAGGTCTGTACACAGATGGGGCCCTTCCTCGCCACATGGGTCTGTACCTATGGGGGAGGAAAGAACACATATGAGGGACTCACATACACGTGCAAAATATGTTGTGAATGAACAACTGGTGTGCAATACGTAGGTTACACACACAAGCTATGTATTATGTACAATGACAGGCACATGTATGCAGAGATGCCTCCGGTCTAATGGCATGCCAGTGTGGATCCATTTCATGAGATGTGTGAATGTGAGGATCAGTCACTCATGCCAGCATGCAACTAAGGGCTGGGATTTGTAGGCCCTGAATGGGGCCCCTGACCAAGAAATATGTACGTGGTGCAGTCTCCTGCCATCCAGGTCTGAGGGAGTGGAAATGACATCATTCCACTGGCTGTAGTTGTCATGGCGGAAGGCAGTATTCACTGCCATGCTCCCATTCATTGGTTTATATGGTTGTCAATGGGGAAACTGGGCCTATCATGATCGCCGCCCGCAGTGATGGTGCACACCGTCGCAGAGCTTAAGTCATGTCGTCACACCAATTTCACTTGACTCCTGATTCCCTTGCATGCAAGTACTCCCTGACTTCACCACGGAGTAGCTCGAGAAGCTGGTAGATGGGGTCCTACCCCTGTATGCCAAGTTATATGGGCAACCAGAGGAGCAGGTGAGTTGGCGATTGTCTTGTTTGGATGTGTGTGATGGTGGCGGATGCCTGTATGCATGTGTCCTCAATTTTTAACTGCACAGGTGTAGATTGTGTGGCATATACTGTTAGTGAGTTGGTAAAATGATCCTGTGAAGTTTCCGGCCCATAGGGGAAGACATGTCAGCTGTATCAGATGGCCATATCCTGATGCCTGTTTTTCTTCTCTGTGTGTCCCATACAGGTCAGCGCCCATCAAAAGAAAGGCCTGTGGCAAACCATCGCCAAGGAGGTGCGGACCCTGGGGCTCTACAAACAGTGGAGCACCCACTGCAGGAAGAGGTGGAAGGACCGGAGGCGCTGTGCCAGGAAAACCTGCGAGGCCCAGCTGGGGAAGGCCTCTCAACGAGGAAGGGGTGCCCGTCGGACCCTGGCCCCACTAATGGTCCGCATGCTGGCGGTGGCCTATCCGGATTTGGATGGTCGCTTGAAGGCAGCACAGCAGACATAAGGGGGTGAGTACCAACACTGTTTAATACCACTTTGATGGATGTGTTTGGGTGCTGTGGTATGTATGCTGTCCAGTGCCAGGCACTCTGACAGGTGTATTCCTGCAGTCCTGCCTCCATAGGAATGGAAATGGTGTGGGGCAGGTGTTGACGGTCCAAAGAGGCCCATGGGGGTTGATCTTCCTGTACTCTAGGATTGTTAGTGGGCCCATGGACTAGTGGGTGCATTGACTCGCCATGATCCCCCATGTGTGTAGTCCACACAGTTCATCAGGTCCATGTTTCATGATGGAAATGATTTGTATGCTGGGATAGTAGCCACTAGTGAGGGGCATAGTCATGACTATTGTTGTAGGTGCTGCATGTAGGTGTGTGAGTTGAATGTGGTTGTGTGTGCACCAAGTATGTACATTCATTCTGATTTTTAGAGATTTCTCTCATCTTTTGTCTCGCCCCCTGTGGCAGAGTCAGCAGAACCCAAGAGGACCACTGGAGGTTGTGACTTTGATACCTCTTCCGATGGCAGCTCTCTGGTGGTGGCAGACCTTAGTGGGCCCACTAATTTTTGTCATCTTCCACCACCCCATGCCATCACCGCCCCCCCCAGTTGCTCCCCACTCAGTTGCACGTGCCTGCTCACCCAGAAGGGTGGGCATTTCCTTCGCCCCAGGCACCTCATCCCCTGCCCCAGTCAGCCCTGCTGCCCTCACAGAGGAGGCTATTGACCTCCTGGGGACCATCTCTGTAGGGCAGACAACCATCTTGAATGCCATCCAGGGGCTAGCATCCCAGATGAAGCAATGCAATGCATACCTGGAAGGCATTCATGGTGCCATGTCTGGCCTACAGAGATCTTTTGAGGCTCTGGCCTCCTCTTTGAAGGCAGCTAGTGTCCCTGGTCTTTCCGTCCCACCACCAACCACATCTACCCCTTCCAGCACCAATCTCCCTTCACCCATCCCAAGCACACATTCAGACAGCCATGCACACACCTCAACATACAAGAAGCATAGAGAGATACACAAGCACCACACTTCCCACAACAGGCATACACACACTGAACATACAAAGGTACACACAACAACATCCACTTCCCCCAGTGTGTCCACCTCTCCCCCCTCCCTGCCTGTTACCTCGACATACACAACCACAAGCACTGCACCCTCAGTCACTGCTGCTGGCCCCATTCTTGCATTTACCACAACATCTGACATCCAGTCATGCACCCCAGACACCACACCTGCACTCACCACAACTACATTGACTGACACATGCAGCACACTCACCAGACCTGTAGATACCCAGAAAACATCCATTTACACTGTCTGCTTGTCTTGTCACACTGTATCCACCCCCCTCCTCCCAAGACAGTCAAACGTTCACAGACACCCACTCAACACACATCCACCACACATCAGCATACTGTACAGGCACCTGCATCCACATCCAGCACACTTACACCTGGTACAAACCCTCCCTGTACCTCCACTCCCACACCTTCCTCCATATCCACCCCAACTGCCCCTAAGAAACTTTCCCTCTCCTGTGTTGACCTGTTTGACCCCACTTGCCCACCCCTTCTCGTTCCTAAACGTGCCCATCTCCTTGCCCTGTCCACTCCTTCCTCGTCCAAGTCTGCCCCAGTCCGCCCTTCCCATTCCCATGCCCCTTCCCCAGAGAGGAAGAAGCCCTGTGTTGCCACTGCCACCCCCAGGTCCAAGCCCACTCCCCCACCTTCCAAGGGCAGGCTCAAACCCCCTTCACCTCCCAAATGTAAGCCCAAGCCCCCCCCCTCCCTACCAGGCGTAAGTCCCAACCCCGACATCCCCTTCCCCTGTTCCCTGAGGTGCCTGGCTGCCCCATTGATGACACTTTACAGTGGAGTACACTGTGCACATGTGGGAGTCAAGTCTGGATTATTTGGACCCTTCAGGGTATTCTTAATGGACTGGGCAATGGCCTTATTTGGACATTACTTTTTAAAGTTCTATTAAAGTTTGTGTGCCCAGTGGTGCTGTTGGCACAATATGGTGATGTGGTTCATCACTTCCTTGAGGGGGTGTGGTGTGCACATGTGTGTACTTTGGTGAAAGTCTTTGTTGTGTATGGGGTGGGATGGTGGGATGAGTTGGGAGTGCGTTGCAGGGTGGGTGGGGTGGGTGTGTAACTGTGCCCTTAGTTCCCATGTGTACTAGGTTGAGGTACTTACCGTTGTCATCTTCGTGGGTGGTCACGGTCCTCGAGGTATACTGCAAGGAGCAACACTGGCATTATTTGCAACTCTCTCTCCATGTCTGCTTCAACGTGATGTGTGTGCCTACAGTGAGTGTTTCCTTTTATTTGGTTTGTTTCAGCCAGTGCCTGGGAACTGACGGCAGTCTTGTGCTTCATTATTTGGTGGGCGGGTAGGGCCTTCCGTCAGCCTGTGGGTGGCCTCCTCTGTCCTCCTCGCAACTCCACTGCTGGCAGTGTGTGAATGGACCGCTACTTGTTTCTCATGTGCTTCATTATTTGGTGCCAGAAGAGCGGTGATTGCCGCCATGTTCATAATGAGGTCCTATGTCTTCTATAGAGGCTACCCCCAGGGTTGTTAAGACCACTTATGAAACTCTGAATTTCAAAAGTCTGAGGGGTCTCTGCCTGGAAAGAAGCTTAGGGATTGGGAAGAACCCTAACAAGGACTTTCTTTTCAATCTCCTTTTACAAGATGACCAGGAGCATCCTAATGGTCAGGTACAATCAGAAGTGGAGGTAGAGGGAGATTCCACCCATGTAGATTGAGGAGAGGGCCCTGAAGATCCAGGGAAGGGTCCTTCCAAAGATCTTTCCCGTAACAAAGCTCTTAGTGTAGCTGGTAGTGGGAAGGAGTCACACACAGGTAGGGCACCTTTCACACCTGGATACCAGGTCACTAGAGTAACTCAAGTTAGGAGAAAAGTCATCCTCTGCTTATTCCCATGTCACTTCTGTATCAGAAGTGTCACACACATCCAACCCCGAGGATCAATCCCTAGATAGGGAATTCAGAAAGCTGAGGTTGGAGGAGGCCAGACTGAGGCTGCAGCAGGATCAGTTGGCCTTAGATAGGGACTCCCTAGCTGTGGAAAGGGAAAGACAGGGGTTGGGGTTAGTTGCCCATGCTAGCAGCAGCAGAAGTAGTTTCAGAAGTTCCAGTGTTAGAGAAAACACATTTGATTCTAGAAACCTGCACAAGATTGTCCCCCCTTACAAGGAGGGGGATGACATTTACAAATGGTTTGCTGCACTTGAGAGGGCATGTAAAGTTCAGAGAGACCCTCAGGTACAGTGGGCTGCTATCTTGTGGTTATCTTTCTCTGGCAAGGGCAGAGATAGACTCCTTACTGTTAGGGAAGATGACTCTGACAACTACAATGTTCTGAAACCTGCACTCTTGGATGGATTTGGGGTAACCACTGAACAATATAGAATCAAGTTCAGAGAAACCAGAAAAGAGTCTTCACAAAATTGGATAGACTTTGTGGACTGTTCGGTGAAGGCCTTAGAAGGTTGGTTGCATGGCAACAAGGTGTCTGATTATGAAAGCTTATACAATCTGATCTGAGAGCATATTCTTAACAATTGTGTGTCTGATTTGTTACACCAGTATCTTGTGGACTCAGATCTGACCTCTCCCGAAGAATTGGGAAAGAAGGCAGACAAATGGGTCAGAACAAGGCTGAGCAGAAAAGCTTGTACAGGAGGTAACAAAGAAAAGAAGAAAGATGGTGAAAAGTCTCAGGATAAGCATGGGGATAAAAGTAAGCACAAAGATCATTCTTCAGGTCCTCTCCTAAAGGGGTGGGGATAAACAATCTTCCTCTTCTCCTCACACTACACACAATAAAAAGCCCTGGTGCTATGTGTGTAGAGGTAAAGGCAATAGGCCAGGGGATAGGTCCTGCCCAGGTAAAGCCCTGGAGCCTATAACCACTAATACATCAAGGTCTAGTTCCCCTAGCAATAGTAGTAATAGTGGTGGGACTACTGGCAATAGTCAAACAAAGGGTGTAGTTGGGTTCACTTTTGGGTCCATCATAGAAATTAGGGTAGTCACTCCCAAGACAGTTTCTGTCACACCTGGTGGTATTGACCTTGCCTCCTTGTTTGCTTGTCCTCTTAACATGGACAAGTACAAGCATTCAATTGTAATAAATGGTATTGAGGCCCAGGCCTACAGGGACACAGGTGCCAGTATCACTTTGGTGACTGAAAACGTGGTGTCACATGTACAACACCTCCTTGGACAGAAGTACCAGGTTACTGATGCCAATGCCTCCACTCAGTATCTCCCCTTAGCTGTAGTGCAACTTAGTTGGGGTGGAGTTACTGGCCCAAAGCAGGTGGTGGTATCACCTAGCTTATCTGTACACTGTCTGTTAGGTAATGACTTAGAGGCCTCAGGGGGCTGAGGTAGAGTTTAGGACCCATGCATCAATGCTGGGTATGCCTGAGGAACTGCTTCCTCTCATTTCATGTGAAATGGAAAAGCACATGAGAGAAAAAGGCCTGAAATCTCAGGATCCCTTTCAACCAACAGGTAAAAAGGGCATCAAAGTATCATATTCCCACCCTACCACTAAGGCTACCATTCTTGTGGTGGGAGAAACCACTCCTGGGTTGGAACGTGTGCCAAAGGTGCCCACAGCTATCACAGCTGGAAAAGTACCTTTCTGTGGAACCACTAAACCAGATGTGCAAACCTGCACTGTTTTAGTAAATTTGGAGCAACCCTCCAGCCCTCCAAGAGACAATTTAGTGCAGCAGCCATGCACTACCTCTGAACTCTTAAGACAGAAGCCCTGTCCTAGAGGGAATCTTATAGGACAGCAGCCCTGGATAAACATTTTATACAGCGATGGCTTTACTGAGACAGCATCCCCGTCTGGCATTCTCTTCCTTAGGACAGCAACCCTGTCTTGACATAGGCTCAGTTGAACAATCCCACTGCCCTACTTATAAACTTACAAATAGAAACTCTGAGAATATACACATGCACGGTTTTCTAGGTAAAAATCTCCAAACAGGGTGATTTACATCCCCACAGGGAAATAACCATACAGTGGATGATAAAGGGAGTAACCATTCTATTGCATATCTACTCTCCACTTACCACCACTTAGACAATAAGGTTAGCCTTATTGTCCTTCATTTGGTGGGGGGTTATGTGAGAAAGTAGCCTCTTTCTAGCATGGTTAAACCCCATCTTTGGCCTGTTTGTGAGTGTTTGTCAGTGTATTTTTACTGTCTCACTGGGATCCTGCTAGCCAGCACCCCAGTGCTCATAGTTTACAACCTATTTGTCAGTGTGTTTTGCTTGTCTCACTGGGATCCTGCTAGCCCAGACCCCAGTGCTCATAGTTTGTGGCCTACGTGTGTTGTCAGTATGCTTGACTGTGTCACTGAAGTTCTGCTAACCAGAACTCCAGTGCTTATTCTCTCTCTACATACCAAATGTGTCACTACACTTTAGTGACTCCATTTTCCAATTCTGATTAGCACACTGGACCCCCCCTTTATAAGTCCCTAGTATATGGTACCTAGGTACCCAGGGCATTGGGGTTCCAGTAAGATCCTTATGGGCTGCAGAATTTCTTTTGCAACCCATAAGCAGCTCATACAAACCTTTCATCAGGACTGCCACTGCAGCCTGAGCGAAATTGTGCACACACTATTTCACAGCCATTTTTCACTAAACTAAGGGCCTCATTATGACATTGGCAGCAAATGCCGCCTACCGCCACAGCGACGGTTGCCAACATACCGTCGCCGTGGCTACTGACCATCCATGAAACTATGACTGTAGCCGGAATTCTGCTAGAAGGCTGGCGAAATTCCAGCTTGGTCATGGCAGCGGACAGCAGTAAGGTAGCGAGCTGCCAGCAGCAGCCCCATGCCAGCAAGACACCGCCTACCATATCATGTTACATGATACGGCCTGGCGGTGTTTTGCTGGCGGACACTGCTGCTGGCAGCAGCGCTGTGTTGCAACTCCTGCTGGAGGACCCCCCGCAAGCAGGTAAGTCAGTTTCCCGGACAGGAGAGGGGGGCGTTGTGTGCGTGTGTGACTGTGTTTGAATGCGTGCATGCATGTGTAATGCGTGTGTGCATGAGTGATTGTGTGTGTAAGTGCATTTTGTGTCATGTGATTGCGTGTGTGCCTGGATGTATGTTCGTGAGTGTTGCTGTGAGTGTGCATGAATTTATTGATGTGTGGGTGAATGTGTGTATGCGTGTGTGTATGGGTGTGTATGAATGTGCATGTATGTGTGTATTTGTTGAAGGGTGGGGGAGGACTCTTGGGAGGAGGACGGGGCGGGGAGACCCCTATCAGTGCCAGGGAAGGAATTCCCTGGCACTGATAGTGCCTACCACCATGATTTCCGTGGCGGTACAGAAACCACGGAAACCATGGCGGTGGGCGGGGTCAAAATGCCATGGGCGGCCTAGTGACGGCAGCCGGGCTGGAGACTATAGTCTCCAGCTCGGCAGTCATTACCGCCGTGGCGGTCGGTGTGTTAACTAGGCGGTTTGGCTTTGTCCAAACCGGCAATGTCATGATAGTGGAGTTATGTACCGCCAGCCTGTTGGCCGTAATACCTCCACTAATACACTGACCAATGAGGTTGTAATGACCCCCTCAGTAACTTATAAGTCACCTATATGTCTAACCTTCATTTACTGAAGGCTAAGTTCAAAGATACTGGGGGTCATTACAACCCTGGCGGACGGTGTTAAAGGTGCGGTAATACCGCAAACAGGCCGGTGGACAAAAAAAGGGAATTATGACCGTGGCGGAAACCGCCAACATAGACAGCCACTTTAACACTCCGACCGCCACGGCGGTACAGACAAGCAGCGCAGCGGTCACCTCCAACAGACAGGCGGAAGACAATGTACCGCCCACAGTATCACAACCCGCCAATCCGCCACCTTTTCAGGGGCGTATTCACCGTGGATAAAAACACGGCGGAAACAGCTTTTGCAATGGGAGAACGCTTACCTTCTACACATCCCACGAGGAAGGAGGACACCATGGAGCCAAAATTACAAATCCTACCTGCCTTTGTCTTCCTGCTCATTTATGAACACCAGCAACGGCGTCGCCGAAGACAACGGTGAGTACTGCACCTACAACATAGGGGAGGGGGGAGGCAAAAGTCAGGGACACACACACGCAAAACACCCACCCCCACCCTCGTACATTATAACACACACAGCTATGCATGTCAAAACATCACAGTAACAACCCACAACCCCCCCGGAAGAATGCAAAGACCAAAGGAAATCAGTCGAAAAATTGTAATGTATCAAAATACAGGTACCAAATATATACAGATAAATATATACACATCCAAAAGTATATACATTACGAGAAGCAGTGCAGGTATGCACATATCAATGTCCGTGCACCACTGGGCCAAAAATGCATGGGCGAGGCCCACACACGATACCTGTCCACAAACAGAGAGAACACTGATGGGGCATCAGATAGAAATACAACAGGCACCTCAGGGGGACGGGAATGGGGGGGCACCTCAGCCGGATTACAGCACCACGCCAGATCCACGACGGGGCTCCATGCCCATTGATTTATCCTGGGGAGTGCAAAGCCACAGTCTCTCAAGTCTATACAGTGGGTGGGTTGCCCACTGTTCCATCCTGGGGAGTGCAAAGCCACATTCTCTCAAGTCTCTACAGTGGGTGAGTTGCCCACTGTATCATCCTGGGGAGTGCAAAGCCACAGTCTCTCAAGTCTCTACAGTGGGTGGTTTGCCCACTGTTACAGCCTGGGGAGTGCAAAGCCACAGTCTCTCAAGTCTATACAGTGGGTGGTTTGCCCACTGTACCATCCTGGGGAGTGCAAAGCCACAGTCTCTCAAGTCTCTACAGTGGGTGAGTTGCCCACTGTACCATCCTGGGGAGTGCAAAGCCACAGTCTCTCAAGTCTCACAAGTGGGTGGGTTGCCCACTGGACCATCCTGGGGAGTGCAAAGCCACAGTCTCTCAAGTGGATAACAGTCTCCAACGGTTCTGGATGGGGAATGGTGCCCACACTGCATTTAGCTCCCCGTGACGGTTCCTGTATCGTCACAGTCCCAGCTGTGCTTGGGATAACGATGCTTGATGTGGCGGTGTTTCCTTGTTCAGCGGTGCTATGCCATGGCAGTCTCTGATCTGTTCAGCGGTTCTCTGCCCTCTTCAGCGGTGCAGTGCCCTGTTCAGCGGTCTTCACCATGGCGGTGATTCCCTTGTTCAGCGGGGCTTTGCCATGTCGGTCTCTGATCTGTTCAGCGGTTCTCTGCCCTGTTCAGCGGTGCTGTGCCATGTTCAGCGGTCTTCACCATGGCGGTGATTCCCTTGTTCAGCTGGGCTTTTCCATGGCGGTCTCTGATCTGTTCAGCGGTTCTCTGCCCTGTTCAGTGTTGCTGTGCCCTGTTCAGCGGTCTTCACCATGGCGGTGATTCCCTTGTTCAGCGGTTCTTTGCCATGGCGGTAACTGATCTGTGCATTGGTGTGTGGCATGACGGTCCCTCATTTTCCAGCGGGCTGTGGCAGCCGGGGCCCTCCTGGGCACTGACTCTGGCGGGGGTCTCCTGACCAGTGACGATACTCGGGCCCTCCTGGGCAATGACTCTGGCGGTAACTCTGGCGGTGGTCTCCTGACCAGTGACGATACTCGGGCCCTCCTGGGCACTGATTCTGGCGGTGGTCTCCTGACCAGTGACGATACTCGGGCCCTCCTGGGCACTGACTCTGGCGGTGGTCTCCTGACCAGTGACGATACTCGGGCCCTCCTGGGCACTGACTCTGGCGGTGGTCTCCTGACCAGTGACGATACTCGGGCCCTCCTGGGCAATGACTCTGGCGGTGGTCTCCTGACCAGTAACGACGGTGCTGGCGGAGGCGTCCCGGCCGCCGGGGAGGATGGTGCCCTTCTCCGCCGTGCTGCTCTCACCAGACTGTGCAGACTTACTCCGGCCCTTCACCACCTTTGGAGGAGTCACAGCTGAGTCTGCAATCCCCCTGGGACCCTTGTGACCAGTTTTGCCGCCAGGAGTCTTCAACCTGTCCCGTCGGGCACTTTCCAACTTTGGGTGCCTTACAGGGGGTGGACTGGCAGTGCTTTGGCTCCGTGTCACACTGCCTGCCCTGGTGGCCGGTGCACTCCACACACCTTGAACACGCACCACTGGTACAGGAGTCTTTTTGGCTGAGGTACTACTATGGGACTTATGAATTGGAGGGGTGGGGATGGGGGCAAAGAGGTCAACGTTGCTGAGGGAGAGTTTATGACGAACACTGGGATGGGTAGCTGGAGGGGATCTGGGAGTGGAGGAAGAGGAGGTGGTTGTAGGAGGTGTCACTTTAGGGGTTTTGGGTGCAGGTACTGGAGGCTGTCGTGAGGTGGATGGATGTTGGGTGTGTGGGTGCCCGCGTTTGTGTACTTTGGGAGGGGACATCACAGACACACTGGGAGAGGACACAGGGGACGTGTAAATGGGAGTGGGGGTGGTGAGTGCAGGTGAGTGGGGTGTGGTGCTGGGTGTTCTGGTGCGGGTCCTAGTGCCTGTAGATGTAGTGCATGCAGGTGAGAGTGTAGACGAGACAGGGAGGGATGAGGGAGATGATGAGGAGGGGGACACAGTGGAGGCAGTGGATGTTGCTGTGTCTGTATGTGTGTGATGCTTGTGTGAGTGCCTGTGGGATGTGTGGTGCCTATGTTTGCTTGAGCTACTTTTGTGTGTTGAGGTGTGTGCATGCTTGTCTGTTGGTGTGCTTGGGATAGGCTGGGGTACAGGGGATTGGGTCTGGGTGGAGGAAGTTGGAGGGGGAGGCTAGACACAGGGACAATGGCTGCCATCAGTGCTGAGGTCAGAGATTGCAGGGTTCGCTGAAGGGCAGCCTGACCAGAATGAATGCCCTCCAGGAATGCATTACCGTGTTGCAACTCCCTTTCTACACCCTGGATGGCATTCACAATGGTAGACTGCCCAACAGTGAGTGACCTGAGGAGGTCAATGGCCTCCTCACTGAGGGCAGCAGGGGTGACAGGGGCAGGGCCTGAGGTGCCATGGGCGAAGGTAATGCCCACCCTCCTGGGTGAGCGGGCACGGGGCGAACGCTGAGGGGCTGCTGGGATGGCAGTGCTGGTAGGGGAGGTGGCGGCTGTACCTGTAGAAGTGTGGGGCACAGATAGTGCCGCCACCACAAGGGAGCTCCCATCGGCGGACAAGTCCTGTGGTGCATTCTGAGTCCGTGGTGTGGCCCTCCATGGCCATGTGGGATGCAGCTCCCTCGTGCTCCGGTGCCACTGTACCTCTGCCTGATGATGCTGATGCACAAAAGAACATGGAGAGCAGAAAAAGGGGGGGGGCGACAGAAGAAAGACAGGTTGAGTGCATGGCATACCGCTACCGTTGGCGGACAATACAGACACAGCAGCCCCCTGCACTACGCCATGCTCCTGGCCTCTACAGATGCAATTCCTGGGATCTGGCCTACATGGCTATGGTGGACATCTGCACACATGGATGCCACAGGGGCATGTATACCTGTACTTGGCACACTACTGCGGTGGGGTGGTGTGCCACATGGCCTGCTTTACGGAGGGGCCTCGCCTATGGAAGTCGCCCTGGCCTAGGGAATCCCACAGCCCTCCTCCCACACCTAGACCCCTCAATTGCACGCAAAGTCCCAAGAATGATTGTGTACTCACCCCCTTGTGTCTGCTGTGATGCCCTCAAGCGCCCATCAACTCAGGGTAGGCCACCGCCAGGATCTGGAACATCAGGGGGGTCATGGGGCGCCGGGCACCCCTCCCACGTTGGGAGGCCATCCCCAGCTGAGCCTCCACTGTCTTCTTGCTCCAGCGGCGAATGTCCTCCCATCTTTTCTGGCAGTGGGTGCCCCGTCTCTGGTGGACCCCCAGCATGTACTGGGGGATGACCTTGTCCACGAGCTTCTCCAACTCCTGAGCAGTGAAGGCAGGGGCCCTTTCCCCAGACGCAGCAGCCATTGTCTCTTCCAGACCGAGGTCACAGCAGCACTTACAGTGTAGGTCCTCTCCTGTCGAAGATCAGGTATCAAGTGATTGAACAGATAGAAAATGGCGGTCACGCCCGCGGCGGTGACGTCCGCGGCGGTGCGTCTCATCACCGCCGGCGTACTTTATCATTGGCTCCTGGGACCCATAGGGTCCAATGTTAACCAATGCAGCTTTGCGCCGCGGTCTTCGCCCACCCACCGCGACGGTATACAACGCCACCGCAGTTACCTGACATCCCACTGTCCCACTTTAGAGGTCAGGCAGCCGCCATTTCAGGGGCCCACATGGCTTTATTTGCAACTGCGTCACACATACCTAGGCCTACAGTCGACACACATACAGGAAGATCTTTGTCTTTGGTGGCGTGTTCTGTGTATGTGTGGGTACATACCTGGGATTTTGTTGACTCTGTTGTCCCTGTTGTCCTGCTTAGGCACCGTCAGCTTGGACATTTGAGAAGATGGCGGAATCCTCCGGTGTACCGACCGCTGGTGAACCTGTTGACAATGGAGGAGCGACATTTACTCATCACCTACAGGTTTGACCGTGCCACAATCCAGGAACTGTGTACCCAGTTGGAGCCAGACCTGATGTCACCAATCCGCCATCCCACAGGAATCCCCCCTCAAGTGCAGGTGCTGTCAGTGCTCCATTTCCTTGCAAGTGGATCGTTTCAGACAACAGTGGCCATGGCATCAGGGATGTCCCAGCCTATGTTTTCCAACGTGTTGTCCAGAGTGTTGTCTGCCCTGCTGAAACACGTAAGGAGCTACATCGTTTTCCCTCAGGTGCAGGATTTGCCAACAGTGAAAGGTGACTTCTATGCCCTTGGACATATCCCCAAAATCATAGGTGCTATTGATGGAACCCATGTAGCTCTGGTCCCCCCCCACAGGAGTGAACAGGTGTTCAGGAACCGGAAGAGTTATCATTCGATGAATGTACAGATGGTATGTTTGGCAGACCAGTACATCTTGCAGGTAAATGCTATGTTCCCTGGCTCAGTGCATGATGCCTACATCCTGCGCAATAGCAGCATCCTTATATGATGGGTCAACTCCAGAGGCACCGTGTGTGGCTATTGGGGGACTCTGGTTACCCCAACCAGTCCTGGCTATTGACCCCAGTGAGGAATCCCAGGACCAGGGCAGAGGAACGCTACAATGAGGCCCATGGGCGGACTAGGAGGGTGATCGAACGCACCTTCGGCCTCCTGAAGGCCAGGTTCAGGTGCCTCCATATGACAGGTGGTTCCCTATTCTACTCACCAAGGAAGGCGTGCCAGATCCTCATCGCCTGCTCGATGCTTCACAATCTTGCTTTGCGATTCCAGGTGCCTTTTCTGCAGGAGGATGGTCCAGATGGCGGTGTTGTGGCAGCTGTGGAGCCTGTGGACAGTGATGAGGAGGACGCTGAGGAAGAAGACATAGACAACAGGGAGTCAGTCATACGGCAATATTTCCAGTGACACACAGGTGAGAACAGTTATCTTTTTACCATTACATTCACTTTCACAGTTCTACCTCTATCCTGTCTGTCATTTCATAGCAGTATTTGTTCACTGAGTTGTACCTTTCCATTACGGTTTCACAGGTGTGGTTAGCAAAGTGTGTCATCTTCTTGCATCCTTCAAGGACTTGTGATATGTGACATAGGTATGTTGGTTATAAAAATGGAAAGCATGTTGACACTGTCATTGTTTATACATATTTACCAAATCACAGACTGACTCCAGATTGTTTTGTGGTTCAAGGGTGTTTATTGCAGTGCTCAAAAACTGGAGGGGGGTAGTGATGTGGTGATGCGGGACGGTGAAGGAATGTCCATGGCAGAGTCCAGTCTATAAGTCTCACAGGTGCATTGCCCATATGGGCATAGGAAGTGGAGCTGGGGCAGTTCCAATCGGGACAGGGTAACAAAGTGGGACAGGGGGAGGACAATCAGGGTGGTCTCATTTCCTGGCGGGGGTCTTGCCATCTTGCTCTGTCCTGTTCCTGGATCTCAGGGACCGCTTGCGTGGTGGTTGTCAGTCTGCAGGGGGTGGGGTGCTGGTGTGGTGGTCCTGTGGCGGGGCGTCCTGTCCACTAGCACCGGCGGAGGTGGTGGGCAGTTCATCTTCCATGCTAGTGTCAAGGGCTCCTTGGACTGCCACGGTGTCCCTCATGGTCTTTTGTATGTCCTTCAGCACCCCTATGATGGTGCCCAGGGCGGAGCTGATGGTTCTGAGGTCCTCCCTGAACCCCATATACAGTTAGTCCTGCAGGCGCTGGGTCTCCTAAAACTTGGCCAGGACCGTTGCCATTGTCTCCTGGGAGTGGAGGTATGCTGCCATGATGGAGGATAGGGCCTTGTGGAGAGTGGGTTCCCTTGGCCTGTCCGCCCCCTGTCGCACAGCAGCCCTCCCAGTTCCCCTGTGTTCCTGTGCCTCCGTCCCCTGGACCATGTGCCCACTACCACTGCCCCCAGGTCCCTGTTGTTGTTGGGGTGGTGGGTTATCCTGGGTTCTCTGTAGTGGTGGACACACAGCTGATTGACGTGTCGTGGGGACGGAGGTATGGGCCCACTGGGTGGGTGCTGTGCTGGTGTTGCCAGAGGGTGGAAGGTCAGTGTTGGGCTGTTCCTGTGTGAGGGGAACCGACTGTCCTGAGGCCCACGATGGTCCGGGCTGGTCATCAGGATCCAGTAGGGCAGAGCTGCTGTAGTCACTGTGGGCCTCTTCTCTGGGTGGAGTGGAGTTGTGTGGACCCTCCGGTGTGGTGACGTTCCATAGTGGTCCTGCAGGGATATAAGGGCATGATTATTGCATGTGTGTGTGTCATGGTGTACAATGGGTGGGTGAGCGTGTACCCCATTCCAAGCATTCATGTGTGGGGGCTTGTGTCATGATGGTTAGGGGGTTGTTATGGGTATGTGCAGTGAGCATGCTTTAGTGATGGGTGACCATGCTTAGTTGTGTCATGCAGGGCTTGGTGTTGGGATGTGTGGTTTGTGTTATGAGTACATTAGTGAGGAGTTGGAGTGATAGGGGAGGGGTGAGGGCAGGGGTGTGTGATGGCATGCAGGTAGGGTGGGGGGTATAATAGTTGAGATTTAACTTACCAGTGTCCATTCCTCCACCGACTACTCCGAGGCCCTCAGGATGCATAATGGTCAAGATTTGCTCCTCCCATGTTGTTAGTTGTGGGGGAGGAGGTGGGGGTCCGCCGCCAGTCCGATGTACCGCAATGTTGTGCCTGGAGACCACAGAACGCACCTTCCCCTGTAGGTCATTCCACCTCTTCCTGATGTCCTCCCGATTTCTTGGATGCTGTCCCACAGCATTGACCCTGTTGACGATTCTTTGCCATAGCTCCATCTTCCTGGCTATGGATGTGTGCTGCACCTGTGAGCCAAATAGCTGTGGCTCTACCCGGAGGATTTCCTCCA
Source organism: Pleurodeles waltl (assembly GCF_031143425.1). Classification (NCBI taxonomy): domain Eukaryota; kingdom Metazoa; phylum Chordata; class Amphibia; order Caudata; family Salamandridae; genus Pleurodeles; species Pleurodeles waltl. Next base: position 1,344,479,519 of record NC_090445.1, read on the forward strand.
CCATGACCCTGAGCTCCTCCTCGGAAAACCTGGGGTGTCTTTGGCGTGACATGAGGTGGTGTGGGTGATGTGTGGGGTGATGTAAGTGTTGATGTGTGTGGTGATGTGTAGTGGTGTGTGGTGTATTGTGCGTGTAATGTTGTGTGCGTGATGGTGTGGTGTGCCTCTGTGTGGTGGGGTTGTCTCTTGCTGTGCTCTCTCTGTCGCCTTCGTCTCTAATTTTTGGTCGTAAGGGTTTGTGGGTGATGTGGGTGTGTGTTTTATATTGCAATGGGTGTGTGGGAGTGGTGTGTGTATGTGTATCAGGTGTGTGTATTTTGAATTGTCCAATGTGGCGTTGTTTTGGAGATGTGTGTGTATTTTGAGCGCGGCGGTGTGTACCGCAAATGGAATACCGCGGTTGAAAGACCGCTGCTTGGATTCGTGTGTCGTGATAGCATGGGCGTGTTTCTGTTGGCGTGACGGTGGAGGTTTTGTTTTGTTTTCGCCAGTTTATCACTGACCTTTGGTGTGGCGGTCTTGTGTGGGTGTCTGAATTTTGGCGGATTCAGAGATGTGGGTCATAATAGCTGTGGCGGAATTCTGCGGCCGCTGCGGTGTTTTGGCGGTCTTCTGCACGGCGGTAAGCGCCTTTTACCGCCAATGTTGTAATGACCCCCACTGTGTGTGAGGGCATGTGTGAGGGCACCCTTGCACTAGCAAAGGTGCCCCCACGTTGTCCAGGGCCAATTCCACAGACTTTGTGAGTGCATGGACACCATGATAAGCGTGCACTACATATATCTCAATACATATATGTAGCTTCACAATGGTAACTTGGCTCCACCATAGACCCCAGTACTGTCAAACCAGCTCTCTGGGGTTTCCACTGCAGCCCCAGCTGCTACCACTACATTGACAGGTTTTTGTCCTCCTGGGGATTGAGCAGCTCAATCCCAGGAAGGCAGAACAATGCATTTCCTTTAGGAGAGGGGTGTTACACCCTCTCCCATTGGAAATAGGTGTTGCAACCGTGGGAGGGGTATCCTCCCAGAGTCTCTGGAAATGCATTGAAGGGCACAAACAGAGCCCTCCTTGCATAATCCAGTCTACACCAGTTCAGGAACCCCCAGTCCCTGCTCTGGCATGGAACTTGACAAAGGAAAGGGGAGTGACTACTCCCCTGTCTATCACCACCCCAGGGGTGGTGCCCAGAGCTCCTCCAGTGTGTGCCTGGTGTTAGCCATCTTGGATTCCAAGGTCTGGGGACCCTCTGGAGACCTCTGAGTGGCCAGTGTCAGCAGGTGAAGTCAGAGGCCCCTCCTGATAGGTGCATACCTGGGTAGGTAGCCAATCCCCCTCTCAGGGCTATTTAGGGTCTCTCCTCTGGTTGTTTCCTCAGATTCAGTTTGCAAGATTCCTCCAGGACTCCTCTGCATCCTCTGCTTCAGCTTCTGACCATCGGATCAACTGCAGACTGCTACAGGACCCACTGTAACTGCAACAAAGTATCCAGGACAACTCCTGTGACCTGCAACTTCAGCTCCAGCCAGCATTTGCACGTTTCCAAGGTGTGCACGCTCTGAGGACTGCCTGTCTTCACCCTGCACCAGAAGAACTGAAGGAATATCCCATGGAGTGAGGGAGTTACTTCCCAGCTTCTGCAGGCACCTTTCTGCGATGAGAACTGGTACTCTGGGACTCTTCTCCTGATGGCAAGCATGCTCCCTGGAACAGAGGTGGTGGACCAAAATGACCCACACTGTTCAAAGGTTCAGCTGTCCAAATTTGGTGGAGGTAAGAGCTTCCCTCCCCGTGCAGTGACAGTACCCATGTGCACCACGTCTTTTGCAGCTCCTTGGGCTTCTGTGCACTTCTTCCAAAAGTTCTTCATGCACAGTGTAGCCCAGTTCCCCAGCAATCCATCCTGTAATGCACAGCTCCCTGAGTTGTTCTCTGGCGGTGTGGGACCCTCCATTGTAGTGGTGCATGACCACACTTTGCATCTTCTTTTTCCCTGTGTTCTGGGACTCCCGTGGGTGCTGCCTGGTGTTCTGAGGGCTCTCTAAAGTGCTGAGAGTCCCCTCTGTCTCCTCAGTCTGAGTTGAGACCCCCATGTCCCTCCTGGCTCCAGGCAGCTCCTCTTTGAAGCAAACCGCATACTTGCTTGAACCAAGGCTTGTTGGCGGAATCCAGCGACACAAACAGCCTGCAGCCAATACTTGATGTAGGACATATCCTGCACCAAGCAGGAACCCACAGCCATCTTCTTTGGTACACTTCTGTACTTTTCTTCTGACCGGAGAATCCACTTTTGCACCTTCTTCCAGGTTGGCAGGGGCTCCTGTCCATCCTGGACTCTTCTTCGACTTCTGGACTTGGTCTCCTCTCTCCACAAGTCTTCCGGTCCAGGAATCTATAATTTGTTGCTTGCAGTCTTGCTTGGTTCTCGCATAATACTTTATCACGACTTGTAGTGTCTCCTGAGGAAACTTGCTGTACTTTACTCCTGCTTTCCTGGGATCTAGGGTGGGGTACTTTACTTACCTTTGGTGTTTTACTACACTCCCATCGCTTCTCTACACACTACACTTGCCTAATTCGACATTCGCATTCCACTATTTTAGTATATGGTTTGTGTTGCACCTAGGCCCATTGCAATCTACAGTATTTCCTACTGTTTGCACTATTCTATGACTGTTTACTTACCTAATTTTGGTTACTAGTGTATATATTTTGTATAATATTTACCTCCAGAAGTAGTATTGCTTCTAAGATATTTTTTACCTTGTGTCACTAAAAAAAGTAACTTTATTTTTGGTAATACTGAGTATTGTCTCTTATTGTGTATAAGTACTGTGTAACTATAGTGGTATTGCAGGAGCTTTGCATGTCTCCTAGCTCAGCCTAAACCGTTCTACTACAGCTAACCCTAGACAGCCTAAGGTCCTAGAACACTACCTACATTTCACTAATAAGAGATAACTGGACCTTGTATAAGGTGTAAGTACCTTAGGTAACCACTACAAACCAGGCCAGCCTCCTAAAGTTAGTCCCAGTAAAATAGTTACCTACTGACTTTAAGGCCCATATTTATACTTATTTAGTGCCGCATTTGTGCCACTTTTTAATGCAAAAGCTGCGCAAACGTACAAAATACAATTGTATTTTGCACGTTTGCAAAGCTTTTGCATTAAAAAATGACGCAAATGCGGTGCTCATAAAGTATAAATATGGGCCTAAACATTTCTGAGAAGATAGAGTCCTCTGCACAGCAAGTTTGCAGGCTGAATCCGAAGATGGACTCATCCAGAGGGAGATTTACAAAGGATCAGGTCTTGGTGAAGCCGGCAATGAAGGAAAGGCTCTAAGCTTGAAAAGTCCAGAGTTTGTGCCCAGGAAGTTATCAATGCTGATCAGATGCTTCTCTATGTTGGGCCTGGTGAAGATTTCTACCTTTAGACTTATTGGGCCATATTTATACTTTTTGATGCAAAACTGCGCTAACGCAGTTTTGCGTCAAAAAAATTAGCGCCGGCTAACGCCATTCTGAAGCGCCATGCGGGCGCCGTATTTAATCAATGACGTTAGCCGGCGTTAGCCGCCGGCGCTGCCTGGTGCGCGTGGAATAAAACGACGTACACCAGGCAGCGCCGGCGTAGGGGGATATGGAGCTTGGGCGCCAAAAAATGGGGCAAGTTAGGCTGAGGCAAATTTTTCGCCTGAACCCGATTTGCGCCACTTTTTTCGACTCCCAACCCCCATAGAAATGACTCCTGTCTTAGCAAAGACAGGAATCATGCCCCCTTGCCCAATGGCCATGCCCAGGGGACTTCTGTCCCCTGGGCATGGTCATTGGGCATAGTGGCATGTAGGGGGGCACAAATCAGGCCCCCCTATGCCACAAAAAAAAAAACCTTACCTTAATGTCCCTGGGATGGGTCCCTCCAGCCTTGGGTGTCCTCCTGGGGTGGGCAAGGGTGACAGGGGGTGTCCCTGGGGGCATGGGAGGGCACCTCTAGGCTCCTTCCGAGCCCACAGGTCCCTTAACGCCTGCCTTGTCCAGGCGCTAAAAAACGGCGCAAAAGCGGCCGTATGTCAATTTTTTTGACCCGCCCACTCCCGGGCGTGAATTTTGCCCGGGAGTGTAAATACGGCGCACATGCCTCGGAGTCAATTTTTTAGAAGGGAACGCCTACCTTGCATATCATTAACGCAAAGTAGGTGTCCACGCTAAAAAAAGACGCAAACTCCATGGACTTTGGCGCTAGACGCGTCTAACGCCAAAGTATAAATATGGAGTTAGTTTTGCGTCGGAATTGCGTCAAAAAAAACGACGCAATTCCGGCGCAAACAGAGTATAAATATGCCCCATACTCTTTTCTGAAAGTCAGATTTCCTGAGTGGGGCAAGGCCACAGGCTGTACTCAGCAAGAGTTTGATGTTGTCGATGCTGATTGGCATGGGGTTTACTGAATCAGATTTGCTGCTACAGAGAAGAACGTTGCAGGAGCTCCAGCAAAGTTATGCCCACAGGAAATGTGCCCATAGTGGATCGGCTAGTAGGTTGGACCCAGTCCCATGACAGTTCTCCAGGAAAAAAAGTATTGAAAAAGTTTCTAAATCTTAGCTATTAGGTAAGTCAGGAAGAGTAAATTCTGACACCTGCCAAGTGTTTTAGGACCTCAAGAATGGCACTTAGGGTCAGGACTTACTCCAACAGAAGGCACCAGCAAGATCAAGGGTTGCCCACTTGAAACTTGTAAGCCAATGTTTTTTTCAGAAAAGCAGGACTTTTTTCAGCTTTAGTGTTCCTTTATATTATCAACATCTCAGCCAGCAAACCCTTGTAATTCACTTTTTGTCCTGGGTACAAGTGGGAGCAGGTCTAGTCAGATTTTTCTTGGCATGCCTCAACAACAGGTGCTGTCCCACTTCTCTTTTCCACAGCTGAAGAGGCTGTCCAGTGGTGTCACATTTATGGCTGCACTAGTCTGTGGTTGGGGAAGACTCAAACTCTCCCTAACCAATGGGGAAAAGTTCACAGGAGTGTCTCTACCCACCTTTCCAGCAGTTCCTGTGTGTCATATTGCAAACAATCCTAGAGTGTCTCTCTACCTCAATCCAACATGGAAAAACCTTTCTTTTCCTGTACAGAGCTCTTGTACCTACCCTATTTGTGTGGCTGAGGAAATGTGAATGCTCCCTCCTGTGATCACTCAAAACTGATTCCGGGGCAGTGCGTTTCCCATGGGGAACAGGGTCAAGACTAATTTACATATGGCTGGGTCCGAACTGGGGTGGCATGTGAGCAAAAGAATTGATGGATTAAACCCAGATCTGTAACTGGGGTGAATGTTTCATTGGTTCTGCATTCCGTCCATTATTTGTGTTTGTTTGCTTTTGTTGTAATAATGAGTTGTGCCTGCTATTGCATTGCCTCTGTGTTGTTGTTTTGTTGAGTTTTGCCTGTGTATTTCATATTTGTATTGTGATATTTTTGCATTGTTTTGTTGTTATCTGTGGTTCCACTGTTGTGCTGCATTGTTATTTTTGCAGTGTGGTATTTTAATATGATGTTATGTTGTTATGGTGTTGCTGCACCTTTTAAACCTAAGGGATATTGTAATAGCTTTACCCCAAACCATTTTTCTATCTGCCCCTTGAGTAGTGGAATTGTAACATCTTTGATAGTAGTAAATATTTGCTTTGAACCTAAACATTAATGAAATAGGTGTCATTCCACTACAACCTTACAACATGTGTACAAGTCTGCAAAGGAACTACAGAGCACTAAAGAAAAGAATGCCACAAATTCAACTCAAAATATTAACAAAGCACTGATTATTACTAAATACCAATACAACACAATATCATTGTTGTTTTTTATGTTGTTATCTGGTTTGGTTTATTATCCTGTTGTGTTGCTATGGTGTGTTGGTAGCCAGCTTTGTTATTGTTTTATAGTTGTGATTTCATATGTTGTATTTTGGTATTCTTTTCCTGGTCTTTTTTTAGGTTGGTGTATTTTGTGGTACGGGTGATCTGTTGCATTGATATATTAGTGTTGTATTTTTGTGTTTGCATCTTTTCCTCATGTTGATGCATTGTGTGGTGTGTTGTATTGTCTTGTGTAATATGTGTGTATGCTGTGCTCTGCTTTTATTGTTGCATAGATTTCTTGTGTGATGATTTGTTGTTGTCCTCTACTGTTGTTATGAAGGGCTCTAGTTGAGAGCAAATAGAGGATTCTAAACCAGGCCTTTCACTGCTACTATGCCACAGCAGTGGAAATGTCACTAATGGAAGTGCTCACTTTCAAGATATTCTTTTTCATTCCTAGGATCTTCAAGCACCAGAAGAAAGCCATGGAACAGCAGCTGATGGCCTACTTTTCAACTGCTGTCTCTTTCATGTCTCTGCAGACCTGAGGGACACGGGGGAACTAGGTAATGCTTCACCTCCAGCATTTTCTATTTGCTCTGCCATATGTGGATTTGCAGCAACATGTTGCTGATAGTGCATTTAAAGTTATGTTAATGCAGGTTTCCAAGTAATATCTTCACTACACTGTCAGAACAGTGAGAACATTAATTTCACTTTTTCACTGATCTGATGCTGAGCAATGAAGAGCTGAGCTCTGTAGCATCTGTCCTTTCCGTTGGTGATTGTTAGAAATGGGGCAGCCAGGTTACCCCCATCCAAGCAAGGACTTTCACTCTGGTCATGGTAAGTCACACACAGTCCAAATTATCGTGTGCCCACTCTCTGCTAGCTTGGCACTGAGCAGTCAGGCTTAACTTAAAAGGCAATGTGTAAAGTATTTGTGCAATAAATCATACAATAACACCATATAGCACCACAAAAATACACCACACAGTGTTTGGAAAAATATATAATATTTATCTGATAAGATGCAGGTCAAAAACGATTAAAATGAAATAAGTAAATGTTTAGATGTCACTGTAAAAGTGATATAAAGTGTCTTAGGTTTTTGAAAAACAAAAACCTTGGCTCTTAAAAACAATAAAGGTCTCTTGCAAGCACAAAGTACCTGGTTTGCGTTCCAAACCTCCACAAGGGACCGCATAGGAGGTGATGCGTGGAAAACGGGGAGGTGTGCGTCGGTTTTGCCAATTCGCACACCGACTTATGTTGTTATTTTCCACGCAGGGGAAGGCTATGCGTCGACTTCTGACACGCTGTCTTGGTTCCTCTTCGGGTTGTGGGGTTTTCTGGTGCCCTGGTGACGGTGCGTGGAATCCTGGACTTGTGGAGCAAAGTTACAAGCAGTGCGTCGATCCAGTGGGCACTGTGTGGAAATGTCTCCTGCACTGCAGGCGCTGTGTCGATTCCTCTCTGGAAGTCAGGCTGCATCATCCCGGGTCAGTGGTGCACGGATCCGGTGGGCTGTGCGTCGAAGTTCTGGTCGCAAATCAGACGCTGTATCGATCTTCGCCTTGCAAAGTCAAGCTGCAGTGGATTTCTCATCATGGGGCAGGGTGTGCATTGTTTTTGGCAGGTTGTGCATCGTTTTTGGTCGTCTGTGCATTAAATTTTCACCGCACAAGGAGTTCAGTTGCAGGAGTGAAGTCTTTTTGGTTATGAGACTTCAGGGAACAGGAGGCAAGCTCTATCCAAGCCCTTGGAGAGCACTTCCCAGCACAGCGCGAGAGTGTAGCAAGGCAGCAGGGCAACAGCAAGGCAGCAGTCCTTCTCAGAAAAGCAGTCCCAGTGAGTCCTTTGGGCAGCCAGGCAGTTCCTCCTGGCAGGTCTGGTTCTGGGAATCTTCACCAGTTTCTTATCCAGAAGTGTCTGTGAGGGAGAGTGTCTACCCCAAGAAGTGTCTAAAGTTCGTGGTTTTGGGTCCTCTTCTTATACCCATTTTGTCCTTTGAAGTAGGCTTACTTCAAAGGAAAGTCTCACTTGTTTGTGAAATCCTGCCTTGCCAGGCAAGGCCTCAGACACACACCGGGGGTTGGAGACTGCACTGTGTGAGGGCAGGCACAGCCCTTTCAGGTGCGAGTGACCACTCCTCCCCTCTCTCCTAGCACAGATGGCTAATCAGAATATGTAGGCTACACCCCAGCCCCCTTTGTGTCACTGTCTGGAGAGTGGTGCACACAGCCCTACTGTTAAACTAACCGAGAAAGGGAATCCACAAACAGGCAGAGTCACAAAAATAGTTAAAGTAAGAAAATGCCCACTTTCTAAAAGGGGCATTTTCAAACACACAATCAATCTCAAAACCAACTTTACCAAAAGATGTATTTTTGAATTGTGAGTTCAGAGGTCACAAACTCCACATGTCTATCTGTTCTCAAATGGAATCTACGATTTAATCATATTTAAAGCAGCCCCCAGGTTAAGCTATGAGAGAGATAGGCCTTGCATCAGTGAAAACAGAATTTGGCTGTATTTCAATGTCAGGACATATAAAACACATTAGTATATGTCCTACCTTAAACATACACTGCACCCTGCCCATGGGGATACCTAGGGCATACCTTAGGTGTGTCTTATATGTAGGAAATGGAAAGGGTCTGCACACAGAGATACTGCAATGGCAGGTCTGAGACATGATTACAGAGCTACTTATGTGGTGGCACAACCAGTGCTGCAGGCCCTCTAGTAGCATTTGATTTACAGGCCCTGGGCACCTCTAGTGCACTTTACTATGGACTTACCAGTAAATCAAATGCCAATCATGGATAAACAAATCAACAGTACAATTTACACAGAGAGCATATGCACTTTAGCACTGGTTAGCATTGGTAAAGAGCTCAGAGTTTTAAAGCCAACAAAAATAGGTCAGGAAAATTAGGAGAGAGGAGGCAAAAAATGTGGGGATGACCAAGCAAAAAGGGCCAGGTCCAACAGTGATCCACTACGCCCCCCCCCCCCCCTCCGGTCTTAAAAAATCCAGAGATCCTACAAAACAAGGGAGGAATGGGAATGTGATAGAGCTTCTGTGCTTCCAACTGCCATCTAACTTCTCTGTTGCTTTCAGTGCTGTGCTGGAACCCACTCTCAATATTATATCTGAGAGTATGGCGTCTGGTTTGGGATGGAGATTGTGCAGCGGGTGCTGTGGGAGAGTGACAGGATGCCAGATATTTGTTTGCTTTATCTGAAGACGAGTGAGGGAAGAGCTATACCAATCATAATGTAGAAGGTGTTGGGGTTGGTGGTATACAAAGATTTGCATGTCTCACCCATGACTGTGCTACCCTTGTGCTTCTAACCTGAGCTGGTGAAAGGGTTTAAGGCATGGGCATAGCATGCATAAAATAATATAAAATTGATTAATCTCTTTGCATATTTGATATCACTCAGAACCTCTTGTGAAAACATTTCTATTGTTCCCAGTAACCCTTCTTTGGTGCAGTTCTTCCATTAACCTGAAATCACCTCCATGAACATTCCATTTTCCTTTTATAATCTAAGACAGCATTTGCAAACAGGGATGGAAAACAATGTTTAGTACTGTTCATTATGTGAAGAGCCTCCTATTCCTCTCTGTTTATTCCAGGGAATTACAAACTCCAGGTTTTCTCATCAGAAAACATTTTGATGAAATAAGTATCAGCATGGGAAACTACATATTAACACAGATGAATTAATTTTCAACAATAAAAGAATATACACAACATTATGATATACTATAAAATGTTGTAGAAATAATTTCTTAGCTAGTCTAAGAGAGGCACTAAAGGCCTGATTTAGAGTTTGGCAGAGATGTTACTCCATCACAATGGTTATGGATACCTCATCTGCTAAAATCTAAATACCATGGGCTATTATGTGATTTATGGGCTGACTTAGAACTCTGCAGATGTGTTACTCCATCACAACAATGATGGATATATTATATTCCATGGGATTTAGATTTTGGTGGATGGGATATCCATCCCCGTTGTGATGGAGTAACCCATCTGTTGAGTTCTAAATCAGGCCCTTAGATTTCCGTGGACGGGATATCTGTCACCATTGTGACTGAGTAACCCCTCAATAAAACTCTAAATCAGGCCCTAAGTAAGTGAGACAATGGTGAATTAGCCAATGGAAGTATGTCATTGCCAATGTTCCTTCAGTTTAACCCCAACACTATAAACTTGCAAAACTGGTTCTATTTATATAGGAAATATTTCTGACACTGCTATAGAACAACCATTTTAAGGAAAATAATAATGTATCTGTGTATTTTTTCTTCCATTGCTTATCTGTAGGTTTTCACAATGCACAGCATTGTAACAACCTTTTTAATGTAGCAGTTATATAACACTTATTACTGCAGTGTTGCTAACTGCATAAGACACATAGGTGATCATTATGACCTTGGCGGTCAGGTTACCGCCACAACAGCGATGGCAGTAGTACCGTTGCCAAGCTGGTGGTAATGACCACCAAATAATGACCATGGCGGTGATTCCTCCCATAGACAGCCAATGTACCACACCAACCACCACCGAGGTACAACCACTGAACACGGCGGTAGCCACCTACAGGCTGGCGAAAGACAAGGAAACACCCATCTTATCATGATATAGCACACCGCCAGGATTTCGGGGTGGTAGCAACAACACCAAAAGCCTGGCAGAAACACATCACACTCACCTCCAGTGACACTGAGGAGTCTGTGGCTGCAATGGAACCAGAACTGCAAGTCTTCCCAATGCTGGGCAAAAATTGACAGCAATCAGTTGTTTTCAGACGATTTCTTTGATGGGAATAAACTAAAGAGCCATGTGGACATCTTAATTGACAGAGTGACAGACAAGCCTGTGATTCTCCTAGTGAGCCATTGTATCTCTAAAATTGTGTAAGATAGAATTGCTTCTTTAATTGCTGCTGTTAAATTATCCCAAACAAAATATTGACTGGGTTATTTTGACATTGATCTGCATAAAAATTCTGCTGTTTCTTACATCTTAGCTATACAAGATTCATTTATTAATATTATGTGCTTAAACATTTATCATTTCTCTTGTGGATCAGTTTGTTACAAACAGCAGGGACATTTAAGGAATTAACATTGTGATCTGGAAAAATCTTAGTATGTACATGTACATAAGTCGCATGTTGTATTAGCAAGCATGTGCACAAAAAAAACAAACACACAAGTATTGTTTGTGTGGATTCAAATAAAAGGTGAATCCTGGGTCGTCACTCTCTGTTGTGAGATGCAGGTTTCAATGATTGATAAACCCTCAGGCCCTGTAGATCTGTGACCCTCTGTTAGAAATTGGGTTTCTCATTGGCAGAGGTAAGCACCATTTCCAAGCAGGAACCACAGTCCTAGTCAGGGTAAGTCAGATGCCATAAATTAGCCAGTACTCACCCTGTTGTAGCTTGACACAGAGCATTCATGCATAGCTTAGGAAGCAATGTGTAAAGTATTTGTGCAACACTTAAAATAGTAAAACAGTAACAGCACCACATAAACAAATATCACACCTGGTTATAAGAATTAGGAGGGCTTAATTTAATGAACAAAATAAGACCAAAACAACAAAAATCTAATAAGTAGAAGTTGAGATATGATTTTTTTAAAGATTGAAATGCAAAATAGTGCTTAAAAGCATAAAGCACCAACCAGAGTCATCTGGTCATCCCATACCAGGACAAAGTCCAGAGTTCAGGCAACATGCAATGGAGTACAGGCCAACCACAGAACCTATGCAGGGTCTGCTGAGGAGCCGCACCTTAATCCTTCTCACAGCATGAGATACATTGATGATCTCCACTCAGTTGGAGTTTTGCGCCAGAATTCTCCACACAACTATGGTGTTCATTCAGTTGGGTAAAGCCCTGGTTCAGAGTGCAGTGGTTCTGAATGCAATGCGCTGGGTTAATCCATGCTGGATGGGGCAACGTGTCACTCTTCTCCACACAGTGGGAGCTATGCCTTGGTTCTGAAGCAGTGGTACCAGAGGCAGTGTAGCGGTTTCCGAGTGTGATGCACTGGTCGGGTCCCTGTAACAGCAGTGATGTGTCGATCTGGATCTCACAGCAGGTAATGCATTGGTTCCAGTCAGTGAAATGGCATTGATGTGCAGGTTCTGGCAGATGTAGGACATTATATTCACTTCCAAGGGTTCTGGGCTAGTTTGACACCACTTAGCAAAGGAAGACTGGCCGCAAACAAGGTACAGGTGCTGTCTGAGGTTGGAAGAGAAGTCTTTGAGACTTCAGGACAGGAGGTAAGTCACAAAGCCATTTGAGTCTCTTTGGTATGGGGATATAGAGTTACAGGTCCACTCCTTCTCCCTCCCAGGCAAGGAGGGCACCAGGCAGCAGGGCAGGCACAGGAGACAGGAGTCTAACAAAGTCCAGCAAAGTCCAGCAGAGTGACAGTCCCTTCAGCAGCACAGCAGTCCTCCTTCCTGGAAGAATGTCCTCAGGTCCAGACATGTACTGAGTTGGTAGGATCAGAGAGCCAGTACTTATACCTTGTTGGGTCTTTGAAGTAGGGAGACTTCAAAGAGATGTATTAGAAGTGTACAGAGTTCCTGCTCTTCCTGCCCTTCCTCCAGGCTCACCTCAGGGGTTATGCAGCTCTTTGTGTGGGGTCAGGAAATAACCGATTCAGGTGTCAGCTCCTCCCTCCCATCCTGTCCAGGACGGGCCATCAGGATGCTGATGGTCTGTCAGTCAAACCTAAACTCCCTTTGTGTGTGGCTTTCTGGAGGGAAGGCACAAGAGCCCAGCTGCTACTCACCCAGATGTGTATTCAGAGACAGGCAGAAGGCACTGTGTGATTTAGGGTAAAAACTTTTAAAAGGGGCATTTTCAGAATTACATTTTAAAATCCGACTTCACCATCAGTTGTGATCCTAAAATGTGACTCCAGTGACACCAATCTTTGGGGCCCCAACATTTCTCAATCAAACATTGCACTTTTAAAATGTAATAAGGCAATCCCAATGTTAATCTATGGGAGAGATAGGTTTTGCAGTAGTGAAAAGAATTTAGGAAATTCTAGAATTTTTCACTGCCTGGGCATGTAAAACTAGGACTGGACAGAGTGTACGAAGTTTTGCTATGCAGAACTCCATGAAATGCCAAAAACTGTGTAGTGCTCCATGAGCAGTAAGGCACGTTGCTCGCCCTGATTTTTAGTGCCTGGAGTTTGTCCCGCACTGTAAAAACAGCAGAAACTGCACAACACACAGGTCAAGAGGGCACTGCTTCTTTCTGGCACCAGAGTAGATTTTCTACTCAAGCGGAAGCTTCCTCAACTCGAGTGTCAGGTTTTTCAATTTGAGTGGTTGCAACCTGCTGTGATTGCCCTTGTTGAGAAATCTTTCCAGGAGGTGATCTACCATGTGATTTTTCTTGCTTGCTCTCACCAACCTAACGTTGGCGAGCCTCAAGAGGGAAAAAACTCTGTTCAGCGATAATCTGCAGAGTTTTTCAGAACTGTGCAAACTCCGACAGCAGAGCTGAATTCATTACCCACTGCTATGTAAAACTTAAATGTACATGTCCAACCTGCTAACCCCTTATCTGCTGGGCCTTTCCCCCTCCCGGTGCTGAGCCCTTTTTGGCTATTTGGAGTAGCTCATTGTTGGACTTTTTGCCTTATGCAGGGTCATCCCCAGTCTTTTTGCCTCCTTCCTCCTGGTTTTTCTGACCTCTTGCTGTTGGCTCTAGGACTCTGAGCACTTTATCACTGCTGACCAGTGATAAAGTGCAGGTGCTCTCCCATCTAAAGTTGGTATGATTGGCTTATACCTAATTGGCATATTTAATTTACCTATAAGTCCCTTGTACAGTGGTATCTCTATACCCAGGGCCTGTAAATTAAATACTACTAGTGGGCCTGCAGCGCTGCTTGCGCCACCCACTGAAGTAGACTTTCAAAACCTGTCTCAGGCGGGAAACATCCTTTATGCCGACTTTTTTATAACGAAGTCCTGGTTAACGAAAGCGGAACAACGCTTTCTTTAACCACGACTTCGTTATTTTGTGTCTTAACCACGCATGTCCTGAACAACGAACATGCATGGTTAAGGTACAAACAAGGGAGTCGGCTGAGGAGGATGATGCAGATGAGGCGACGACTCAGGTAAGTGGGGGGTTTTAGGTTTTGGGGAGGGGGTGGGGGGTCGGGGGTTTTAGGTTTTGGGGTGGGGTTGGGGGGTGGGGCGTTTTTGGTTTTATGGAGTGGGTGGGGGGTCGGGGTTTTAGGTTTTGGGCTGGGGTTGGGGGGGGTCGGGTGTTTTTGGTTTTGGGGAGGGGGTGGGGGGTCGGGATTTTAGGTTTTGGGGTGGGGTTGGGGGGGTTGGGGCATTTTAGGTTTTGGGGACGGGGTGGGGGGTCGGGGTTTTAGGTTTTGGGGTGGGGCGTTTTGGGTTTTGGGGAGGGGGTGGGGGGTCGGGGTTTTAGGTTTTGGGGTGGGGTTGGGGGGGTGGGGCGTTTTTTGGTTTTGGGGAGGGGGTGGGGGGTCGGGGTTTTAGGTTTTGGGGTGGGGTTGGGGGGTGGGGCGTTTTTGGTTTTGGGGAGGGGCTGGGGGTCGGGGTTTTAGGTTTTGGGGTGGGGTTGGGGGGGTGGGGCGTTTTAGGTTTTGGGGAGGGGGTGGGGGGTCGGGTTTTAGGTTTTGGGGTGGGGTTGGGGGGGTGGGGCGTTTTAGGTTTTGGGGAGGGGTGGGGGGTCGGGGTTTTAGGTTTTGGGGTGGGGTTGGGGGGGTGGGGCGTTTTTGGTTTTGGGGAGGGGGTGGGGGGTCAGGGGTTTTAGGTTTTGGGGTGGGGTTGGGGCGTTTTTGGTTTTGGGGAGGGGGTGGGGGGTCGGGGGTTTTAGGTTTTGGGGTGGGGTTGGGGGGGTGGGGTGAGGCATGCAGGATCAATGGGTGCCTGTTACTAATGACTTTACCAGGAATGCCTTTACAATGAAATATCGTTGTTAAGGCATTCGTGGTAAAGGCATTAGTAGTAACAACGAGGTCCGTGATCCGACCTCGTTGTTTAGGCACCCGTTGTTTTGTCAGTCGGCATTCCGTCGTACAACCGTCTCAGGCCTGCTAGCGCAGGGCCTGTGTGTGCAGTTTTCTGCCACAGGGACCTGCCCTAATGGCAGGGTGCCATGTATGTAGAAAGGCAGGACATGTCCCAAGTTGCGTGGCCTGTCCTGGTAGTGGCAAACAGCCTAACTGGTGTCTCACTGCTGTGAGTGCTGCCTTCTCATAGGATTGCATTAGAAATGCCCTGCCTTATGTGTAAGGGGTATTGTTTGATTTATGAGGGGTAGCGTAGGCGTGTTTGGTATGGTTGTGATGGGGATAATAAATACTGCTTACTGGTGTGGGTGTATTTTTTATTACTATCACAGAAATGCCACTTCTAGAAAGTGCGCATTTATCTGTGCTTATGACTCTGGTGTTTTGCAGCTTGACTCCAATCCATGTCTGGTCAGAGTGACAGTTGGGGTTTTGTGCATACTTTTCAGACAGCCTGTACACAGGTAGGGTGGAGGTGTCACAGAGGTGCATCTGCATAGTCAATAGTCTTCCTGGGCTGAGAGAAGGGAGAGGCGGGGCACACCTGCATTTGTAAAGACTGTGCCCTGGCCTCACTCAATAGGGTCGTTAACCCCCCACTGATGTTTGGAGCCTGTGCTGAAAGGAGAGAGGGGGCACTCCCAGAACCAGTTGTAACTGGCTGGAACCTCCTCTCCATACCATTGTAAAACACTGTAAGAACTGACTATAAGTACAGGGGAATTTTCCCCACAATTTGGATACGTTTGAACTTACCTGGAACTGGACACAGACTACTGGAAGGACTCACCAGGGACCGCCATGGACTACTGCTGCTGGACTGACCGGTGACCTGCTTGGTCACTGCAGAGGACTTTCCACTTGCTGCACATTTCTTGAGCTGGCCTGTTGCTGGGCCCTCCACCTGTGGGCCTTTTCTGATAAACTTGTCTCCCAGGGGCAGTGTGCTGTGGCCCCTGACCCCTACATCCATTCCTAGCCCAAGGAGTGCTGCTGGTGTCTTGCCCCTGTTCCTCAAAGCGCATGGAAAGCGTTCTTTCTCTGCCTTGCACCCATGTCTGTGGAGCGCTCTGCTGAATGTGGAGTTAAGCGCCTCCAGAGCGCTGCTGTGAGATCAGCTCTTGTGCCCTACGAGCACTTCTCCCCACATTAATCACCGCCGTGACCCGAGTGTAAGGAGAACGACGAGCGTGTCGAAATGCGAAGCCTGGTTTGCCCCCGGGGCACGAGGAACAGGTGGAGAAAGGCGGTCCAAGGTTGTGGTGCCCCCGGGGCTCGGGCAAGCCCCATCTCCTGTGAATCACCGCTGCAGCCCGGGACGAGTACTGCACCTCACGGACGAGGTACAGAAGGAAGACGGGAGGATCTCCCTACCGGAGCCCTCTGTGCCCAAGGCCGGGTGGTGCCTTGAGTTAGGCGGCTCCCCCGGTGTACGGAGACACTGGACTTGCGGTCTCCAACTCTAGGAGCGAGGTGGGGCTGGCTGGAGTCGCCCCTCTCGCCCCACACCACCAATGCACTCGACCTGCAGTACGGACCCAGGGTGAGGGTCCCTACTGCACCAGGGGGCCCCGGTTGACACTGCCCCCCCCCTTTTGTGGTTGGATCTCGGAGCCCGTAATTGTGCCCCCCGTGTGAGAGGGCTGGTTGAGGCCCGAGGGGGGGCCCTAAGGATCACGAGTTCCCAGGAGGGACCCAGTAAGGATCGGGGAGGGTGCGTGCTGCCCCTCTCCTTCTACAGTATCACAAGGCCACCGTTTTGTGCAGGGAGCGCCGGGCCCCCTTGTTTCTGTTTCTTAGGCATTGGAGGTGCCTTTATCATCTACCAGGTATTTCAAAGGGACGATATATATCAGAAGTTCTTATTAGAGACTTTATTGCATTACATATTGCCTACCTGTTTTATGATGTTTTTGTGTGCATATGCAAATGTTCCTTTTATGGACATGCTTGCTAATATGTTTTTCTAACTTGCCATATGTTTTCTAATGTTCCTACTATGGGCCTTTTATGATATTCTTATGACAAGTGCTGTGATGTAATAACGTGTTTCCTGACTACTGCTTATGTTGCAGAATACCGAGTAACCTGTGTGTTATGTGTGACTACTGCTAATTTGTAGAGTAACTAATGTGTAACATTCTGACAACTGCTAAGGTAGCAGGATAGTACTGATGTGTGATGTTTGGTCTGATAATTGCGTTGAGTACAATACAGTATATTTTCATATAATCTGGTGTGTTTCCTATGTGGTGGGGATATTGCGTCACGTGTGTTGTGCAAACGCTTTACACATTGCCTCCAGGTTAAGCCTGACTGCTCGTGCCAAGCTACCAAGGGGGTGAGCAGGGGTTATCTTGGATGTGTAACTCCCTTGCCCTGACTAGAGTGGGTAAGTTCTGCCTGGCTGAGGTGCATACCTTAGCCAACCAATAACCCCATTTCTAACATTGGTCGTCAGCGGTGAGGGTAGGACTTGCGCTTGCACAATACCATTGTGACTCATTATTTCACTACAAGGATTGTCTTTAGACCATCACATGTTTGGCTTCTCTTAACTTTCTCTCTTTGCTCATTTTTCCTGTTTTCAGTTCTCACGCTTGGGTTGTGTGGTTGTCACATTTGAGTTATTTGTACCTTTTCAAGATGGGACTTACCTTTGATTTAGAGGACCTGCCGTTTTACACGCAGGAGGAATTAGAGGGGTTCTGTAGAAAGAGAGGGCTGCCTGTAGAAGGGGACCTCAGGAGATCTCTGAATGTCTTTGAAAGGTTTGTGACATATACCCAGGGAGGGAGTGTGCTTAGGGAGTACCCATTGGATCCTGAGTGTAGTGAGGGTTCCCAATGGGAGGGCTCCCAGACCTCATCCCTAGAGAGTGGTAGAGAGACTGATCAGGAGGGTGAGAATGACCGGTTGGGGACGCCAGTTGACAGGGAAGGCCCCAGTGATAGGGAGTCCCTTGCTGGGTCCAGTGTAAGAAGCAGGGCTACCTCTCATTCCTTGACACCTTGTGAGCTAAGAGATAGGCGGGAAGAGAGGGACCTGAAGTTGCAGTTAGGGCGCCTAGCTGTTGAGGAGAGAAGGGCTGAGGTAGAGAAGGCCTTAGTACAGGAGAGAATGGCAGAGGCAGAGAGGGCCTTTGCCAGAGAAAGACTTGCCCTACAGCGCAGTCTGAAGTTTCTGGACTCACCAGCGCTGCAGGTGGAGTCCAGTGGTGGCAGCAATGTACAGTGCTGTAGCAAAGATGTTCCTCACATACCCATAGATCTGGTACCTAGGTTCCAAGAGGGGGGTGACATACGTCAGTGGTTAAAGGAATATGAGAGGGCTCTGGTAGAGCGCAGGATCCCTGAGAAGGATTGGGGAACTGACCTAGGGAGCTTTATTCCTGAGGAGGGGAGGGATGCCCTACTGACTCTAGAAGAGAGTAACAGGGAGGGATACTCCACTGTAAAAAATGCACTGATTGTGAAGTATGGTTTTTCCCCTGAGGAATACAGAAAAAGGTTTAGGGGTGGTAAGAAACTGTCCCACCAGTCTTGGGAGGAGTTTGTGGAGGATTGCTGCATTGCACTAGATGGATGGGTGAAGGGTAGCACAGTAAACAATTTTGAAGAGCTGTTTAATCTGATTGTCAGAGAGCACCTGCTTCGTTGTTGTTTTCCAGAGTTACACCAACACTTGTCAGTGTGTGAGCTCTCTGACCCCAGGGAGCTTGCAAAGGAGGCAGACTTCTGGTTGCGTACCAGAGGGTCTGGTGTGGCATTAGGGTGTGTTCCTAATGAGAGTGGTCTAGGTGTTTCCCAACCAGGTGTGGTGGGAAAGGCTTGTGTCCCAGGTAGGTCCCAGTGTATTGGGGCGGGTAAGGCACCCCATGTCCTGTCTCAGATGGGAGGGAATGGGGTTGGGCTGAGGCCCAGGGTACCCGAGTGTTAGGGTTTGTGCACAGCAAAGAGCATGTCCCCTCTCACTGCACTAGTGGGTTCTGTAATAGCTCCCTTTTAAACTTACTATTGAAAGCCTTTCTTGTTATCTCACCTTCCCCCCCCCCAGGCTTCTGTGTGTGTTGTTTAATGTGCTGTTTTGTTTACACATTGGGCCTTGCTTTTACCAAGGCTTCTTTAAAACACTCCTGTCTAGGCCATGTGTTAATTTAACTCATTTGCATAATAACTGAAACTCTGCACACCTTTCAAGAACATGTGCAGCATGTGAGGACCACACCCAGCTCTTCAAACCACACCCAGCTCTGCACACCTTTCAAGAACATGTGCAGCATGTGAGAACCACACCCAGCCCTGTCTATAAAAGGCAGCCCTCGAGCCTCGCCCAGTGCTTGTGCTCGTCTACCTCCCGCTTACCTGAGGACAGATCCCTCGGTGCTGGCACTCCTGCTCTCTACAGACTTTCATTGGCTTCAATGGGCGCAGCTGCTGGCTCTTCCTTCTTCCGGTTTCCGGTTCCTCCTTGCCTCAGCCTCTCTCCTACAAGCAACCTGCAAAAGAGAAAGAAGACAAGGTTAGACTGATCAGTATCTCTTGCCAGCAACAAGTAAGTGCAAAACTTTTATTACCTGAAAGAACTTTGACAACAATTTCTGGATTCGTGTATAGACAATTTGAAACAAGATACCTTCCACGAACATTGTGATTCAAACTCTTTGTTACAACAATACTTTGCGGAACTTTGTGAAGCAAAAATTTTTTTATGGAACTTTTAAGAATCGAACCGTGGAAACCATTAACAGCAAGGCAAACAGTAAATCAAGGACTGGCACAAATTACATACTGTATTTTGACGTAAAAGTACAGTATTTGTTTTATAAAAGATTCTGGAAATTATGGGAAAAGTGAGTCTGCTATTGGCAATTTAGGCTTTAGTTATATTAAGATGAATGTTTGATATTGATAATTCTGATAACGGTATTTGTTTAATGTTTTAGAAGCTTTAGAGTAATAGAAAGCACATCCCAGAGCAGTAACACATTCCAAACCTGGAAACTAGAGACCAGGATCCAAGAGGTACTTTTAGAAGAAAATTTCTAATAAATAAAGGGATAGTCAGGAACCCAGTTAGGAATAGGATGTACTTATCTGTTCTTTGTTTATGTTTCATTAGGCACCAGTTTCTACCGAAGTCAGAGAGGGCCGCAGATTTGTGCAGCACTTCAACAGTGGAAACGCAAGAACGCTGTTGTCTCTTTATTTTATTTTATCCACTTCCCCCCTTCCCTTGAGCTTCTGTTCTTAGTGCACTGTTATAAAAACTAGTGTGCTGGAACAAGCAGTTTCAGGGTGGGGTCGGATTGTCTTCAACCTCCATCAGAACTGAACAAGGACTCAGGTGAGCTGGGCTTTGACAGAAGCACAAGCCTTAAATAAAAATATAAAAATCAGTTCTGGTGGACGATGAATATCGGGGAAGAAATAGAGGGCATTGACGTCACGGATATGGCGCAGGCCCTAAATGAGGACTTGGCTCATAATGAATCAGTGTCTGGCATCTTGCAACATATGCAAGAGGAAATAGAGAGATTAAAGATGGAGAATACCTCTTTAAAACAGGATTTAAGCAGGTATAAATTTAGGGTATCTCAGTGGAACACAGCTTTTACGCCTTTGTTTAAAACCTCCTCAGAGACAGGGGCGCCATCAAAACATACAACTTTGCCTCCCCCAGTTGAGGTCACTGTTAATGTTCCTAATGCTGTGCCCTTAGCAGCACCTGAACGTTTTCATGGAGATAGTAACAAATTCCATGTTTTTATCAATCAATGTCAATTACACTTTGTTTGTAAGCCACAACAGTTCCCTACTGATGCTACGAAAGTGGCATTCGTCTTGTCTTATTTGGGTGGCACAGCAGCCAATTGGTCAATTCCTTTCGTGGAGAGAGATGATCCCATCCTCCATAATTGGAATCAATTTAAACGTACCATGACCAGCCTTTTTGCAAAACACACTTTCATGCAGGCAAGTGATAATGAGCTTTTAAATCTTAAACAAGGTAACAAGGATTTATTGACCTATCTCACTAGTTTTAATCGTTTACTCACCGAGACACACTGGCCAGAAGAAAAGTGTGTCTCCCTTTTCTATAAAGGTTTGAGAGACGAGTTAAAAGACGCGCTGGCTCATATCGTTGATTTGCCAGAAGACTATTCGGACTTTGTAGATTTAGTTGTGAAATTAGAACATAGACTAGGAGAAAGAAAGGGAGATAAATACAAACTGGAATCACGGTTAACTTGTATTAGACACGAGAAGAAAGACCCAGATAATAAACTCCCTGAACCTGAGCCTATGCAAATAGGGACACTCAGAGGTTCACTCACATCAGAGGAAAAAGAAAGAAGGAGAAAACTTCAATTATGTTTATATTGTGGAAGGGCAGGTCACTTTGCCAGAGAATGTCCAGTAAAGCCTAAAAATCCACAAAAGGGTGCTGTTTCCTCCACCTCCTCAACTGAATCGGGAAACGATTAAGCTCGACAAGGGGAGAGGTTACTTGTTCGAGAAAACATCTTAATCAAACCTCTAATGCTGCAGCCTTCAATGTACCGCACATACCTAGACATTTCATAATTCAGGTCGTTTTAATTGTTACTACCCAAGTGAGGCATTCTCTCCCTGTCCTACTGGACTCAGGCGCAACAGGAAATTTTGTGGATAATAAGTTAGCTGAAAACTTTGGACTTCCTATGTGCCTAAAGCCTTGTCCAGAAGCAGTATGTGCAGTGGATGGGTCAGAATTGACCTCTGGATTAATCACAAAACAAACAAGTCCACTTGTTATGGTCTGTCAGAATGGGCACACAGAGGTGATTAGCTTTGATCTGATAGATATTCCTAATTTTGGTTTGATTCTCGGGGTACCCTGGTTAGCAACTCCTAACCCAAAAATTGATTGGGTGAATAGAAAAGTTACTTTGGATTCCTCTTTCTGTAGAACCAATTGCTATCAAGAAGCAGGTACAGAACAGAGCACAGTATTACACTGTGCTAGTGTTATACAAAATGAACTAAGTCTCCCTCCTGAATATTCTGACTTTAAAGACGCCTTTGATCCAGTAAAGGCTAGTGTGCTCCCCCACATAGGTCTTATGACTGTCATATAGATCTTATCCCAGGGGCCCCTTTACCTAATAACAGAGTATATGCTTTGACTGATGAAGAAACCAAATACTTAAGAACCTACCTAGATGACCTACTACAGTCTGGGTTCATCCGTCATTCCACATCTCCGGTGTCATCTCCACTCTTTTTTATCCCGAAGCCTGATAAATCTTCGCGCGCGTGTATCGATTATAGAGGACTAAATAAGGCTACAATAAAGAATAAATATCCTCTTCCTCTAATACCTGTGTTGTTGGATCAGTTAAGACATTCTGCTGTATACACTAAACTAGATCTGCGGGGAGCTTACCACCTGGTCCGAGTAAAAGAGGGGGATGAGTGGAAGACAGCTTTCAAGACAAAGTTTGGTTTATTTGAGTACACAGTAATGCCCTTTGGGTTATGTAATGCCCCTGAGGCCTTTCAGTTCTTTATAAATGAGGTCCTACACAAATTCCTGGACGTTTGTGTCATAGTATACATAGACGACATCATCATTTACTCTAAGAACTCAGAAGAACACACCCAACATGTTCGTGCAGTATTATCAAAGTTAAAAGAAAATCATCTTTTTGCTAAGTTAGAAAAGTGTACTTTTAATGTCAGCAAGGTGGACTTTTTAGGATACTGCCTGTCACCTCAAGGAATAACTATGGATGTAAAGAAAATCAGTGCTATTGCTGATTGGCCAGAACCATCCTCTGTAAAAGATATTCAGAAATTTCTGGGTTTCGCCAATTTTTATAGGAGGTTTATTGCACATTTCGCAGACATTGCGGCCCCAATAACTACCTTGTTGCGGAAAGGGTAACGATTTCTTTGGACTGATGAGGCGGCACACGCCTTTCAACTCCTAAAACAAAAGTTCACTTCAGCCCCAATTCTGAAACATCCTGATCCTGACTTGCCTTTTTTTGTTGAAGCGGATGCTTCACAAGTAGCTTTAGGAGGAGTTTTCTCTCAACGAGATGCAGTAGATGGCCAGTTACATCCTATAGCCTTCTATTCCAAAAAGTTATTACCAGCTGAACAAAATTACACTGTGGCTGAAAGGGAACTACTAGCTATCAAAGTAGCCTTTTCAGAATGGAGGCACCATTTAATGGGAGCCAAGTACCCAGTTACAATCTTTTCTGACCATAGGAACCTACAGTTTTTTGGATCACTTAAAGCACTAACACCACGTCAGATGCGCTGGTTAAATTTTTTTTGCACATTTGACTTTGTAATAACCTATAGACCAGGTGCACAACAAATTCAATCTGATGTGTTATCTAGATACGGACATACTTCAGACATGAAACAAGATAAAATAGGAGAACCCATTATTCCTCCCCAAAAGTTTTTGGCACCAGTACAACAGAAGGATTTCATCACAGATCTATATAATGCACACATGCAAATAGCACCTCAGGATTGGTTAAAAGATTCCCATAACACAATACAACGAGGTTTATTGTATCACGACAACATGCTGTTAGTGCCCACCTCTGAATTACAAACACAGGTGATAATTTGGCATCATGCCTCACCGTTGGCAGGTCATCCTGGTTGGGTAAAAACCCTGGAAAATGTGCAAAAACACTTTTGGTGGGACACTATAAGAAAGGACATTAAGCAATTTGTCACTACCTGTCCAATTTGTGCAAGACATAAATCTTCTCATAAGGCCCCTGACGGTTTGTTAATACCAATGCCAACACCCAAGCAACCTTGGCACACTGTGAGCGTAGACTTTATTGTAGGTTTACCACCTGTAAAATCTTTCACAACAGTGTTGGTTATAGTGGATTTTTTATCTAAAATGGCACATTTTGTACCATTACGGAAATTACCCACGGCGGCAGAATTTGCCAATATTTTTATAAGGGAAATTGTGCGTTTACATGGTTTGCCAAGTAAAGTGGTGTCAGACCGAGGGAGCCAGTTCAACTCTAAATTTTGGAAAAAATTATGTAAAAAACTGAAAATAGATGTGGCATTATCCACTGCTTTCCACCCAGAGACAGATGGACAGACTGAACGACTGAACCAAACCTTACTTCAAACGCTACGTTGTTTATTGGCTGATTATTCTAGTGAATGGTTGGAAGCTCTCCCTGTAGCGGAGTTTGTTTATAATAATACTGAGCATTCAGCTCTACTTTGCTCACCATTCTATTTCTTGCAGGGGTATCATCCAAGAGCTATACCCATTTTGTTAGAAGATTCTCTGTTACCTACAGTAACGGATAGACTAACAAGGTTAGGTGACATACAAGACAAAGCCAGGAAACATTTATTAAAGTACAAGGAAAGCATGAAAAGACAAGCAGACAAACACAGATCTGAGGCCCCAATGTATAAAATCGGTGACAAGGTATGGCTCTCCACAAAGAACCTAAACATAGAGGGATCCCGAAAGCTGCAACCACGTTTCATTGGACCCTTTAGTATAACTGCCATAGTAAACCCGGTAACAGTAAAATTAGATTTACCAAAAGAATATCCAGTACATACTACATTCCATGTGTCCTTGCTTAAGCCGTACAATCCAAAAACCCGACCTGAACCACCACCTCCACCCATACCAATTAAGGGAAATCTAGAATATGAAGTGAAAAGCATAAAAGACTCAAAAAGAATTAGTGGACGTCTGTTTTATTTAGTAGAATGGAAAGGATATGATGAATCTGAGAATTCATGGGAACCAGCATCATATGTACATGCCCCACAGCTGATTAGACGGTTTTATTGAAAAAATCCAGGAAAACCCCGTCCTGTAGGAGGGCCTTTGAGGGGGGCAACTGTTAGGGTTTGTGCACAGCAAAGAGCATGTCCCCTCTCACTGCACTAGTGGGTTCTGTAATAGCTCCCTTTTAAACTTACTATTGAAAGCCTTTCTTGTTATCTCACCTTCCCCCCCCCAGGCTTCTGTGTATGTTGTTTAATGTGCTGTTTTGTTTACACATTGGGCCTTGCTTTTACCAAGGCTTATTTAATACACTCCTCTCTAGGCCATGTGTTAATTTAACTCATTTGCATAATAACTGAAACTCTGCACACCTTTCAAGAACATGTGCAGCATGTTAGGACCACACCCAGCTCTTCAAACCACACCCAGCTCTGCACACCTTTCAAGAACATGTGCAGCATGTGAGGACCACACCCAGCCCTGTCTATAAAAGGCAGCCCTCGAGCCTCGCCCAGTGCTTGTGCTCGTCTACCTCCCGCTTACCTGAGGACAGATCCCTCGGCGCTGGCACTCCTGCTCTCTACAGACTTTCATTGGCTTCAATGGGCGCAGCTGCTGGCTCTTCCTTCTTCCGGTTTCCGGTTCCTCCTTGCCTCAGCCTCTCTCCTACAAGCAACCTGCAAAAGAGAAAGAAGACAAGGTTAGACTGATCAATATCTCTTGCCAGCAACAAGTAAGTGCAAAACTTTTATTACCTGAAAGAACTTTGACAACAGTTTCTGGATTCGTGTATAGACAATTTGAAACAAGATACCTTCCACGAACATTGTGATTCAAACTGTTTGTTACAACAATACTTTGCGGAACTTTGTGAAGCAAACATTTTTTTATGGAACTTTTAATAATCGAACCGTGGAAACCATTAACAGCAAGGCAAACAGTAAATCAAGGACTTGCACAAATTACATGCTGTATTTTGACGTAAAAGTACAGTATTTGTTTTATAAAAGATTCTGGAAATTATGGGAAAAGTGAGTCTGCTATTGGCAATTTAGGCTTTAGTTATATTAAGAGGAATGTTTGATATTGATAATTCTGATAACGGTATTTGTTTAATGTTTTAGAAGCTTTAGAGTAATAGAAAGCACACCCCATAGCAGTAACACATTCCATACCTGGAAACTAGAGACCAGGATCCAAGAGGTACTTTTAGAAGAAAATTTCTAATAAATAAAGAGATAGTCAGGAACCCAGTTAGGAATAGGATGTACTTATCTGTTCTTTGTTTATGTTTCATTAGGCACCAGTTTCTACCGAAGTCAGAGAGGGCCGCAGATTTGTGCAGCACTTCAACAGTGGAAACGCAAGAACGCTGTTGTCTCTTTATTTTATTTAATCCACTTCCCCCCTTCCCTTGAGCTTCTGTTCTTAGTGCACTGTTTTAAAAACTAGTGTGCTGGAACAAGCAGTTTCAGGGTGGGGTCGGATTGTCTTCAACCTCCATCAGAACTGAACAAGGACTCAGGTGAGCTGGGCTTTGACACCGAGCTCCAGTCCCAGGTCCTGGAGGGTTCCATGAGTGAATGCCAGGAGGTGAGCCTAGCCTGTGCCGTAGGGCCAGCTGTTCAGAAGGATCCCATTTTGTCATTAGGACTTGGGCGGGTGGCTGGTGATAGCGTTCCGCCGGTCCTGGTGTGTGCTAGTCTCGCTCTACAGCGGAGGAGGAGGAAATCCAGGCATAGGGTTGAGAGGGGGCTGCAGGCCCCAGTGGAGAACCTGGAGGGTCAGGGGTCAGCTCTGAGAGCAGAGTCCCCCAGGAATGACCTTGGTGAGACCATTTCTTGGCTGGGAGGAATCCAGAATCTGTCAGATGGGCAGAGGTCAGGAGACCTGCGCCAGCCAGACTTTTGTGTGGCCCTTGGGGAAGGTGTTTCCCTGGTGGGGGATCGGTGTGCCCCCCAGGAAGTCCTGGTGCACCAGGCAATGATTCAACCGCAGGGTGGTGACTCTGGGTTGGATGATCAGGTTCAGGGGGTAAACTCTGACCTGATGGGGAGTAGGTGTGCTCCCAAGGAAGTCCTGGTGCGCCAGGCAGTGGTTCAACCGCGGGGTAGTGACTCTGGGTTGGATTGCCAGATTCAGGGGGTAAGCTCTGATCTGGTAGGGGTAGGTGTGCTCCCAAGGAAGTCCTGGTTCGCTGTCCTGGTTCGCTGGGCAGTGGTCCAGTCTAAGGGTGTCATCCCTGGACTAGATAGACAGGTTCAGGGGGTAAACTCTGACCTGGTTGAGGGGGCGGTTAGTGTGCTCACCTCCCCGTGTGAAACTTCTGGTGGCTTCTCCCGAGGTGGGGAGACGCAGGACTCTGGAAGTGGGGTTCAGGGAGGGGAAGGCCCGCCCCAGACCCCGGTGCAACCCAAGGGTGTCGTCCCTAGTTTGGATGGTCAGTCGCCAGGTAGTGATCCTGGCGAGAGAGTTGTGCAGGGCTGCTGTACCCAGCACCCTGGCAAGTGTGGATTCTGGTGATACCCCTCCTAGGAGAGGAGGGCGGGATCCTAGACGGAGGGGTAGAAGGAGGAGAGCCTCGCCTCTAGCCCCTGTTGAACCTATTGGTGCGGACCCTAGATTGGTGGATCAGTGGCAGGGTAGAGCCCCTGAAATGATTGGAAGTGGAGTGGAGACAGGTTACTTTGCACCTGGGGCTACCGCCCCCCACTCGTTATGGTTTCAGAGACCAGAGGCTCCTAGATGGCCTGGGGCCTGGTTCTGGCCATTGGCAGCTAGAGAATCTCCGTGGGTTGGTCTAGGCTGCCTGGGAACCATTGACAGAGAGATCCAAGTGGAGTCAGGAAGGCGTAGAACTGGAACATGCCCCTGCTGTTGTGGGCCTGGGTCCTTGTTCTATCGCCCCAATCAGGGAAGTACATCAAGGTATTGATTGTTCTCCCCTGGCTTTTGGCTGGTAGGGGGTTGTGTTGGACTTTTTGCCTTACGCAGGGTCATCCCCAGTCTTTTTGCCTCCTTCCTCCTGGTTTTTCTGACCTCTCACTGTTGGCTCTAGGACTCTGAGCACTTTATCACTGCTGACCAGTGCTAAAGTGCAGGTTCTCTCCCATCTAAAGTTGGTATGATTGGTTTATACCTAATTGGCATATTTAATTTACCTATAAGTCCCTTGTAGAGTGGTATCTCTATACCCAGGGCTTGTAAATTAAATACTACTAGTGGGCCTGAAGCGCTGCTTGCGCCACCCACTGAAGTAGACTTTCAAAACCTGTCTCAGGCCTGCTAGCGCAGGGCCTGTGTGCGCAGTTTTCTGCCACAGGGACCTGGCATCTAAACTTACTTGCCAGGCCCAGAACTCCCCTTTTACTACATGTAAGTCACCCCTAAGGTACGCCCTAGCTAGCCCTATGGGCAGGGTGCCATGTATGTAGAAAGGCAGGACATGTGCCAAGTTGCGTGGCCTGTCCTGGTAGTGACAATAAGCCTAACTAGTGTCTCACTGCTATGAGTGCTGCCTTCTCATAGGATTGTATTAGAAATGCCTTGCCTTATGTGTAAGGGGTATTGCCTGATTTATGAGGGGTAGCGTAGGCGTGTTTGGTATGGTTGTGATGGGGATAATAAATGCTGCTTACTGGTGTGGGTGTATTTTTTAATACTATCACAGAAATGCCACTTCTAGAAAGTGCGCACTTATCTGTGCTTATGACTCTGGTGTTTTGCAGCTTGACTCCAATCCACGTTTGGGCAGAGTGACAGTTGGGGCTTTGTGCATACTTTTCAGACAGCCTGTACACAGGGAGGGTGGAGGTGTCAAAGAGGTGCATCTGCATACTGAATAGTCTTCCTGGGCTGAGAGAAGGGAGAGGCGGGGCACAACTGCATTTGTAAAGACTGTGCCCTGGCCTCACACAATAGGGTCATTAACCCCCCCACTGATGTTTGGAGCCTGTGCTGAAAGGAGAGGGGGGCACTCCCAGAACCATTTGTAACTGTCTGGAACCTCCTCTCCCTACCATTGTAAAACACTGTAAGAACTGACTATAAGTACAGGGGAATTTTCCCCACAATTTGGAGATGTTTGAACTTAATTCAAACTGGACACAGACTACTGGAAGGACTCACCAGGGACCGCCATGGACTACTGCTGCTGGACTGACCGGTGACCTGCTTGGTCACTGCAGAGGAATTTCCACTTGCTGCACATTTCTTGAGCTGGCCTGTTGCTGGGCCCTCCACCTGTGGGCCTTTTCTGATAAACTTGTTCCCCAGGGGCAGGGTGCTGTGGCCCCTGACCCCAGCATCCATTCCTAGCCCAAGGAGTGCTGCTGGTGTCTTGCCCCTGTTCCTCAAAGCGCATGGAAAGCGCTCGTTCTCTGCCTTGCACCCATGTCTATGGAGCGCTCTGCTGAACGTGGAGTTAAGCGCCTCCAGAGCACTGCTGGGAGATCAGCTCTTGTGCCCTACGAGCGCTTCTCCCCTTATTAATCACCGCTGCGACCCTAGTGTAAGGAGAACGATGAGCGCGTCGAAACGCGCTGCCTGGTGTGCCCCCGGGGCTCGAAGAACAGGTGGAGAAAAGCGGTCCAAGGTTGTGGTGCCCCCGGGGCTCGGGCAAGCCCCATCTCCTGTGAATCACCGCCGCAGCCCGGGTCGAGTACTGCGCCTCGCGGATGAGGTACAGAAGGAAGATGGGAGGATCTCCCTACCGGAGCCCTCCGTGCCCAAGGCCGGGTGGCGCCTTGAGTTAGGCAGCTCCCCCGGTGTACGGAGACACGGGACGCGCGGTCTCCAACTCTAAGAGCGAGGCGGGGCTGGCTGGAGTCGCCCCTCTCGCCCCACACCAACAATGCGCTCGACCTGCAGTACGGACCTGAGGTGAGGGTCCCTACTGCACCACGGGGCCCCGGTTGACACTGGGCCCCCCCCTTTTTGTGGTTGGATCTCGGAGCCCGTAATAGTTCCCCCCCGTGTGAGAGGGCCGGTTGAGGCCTGAGCGGGGGCCCTAAGGATCACGAGTCCCCAGGAGGGACCCAGTAAGGATCGGGGAGAGTGCGTGCTGCCCCTCTCCCTCTACAGTATCACAGGGCCCCCGTTTTGCGCAGGGATCGCCGGGGGCCCCCTTGTTTCTGTTTCTTAGGCACTGGAGGTGCCTTTATCATCTATCAGGTATTTCAAAGGGACAATAAATATCAGAAGTTCTTATTAGAGACTTTATTGCATTATATATTGCCTACCTGTTTTATGATGTTTTTGTGTGCATATGCAAATGTTCCTTTTATGGACATGCTTGCTAATATGTTTTTCTAATTTGCCATATGTTTTCTAATGTTCCTACTATGGGCCTTTTATGATATTCTTATGACAAGTGCTGTGATGTAATAACGTGTTTCCTGACTACTGCTTATGTTGCAGAACACCGAGTAACCTGTGTGTTATGTGTGACTACTGCTAATTTGCAGAGTAACTAATGTGTAACATTCTGAAAACTGCTAAGGTAGCAGGATAGTACTGATATGTGATGTTTGGTCTGATAATTGCGTTGTGTACAATACAGTATATTTTCATATAATCTGTTGTTGTGTTTCCTTTGTGGTGGGGATATTGCATCACTTGTGTTGTGTGTGTTGTGCAAACGCTTTACACATTGCCTCCAGGTTAAGTCTGACTGCTCGTGCCAAGCTACCAAGGGGGTGAGCAGGGGTTATCTTGGACGTGTAACTCCCTTGCCCTGACTAGAGTGGGTAAGTTCTGCCTGGCTGAGGTGTATACCCTAGCCAACCAGAAACCCAATTTCTAACACTCATGCTTAGGGCTCCATATTTTTTTTTCCAGATAAGGTATCTATGCAAACTTTGCAGCTTTTTTGCCAACATCCTGGGAATTCTAAAGGTACCCAGGGTTTATGGATTCCCCTGGAGGGAACTCAGAAAATAGGCAAAATACAGCCAAAACTTTAGTTTTTGTTTAGAAAAAAAAGGGAAACAGTGCCCAAATAAAGGTTTCTTTTTTCCCTAAAAATGGTGCACAAATGGTTTACTGTACTAAAATCACCATCTTCCCAGCTTTCAAAAACATGCAGATCTGAATCAAATCAGTTTTCTAAGAGGTAGCCTATTTTCCCTGTTTATTGTGCTCCTAACCTACTTCCTGTTTGTGGTGATAAAAAGTGTAAAACCCATGGGTGATCCATAAAATATATGTATATTTGAAAAATAAGCAAATTCTGAATTTAGCAAGGGGTCATATGTATGGATTCCTCAAGGTTTCTCAAGGAAAATAACTCTCAAAATAAAGGAACAATGACGGCTGATTTACAAAAGCAAAAAGCAAAATACCATTTTGTCTGTTAGACCCTTCAGGCTGCAAGGATATAGGGTTAGTAGATTCTCAAAGAACTCAAGGTACCTGAGCCAAAACTGAGCTGCACTACACAATGGCTTTTCATTGAGTACTAAATATAGACCAATTGTTATAACGAAATAGGCAGATTGAAAATGTGTATCAAGGAAACTTAAGTATTTCTGAAATGGGCACCAGATATGGCATTATTTAGGAGCAGTGGTTATTTCTACATCTCTGAATTTGTGTGTATCCGTACTCGCATATGATTTGGAGAGTATTTTTCAAAATGTCAGCTTTCTTAAATACTGGCATTTGAGAGGCAAATGAAGCAAAATCCAATGGGTAATAACACATTTTCTACTATTCTATGTTCCCACAAGTCTTATAATAAAACCTTACTTGGGTGGGTAGACCTAGTGCCCGGGACAGGAAATGAGTCAAACCTCAACATGGACACATCACATTTTTTCAACGAAAACTGACCGTCTTTTTCTAATGTGAGCGGCTCTAGATTTTGGACCCTAGTTCAGCCATCACCTAGGGTAACCTAGACAACCTATATTTATTTTAAAAACTAGACACCTAGGGGTAGCCTGGGTGCACTGACTTGCATGACTCCAGAATCCCTAGCAAACCTCTACCTTTGCATCAAAAAACACATGTTCCTCAGGTTTCTGTGATGGAAAGTTTGGGAATCTGCAGAGAGCCACAAACTTCCTTCCACCCGGAATTCCCCTAAGTCTCCAGATAAAAATCATACCTCACTTGTGTGAGTAGGCCTAGTGCCCGCACAGGAGGTGCAGCACATTTTCGACCAAAAATTTTGTTTTTCCAATGTGGGTAGCTCCGGCATTTGGAACCTAACTCAGATGGCATCTAGGAAAACGTAGCCATCCTCTACATTTTTTTAAACTAGACAGTAGGGGAATCCCGGATGGTGTGACTAGTGTGGATCCCTTTAGGTTTTTTTTGTTTTTTTTTACCCACAATGACCTGCAATCCTCGAACTTTGCCTGAAATCAAGGATTCACTTTACATTTGTAATTTATGGAAAATGCATGCCTTCAGGCAAAGTTGAAGGTTGCAGGGCAATATGAGCAAGCATGGCCCAAAATCCCACATCTACCCCTATTGTTGCTCTCTCCGTACAGCACTTTAGGGCCTTTCGTGTCAAGGTGTCTTGACCCATCCACACATGTGAGGTGCGATTCTTATTGGGAGATGGGGGATGCTATGTGGTAGGAAATGTGTGGCTCCCCACAGATTCCAGAAGTTTCCCTCACAGAAATATGAGGGAAATGTACATTTTTAGTCAGTGTTTGAGGTTTGCAGGGTATTGTGGGTATGAAAAAGGTATAGGGTGCATGTGAAGCACACCACCATAGACTTCCCCAGATGTCTAGTTTTCAGAAGTTCCTGGGTCTGGTAGGTTTTCCAGATGGCAACCTTCCCAAGGCCAAAAAGTCCAGCTTTTCACCATTGCAGGGTGGAACCAAATTTGGAGTTAACCAAGCTCCCCTGGCCCACATGTAAAATCAACACCCAAAAGAGTCAAATGTTGTCTTGCTTTCCATTGAGATGAGATGCTTTAGTCCACAGGGGGAGTGAAAAGACTGTTGCCTCCTTCAGTTGGGGTAAGGGCATAAGCATGCCCATGGTGGTAGACAGCCCCCACCTTTCTAGTTTTTTTGGTTCCCTGCCATCTAGTGGGCTGTCTGCCCCCCTGGGGTGCAGATCAGGGGTAGAAAGACTGTGTCCCCATTTACTTGGGGTAGGGGTATGTCCATGCCGATGATGAGCAGCCCTTACCCCTCCTTAAAAAAAAAATCATGCTGTCTAGTGATGTTTCTGACCCCCAGGAGGCAGATCACGGGTAGTTACTACACATCTGCCCCCTAAGGGAGAAGAAAGACTGTTTTCCCATGTATTTGGTGGATGAGGGCATAGCAAAGCCCCTGGTCTGCAGCCCCATCCCTCTTTTTTAAAAATTATTCCCTGATGTCTAGTGGGCAGGATTATTACCCCCATCTGCCTCCTGGTGTGGGGCAGACGGACTGTGCCCATTTTATGAAAATAAATAATCCCTGAAGTCTAGTGATCTTTCTGGCACCTAGGGGAGCAGATTGGGGCTATTGTTTCATTTGTCTACTTGGAGGGGCAGAAAGAATTCTGTCCCCATTTACGTGGGGTGGGGGTATGGCCGTGCCCATGATCGGCAAACCCCCACCTTTCTTTTACAAAAAGAAATCCCTAGTGTATAGTGGGCTTTCTGTCCCCCCAGAGAGCCAATATGGGGAAATAACTGCCATCTGCCCCCTGGGGGGACAGAAATACTGTGCCCATTTCTGGGGTTTATGGGGGCATTGCCATGCTCATTCCAGCAGCCCCTACTCCTACACTTAACTAAAAAACTAATCTCTGGTGCCAAGTGGGCTTTCCACCCCCCTCTAGAGAGGCAGATTAGGGGTGATTACCCCAAAATGTCCCCCAGCAGGGCAGAAAGTCTCTGCCCAATTTTGGGGGGATGGGCTCATTACCATGCCCATTCTGGGCAGCCCCCACCTGTATACTAATTAAACAAATAGTCCCTGGTGCCTAGGGGGCTGTCTGCCTCCGCAGGGGTGGCAGGAAGACTGAATTTAGCCAGTGGGTAGATCTCTGCTTGCCCTCCTGTCGCAATCCCTATGCATAGATCCACTGGGCAGAGGTTGCATTAGAAAGGGGAGATTCCCTCCTTTCTAGCAGTACTTCTCTCATTAGAATCAGTGCTCAGGGGACTGAGATAGCCCTTGAGCACTGATTCAGTGAAAGTAGAATGAGACAATCAACTTGTTCTACTTTTACTTTAATACAATGATGTCAGTGTGCCCTGTGCACGATCAGCATTGTAGTAAACCGAAAATAAATACCAAACTGCTCAGGAAGCTGTTCCCATGCAGTCGTAAATAAATAATAAAGGACTCCCTCTGGTGCCGAGCACCAGAGGGGCGTTTAAAGTCCTCTTGGGTGATGGAGGGAGGGTTACAAGTGATGGCCACAACGAGGTTACAAATATTGCACCCTGTCCTTGGGGCTGTCTAATGGCTAACTTAGGAGTGACTGCTATGTATTGAAAAGTGAGGTTTGGGCTTGGCATTAGAGTTAACTTGCCAGGTCGACATGACAGTTTAAAACTGCACACACACAAGCATTGTAATGGGCATGTTTAAAGGGCTACTGATGTGGGTGCTATAGGACCACTAGTAGTATTTAATTCACAAGCTCTGGGCACATGTAGTTTACTTTACTATAGACTTATAACTAAAGTAAATATGCAAATTATGGATAAGCCAATGATACCATGTTATAGGAAAAAGGCACATGCACTGGTTAGCATTGGTAAAGTGCCCAGAGTCCTCAAGCCAGCAAAAACTAGGTCAGCAAATCAAGAGGTCAGAGGGAACAGGAAGTCAGGGGGAACCATATCATTGATGCCAGGTAGAAAACCCACCTTTCTTCCTCAAATTGTGAACCTCTGAATTTAGTGGTATATTAAAATGCCCAATACAAAAATAGCCCCTTCAGCCTTGACAACTTGAAATGCAACTGTTTATACACTGTTAGATCATCAATATTTGAACCATAGATTCAACACAGTTACTAATTGCTTATCAGTGCTGACTTGAGCAATTGTTCACAGCTTATTACATGCCTTAATGCATTCACATTGGCACATATACTGCCTCTCAAGAAAGCCAAACTCTTTTTGGTAGTACCAGCTATGACAGCATAACATATTTGGCCAATATGGAATGTTCTTGAACCAATAAATGAGTCTCTTGCAAACAGTTTTCACATTATTTGGTTCTAACCATACCATATCTCTTTATTGTGTCAAGTTGGCAATTAACATTTCATGTTTAGATTCTGGCAATGAAGCAACTTTCTCAGTTAGCTATTAGATATATTCTGGAATAGAGGCAGGTATAGAATCTGTTCTATAATACAATACTATCTTTTTACAGTTTTGCTCCTCTCCACATACCTCCTTGCCTCCGTACCCTTTCTAGGACAGACACCATCTCCAGGAAATTGAGAGAAAAGGAAAAAGAGAAATGCATTGACGTAGGAATATCTTTAAAAACAAACATCCTGAATTTCACCCCTAAGGCA
The DNA here is from genome assembly GCF_031143425.1 of Pleurodeles waltl. Taxonomy (NCBI): domain Eukaryota; kingdom Metazoa; phylum Chordata; class Amphibia; order Caudata; family Salamandridae; genus Pleurodeles; species Pleurodeles waltl. Next base: position 1,344,514,788 of record NC_090445.1, read on the forward strand.
AAAAGATCCAATGCCCATGCCTTCCTAGTGTAATTCAGAGCTATATACTTCTTCCTTCATTTTACATCTGAAATAATATTTCACTGCCATTTCTTAAGGATTTTTTCACTTTTTCTTATGAGCCTACACAATTTTTCAGTTTTGCCAGCTGTTCTATATGAAGCACTGTCCAGCAGTCTGTGGTGGGGATATAAGAGGAGCCACCATCAACATTCCACCATGGTAAGATAGAAATCGAGTCAAGCAAGAAATGAAATGAAATGAAAACCCATCAATGATTATAGGTTTTGAAGGACTAGTTATTCCTACATAATTTGCTGCAGCAGAAAGTTGTCTGCTTAGATGAGGAATACACAAGTTTTCCCCCACCTGAGTCCTTGAATGGTGGAAATGGAAGTGATGAGCTATTTGTACTTCGGTGTCCAAGTCACAGTCTCACAGCTGCCTGAACGTCTTTTAAAATTAGTGACTTCTGAAATCCCTAGGATTTAAGTCCTCATCTGTATATCAAGCACACAGAGGTTGAGTGGTGGGCATGATTCTCAAGATCTATTATTTTACCAAAGACTTTCTTGAGAAATATTCCATGATCATCTATTTGTTTATATATCATACTAGAGTTTTCCAGAAAATGTCTCCAAGCCACTGCTGCATCTCAAACAGGTGCTTGGCAACTAACCCATACTATTTTGACATTTCAGAAATGACTTCCAGCATTGTGAGATTGGCATCTTAGGCAGCGATATGATCCTTGAAATATTTTTTCCCGATGAGCAATGACCAGGTGATAAATTGCACACAGTGTTGGGTGTGAGTAAGGTGTTTGAGATGATGCGAGTGAAAGCTCTCCAGAGAAAGTCACTTTATGTGCAATACATTTAAGATTGTAAGTTAAGTGTAAGTTCATTCACAGTGTCATCCTGTTATTTTTGCGGTTCATTCACAGTGTCATCCTGTTATTTTTGCGTTGTAGACCCAAGTAGTTTTCTTCTCTCGCACACTCCACTGCCAGGTCTCCCCCAAATCCTCCTGTTCCTTCTGTCTTTCCAGGTCTAGAATATCAGCTATATTTGAGTCTGTCTCCTGCCTAGAGCTGGGCTTAGTAGTTTCACTGGTTGCATAAGCAAAAGAGAAAAGCCTGTGTCTATTGGGTGATTTTGATAATGACATGCTTCAACATTATCTTATTTGAGATGATAGCACTTGGGCTGCCTAAATGTCTGTGACTGTTAATCTCCAAATTGGATCTCCCTGTGACAGATGGCATATCTCCTGTTGTTAACAACTTCCAGCTTACATTCTGATCTGAGTCCATTGCGAATGGAGCATGAAGGGATCAGGGGGGACCTGAGAGACAATCTTTTGAAGGACAGTTACTTTTGGAGTGTATGTTCTCCTGAAACAACACAGTGACCCCCCTTTGCTTAGCAACTTTGACAGAAGGTGAGGTAGAGAAGAACAAGCCTGCCATGTTGAATGTGACAGTAGGACAAGTAGATGTTCTGTCAGTAGTGGAATTGGGGAATTTGAGTGCTTTAAAGCCCAAGAGGCACCTGAAGGAGCTTATGTTCTTATAATGCCTGATTTCTGTGTTGGAGCATTCTCCACTGGTGTGATGTCATACAACAAGGGAACATAGCAGTTGATCCCAGATGGCTTCCCTGCCAGCACCAAATGAGAGGAATCCAGTGATGAAGGAGTGCCGTAGGTAGATAAAGCACCCGGGCTATCAGCAGGCGTCAACACAAGCTGGAGAAGCATACCAGGAAAGGAAGCAGTGCCAAAAGGATCAAAGGCATGCTGGGCACTTTACATGTCATGGCTTAGCAATGAACGGATGCACATCCAGTACACCGGCCCTCCCATGTCCCATCACATTGACACATACAAGAGGTAAAGAAGAATCTCCTGTGCAGCACAGGACATTCCAGGGAGAATGAGTGAACATCCAAGGGGGATTTAAGACTACAAGAAACCAGCATACAGTGGGAGTGATGGGTGCAACAGACCTCCGCTGGCAACTGTCTCAGTAGTTCAGGAGGACTCCAACTACCCAGAAAGGTTCATGTAAATAGAGAGACCAGATATTTATTGCTTCTACTATCAATTGCACATTAGTTGGTAAGTGTAGGATCTCGAACCAAAATGCATTGCTGATTATTTCTGTGTAGTGCATTGTACCTCCATGGACAAATGCACATGTGCATATGGGAATATGGGTCCAGGAGCTGGACTTTCTGCCTTCTGAACATTTGCTGTTTGAGTAAAAGTTAAACAGTTCTCAAATAGCTATGTGAGGGTTGGAATGAAAATAGAACTCACTTCACGTTGAGTTGTGGAGATGCTAAGCATATTCCAGACATAATTGTTTACAGAGGGAATTCACTATTTTATGTGCTTTGGGAAGTCTAAACCAATGGGTTGTAGTTTAATTTCGCCCGTTAGGCTTATAACATAAACTGGTAGCATACTCTTAAATGTCTTTCCTGCATTTTTGGACAGCAAATGTACAATTGTAATTGTTTGGGATATATAGTCTGAGACTTATTAGGACCCTGTGCCGGCGCAAAGTGACACAACATGTCACATGGTATTTACTTTCCAGTGCAAAATGCATTTAGCACTGTAAAGGTGCCACTTTCTCAGCACAAACAGTGCTTTTAGCTGCATTGAGGTTTCGTTTTGGTTGACAGGTCAAACACATAGGTTTTGATGCAAATCTCAATCTACAAGATTGCCAGATTGAACTTTGTGCCAGAAAATAATGCCTACTTGAGGCAGGCACTAAGAAAGTGAAATATTTGTATTTCTCAAGAACGCACACACATTCTGAATAGGGGTGGGTGAAACTCACAGAATTTGATTCCGTGGAATTCCACAGAGATACATAAAAGCTCTGCGGGGTTTCACATTCTGTCAACAGGCGGAAATATGCACATTGCATTTCTCGCACTGTGATTTAGCACTGGGGGTGCGTTCTGCAATGAAAAATCAGAACCAATGGCACTACATGGTGCACCTGAGGGTGCTGCTACTTGAGCTGATTTAGCACTGCTTGAGTAGATTTTCTACTCGAGCAGCAGTCTTCCGACCATGCACATTTATGACTGCCCAGGTTGGAAAAATCTCACTGGATGTCCTTTTAGTGACTGAAAATCACACTAGGTGATGCCAAATCCCACTTGTGCTTGCCATCTTACTATTTTGAAGCCACGCACGAGTAAAAATTCCACCACACAGATATTGGCGCAATTTTGTCGGAACTCCTTGTTACAAGCATAATGCGGAATCGCCAAAATTCGCCCACTCCTAATTCTAAAGTGCATAGAACACAATCAATTAATATAGTCCTTCTTTGTTTTCATAGACATATGATTTTGTACTGAGGGTTTGCTTCCAGTCAAAATCCTGTGCTAGGAAAAGCATACAGACCTCTGTGAGGTAGTGTGTCACAGAAGGTAGTCTTTTGTGTGCCAGCACAGAGAATGACGGTAGGAACAGGCCAATCGTAATAGACATTGGTCTGCCCTGTGTTTCTAGTATTCCTATTTCAGCACGGAAAATGTGGTTGCTTAGCTGCATTGTGTGTAACAATAAGTCTACACCACACCACAATACATTGTTTCTGAGTTTGAGCAAGGATCTATTTACTCTCCAATTTTCTTCCCAGGAAAATAATACAAGTTGTGATTTCTTTGGCTGTACAATGAAAGCTCATTTTTCCAATAAAGTTTGTGGAGAGAATATCTGAAACCCAATATTTGACTAAGTTATTGTTCTTATGAGCTCTCTGTCATTTGCTGAAGCCATGCTATATGCTTCATTTTCATAGCCAGGCAGTCTAATATTGTTTATTTTTAACAGTATGGTACGGCCTTTGGCATTTAAAAATTATTGCTGTAATAATAAACTGTAATCATTGTGGTAATGAGTGATGAGGTGCACTGAATGCCATCTATGTATTTCTACCGTGAGAGAGGCAAAACAATTGAAAACGAGTATTGAAGCATAGCTACATGACAGTGTGCTGAGATGGAAGAAAATAGTTTGGTATTCTCGATGTGGATACTTGTTATAGGCTGTAGATAGGATGAATTCACTGGCAAGATAGAACATTCGCATTGAGATTATTTCACAGATCATATAATAAAGAAAAACATCAATGAACATATAGAAAAGGAAAACTCATGAGAAAGAAACCAATATTCCAACATATCTTACACAGCAAAAAAAACTATCTGCGTTCAGTGTGTAGGTGTAATTGTGTTCTTATTCTTCTGTTCAGGACCACCAAAATTTTCCACAGTGGTCTTGAACAGGGAAGTAAACTATAGCAGACTGTCTGCTCTAAATACAGTATACAGTCATATGTAATTGTACCGACAGCCCCAAGCCTGTCGAGTTGTCAGTCTAAGCGTTCCATTGTCCTAAACCATAGTCATGTTGTAGTCCTACCAGGATATTCTATGCAAATTAATTGATGATTAAAGAATTAAGGATTAATGTTGATAACACAAAGGTTTAACTGGGAAGGAGAGAGGTAAATTTCAGGGATCATCTCTTTATCCTTCAGAGCAGCATTAACAAACTAAGAAAACTCATGCCCCTAACAATCCTGTACGAAGTGTAATCAGGGGTGCGACTAGACCCAAACTTTTGGGGGGGGCTAGTACTTCAAGCACCAGTGGTGGAGCTACCACGTCATGCAATCTGGGTATAAACGTCCTCAGAGACAGTATGAGAGCACATATTGCTAATATATCTGGGTTTAATGTGCTAATATATGCAAACAGCATTTTTATTTGTCTGTATTTCAATGCATCAATACATCTAAGTCAGATTTATTGGTTTTGCCATTTATTTCCACTCAGACAGTGACCACTGCAGGAACTGTAAGAGTATTCACCACACCTGTGAGCATCCTATATCTGCAAGAAGGTTGGTACTGAGAGAGTCATGTGAATGCGTGCATGTCTGATATTCAGAAAATGAAGCAATGAAGCCTTATTGGAAAGGTGTCTTCTATTACTAAAAACAATTAAACGCACATAAAAAACAAAAACGATCATAGAAACACAAAGATGTGTATGGTATCTCCCAATAAACACAAGAAAGTGCTCCCACAGGCATCAAGATGTAGATTTACATGAACCCTAATAAAAGTGTGACAAGTGTGCTAAGATAAGGAACATTATATGGAACTGCTCTCTGAATGTCCCAAAATGAGGGGGCCTCATAAAGAGTTTAAAAATAAGGCACATTCAGAGGGGAGTAAGTGGGATAACTGTACAATGGAAAAACGTACATGTGTTTATATTGCTATAGCACAGAATTAGCTGGGGAGCAACAGAGCTCTATATATTATGAGGAGTGATTGAAGCTGAAGCAAGATTGCAAACATCAAGTGAGGGCTTAAAACATTGAATTACACACAATTACATTTAATTAAGGCATCAGCAGATCATCAGAGTTTAAGGGCCTCCTTAAGTGTCTGGAAGTAAGCAATCAGGCCACTGGACTTGTGGTGAGGAGACTGCTGCAGAGCTGGCCCCATTACAAAGTTTCCACTGGGCTGACTGGTGCAGACCTGAGGCCAAAGCCATCGCACAGGAGGGGCCCCCAGCACCATCTGAATGCACACTGTCTGGGAATGGGCAGTTCATGGGGTCCCTGTGGGCCCCAGCACCGACTTCCCACCAGCCTTTGTGTTAGACCTGACAGCCTTAGGGTGGTCACCCCTAACTTTTTGTCTGCCTTTCTCCACTTTTGCGATTCTGTTTTTGCTGTTTTTTAGACTCCGCACACTTTACCACTGCTAACCAGTGCTAAAGTGCATATCCTCTCTCCCTTTAAACATGGTAACATTGGCTCACGCCCTATTGGGCTATTTAATTTACTTATAAGTCCCTAGTGGAGTGCAACTATATGTGCCCAGGGCCTGTAGATTAAAAGCTACTAGTGAGCCTGCAGCACTGATTGTGCCACCAACTTCAGAATCCCCTTAACCTTGTCTCAGGCCTGCCATTGCAAGGCCTGTGTGTGCAGTTTCACTGCCAATTCTACTTGGCATTTAAAAGTACTTGCCAACCCTAAAACTCCCCTTTTTCTACATATAAGTCACCCCTAAGGTGTGCCCTAGGTAACCCCTAGGGCAGGGTGCTGTGTAGGTAAAAGGCAGGACATGTACCTGTGTAGTTTAGTCCTGGTAGTGTAAAACTCCTAAATTAGTTTTTACATTACTTTGAGGCCTGCTCCCTTCATAGGCTAACATTGGGTCTGCCCTCATACATTGTTTGAGTGGTAGCTGCTGATCTGAAAGGAGTAGGAAGGTCATATTTAGGCCCATATTTATACTTTTTGACGCACAACTGCGCCAACGCAGTTGTGCGTAAAAATGTTTACCGCCGGCTAACGCCATTCCAACGCGCCATGCGGGCGCCTTATTAATGGAATGACGTTAGCCGGCGCTGCGGACTGGTGTGTGTAAAAAAAAAATTACCCAAACCAGGCAGCGCCGGCGTATGGGAAAATGGGGGTTGTGCGTCCAAAAATGGTGCACGTCAGGTCTGAGGCAAAATTCAATCCTCAAACCGGATTTGCGCCATTTTTTTTTACACCCAACCTCCATTGACATGACTCCTGTCTTAGCAGGACAGGAGTCATGCCCCCTTGCCCAATGGCCATGCCCAGGGGACTTATGTCCCCTGGGCATGGTCATTGGGCATAGTGGCATGTAGGGGGGCCCAAATCAGGCCTCCCTATGCCACAAAAAAAATCGGAAAAAAATACTTACCCGAACTTACCTTTACTTCCCTGGGATGGGTCCCTCCATCCTTGGGTGTCCTCCTGGGGTGGGCAAGGGTGGCAGGGGGTGTCTCTGGGGGCAGGGGAGGGCACCTCTGGGCTCCTTCCGAGCCCACAGGTCCCTTAACGCCTGCCCTGACCCAGGCGTTAAAAAACGGCGCACATCAGGCTGTGCGCCGTTTTTTAAGGCCCACCCCCTCCTGTGCGTCAAAATGACGTCAGAGTATAAATAAGGGGCACAGGCCTTCAAGTCATTTTTTGGAAGGGAACGCCTACCTTGCATATAATTAACGCAGGGCTGGTTCTCCCTTCCAAAAAATGACGCACATGGTGGAATTTTGACGCCCGCGGGTTCGGACGTCAAAGTATAAATATGGGGCAGGGTTTGCGCCGATTGTGAGTCAAAAAGTTTGGCGCACATTCTGCGCAAACAGAGTATAAATATGCCCCTTAGTATGGCCAGAATGGTAATACAAAATACTGCTGACTGGTGAAGTTGGATTTAATATTACTATTTTAGAAATGCCACTTTTAGAAAGTGAGCATTTCTCTGCACTTAAATCTTTCTGTGCCTTACAATCCACGTCTGGCTGGGTTTAGTTGACAGCTCTTTTTGCATTCACTCAGACACTTCCTGGAGAAGATACCTGAACCAGAACCTGCACCCTGACAAGAAGAACTGCCTGGCTGCCCAAAGGACTCACCTGACTGCTCTCTGAAGAGGACTGCTGGCTTGCTGTTGCCCTGCTGTCTTGCTGCTCTCTTGCTTTGCTGCAGAAGTGCTCTCCAAGGGCTTGGATAGAGCTTGCCCCCTTTTCCCTGAAGTGTCATGGCCAAAAAGACTTCTCTCCTGCAGCTGAAATCCCTGTGCGGCAAAAATTTGACGCACCTTCTGCCAACAACGATGCACAGCCTGCTCGCAGTGAAAATTTCACTGCACGCCGAGTCCGGAACGACGTAGCCCAACTTCACAACAGAAGATCGGCGCAGTGGCAGCGACGTGATCGGAACTGCAATGCACAGCCCTACTGGATTGACGCAAGCCGACTCAGAACGCCACCCCGACTTCCTGAGAGAAATCCACGCAGCGCCTGCCATGTGAAAGAAACTTCCACGCATTGCCTACCGGAATCGACGCAGCCACTGTGACTTCGCTCCACAAGCCCAGGATTCCCCGCATCGTCCCTGGGGCGTCTGAAAAACCCACAACCGGAAGAGGATCCAAGTCCTCGTCCCGGGAATCAACGCAATGTCTTCCCCACATGGAAAATAACAACGCAAGTCAGCGTGTGAAGGGGCGAAACCGGTGCACACTCACCGTTTTCCACGCATCTCCTCCTCTGCGGTCCCTTGCAAGGATTTTTCAACACAAACAAGGTACTTTGCCCTGCAAGAGACACTTGTTGTTTCTAGGACAACTTAAGACACTTTTTATTGCTTTTACAGTAATCTTTTAAATCTAATGACACTTGATATCACTTTCGGTGATATCCCTACATTTGCTTATTTCATCTTTAATTGTTTTGACCTGCATATATTCAGATAAATAGTATATCTTTTTCTAAACACTGTGTGGTGTATTTTTGTGGTGTTATATTGTGGTATTGTATGACGCCTGGATGACCAACCTGGCCCATCAGGGATCTCCGGACAGTCGGTTACCCAGGCACAGTCTCACACCACCACAGTGCCTCACCTCTCAGGAAACACCACCACAGCACACACCCAGCAGGCCCATACCTCTGTCCCCAGGACATGTCAATCAGCAGTGTGTCCACCACTACAGAGACCCCAGGCCACCCCACAAACACAGGATCATCAGGGACCTGGGGTCAGTGGCAGGGGGCATACAGTTCAGGGGACAGAGGCACAGTACAACAGGGAAGCTGGGAGGACTGCTGTGTGACAAGGGGTGGGGCAGGACCAGGGACCCGACTCTCCAGGAGGCACTCACTGCGATTCTGGGAGCATACCAACATTCCCAGGAAACGCTGGGCCAGATGCTGGACAAGTTGCAGGAGAACATGCAGCTGCAGGAGGGACAGTACCTGCGGATCAGGGAGGACTTGAAGGACATCAACACCACCCAGGTCTCCATTGCAGGGGTGCTGGCAGACATAGCCAACACTACGAGGGACGCAGTGGCACACCAGCATGCCCCTGCCACTAACCAAACTGATGAACAGCCATCCACCTGTGCTGCTGCTAGTGGACAGGAGGCCCCACCTCAAGACCAACAGGCCACCAGCACCCCTCCAACTGCAGAAGGATAACCATCCTGCAAAAGTTCCCTGCAACACAGGCAGAAGCCAGAGACTATTTCCAAGACCCCTGTCAGTAAATAAGACTCTCCTGATTGTCACCCTTGTGTCCCACTTTGTCACCCTGTCCACCTTGAACTGCCATTGCTCCCCTTCGTATGCCCCCTTGGACAATGCACCTGTGATACAAATAGACTGGACTCTATCCCGGACTTTCCTCCATCATCCCCCCAGCCCAATCCACTTCCCCCTCTACTCTTAGCACTTAAATAAACACCCTTTGAAAAAATACAAGTATGGAGTATGTCAAATGATTTAAGTGTGTATTAATTTATCAAGGCTTAAACATTGCAATTCAATTGTACAGTAAAGTATACATAGAAAAAACCTGTAGTTGGCTGCAGTTAACACAACAGGAGTGATAGTGGGGCACCAATATCTACAAATAGAGATGCCAAAGGGTACAGTGAGTGGCCATAGAAGTAGGAAGTCACAGCCTGCTTGTGATAATGTCAAACATTAAACTGTCAATGAAATGTGAAGCTAGATAGTCTTACCTGTGTGTCATTGGAAGTACTGATGTATCACTGCAGTTCTGCTGTCCTCATCCTCTGCCTCCTTATCTTCACTGTCCACAGGGTCCATTGCTGCCACACAGCCATCTCCAGCCTCCTCCTCCTGCAGAAAAGACACATGGCATCTCAAGGCAAGGTTGTGCAACATGCAGCATGCCACAATGATCTGGCTGGCAGACCTTCTTGGGTAAGTAGCACAGTGATCCACCTGTTAGATGGAGGCAATGAAACCTGGCCTGAAAAGGTCCTCTCTATAATTCTTCTTGTTTACCCATATGCCTCATTGTAATGTTCCTCTGCCCTTGTCCTGGGATTCCTCAGAGGGGTCAGTGGCCATGAGAGGTTGGGGTAACCAGAGTCACCTGCAAATATCGAGGGACAACTATTAGCCGCACACTAACCCTTAGGGCTCACACCATACCCATATACCAACATCCACTGGGTGGGAACCAGGGCGCACCTATTAGCCACACCCTGTGCCTCTGGAGTTGAGCCATCACATTTGGGATGCTGCTATTCCTCAGGATAAAGGCATCATGCACAGACCCAGGATGCTTTGCATTGACGTGGGAGATGTACTGGTCCACCAGGCACACCATCTGCTCATTCATGTAGTGAAAGCTCTTTCGATTTCTGAACACCTGTTCATTTCGTTGGGGAGGGACAAATGCAACATTTGTTCCATGAATAGCCCCAATAATGTTGGGGATATGTCCCATTACATATAAATCAGCTTTCACTGTGGCCAAATCCTTCACCTGGGGGAAAACGATGTAGCTGCACATGTGTTTAATCAGGGCAGACAACTCTCTGGTCAGCACATTTGAGAACATTAGCTGAGAGATTCCTGCTGCCAAGCCCACTGTCACTTGGAAGGAGCCAGTTGCCAGGAAATGAAGCACTGATAGCACTTGCACAAGAGGGGGGATCCCGGTGGGGTGACGGATAGCAGAGATTGGGTAAGGCTCCAATTGGGCACACAGCTCCGTGATTGTGACCATGTCAAGTCTATAGGTGAGGATAAGGTGCCTGTCCTCCATTGTTGCCAAGTCCACCAGGGGTATGTACATGGGAGGATGTCTCCATCTCCTATTCATCTGCAGCGGTTGCAAACTATGGCATAAAATACTGAGCAGCTGGTCATTATCTCTTAATTCCAACCACTACAGTTCAATGCATGTTGTGATTGTAACAGTATTTTGTTGGAGTTGTGCAAATGGTGCATTTGTGTACTGTGACGCAGTTAGGATCCATGGCCTGCCCCCCCCCCCTTAAATGGCATCCGCCTGTCCTGTATGGAGGGACAGGTGGAAATGAGGTAATTCCGCTGACGTTGTGCGCCGTTGCGGGAGGCAAATCCTCATTGGTTAACATTGGGCCCTATGGGGTACAGTGGCCAATGGTGATGTAGGCCAGTGGTGATGGTATGCACTGCCGCAAATGTCACCGCCATTTTCAATCTAATTCCTCATTTGCTACCTGACCTTCAACAGGAGAGGAGCTACACTGCATGTGCTGCTGTGACCTGTGTCTGGAACTGACCATGGCTCGTATGACGGGGGAAAGTGCCCCTGCCTTCACATCGGTGCAGTTGGAATGACTGGTGGATGGGGTCCAACCCCAGTACTGAATGCTGGATGGGCCCCCAGACCAACAGGTGAGTAAACCGTGAGTACGATGCATGGGGCATGAATGCATGGAGTGCTGTGTGTGAAGGCCTCATGTAGGGGGTGAGTGGTGGATGGGCCCTGGGCAGCGTGCAGCGATTTCGGAACACTTTGTTCATTTCGTTGGAATGGGAGAAATGCAAAATGTGTTCCATCAATAGTGCGAATAATGTTCAATCAATCAATCAATCAGGGATTTGTAAAGCGCACTACTCACCCGGATGTTCTCAAGGTGCTGGGGGAGCGGGGGAGAGCTACTGGTCGAACAGCCAGGTCTTAAGGTGTTTCCTGAAAGATAGAAGTTCATCGGTCAGGCGGAAGTGGAGAGGTAGGGAGTTCCAGGTCTTTGCGGCGAGGTAGGAGAATGATCTTCCTCCGGTGGTCGTGCAGCGGATGCGAGGAACATAGGCGAGGGCATGGTTGGCGGAGCGAAGGTTGCTGGTCAGGGTGTGAAAGGTGAGTCTGTCGTTGAGGTATGTTGGACCTGTGTTGTGGAGGGCCTTGTGTGTGTGGATGAGGATCTTGAAAGTGATCCTCTTCGATACTGGTAGCCAATGTAGGTCTCTGAGATGGGGGGAGATGTGGGCGTAGCTTGGAATGGCCAGAATGAGACGTGCGGATGTGTTCTGGATTCTTTGTAGTTTTGTCTGGAGTTTGTTTGTTATTCCTGCATATAGGGTGTTTCCATAATGCAATCGACTACTGACCAAGGCGTGGGTTACGGGTTCCTGGTTTCGATGGGAATCGACTTGAAGATTCTGCGGAGCAGGCGGAGGGTGTAACAGCAGGAAGAGGAGATGGCATTGACCTGCTGTGTCATGCTGAGTGTGGAATCCAAGATGACGCCCAGGTTGCGTGCGTGGGTGGCGGGTGAGGGTGTGTATCCTAGGGAGGTGGGCCACCAGCAGTCGTTCCAGGCTGAGGGGGTTGGTGCCGAAGATGAGTAGTTCTGTTTTGTCTGTGTTTAGCCTTAGGTGGCTAGCTTCCATCCAGCTGGCTATGGTGTGGAGTCCGTTGTGGAGGTTGTCCTTTGTAGTGGTGCGATCATTTGTGAGGGAGATGATGAGCTGAGTGTTGTCTGCGTAGGAGACTATGTTGATGTGGTGTGTTCGTGCGATGTTGCCGAGGGGGGCCATGTATACGTTGAAAAGTGTGGGGCTGAGTGAAGATCCTTGAGGGACGCCACAGGTGATATTGGAGGCTTCTGATAGGAACGGCGGGAGGCAAACTCTTTGGGTCCTGTCCTTGAGAAATGACGAGATCCAGTCTAGGGCTTTGTCACAGATTCCAGCTTTGTGGAGGCGTGTGCGGAGAGTGTGATAGCATATTGTGTTGCAAGCTACGGTGAGGAGAATGAGTGCTGCTGTTTCTCCTTTGTCTAGCATGGTCCTGATGTCATCTGTTGCAACAATGAGTGCGGTCTCGGTGCTGTGGTTTTTGCGGAATCCGGATTGGGAGGTGTCAAGTGCCTTGTTGTCTTCCAGGAACCGGGATAGTTGACTTTTCACAATTTTTTCGATGACCTTGGCTGGGTAGGTGATGAGAGAGATCGGTCAGTAGTTCTTCGGATCGTCAGGGTCTGCCTTAGGTTTCTTTAGCAGGGCGTTGATTTCTGCGTGCTTTCATCTCTCTGAGAAGGTGGCTGATTCCAAGAAGCTGTTGATGGTGTGGCAGAGATGGGGGGCGATGATGGTGTTGGCTTTGTTGAAGATGTGGTGTGGACAGGGGTCCGATGGAGATCCAGAGTGGATGGTGGCTATGGTGTTTGCGGTGTATTCTGTGTTGACCGGGGTCCAGGTGTGCAGGAGGTGGGTGTTGCTTAGAGCGTGGGGTTCGAGGGTGCTTGTAGTTAGCTGGTAGGATTTGGAGTTGAAGCTGTTGTGGATTTCTTCTATCTTTCAATGGAAGTGGGATGCAAGTGAGTTGCAGAGCTCCTCTGATGGCGGGGGTTAGTTGGAGCATGCCTTCGGGGGTTAGATCGTGGATGATGCTGAAGAGTTCTTTGGTGTTGCGAGCGTTGGTGTCGATGCAGTTTTTGAAGTGGGTCCTTTTGGCGGTGCGTATCAATTGGTGATGTCTGCGTACGGCCTCCTTGAAGGTGCAGCGATTAAAGGCGATGGGGTCACGGTGCCAGTTTTTTTCCATTCTGTGGCAATGTCGTTTGGAGTCCTGTAAATCTGGGGTGAACCAGCTGGCCTTGATTCTGTGCGGGGTGTTAGGGTGTTCTTTGAGTGGTGCGAGGGTGTTGGCGCAGTCTTCTAACCAGTGGTGCAGGTTGGTGGCGGCAGTGTTAGGGTCTGAGGTCCCGGGGGGGTCTGGGCCAGGGTGGAGATCAGTTGGTCCAAGGATATTCTGCTCCAGTTGCGTCGGGTGGCTGTGGCGGTGTTGGTGAGTGACTGGTTTTTGGTAGAAAAAGTTGAAGCATCAGTGGTCTGTCCAGTAGAGTTCGGTGGTGTGGCTGAAGGCCATGTGTTTGCTGGTTGTGAACATAGGATCGAGAGTGTGGCCTGCGGAGTGGGTCGGTGACGAGACAAGTTGCTTGAGGCCGAGGTTGGCGAGGTTGGCGATAAGGTTAGTGGTGTTAGTGTCATTGTTATTTTCCAGGTGGAAGTTCAGGCCACCTAGGAGGATGTAGTCTGTTGAGGCGAGGGCTTGGGAGCTGATGGTGTCGGTGATATCCTCACAGAACTGTGGTCTCGGGCCAGGGGGGGTCTGTAGACCAGTGTTCCTCTGAATGTGTTGTTTGCGTTTATGTAGATTGTGAAGTGGAGGTGCTCGGCGGACTTGATGATGTCGTCGGAGTTGGTGGAGATTCTTATGGTGTTTTTGTGGACTATGGCGATTCCTTCTCCTGGTTTGTTGTTGTGGTCTCTTCTGGTGATTTTGTAGTTATCTGGTATAGCTATTGCTATGTCTGGTTCCGAGGCAGGGTTCATCCATGTTTCGGTGAGGAATGCGATGTCTGGCGAGTGAGTGGTCAGTAGGTCCCATAGTTCAATTGCGTGTTTGTGGACGGAGCGGGTGTTCAGCAGGATGCAATTTAGGTGGCAGTCTGTTTTGGTGTGGTGTTCGGTGGTTGGCTTGCAGGTGAAGTTGCAGGCACTGCAAGAGAAAGGTCCTCTGGTGCGCGTTGGCGTGACCTGGCAGCAGATGGGGGAACGACCTGGGTTTAGGGCGTGGAGTTTGTCAGCGGTGTACTGTTTAGAGGTAGTGCGGGGTGTGTTGGCCATGGGGACTGGCGCTAGGTGCGGTCTTGGCGCGGACGAGCGCAGACGGGCTTGATTTTGGCACGCCTTTGGCGTGCCAGCAGCGCAGCCGCACTGCGGCCGGCATAAGAGGGAAGGAGGGAGGGTTTGTCAGCTGAGAGGAGGGTGGCGGTGAACCAATGGTAGGGCGGTGGGGCGGGCCAGAAGAGGAGCAAGGGCGGGAAAGGCCGGAATACGTGGAGGGAGGGGGGTGGGGCCGTGGGGACGAAGCGGCTACGGGGAACCAATGAGGAAAGTACCGGCTTTTGGAGAGACCAAAGTAGGAGAATACTACCAGGAAAAGCAGGCGGCTGGCAGCAGCGAGGAGCGAGGGAAGCAACCTACCTGCTTAAAGCAGGGTCGAAGGTCGCTGTCCTTGCCGCGCTGCGGCTGGCATAAGAGGGGAGGAGGGAGGGTGTGTCAGCTGGGAGGGGGGTGGCAGTGAACCAATGGTAGGGCGGGGGCGGGCTAGAAGAGGAGCAAGGGCTGGAAAGGCCGGAATACGTGGAGGGAGGGAGGCGGAGCCACGGGGACGAAGCAGCTACGGGGAACCAATGAGGAAAGTTCCGGCTTTTGGAGAGACCAAAGTAGGAGAATACTACCAGGAAAAGCAGGTGGCTGGCAGCCACGAGGAGCGAGGTAAGCGCCCTACCTGCTTAAAGCAGGGTCGAAGGTCGCTGTCCTTGCTGTGCTGCGGCTGGCACAAGAGGGAAGGAGGGAGGGTGTGTCAGCTGGGAGGAGGGTGGCGGTAAACCAATGGTAGGGCGGGGGCGGGCCAGAAGAGAAGCAAGGGCGTGAAAGGCCGGAATACGTGGAGGGAGGGGGGGGGCGGGGCCACGGGAACGAAGTGGCTACGGGGAACCAATGAGGAAAGTACTGGCTTTTGGAGAGACCAAAGTAGGAGAATACTACCAGGAAAAGCAGGTGGCTGGCAGCAGCGATGAGCGAGGGAAGCGACCAACCTGCTTAAATGTTGGGGATATGTCCCATTACATAGAAATCAGCTTTCACTGTGGCCAAATCCTCCAACTGGGGGAAAACGATGTAGCTGCACATGTGTTTAATCAGGGAAGACAACACAGCATGTATGGTCGGCCATGTCTGTGCTATTGGGGATGGGAACTGGCGTGGTGGGCCATGAGTGTAACAAGCAGGATGGTCGGACTAATACCTTTTCCTGTGTCTATTTCCCTGAAAGTGAGCACCCATCAAAAGAAGAGTATATGGCATGCCATCGCCAAGGATGTGCAGACCCTGGGGGTCTACCGCAGGCAGAGCAGCCACTTTCGGAAACAGTCGGAGGACCTGAGACACTGGGCATGGAAGACGGCGGAGGCCCAGCTGGGGATGGCCTCCCAATGAGGAAGGGTTGCCCGTTGAAACCTGACCCCCCTGATGATGCGCATACTGGAGGTAGCCTATCTGGAGCTAGATGGGTGCTTGGGGGCATCACAGCTGCCACAAGGGGGTGGGTACAGTGCTCAAATATATAACTTGCACCTGGTGGGGTGGTATCCAGGAGGGGTGTGTGGGCCCTGTGGGTGCCCCTAGACCAGGCCTCGCATTGCAGGGTCAGTGGGTCTCAGGTATGCTGCAATTGGCGTTAGGTGTCCCTATCCATGGCCTGGTGACTAGCATTGTGACTGGGAGTTCATTGTTAGTGCGTAGGGCTGTTCCCTGTGTGTGAGTGTGTTGTGTACGCCAACGGTGGTGGTGCCACTGACCAAGTGTATCCTTTGTGTCTTCCCCCTCCTTTTTGTTTTGTCACCCTGTCCTTATGTGCATTAGCATCATCTGGCGGAGGAGCAGAGGCACCAGTGACAGAGGGAGCTGCATTTCACAGGACCCAGGAAGCCGAATCCACTGACGGTGAGGGCACCAGTGGGACAGAGGGCGAGGGGAGCACCACGGCAGAGACAGGAGGGGACAGTTCGGACAAGGGTACCTCCTCCGATGGGTGCTCCCTGGTGGTGGCGGACACTTCTGTACCCACCCCAGCTACAGCTGCCACCCCCGTACTAACACCGCCCTCCCAGGAGCCCCTCAGCGAGTTTCCCGTGCCCGCTCACCCAGGAGGGTGGGTATCTCCTTCGTCCCAGGCACCTCAGGACCTACCCCAGTTAGCCCTGCAGTCCTGAGTGAGGAGGCTATTGAACTCCTGCAATCCATCTCTGTTGGGCAGTCAACCATTGTGAATGCCATCCAGGGGCTGGCAGCCCAAATACAACAGACAAATGCATTCCTGGAGGGCATTCACACTGGCTTTGCGGCCCAACAAAGATCAATCCAGGCTCTGTCCTCCTCTCTGATGGCAGCCATTGTCCCTGTTTCCAGCCTCCCCCTCCAACTTCCTCTTCCCAATCCCATTCCCCTCAACCCCAACCTATCCCAAGCACACAGTCAGACCTGCATGCACCCAGGACAACACAAAAGAGTGGAAATTGGAAAACACAAGCACCACATTTCATCCCACAGTCACTCACACAAACACCATCCAGAAGTAGAAATACCAACATCCACTGCCTCCACTGTGGCACCCACCTCCTCCTCGTCCACCTCCCTCCCAGTTTCATCTCCACTCATACCTGCATGCACTACATCCTCCTCCACTACACCCATCACCAACCATGGTGGTGCAGCTGTGCGAGGCTGCAGGGGGAGGGCTGGAGCCTCCCCCGACCACTGCCAGAACCACCACCTACACCGCATCCAGCACCACTGCCAGCAGCAGCAGTCCCAGTGGGCAGCCAACTGAGCCTGCAGGAGAATGGCTGCAGCCTCCCCCCACCTCTGCCAGCACCGCTACCAGCACCGCCACCAGCACCACTGCCAGCAGCAGTAGCCCCAGTGGGCAGCCGTCTGAGGCTGCAGGGGAAGGGCTGGAGCCTCCGCCCACCACTGCCAATACCGCCACATGCACCTCCATCAGCACCACCACCAGCACCACTGCCAGCAGGAGTAGTCCCAGTGGACAGCTGTCCGATGCTGTACCCCCACCACTGCCAGCTCCACCAGCAGCACCACCACTACCACCACTACCACCACTGAGCAGCCTTCACCGTCGGTGGACAGTGTGTAGTCCTGCCTCCATGGGCTGTTGCGCAGCCTGGCCCCAGCAAATCCTGGTGGTCTGACACCCAGCTGAGCGACTGTGACCTTGCACTCCCCAAGATCTGCATCACAGGGCATGATGCCCCCTCCAGAAGCAGTGGAGAAGACATCCACTCACCCCATCCTTCCCAGGATGAAGCTCACTGGGTACAATGCCCCCTCCAGAACCAGTGGAAGAAGCCATCCACTCACCCCATCCTCCACAGAATGAAGCTCACTGGGCATAATGCCCCCTCCAGAACCAGTGTAAGAAGCCGTCCACTCACCCCATCCTCCACAAGATGAAGCTCACTGGGCACAATGCCCCCTCCAGAACCAGTGGAGAAGCCATCTACTCACCCCATCCTCCACAGGAAGAAGCTCACTGCGCACAATGCCCCCTCCATAACCAGTGGGCAAGTCACCCACATGAGAGACTGTGGCCTATCACTCCCCAGGACCAAGCACAGGGCATGTTGTCCCCTCCAGAGCCAGTGGGCAAGGTACCCACTTGAGAGATTGTGGCCTATCACTCTCCAGGACCAAGCACAGGACATGTTGACCCCTCCAGTACCAGTGGGCAAGTCATCCACTTGAGAGACTGTGGCCTTGCACTCCCCAGGACCAAGCACAGGACATGTTGCCCCCTCCAGGACCAGTGACATTGTACCATCTTCCGGCTGAGGTGTCCCCCATTCCCTGTCCCTCTGAGGTGCCTGACTATTTTTGACCTGATGCCCCTGCAGTGTTCTCTCCATGTTGTTGCAGGAGTGAGGTGGGGCCTTGGACTATGTGATGTGGCCCTGTGGCCCATGGACATTGAGGACGGGGCAGTGTCCCTACATTTGTAAATAAGTATATACTTGTTGATTTGGATGCACATATTTATACTATTTTATCTTATTACAGTCAGTTTAATCAATTCATTTTGTCCTTGCATTATTCCTGAGTGGTACGGGTGAATATGTGAAGTTAGTGCATCTGCTTGTGTGTATGGTGTTGGGGGTGGGGGTGTTGTGTGTTGCATGTTGCGTTTGTGTGTCACTCTTTTTTTCCTCCCCCACTCCCCTGTGTGCTAGGCGGCAGTACTCACTGTGGTCGTCTTCGCCGGCGTTGGTGTTCGTAGTGGAGCAGAAGGCAGAAGAGCATGGGTGAAGACATGCAACTCGGGCACCATGGCGGCGTGGTTCTTCCTTGAGTCTCCAGAAGTGAGTTGTTTCCTTTCTGTGAAGTGTTTCTGCCAGGCTTTTGATGTCGTTGGTACCACCCTGGAAAAGGTGGTGGATTGGTGTGTCATAATACAGTGGGCAGAACATTTTCTTCCGCCTAGCTGTAGGCGGTTACCGCTGTGGTGCCTGTTGATTTCGTCTTGGCTGTCTGTCTGAGTGGTTTCTGCCGTGTTCATAATTTCATATTTATTACTGCCGGCCTGTTGGTGGTATTACCGCCACTTTATTACCAACCACCAGGATTGTAATGAGGGCCTTAGTCACTACTCCGCATCTTCTTCCTTAGTTGATGTAATAAAACATTCCAAAACGGTTAAGAGTTGAAAATGCTCCAAAGTTTAACTACACCAATCCTTGTGATACACTTAGGGCCTTATTTATACTTTTTGGTGCAAAACTGCACTAAGGCAGTTTTGCCCCAAAAAGTTTTGCACCGGCTTGCACCATTTTTTAGCACCAGCTGGGCACCATATTTATGGTATGGTGCAAGCCGGTGCAAAGGGTATGCTAGCTTAAAAAAAAAATGACGTTAGGCAGTTTTGAGTCAAAATAAATGATTCTGACCAGATTAGCATCATTTTGTGACGCTAAGGGGCATATTTATACTCTGTTTGTACTGAATTAGCGTAATTTTTTTTTACTCTAATTCAGTGCAAAACTAACTCCATATTTATACTTTGGTGCTAGACTCGTCTAGCACCAAATTTATGGAGTTAAAGTCATTTTTTGGAAGTGGAAACCTACCTTGCCTTAATGAGATGCAAGGTAGGCGTTCCTGTGCAAAAAAATGACTCTATGGCCTTAACACCATATTTATACTCCCATGTAAAAATGGTGCAAGGGAGGGAGGAGGGGTCAAAAAATGGGGCAAAGCTTGCTTTGCCCCATTTTTTAAGACCAGGGCCAGGGCAGGTGTTAGGGGACCTGTGGCTCTATTTCATGGTGGAACACCATGGAATTAGCCCAGAGGTGCCCTCCGTAGGCCCTAGGGGCACCCCCACCCACACTAGAGGGACTGCGAGGATGGGGGACCCCATCCCAGGTAAGTACAGGTAAGTGCATTTTATTTTTGAAAGTGCCATAGGGGGCCCTGAAATGGGCCCCCATACATGGCACATGGTGCAATGGCCATGCCCAGGGGACCAGGTCCTCTGTGCTGGCCACTGGGGTGGTGGGCATGACTCCTGCCTTTTCTAAGGCAGGAGTCATGTGGCATGGTAGGTTTAGCACCATAAAATTACGCTAATCTGGTTAGAGTCATTTTTTTTTACTCTAACCTGCCTAAAGCCATTTTTTGGTGCTAAACCCTCTTCTTCTATACTGCCAGCTCCACCCGACTAAAGTCATTTTTTAAAACTCTAGCCTACCCTTTGCACCGGCTTGCACCATTCCATAAATATGGTGCCCGGCTGGTGCACAGAAATGGTGCAAGCCGGTGCTAAACCATTTGGTGCAAAACTGAGTTAGTGCAGTTTTGCAGCAAAAAGTATAAATAAGGGCCAATATTTTGTAAGTTTGCGCCACTTTTGTGTCATAAAATGACGTTAATGCGGCGCAAAAAAAGTTTAAATCAGGGCCTTGGTGCTAGATGGGTCTAGCACCAAAGTATAAATATGGAGTTAGATTTGCACCGAATTAGAGTAAAAAAAATGACACTAATTCGGTGCAAACAGAGTATAAATATGCCGCAGAGTATAAATATGCCCCTAAATATGGCGTTAAGGCCATAGAGTCATTTTTTGCACAGGAACGCCTACCTTGCATCTCATTAAGGCAAAGTAGGTCTCCACTTTCAAAAAATGACTTTAACTCCATAAATTTGGTGCTAGAGGGGTCTAGCACCAAAGTATAAATATGGAGTTAGTTTTGCACCGAATTAGAGTAAAAAAAAATGACACTAATTCGGTGCAAACAGAGTATAAATATGCCCCTTAGATTCTTTTGATGTTTTCCCATAGGCATTATGCTATGTTCCTTGTGAGGCCTAGTAAACTGAAAGCAAATTATTCTGGTATGAAGGTGTTACAGAGGGATTACCTTTGTCTCTTTTAATATTCAGGTTTATCAATGTGCATATGTACTCTAGGTTAAAGTATAATGTGATATGTAACATAAATATTTACAATATTCTAAAAAATGTAATGCTTTTTAATACTGATGGATCCCCTTTGTACCGATCAGTGTGATCAGAGATCATTGTCCAGATGTTGAGTACCTTTTTTACTGGAATATTTTCTATCATTTAAAATAGTGCACAGAAAGATGATGGATATTTTTTTTTTGTCTTTGGCACTGCAATCCTTTGTTAAATAGCTATGTGCTGCTCTGACATTAAAGCACCAATATTGCAAATTACAACTATAAAGTCAGTTTCTGCTTGAGAGTTGCAGGATAAATATCTTTCACAAAAATATGGGTACCTGCCACAGACAAATTTGCACCCAGTCATATTTTCTTTTTCTCCGAATGAAAGAATGTTGGTTAAAGATGCCAAAATGTAAATGTGAGTATGCTGCACCACAAATTCATTTTAGTAAATAATATTGTCAGCCATGTTAATAAAGGAGTTGAAGCTGTGTAACAATTACATTAAATCTTGTTACGGTCAGCCTTAACAGCACAAGACACGATGCTGCAGGATTAGAATGAGTGATATGTGAATAACCAGATGCAGACCTGGGCATAGACACATGTATGTGGGGAGGTGTGAGCATGCCCGTGAATCTACTGCCTCTTCCTACTGGAATGCTTTAGCTCCAGGTAGCTGGCACCACCTGCACCACCAGCCAGTAAGGAACTCATGTTTGTCTGCCTGAACAGATGCAGATGATCTCTTGCAGGAAGATGAAACGAATAGCTTGCAGTCTAGGGGAGTGCTTAGACATTTTGGGGGTCATTCTGACCCTGGCGGTCGGTGATAAAGCGGCGGCCAACCCGCCACCAGGCTGGCGGTCCAAAAAATGGAATTCTGACCCTGGCGGGAACCGCCAACAGAGCCCGCAACTTTAACACTCCGACCGCCACGGCGGGACACACAAACAGCGCGGCGGTCACCGCCAACAGGCAGGCGGCAGACAATGAACCGCCCACCCTATCACAACTCACCAACCCGCCACCTTTTCCGGGGCGGGAGCACCGCCGATAAAAACACGGCGGAAACAGACTACGAACGGGAAAACGCTCATCTCTATACACTCCACGAGGACGGAGGACAGCATGGAGCCCGAATTGAACATCCTACCTGCTCTCGTCTACCTGCTCATCTACCACGAGTACGAACTCCGGCGCAGACGACAACGGTGAGTACCGCACCTACGACACAGGGGAGGGGAGGAGGAGGAAGGGTTACGGGCACACACATACGCATTACACCCACCCCCCAACTATCTACACACCAATGCAGAGCACCAAGTCAAAGTGACCCCACCCAAACCCCCCGGAATAACGAAAAGATATAATTAAAGTGAGAAACTAAATTTATGTATAAAATAGGTTCATTGAAGTCATGGTAAAATAGGAAAATGAATCAAAAAAATCCAAGTGTAAACATTGCGTAACCGATAAATAGAGGCAATAAGTCCAGCACAGTCACTGAAATTTCAACTGTCCGTGGGCCAAAGTGTATCAACACATGGGCAAAGCCCACACAGGAGACCTGAGTCCGTTGAAGAGAACACTGCAGGGGCATCAGATGATAAAACTACAGGCACCTCAGGGGGAAGGGAAGGGGAGGCACCACAGCCACATGAGTCCACGACGCCAGATCCAAGAAGGGGCCACCATGCCCACTGTTCAATCCTGGGGAGTGCAAAGCCTCAGTCTCTCAAGTCTCTACAGTGGGTGGCTTGCCCACTGTCATATCCTGGGGAGTGCAAAGCCACAGTCTCTCAAGTCTCACAAGTGGGTGGCTTGCCCACTGTCATATCCTGGGGAGTGCAAAGCCACAGTCTCTCAAGTCTCTACAAGTGGGTGGCTTGCCCACTGTCATATCCTGGGGAGTGCAAAGCCACAGTCTCTCAAGTCTCTACAGTGGGTGGCTTGCCCACTGTCATATCCTGGGGAGTGCAAAGCCACAGTCCATCAAGTGGATAACAGTCTCCATAGGCAATGGAGGAGGCAGGGTGGCCCGAGTGCAGCGTGAACAGTAGCACGACACAGAACCGGCACTGTCATTGGGCCAGCGGTGCTTGAGACGGCGGGGCCCAGCGGAGCCGTGCTTGAGACGGCAGGGCCCAGCTGAGCGGTGCTTGACAGGAAGGGGCCCAGCGGAGCAGTGCTTGAGACGGCGGGGCCCAGCGGAGCGGTGCTTGAGATGAAGGGCCCAGCGGAGCAGTGCTTGACAGGAAGGGCCCAGCGGAGCAGTGCTTGAGACGGCGGGGCCCAGCGGAGCGGTGCTTGAGATGAAGGGCCCAGCGGAGCGGTGCTTGAGACGGCGGGGCCCAGCGGAGCGGTGCTTGAGATGAAGGGCCCAGCGGAGCGGTGCTTGAGACGGCTGGGCCCAGCGGAGCGGTGCTTGAGATGAAGGGCCCAGCGGAGCGGTGCTTGAGACGGCGGGGCCCAGCGGAGCGGTGCTTGAGATGAAGGGCCCAGCGGAGCGGTGCTTGAGACGGCGGGGCCCAGCGGAGCGGTGGTTGAGACGGCGGGGACCAGCGGAGCGGTGCTTGAGATGAAGGGCCCAGCGGAGCGGTGCTTGAGACGGCGGGGCCCAGCGGAGCGGTGCTTGAGATGAAGGGCCCCTGTTCAGCGGTGCTCCTCCCGGCGGTGCCCTGTTCAGCGGTGCTCCTCCCGGCGGGGCCCTGTTCAGCGGTGCTTTTCTGCACGGTGGGGCCCTGTTCAGCGGTGCCTTTCTGGACGGCGGGGCCCTGTTCAGCGGTGCCTTTCTGCACGGCGGGGCCCTGTTCAGCGGTGCCTTTCTGGATGGCGGGGCCCTGTTCAGCGGTGCCTTTCTGCACGGCGGGGCCCTGTTCAGCGGTGCCTTTCTGGACGGCGGGGCCCTGTTCAGCGGTGCCTTTCTGCACGGCGGGGCCCTGTTCAGCGGTACCTTTCTGGACGGCGGGGCCCTGTTCAGCGGTGCTTGTTCTGTAAGTCAAGGGAGTCAGACCTGGCCACGACTCCCTGCTCAGTCGCCCTCCGACCGTGCAGTTGCTGGACCCTTCGGTGACGGGTTTCCTGGGCCCTTGGGTGTCCTCCCTCACACCCGGGATGGGGCTTGTGGGGCCCTCCTGGTCCGCGCTCCTGCTGGCTGACTTCTCAGCCCTGCTGCCCTTGCCCTCCTTCGATGTGGCTCTCTGGCCCTTGCCTCCCCTGGATGTTGTGGCAGGTGAAGTGGCAGAACTTTGGTCCTTGGGGGCAGCCGTGTCAGTCGTCCCGCGGCGGCCCCTTACTTTGCGGGTCCTCTTTCCAGGGGGGGGGCTGGCTGTCCCCTTGCTGCTGACCGATGTATCACTGCTGGCAAAGGGGGGACTCCAAAATCCATGCACTACGGTGACCCTTGAAGCCGGGCTGGGGGTGGCTGAGGCGCTCTTGGGACTCTTAGCAGATGGAGGGGGGGGGTCAGGTGAGGGAAAGAGGTCAAGAGTGGAGAGGTAAAGTTTTTTAGGACCAGGGTAAAGGGTAGGTGTAGTGGTTATGGGAGTGGAGGAAGAGGAGGTGGTTGTAGGAGAGTCAGGTGTGCTGTCCTTGGGTGAAGGTGCATGGGCTGGAGGCTGTCGTGAGGTGGTTGGCTGTTGGGTGGGTGGCTGCCTGCGTTTGTGTGTCTTGGAAGAGGGGGTGACAGACACAGTGGGAGAGGACACAGGGGACGTGTAAATGGCAGTGGGGGTGGTGACTGCACGTGTGCGGACTGTACTGGAGGGTGTGCTGGTGATGGAAGTACTTGCTGTTGGTGGTGTGCATGCAGGTGTGAGTAGAGACGTCACAGGGAGGGAGGAGGGAGACGAGGAGGTGGGGGACACAGAGGTGGTAGTGGCTGTTGGCATGTCTGCATCTGGGTGTTGCTTGGGTGAATGTTTGTGTGATCTGTGGTGCTTATGTCTAGATGAGCTGCCCTTGGGTGTTGAGGTGTGTGCAGGCTGGTCTGATGGTGTGGGTGGGATAGGCAGAGGAACAGGAGACAGAGACAGGCTGGAGGCAGTTAGAAGAGGGAGGCTGGAAACAGGGACAATGGCTGCCGTCAGTGCTGAGGTCAGAGCATTGAACGATCGTTGATGGGCAGCCTGACCCGAATGAATGCCCTCCAGGTATGCATTACTACGATGCACCTCCCTCTCTACCCCCTGGATGGCATTCAAAAGGGTAGACTGCCCAACAATGATGGTCTGTAGGAGGTCAATGACCTCCTCACTGAGGGCAGCAGGGGGTAACAGGGGCAGGGCCTGAGGTGCCTGGGGCAAAGGAGACGCCCGCCTTCTTGGGCGAGCGGGCACGGAGCGAAGGCTGAGGGGCTGCTGGGAGGGCGGAGCTGGTGCGCTGGGTGGCGGCTGTACCTGTAGAGGCGGGGGGCACGGATGTTGCCGCCACCGCTAGGGAGCTCCCATCCGAGGACGTGTCGGTGTCGCTGGTGTCACCACGGCTCCCCGTTGTGAAGCTCCCCTCGCCCTCCGTATCACTGGTGGCCTCGGTGTCTGTGCCATGGCCCACCGGGGCCTTGTGAGTTGCAGCTCCCTCGTGCTCCTGTGCCAATTCTCCTCTGCCTGATGATGCTAATGCACACATGCACAAGAAGATAAAGAAAAAGGGTGGGGGGAGACATAAAAACAGGTTGAGTGCATGCATTGTCAACACCGTTGGCGGAGAGGACAGACACAGGAGCCTCATGCACTAAGCCGCGCTATCGGGGTACACTACTCAGTACTTGTGACTAGGCCAACAGGTCTAGGGACAACAAACGTGCACATGGGTGATGCAGGACCATGGATAGCTGTACTTGTCACCCTACAGAGGTGATGGGCGGGAGCACAGGGACATGGCTAAAGGAGAGGACTACACTACAGAAAGCGCCCTGGCCTAATGTCACCCACAGCCCTCTTCCCCCACCCAGGCACCTCCACTGCGCGTAAAGATAGCTGAATGTGCTGGTACTCACCCCCTTGTGTCTGCTGTGATGTCCTCACGCGCCCATCCAAATCGGGGTAGGCCACCGCCAGGATCCGGGACATCAGGGGGGTCAGGGTACGACTGGCACCCCTCCTAGGTTGGGAGGCCATCCCCAGCAGTGACTCGGCGGTCTTCCTGGTCCCGCGGCGGATGTCCTCCCACCTCTTGCGGCAGTGGGTGCCCCGTCTGTTGTGGACCCCCAGGTTCCAGACTTCCTTGGCGATGGCACGCCAAATGTCGACTTTCTGATGGGCGCTGACCTATTTGACATGTACAGGGTGGAAATTGAAATATCATAAATTTTCCGCATGATAGATGCGATTGGCCCCCCCTCCCCAACCTTGCCATGTGGCACATGCTCTCATCTGTCGTGCCTTGCACTCGTCATTGTCTCCCCACCCCACCATCTTACATCCACCATACACAACCCAGGCATAGCCCATTCAACGTGCACACAGTGTACTTACCTGTTGGTCTGGAGGACCGTAGAGTCGCGCCTACTGGGGCAGGACCCCATCCACAAGTTTCTCCAACTCTTCTGTAGTGAAGGCAGGGGCCCTTTCCCCAGTCGCAGCAGCCATTGTATCTCCCAGACCGAGGTCACAGCAGCACTTGCAGTATAGGTCCTCTCCTGTGGATGATCAGGTCTCGAGTGATTAACCAGATAGAAAATGGCGGTCACGCCCGCGGCGGTGCGTACCGCCGCGGTGTGTTCCGCGACCGCTGGCGCACCTAGTCATTGGCTCGTGAAACCCATAGGGTTCGATGTTAACCAATGCGGCTTGGCGCCGCGGTCTTCGACCGCCTACCGCCATGGTGTGTCACGCCAGCGCATTGACCTCACATCCCACTGTCACACTTCTCAGGTCAGGCAGCCGCCATTTCAAGGGCCCACATGGCCTGATTTCTACTGCGTCACATAGGCCTAGGCCTTGCATTGCCACTCATACAAGCCATTCAATGCATTGAGAATCGTGTACTGTGCAAGCTGTAGTTACGTACCTGTGGGTTGCTTGACTCTGTGCTCCATGTTGTCCTCCCTAGGCACCGTCCGCTGGGACTTGCGAGGAGAAGGATGAATCCTCCCGTGTACCGACCGCTGGTGGACCTGTCGACAATGGAGGAACGTCATATAATACTTCGATACCGACTTGACCGAGCCACTATACATGAACTGTGTGCCCAGCTGGAGCCAGCACTGATGTCCCCCATCCGCCAACCCACAGGAATTCCCCCTCTGGTGCAGGTTCTGTCAGTCCTCCATTTTTTTGGCAAGTGGGTCTTTTCAGACAACAGTGGCCATGTCATCAGGGATGTCTCAGCCTATGTTTTCTAAGATTTTGTCCAGAGTGTTGTCTGCCCTGACGAAATATATGCAGAGCTACATTATTTTGCCTGAGGAGGGTGATTTGGCCACTGTGAAGGGTGACTTCTATGCCCTTGGACATATCCCCAACATCATTGGTGCCATTGATGGGACCCATGTGGCCTTAGTACCCCCAAAAGACGATGAGCAGGTGTACAGAAACAGGAAAAGTTACCATTCGATGAATGTCCAGGTGGTCTGTTTGGCTGACCAGTACATCTCCCATGTAAATGCCAAGTTCCCTGGGTCCATGCATGACGCGTATGTTATGCGAAATAGCAGCATCCCTTATGTGATGGAACAGCTACAGAGACACCGTGTGTGGCTAATAGGTGACTCTGGTTACCCCAACCTGCCGTGGCTACTGACCCCAGTGAGGAATCCCCGGACCAGGGCAGAGGAACGCTACAATGAGGCCCATGGGTGAACTAGGAGGATTATAGAAAGAACCTTCGGCCTCCTGAAGGCCAGGTTTAGGTGCCTGCATATGACAGGGGGATCCCTAATGTACTCACCCAAGAAGGTGTGCCAGATCATCGTGGCCTGCTGTATGCTTCACAATCTTGCATTGCGACGCCAGGTGCCTTTTCTGCAGGAGGATGGTCCAGATGGTGGTGTTGTAGCAGCTGTGGAGCCTGTGGAGAGTGAAGAGGAGGAAGACGACGGGGACGACACGGACAACAGGGACACAGTCATACAACAGTATTTTCAGTAGCACCCAGGTAAGAATCCCCCACGCCGTTTTACATTTACTTCTGGCCTCCTGCATCTCTACTTTCTGTGTTTCCCCCCAGTTCCTTTCAACTGAATTGTGACTTTCCCTTGCCTTTTCAGAGCTGTATGACCCACTGCGTGACTTCTGGTTTGTTCGCCCATGGAGTAAAGCACATTGACATTGGTATGTTGTCATCACAATGTAACTGAACATTTTTGAACCGTTATGTGTAATACATTTGTTAAGAATACAAGCAGGCTCCTGAGTGTTTTAAGTGCAATTAGTGATTTATTTAAAGTGCTACATATAGGTCCATGATAGTAAAACGGTGATGGGTGGGGGTGGAGTGATGTCCATGGCAGAGTCCAGTTCTCGGTCGCACAGGTGCATTGTCCATATGCCTGTGGAAGGATGGAGCAGGGGCAGGTCAAGGTTGGACAGGGTGACGATGTGGGACAGTGGAATGACATCCGGGGGGATCTTAGGCTGGCGGGGGTCTTGGCATCCTACTCTGTCTTCCTTTGTGATCTCAGGTTCCTCTTGCGGGGTGGTTGATCTTCAGCAGGAGGTGGGGTTCTGGTGGCCCGTCGTTGTGTGGGGGCCTCCTGTCCACTAGCGCCGGCGGAGGTGGTAGGCTGTTCCTGGTCCGGGCTGGTGACAGGGGCCCTTTGGGGTGCCACATGGTCCCGCAATGTGGTGACTATTAGGTTCAGGGCCAGGACGATGTTCCTGAGCTCCTCTCTGTACCCCATGCACCGTTCCTCCTGCTGTGCCTGGATCTCCTGGAACCTGGCCAGTACCGTCGCCATCGTCTCCTGGGAGCAGTGGTATGCTCCCATGATGGTGGTGAGGGCCTCCTTGAGAGTCGGTTCCCTGGGCCTGTCCTCCCCCCCTGTCGCACTGCAGCCCTCCCAGTTGCCCTGTTTCCCCAGGCCTCTGTCCCCTGGTCGGTGTGCCCACTACCACTGCCCCCAGGTCCCTGTTGTTGTTGGGGTGTTGGGTCAGCCTGGGTGCCCTGTAGTGGCGGACACACCACTGATTGACCTGTCCTGGAGACAGAGGCATGGGCCCACTGGGTGGGAGCTGTGCTGATATTCCCAGAGGGGGTTAGGTCTGCTGTGGCCTGTGTCTGTGTGTGGGGAACCGACTGTCCAGAGGTCCCCGATGGTCCGGGCTGGTCATCAGGTTCTAGGTCGACAGAGCTGCTGTCCTCCCTGGGGGCCTGTTCTGGGGGTGGGATGAACATATCTGGACCCTCCTGGCCGGTGTGTTGGCGTTCGGGCCCTGCAGGGGTGAAAGAGTATGGTTATTGCTTCTGTGTGTTCCATGGCGTGCGATTTGTGGGTGCCCTTGTCCCCCAGTGCTGGCATTCCCTTGTGGAAGGAGTTGTGAGGGTGGTTTGTGGGGGGATGGGTATGTGCAGTGGTCATGCATAGGTGATGGGTGTCCATGGTTTGTGTTGGCATTCAGGGTTTGGTTTTGGGTTGGGTGGGTGGTGCTGGTGAGACATTGGCAGGGAGGATGTGTGCTGGGGGGTTGGGGGTGAGGGTGGGGGTGTGGGTTGGCATGCTGGTGGTTGGGGGGGGGAGTAGTTGAGACTAGACTTACCAGAGTCCATTCCTCCGCCTATTTCAGTGAGGCCCGCAGGATGCAGGATGTTAAAGACCTCTTGCTCCCATGCTGTGAATTCAGGAGGAGTGGGTGGTGGTCCGCCGCCAGTCTTCTGCACAGCGATGTTGTGTCTTGAGACCATCGACCGTACCTTTCCCCGTAGGTCGTTCCAGCGCTTTCGGATGTCTTCCCGGTTTCTGGGATGCTGTCCCACAGCGTTGACCCTGTTGACGATCCTCTGCCATAGCTCCGCCTTCCTGGCTATTGTGGTGTGTTGCACCTGTGTGCCGAAGAGCTGGGGCTCTACCCTTATAATTTCCTCCACCATGACCCTGAGTTCTTGGTCCGAAAACCTGGGGTGTCTTTGGGGTGCCATGGGGTGGTGTGGATGAGGTGTGGGGTGGTGTTTGTGGTGATGTGAGTGGTGGTGTGTGGTGATGTGTGCGTAGATGTGGTGTGGTTGATGATGTTGGGTTCCTGTGTGTGTTGGGGTTTTCGATTGCTGTGCTCTCTCTCTCTCTCTCTCTATCGCCTTCTCACCGATTTCCAACTAGTGGGGGTTTGTGGGTGATGTGGGTGTGTGTTTTATAGTTGCTTGGATGTGTGGGGGTGGTGTTTGTATGTGTATCAGGTGTGTGTATTTCAAATTGTCCAATGTGGCGGTGTTTTGGAGCTGGGTGTGTATTTTGACCGCAGCGGTGTGTACCGCCAATGGAATACCGCGGTTGAATGACCGCAGCGTGGATTCGTGGGTCGTAATGGCATGGGCGTGTTTGTGTTGGCGTGGCGGTGGAGGTTTGGTCATCTCCAGTTTATCGCTGCCCGCTGATGAGGCGGCCTTCCGTGGATGTCGGGTTTTTGGCGGCTTGGCAGTTGTGGGTCAGAATGAACGTGGCGGTTTACCACGGCGGTAGAATGGCAGTCTTCTGACCGGCGGTAAGAGCCTTTTACCGCTGAGGTCAGAATGACCCCCTTTTTCTGCTTAGGAACCCACGACTGGCGCCTGCTGCTGAAGGAAATCCCTTTTCCTGTATCCTTGAAGTTGACCTACTCTCACAAGCTTTCCACTCAGTTTGGGGTTTAACTACTGCAATCAAGCCCAGGGAGGTGGTAGCAGCAAGACTGACAGCGAATGACTGCATTGCACATGACGTCCTGAAGAAGCAGGACAAATGCACCAGTTATGTCCATTGTCAGAAGTTCACAGAGTGAAAATAGCAGGAAATAACAGTATATTACATGTGCAGCAGATTCACTGCCACACAGTGCTTAGCTTGAAAGAAAGTGTGTGTTTTATCTCATCTTTCCATCTCAGTCACATTTTTCTCTCATTCATTTTTACTGTCTATCATCTCTCTTTATTGGCCTACATGTCCTTTCTATTCTCTGTTACTATTCTTTATCTTGTCTCTGCCACTCTTCTTTCACAATTTATTTCCTCAGTTCCTTTCTTTTCACTCTCATCCCCCCTCCTACCTTCACTGCCTGACATCCTTGCAGAGACAGGCTATGTAAGACACTAAGGGGTCGATTTATAAAAAGCGGTGCTGCAGTTAGTGCAGCGCCACTTTTCTTGCACCTCTTAGCGCCCCCCAAATGCCACCATGTGTGGCCATATTTCAAATACAGCACACCATAGCGGTAGTCAGGGGTACTACCATCATTTTCTTTACGCTAGTCAGGCACTTTGCAGGATAAGCGTAAAACTTTTGAGGCTAATCCTGCAAAGCACCCAGAGGCCTATTGAACCCAATGGGAGCCTCCCTTTAATGCCTACTTTTAGCAGGCGTTAAAAATGCAGATAAAAGTGATGCAACAAAATCTCTTAGATTTCTTTGTGGCATTTTTCAGCCCCCCTAGTGCCGGAACGCTCCCCTTGCATACATGAGCCTGGCAGGCGAAGGCATAATGTGGCGCAAGGGGTTACAAAGTGGTGCAATGCAAGCATTGCACTACTTTGTAAATGTGGTGCAGTGTTTTTGGCCTTCCAACACCATATTAGAATAAAAAAATGATGGTAATGTGGCATTGGAATGACACTAGGCCCTCTTAAATCTGGGCCTAACTACTCTCACAGATTAGGAGCTGGTGACTGGTATCTAAGTCACCACAAAAGTTCAACTTTAACATGGCAGAAATGAATGCTGAAAAGGCTTAACCTGCCTGTGAACTGGCTCAACACAATATATGAATCAACATGACTCTGTGTCTATTGGCTCAGCTCTATTTATAGAGGGACTCTGTGCAAAAAATAAACTGTCTGAAAAGAAACTCAACATTAAATCTGGAGGAGCTCGGCTCCATCCTTGCATAAACTCTGCTGTATCTGTGCAAACGTCCGGACTATGAATGCAGAGATTCAGCTATACTGTCACGGCCAGAGCTGCCACCTTTGTAACCGAGAAATCAGAATCAAGTCTTGGCACCGGCTCAACATCCCCCGATTCTGGTAAAATGTCTTAATCTGACAATCCCTTAAAAATTAATGTGACCTTGTGTACTGTCACTGGGGCTCTTGTAAAGCTCCTCATTACCTTCCAGTCGAGTTTGTGTCCTACAAAACTGTGGAAAAAAGGTCAACTCTATCTGTGAATCTGCTCCACTCTTCAATAGGTCGGGGTCTGATTTATGACAGACCTATTCTCTCTGCATGTGCAGGGACTAATTATATTTGTGCAGGAAATCACCTATGTCTTCTAGGTATTCCAGTGAATCTCTAGAAGTGCAACCAACTTAGTTTTGCATTCCTGGGAGCAGGTAAAAAGGAAGTGTTCTAGGGAAAATGTGACTACAGGGACAGAGAGTAGTATGAAAGTACACACAGTGCTGAAGCCTACTTGACTGCCTGTGGATGGAGTGGTAAAAGTACATGGGAAGGAAAAAGTGGACCTGGGTAGAAAAGCAAAAGACAACTAATATGAATAAACCGAGGCTCCATGTGCAACAAACATTTAGGCAGGGGCCAGTGGGAGGAGGGAGGTGGTGGCCAATGGCACGTCTTGCCATTGTATATGAAATTTCAAGCTTTCAGCAAGAGCAAGAGATCGGACAAAGAAGCCTGTGAAAATGGGAGCCCTATAAGGTTAGATAAAGTCTGGATTTCACTCCAATTATTATACCATAGAGGAGTAGTGGGTCAGCGGTCTGCAGTCAGCTGCTGTTTGGGTGCCACCAGAACTACATTTTGGCTGCCAATCAGTGCTTCTTTAACAATGCCTAGGGGTTATTTAGGAGATGGTCTAGCAACAGGGGACCAAGATATGGCCAGTTACCGGGGTACATCTTCTGAGGGTGTCAGGGTTATCTGATTTTGGGGTGGTCTGGAATGGTTTAGGGTCCAAATTACTGATTGACCCAAGGGGGCTTCCCTGGTATTAGAAAGTGAATGAGTTCACCTTGTTGAGTATTAAGTAGGGGACATAGAGGAAATCTGGGAGTACCAAAACACTTTTTTGGGGAGCTTGAAGTACCAGCCAGATGGGTAGCTATGCTTTTGAGAATTTCAGACAGACAATGTAATGTCTAGCCTTTATTTGAAATGAATGTTCAATTTACATGCTATAAATATTTTGAAATATGTTAATATCTTAAAATGCTATGTATCTTTAGGAAAATAAATATGGCCCAAGAATGATTCATTCTCAAAGCCAAGTTTTTGTGCCTTCATGCTACTTCATTGCTTTATTGGGGAATGGGGCTGGTTTAGTGTATTCACCCAGATGGCATTCTCACTCATCCTCAGAAAGTCCCTCACTTGTGTTAATCTGATCTGCTGAATCTGGAACCAAGCTTGAGCTTTACAAAACCCTTGTCTTTCAGACATTTGAACTATGAGAGGTATCTGTACTGTGTCTCAGCAGAAGGCACATTAATGGAAAGGACTAATTTGCCAGATTGAAGTTGGCGTAAGGTAGAACAAGGCAGGGTGGGCACCAGCTGCTGCATTAGAGGGCTTTGATGGGTGCAGTTCCAGTTGCTGTCAGTGCACAGAGCCATGCAGATCCACTTATCTGTCCATTACATGTTAAGCTAAGTAATACCCAGGGCAAGAAATACTCACAGAATTCATTCAGGTGGAGTGTGTTAGGTTAGCACCCAGCATCCCTTGATCGCAATGGAATATGGCAAGCCATGTTTGTCCCTACTCTAGTGCATATGTTCTGCCATACCCAAACTGAGCTAGAATAAGGGAGAGAAGCACTGTGAGATGCTGCTTTACTCTGCTGCCTTTGTACGCAGTGTTGGAGTAACTGCATGACTGTTAAATCACTGTTATATCAAACCATCACCCTGACACCTATATTGCTTGACAGGCTCACAGGCAATATCAACGCTTGGACAATGACTGGCCTTCTTTTCCGTACTACAACAGCCAGGCAGGAGCATTTTGCTCAGAGACTGCCCACAGGACCATCTTTTAAAATCCCTGATACCACTTATAATTGCTATTGCCAGATGCCAACAACCACCCAAAAAAGTAACTGCTGACTTGACCCATATATCACAATATCACTTTGCATGTTTTGACTTTTTAGCCAGTACTTGGAATTTTTAAAAGAAAAAACACAGGCACCTCAGAATTCCAAATGCAGTTGGTGAAAAATTCTGGACTGCTTGAAGGACACTGAATCACTGCAATACCATTAAAAAAAAAAAACATTTTCTTCCCTTGTATTGCATATATGTGGCGCTTGCTCCTCCTTGTCAAGGGTAGTAAGGACTATATACCTTAAATTACATATAATTAGAGCTACTAGAATTATGCGGCAGGGGAGGGCCAGCTTATGCGACAGGGATGAGTAAATTATGCAGTAAGAAAAGGCAAATTATGCAGCATAATGTGAACCACTATTGCCTCATTATTTTATCATTTCTACACTTATTAGTACTGCCTCAGCATTAGTTGCACCTCATTAGTACCAGTATAGCACCTGAATAAAGCAATAAGCAACAAATAGGTGACCAGTCAAGGTTTTCAAAGGGTCTTCCACTGGCCGATAACAAGTGTTGCTGCATATTTAGTAACATATGAACCATTTGAGCTGGAAACCAATGTTATTTTTGTTGAAATCCACAGATTATGCAGCAGACGATGGAAAATGTGGTGAATGCAGTAAATCTATGGGTATGCGATAAATGCTGCAGCCGCAAAATCACAAAATTCTAGTAGCCCTGCATACAATATAATTTGTCATTTGTACCTGTTTTGACTGGAAGGAACCAGGCTAACAGTCACATTGCGAATTGGGTCAGGGCTGGAATGGGGACCCAAAGCAGCCCAGGCAAATTTTATCAGTCTAGCCTCCACAGGGTATATAACGAGCGAGGCTGACCACTACAGTGGGGCTTGTCCCCCTCCCTGAGAAAATCTGGAAAAAAATTGCAAAAATATTACACTCTACAGCACATTCTTTATTCTATATAAAAGTGTCTTAGGCCCTCATTACAACCCTGGCGGTCGGTGGAGAAATAGCGGTAATGCCGCCAACAGGCCGGCGGAAAAACAAATGACATTACAAGCATGGCGGTGACTGCCATGCTAAACCTCCACTTCTCCACTCCGACCACCAGGGTGGTAACGGCCGCTGGGCTGGAGACTTCGGTCTGCAGACCAGCAGCTGCCACTACACCGCCAGCGTTATCACGACCCTGCATACTGCCATGGATTTCGTAGGGTTCTGTACTTCCACAAAATCCATGGTGGTAGGCACTATCAGTGCCAGGGAATTCCTTCCCTGGCATTGATAGGGGTCTCCCCCAACCCCTCCACCACCCCTGAGTCCTCCCCCCACACCCTGACCCCCCCCACCATTCCCCAAAGGTGGCAGGACCCCCCTCCCCACTCCCTCCAACATTGACACACACCCCCCTACACACACACACATACACTACAACCACACATACAAACAGACATTCCAACAGAAATACACACACACATACTCACAGACATACACGCACACATACATACAGACAGACATGCACACATTTTCCACACACCCAACACCCCCCTGCATGCATACATGCACTCACACACCCCCTCTACACACTCACACACACCCCCATGCACGCACACAACACACAACACCCCCTCCCCTAACGGACGATCACCTTACCTGATCCAGTGATCCTCCAGGAGGGAACGGGATCAATGGGGGCTGCTCTGCCGCCAGCTCCCTGTCACCAGAACACCGCCACACCGAATCATGGAACCTGATTCGGTGGGCGGTGTTCTGATGATGTGGTGGTAGAGGTCCACCTCCTCGCTGACCGCCAGTATGGCTGCTGGCGGTTCTCCATCTGTAAAAGGACGCAGGGCTGCCAGCAGTCATAATACACTGCGCGGAAAACAGCCTGCACTGGCGGTCTTCAGCATGGCGGTACCTCGGCGGTCTGAAGACCACTGAGGTTAAAAATAAGGCCTTTGTGTTTAAAGCATAGTAAATGATGTCCTTACAGAGCACCAGGATACAGCAATCTGAATTAGGGCTTTTCAGTGATTCCCTCACTATCGCCTTCTAACAGTACCTCTCATCTCTCCATATTCCCTCTCTCACATATATTTAATTTGCTTTATAGCAAATCTCTTACCACTGTAAGGTGTTGGAGCACTTTACGTCACTCACACATACAGAGACAATGACTTCTATGTGTGTAAATCAGTGTATAAAAAAAGTAATATAAGACAACGGTGACTACAAGGAGTAGGATTTACATGTCATCCATACTGGCAGGCATTTTTTAAGAGTGCTTGGCTTGGGGAAGCATCAACTCAGGATTCAGAATGTAACACAGTGGCTAGGGCTGACCTTACTAATAACAATGTATTTCTACCTAAACAAAATCTTTTTAGCAAAATTAGAATACCTAAACTCTGGAAAAAAACATAGTTTTCCCTGTAACACACAGTTTGCATTCGGCTCTTTGATGGCAGTTCATAGCTCACTGTGCTAGATTATGACTGCAACTTATGAACTGCACTATCACAAAAGCAGCACCAGCAGGTACATTATTTACTAGAGTGATCTTTACACTTTTATTGTTGCCTGGAAACTGCTGGGTATACAAGGAACTCTTCAGTACTTTTAAAACTGCTGCACTGCTTCCAACCCCTCCCCTCAAGTTACAAATTGCAGCCAACCTCCCTTCCAGCTTCCAGTCTGTCCACTACCCTTCCAGCCTCTAGTTTGCCCATTACGGCCAAGCTGGCTTTGACAGGGACTGCTTTTCAAGGGCACATGATGCCTCCCTAATCACAGTGATAATGGCCAATCACTGACTCAATGAGAATTGCTAAAGCACCTGCTGTTCACAGAGAAAGCTCCCACCATGTGGTCTGTAAACTAGCTTTTTATTGCTACTGATGACCTTCATTCCTCCTTTTGAGGCACTTTCCAGCAGAAGGGAATGTTAAACATGTCTGTTACAAAAATAGAAAATGTTTTCTCAGAGTCTGATACCTGCATCCCAGGCAGTGCACTGTCAAGGCAGAGACAGGCACCGCTGAAGCTGCAGCTCGGGCTGTGACTCACAACATAGAGGGTGGGGGGTCTGAAGCTCTTTTAGCCCAATGGGCGTTGCGTGCCTGGATGTAAATATACAATACTCTAAAAAAAAACT
This sequence comes from Pleurodeles waltl, assembly GCF_031143425.1. Taxonomy (NCBI): domain Eukaryota; kingdom Metazoa; phylum Chordata; class Amphibia; order Caudata; family Salamandridae; genus Pleurodeles; species Pleurodeles waltl. The sequence goes on from NC_090445.1 coordinate 1,344,552,063, forward strand.
CTTATATGTGCCCTCCTTTTATCAATAAACGAAGTGGAGCTAGGTTAAATGGATGGAAAGGGTAAAATTAAGAATCCCCCCCTGCTTTTTTTACCTATAGAAATGGCAGTACTGCCAAGGCTGAATTACCAATTTATTGTAATCGACCAAAGGCATTGCATTAAGACCAGCCTTGTCCAGTTTCATGATATCCAGGGTCTTTTTCACTGTTCTAATATACAAGCAACATAGGGGCAAAAAGATTGAATAATTGTTGCAGCAGTGCACTTTTTTAACTAGCTCCTAGCAATCTTATTAGCTCCCACCACTGGCTGCCTTGCTGGTGTTACAGTCTTAATGCTAATATTCTCTGCCACTATTGGTAGATCCAAAAATACAACAGTAATATGACAAACAAATAGAATGGTTGTGATTGAGTAAAAGTCACTTTAATTTTACCCCACTACTGGCATTATTGAAAATGTATAAAGAAAGTGGCCCATTCTTGAAAATCAACATGTTTTCCCCCTGTACCGGTCTGGTGCCTTCCTTCGACATGATGTCACTGTGGTATAGTATACACACCACCTAGTGGCACTGTCATATGTACATTTGCATGTGCTCTCTGGGCCTCACACTAACTTATGTCTCTTCTGATTGATGTGGTATAAAATGAACTGGACTGTTTTCATCTCAGTCTTCATGCTGTTGCCTTCAGGGCACATGATCACAGCACACGATCTGCCAGTAAACAATGAGGGCAAGGGCACTAAAATTGGGACACAAATATTTATTAATTAATTAAATTATATTTTTGGTTATGGCAGCCACAGTATACAAGTTACCAGCATATCCCATCAGATGTTGGCTGTTACCCTCCAATTCATGAATCATTCTAACTGTATTTTGCCTCCATTAATACAATTCTTATGGAAACTGAATTGGCATTGTACTGAGATCGACATAAATTGTCGCAAAGTTTATGGCTCCTAGGTGACTAAATAGGCTTATTTATCACATCCCTGTCCAAAAGGATTGAATTGGCTTTTAAGATCTCTTTTGCTGAAGACCTACTGGTAAACCAACAGTGAAAAACAAATTCAGGGTGAATTTATTGTTGAATGGCAGTTTTTAATGATTAGGAGTAGACTTAACATTCCCCTTGTCAATGAATTGAGCTGGGAAGTGTTTTTCTTCTGTGCAGACTGAACACACAAGACAGCAGAAAATAATCTCAGCCCTTGCTATATGCCGGGCACACCAAGGTGATGTAATGGCAGGGTGGGAAAACTGTCAGTGCTGTATCAATAATACAGCATTCGCTTTGTACCATCAGAGAAGTGAGGTCAGATAGCCATAGCACTTGTGTCAGCACCTGGAGATCTCCTGGGTTCTCCAGTTCAAGTAGCCACTACAGCACAGGTGGAAGAGAATAGGTACCATGCAAACAAATACTTGTTATTCAAGTTCACATAGCTTTATTCGGTTACTTTCAACCATAAAAGCAAACAACCAACAATTGAATAAAAAAAAGAAAAAGAAGCTTAGTTAAAAAGGGATAAGAATAAAATAGAATAACATATGTACAGCCTTAAAACACATAAAATTACTTTCCATCAAAATGCACCTGAACCCCTAGTATCTATCATTTAAATTAAACATGGGGTGTTATTTCAGTCTTAGGTGCATAGTTAAAATTTAGCAGCTAAAACACATTTTTTTTTTTTTTTTTTTTTTTAAATTTTGTTCCTCATCATCATTTTTCCCCAGGGAACTGATACGTATATGCCAAGCAGCTACAATATACTTGCTAACCGCACAAGATAGAGGGGGGGAAGTATCCCTCATCATAATCCTTAAGGCAGCCATGCAGTGTCTTATCCCCATATTTCTACACACAGGTTGTAACCACTTCCGTCGCGCAATCATATATGCAGGGCATATAAACATAAAGTGTACAATAGATTCTGAAGTGTGATTACAACTAGGACAAGGATCAGATCTTGTGGTCAAACTCCGTGTACTACCATAAGATTTAAGAGGCCGACAACCATATCTGAACTGAATGTATAAGCTCTTACTTAAAGGGTCAAGAATTGTATCCATAAATGGTTCCAGATACGGATACCATTTGAAATCAAAAAATTGTGAAGTCAATCTGTCGTGTGTTGAGCACAGCAGATAGTTTTCCCTGACATATATCCAGTAAACAGTTTTCAAATGGTTCTTCTGATCCTTCCTTATACTTTCTGGATGACTCCAAAACTCGCTAAGACCCAATCTATAAAACCATTTTGAGATGTGATTAAACCAAGGAATGGTAAGTACATTTGGTCTATCTAGGATGTCTTGAATAGACTCCTTATATGTGGATAGCTCAGGGGTGGTCCACACTCGGACCCAGAAAAGCAATGGTCGTAGGGCAATTACATCTAAGATGCATGAAAGGCCAAGGTCCCAGAGCATTGGCAGCAGTGGGGTATTACGAGGACAGGCCAAAGTTGACCTTACAAAGTTGTTTTCCCCTACTGCCAACTTGCCAGTGTTCGAGGACCCCCAGATTTCTGCCCCATAGATCGCAGCACTCTGTGCCTTAGCTCGGTAGATTTTAACAGTTGGAGTAATCACTCTCTCAGAGGTAGACTTGTGGAAATGTAGAATGGCCCCAGATCTCTGGGCCAAAAGAGCTAAACTTTTATCAATTTGGGCCCCCCAATTCAGATTGTTGCTAATTCTCACCCCCAAATAGTCTATGGAGCTTACCATGCCTAGGGGGGTTCCATTATAGAAAATTGAATATCTCTTAGTGGGGCCACAGCCCAGGGTCATAAGTTTAGTTTTGCTATGATTAAGTTCGAGTCCATAGTCACCACAAAATGAACTAAACTTGTCCACAAGTACCTGGAGACCCATAGGAGTTCTGGAGATCAGGAGGGAATCGTCAGCAAATAGCAAAATTGGAATTTTGTGGTTATTCAAGGATGGAGCATAATTTTGGCAGTTGGTAACGACTTGCACCACCTCGTTAATAAACAATGTGAATAGAGTTGGGGCAAGAACACAGCCCTGGCGCACTCCTCTCCTAATATCTATTTTATCGGTGAGTTCCCCCCGATTGCCCCATCTAACTTGTGCAAATGTTTTTTCATGTAACCTTTGAATTTAATGCACTAAGTTTCCTGGGACACCGATTTTGTTTAATACTCCCCATAGTTTCTCTCTTGGGACAAAATCGAACGCAGATTTTAGATCTACAAAAGCAACATAGAGTTTTTGCTTAGATAGGGTGACATACTTCCAAAATAGTAATGACAGCCTGAAGACTTGGTCCATGGTGTTAGTTTTAGGCCGAAAGCCGGCCTGTAAAGGGGATAAAATTTGATTATCTTGGATCCACTCAGTAAGCCTAACTAAGACTTGCTTAGCAAACGTCTTCAGAAGGATATCGATAAGGCTGATTGGTCGATAATTTGCAGGTGAACCTACATCACCCTTTTTGTGAATCGGAATTATTTCTGCGCCACGCCAAGAATCTGGAATAGGGCTACCAGCTGCTATGGCATTAGACAATAAGTTAATGTACCATGCCCATATCTTTGGTTCTAGTTTGAACAGGTCCCCTGGAATCTTATCTTGACCAGGGGCTTTAGCTGGCCTCAGAGAATTAGTTGCAGCTGTTGTTTCGGCTAAGGTAAAAACAATGCTCTCAGTTGAAATTTTGGTAACAGCCCAACACTCATCATATCCAGGGACCTCCAGAGCTTGCGGTGCAGGCAGAGCATAAATTCCAGAAAAGTAGGACACCCATCTTTCGGGCTGAATGTACATGCCAATGTCATCATTACCCCTTTTCGAACTGGAGGTCAACAGCCGCCAAAAGGAACTATCATCTTGATGTTTAACTGCTTCAAGCAGCTTCTGCCATATCTCATTATCCCAGTCTTTTTTTGCTTGTTTCAGGGCATTAACATACTTAGGTCGGGCCTCTTTAATAGTCTCTTGGGTAGAGTTTTTTACAGCCTTGTTTAAATTAGATCTTGCTCGCACACAATCCTGATTGTACCAATCCCTAGGAGGGATGTCAACAAGTCTCGGTTTAGAAGGGATTTCCCTATAGAAGATACCCTGTAGGGAATCCACCAATTTATTGTGGATAGCCATAATGGGAATATCAGAGGCTTCTTGTTCCTCATAATCTGCAAAAAGATTTTAAAATGATGAATATATTTCCCTAATCAAATACGGGTTGGATTCAACCTTCGGCCAACAGACCCGAGAACGTCTATGATTCAGGTAAGGGAGTGGGACGTTAGTGATCGTTGAATGCTGGACTCTTAAAAATGCGTGGTTGGTCAGTACAAGGCACAAAGGATTATGATCACTGTCCAGGCGAGGTAATGTTTCCATGTCCAGTGAACTTGACCATAGCCTAATGTCCACCAGAATATAATCAATAGTACTAAAGGAAAGCCCTCGCTTGAAAGTAATAGCTCGCTCTGGATCTGATTTAGTGCAGCCGTTACATTCTCTCAGGGTAATATTTCAGACAAAGGGAAGACAACTGAAATGCAACACGGGAAGCAGGCAGAGACGCCATTTCCTTAGATTAGGGAATACCCCAATATTCGTCCTCCTCAGTGGTCAGATTGCTGATGGTATTGTCCAACACAAAAGAGCAATTAAAGTCACCAGCTATAATTAGAAAATCTGACGAGTCCAAAAGCTCTATATAATCCGTCAGCTGGGTGAGAACAATTGATTCTGACCCACGGGGAACGGATCTTGCATAAGTATTCAGAACTATCATCTTAAATCCAGGTCAGAATGTGAGTTGCACACCCAGCAGATCATAGGAATTAAACTTTATCATAGAGTGGTCACATTCTAGCTTGTTGTTCAATAAAATCATTAACCCTCCTATCTGTCTTCCAAAGCCACCAGAGGCAGGTTGGGCAGCAGAAAAATAGGTAGTAAAGCCTTGAATGGATATCTGTTCTGCAGTCCAAGTTTCCTGAAAAAGACAGATATCTTGTTTATTAACAAGGCTTACCCATTCCGAGTCACCCAACTTTAACTTAATTCCTGCAACATTCCAAGATATAATATTGATTTTGGGAGGCGTAGATATTAACTTAGTTCTCAATAGAGAAGCAGTGGATGGAGTCCCTGTAAATTGAAACTCATCGTTTACTGTTTGAGGAAGTACTGTGCAGGGGGCAATCAGTCAGTCCAGTTCAGAAAGTAAGGGGGAAGGGTTCTCAGATTTAGATGTTAAAGAGTTGTCTGAGGGAGGAATAACCCCAGCTACAATAGTTCCAGATGTACAACATCCTCTGCATAACGGGACCCCAGGCGGCTGACTACTAAGTCTAAGATTCGATTCCCTACCTGAACTTAATGTACCTGTCCGTATGTCGAAGGCCAGGAGATCATTGACTAGACTACTATTATTAAAAAGAATCGAAATATAATCAGATTCCGACCCTAACTGATTATATCTATAGACCTCGCATATATCGGAACTGATAACAGAGAGACAATTCCTCTGGGAACGTATCCAAGGAATGACTTTATTAATTAGAGAGTCACTCAACTCTCTATTGCCCTGAGGTAGCTTTGGCATCCTAGTTAAATATATAATGGCATCTTCCCTCCTCCTTCTTGACCTACCCTTGAAGTCACAGGTCTGTGAGAATGTCAAATAATCAGGGTGTGTAGCTGAACGGGGACTAGCACGACAACGTGCTGCAGAGGGCATCCCACCTGAGTTTAACTGAGAAGTTTTTAGACAGGGAATACCTTTATCCCCCCTTCCAGAGGTGGATCCGCACTTGTTTACACCTAATTTTGGAATTCGCTCATTAATTGTAGACATGGTCTGACAGACAGACCTGCCATGCCTTGGAGAGCTGCCATTACTTCCCCTAACAATATTGTGTGTAAAAAGAGATGTCGATTTGTCACCTAAAGTAAAGAAACTAGGTTTTTTGGTTTCCGTCAATGAATCAGAGGAAGGAACAGACTTATACGGCACAATGCAATTACAACCAGACTTTTGATCATAGAGTCCAGAGATTTTGTCCATCAAAGATACCAGCAGACACTTAACATCATCTAGTTTCTGAGAAATGATAGCTAACTGAGAAGCTTCATTGCTGCCCATCTTCCTATCCGGGGAGTCTTTGTCAATTCCTTCTTGTAAATGCCCAGGACTTACAGAATTAGAGGATAGAACCGAAAACCTATTTGAACAAGGAATGGTAATACTTGTTATTGTCACCTGCTTGTGTTGTTGTATGGGAAAGTGTGGGTTGGCTTTCTTTCCACTAAGAGTTGTGCATGTTATGGCTCTAATACTCACTCACTGAGTGAATCCTGTCTCTGGAAAACATCAGCACATCACTCTCATGCCACGGGTTGCTTCGCTGGACTGCATGAGGGTGGAGCTGCACTCTCAGACTGAGTCTCTCAGGGGGAGCGCCATGTTGCATGCACAGTCTCATTAATATTTATACTTTTTTAGCGCTGCATTTGCGTCATTTTTTGACGCAAAAGCGGCGCAAACTGACAAAATACAATTGTATTTTGTCCGTTTGCGCCGCTTTTGCATCAAAAAGCAGCGCAAAAAAGGCGCTAAAAATGTATAAATACGGGCCTCTGTGTGCAAAGGGATGGTCTATGGAGAAAAGATGTGCTTCACTCAGAGGTTGCAGTGTGCACAGAACTGTCCCTATGGGGGAGCTGCTCTGTACTCCCAGACTGTGTAATACACTGGACATTTCTCTCTTGAGAATTGCGAAGCGCACAGCAGTGTGCACAGGACCTGTCCTAGGGAGCGCTGTGCTTTCCCTGGACCTGTCCAGAAGAAGACTTGTGCTGTTCATGAGACCTGTCCAGGGGGAGAGCTAGGCAGCAGGCAGCAGTGTGCACAGGGGCTGTGCAGCAGGCAGCAGAGTGCATGAGACCTGTCCCGGGGAGACATTAGCAGCAGGCAGCAGCATGCAAATTAGCTATCCTGGCAGAGAGCTGTGCAATAGGTAGAAGCAGGCTCTGCCTGGACCTATCCCGGGGAAGAGATGTGCAGCTGACAGCAAAGTGTACAGGAGAAGCAGTCCCAGCAGGGAGCTGTACAGCAAAACAGCTACAGGTCCCAATCTTGGACTGATGGTAAGGCTGATATTTCAGGTACTGAGCCAGTGGGCAGCTCTGAAAGATGACTCTGTGCCTGGCCAGCTTCATGGTGTTGTTGTCTATAGATGATTTTGTTTATCTTCCTCCTCTCAGCACTGCTTTATTTGTTGTTTCCTGTTATTGAAAATGACAAGTGCATGGACCGTAGTGAACTTGCTTCTTGGCAAATCAGTAAGCACTATGCTTTGGAGAGTGTGTCAGGTGCCTGTGAAGGGAGACAGTTGCACAGTTGGAGTCTCTCAGGGGTATTGTTTAATGTTATCCAACTAAAGTCAATAATTTTATCAACCTCAGTAGGAGGCAGGTTTTCCCACTGTTTTTTTTTCAAACCTGTGTCTTCGGGGTCAAACATCTATTCCCGAAGTGAAAGTGTTCATCCAGAGAGCTACCTGACTTGGGATTTCAGTGATTGTAGTGATGTGACAGTCACCTTATACAGCCAACAAATCTGTGCTCATTAAATTAGGGTGGGCAGAACTCTGCAGAATCTCGTGGAGTTTTTACATTACTTAGCGGAATTCCGGTTTGGCGGTACTCGGACTGCTAAACTCACTGTGGCGGTCAGACCAATGCCCTCCTAGCAGTCAGACGCCCACATTTTGATCCTAGTGGTCAGACTTCCAGGAGACCACCACCTCCACAGAGATCCCGATGGGTTGGCAGTAGTCAAAGGTGTGGTCATCCTTGGTGGTGCCGAGATTGACAGCCTTTTCATGATGAGGTTCCAATCATGAAAAAGGCTAACAGAAATACAGCATTCGGGGTCTCAGGGGGGCAACTGCACTGACCATGACCATGTTGTGGGCAATGCAGGGACCCCCTCTGCCAGCACTCTCTCAATGGGCACTGTTTCCACCAGTCAACCTGGTGGAAACATCGTAATATGACGGTGGTGAGGCCTCTGACTTGATGGCCACCTCCCCGCCACCATATTGGAGTTGTGGCAGTTAAACCACTCAAATCGTAATCAGGCTCTAAATAATTCTAAAACATCACAATAAACAAACTCCACCAAAAAAGTTTAAAATATATTAATACAACAAACATAAAATTATTCACATTTATAACCATATCTATTTGCTATAAAGGTGTTGTAAAAATTAATCACATTTTTAAAATAAACATTGTTGAAAGAAAATAATTATTACTGCTCACAATAAAAATAAATAAAATAAATGTGACACTTAAAATATATTGTTAGAAATTGTGTCTCTAGTTGGCAGAGGTATGCACACTGTCCATGTAAGACCACAATCCTAGTCAGAGTAAGTCAAATACACAACCTAATTTAAGGTGTGCCAAGCTGCCAGAGGGTGAGCACAGGTTAATTTAGGTTGTGTATCTGATTTATCTCTAGTATGATTGTGGGCCCCACTCGGGCAGGGTACATACCTACTTTAAAGTGCATGTCCTATTTTTTAAATAAACTGCACCTTGCCCTTGGAGCTAAATAGGGCATGCCTTAGGGGTGGCATATATGTAATAAAAAGCAAGGTTTGGGCCTGACAAGTATGTATACTTGTTAGGTGGAAATGGCAGTTTAAAAAAATGCACATACATGTTCTGCAGTGGCAGTCCTAAGACATGTTTAAAGGGCTACTGTACTGGGTGGCACAATCAGTGCTACAGGCCTACCGGTAGCATTTAAATTATTGGCCCTGGGCACATATAGTGCAGTTTAAACAAGACTTAGAGGTAAATTAAATAGGTCAATTGTGGATAAGCCAATATTAGCATGTTTTAGAGTACAAAGCACCTGCCCTTTAGCACTGGTTAATAGTGGACAGAATCCTAAAGCCAGAAAAAATGAAGTCAGAAAAACAGGAGGTTCGAAGGCACAAATTTCGCGGAAACCACACCAAGGATACCAGGTCTAACATATATTAATAATAAAAATATATGGCATATATTAAATAAAAACATATATTAATGTATTGTTGGAAAAGGCCATTTCTGCAAGGTCACCCCTAAACATTTTGCCTTACTCCTCCCCTTTTTCTTACCATGTTTTTTGCTGGCTAAATTGCTTGTGCTCTCTCCCCTAAACATGGTAATATTGACTTATCCCCAATTGGCATATTTAATGTATTTATATTTCCCTAGTAAAGGTACTACATGCTCACTGGGCCTGCAAATTAAATGCTACGTGTGGGCCTCTAACACTGACTGTTCCATCCAATTAAGTAGCCCTTTAACCATATTTCAGACCTGCTTTGCCGAACCTGGATGTCCAATTTAACACTGCCATGTCAACCTAGTCGACCTGGCAAAATAGCCCCTTTGCCAGGTCCAAACCTGCCCTTTTTACACAGTTAGGCCCTGGACAACCCAGAGGGCAGGGTGCAATGTATTTAATAGGAAGGACATGTACGTTTAAGTTTTACATGTCCTGGTGGTGGAAAAAACTCCTAAGTCATTTTTCACTACAACAACGACTGTCTCTCCCATAGAATAACATTGAGATTACCTTATTACATCTTATAAGTGTAATTCACAATCTGAAATATATACTTTTTGAAAAGTTTGGAGTCTCTGAAATCACAATTTAAAATCACTTCTTTTGGTGAAGTTGAATTTTAAATTCTAATTCTGGAAATGCCACTTTTAGAAAGATGTCCTTGTCTTACTTTAGCCAATAGGTGCCTTCTGGCTGTCTCTGATCACATGTCTGGGGTCGGGTGACAGCTGGACTTTGTGTATTCCTCTTATACAGCCACAAACAATGAGAGCAGAGGCGTGATGAGAGCTTAGATGTTCCCTAATGGGCCTTGAAGGGTCATCCTAGGCAGGATGGGAGAGAGGATCTGGCCACAGCCTCACTTACACCTGCATAGGCTGTGGCATGTCCCCACACAAATGCCTGCATAGTCCCCTGTAGCGAGTGTGGAGCCAGGGCAGGACCTTTGTGCACTCCAAAAGCCTATATCTGAAGTCTCCCCCACTTCAAAGGCCAAACTGGTTATAGGTACTGGATCTCTGACACCACCAACTCCGTACACTTCTGGACAGGTGGATACTCCGCCAGAAAGAAGGACTGCTGTGCTGATAGAAAACTGCCACTTTGTTCTTCTGCTACCTTTCTGGACTACTGCGTTGCTGTGTTGACCTGTTGCCTGATGCCCTCTTGTCTGGTTTTGAGAAGGGCTAGATCTGCATCTCTTCCACCCAGAACCAGGAGAGACTGTACGCGCCAGCTGACTGGTCTCCTCATTGAAGTCTCAGTGACATAAAAAAACTTCCAACTCACCTACATCTACACCTGGACTCTACCATCTGTGAGTCTCGCCTGCCAGGTGGTGCCATCCCAGTCTTGGACCCTTGGAAGTGGGCCTAAGGTGTTTGTTGCAGCTGAAAAGATTCACTGCTGCCGTTGCGCAGATCAGAACTGGAGCATCTCACCTGTTGTGTGGATCGGAATTAGAAGATTGGCCCCCTTGCTTGGATCGGAGTCAACACATTTTCTCTCCAGCATGGGTCAGCCTCAGCACAACATCTTTGGAGCTGCTTCACCTTATGTGGAGAAAATTGATGCGTCTTCACTACTGGATGGGAAGGACTGCCGCATTACCACCACTGTGGTGATCAACATTGATGCATTGCTTCAGCCAACTCCCCTCATCCTTAATGTTGATGCAACCAGGATTAAGGTACTTTTGTTCAGTGGGCCCAATGGGGTCCCTGTAGCTGGCCTGTGCCTCATTGTGATCAGCCTGAAAGTTTGACACTGTGTCATGATCGGGATCGAACAGATAACCCTGGTTGGTGCTTCTTGTTTTTAAGTGTTTTTCTACAGTTTATTCTTTAAAAATTCACAGCTCAATTCTACTTATAGATTTGTGTTGTTTTTATCTTGTTTTATTAATTAAAATAAGTTCTATTTTTCTAACTAGGTGTGGTATCTTTTTGGTTAGTGTTTTCACTGTTTTATTATTTGAAATGTTGCACAAATACTTTAAACATGCATCATAAATTAAGCTGACTGCTCTGTACCAAGCCACCAGAGGGCAAGCATAGGTTAATTTAGTGTCTTATGTTGACTCTGATTGTGAGTCCTGCTTTATCAAGGTCCGTACCTCTGTAAACTAGAAACCCAATTTCTAAATTATATTAATAATCCAACAATCCAATAAATGCACACATTTATAAGTAAAAGAGAAATTCTAATTAGCATCCATCAAAAGAGACAAGGATTAAAATATAATTCAAACTAAACTCAAAGTGGTGAGTACAGTTTACTGTAAAACAGACTAATAAAGAAATAAAAATAATGAAGTCAACCCTGTAAAAAGAGCAGGAATCCTCACTATTGTTACAGGAAAAATGTTTCATATATTTTACCTAAGACAAACCATTTCCTACAGTAAAAATGTAACAAAGTTTCTTACCTCACAACGATAGTGCTAGACTGACTTACAAAATAGACGAAAATATGGAAAATGTGAAACAAATTGAGGCAAAAACAGAGGACAATTCACATTAGCAGTAAATGGAACCTGAGTTTAAGTGGGGAAACATGATTTATAACTAAATATTTTTTTTAATATGTAACTATTTTATATTCAGCTTAAAATTTCAAGTGTGTTAAAAAACCTCATAACATAATAGAAATGAAAAGAATTTTAAATATGTATAAATTTATCATTTTCAATGAGGAAATTAGGCTGAAAAAGAAAAGGATGTATTGGTGCTTTGTCTGAAAATTATTTTAAATTAAATATGAAATTAATTATGTAAAAGTAACCTTAAATGTGTTTATAAAAGAGCTAATTTTTTTAAACCCAAAATGATAAACAGCCTAAAATCAAAGCCAAAGCATTTAAACACTAACTATCCTCAACCCCTACGTACCTTGCTAACCATTGCTAACATGTGTTACAAATTATTATAATTAAGAAATGTATCCCTAAAAAACTAATAAGCCAAACAACTAAAAAAACTGTCACAAAAAACATTGCCTACTCTTCCCATTAACGACCCTGCTATACATTTCTAAAAGCATATTACAAATAATATAATCTTTAAAAAGTACCCCACCTCAATAAATGAAATAACCAGACAACCTAAATACCAAAAAGTGTTCTAAAAAACACTATGCACCCATAAAGCCTACAGTCCATGCTACCCATCACTTAAAACCTACAAACTTGAAAGGAAATACCAATATATAATATATAATTTATGAAATACTCTGAAAACCTAAACCTACCAAAAAAACTGCCCCAAAACATTACCAATCCCTGACCTCCGACAAAGCATTATAGGTGTCCCTGAAACTTATTTCAAATTATATACATTTTAACATGTACCCTCTAAAAACATAAATTACTCAGACAGCCAGAACCACCAAAATAATGTCCAAAAATTATTTAAAAACTTTTAACCCCTAATATATACTGTTAACGTCCCTAAAAGCATATCACACCTTATATAACCATTCCTGAACCCTAAGGAACATTTAGTACACCTTAATATGATCCATTTCTGAAGCCTAAAAATCCCTTAGTACCGGTTATTACTATCTATCATTGAACTCTAATAACCCCTTACCACTACTCAGTACTGGCCAAACCTGAACCCTAAAAACCCGTAGTATCTCTTAAAATAAATCATCTCTAAACACTAAAAAATGTTTTACTAACCCTTGATGGAGTTCATTCCTGAACCCTAAAAACTCCTTAGTGCTCATTAAAACAACCTATTTCTGAACCCTAAAAAAACATTACTACCCTAGAACTATATCCTTTCCTGAGCCTTAAACATTCTTGTTGTCCCTTACCACAACCCGTCCCTGGGCCCTAAAAATCCTTTATGTCTCTTACCACACCCAAACCTGAGCTTTGAAAACCTCTTGATACCCCTTCTACCCCTTCCTGAGCCCCCAAACCCCTTACTCGCCCTTACTTCAACCCCTACTTAAACCCACAAAATGTTACTAACCCCTACCTGTACCCAACCCTGAACCCTAAAAATCCCTTACTACCCATTACATTAACCTGACCTGAAACCCTAAAAATCTTTACTTCCCAATACCTCAACCCCATCCTGAGCCATAAGAACACTTAATAGCCCTTACGACAAGCCTACACTGAGTCCTAAAAACATATCCCTGACCACAATGAACTCCCTACCTATGTTATTACACTCAAACGCTCAAATTTATCAGGATTTTGCATTACTTTTGTGGCTCAGCTCAAACACAAAACTTATTTTGGAATTTACTAAACCAACCAAAGTTGATTTGCCTGGCTTTGTGTGGTTTACTATATGCAAAGTATTGCAACGCAGTGCAAAGCACTGCTATGAGTTATTTTGCTTTGGGTAGGCATTGCATGGGGGGAGCATGGGTGCTCCTGTGCTTTCATCCATGTATTTCTACACAAACTCAGAATTACAAACACTTGTAAACCTAGGTTTGCACCAAAATGGTGTGCCTTCCTGACAGGTGTAATGAGGAGAAATACCTTGGCCCATATTTATACTTTTTGACGCTAAACTGCGCTAACGCAGTTTAGCGTCAAAAAATTTAGCGCCGTCTAACGCGATTCTGAAGCGCCATGCGGGCGCCGTATTTATGGAATGGCGTTAGCTGGCGCTAGCAGACCGGCGCTGCCTGGTGTGCGTGGAAAAAAACCACGTACACCAGGCAGCGCCGGCGTAGGGGGAAAATGGCGTTAGGGCGTCTTAAAATGGGGCAAGTCAGGTTGAGGCAAAAAAATCGCCTCAACCCGATTTGCGCCATTTTTTTCGACGCCCAGACGCCATTTCAATGACTCCTGTCTTAGTAAAGACAGGAGTCATGCCCCCTTGCCCAATGGCCATGCCCAGGGGACTTATGTCCCCTGGGCATGGTCATTGGGCATAGTGGCATGTAGGGGGCCACAAATAAGGCCCCCCTATGCCACCAAAAAAAAATATAAAAAATAAAAAATTATACTTACCTGAACTTACCTGAATGTCCCTGGGGTGGGTCCCTCCATCCTTGGGGGTCCTCCTGGGGTGGGCAAGGGTGGCAGGGGGGGTCCCTGGGGGCATGGGAGGGCACCTGTGGGCTCATTTTGAGCCCACAGGGCCCTTAACGCCTGCCCTGAGCAGGCGTTAAAAAGTGGCGCAAATGCGGGGTTTTTTGCCCCGCCCACTCCCGGGCGTGATTTTTGCCCGGAGTATAAATACGACGCATTTGCGTCACCGTCATTTTTTTAGACGGGAACGCCTTCCTTGCATCTCATTAACGCAAGGAAGGCGTTCACGCAAACAAATGACGCTATTTGCCCATACTTTGGCGCTAGACGCGTCTAACGCCAAAGTATAAATATGGCGTTAGTTTTGCGCCAAATTTGCGTCGAAAAAAACAGCGCAAATTCGGCGCAAACGAAGTATAAATACGGGCCCTTGTTACTTCATTTTTCCATGCGTGCTTCAGAATGCGTTAAAAGAGGAATTTGCCTGTAAGGGTTGTTTTTGTGGACAAAGATATGCATTCTTGCAGAAAGCAATCCTTACCATACCACAGGCACCATCGCAGCATGGCGTTGCTGTGAGGCTGCCTGAAGTGCGCCAGTGGTGGTAAAGAGCAGAAGAGCATCATATCTTAGAAGATATGGAGTATTTATCCTTTCTTTCTTTCACTCAATGTAGCACTTTGCTTTGTGTGAAAGAATAGTAAATCTGGCCCAAATTTCTTACCAATGTACTAAAGACTTCCAATGATAAAACTGCATTGTCATGACTTCTGATAAAACTGGTACTACGACATAAAACACTGTGGTAACAGTTACATTAAGTACATTTCACAATGTAAAGGAAAAGTATCAAATGAACTCATAAAACAATGGACATTTGAAGAAAAGGAAAACATAGGAGCTATCAAAATTAAGCTGTGGGCGTGAACATTTTGTATAGCATCTTACACGTTGAAATGTCCCATTTTTTGGCTGCATGAAATGGATGAGCATGATCTGTCTCGATAACAGCATTTCCCAGATTTGCAAAGAGGTGTGATGTCATTGTCCGACTCACTACCAACTCACCGACCACTTTCACTTGTCCCATTCCTGTTGCTGAAAGGAAAGCCACCTGGTCTGAATTCTTTTAACTCTTTGCGTTCTACCATACTAAAAATGCATTAGCATTAATGATGCTGCTTTATACTCTGTATCGCCCCTAGGTAAATAATAAAATAAGGATTCACACATTTATTGTAATCTTGTTTGAGAAACCTTGGAGTCTCTTCCTCAAGAATGAAGGTCTGCGTTCAGCAGGAGTCCTCCATCTTTCATTCATTTTGGGAAGCAGAGGCAATGGACAGGCAAAATTTTGACATGTACATCCCCACATTTAATGGCTGACTACAGAGTTGCTCTGCACAACAAGGCCTTTCACAGTGCATAGACCCCCACCAGGAATCATGCAATCAGGTCCAAAAGAGGGAAGCCTTGTTATTATGTGAGATCTGCACTGAACTGCACAATCTAGTCTTGCACTGTAGCGAGCTGTCAAAAGTATTCGGCTATTTAAACACATTAGCAATTTAATGAGACATATTTCCTCCCTATTCAATTAGGTCAACATTATGAGACTATCTTCATTCATAATACAGCACTATCTATGAATTTCTGTGTGCTTGGCAACCTAACACCTACAAGAAAATTAGACCATGGCAACAAACAAAACACATATAATTCAATTAAATTATTATATAAAGAAATTAAAAGGGTACATCTAATTGTAGCAAACATGATAGTGGAAACGTCTGTGATTAGTAGTTCAAAATATGTATTTTGAATTATTTATTAATCGTTCTAAATCTGTTTCTCGCTTTGTGTGCCTGTGTGTGTGCGCGTGCGCAACGAAAAACATCCTTGCATAATATGAGGATACTCTCAAAGGAAAAACCCGAAATCTCTCAATGTATTCTTCATAATTAACTACATGTATTTTTTGTAAAATAAACTTGGTTGGGATACCTTTCACTACCAGATTTCGTAACCACAGTACCTTCATCATGCAATATCTGTTACCTCAATCATACAGACAAACTGGAAGAGGCCTTGTGATAACATTGAAAGGATGACTGTCAATTTCCACATTGAATAGTCACAAATTCAGTCAAGTTAAACTATTCGGCATCAGGCACTTCAAGTCTCCGTTTACTCATACCTGCATTCAATTGTATCCCTCAAGCATCATGCCAATGTCATCTGTCATTCATATCTCTCTTTGCCTTAGATGCAGACATCCTTCTGATTCCTGGGGAATAAAATATTTGGGTGGACACCCAACCGTTTTGTTCTGTTGTTGACAAAAGCTTTTTCAATCCCTGCTATATTAACTCTCTAAATAAAGTGTTGTGATTGGTTTCACAACTCAATCCAAGTTTAATACCAGAAGGATCTCTCCTTTCAATGTCACTGCTCCAGTTAACATCTCTTAGCTTGTAAAAACACTAAAATAAATAAAGCAGACATTCAATATTGTGCCTCCCAATTTCTTTCATTTAGCAACTTGTCCGTGGCTTTTTCACAGTAATTAAGGATCCTTTGGACTCTGTGTATTGTACATCACCCAAACTTCCTTCCTAATCTCTATCTTTCCTTATCTCTATATGAAAAGATTCAGGAGACAGGTTTATTTTGTTGATCAGGAACCTTTGACCTCTGATGTTCAGGGTACTGTTTCATTGTAACTCTGTGTTTATACAACACAGCTTTAAATCTCAACATGTTATAGCGATTATTATATTCCTTACACATATATTCCCTTTGTAAGTATTTACATATTATTTATCACTTTAGTCCTACTGTACAAGAGGAAAACATGTTTAAAAAAAAAAAGAGAAATCTCTCTCATAAGCTTTAGTCTGTCTCCCCATCAACCTATACCTCTATCAATCTATCGGAACTCATCCCAAACACAATCTTCTACTATGACCTCCGAAAAACCCTGCCAAAGCCCTTCCCTCCTCTACCACTGGTGGTTCACCCCGGACCTCAGTTTACTACTATGATCTCCCAAACAACCCTACCACAGTCTCCCTCACTTATCTCACCATTGACTCATCCAAAACCCATTCTACTACTATGATCTCTGTAACCCGTTTCTGCACACTTTTCCCTCCTCCATCTCTCCTTTACTCATCCCAAGCCTCATCCTATTACTATAAACTCCCAATTAACACTTCTGGATTCTTCCCTCCTCTATCCCTCCATTATTCTATTCAAACCTACTAACAAGCTCACATATTCTCTGCTCAAATCAACTCATACTAATACTGTACTCATATTTCCCTATATTAATGCATCACTAATCCTTTTGGGTCTCAGAGTAGCATGCTACTCACTGCAAAGCATTTCAATGCCCCGTCAGGGGTAGTAATTGCTGTCCTCTCCTTCCCCCTCTCTACGTCATGGCTACCATTGCACGGTAGAAAGAGTAACCTCTGCAGAGCTCCACCTGCAAGTGGAAGCCTTTTCTGACTCGAACTGTGACCTCTGTCAGAAGTTCAAGGCCCTCCTCTGCCCTCAGGCGTCTGCTTGCATCTCATCCCTGGTGCCTAGTGGGAGAGCTCTGCTCTTCTGCTGGGCTGCCCTCTGCCTCTTCTCTTTTCTCCTCCTTCCCTTTCTGTGTGCTGTTTTTGGGTGCCTTTACTTTGGCGCTTTCCTCCTTCTCTGCTTTGTTCCCCTTTTTTCTTTTTTTCTTTAGTGTGCCGTTTCTGTGCCTTTTTCTCTTTCTGTGCTCTTTTCATCGTTCTCCCTTCTGCTGCTGTCCCTGTGGCCCTGCCCCCCTTTTTCGAGCCATTCCTGCCTCCCAGCTGTCCTCTTCCCCCCATGTTACTTAATGGTGTCTGCTGCGCGGCACCACCGAAAGCGCGCCTAAGGCAAGCCTGTCTGTGCCCATCCGCGACCAGCGCCAGGACCCCTGGACCTCTCACCCACCACCGCTACACACCTGCAGCACTCATCGCACTCAAACCAGGACACAACAACAACTGCAAGAAGGCATCTCTAAGCAACACCAAGGGACCCTTCACCTGTTGCCCCTGCAGATTCACCAGCCTCCGTCTTTCAAGCCCACCCTGAGGAACTTCAAAGCAGATCACAGCCTCAGATGTATCCTGATCAACACTCACTCCATCCACAGGTACACCATCGAACTCTGGAACCTGATCGACACCAAATCCCTGCACATCGCCTTCCCCATGGAAACATGGCTCAACCTCTCCTTGGCTCCTGACATCGCCATCGCCCTCCCAATCGGCTACAAGGTTATCCACAGAGCCCGCACGAACCGCCCGGGGGGCGGCATCGCCATCATCCACAAAGAATCCCTACACCCATCCACCAACACCAAAGACTCCACAACCAACATGGAACTCCTCCACTTCCAGATGGAAACTAACCCTAACACCACTCCGCGGGGCACCCTCATCTACAGGCCATCTGGCCCCCACCTCCCATTCTGCGACACCATTGCTGGCATAGCCTCCACCCATGCCCTTACATCCAAGGGCTACATCCTACTGGGTGACCTCAACTTCCACCTGGAATACCCAAACAACAACAACTCCACCACCCTGATCAAAAACCTCGCCAACCTCGGACTCAAGCAACTAGTCGCCAGACCCACTCACTCGGCCAGCCACACACTGGACCCCATTTTCTCACCAGCAACCATATCTACGTCAGCCACACCACCGAACCTCCAATGGACCGACCACCACTGCATTAATTTCACCTTCAACAAACCCATCGGTCGACACCACACTGTCCAACTTCCCCAGAGAAACTGGAACAAAGTCACTGAAGCCCAGCTCACGCCCAGCGTCAATGTAACACCCCCCCAAGCCGATGACGACACCAACACCGCAGTACACAACCTCCATGCATGGATCACCATCTGCACCAACACCCTCACCACCCTCAAGTACTACAGAAGCACAACCAAGAAAGCAAACTGGTTCACCCCGCACTCAAAGAATCAAAACAGGTCTACAGATGTCTAGAGAGGAAGTGGCACACCGACAAGACACCTGCAAATCACGAAACCTTCAAGAATGCCGTCAAACATCACCACCAGCTCATTAGGACCACCAAAAGACTCACCCTGCATCAACAAAAATGCCCACAACAGCAAGGAACTTTTCACCATCATATAAGAGTTCACCAACCCCAACTCCACTGACATCCTCCTGTCGCACGAACTCTGCAAAAACCTTGCCAACTACTTCCATCTCAAGATCACAGACATTTACGGCAGCTTCATCACCCAGGGCCCCCCCACGACTCTCACCACAGCCCAACGATCGAAGTATAACCACACCACCCCACCCTCCTCCGCTGGAACAACATCACCGACACAGAGACCTGCGACATCATGGCAACCATCCACTCAGGAGCTCCCTTTGACCCCTGCTCTCACCACATCTTCAACGCAGCCAGCAACATTGCTCCCAAACTCTGGCATATCATCAACTGCTTCTTCAAAACTGCCACCTTCCCAGAGAGTTGGAAACACGCCGAGATCAAACCTCTACTGAAGAAAATCACCGCCAATTCGACAGACCTCAAGAACTACCGGCCCATCTCCCTTCTCCCCTTTCCATCCAAAGTCATTGTGAAGGCAGCCAACAAACAACTACCCACTTTCCTGAAACCCAACAACATCCTGGACCCCTCTTAGTCTGGATTCAGAAGCAACCATAGTACAGAGTCAGCCCTCTTTGCCGCCACAGATAACATCCACACCCTCTTTGACTGCGGAGCAAACCGTAGCCCTCATCCTCCTAGACATCTCTGCTGCCTTCAACACAGTCTCACACAACACACTACACACCCGCCTCCATGACGCCGGCATCCGAGACTCAGCACTGCAATCGCTCTCCTTGTTCCTCTGTGGCAGAACACAGAGGTCTGACTCCCCCTTTTCTTTCAGAAGCCACCAAGATCAGCTGTGCATCCCCCAAGGATCCTCGCTGAACCACACCTCTACATGACCCCACTATCCGCCATCGTCAGAAGCCACCACTCAACATCGTCTCCTATGCTAACGACACCCAACCGATAGTCTCCCTCACCAACAACCCGGCCATCAATAAAAACAATTTCCATGAAGGAATGAAAGCTGTCGGCACCTGGATGAATGATAGCTGCCTCAAACTGAACTCGGACAATACAGAGTTCCTCATCCTCGGCTCCACACCCTCTGCCTGGAACGAGTCTGTTATAATGTGTGTTTTTTATGAATAGAATCTTTGTAGATTGTCATGGGAACCGTGACATTCCGCCTCAGACGGTTACTGGGAGCTGGCTGAGGTGGAGGTCACATCTGTTACTGGAACTGAAAATAAACTAACTACAAAATCATCTCTGTGCCAGTGCCGTCCTTCACAACATAAATTTGGCGATGAGTTTGAGCCAGCTTTTACAGTGAAGGAGTGGTGTGATCTCTATCTCAAAGAAAGGAAAAGCACTGTGTAAGGAGCGTCGGAATCTTAATCTGATGTTATCCAGAGACTTCGCCGATCAGCTGCGGTCGTTTCAGATGTGAGATGGCAGACAGATATTGTGTAAGAATTGTGTGCTGAGTTGTCTCTAGATCAGCAGCTGCTTTCCGTCAGACTTTGTGTTTGGGAGCCAAGGAGGTCGTGTAGGAGCAAGGCTAACTATTGCGGTCAGTGTCTTGTTTAAGGTTTTTAACTGGGCCAGTGTGTGGAGGTCTGTGGTGCAAGTCATCATATGTTACATATCAACGCTTGATACGGGCACGTGCAGCTTTAACTCAAACATTGGTGGAACACGCGTGCCACAAAAGCAAGCGAAAGCACGTGGAGCTCAACGTCACCTTGGTGGCATACAGCAAATAAAAGCGCGTGGGAGCGCAGCGTCACCTTGGTGCCATACAGCAAACAAAAGCGCGTGGGAGCGCAATGCAACCTTGGTGCCATATGGCAAGCAGAAGCGTGTGGGAGTGAAATCTCATCTGAGTGCCGCACACAGCAAGCGAAAGTGTGTAGGAGCGCAGCGTCATCTTGGTAACCCTGCAGTTCAGAGTGCGCAGGAACACAATTTTGTTTAGCAGTCAGTGTTCTTTCCGGCATCTGTCTAAGGACTACTTCCGGTATGCAAGCACTAGAGGAGAGGCTGTTCTGATGCTCACACCGACACCTAAGACAGCGTATACTGAGCTAATACTCAGTCTTTATATTGATTTGGGGATCATTTTCTTTGCTCTTCTGACAGCACGCTGCCATGATGGGGACCCTCTGCGATGTGCACGCATGTTACTGAAACTTTTTTGATCTTTGTGTTGTTTTTTTTCATGCTTTCTTGGCACTAACAGTACTTTGCGGAGACAGTGCACTAGGGGGGGGAATCGGTGTTGGCGTATTTCATTAAGTTTTAATATACATATTATTGCTATAGATATACGTTTATATGATATTCGTCATTGAACAATAACAATATGGATTTACAGGCCATTGTACCACCACCTCTGTTCTTACCCCAAGCGGGTGAGCCATCACTTGAGTGGGAAGAATGGTTAGATGTTTTTGATAATTATTTAGAGGCAATTGATAGGGCGTAATTTTTCCTTGGGGTGAAAAAAAGCTATTTTATTAAATGCTTTGGGTAAGGAAGGACAGCACATTTTCAAGTACCTACCTCCGTTACCCATTCAGGAAGATCAACATGATGTGGATGTTTATGCTGATGTACGTAAGCACTTAGAAATCAGATTTGCAAAGGGTCGCAATATAGTAATTAGGCGACATAAATTTTATACCCAGCAACAAGGTCCAGGGGAGTCGATCGATGATTTTGTCACCAGGTTAAGAGAATTGTCACTAAAATGCCAGTTTGGTCCAATGACTGAAGAGATGATACGTGACCAACTTATAGTACAGTGCAACAGTCGTAAGATACAAGAGAGATTGTGGGCTGCGAAAAATCCTACGTTAAAAGATGCCATTGAGATAGCTAAAGTAATTGAAGAATCTGAGTACTGCGTGAGAGTGATGGATAAGAGGGAAGAGAAAATTAGAGCGTCAGTTATTGGTCAGCATACAGACAGTGAAGCTATGGGTAGCAAAGGTGGGGCAAGTGTGTGTAAAAGCAGTAAAGGTGGTCAGAGTGTGAGAGTAATTGGTAAGGGATGCAACAACTGTGGCAGCTGTAGTCACAGTACCGGGGTGAGAAACTGTTTGGCGAAAGGAAAGGATTGTAGGAAGTGTGGGCAAAAAGTACATTTTGCAAGGAAGTGTTGAGGGATTGCAAAGACGAAATTAGCAGTGTTATCAGAAGAACCAGATGAGGCTTTGAGTATGCGTGTGGACAGAGTATTGGTTGTTGGGCATCAAGACAATAGGAGACAAAGACCAACAGCTGAATTTCTTATAAAGGGAGAGAAAATTCCTTTAATGGGGTCTTCATACACCATCATACCAAAGAAATTGTTCATGTCTAATTGGCCTGATGTAAAGTTATTGCCAAAAGACATCAACCCTGGTGGGTATCAGGGTGAAGAAATCTATATTGTAGGCTATATGGTAGCTGACATCATCTTTGGTGAAAGGGTGGTTGAGGGAAAGGTATATGTGGCAGAATCAGGTCCACCGATTCTCGGGTGGGCTCATCAATATGACTTACACATTGTGATAAATCCACATGCGCAGAATCCCGTTATGGTAGTACAGGAAGTGATGTTGGAAGACATTATCAGGGGTGCTGAGAATGTGTTTCGTGAGGAAATGGGTGAACTCAAAGGGTATGTGCACAAAATTAATTTGAAACAAGGGTCAATGCCAATCCAGCATAAGGTTAGAAGGGTACCTATTGTGGTTAGGGAGGAAGTCAACAAATTATTGCGAGAAATGTTGACAAATGGGGTAATTGAGCCAGTGGAGACTTCAGAGTGGATTTCTCCGGTTTTAATTACTCGCAAAGCTGATAACAAGTTGAGATTTTGCGTCGACTTGAGGAGCTTGAACCAATGTGTAGTTGCATATAATTTTCCACTTCCAAACATAAATGAAATTTTGACTCTACTGAAGGGTGGTAAATTTTTCACGAAATTAGATCTGAAACATGCTTATCATCAAGTCAAATTGCACAATGATTCTAAACCTCTCACATCTTTCATAACCATGGAAGGCACGTTCCAATTTACCCGAATGCCTTTTGGGTTATGTTGGGCGGCCAGTGTCTTTCAGAGAGTAATGAGTGAGGAACTCCGTGATTTAGAATGTGTCATTTACTTCCAGGATGATATTTTAATCTTTGGAGACACAGTTGACAATCATAATTTCACCTTAAAACAGGTCCTTGACAGAATTTCTAATGTTGGGTTGACATTGAGGAAAGAGAAATGTGTGTTCATGGTCAGGGAGATAGAATATCTTGGGCATACCCTCTTGGGTGATGGTATCAAGCCTAAGAGTAACTTAGATGCTATTAGGTTGGCTCCACCGCCTCAAGACAAAGATCAATTGAGGTCTTTTTTAGGAATTATAGAGTATTATTCAAAATTTGTGAAGAATTTTGCATCTAAAACGGAGGTACTGAAAATGTTATTGAGGAAGGGTGTAAAAGTTTTGTGGTCTAACACGCAACAAGGGTGTTTTGAGGCCATAAAGGAGGATGTGTGTGCTGCTGGCATACTGACCCCTTTTGATACAGAGAAGAGATCAGTAATTACTGTGGATGCGAGTGCATACGGTATAAGAGCAGTGTTTGCGCAGATACATCCAACAGGTGAAAAGACCGTTGCATTTGCTTCGCGTTCCTTAACAAATTCTGAGCGCAATTATTCCGTTATTGAGAGGGAAGCTTTGGCTGCAGCTTGGGGTATAGAGTACTTCAGAGTTTACATATGGGGAACACGAGTGACATTACGTTCGGACCACAAACCTTTGATGAAGATTTTGTCTTCTGGTGGGGCTGGCAAGGGTTCGGCGAGACTGGCTCGGTTAGCAGCTAGATTACAGGAATACATTTATGTTCTAGAATACATACCTGGGTGGAAGAATGTGCAGGCAGACTGCCTATCACGTTTACCTTTGGATTGGATGTCAGTTGACCAAGAAGGCGTGTTAAAGTATGAGAGTGAAGGGGCAGTTTCAAGTGTTTGTGATGTAGTACACTGGACCTTGGGGGCTGTGAGTAAAGAGGAGTGGGAACAAGCGATGACACATGATGAAGTGTTGAAGGGAGTACTCAAGATTATAGTGGAAGGAGTAAGGAGAGAAAGTACATTATCCACAGCTCTTAAGCCATTTGGGAAAGTTTTGGATGAATTGTCTATTTTAGACAGCAAAGTTTTGGTACAGGGATAAGGTTGATACCCCCGTTAGGTGTCAGGAAAAAGTTATTTGATATTGCCCACAAAGGACATTTAGGGCAAACTATGTCAAAAAAGCGTCTCAGAGCTGAGTTTTGGTGGCCAGGAATGGACGATGATGTTGTAAACTGGGTAGAGAGGTGTTCTGAGTGCATTGAAAGTGAGAAAAGGTTGAAGGTGGGTAAGCAATCCATGTGTGGGACCATGCAGGATCCAGGCACAGCGTGGCACACAGTCTGCAGTGATTTTATTGGTCCAATTGCAGGTGTGAATTACAATCAGAGGTTTGCTTTTGTCTTGGTTGATCTGAATACCAAGTGGCTAGTCGTGAAGTTTATGGCGGAAGTGACGACTGCTTCTACAATAAAGATATTATCTTAAATCTTTGGTGAGGAAGGTTACCCAGACTGTCTTGTCACCGATAACAGTACTCAACTTACGTCACATTGTATGAAACAATTTTTAAGTGAGTGCGGCGTGAAACATGCACGCACTTCTCTTTATAATCCTCAAGGTAACGGTGCAGTAGGAAGGGCTAATAGGATGGTTAAGGGAGCCATTCAACTAGCCTTGGTGAATAGACTATGTGTAGGGAAGGTCGTGAGTGATTTAGTGTGGGCATATCGGACTACGGAGAACAACACACTTGTATCTTCGCCTTTTGAGTTAATGCGTGGTCGGAAGCCTAGTACCAAGTTGACACCGTTTTGGTTAAAAGCTTTATTGGAAGAGAATGGAGGTGTGCAGGAATGCCAACAGGGAGCAAGAAAACACAGTAACAAAATTGTCCCTGGCGATTGGGTAAAAATAAAATCTGGACGATGTATTGGAGGATTAAACAGGTTTCAAGGGCCGTTTAAAGTTAAGGATATTGGGAGATGGCACGTTGTGTTGGAAAATGGTGAAAAGTGGAATTTTAGGACGGTAGCTAGATTTGGTGTGCAGGGCTCAAAGTACGGTACACAGAGGAGTGAATGGGAGGAGTCTATGTTGATGGAGGATGAAGCCGTGCTCTCAGAAAGTCAGAGTTATAGAAAAGAGGGTGAGTCAGGCTCTTTAACATTTGATGATGAGACCGCTAGGTCCATAGTTGGAGCACCGAAGAATTTGGACAAAAGTGGGATGTCAACTTCTCGGAGTTCAGAAGATGAGCGTGTAACAATCTCTCAAACATCAGAGGTTGAGTCTCCTCAGAATATTCCAGAATTTGAACAGAGTCACGGGGAGGGTCGTTTGCATTCGAAGGAGCAGAGACAAAGGCGTCCTCCTTTATACTTAAAAGAGTATGTAAAGTAGTCATGTTTTAAGTTATGTCTATCATGAGTCAAGTTTCAATCTAACTTTGTTTTGATTTGGATAAGCTATAGTAACCTTTAAGTTGAGAACCAAGAGGGGTGGGGGACTTTTATATAAAGGAGGAGGATATGTTATAATGTGTGTTTTTTATGAATAGAATCTTTGTAGATTGTCATGGGAACCGTGACATTCCGCCTCAGACGGTTACTGGGAGCTGGCTGAGGTGGAGGTCACATCTGTTACTGGAACTGAAAATAAACTAACTACGAAATCATCTCTGTGCCAGTGCCATCCTTCACAACAGAGTCCTTGTGTCCTTCCACTCTCAGAAACGCCCCACCAACCATGCCCACAACTTAAGCATCATCTTAGACTCATCACTCTCAATGGACCAACAGGTGAGCGCAGTCTCATTGGGTTGCTTCTACACCCTGCACATGCTTCAAAATATTAACATGTGGATCCCCACCAAAACCAGAAGGACAGCCACCCAGGCCCTTATCAGCATCCGCTTCGACTATGGCAATGCTCTCTATGCCGGAATCACAGCCAATACCCGGAAAAGACTGCAACCCATCTAGAACGCCTCTGCACGGCTCATCAAGAACACCCCACGACACAGCTACACCTCCACCCTCCTAAGAGACCTACACTTGGCTGCTTATTGACAAGAGAATCACCTTCAAGCTTCTGAACCACACCTACAAGGGCCTACACGACTCCGGGCTAGCCTACCTCAACCACAGACTCTCCTTCTACACTCCTGCCAGAAAACTTCGCTCTTGCACAAGTCCTCTGCATCTAAAAAACCACAGCCGGAGGAAAATCCTTCTCCCACATCGCCGCCAAGACCTGGAACACCCTCCTCAACCACCTCAGGCAATCTCCCACCCTGTCTCAGTTCAGGAAGAACATCAAGACCTGGCTCTTCGACTGATCCTCATCACCCCCGCCCTTTCCTCCCCAGTGCCTTGAGACCCTCATGGGTGAATAGCCATGCTCTACAAGTCTCTGACTGATTGATTGATTGATTGATAAATACAATTACAATAACAATCGTGATACAATAAGGCTTCACCACTAGAGTTAGAGCTACCTGACCAGCACAGATTGCAGTCATGTGTGGGGAAACATCTTGAGTACCAATATGATGCACAGGTAGTAAAAGCAAACAGGATAACTTGATACATTCTTGAGAGGTGCAGATATCCCAGCTTTTCCCCACTGATCAGTGTTCTAGAGCCAGGTTCAGGACTAGAGGAATGCCATACAGTGAACCTCCACATACTTAATCCTTTGAGGATATAATGAGTTAGCAACATAGCCCTCATTTACCTCTGTCCCAGTACCAGTACCACATACCACCACAAGGACACAATGACCTGTTTCATAGCTAATATGTAGGGTATGGAAGTGAAACTAATGGATCTCTGATACTTAAAAGACATTGTAAAGGATGTGTGTTTATATTGTGCACTGCCATGTTTGTTGGAGGTATGTGTGTTAGGTTTCATATAAAGAAAAACGGGGCAAAGTTTGAGCAAAATAAGAGCTACAGAATCCATGCCATTTCACTGTCTTAGCCAAGACAATGGAAGCAAGTAAGTGCTCTTTTCATAACGTTGTCTCCTTTTTTACTTGAGGTGTAATTCTCTACTAATAAACAAAGTGGAAATTGTCAGTGACGAAGTTTCAGAAGGTGAGGAGTATGCCTCCTCATATGAACTAGAAAGAGAAAGGGCTCCTGGGAACTAGGAAAATTATTAGGATCAATTGAGGGGTGAGGACAGAAGGATAATGTGAGGCAGGCTAATTCCCTCTTGGACTGTCAGGGCAGCAAACTTTGTTTTGTCTTTCACCCCTCGGAGGTAGGCAATATGCTTGTCTTGATAAAGTACATGGTTACTACTTATGTCACTAATACTATTTTGTACACTTTCAGCACTCTTTTACTTAATGGACACCATGTCTGCTGGTGCATGTTGCAAAATGGATAACCATTCCTTCTCTAATTAATCCTTCATACCCACTTTGAGCATTCCACTGTTCTTATGGCAAGGCTGGTGTAGTGTAGCTGCCTATATATTTTGTCCCCACTAAAATTACAATTTCCACATCTGTCCCTCGCATGCCCTTGCTCACCTCACATATAGAACTGCAACTTAGAACAGTAACCACTTTTCTGTGGTACTCACACATAACATAAACATGCTTCCCACATAGTCACAAAACTAAAACAACACCCTTCCAAACACACACTCTAAACAGCGTAGTCCCTATCCTTGTGTATAAGTGCTAACAGACCCCACACAGGGCAGTAAGCACTACATGAATGTTACAATACAATACTGTATGTCCATGTCACCTGTGACTGAGTCACTCAGTCTCTCAACATTCATTTAATTAGTGTGTCACAACAAATAAAATTAGACGGGATAAATTCAACGAACTTCCTCAAATAATAACAGTTTTGAAGTGAAATTCACACAATGGCCCTCACTACTGTTTGCCCAGAGCCAGGGGCCTACTGCTCAGGACAATTACAAGGTTTCCCATTCCCTGGTGCTTCAATTATAAGGTCCTCACATTCCAGACCTAAATATTCTCGCCACAGAGGCACTGAACCAGGAGACCTCTAAAAAGTTGCAGCAGATGCAGGAAGCTGGTCTCCCTGGCCCCTGCCAACTCCCATACTTCAGCTACAGAAGGTAAAAAAAAAGCTCAACCCGGCTGAACCAAAAGGATCTCTGCCCTACAAATCCCTGACTAATCATCATGCTTGAGAAAAAGGTCCCTGCAACATATGCCACTTGCTCCAAACATACCATATTAAACTAACAAAACCACTGAATTTCACCAGTTGTAGTTATCTGAAGTAACTATAGACCGGTGCCCTAGGGTAACTATAACTTGCACCCTCGCCATGCACTGCTAATTACCCTACATATTACAACACACATAACTTGTTCTATGCCATCATTGATAATATCACTGCAGCATTTGCAATTACATCATTAATGACAAAACCTTGCATGGCAGGGGTGCAAATGATAGTTGCCTTAGGGAATGAGTTACAGCAACTTGGGATAACTATAATTTGTGAATTTCAGTTCTTTTTTTGCTTAAAAGGTATAATTTAACTGACATTTTCACCTGCATTTCTTTAAACCTTTGTTTTGTTCAGTACATTTTTAAGGTTTCTGATTGTGAAGTAGGGTATTAGGCCCTCATTCTGACCTTGGCGGTCTTTTCGCGAGACCGCCGAGTTACCGCCGCGGTGAAGACCGCCGACCGCGGCGGTATGCCGCTGTGCGCATTCCGACCGCTGGGAGCGTTCCGCCGAGAAACCGGAAAAGTGGAGACTGGTCAACCTCCACCGCCACGCCAGCAGAACACCGCCCACAGAATTACGACCCACATATCTGTGTGGCGGTCTTCTGTTGGCGGTGTTCTGTTGGCGGTCACCTCCCCATGGCTCCCGTCGCCTCCCGGAGGACCAACACACAAGGTAAGTTGACCATCCGTGAGGGGAGGGGGAGGGGGGGTGTTGTGTGATGTGGGCGTGCATGGGGGTGTGCGTGTGAGTGTGTAGAGGGGGTGTGTGAGTGCGTGTATGCGGGAGGCGGGTGCTGCTGTGTCTATGGGTAATGTGTGCTGTTCGGCAGGTGCGCATGTCTGCATGTATGTGTGCGGGTATGTGTCCCCGTTGTGTATGTGTGTGTAAGGGGTGTGTATATGTGCATGTTGGGGGTGTGTGCATGTCGGGGTGCATGTATGTGCATGTCGGGGTGGGGGTGGGGGTGGGGAGGGGGTTCGTACCACCTCTGGGGGGTGGCAGGGGGGTGGAGGGTGTGGGGGGAGGACTCGGGTGGGTAGTGGGGGGTGGGGGAGACCCCTATCAGTGCCAGGGAAGGAATTCCCTGGCCCCGATAGTGCTTACCGCCATGGTTCGCATGGCGGTTCCCGACCGCAAGAAACCGCGGCGGTAGGCAGGGTCATGATACCGTTGGCGGTCTTGGGACGACCGCCGGGCCGGAGTGCGCAAACTCCAGCCCGGCGGTCATGACCGCCGTGGCGGTCGGAGTGGGGAAGTGGCGGTCGATCGCGGCGGTGACCGCCGCGGTCAGAATGCCATTTTTCTGACCGCCGGTCTGTTCGCGGTCCGACCGCCGCCTCTCCGCCGACCGCCAGGGTCAGAATGAGGGCCTTAGTGTCATATCTAACTATAACATCACTTTAAACTTTGGTTTCTTTAGTGAATACACACACACACACACACACACACACACATACACACACACACACACACACACACACACACAGCTAGGATATAGTTTCCATAAGAAGAACATCTTTATTTTTCATGTTACTCACTTTGGGGCCATCATACAAATCTTCAGTAGGGGAAGAAAAATAGGGTCCCTAAATGAATGATTGATTTCCCATGTTCCTTTTGGTAGGAAAGATTTAAAACATGTACAGAAAAATGGCTAAATAAATTACACCAAATTTGGCAAAATCTTCAAACTTTACCAAGAAAGCATGTCATTTGTTTATTGGTGTAAATAAATATGTTTGCTAATTTTCAAGACGTTTCCATTTAAAGAGGTGATTGGGGTGGTAATGTAGGGGCTAAAAAGTTAGGTAAATCTGAACTTTTGGTGTCCAAGTATACACATGCTGGTCACTTTCAAGGGTTTAGTCAATCCTGATTGGCTGGCCACAACATGAGCAATATGTTGTGACAACCATTAAAAGACTGAGAGACATGGTGGAAATGCCCTGAAAATAAATGAAAAAATAGAAGGGGCAAGGTGAGAACACCCTGACAATTTGATTGGCTAGCCACAACATGGATAACACGATGTGGTAGCCATTACAACTCTCAAGGATATGGTCTCCATTGAAATGCATTGTAATGAGTGAAAGACCTTGAGGGTCACATAAAGGAGTTCATCTAAAAGGTGACAACAGATATTAGCCACCCTATAAACATTTGTTGATTCTGACCCTCAGATGGGATTTGATGAACCATGTTTGAAGAAAACTGTTTCCTCTCCTGATTCTCTCCTAGAGGTTATGGGATCTGTTGCAGAAGCTGAAATGAGAGCACATTTTCTATAAATATACACATCTTCCTCGTCCATATGAGAACAATATAACGTGAAACATTTACTTGCAACAGCAGCATCAGCCTGTCAGGGTTGATTTTACAGTGTTTTAACACAGCTTCCCACAGCGTTCTAATGAACTGCTAGAGCAATAACATTCTGTATTCATGACAAAACTGTGGCACGAATGAAGCCATCTTTATGGAAATAATCAAATCTGTAAAACTTAAAGCATTTCGTTTAGAAATGAATGAAATGAGGAGGTGTGTTTTCTTATATCATTTAGTATTCTTGAAAGCTAAAATAAGGGCACATTTTCTCTGAGTTCTCAAATGCCTTTCTTATGTATGCCAGTAAAACATTCAGACATGCAGAATGAAGCGTGTCTTTTCTACCCTAGAAGTAGGCTGTCAGTTTACTCCTCAGTGTTCTACTGCAGTTTCCCACAGTGGTCTAATGAAAAACTAGAGCACAAATGTTCTGCATGTATGACTAAAGTGTTGTAAACTTGAAACCATCTTGATGGAATCAAAGTTGTAAAATTTAAAGTTTTACATAGAGAAATTATGATAGTGGTTAGGATGTAGAAAGTTAAAGTGTGAGAATATGCCCTTTTTTGAGTAATCACCCACATTTTTTGCAGAATTTCATTGCTGGTTTTTAGATTCGGCACCCTGGTGCACTTCTAGTTTGCCCAATTTATGTGCTCTGTGGCCTACAACATGTAGAATCTAGCAACGTTTTCATGGCCGTATTCAACTTTTCTATAATGTCATAGCATGTTGTGCAGAAATAGATCCATGATCTGAAAATATCACCTGTAGACTGCAACATTTAGGGCCTCATTATGACTTTGGCAGTCTGACGGTAAGATTGCCGCTGTTGCGGCTGCCAAAAGACCTCCATGTTGGCAGTCATTAGATGGCTGTGTTAAGAGTTACACAGCTCGCCCACCAAAAAACAGCCAACATGTCAAAACTGCCAGGATACTTGAGGATAGAAATAAGTTCTGCGATGGCACTCCTACATATTACACACAGCACACATCCCACATCTGCACAACATACATAACATACAATTCACAAAACCACACAATACACAATAAACCAAAACCCACTCATATCACAACACCTACACCACATCACAAACCTTATTCATCATTTTAATCACGATGTCACCATCTTTACCCCCACTATCATGTCCCCACAAAACGCCCAGATTTCACTGAGGATGAGTTGAGGGTCATGATGGATGAAATTGTCAGGGTAGAGCCATATCTATTCAGGGCACAGGTCCAGCAAACATCAATAGCCACAAAAATGGAGTTGTGGCAAAGGATAGTCGACAGGTTGAATGTAGTAGATGTTACCCATGCACAATGGAGGACATCAGGAAGAGGTGGAATGATCTAATGGGGAAGGTATGTTCTATGGCATCCAGGCAGCAT
Organism: Pleurodeles waltl; assembly: GCF_031143425.1. NCBI lineage: Eukaryota > Metazoa > Chordata > Amphibia > Caudata > Salamandridae > Pleurodeles > Pleurodeles waltl. The sequence continues at coordinate 1,344,584,418 of NC_090445.1, forward strand.
CTGGCAGCCCTCAGGACTGGTGGTAGGCCCCCACCTCCTCCTCCACAGTTCACATCATGGGAGGAGAAGGTCTTGGACATCCTGCACCCTGAGGGCCTGACAGGAATACCTGGGGGAGTGGAGTCAGGTAAGTCACAACAACATTCATGTCACCTAACAATTATGTCTTGTATATGCACTCATCACCTTTCCCCACCCCAATGACCAAACCACCCACCACCCTATGTCCAAATCTCCAAATAACCCTCACTGCCATGCCAAATGTCAAAAAAACTTTCCTTGGGCAACAGTGTTTGGGAAGGGCATGTGAAGACTGGGGAACTGACAGCACTACAACTCCCAGAAGGCACTGTCTCAACATTAACATAACCAGAACTGTGAACTAAATTTGAAATGTCTTGTATATGAAACAAACAATCAAAGTAAACAAAACGGGACTGTCCACCATGTAACAGTCAATGGCAATGACAGCTACGCAATACACCACTACCAGTACCATTACAAGCTAATCACAGCTACAACTGGGTCCCATTCCAAACTGGACTCAGAGAAAACATTGCTAATAATGTCATGTACTTACCTGGGGAGGGGACACCTAAATGGCAAATTGGACGCACTTGCAGTGCATCCTGATAGAGGGCCAGGGCAAATTGTAACACTAATTTTGTGTGCCAGCTCTGACACCATTGTGCATTGTTCAGCTTCTAGTTGGCTCAATGATGCCATACACCTTACTAGGAGATAAATGTACATTGTAATGTCTTCACACAGGCAAGAAGTGAGGATATTTGCAGCTATTTAAACACCAGCATGCTCAAAGAGCATGGAGCATGCCATATGCAATTGCAAATCTCTGTGTTCCACGTTTCACTAACCCAGATTAAGTAGCAGCTGTCATTGTCATGTCAGGGGATCATGTAAAGCCAGTGTGTGCATCTCACATATCATGTTTAATTGTGTGATTTATGTATCACCAGTTGCATCACATACACCAACGGTGTGTTCCAATACTCCTACAGGTAAACGTGCCATTCCCAACATGGAGATAATACCAGAGACATACACTACACCTCTGGATGAAGGCCCCAGTGAGGAACACAGCCCTGGATGTCTGGACACTGAGGACAAAGCTGACCTATCAGGGACACCTGGTCAGTCAACAACTGTCAGCCTCACCCTGCCCACAATGACTCCTCCCAGTCCTGTTGCAACTATATGACAAGCAACCATTTGCCCCCCAACCTGTATCCCAAGGACAGTCTCTTCTATTGTGTGCCCCCAGTGCAGGTACCTAAGTCTCCTAAAGTTAAACCCTGCCACCAGTGGGAGTGGGCACACTGCCTGGGGCACAGGTATGTGGGGGTAGGGTAGATAGAAGGGATGGTGTGGGTCAGAGGATGGGGGCTGCAAGTGTCACTACTGACCAGGAGACCATTTTACAAGTCTTGGGAGCCTACCAAAATTTCCAAGGCATGATGGGCCATGTACTGATCATGATGGTGGAGATAAGACAGCTGTAGAGGGACAACCGCCAGCAAGCCATGCAGCAATGGCAGCCCCAAAATGCCATCCTGGCTTCCATTGCTGGGGTGCTGAGGGACATCAACACTATCCTGAGTAGCTCTGGCACCCAGCATCTGGCCTCTTCCACTAGCCATGAGACATCAGGCCCCTCAACATCTGTGGCTGCTAGTTGATGCTCTGCCAAGGGATGTGAATGCCTCAGACACCCCATCAACTGTAGTAGAAGAACCACCCCCGCAAACATAGACGTCCACCCAGATATCAAGGAGGAGCAGGAGCATTCCAAGACTAAATCCACTGCCAGAAAGTTAACTGTTCCTGATTGGTTCCCCTTGTGTGTGACTGATACACCCTGTTGACTGTTCTGATACCCAACTCCATTTTCATATGCTACAAGGACACTGGACTTGTTTCCAAATAGTGTAGCTGCTACCCTGAGGATCTCATCCACCATGACTGAACTCTTCAATGTTAACTTTATTTAATTTCTGGTACAATTCACTCATTTTGTTGTTCACTCCCTAATAAATACCACTTACTCACAGATCCTCTGTAATTGTAATGTATCAACCATAAACAACTGTCATATATGGAAACTATTGTACCAAAATGTTCTTCTCCAATGTTATACATCTGTTATGGTCATCACACATGTTCTGGACAACCAGGATACATATTGCATTAGGAGTTTAACATACACATGACATAAGTCACCTGTATTGTACATTTCCACATATTTATTTGGAACTTGGCAATCAGCACATTGAGAAGTCATGCTGTGGACTTCAGTGTTTCATCTTAGTTGTCATTCATTAACAAACCACATTACAGAAGTTAGGGACAAGTCAGTCTATCACCATCCCAGGAGGCAGAAATATCCTTTCAATGTATCATCAGCTAAAGCCCACCCATACCTCATCCTCCCAAATGACCATACCCCATTAAACAGACAGAGATCAGTAGTAATCTCCCCAGTCTTGGAACCTTCCACTTACCATGGTGAGGTGTTTGTAGGCTTGCCACCCACCCATGGCAGTCATCAGACACATGCACATTGGTCTTGAATGAATAAACTCACTGACAGCTATGCACAAGTTAGGTAACATACAACTCAAGCCAAAATGATGGTAGAGTGTTTGGATACCACATCATGACATGTGTTAGACACAAATGGACACACATTCCCCAGCATTTGTGCCATCTCTCATACCAAACAGGTCTAATTTGAGGAAAAGGACACTTCCAAACCACTGTCCTGACACTCTGGGCAGAGAATTCACATACCTCAAATCTGATGCAAAACACTAGCTGGTCTTATCCATGTCTACTGCTCATGTCAGTCTGTAAATCGCATCTGCCTGTGACACTGTCTGACAATGCCAAATGAGGATAAGCCAATCAGCAAATCTGTGATGGACAAAGATAAGGTATAGGCCAGGGTGGAACACAAACATTACATCTATTCATAACTACAATAGTGACTTTGAGTGTGCATGTTCTGAACAATCGACTATGTACATAACAGTTCTGTACACAACTCGAAGGAACATTAAGCATGCATATCTAGGTCATGAGCTTTGTAGCCACTTACAACCACACCGACGGTGGTAAAAGGAACATTACATGGCATGCATTACCTCAACAACACCATGTGGATTTTCATTTCTCACATCACATCACAGACCTGGAGTCAGTTGAAGCACTGATTGATGACATTTGCCCTTATGTCTCCAGCTTCATCCTCATCATGCTTATCTTCACTTGGCATATCTGCACTTCCACCCACAGAATCTGCTGGCTCCCTCTCATTTAGTATGAATGGTATCTGTCATCTCAGGGCAAGGTTGTGCAGCATGCAGCAGGCTACAATTATTTGACAGACCTCGTAGGGTGAAAACAGGAGGGCTCCTCTAGATTTGTCTATGTAGCAAAATCTTGCCTTCAGGAGCCCAAAAATCAGCTCCACAACACGCCTTTTCCTTCCATGGGCCTCATTGAACATACTTCCCTTGGCATGGTTGAGTACCTCACTGGTGTCAATAACCAAGGACTGTTTGGGTAGCCAGAGGCCCCTGTAAGGTATAGTAAGACCAATCCAAACTTTAATCTTGGACATACATATAAATAGAACTATGAGAAAAGGTACAGACACAGACGACATACATGACTTACCAAACAGCCAGGCCCTCTTTGTGTCTAGTCGTATCATCAGCAGTGGGATATTGCTGTTCCGCATGATAAAGAATTCATGGACTGATCCTGCATACCTTGCACTAATCTGTGAAATGTAGGGGGCAGCAAAACAGACCAATTGGACGTTTATGGAGTGGAAGTTTTCCCTGTTCCTATATACCTGTCATTTGCACTTGGGGGAACCACAGCTACATGAGTGCCATCTATGGCTCCCACCACATGTGGAATGTGTCCCAAAGCATAGCAATGTGACTTCACATGGGACAAATCCCTTTGTTGAGGAATTCTTATTTAGCTGTCCAGGTGTTTCAACAATGCAGACAGTACAGCCTTCAAAACCAGACTGAACATGGACTGACACATTCCTGAAGTTAGGACCACTGTATTCTGAAAGGACCCAGTGGCCAGGAAGTGCAGCACTGACATGACTTGAACAATGGGAGGTGCGCAATCAGGATTGCGAATGGCGGGCTCCAGATCTGGCTCCAACTGACAACATAGATCCATTATTGTATGCCTGTCCGTGCAATATATTTGGATTAGATGTCACGCCTCCATGGTCTGCAGGTCTGCTAGTGGACGCTACAGTGGAGGTTGTCTTGCTCTCCTCAGGCCAGGGTAACTATGTGGGACATAACCAGAAAGTATGTGAATGACTCTATCCATACATCATAAGTATGAATTAGTAAAAATCACAACAACGTCACACATGTATCTGACTCATCACATGAAACAGTAAATAAGTGGCAGAGAGCACATAGCAAGCCAAAATATGAATGTGTCTCTGAATCTAATTCCATAAACCCTCGTATGTACTCTACATGGAGATACATGTCATTGACATTGATAGTTACATCAACCCTGTAGACATATAACATTTACTATTTTTACTATTTGCACATCTTCAGATTGTAATTAGTATGGTGACAACAATCTTTAATGTACATATGCAAAAATAGCTTTTTATACTCCCTCTACTGATGACATGCACATTAATACTTGTAAACAGTAAGCCTGCTCTTCACACATAAATATGAGGTTTCAGTAAATGACACTACTTTCATTGTTACATCATACATATATGAGCCCTAAAATGGCAGCTGCCTGACCTACTGTACTCAACATCAGGAAGTGACCTGACTCTGCCGACGGATGTCGTCATGGCGGTAGGTGATTACAATCACCGTGGACATTCCCATTGGAACACATTGCTGACTTTGGTGGACTTTGGCCAATGGCAACATCCACCGTCAGTGATGGTCCTATATGTGGTGGACGTGACCGCCTTCTGCTGCATAATCCCTCACCTGACTCGTGACACTGCTGCCAGCAAGACCTCCACGACCTGAGCTGTTGTGTACGGCCTCTGGAGCAATCATGCCACATCCTGCAGGTGATACGGCCCCTTCTTCATTCCAGAAGAGCGAGAAAAACTGGTGGAGGAGGTTCTACCCCTACATGAACAGCTCTATGGTGCACCAGAGGAGCAGATGAGTCCAATGCAATACCAATGTGTGATGAGATAGATGGAATGTGCATGAATAAAGGCTTGAGCTATGATGTGTGGGTAGATGGTTATGTCAACATGCACATAGAAAGACTGTTACCTCTGATACATAGTAGGTAGTGTGTAATGTATACACTTTGATCCACATATGTACATTACAGCATTTACATCTATATAGGTTTGAGAAATAGTTGTAGCGAGGTACCATTTTAAGGACATACATGTGGTCTGATTGCATGTTTGTAGCTAAAACCAGGTACTGGGTATGCATGGTGTATGCCTGACTCCACTTGACACATGACCTGACTGCAGAGAATAACTTGCAAAAGAGTTTGAAGGGTGAGGAATGTTATATTTGGAAACTTGCACTAACTTGATTGTTCAGCCAACTTGTTTTGGGATGTAGCATGCCTGCATGACTTTCTTCTCTTGTCTGTGTCATCCATGCAGGCAAACGCCTATCAGAAAAAGGAGATCTGGCATGCCATTGCCAAAAATGTGCAGACTCTGTGGGTCCACAACTGAAGGAGAACCCACTGTCATAAGAGGTGGGAGGACGTTAGAAGCTGGGCCCATAAGAACGCTGAAGTCCAGCTGGGGATGTCCTTCCAAGGACAAAGGGGTGCCAATCAGAACTTAACCCCCACTAATGGCTCACATATTGGTGGTGGCCTAGCCTTAGTTGGATGGGCATTTGAGCGCAGCACAGCAGCCACAAGGGGGTGAGTACTGACTAAACTCATTTACATTCCTCTGCAAGGTCAGTGTATAATGTGAAAGACTCCAAGCTGTGACAATGTGGTAAGTGCAAAAGGTAAAATTATCCTATTAAAACCTATCCTCAACATTGGCACATTAGTGTGCACATTTTATTGTTTATATGGATATATTACTCACTTATATCACCACTTCTGTACAGTAGCAACTGATGATGCACAGGTGACTGTGTGATATTTGTACCTCTATGTGGCTCTCAGTACCCTGCTGGTTGTTCCTTGCTACCTACAGATCCATACTCCCAATATCCAGATGGTAAGTTGTACGGGTATTTGCTCTCTGTCCATTCAAATGCCCCTTGATCCATCTCTATGTTCAACATTTAGGCCCATATTTATACTTTTTGACGCTAAACTGCGCTAACGCAGTTTAGCGTAAAAAAAATTTGCGCCGTCTAACGCCATTCTGAAGCGCCATGCGGGCGCCGTATTTATGGAATGGCGTTAGCCGGCGCAAGCAGACCGGCGCTGCCTGGTGTGCGTGGAAAAAAACCACGTAGACCAGGCAGCGCCGGCGTTGGGCAAAAATGACGTTAGGGCGTCTTAAAATGGGGCAAGTCAGGTTGAGGCAAAAAAATCGTCTTAACCCGACTTGCGCCATTTTTTAACGACGCCCATCCCCCATCAACATGACTCCTATCATTGTAAAGATAGGAGTCATGCCCCCTTGCCCAATGGCCATGCCCAGGGGACTTCTGTCCCCTGGGCATGGTCATTGGGCATAGTGGCATGTAGGGGGGCACAAATCAGGCCCCCCTATGCCAAAAAAAATTATTAGAAAAAAAAAAAAAATACTTACCTGAACTTACCTGAATGTCCCTGGGGTGGGTCCCTCCAGCCTTGGGTGTCCTCCTGGGGTGGCCAAGGGTGGCAGGGGGGGTCCCTGGGGGCAGGGGAGGGCACTCTGGGCTCATTTTGAGCCCACTTGTCCCTTAACGCCATGCCTGACCCAGGCGTTAAAAAGCGGCGCAAATGCGCCGTTTTTAGCCACGCCCACTCCCGGGCGTCTCTTTTGCCCGGGAGTATAAATACCACGTAAAGGCCTGGGAGTCATTTTTTAAGACGGGAACGCCTCCCTTGCATATCATTAACGCAAGGAAGGGGTTCACGCTAAAAAATGACGCACATTCCGGGAACTTTGGCGCTAGACGCCTCTAACGCCATAGTATAAATATGGCGTTAGTTGGCGTTAGTTTAGCGTCGAATTTGCGTCGAAAAAAACGACGCAAATTCGGCGCAAACGGAGTATAAATACGGGCCTTAGTCTGACAAGTTTAGTACATGCCTACTAATCCTGCGGTTTCCAATGAGACTCAACATCTTGTGAGTCTGTGATCTCAATGTGACATTTCACATGCCACACTTTTGGTACTTACTCAGATCTATTAGGGCGTGTCCCCACTGGTAAGCGAGGACTTAACATTGGCATGTGTGATGTTTCCTCAGAAAGGACTTTCTGCATGTACTAAACCATGGTGGTATAACTAGACTCATACTGCAATTCATATAACTGATATGAGAGCTCAGAATACTAATACCATGTACATGTTCTTTGGATGGTAAGTCTCTACACAGCAATTTCCTCTTTCAATGTATTGTAGGCATGCTAAATAGGCCACAACATCTTGTTAACTGGTGCAGTCTTAATTGGTATTTTGCCTACATCATGTGTACATTATTAGGTTTAGATATATATCAATGTAGTGATGCACCTTCAAAATACTTACTTTTGCTATTGTGGGTATGTTTTGATGGTTTTGTTTTAGTATTGAATCCTATAGTTTAAACTGACTGAATTGTGTTGCAGATGTGGTATTTCACCTTCACGTGTTTTTGAAATGGTATGTGTAGTCAAGTCATTTGGCTTGGCTCAAGGTATATGTCTCTATCATGTTAAGATCAGAAGTGTGTTTTGGCATTGTAATGGTCATGTAAACATGTAAGATTGCACATGTCTGAAGTTGGGATAGTGATGTTGCCACTTGAATAATGGGCTATTGATGTTGCCAATCATCATGAGTAGTTGTACTGTTGTTGTGTAGCCATTTTAGTTATAGCTCCATGCATGTTAGTTTAATACATTAGGCGCCCTGCACACTGGCCTAGATATATTTTATTCAGCTTCGCATTGTTATTTTTACAATAACCAGTTTTACGGTCTTGTTTTAATTTCTTCTATCTAACTGTTTTGCTTAGCCCAGAACTGTGTTCTCAAACAACGCATTCTTGATCACTCTGTGCTTCAGTCAAGGCTACAGTTTGGTACATTGCCGGTGAACATGGTAGAAGTTTAGTCTCCGACATTCATAGAAAATACACATCCTTACGTAGGGACATTTTCTTAGAACATTAGCTGTTTTATTATAAAAATACTTCCTAGTCCCATTACACGTTAAGAGGGAGATTCCAGCCAGGGAACCACAACTGTATGCTGAATGCTTCGCTGCAGATGCTAACTCAGACTACAGGCCTTTACTCAGGTATGAGAGTTATTATTCTCCCGGGGGAACCTGAAAGGCAGGATTAGAGCTTGACATGCTGTGCTCAAAATATAGTTTAGATAGTAAATAGTCCATCGATTCTAGTGGCAATGTGATAGCATTATTCTTATGCTTCAATCTCATAGTCACCATTTTAATATTGTTGTGTTGTGTCGTTCTGGTTATTGCAGCTCGCGCTTTGCTATCCAAAATGCAGTCAATTTATTAAACCAATCTTTAAAACTTATACTGCTTTCATTGTCATTTATATATGAGACTGAATTGTGAATGAGAGAACCAGATGTGACATGAGTGACCAGGACTACCCTGAGAAGTATAATATGTCATGTGCTCTACTGCCCAATCATCTCTACCTTTCGGGAGAGATGAGGCACTGCTAGTTAGCCGGAGCAAAGCCCGGATTTGGAGCGACAGGTGTCACCCACTGTGGGTCAGACTCAGTCTCCCACACTGTGGATGATCTTGCTGATCAAAATCCAGTAGTCTCATTAGAATAATGAGAGCCTACGCGACATGGCGCCGCCAACGTTTGGTCAGGCTCTAATTTTCGGGTACTCCGTAGTATCTCTGTCTCATTATATAATGGCACCTCAATACCGTATGCGGAGACGTCCGTGGTATTGAGGATTTCCACCACAGCTGTGTAGGTAATCCTATTACAACTGGTGGTTGTTCAAGCTTGAACTTTAAAAGGAAACCCCATTTTAACGTGCATTCTCTGAACTCATAGTGTTACTATCATGGCTAATCCCCAACATGTACAAATAGCTGTTAACATGAGACAACCTCTCACAGCACAGTTATTACCAAATGGCCTAACGGCCCAGGGAGGTCCATTCACATTCGTGGTGGACGACCACGCAGCTTATAGAACAGAACTTTTTTACTCTTGGGTCACATTTCCAGCAGTTGATGGGAACACAAATACATTTCACCAATATACATCTGCGAACGCGCCTGGACAATACAGAGCTTACACATATTTAGAGATTCCTCTATCTTATCAAGAACATAATAATTGGCTTGATGGCAATCTACCCCATACAATATTACTAGTAAGATTAGGTCCACTAAGTAATGACGGTCCTACCTGGCCTTTATTGGCCACCTATACACCACATCCTGCGGTTGGAAATGTAGCAGTAGCTGAGGTTTGTTGCTTTTACATTGAGTTAATAGTAATATATAGACGATTAGTACAATTCGTGATGCAAACATTAAATACAATCCCAGAACATGCTGCTCCAGCACACCCACATGCACTAACGCCAGGTATAAATCCTGCAACAGTACATTCGATTATGGGTAAAGTACCCACCAAACGAGAAGAAACTCCATTTTGGTTAGCACAAAAAAAGAATGCGCTGGAGGCAGTATTTCCCCATACAGGACCTCAGGATAAACATAGAATATTAACGATGTGCTTGCCCTTTGGGATGGTCCCTACAGTAGAAAATTGTAATACCGTGGATACGGTATTTGTCGCGCTCTACACAACCGCACACAGTACACCGACACTTGCCAATTTACCGGAAGTGCTGAAACAAATTCAAGATGAATATGGGGCTGCCCCGGCCCTAGATTTGGGGATGCAATTGATGGGCAATTTTGCCACAGTGTTCTCAATCATTTTAAGTAACCTTAAGGGGGAAGCAGTCGCACTTGCAGTGCACATGCAGCTTTGTGACTTTCCACAACAAGACCAAGAACGAGAGCTGCCTAAAATAATAGCAGAGACGTATTCAAGTATCAGTCGCGATAGCCTAGGGGCCAGACCAAAAAAACTTAAATTCCAGGGTAAATCAAATAAAGATAACTCCAAACAACAACCTGAGGGTAATAAGAAACGCTTGGAGAAAAAGCAACAAACACCTAAAAAAGAAAGGGGAGAATCTCCACGTACGGAGACCCCACAGAATAGGTATAATCTCAGAAATAGAGATAATATCAAAACGCCTGATAGATATCAACATACTGATACACGCCAATCTTCTTCCTTTCAGGACTCATCGGAAAAGAGAAATGAGAGAGGTGGGCGATCAGAGCGAAGAACAGAGTACGTGAAACCGAGACAGGAATCACAACGCTCTTCGGAGGTTTCTGTTAAAAAGGAAGAGAAACCTGCCCAACAAAAACAACAATTTAAAAAGAAAAAAGTGTCAGCAGTCGCAGTCTGACATGCCACACAGGAAGAGGGCACTCTTGAAGAACAAGAATTGGGCTCTAGCATTGCTAGACTGCGCGACAGAAGTCACAATAGTTCGCCGTAATCTTCAAGAGCATCTGGAGGGGAAAGCAACTGATGACTTTATACAAGTAGAAACAGCGGACATGCGTGTCTCCAAGCCTGATAGGGTGTACAAAGTAACGCTGCAATTAGAAGGAGACATTGAATGCACAATAAAAGCATTTGATTGGGATCGCATAGTAAAAGTGTATGATGTCTGGTTGGCCGAACAAGATTGGCCGCCTGACTTTGTCTGTACCTGCCCATATGGAGAAGAGGTCACTAAGCCTTCCTTCTCGCCCCTTGTTCCAGAGGAGCTAGCTGAATCCTATTCCATTGAATGGGCTCTAGCACAAGCACCTGCATTATACAGAAATCACGTAGGGTGGGATAAAGACTCACCCTACCATGTAATTCCCATTAAAAGTGAACCTCAGCCACAACCATAGTATCCTATAAAACATGAAGCAAAAGCATCAGTGAGAGAAATACTCACGCAATTCGAGTACCAGGGTGTGATTGAACCCTCGCCAATGAATAACCCTTTATTCCCCATAGCTAAACCGGACCATTCATACAGAATAGTCTTAGACTACAGACATCTAAACAGTCATACACGCACCTATGCTATACAAAATTCATATAGCACTGCACTAATGAGCAACATAGTGCGTAAAAAATACAAAACAACATTAGACATTTCCAATGGGTTTTTCTGGTAGAATATAGCACCTGAAAGAAGAGATTTAACAAGCTTTAGTGCACTAGGCTCTCAGAAAAATTCTGTTGTTTACCTCAGGGTTATCAGAACTGCTCAGGGCTGTTCACGGCTCGTGTCACTGCCATTTTGCACGAGGTCGACCCTGAAGCATTGTCCTATGTAGATGATATATATCTCATGGATGTTGAGTTACTACAACATTTAAGGCGGGTAACCCGCATTGTTGTAGGGTTTGCCGAATTTGGCTACAATTTTAACTTCAAAAAAACAAAAATTGCCTTCCTCAGTGTCCTGTTTCTAGGATATGAGCTGTCGAGTGAAGGGAAGAGCCTAGCGCCACAATTTTTAGAAAAATGCGCACAGTTACAACCACGGAATACGATTACAAAACTCCAATCATTATTGGGTTTCTTAAACTTTGGCAGAACCTACATTCTAGATTATGCTACACACATAAAACCTTTATATGATTTAATACGTCGCGGTTTTTCAAGTAAATACTGGACAACTGAACATACACACATTCTTAAAGAATTGCAGACAGACATGCTTGCAGCACAACATTTACACACAAGGGACAACAAAACACATTTGGTCATCGGGGTAATAGCTGGGGCCATCGGTTTCACCTGTGTGACATTCAATGAAGGTGAGAGAGTCCCAATTACATACAAATCACATTTGTATTCAGCAGCTGAACAACGCTTTGCTCCCACAGAGAAAATTCTCACTGCTGTACAGATGGCTGTTATTAAAGAAAGACCTCTTGGCCAAGGAAAAACATTCTTGTTGTTTCTCCAATCCTTGCCCTAGAGGCTGTTACAAAAGCTAGCATTCCGAACGCAAAAGCACTACATCCACGTTGGACACAATGGGCTACGTCTCTGACAGCACTGATGTAGATTACATTTTTAACCCAAAGTTGCAAACTCAGGAATTCCTACAATATGAAGTAGAATATCCGGTTCCAGCAAATACCTTGCCTATTGATCACTATCATAGAGTCATGTACACTGATAGCTCTGCACAACCTGCATTTGGAGCGAAACATCAATATTCTGCTGCTTACGCAGTCATAAGTGGCTACATGGAAGGGGATAAATGTTGTCCTCTACATACCTTTACACAGACTCTAGGGTATTGTACAGCACAATTGGCTGAGCTAAAAGCTTTGCTGATGGCACTGGAACACACGGATCCGGCACAGCCTACACTGATTGTTTGCGATTGATATTACTGTGTCTAGTCCTTTAATAAATACCTTCATTATTGGCGCCAGAATGGGTTCAGAATTCCAAAGGCAACACCATTAAACACAGACTACTGTGGGAGAAAGTAGCTGACCTGAGACGCTACCGAATGTCCATGTAGTGCATACACTTGGACACCAGCGTGTTGGAATACACGTTGCTGGAAATCCATCGGGTGATGAAGCCGCAAAGTCAGCAGTGGCAGTAGCCACTGTAGATGCAGTGACTCGCTCGAGTTCCAAATCAGACGCAGACATTTGGGCTGCCCTGAAAGCTACGGCTGATGGTATGCCCCATCCTAAAGGATTTCCTAACAAATATCATTACCACATGGGAAGTATGCTGAACGCTGATGTTAAGATACCAGGCGTAGGCGTACGAGACATCCCTAATAAAGATATAAGACTACAATTGATTAAAGCAGCGCATGAGGGGGTGGCATCTGCACATGCTGGTGTGGCGGCTACAATTTCAATTTTACAGGCCCGTTATTGGTGGTCAGGTCTCTATAAACTGACTAAGCAGTATGCCCTTTGTTGTGACATCTGTCAACAAATCAAAGTTTCCACGGCCAAGCGCCCGCCTCAGACACCCCTCTCAATTTCAAACAAACTGATACAGTGTGTGTACTTGGACCACTGCGGTCCTCTATCACTTGATAGTGCATACAAATACATATTAGTCGCTGTTGATGCATGCTCCAGATTTGTATGGGTGTGGCCACAACGCTCGGCTGACGCTCGGACTGTTATTAAAGATTTGCAAATCTTTATCAGTACATATGCTGTTGCGGCGTTCCATTCGGACCAGGGCCCTGCTTTTGCCTCAAGGGCATTCAGGGACACCACGGCTTCATTGGGGTCCAACTGCAGTACTCGTCTCCATTTCATCCCGAGGGAAATAGTGTCATGGAGCGATTAAACTGCGATTTAAAGCAATCCTTAACAGGCAGAGTCAGGTATAGATCGTAGTTGGCTTAATCACCTGTATGGAATCCAGAGAGCACTAAATAACCTGCCTAGAAGGTCCCTGGGGGGTCATACTTCCTATGAGTGCCTGTTTGGAACTCAAATGTTTGTTCCGGATCTTGATGGTCCTGGCGTGGAGGCAGCAGAAAAACCTTTTGACATAAATGAACATGTCACTGTCTTACAGGAATTACAACAGTTCGGTGATGATAATTCTTCCAAAAGTGCCGCATCCACAGGAAATAAGGATGTGCCAGTAACATCTACCGGCTGGATTTCCAGAGTTGGGGATCTTAGGCGTGAAAAAGTCACAGTAAAAAAATGAATTTGGCCCTTCTTATCGAGCAGCAGTCCCTGTACTAGGGATACACAGTAGCAGAACTGTTTTTCTACCAACGATGGCAGGTGCCAAAGAAAATCGTTTTGTCTCCATTGACAATGTCAAACTACACCATGTGGCCGATCCTGCACAGCCGACCAAGAGGAACATCCAGTAGTTCCCGAATCCCTCTCACTACTAATGAAGAAGTTCCACTACAAGTTGTTTATACCAACACTGATACCTCTCCGAGCTTGGGGAGGGTGGAAGATGATCTTGCATTAGTTCCACTAACATTAACTAACTTAGAAACATTTGACCAAGTCAACTCGACTACAAGCCAAACGGATGGTGCTGTCTATAGTGTGCCAACACAGGAAACACCAACTCCACCACTGACAACGGCTACTCCATTTGCACGAACTGCCTCTGGTTATTTTGCCGACTTCAACAATGATTTCTCTGACTCATTCGCCTCTTCGACAGCTGATTTGTCAAGTGCACATAAGCTAAAAACTGGCTTAAAGAAATATATTTCATTTTTCCATGGAACTATTTATGGCTTTCTCTGACTGTCCTAGCCTTTCTACTTTGGATTGGTTGTGTTATTACCTTTTTCTTATTAATACATGGTCATTTTCTTCCTGAAAGATAAACAGTTGAACAGGTGGAGAAGGTTGTGAAACCACATTTTTCATCACATATGGTCCGAAGAGACTTATCCTTTGTGAACATTTCCGCAGTGCCAATTCCTGATGGGATTGTTTGGGACAAAGTGATGTTTGATATATATGGTCCCTCGGAAATTATTCAAATACCGTATGTGTTCAAATTATCAATGAAGGATATAGTAATACCAGGCATTGTATCTGATGATTGGGATGTGAAAACAGTTGATTCTATGAAGACAGAGTTGCAATATTATACTGTCTTTGAAAACGAAGATGTTTACCAATTCAAAGAAAATTATGGTGATATGTTTTGCTATAATTATCATGGGCACCACTTCTTACATAGAGCGAGCAGTTCCACAATGGTATTTAATTACACGCAATGGGAACATTGTCCAACTCCACCGCAAGGGAGTTCTAAAACATATTCTGAAAAAGTGTATATTTTTCTGGGCACAATCAAAAGAATGCTGAGTCATATTACTTTAAGGTACCACCTACTAAGGGTATATACCTGTTATTGCTAATACGAAATTTATATATTCAGAATCCTTTGTTTCCCGGTTATCAATAGAGGTCTATGAATATTGGTACAAATCAATTGAACTGAAAAGTGTCTGGGGAACAAAAAAATGGCAAATTAAGGGAAAAGAAACATTGTTTAGAGCATGTCTCATTCCTGTTCAAATGATCTTTTTAAATGAAACTGTGCAACAAACGAGTTGTTTAGGCTTAGTGAAAATTAGGGAATTAAACATGCCCAGTATACCCCTGAAATCTTTTACAAATGACAAAAATACACGAATGCAACTGAAGATGAGCTTGATGAGTGGATCCAGAATGGTACATTTAATGCTTCACTGACTTGTCCAGGCGGGTGGTTATTGTGGCGGATAGATACCAATGGGTATCATCAACATTTTATTAACTCCTCAGGGGGGTTTAGGATGAGTAGGCCAGACCCTAGCTATATATCGCCAGAACATGCAGATATCATTATAACATATAGGGGGTCATTAGAACATTGGCGGTAAATGCCACTTACCGCTGTGCAGAAGACGGCCAACACACCGCGGCGGCTGCGGAATTCCGCCACAGCTATTACGACCCACAGCCTTGAATCCGCCAAAATCCAGACACCCACACAAGTCCACCACACCAAAGGTCAGTGATAAACTGGCGAAAACAAAACCAACACCGTCACGCCAGCAGGAATACGCCCACACTATCACGACCCACGAATCCACGTGGAGGTCTTTCAACCGCGGTATTCCATTGGCGGTACACACCGCTGCACTCAAAATATACACACATATCCAAAACACTACCACATTGGACAATTCGAAATACACACACCTGATACACATACACACACCACTCCCACACACCCAATACAATATAAAACACACAACCACATCACCCACAAACCCTTACGACCACAATTGCGTTTGAAGTCCAGAGAGAGACCCCACCATCTACAAACTAGAATCCACAGGCACTCAACACCATCACTCACACAACATCCACGCACAAAACACCGCACACCCCTAAACATCACCCCACACATCACAACACACACCACCCCACACATCACCCACACCACCCCATGGCACCGCAAAGACACCCAGGTTTTCTGAGGAGGAGCTCAGGGTCATGGTGGAGCAAATCATCCGGGTAGAGCCACAGCTATTCGGATCACAGGTGCAGCACACCACCATAGCTAGGAAGATGGAGCTATGGCGCAGAATCGTGGACAGGGTCAACGCAGTGGGACAGCACCCAAGAACACGTGATGACATCAGTAAGAGGTGGAACGACCTACAGGGGAAGGTACGTTCCGTGGTATCAAGACACCAGATTGCAGTTCTGAGAACTGGCGGCGGACCTCCACCTCCTCCCCCAGAACTAACAACATGGGAGAAGCAGGTCTTGGCTATACTGCATCCTGAGGCCTCGCAGGAGTAGCTGGAGGAATGGACTCTGGTAAGGCAAATCTTTAACTACTTCATCCCCCACCTTACCTGCATGCTATCACATACCCCCACCCTCACCCCATCACTCCAACTCCTCACACATGTCCCACTATCACAAACCACACATCCCAACACCAAGCCCTGCATGCATCACCAATGCATGGCCACTGCACATACCCACACAGACCCCTAAACATTTAGCACACAAGGTCCTACACAAGAATGCAAGCACTGGGGTACAGGGTCACCCACCCATTTCACACCATGGCACACACAGATGCAATAATCATGCCTTTACACCCCAGCAGGACCCCTACCCAACGTCACCAGACAGGAGGTTCCAGACATGTCCACTCCACCCACATAAGAGGCCCACAGTGATGACAGCAGCTCTGTCCAACTGGATCTAGATGACTAGCCTGGCCCATCTGGGACCTCAGTACAGTCGGTTCCCCTGACACAGTCAGAGGCCACCACAGAGCCTTCCCCCTCAGGAAACACCATCACAGCACCCACCCAGTGGGCCCATACCTCTGTCCCCAGGTCACGTCAAGCAGCAGTGTGTCCACCACTACAGGGAACCCAGGCTAACCCACCACCCCACCATCACCAGGGACCTGGGGGCAGTGGGCACACGGTTCAGGGGACAGAGACACAGGAACACAGGGGAACTGGGAGGGTTGCTGTGCGACAGGGGGAGGCCTGGCCCAGGGAACCCACTCTCCACGAGGCCCTCTCCAACATCATGGGAGCCTACCACCATTCCCAGGACACGATGGCAAAGGTACTGGCCAAGTTTCAGGAGATCCAGCGGCTGCAGGAGGAACAGTATTTGGGGTTCAGGGAGGAACTCAAGTCCTTCAATGCCACCCTGGGCACCATTGTAGGGGTGCTGAAGGAACTTGTCAACACCAGGAGGGACACTGTGGCACAACAAGGGGCCCCTGACACTAGCCTGGACGATGAAGTGCCCACCACCTCCGCCGGCGCTAGTGGACAGGAGGCACCGCCACAGGACCACAACACCAGCACCCCACCCCCTGCAGATGGAGAACCACCCCACAAGCGGTCCCTGAGATCCAGGACAAAGACAGAGAACAATGCCAAGACCCCCGCCAAAAAATGAGACTACCCTGAATGCCATCCTTCTGTCACACTTTGTCACCCTGTCCATCCTTAAACTGCCCCAGCTCCACTTCCTATGCCCCTTTGGACAATGCACCTGTGAGACTAATAGACTGGACTCTGCCATGGACATTCCTCCACCATCACACCTGGCCATTTGACAACACCCTCTACTATTTAGCACTTAAATAAACACCCTTAAATCACAAAACTATCTGGAGTCAGTCTGTGCTTTCGAAAATGTGTATTTGCAATAACTGTGGAAAACAGCTATATCCATTGTATTGTCACACAGCTCTAGTCCATGAGGAAACAAAGCAGATGTCACACAGCGGGACCCACATCTGTGAAATTGAAAGGGAAACTGACAACTCAGGGTCCATTCACAGGGTGAAAGTGACAGACAGATGAGAGGTAGAACAAGGGTATCAGATGTAGCAGGCAGTGATGTCTTCTTACCTGTGTCTCACTGGAAGTATTGATGAATCACCTTGTTTCTGTTGTCGATATCCTTTTCTTCTGCTTCCTCGTCTTCACTGTCCACAGGTTCCACAGCTGCCACAAGACCTCCATCTGGACCATCCTCCTGCAGTCGTCGCAAACCAAGTTGTGAAGCATACAGCAGGCCACGATGATCTGGCACACCTTCTTTGGTGAGTAGAATAGGGAACCACCTGTCAGATGGAGGCACCTGAACCTGGCCTTCAGGAGGCCGAAGGTCCTCTCTATAACCCTCCTAGTCTGCCCATGGGCCTCATTGTAGCGTTCCTCTGCCCTTGTCGTGGGATTCCTCACTGGGGTCAGTAGCCATGACAGGTTGGGGTAACCAGAGTCACCTGCAAATGTCAAGGGAAATCTGTTAGACACACACTAACTCTTAGGGATATCTCCAGACCCAGCACCTAATCACACTGTATAGGGTCCATATCCTCACCTAATAGCCACAGACTGTGCCTCTGGAGTTGCCCCATCACATAAGGGATGCTGCTATTCCTCAAAATGAAGGCGTCACGCACTGAGCCAGGAAACTTGGCATTCACATGGGAGATGTACTGGTCGGCCAAACACACCATCTGCACATTCATCGAACGGTAACTCTTCTGGTTTCTGTACACCTGTTCACTCCTGCGGGGGGGACTGAGGCCACATGTGTCCCACCAATGGCACCAATGATGTTGGGGATATGTCCCAGGGCATAGAAGTCACCTTTCACTGTAGGCAAATCCTCCACCTGAGGGAAAACGATGTAGCTGGGCATGTGTTTCAGCAGGGCAGACAACACTAGGGACAACACATTGGAGAACATAGTCTGGGACATCCCTGATGCTATGGCCACTGTCGTCTGAAAAGACCCACTTGCCAGGAAATGGATAACTGACAGGACCTGCACTAGAGGGGGGATTCCTGTGGGATGGCGGATAGCTGACATCAAGTCTGGCTCCAACTGGGCACAAAGTTCCTGGATTGTGGCACGGTCCAGTCTGTAGGTGACAATTACATGTTGCGCTTCCATTGTCGACAGGTCCACCAGAGGTCTGTACACCGGAGGATGCCGCCATCTCCTCACCGGCCCCAGCAGACGTGCTCTATGGAGGAGAACAGCGAGCAGAGGGTCAGCCAACACTGAGGTACAAAAACACAACTTTATTCCACAAGTTTTGAAATCCTCTATGTGCCTGTCTTAGTGTGTATGCAAGGCCTAGATATGTGTGACACATTTAAAAATAATGCCACGTGGCCCCATGAATGGCGGCTACCTGACCTGTAATGTGGGACAAGTAGATATGAGGGAACTGCGCTAGCATTGTACACCATCGCGGTAGGCAGTCGAAGACCGCGGCGCAATCCTGCATTGGTTAACATTGGACCCCATGGGTCCCAAAAGCCAATGACGATGTGCGCCGGTGGTGATGGTACGCACCGCCGCAGACGTGACCGCCATATTCTTTCTGTTCACTCACTTGATACCTGATCTTCTACAGGAGAGGACCTACACTGCAAGTGCTGCTGTGACCTCAGTCTGGAAGAGCCAATGGCTCATGTGTCTGGAGAAAGGGGCCCTGCCTTCAGCACAGAGAAGTTGGAGAAACTAGTGGTTGGGGTCCTACCCTAGTACATGCTATTCTACGGTCTTCCAGACAAACAGGTAAGTACACTGTGAGCATACTGTATGGGCAATGCCTGTGTGGAGTGGTGTGGATGGAAGATTGGGGGGGAGAATGAGGCGTGCATGAAACGACGGTGAGTGGATGTGCGTCATGGCAAGGGTAGGGATGCGGGCCAATGACTGTGACGGTGCGGACGGTTGTATCTTCTCCTTTTCCCCTGTACTATTCCTGTAGGTCACCGCCCACCAGAAGAAGGATATTTGGTGTGCCATCGCCAAGGAAGTCCGGACCCTGGGGGTCCACCACAGACGGAGCACCCACTGCCGGAAAAGATGGGAGGACATTCGCCGCTGGAGCAAGAAGACGGCAGAGGACCAGCTGGGGATGGCCTCCCAACGTGGGAGGGGTGCCCGTCGCACCATCACCCCCCTGATGTTTTGGATCCTGGCGGTGGCATATCCGGGATTGGATGGGCACTTGAGGGCATCACAGCAGCCACAAGGGGGTGAGTACACTCTCATTCAGCTGATTCTGGACGCATTGGAGGTGTCTGGGTAGGGGAGGTGGGCTGTGGGTTCCCCTAGGCCAGGGTGTGTTTAATAGGCAAGGTCCCTTCGTAAGGCAGGCCATTTGGCACCCCCACACCTGTGTTCAGAGCCAACTACACCTAGTCAGGCTCCTGTGACTTCCCTGTGTGCAGCAATCGGGCATAGGCCTTGTAACCCATGACCCTGTGATTAATTAGGGTACTCAAAGTGCACGGTGTAGTGCAGGGGGCTTCTGTGTCTGTAGTGTCCGCCAACGGTAGCGGTATTGCATGCACTGAACATGGCTTTCTTCTGTCTTCCCCCCCATTTTTGTGGTCTCCCTGTTCTTGTGAGCATTAGCATCATCAGACGGAGGAGCTGTGCCACCGGAGCAGGAGGGAGCTGCATCCCACATGGCCCTAGAGGGCGACACAACGGAGTCTGAAGCCACCAGTGGGACAGAGGGCAAGGGGAGCTCCACGGCGGGGATGGGAGCTGAGAACAGCAACACGGACTCCTCCTCTGATGTGAGCTCCCTTGCAGTGGCGGGCCCCTCTGTGCCCACCGCATCTACAAGTACAGCCGCCACCCCCCTACCAGCACCACCCTCCCAGTGTGTGCCCCGTTGCCACTCACCAAGGACGGTGGGCATCTCCTTCGCCCCAGGCACCTCAGCCGCTGCCCCTGTCAGCCCTGCTGCCCTCAGTGAGGAGGCCATTGACCTCTTCAGATCCCTCACTGTTGGGCAGTCTACCATTTTGAATGCCATCCAGGGTGTAGAGAGGCAGTTGCAACAGACCAATGCATACCTGGAGGGCATTCACTCTGGTCAGGCAGCCCAACAGTGAGATTTTCAGACTCTGGTCTCAGCACTGATGGCAGCCATTGTCCCTGTGTCCAGCCTCCCCCCTCCACCTTCCTCCACCCAGCCCCAATCCCCAGTACCTCAGCCTATCCCAAGCACACCCTCAGACCAGCATGCACACAGCCCAACACACAAGGGAAGCTCTGGCAAACATAAGCACCACACATCCCACAGGCACTCACACAAGCATCATACCCATTCACACATACCAACATCCACTGACTCCACTGTGTCCCCCTCCTCCTCGTCTCCCTCCTCCCTCCCTGTCTCGTCTCCACTTACACCTGCATGCACTATATCTTCAGCCACTAAGTCCATCACCAGCACACCCATCACCACACACCGCTCACGTGCACTCACCATCCCCACTACCATTCACACATCCCCTGTGTCCTCTACCAGTGTGTCTGTGAGCCCACCTCCCAAGGTACACAAACGCAGCCACACACCCACCCAACAGCCATCCACCTCACAACAGCCTTCAGCCCATGCACCTTCACCCAAAGTCAGCAAGCGTACACCTCCTATAACCACTATCTCTTCCTCCACTCCCAAACCCCCTCCATCTACCCATACAAGTGTGTCTAAAAAACGTTTCCTGTCCAACCTTGACCTCTTCCCCTCACCTCCCCAACCCTTCAGTCCCCTAGGGCCCGCCTTTCTAGGTCCCAACCCAGCACCTCAGCCACCACATCAACGGGAACAGTGGTGCCAGCAGTAACCGGCTTCTGCAGTGCGCCAAGCAGCAGGGCAGCCAGTGTGCCAAGGAGCCAGACCACAGACAGTCCCCCACCTCAGAAGCATAAAAAGTTGGCCACTGCCCGGCAGGAGAAAGGCAAGACATCTGGCACCAGAGGCTCTCCCAGGAGTACAGTTGGGAGTGGGAAGACAGCTGCGCCACCATCCAAGGTGGGGAAGGGGCACAGAAAGAAAGGCAAGTCGCTGTAAACCTGCACGGCGGACAAGGCTGCCACCAGCACCGCTGCCAAGGACACCACCGCCACCAGCACTGCTTCACAGGACACCGCCGCCACCAGCACCACTTCACAGGACAAAGCCGCCACCAGCACCGCAGGCCAATGAGCGCAGAACGCTCCGACGCTAGTGAGGCTGACACTAGCAGGTTGTAGCACTCTGGGCACAAAGCCCCCACCAGAACCAGTGGAGAAAGACATCCACTACCTCTGTCCTTGGCAGGATGAAGCACTCTGGGCACAAAGCCCCCTCCAGAACCAGTGGAGAGATACATCCACTACCTCTGTCCTTGTCAGGATGAAGCACTCTGGGCACAAAGCCCCCTCCAGAACCAGTGGAGAAAGACATCCACTACCTCAGTCCTTGGCAGGATGAAGCACTCTGGGCAGAAAACCCCATCCAGAACCAGTGGAGAAAGACATCCACTACCTCTGTTCTTGGCAGGATGAAGCACTCTGGGCACAAAGCCCCCTCCAGAACCAGTGGAGAAAGACATCCACTACCTCTGTCCTTGGCAGGATGAAGCACTCTGGGCACAAAGCCCCCTCCAGAACCAGTGGAGAGATACATCCACTACCTGTGTCCTTGGCAGGATGAAGCACTCTGGGCACAAAGCCCCCTCCAGAACATGTGGAGAGGTACATCCACTACCTCTGTCCTTGGCAGGATGAAGCACTCTGGGCACAAAGCCCCCTCCATAACCAGTGGAGAAAGACACCCACTACCTCTGTCCTTGGCAGGATGAAGCACTCTGGGCACAAAGACCCCTCCAGAACCAGTGGAGAAAGACATCTACTACCTCTGTCCTTGGCAGGATGAAGCACTCTGGGCACAAAGCCCCCTCCAGAACCAGTGGAGACTGTTATCCACTTGAGAGACTGTGGCTTTGCACTCCCCAGGATAAAGCAGTGGGCAAACCTCCCACTTGAGAGACTTGTGAGACTATGGCTTTGCACTCCCCAGGATAAAGCAGTGGGCAGACCACCCACTGAAAAGACTTGTGAGACTGTGGCTTTGCACTCTCCAGAATAAAGCAGTGGGCAAACCACCCACTGAAAAGACTTGTGAGACTGTGGCTTTGCACTCGCCAGGATAGAGCAGTGGGCAAACCACCCACTGGAAAGACTTGTGAGACTGTGGCTTTGCACTCCCCAGGATAAAGCAGTGGGCAAACCACCCACTGAAAAGAATTGTGAGACTGTGGCTTTTCACATCCCAGGATAAAGCAGTGGGAAACCCACCCACTGAAAAGACTTGTGAGACTGTGGCTTTGCACTCCCCAGGATACATCAATGGGCATGGAGCTCCCTCGTGGATCTGGCGTCGTGCACTCATCCAGCTGAGGTGCCCCCTCTTCCCTTCCCCCTGAGGTGCCTGTTGTATTTCTATCTGATGCCCCCGCAGTGTTCTCTCCATTTTGATCGGGTATTGAGTGTGGGCCTCGCCCATGCATTTTGGGCCCAGTGGTCCACGGACTTTAATGGTGCAATACCTGGACTTGTATTCTTGGTGTATATATTTGCTTGTAGTGTATATATATTTTTGAGTACTGGATTTTAATAGATTACAAACGTTCAAATCATTTCCTTTTGTCTTTGCATTCTTCTGGGGCGGTTGGTGGGTGCAACTGTAATATATCAATATGTATTAGTGTGTGTCTTGTAGTGGGTGAGGGTGGGGGTGTGGGTGGGGATGTTGCATGTGTGTGTCACTCTTTTTTCCCTCCCCTGTGTCCTAGGTGCAGTACTCACCCTGGTCGTCGCCGGCGTTCGTGCTCCTGGTAGAGGAGCAGGAAGACAAAGGCAGGGAGAATCTGGAGTTTCAGTTCCATGTCGTCCTGGTTCCTCGTGGGGTGTGTAGAGGTGAGCGTTTTCCCTTCCAAGTCCTGTTTCCGCCGTGTTTTTGTTTGCGGTGAATCCGCCCCAGGAAAGGTGGCAGATTGGCCTGTTGTAATACTTTGGACGGTACTTTGTCCTCCACCTGTCTGTTGGCGGTTACCGCCGCGGTGTTTATTTGTACTACCGTGGTGGTCGGAGTGTTAAAGTGACTGTCTATGTTGGCGGTTTCCGCCACGGTCGTGATTCCATTTTTTTTACCGCCGGCCTGTTGGCGGTTTTACAGCCGCTTTAACACCGACCGCCAGGGTTGTAATGACCACCATAGTGTAGGGAAATTATGCCAACAGTGGCTAAAATCATCCTCACATAAACGAGGTTAAAGAACACCTCAATCTCCTGTCTAACTCCACTGACTTACAAGATTTCTTGTCAGGCCCCAGAACACCACATAGGAAGTGTTTCCTATATGCAGTATACAATGAAATATGGAAACTTTCCCAACAGAATGCTGCTGCCCGGTTAAGGCAAATAGATCAGGAAAATCTAAAAAAGACATTAGCTGTTGTGGATAATAGGATTTACTCCTTGTCCGACCGGATATTCACAATCAACAACATTGTCTCTTCTGCTATAGACATTATACAATCTGATAAGTCTTCGTTATACCATGGACAGTCAGATCAGGTCTATTATGCAGTTGGGTTGGACGCTTCAAACATTGAAGGCGGGTCGCGTTCCATGGCAGCACGTCAGTGCAAGGAAGATATTTTCTTCTTTTAATCTAATGCGACAACAACAAATACTGGCTAAGAAAGAAGTGACTTATGTCATGCTTAACATCGAGAAATTTAAAAAGTTGCCTTTTACCGTGGCCGAAATACCATTGGCAGAGTGGTTAATACACAGGGTTTTTAATCTGCCTATTTCCACACTGCAATTCACCTCCTGTTTGAAACACATTCCGGTGGGCAGATATGAAAAGCTGGGAGATAGTTACATCCATGAGGTGTGGGAGCTTCCCTTCTTGTACAAATGTGTCAAAGGCATGAAGGAGGTCTTTCTTAGCGGTAGTGTATGCGGGACTTCTGTCAGCCATTCTATGATTTGTAAACAGCTTTGCTTGCATGGGGTATGTAACGCCTCGGCTGCAAACTTGGCTTGTTATTTGAAGGGAGTTCCAGTCCCCTTGATTAGACCTACGTTCCAGGTGCTTTCAAACGGCAGCTACGTCCTTCTCAATAGAGGAGACTGTTGTGTCATGCAAGCCGGAATAGTTTACGTTGTTTCGGTCTCTAAGGTCGTTACATGCTGTGGAAGCGTACTGTTTCCCCCCACTAAATTTAAGGAGGTAGCTGATATCTGGCCTTACATTGCTACTTCAAACGTGAATTTTGACAAGTTGAGTAGACTCAAGGCTTTATTGTTTCAAACGCATGTGGCCCTTACATCTGCACGCGAGACCTACGCACTTCAAGTGGCAAGGTCATCAGCAGAAATACAGTCCCTGTTAAATACGAACTTTCCGAGACACTTTGGTGAACTCGTGGGACGAATATTTAATGCATCCAGCATGACTGGAATAGCACATTTTTTCAAAGGTGTTGGTTCTGGTTTTGTTCACACCTTCTCTTCCATATTCAATTTGATACCCTCAGCTATCCATTCAATTTTCTGAAGTATTTTTGGGGGATTTCCGATAACTTTGGCTTTATTAGCCGGCATTCTGCTGTTGCTGTTGTTTATGCGCAATGGCTGTCCCGCCGCTACCAGGACGAATGACGACGCTCCCATCAGCGCAGCTGTGCCATAAACGTATGATGCAGCATTTTGGAGCAACACTCCTGGAGCATTTGGAGTTTGACTGGTCTTTGTCATTCAGACCGGTTTTGTATTGTGTGCAGCCCATGTTCCGGTGCCTTTGGTGCTCTTTTGAACATGCACTGGAAGTTTGTCTTTCACAGCAGCTCCCCCCAGCAGTGGATGCTGATCTGTTGATGTTCTCGCTGAGGGTTCATTAACAGACATGTGCACTGATGCTGCGTTTGCTACGTGAAGCTGATTATGAGTTACCCTTCCTGGAGTAAGTTGTCATCAACTCATCAATGGGCACTCCACGGGATGCCGCCTTGGTTGATACTGGGGCTATGGAACACACTTGCTCCTCAATCATTTTTGGCACGGACTTTCTGGTTCTGTCATCTGCCGAAGTGGAAGATCTCCTACTTTCCATGACTCGTACTTAATTTGGAACTTTTCTAAATTTACATGTCTTTTGAATTCGGTTACAAGTCACATGCTTATGTTTTAAATTGCCACGTAGTATGCTTGTGTGTCCTTTGAACTTGTCAAAATTGACTAGGGTTTTATATATATATCTTAGGTTGAGAGATTTTAATGTTGGCTTGAACCACTTTCAACCGACAAGGGGAGGGTGTTGTGTAGCCATTTTAGTTATAGCTCCATGCACGTTAGTTTGATACACTAGGCACACTAGGCACACTAGGCACACTGATACACTAGCCATGCACCATGACCTAGATATATTTTATTCAGCTTCGCATTGTTATTTTTACAATAACCAGTTTTACGATCTTGTTTTAATTTTTTCTAACTGTTTTGCTTAGCCCAGCACTGTGTTCTCAAAAACCGCATTCTTGATCACTCTGTGCTTCAGTCAAGGCCACAGTTTGGTACATTGCCAGTGAACGTGGTAGAAGTTTAGTCTCCAACATTCGTAGAAAATACACATCCTTAGGGACATTTTCTTAGAACATTAGCTGTGTTGTTATAAAAATACTTCTTAGTCCCATTACACGTTAAGAGGGAGATCCCAACCAGGGAACCACAATTGTATGCTGAATGCTTCACTGCAGATGCTAACTCAGACTACAGGCCTTTGCTCAGGTATGAGGGTTGATGTCCTCCCGGGGGAACCTGAAAGGCAGGATTAGAGCGTAACATGCCGTGCTCAAAATATGATTTAGATAGAAAATAGTCCATCGATTCAAGTGGCAATATGATAGCATTATTCGTATGCTTCACTCTCATAGTCACCATTTTAATATTATTGTGCTGTGTCGTTCTGGGTATTGCAGCTCACGCTTTGCTATCCAAAATGCAGTTGTTTTATTAAACCAATCATTAAAACTTATACTGCTTTCATTGTCACTTATATATGAGACTGAATTGTGAATGAGAGAACCGGATGTGACCTGAGTGACCACAACTTCCCTGAGAAGTATAATATGTCATGCGCTCGGTTGCCCAATCATCTCTACCTTTCGGGAGAGATGAGGCAATGCTAGTTAGCCGGAGGAAAGCCCGGATTTGGAGTGACAGGTGTCACCCACTGTGGGTCAGACTCAGTCTCCCACACTGTGGACGATCTTGCTGCTCAAAATCCAGTAGTCTCATTAGAATAATGAGAGCCTACGCGACACTGTATGTAGCCTTCATGCACATGGCAAGTGTGCATTTTATTTAAGGTGATGGTTTGATAACTTGCCTTGTCTGTGAGTAAATCCTGTGGGCTAAGTTTGCCCCTATAAGTGTACATGACTTAGTTTACAGGTGGAGAATGACTTAAATGAGTAGCTCCACAAAGTATGTATCCCCCTTTCCTACCTGACTTTTGGGCCATGTGTTGCTGACTTGAGTTTAGACTATCATGCTCAATTATTGTAAAGTCAGGTATAGTTGTTGCATGTTTGCAAATGTCAATAGTAAGGTTGGTGGACTGTGTGACATGAAATGTTTTTGGCTTCTATGCAACATGCTGTCTTGTCTTTGACACATGATCTAGTTCCTTTACTGGTGCATGACATAAGCTACAAATTTAGGTGTATGTGGTTTATGTGTATGCAATATGTTGAACTGAATGTTGGAACCATTTCACATTGCTTGGTTGTTAGTTGACTTTGTTTCTGTGGATAGAGACTCTGGTTCATGTTGAGAAGTCAGGTTGTCATAGAATGTTTATTGTGATTGCTCTACTCATATGATGGTATAGTAGCTATGCGATAGGTGGCTTGGCTGGTGTTTGACATTGTTGTAATGTAGGGGTATAGGTGGTACCTAGTTGTGACTAACCTGGTTTTACCTCTGGTTTAGTACCAGTGGTTGTAATGTGATTGATATGTACAGTGTGATGTTAGTATTTGTAAAGAATATGATGACCCTACCTCTCTTTCTGTTTTCCAGCATCAGCATCGCAAGGAGAAGGAGACGGAGCACAGATGAGTGCGGAAGCTGCTGACCACAGGACCTGAAGTCATGATACTACCATCCGAGGAACCCAGGGGCCTGGAGGGTGAGGTAAGTGCCACGGGGGAGACAGGATCCAGTTCATCATCATCAGAATCCTCCTCCAGTGGACACTCCCTGGCAGTGGTGGACCCATCTGGGACCACCCCAGTAACATCTCAGTCCACCACCCCCATTTCTACCACGCCCCTCCCTGTAGCTCCCCACCAAGTTGGTCGTGCCTGCTCACCCAAGTGGGGGCGCGTCTCCTTTGCCACAGGCAACTCTGCCCCAGCCCCTGTTAGCTCTACTGCCCTCAGTAAGGGGTCTATTGACCTCCTGAGGTCCATCTCTGTGGATCAGTCGACCCTTGTGAATGCCATCTAGGGGCTGGAAACTCAATTCCAACAGAGTAATGAGTCCTGGAGAGCATTCATGGTGCACTGGCTGGTCTACAGAGATCCTTTCAGCCTCTGGCCTCCACACTTACAGAAGCCAATCATCCTTGGTCTACCATCCCCCACCACCTACCTCTATCCAAACCCAAGCCCCTTTTCCCAGACTCCCAGCCAAAGCACACAAACAGAAAGGTTTGCATCCACCTCAACATCGAAGGGTAGTTCAGACAGACATAAGCACCACAAGACACCCCACTGGCATGCATACAAGCAACATTCAGATGCACACATAGCAGCAGTGACAACCTGCCCTGACACCCCCATCTCCCCAGCATCACACACAGCACACCTGTTGCAGCACCAACAATCACTGTACCAACATTCACAGATCCAGCCACTATACTGATTCTACCCACAGACAGTACCACAGAAGCCCCTCCGATACCCACCCCAGTCACCACACTGACAGACACCACAACCACTGACACTCCTACATGCAACACATCCACCATACCTGCAGTCACCACCTCAACAGACTGTCACCCACCCAGCATGGCATCCCCCAGCACCTCTACCCCTCTCATCCCTAGACACATAAAAACCCACACTCACTCACCCAACAGACACCCAGCACCCACAAGCATACCTCAAACAAACATGAAACCCAGGAAATTCCACACCAATACCTCTTACAGTCACTCCCTCTCCCTCTACACCCCAACCCTGTTGCTATGACCATCCCTGTGTGTCTAAGAAAGCCTTCCTTTCAGAATTTGCCCTTTTACTTACTCCTCTCCCCAGTGAGACCCCTAAACATGTTGCTTTCCTCCCCAAGTCTGTCCCTTTAACCTCAAAGGCCTCTCCTGCCCCCTGCAAGTATCATGCCCTCCTCCTGCCAAAAAGTCTTCCCCTCCCAAAAGAAGCCAACCCTCTTCTAAGTCTAAACCCCTCATCCCAAGCCAAACACAAAAGCCCCGCTCCTAAAATTAAGCCCTGCTCCCCACCGCTACCACCCCTCTGATAATCCCTGAGGTATCTGCATGGCCCTTGATTCCCCTACTATGGAGGTTACCTGGCAGTCAGGAGTCAAGTTCGGGGCACACATATGTGCACTGTGTCCATTCTTACTGTTGTCACAGGACTGGTTTATGGCCTTTGTTTTTCTAAAGTTGGATTTTCAATAATAATTACAACCAACCGGTTGTTGGTTTACTGGTTACATCTTTGTCATGCATTTCATTTCCTTACATGGAGTTATTCCTGGCTACCATTGGTTGTGTGTCAATGTTTGTGTGTGTGTGGTGCTTGAGCTACCTGGATTGTTTGTGCAGTATGTGAAGTTACGTTCAGTGTCTTTGACCCCAGTGATAGTGTGTGTTGTGTGATGGGCATGTGTCTGTTCGGAAAATTATGTTGTCGTGCAATTGAGTGGTGTTTGTGTTGACGTGTTTGTTGGTGTGTTGTTTGGCTTGGTGTGTATAGACAGTGTGCGTGCTTAGTGCATGGTATGTGAGATGTTGTGTGTTATCGTGTATAACTGGGCCTGTGCTGTGTTTCCATGCATAAGTGTGTGTGTTTGACTTGTGTGTTTGCCATAGTGCATGTACGGTGTATGTGCAGGTGTGTGTGTCTGTATTTGAGTGTGTATGTCAGTATGTAGTAGCATGTGGTTGTCACCCTTGCACCCCCTTCCTGATGGCATTTTGTGTGAGAGTAGAGACATTGACTTTAGACTACAGTTACAAGTAAGTGTGTGCACTTACGGTTGCTGCTGTCATCTGCGAACATTGTGTTGCCTTTGTGCAAGCAGGAGCAGTGGGCTGACGTATAGTTCTGGTTCCATGACGGCTGCGGATCAGTATGGCTTCCTGAAGGTCAGTGTATCCTCTTACGCTGTTCGTTTCTACCTGGATTTCTGTGGTGGTCGAACCAGCATAAATCTTGGTGATGTGTAAACTCGGAACAGCATCTCTGCCGGCCTCCAGGTGCCTTCCCTCATCTGTTGCGGTCTGACTGAAGTGGCAGTGCCAGCGGTGCTTTTGCTGTATTCTATTAGGAATGCCGCCATGGTCATAATTTGGAGGTCTTCTTTGCCAGCCTGTTGGCGGTACGACCGCCACCACCAATATGGGGGACCTGAGGCTGCCAAACTTGTAATGATGCCTTTATTGTGCAATCCACTAGTGTGATAAAGTTTAACATGGCTTTAGGAGTATCGTTGTAGCCTTATTGCTGCAAAGTAAAACCTATAGTACAACTTGTTAAAATAACCCTTTTGAACAGGTAAAACCCTACCTTATCATTATTAGTAAGTCAGCCTTTTGTAGGCCTGGTATCCCACAAGGTAGGGTACATAGTATTCAAAAGTGGGACATATAGAAAATAAATGTTACCATGTCCCTACAGTGACAAGGCCCTAAACCTACTGTTACTATGACAGGCCTAGATCTGCTATGTAGAAATTCGGAGTACGAATTAAAATACTAATATTGTATCTCAAGAATGGACCCCCTAAAAAATCTCTATTTTAAAAAATGAATAAACATTCAATTGAAAAGCGAAGTTGGAATTTTAATAAAAGCTTGTGCTCAGCTCAGAAAGAGGTGCCCAAGAGGCATTTAATGCCTGCACTGAATGGGCAAAGGTGATTCCTCAGAACATCATACTGTAGAATATGAAAGATGGAGGCTTCGAGCATCCTTTGACAATAAAATTTCAAATACTGCTTGAGAGGTCTGTTTAGCCACATGTAACACTCACTTGGATGCTAAGTTTGGCACCTTGCACTTGTCCTACCAGATTTCTTTCTATGTGCTTGTTTTGGGTGCAATGCACGTTTCAAACTGGATTTTATTGTTAGATATGGGTGGACATTGGTGATTTCCCTTTGACACTCACACCCTCAGCCCTCAGAGCCCATTTTAGTCTCACTGAAGACATTTGCCTTCTAGAAAATGAAAGCAAACAGGAACTACTGAAAAAGGGGGTAGGGTTGGCCCCAGGAACATTTACACCTTTGTTTATGGAGTGTCCAGGAGTCACCCCCTCACGTCAGATGCTGGTGGCCAAGGATAAATGTGGTACTCCAAGAAACCTTCATCAGAGCACTGTTGGACTTGTGAAAGAATACTAAACAGACTGAACCTACTGCACTAGGCATCTTAAACCTGTGAAAAGGACCTGAGGAGATTAAACACATTGCAGTGAAATCCAAGGACAGAAGGTTCTCCAAGAATTGTAAGATTTTTCCCCTGAGTGGCTTCAGGAACATACTGAAAAGGATATTTCTGTCAATATTCTCTGATGCCCAGTGTCAAATGGACCTGTGGATCTTGCTGCGCCCTCTGTTTGACACCCTGAGGGTCTCAAAGTGTTCACCCTGAGTTCCTGCCAGCCTTTTAATTGTACTCTTATGGCTGTTTGGGTGCCAAAAGACCTTTGGACACTTCTGCTTCAGAGCTCCAGAGCTTCAAGGAGGGCAACTGCTAAAGATATCCAAACAGCATCTCCACTGCATCAGATTGAATTCCAGATTTGTCCCACACAGAGAATGGTTTTTCTTCAGAAAAAAACAACTGTCTATTTTCAGATTGGGACTTAGAATTTTTTTTTAAAACATTCCTACCTTTAGGTCCAGGTGAGGCTAATCTACTTTTTATGTCCAACCCGCATTCCATTTCGGTTGGCCTCAAATCACACCTATGTCCCGGTCTAA
This sequence comes from Pleurodeles waltl, assembly GCF_031143425.1. Taxonomy (NCBI): domain Eukaryota; kingdom Metazoa; phylum Chordata; class Amphibia; order Caudata; family Salamandridae; genus Pleurodeles; species Pleurodeles waltl. The sequence goes on from NC_090445.1 coordinate 1,344,616,841, forward strand.
CGCAACCCCTGAGTACATTTAGTGCTTTGTGCTTCTTGGCTATTTTTGCCCTTAAATTGTTTTGGTGTCAATTTGTTAATTACATTTTTTCTATTTTTATATATTAGGGTGGTATGTTTATTGTATTTTTGGTCTGACTTTTTAAATGTATTAATACTTCTAAATGCATTTGAAGGTTTTCACTAAGTTCAGCTTGTCTACCCTGTGCTGTAGCTCCAAAGATTTCAGCTCAGTGTACACCAATCCACCTCAACTAATAAAAAAGATTTTTACATGACACATTTTCTGTGAGTTTTCAGATATCTTCTTCATCCATTTCAGTAAAACATTCTGATATGCAGAGCAAAACATGCACTTACATACAAGCTGCAGTCTGTCCCTAATAATCCATTGCAGTTTCCCACAGTGTTTTAATGAACAACTAGAAAGCTTAACATTCTGTGTTTAAGACAAAAGGGTGGCAAACATGAAGCTATGTTGCTAAAGAAGCAACCAACTTTTTTCACTCTCCAATGAGTAACCTAAGGATGAATTCCAAGAGCTCTCATCAGTGGCAATCTTTATTATTTCTTATGCAAATTATTGAAGTGGTATCCCCATGGTCCTAAACACAAGAAGCAATGAAAAAACATGTTTCAGTTGGAAATAAGGCATAAAGCTTTTTCAAGGCAAAAGGCTTTTCAAGATGACATAAAATTTGAATCAGAAGATGATCAAATATAGTTACCAGTCATGCACAGACAAAATCACAAAAAAAAACCAATCTTTTGGTTACATCAACTAGCCCTAATTGTGTCTCATTTTCATTAATGCCTAATTATGTTGCTAGTCCAACAAGCCATCTTTACAAGCATTTTGCTTTGAAAAAGTCAGAGAGTGTATTTCCCAGAATGAAACGCGCTGTTTTATTGCTTTTCTTCTTTTGAACTACAAACTAATAATGCCATTTCAAACAACTGAACTTATGAAATAATAAAGTAAACCACTATTTCAAACTTTTAGCCATTGGTTTTTTAAGGGTACTCAGAGTATTCGGGTAGGGTGCTGAATCCCAGTAAAACCATCAGCACATCATGAAGTTAGCAGACAACATTTAATTTGAATATCTGCTCCAGCCCCCATTTCAAAGAACAGATGTTGAGGAACACAAAACTCATCGCATAACATAAACTAGCATTTGCAATGCAACGGGTCTCACATTTGTTCGAGTTAGAGCTATTAGCATTGTAAACTCCTAACCGGACTTTCCTTGCCACACAAATTACAAGAAAAAAACACAGTGTGATCGCTCCATGTAAAATGCAATCGCACTGCGTGGAAAATAAAAAGATAAAGTAGTCCAAAAACCATGCTGAAAACATCAAGCTTCAAATGGTTTCAGTAGTTTACTGGTGCTGTGAAGGTGGTCAAAACACCAGAAAAGGCATGAGGTATGCATGCCTTTCACAAATGAAAGCAAACAGATTATAAAAGGCAAGCCCATGAACCAATGAAAGTGACTGACATGACATGGGCATGGTTAGAAGCCCAAAGAGAGATTACAGCATTGGACGGAGCTCTTTGCGCTTGCCCATAAAAAGGAGCCCATATTTAAAGATAAGTCACTTCAAATGAGTGATGAAATGCATTATTGCTGAGATGTACTCAAAGAGAGTGCCTGTAAGGAAGGAGGCTGAAAATCCCAAGAAGTGAAAGATAAATAGGTTCTTTAAAGCACAGAAAAAAACTAAAGCTCAGATGCATCTGCATGAAGCTCGCGGATGCAAATATATGTCCTCATACGGGATTGGGGAATACTTCACCTGTGGAAGTGCTTATAGATTCAGTGCAGGGAATAATTAAAATATTTGGGATCAGAACACAAACATTTTGACCAATGCAATTCATGTCCTTTGTGTTTATCAATTCAGGTACATGCCGTGTAGCGAACAAATAAAATATTGAGGGTCGGATAACAAATAATTTTTGACTGATGCAATTCATGTCCTTGGTGGGAACTTGGGTGTCTTTACTCAGAACACATTTTACCACTGTTTTATGAAAGCAGGATTCTGTAGGTGGTAATGTCTGACAAGAACTTTATTGCACATTTCTTGTATGGCATTTTGTTGTAGTGCAGATGTGTTCTGTTGTTTTTTGTGTTGCTGTGTTTTTGTGATGCATTAGTGGAAAGAGATTTTGTCATGTTGTACTGCTGTTCTGATGCTTTCCGTTTTGACTTTTTTGCAGCGCTGTTCATTGCTATGTTACAATTGTGTTGTTATGTTGCTTTGCATATGTTATTACGTTATGTTTAGATGTTCACTTTAGATAAGTCAACAAATGTTGCTACATTTCCAACCAAATGAAGCATATGCCTTGACATTTCCCTAAAAAAGCAACAATTCACCACTGTCTTCAGCCTTCAACTATCTAAGAAACCAATCGGAAAAAAAGCCATAGCCCAGATGCTTCTTAAATCACCTCTTACAAAAAGTGTTGTTTGTGATACAGCCCAGATGCGGCAACTTGTCATGCCTGCCTCATGCAACCTCTCAAATTATTGCAAGAACAATAGTGATTCCCAAAACTTTGTTTAATAGAATAGAAAGAGGTGATTGACCTATTTATTCAACATCCAAAATTGAGCAGTTGCATTTCTTAATGTCCACCCATCAGGGGAGGCCATTGAAACCTGCATAGGAGATACAATTTTATCACTTTTGCCCTGTGCCGAGGACCACACTAGTGTTAAATTGCCATGAACCTGAGTTATAAACCAAGTGTAAGATATGCATATCTCAGGCTACCTCTAAGATAAGGAGATCACATTTTTCACAGTTTTCAATTGATTAAATATGAATGACAGTTCACACAAATTCACATGCCAACATGGCAGGTTATGGTCAACGGGGCCACCCTGGAAAGCAAAAGAAGCCCAGGCAAATTTTGGCAGACCAGCCACATACTGCAATTTTTTAAATAAATTATAAATATGGAATATGTTACAACACATTTTTCAATGTAGGATATTGCCCAATCATTGTATAGATGGATGAAGACATGGCCTCATAGTTAAATGAATATATATTTGGATGGTTAGGATTTGGTAAATTATTTAATTCTAGAATGGATGACAATGATCAAATATTTGTATCAACCTTTAGCAACATAACACCAGGAGATCCTGCATCAACACTGGCTTCCACTTGATCATATTTTGTAATCCTAGCAATTAAATTTTGTTCACAATGCCTCCTTTTCTTTTATCATTGCATAACAACACCTTGAAATACATCAGTTTGTGGTGTATGCTACAGAAAATAAATTACTATATTGTTACTTCATCTATAATCTTACCTTGTGCTGCATATATAGAGGACAAAGTACAGGTGACTTTCCTCTTGTTTCACTAATAGCATTGTTGTCAGGGCCACGGTCAGTAAGAGCATGAAAGTGCATAATTAGAATATGTCACTTCCTGTAATTGTCACTCAATTCAATGGTATTATGTAATATGATAAACTGAAATGTGTTGCAAAGATCACATTACAAAGACAGACACTGTTATGAATTGTGAACAGTCTTTATCATATATGTTTGGGACACTCTAAATCAAGCAAAAGTAAACCACTAACTCCACCCGCTCAAAAGCCTAGATGGTCAGCACCCCACCTAGCAACCATTCAAATGGAAGAAACTACCCAAATTCAAAAACAAATGCTTTTGAAACATGCTTTAAAACTACTTGGTTTGTATTGTTTATTTTTAAAGCACTGATGGCTTGCAGGCAGGAATCACAGTCATCCTGCCACCAGCAACAAATTGTCCCCACCATCGAAAAAACTAACTCTCACCCTGTTAGCCTACCTGGAAAAAAAAACATGCCCAGTAGCACCAATTATGGCCTGCAGGTCACAAAGGAAACACAAGCCAACTAAGAAAAGCTTGATTGAGACGTAGGGCCTGATTCACAAAGGTAAAACAGACCAAAAGTCTAAGGGGCTCCTTTACAAGCCCCTTGGGCCACCATTGATGCTACAGTGGTGTAAAACATTCCCCCCACTCAACCCTGTATTTACAAACTACCGCAATGTCCCCATTGGGCCAGTTTGTAATTTATTTGATTTCCTTTCTACCTTTCCAATGGACAGTGTTCCTTTTAGTTTATGTACTATCTCATATAAATTTTGAAAAACTAATATCTCTGTGTTGTGTGCTTCATTATTTTTGCTATATTCAAAGTATGGAGGTTTCATTTGTAGGTGTTTAGCTATGTTTTCAGTGATACCTTGGTACACAGATGGTCCTACTAATTTACATGCCTTACAAACATTTATTGAGACATGCATGGCTTACAACCAGAGGAACCAATTCACTATCATCAACTAATGCAGAACTCAATTGAAATGTAGAAGAAATCTTTTTTTACACATAATAATGGAAAATATGTATTACAGTAGTCATTGGGCTCTCTCTTGTGACGTTGCAATAGTGGGGGTGAGATATCTGTGAGTAAGTGTGTTAACTGTGGTGTTGCTGATATGTGGGTGGGTGTGGTGCATCTGCCTATACACCTGGTGGGTGTGCCTGAGTAGGGGGTGATGGTGGCTGTACAGGTGGAGCAGGCGCCTATACAAGGGGTTAGTGTGGCTGCACAGGTGTCTATACAGGTATAGGATATGACTGGGCAGGGGGGCTTGTGCAGGGGCTGCCGGTAGGTGTGTTGGGTCCATTATGGGATGAATGTCCTGCCTCACATCAGCCTGCTGTTGGAAAATGTAATCTTCCCACTAGCCACCAGGACCATCTGCCAGCTTCCTTCACATGGGATGGCCTCTGATATGACCATTGGGTCTACCAACATACGGAGGGGTGGCATGTGGGAGGCTGTGGGGAGGAGATTGGCACCTAGAGAACACCTGCTCCTCACCAGGGGTGCCAGGAACCTCAGATGCTTCAGAAAAGGCCATAGGAGGAGTGTGTAGGAGAACCAACATGCCTAGCTTGGATGTAATTGCAGTGAGGAGTTCATGGTTGTGTATGGGTAAATGAATGCTGTAGCTGGTTGGCTGACTGCTAGAAATGGTCCATCCTCAGAGGTAAAGTGAGACGTGCAATGATGGGCGGATCTGGTGTAAGCTTTGGTCTTTTGCCCTATGAGCCAACAATGCTCTCCTGACACTCCGACACCTCCTCCTCGACCAGCACTGTATTATCTTCTTCATCCTCCTCTACTTTCTTCTCAGCCTCTTCTTCTATTGCGATGCTGGCAGCAGACATAGCTGCTTGGAGGAGGCTTGGTTTCTCTCCTCCAAATGCCTGTCGCCCTCCACTGGTTGATGGTACAGCTTCATCAAGAGACCAATTGCCCTTAGCACTTTCCTCCACAAAACTAATTTTCAAAGGCAGAATGCAGCACCCTTAGAAAGAGAAAACCACAAGGAGAAATAAAGATATTTTTTCAGTTGCACCTCTGGCAGACAGGTGTACAAATCTCAAACATTCCCAGGCCTCCCAGTGTTGGTACATTTGTGGATGTGTCAGAGTGCATGCGTGGATGCGTGGGAACACCCACACTCCACCCATGGCACGCCTTCATGCTGCAAACTAAAACAAGGCAGCGATTTGCACTGCCATGCATTACTCTAGAGTTATCAAGCACATAGGGCCATGCAAGGTGACTTGCATGGCTCGTTAAATCTCATTGAGGTTTTGTGTACCTCTTGTGTCCTCTTGAAGGGCGCAAGGGCAATGCAAAACCTTGATAGATATAGGCATCAGTGAGGAAGAAACATGTATGCTGTTGCTTGTGTTCCTGTTCAGAAAGGGGCAGTGTTCTAACAGTTTCAGTTTGCCCTGCTACTAGTCTGATATTGTTGGACCCTACCTGAAACAGTATAGATGAGGTACAAATTAAATTGAATCAGAGTAAATACAGTGGTTAAGATTAACTTTGTCATCTTTCACATTTGTGCAGGAATCTGAACGTTAATTTAGTAATCAAACAAGCCAGATTATCATGAAATGTGACACAGCCTCACATCACATTGAAATGGAAGACTGCTGGGTCAATGCTATTTGTTTTTCCAATTATTGACAGGGGGAACTGCGCACTAGAAAGGCAAACTTTCTAAGGTATAAAGCTTTACATGATCAAAGTTCTTTCTTAATCAACAGTACCTAGGGTGGGAGAATGAATGCCTTTCAGTCTCCACAGTTCTGTAAAACTACATCCCACCAAGACTCATTTAGACCTGCACCTCCTAAGAAAGTCTGTAGTGTGTTGCTGGTTTTCCTAGAGGTCTTCCATTTTTGTTATGCTGTATTTTGTAGGACATGTTGAGCATTATGCCACACCAAAATCACTTGTCTCATGCTCTTCAAAACATAACTCTTTTCATTAGCAAAAAAATAAAAAAATGTAGCACAAAACCCCCGAGAGCCTTTTCTAGTTTCTTAAAATTAAATTTTAATTGTGCTTATGTTCTCAGTGCACGGTCATCTATACTATGCCTTCCTTTGGCTTATTAGGAATGTTTCTACATTCATGAGCAAATGCACTTGGAAGGATGGGATTTTTAAATGCCTAAGGTTTGTCTTTTGTCTGCTTCTTTGAAATTACAAGAGTTAATCCAAAAGACAATACATTTTACTGATTTTCACCTCCAATGAAAGGCTTAATTTACAAGGCCTTTGTGCCACATTGCATCATTTCTTTTTGATGCAACAGTGATGCAAGCAGTGCTCTATACTGCTCCACATTTACAAACTGTAGCATTGTGCCAATTGCATCACTTTGCAAAGCCTTGCATCACATTATACCTGTGCCAGGTATAATGTATTCCAGGTAGGCGTTCCCACATGAAATGCCACCCAGAACTGACCTCAGTGAATTTACAACATTTCACTGTGCCATTCTGCGACTTCACTGCATCAGAATTTCACTGCCTGCTCAGAGAAGGTGTAAAACTGATGCAGGGCTTTTCTCAATGGGGGCCTCCTGGCATTGCTGGAATAGCATCATTTTATTGACTCTAGTACAGCATAGCATTAATTTAGCCCCACAGATGCATCAGAATTTCTGACACATATGTTGAAATGTGTGCCAAGGAGCTCTGTTTTGTAAATACAGTGCATCCATGACATCATAAGGGGGTTGTAGGGCAGCACAAAAAATCTGACGCAACATCGTCTTGTAAATGAGGATCTAAATTTATTAGGCTATATTGGCTGTGAACCCATGGCTGCCATTTGATTCAGGCATGAGGGTGACTTTGAGTCATGAGTGGCAAGACTCAATTTTTTTGCCCCATGTATTTTTTGAATACAGAAATGGCCACTGACTCTTGCCCTCCACTTTCTGTAATATGGACCATGCTGGTGCTCAATATGCACAGCAAGATCCCAAGTAGTTTTTCCCTTATTTGCATGGATAAATGCCCCAAACAAATGTGAAAGTGTGTTGCTTCTGCATCTGTGGCATATTACAGGTAAGTTACAGAGGCAAAGGAGCTGTTGGGTCACACTGACTGTGTGTCAAAAAGGGTAATGCTTGTGCTCCTCCAGAGGGTGTCCCTTGAAGGGAAGAAAGGCACTCCCAATGACACCCATACATTCTCAGTCACACACTACAGCTGCCTGCAGGAGCCACCCTCCGTTAGATACAGGCCCAGTTGCCTCCTGCAAATACATTTCCCCCAAAGTAAAAAGGTGATGATTTTAATGTGCATTAATAATATTCTTAAAATTGATACATACAATTAGTCATAATGAATGCAAATATGTTTTAATGAAATTTATTGCAACATCATTTTTTTAATCCAAAATAGGTTAGTGAAATATGTTATAATTAAATAGTTAATATGTACTATTGTTATACATTGTTATTAATTTATGTTATACTTCTTTATTTTTTTTACTATTCTAGTAAATTTACATTAATTGAACTTCATTTTCTACCAGATTTCATATTAAGTTCCTACTTCCATTATTTTCTCTAGGAAGGTGTTGCTAGTCGGTCATATGTAGAGCTGGACTTAATACTGTTTTTTTGTAGTATTAACTTACCCTCGGAGTTTGTGAAGATCGAAAAGTAGTAAACTCACTCAAAGGTGTAAACTTAATAAAAATTGTAAGGTACCCTTGGGTCTAAGACCCAAACAGTGCACTGTGCCGCATATTGGGACAGTGACATGGGACAAGAACAGGAGCAGGAAAATGCTTTCTTTCTCCTGCTCGCCATTCTATTTTTTTCTGTTTTGAAATTCCCAAAGTAGGAGTTTATTAGTGAAATTAAAAAATACCTGGTCCGGAATCACAGGGAGTTTTGTCTCTGCACTTAAGTATTATTGACTGTTTTTTCATGGCAGGTATTGCCATAACCTTGCAGGAGTATGCAAACTTCCAGGATAGCTCTTTCACAAAAAAATCACGAAATTATGCTTTTATAGTATAGTGTGGTTTGCTGATATCTCACATGGCTGTTTTCATGCGAGCATGCACTTTGAGTAAAAAAGACTTGTGAGATATCAGCAGGAGACTAGTTCAACCAGAAAATGACTGTCTGCAAGAGTTGTTTTAAGTAATAAACCATAGTCACTCATACAAAAGTTATGTAAAACTGTGTAATGCAAAATTTCAAGACATTTTACACATTCCACGTAACGCAAAATTCGGGAATCATGCAAATTTGAAGAGTTTCTTCCAGAGGACCTTGCCAAGGCTCTACCACTGAAAATCTTGTCTTTCTCCCTGCCTCTAATTGGGACAGGGAACTTAAGGTTAGCTGACGGGTCATTCATGATTTAGTAGTAGATGCCCACATCTGTTAACCTCTAAATTACCCTCTTAGGACTGTTGGTTAAAAATAAGGACTGACTTACCTACTTGGCAGGGCATGAGGTCAATTAACAGGTAGGTGAATAGTGACAACCCTAACGTAGGAAAAATGCAGCTCCCATTCATTTTAGACACTTTCACAATATGTACTGACCAGACAACATGTGATGTCCGGTCGCACATCCAACTGTCTAGCAGGTACACGTGAACAGAATCAGCTCTTTCATCGCCAACACTACATTAAGTAAAGCGGTTGTGATCTCCTATACGAAGGAGAGAGATAAGACATGTGGCGCATATATCGTGACACTCTAAATGCCGTGATGTACACAGGGGAAGAACATTAGTTGAGTGACACACTGGATATTCCAATTGGATTCATTGGATTAATGGACAAGACTGTAAATGTGAGAAAGGTGTCACTATGGTGTATAGAGAAACATCACAACAGTGAACGTGAGGCAGGGGGAAAAGAAATGCTCTCCTTGACAGCACTATATCACTCTTTAAGAGAGAAAAGGTTAATTTGTCGTAATAGATCATGTAAAGGTGTGCACTTGTGTTCTTTTTCTTTTTTTCAACAATCTGTGCAGCTTAGTAACAGAAAAAATCAATGTATTTATTGTGCCTAATCATGTTTTCGACTTAACGTATTTACCAAGCAATGATAATGCCGTTCAGGCGGGTCATACATTATGAATGTACGGGTCAGAAGGTTTGAAAGAGAGAGATGAGTATATAATGTATAATTCACATAAAGCACAGCTGTTAATACCTCTCGGTTACATCACCAACGCAAAATCTATTTTAGCATTTATAAGGCCATGCAAAGCCCGCTGTGCATGGCTTCATAAAAAAAAAAAAGCAACAGGAGGCAGGGCATACCACTGTCTTGAATTACCTTGCATTGGGGAGGTGTTTATGGGTGAAGCATGGGTGTTCCATGCACCCACCCATGTATTCTGGTGAAAACCCACATTTACTAAAGGCAGTGTTAGAAATGGGGTCTTTGGTTGACAGGTTACCCCCTGTCCAAGCAAGGACCCTCAGTCTAGTCAGGGAAAAGAAAAAACACACCTGGTTAGCCGCCCGCTTACCCCCCCCTGGTAGCTTGGCACAAGCAGAAATGCTTAACCCAGAGACAATGTGTAAAGCATTTGTACAAAAAGACATAGGTGGTCATTACAACCCTGGCGGTCGGTGTGAAAGCGGCGGTAAGACTGCCAACAGGCCAGCAGTAAAAAAAAAATGGAATCACGACCATGGTGGAAACCACCAACATAGACAGCCACTTTAACACTCTGACCGCCACGGCGGTACAAACAAACACTGCGGTGGTCACAGCCAAAAGACATGCGGAAGACAATGTACTGCCCACACTATTATGAGAGGCCAATCCGCCACCTTTTCCGGGGTGGAACCAACGCAAACAAAAACACACCGGAAACAGGACTTGGAAGAGAAAACACTCACCTCTACACATTCCACGAGGAACCAGGACGCCATGGAGCCAGAACTCCAAATACTCCCTGCGATGGAATTCTTGCTCCTCTACCAGGAGCACGAAAGACGGCGGCGACGACCACGGTGAGTACTGCACCTACAACACAGGGGATGGGGAAGGGAAGAGAGAGTGACACACACACGGAACACCCCCACCCTCACCCACAACAACATACACACAAAAACATGCTGCAACATCACATTTACACCCCCCAGCCCCCCCGGAAGAATACAAGGACAAAAGGAAATGAGATGAACGATTGTAATAAATAAAAATCCATTAGTCAATATTTGAAATACAGTATAAACAATTATGTACACCAACTACACAAGTCCGGATAGTGCACCATTCATAGTCCGTGGACCACTGGGCCCAAAATGCATGGGCACAGCTCACACTCGATATCAGACTCCAAACGGAGAGAACACTGCAGGGGCATCAGATCGAAGTGAAACAGGCACCTCAGGGGGAAGAGAAGGGGGCACCTCAGCCGGATGAGTGCACGATGTCAGCTCCACGAGGGGGCCCCATGCCCACTGCTGTAACCTGGGGAGTGCAAAGCCACAGTCTCCCAAGTCTCTCAAGTGGGTGGGTTGCCTACTGCCCTATCCTGGGGAGTGCAAAGCCACAGTCTCTCAAGTCTCCAAGTGGGTGGGTTGCTCACTGCTTTATCCTGGGGAATGCAAAGCCACAGTCTCTCAAGTCTTTCCAGTGGGTGGTTTGCCCACTGCTCTATCCTGGAGAGTGCAAAGCCACAGTCTCTCAAGTCTTTTCAGTGGGTGGTTTGCCCACTGCTCTATCCTTGGGAGTACAAAGCCACAGTCTCTCAAGTCTCTCAAGTGGGTGGGTTGCCCACTGCTTTATTCTGGGGAGTGCAAAGCCACAGTCTCTCATGTGGATAACAGTCTCCTCTGGCTCTGGAGGGGGCTTGGTGCCCAGAGTGCTTCATCCTGCCAAGGACTGAGGTAGTGAATGTGAATCTCCACTGGTTCTGGGGGGGGCTTGGTGCCCAGAGTGCTTCATCCTGCCAAGGACTGAGGTAGTGGATGTGAATCTCCACTGGTTCTGGAGGGGGCTTGGTGCCCAGAGTGCTTCATCCTGCCAAGGACTGAGGTAATGGATGTGAATCTCCACTGGTTCTGGAGTGGGCTTGGTGCCCAGAGTGCTTCATCCTGTCAAGGACTGAGGTAGTGGATGCCTTTCTCCACTGGTTCTGGTGGGGCTTGGTGCCCAGAGTGCTTCATCCTGCCAAGGACTGAGGTAGTGGATGCCTTTCTCCACTGGTTCTGGAGGGGGCTTGGTGCCCAGAGTGCTTCATCCTGCCAAGGACAGAGGTAGTGGATGTGATACTCCACTGACGGTGGTGCAACATGCAAGCTGCCCACGCTCCTGCAACTGACCACCAGCCTCGTACGACTGAACACTGGGGATGGCAGCTATGTCTGCGGTGGTGCCACTGGCTGAGGATGTCGTGGGGCCGCTGGCGGTGCTGGTGGCGGTTTCAGTGGCATTGGTGCTTGCGGCGGACTCTGTGGCATCGGTGCTGGCGGCGGGCTCTGTGGCATCGGTGCTGGTGGCAGGCTATGTGGCGACAGTGGTGGCAGCGGTCTTTGTGGCGGCGGTGCTGGTGGCAGGCTCAGTGACTGCGGTGCTGGTGGCGGGCTCAGTGACTGCGTGCTGGTGGGGGCCTCAGTGACTGCAGTGCTAGTGGCGGTGCAGGTGGCGGTGCTGGTGGCGGTGCTAGTGACGGTCTTGTCCACCGTGCAGGTTGGCGTCGACGTGGACCTGCCCTTGACTTCCTGGCCCTTCCCCACCTGGGATGGTGGCACAGCTGTCTTGCCACTATCCACTTTTGTTTTGCCTGAGCCCTTGGTGGCAGGTGTTTTCACCTTCTCCCTCAGGGATGTGAGCAACTTTTTTACTTTTGGAGGTGGTGGAATGTCCTTGCCCTCGCTCCGTGGAACACTGGCAGCCCTGTTGCTTGGCACACTCCAAAAGCCCGCAGTTGCTGGCACCACTGTGCCCGGTGATGTGGTGGTTGAGGTGCTGGGCTAGGGGACGGACAGGGGGAGGTGTAGGGAAGAGGTCAATATTAGACAGGAAAAGCTTTTTAGACACACTGGGATGGGTAGATGGAGGTGGTTTGGGAGTGGAGGAAGAGGTAGTGGTTGTAGGAGGTGTATGGCTGCTGAATTTGGGTGAAGGTGCATGGGCTGGAGGCTGTTGTGAGGTGGCTGGCTGTTGGTTGGGTGTGTGGCTGCGTTTGTGTAGTTTGGGAGGAGGGCTCACAGACACACTGGTAGAGGACACAGGAGATGTGTGAATGGTAATGGTGGTGGTGAGTGCACGTGAGCTGTGTGTTGTGATGGGCGTGCTGGTGATGGAGGTAGTGGCTGAAGATGTAGTGAATGCAGGTGTGAGTGGAGACGAGACAGGGAGGGAGGAGGGAGACATGGAGTAGGGGGACACAGTGGAGACAGTGGATGGGCATGATGCTTGCGTGAGTGCCTGTGGGATGTGTGGTGCTTATGTTTGCCAGAGCCACCCTTGTGTGTTGAGGTGTGTGCATGCTGGTCTGACGGTGTGCTTGGGATAGGCTGAGGTACAGGGGATTAGTTCTGGTTGGAGGAAGTTAGAGGGGGGAGGCTGGACACAGGGAGAATGGCTGCCATCAGTGCTGAGGCCAGAGCCTGAAATGCTCTCTGTTGGGCTGCCTGGCCAGAATGAATGCCCTCCAGGTAAGCATTTGTTTGTCGCAACTGCCTCTCGACACCCAGGATGGCATTCAGAATGGTAGACTGCCCAACAGTGAGGAATCTCAGGAGGTCAATAGCCTCCTCACTGAGGGCAGCAGGGCTGACTGGGGCAGGGCCTGAGGTGCCTGGTGCGAAGGAGATGCTCACCCTCCTGGGTGAGTGGCCACAGGGCACACGCTGAGGGGCTGCTGGGAGGGCGGTGCTGGTAGTGGGGTGGAGGCTGTACCTGGTGATGCGGGGGCACAGAGGGGCCCACTACCGTAAGGGAGCTCCCCTCGCACTCCGTCCCACTGGTGGCTTCAGACTTTGCTGTCTCGCCCTCCAGGGCCATGTGGGATGCAGCTCCCTCCTGCTCCGGTTCCACTGCTCCTCCGCCTGATGATGCTAATGCACACAAGAACGGGAAGACCACAAAAAGGGAGGGGGTAAAAAAGAATAAAGACATGTTCAGTGCATGCAATACCACTACCGTTGGCGGACATTACAGACACAGCAGCCCTCTGCACTACACAATGCACTTAGAGTTCCCTAATTAATCACAGGGACATGGGGACAAGGCCTATGCACAATTGCTGCACACATGGAAGACACAGGAGCCTGACTAGGTGTAGTTGGCTCTTACCACTGTTGGGGTTGGGGTGCCACATAGCCTGCCTCACAAAGGGGCCATGCCTACAAAACTTGCCCTGGCCTAGGGGAACCCACAGCCCACCTCCCCCACCCAGACACCTCGTAATGTGAGTCAGATGGATGTGACTGTACTCACCCCCTTGTGGTTGCTGTGATGCCCTCAAGCGCCCATCCAACTTCGGATACGCCACCACCAGGATCCGGAACATCAGGGGGGTCGTGGTGCGATGGGCACCCCTCCCACGTTGGGAGGCCATCCCCAGCTGGGCCTCTGCCGTCTTCTTGCTCCAGTGGCGAATGTCCTCCCATCTTTTATGGCAGTGGGTGCTCCGTCTGTGGTGGACCCCCAGGGTCCGGACGTCCTTTGCGATGGCATGCCTAATATCCTTCTTCTAGTGGGCGCTGACCTAGAGGAACAGTACAGGGGAAAAGGAAAATCTTTAACCGTCCGGACCGTCACAGTCATTGACCCACATTTCCACCCTTGCCCTGACGCACATACACTCACCGTCCGCTCATGCAGGCCTCAGTCCCCCCGTATCTTCCATCCACATCACAACTTTGTGATATCACGGTGTTGTGAAGGAGTTGTTCCCAACAATCAGACACCAATGGCACCGGTCATTGAGTCACATGGACCCCCAGGTATAGTACCTTGTGAAAATGAGATAGAGTTATGGAGCTTGGGGTCTCTTGGGGTCTCTTAACTCACAAGTGACTTCCCACTTGTGAAGAATCTAAGGGCTTGAACTGAGCTTGCCTCCTGTTGTTGAAGTCTCATGGACATCAAATACTTCTCTCCGTCAACACGAGGGCTCTCTGCTGAGACTCCTGACCTGCCAAATGGTGCCCTAATCTGTCTCTGGGCCCTTGAAAGGTGAAGCTTATGGAAAAGGACAGAAATCCATGCACAGACCTCTGTACGGATAAACTTTTGGCACACCACCCAGAACACGCGCTGCTGGCCTTGCAGCTGAAATCGACACTCCACCTGCATCGCGGGTGGGAGATTGACTCATCTTGGCTCGAGAAACAATGCACAACACGCACTAGTAATAACTGCTAATAACGACACAAGCCCCACACAACACGGTTTCCTGACACCCTGAGACCGGATTTCAACGCAACATCGTTGGATGTAAAAAATCAAAGGAAAGCCTGCCCGGACCCGAGGTGTCCATCTGTGAATCGACACATCATTTTCTTGCGGGAGGAAAGATATGACCTGAGCTGACCCGACCAGAAAAGTAACAATGGGCGGTCTGGCTTGCAAGTGAGAAATCGATGCATCAATGGCCTTTCTTACACCTGTGCTTGCGCGTGCGGCTTTAGTTTTTACACTAACCAAGTACTTTGTGTAACAACAGCATTCTCAATATTTTCTAAGGATTAAGGGGGTTATTCTAACTTTGGAGGAGGTGTTAATCCGTCCCAAAAGTGATGGAAAAGTGACGGATTTACCACCAGCCGTATTACGAGTCCATTATATCCTATGGAACTCGTAATACGGCTGGTGGTATATCCGTCACTTTACCGTCACTTTTGGGACGGATTAACACTCCTCCAAAGTTAGAATAACCCCCTTAGACTCTTAGTGGGAGTTTTATAGTTCCCTAGCACCACTTTGTGTCACATTAACATCCTTATTTATGATGGTAATGTGGCCCTACATGGCGGAAATCTCTGTGTTGTAATTACAGGGTGTTACAATGCATGCATTGCATCACCCTGTAACCCTTTGCGCTACATTATGCCTGTGCCAGGCATAATGTATGCAAAGGGGGCGTTCTCCCATTAGGGGTGCCAGAAAAAGGGTGTAAGGAAATCTAAGAGATTTCCTTGCGCCATTTTTTATGACCTTTTTAACACCTGCTCAAGAGCAGGCGTTAAAAAGGGGTTCCATTATTTAGAATGGAGCCCTATGTACTCTGCAGGTGCTACTCCTACAGAGTACATCAATAGCGTCATGTGAAATTACGCTATTGCCCCCGACCCTGCGCCATGGTGCACCGTATTTTAAATACGGCGCACACATGGTGGCAGTAGGGGGGTGCTAAAGGGCGCAGGGAAAGTGCAGCGCTACTTTCCATAAGTTTGCCCCTTATTCTTTTTAAAATTCATATCTTGACTTGTGTATGTTAGATTTTTGTTGTTTTGGTCTTGTTTGATTAAGATAAGTATTACACATTTTTCTAAACTGGTGTGGTGACCATTCTGTAGTGTTTCACTGAGTTACTGTGTATGTTGGTACAAATACTTTACACATTGCTTCTGAAGTTAAGCCTGTCTACTCGTACCAAGCTACTAAGGGGGTGAGCAGCGGATAACCAAGATTGATTCTCCTTTACCCTGAGTAAAATGAGAGCACTTGCTTGGCCCGGGGGTAACCTGACTGCCAACCAAAGACCCCCATTCCTAACAATATATAAGTACATACACATGCATAAGTGTACATATATATATAATATCTTTGTAGGTGATTAATCCTGCTGGTGTGGGGTGGTGCTAACTAATATATATTCTGGAATGGCAATGGACAGGGTCAATAAGAGACTGGCATTTGTAGACACTCTACTCATAACTGGGGATAAGGCAGAATCATCACCAGGAGATACATTGAAAAATGGTAATATACCTGTAACTTTAACACACAGAGAGTAAGCTTGAGAAATTGATGAAAAATTAATTGAACAGATGCTCAGAACTCACCTCACGATGTAAATATCTTGATGCAGGACACATTCCCTGATGCCTAATGGTCTACACTGTACCTACACATGGCCATTAAAGTCCAGGGGGGTGATTCTAACCCTGGCGGTCGGTGATAAAGCGGCGGCCAACCCGCCAACAGGCCGGCGGTCCAAAAAATGGAATTCTGACCCTGGCGGGAACCGCCAACACAGCCCGCCAACTTAACACTCCGACCGCCACGGCGGGACCGACAAACAGCGCGGCGGTCACCGCCAACAGCCAGGCGGCAGACAATGTTCCGCCCACACTATCATGACCGGCCAATCCGCCACCTTTTCCGGGGCGGGAGCACCGCCGATAAAAACACAGCGGAAACAGACTACGAACGGGAAAACGCACACCTCTACGCACTCCACGAGGAAGGAGGACAGCATGGAACCCAAATTAAACATCCTACCTGCTCTCGTCTACCTGCTCATCTACCACGAGTACGAAACGCCGGCGCAGACGACAACGGTGAGTACTGCACCTACGACACAGGGGAGGGGGGAGGACGAAAGGTCACGTGCACACACATACGCGATACACCCACCCCCCCAAACCATGTACACACCAATGCAGAGCAACAAGTCACAGTGAAACCACCCAAACCCCCGTAAAGAAAACAAGGACATAATTAAATAGTGACTCAAAATTTATGGGAAATAAAAACCACTGATAAGTCACGGTCAAATAGCAATAACAACTCAAAAATCCAAAATCAATATCCAGTGTATACGAAAAACCGAGGCAATAAGTCCTGCACAACTAACGAGATTCAAAGTGTCCGTGGGCCAAAGTGTAGCAACACAAGGGCAAAGCCCACACAGGAGACCTGAGTCCTTTGGAGAGAACACTGCAGGGGCATCTGATGAAAAAACTACAGGCACCTTAGGGGGAAGGGAAGGGGGGGGGCACCACAGCCACATGATTCCACGACGCCAGATCCACGAAGGGGCCACCATGCCCACTCGGCCATCCTGGGGAGTGCAAAGCCACAGTCTCTCAAGTCTCTACAGTGGGTGGGTTGCCCACTCGGCCATCCTGGGGAGTGCAAAGCCACAGTCTCTCAAGTCTCTACAGTGGAAGGGATGCCCACTCAGCCATCCTGGGGAGTGCAAAGCCACAGTCTCTCAAATCTCTACAGTGGGTGGGTTGCCCACTCGGCCATCCTGGGGAGTGCAAAGCCACAGTCCATCAGGTGGATTACAGTCTCCACTGGTCAAGGAGGAGGCATGGTGGGCACAGTGAACCGTTAACAGTGCATGACAGGAAGGGCCCAGCGGAGCGGTGCTTGAGATGGCGGGCCCCAGCGGAGCGGTGCTTGACAGGAAGGGCCCAGCGGAGCGGTGCTTGAGATGGCGGGGCCCAGCGGAGCGGTGCTTGAGACGGCGGGGCCCAGCGGAGCGCTGCTTGAGATGGCGGGGCCTAGCGGAGCGGTGCTTGAGATGAAGGGCCCAGCGGAGCGGTGATTGAGATGGCGGGGTCCAGCGGAGCGGTGCTTGACAGGAAGGGCCCAGCGGAGCGGTGCTTGAGATGGCGGGGCCCAGCGGAGCGGTGCTTGAAAGGAAGGGCCCAGCGGAGCGGTGCTTGAGACGGCGGGGCCCAGCGGAGCGGTGCTTGAGATGGCGTGGGCCAGCGGAGCGGTGCTTGAGACGGCGGGGCCCAGCAGAGCGGTGCTTGAGATGGCGGGGCCCAGCGGAGCGGTGCTTGAGATGGCGGGGCCCAGCGGAGCGGTGCTTGAGATGGCGGGGCCCAGCGGAGCGGTGCTTGACAGGAAGGGCCCAGCGGAGCGGTGCATGAGATGGCGGGGCCCAGCGGAGCGGTGCTTGAGACGGCGGGGCCCAGCGGAGCGGTGCATGAGATGGCGGGGCCCAGCGGAGCGGTGCTTGAGATGGCGGGGCCCAGCGGAGCGGTGCTTGAGATGGCGGGGCCCAGCGGAGCGGTGCTTGAGATGAAGGGCCCAGCGGAGCGGTGCTTGAGATGGCGGGGCCCAGCGGAGCGGTGCTTGACAGGAAGGGCCCAGCGGAGCGGTGCTTGAGATGGCGGGGCCCAGCAGAGCGGTGCTTGAGATGGCGGGCCCCAGCGGAGCGGTGCTTGAGATGGCGGGCCCCAGCGGAGCGGTGCTTGAGATGGCGGGCCCCAGCGGAGCGGTGCTTGAGATGGCGGGGCCCAGCGGAGCGGTGCTTGAGACGGCGGGGCCCAGTGGAGCGGTGCTTGAGACGGCGGGGCCCAGCGTAGCCGTGCTTGAGATGGCAGGGCCAAGCGGAGCGGTGCTTGACAGGAAGGGCCCAGCAGAGCGGTGCTTGAGATGGCGGGGCCCAGCGGAGCGGTGCTTGAGATGGCGGGGCCCAGCGGAGCGGTGCTTGAGATGGCGGTGCCCAGCGGAGCGGTGCTTGAGATGAAGGGCCCAGCGGAGCGGTGCTTGAGATGGCGGGGCCCAGTGGAGCGGTGCTTGACAGGAAGGGCCCAGCGGAGCGGTGCTTGACAGGAAGGGCCCAGCGGAGTGGTGCTTGAGACGGCGGGGCCCAGCGGAGCGGTGCTTGAGATGGCGGGGCCCAGCGGAGCGGTGCTTGAGATGGCGGGGCCCAGCGGAGCGGTGCTTGAGACGGCGGGGCCCAGCGGAGCGGTGCTTGAGATGGCGGGGCCCAGCGGAGCGGTGCTTGACAGGAAGGGCCCAGCGGAGCGGTGCTTGAGATGGCGGGGCCCAGCAGAGCGGTGCTTGACAGGAAGGGCCCAGCAGAGCGGTGCTTGAGACGGCGGGGCCCAGCGGAGCGGTGCTTGAGATGGGGGGGCCCAGCGGAGCGGTGATTGAGACGGCGGGGCCCAGCGGAGCGGTGCTTGACAGGAAGGGCCCAGCGGAGCGGTGCTTGAGATGGCGGGCCCCAGCGGAGCGGTGCTTGAGACGGCGGTGCCCAGCGGAGCGGTGCTTGAGATGGCGGGCCCCAGCGGAGCGGTGCTTGAGATGGCGGGCCCCAGCGGAGCGGTGCTTGAGATGGCGGGCCCCAGCGGAGCTGTGCTTGAGATGGCGGGGCCCAGCGGAGCGGTGCTTGAGACGGCGGGGCCCAGCGGAGCGGTGCTTGAGACGGCGGGGCCCAGCGGAGCGGGGCTTGAGACGGCGGGGCCCAGCGGAGCGGTGCTTGACAGGAAGGGCCCAGCGGAGCGGTGCTTGACAGGAAGGGCCCAGCGGAGCGGTGCTTGAGATGGCGGGGCCCAGCGGAGTGGTGCTTGACAGGAAGGGCCCAGCAGAGCGGTGCTTGACAGGAAGGGCCCAGCGGAGCGGTGCTTGAGATGGCGGTGCCCAGCGGAGCGGTGCTTGAGACGGCGGTGCCCAGCGGAGCGGTGCTTGAGATGAAGGGCCCAGCGGAGCGGTGCTTGAGATGGCGGTGCCCAGCGGAGCGGTGCTTGACAGGAAGGGCCCAGCGGAGCGGTGCTTGAGATGAAGGGCCCAGCGGAGCGGTGCTTGAGATGGCGGGGCCCTGTTCAGCGGTGCTCTTCTGCACGGCGGGCCCTCTTCAGCGGTGCTCTTCTGCACAGCGGGGCCCTCTTCAGCGGTGCTCTTCTGCACGGCGGGCCCTGTTCAGCGGTGCTCTTCTGCACGGCGAGGCCCTCTTCAGCGGTGCTCTTCTGCACGGCGGGGCCCTGTTCAGCGGTGCTCTTCTGCACGGCGGGGCCCTCTTCAGCGGTGCTCTTCTGCACGGCGGGGCCCTCTTCAGCGGTGCTCGTCCAGTAGGTCAAGGGAGCCAGACCTGGCCTGGACTCCCTGCTCACTCGCCCTCCGACCGTGCTGTTGCTGGACCCTTCGGTGACGGAGTCCTGGGCCCTTTGGTGTCCTTCCTAACACCCGGGATGGGGCTTGTGGGCCCCTCCTGCTCCGCGCTCCTGCTAGCTGACTTTTCCGCCCTGCTGCCCTTTCGCTCCTTAGATGGGGCTCTCGGGCCCTTGCCTCCCCTAGCTGTTGTGGCTGGTGATGTGGGAGAACTTGGCTCCTTGGGGGCAGCCGTGTCAGTCCTCTCACGGCGGCCCTTTACCTTCCTGGTCTTCTTGCCTGGTGGGGGGCTGGCTTTCCCCTTGCTGCTGATTGAGGTGTCACTGCTGGCAAAGGGTGGGCTCCAGAACCCATGCACCACAGTGACACCCGAAGCTGGGCTGGTGGTGGCTGAGGTGCTCTTGGGACTCTTTGCAGATGGAGGGGGTGGGTCAGTGGAGGGAAAGAGGTCAAGATTAGCAAGGAAAACATTCTTAGGACCAAGGTAAAAGGTAGGAGAAGTGGAGATGGAAGTGGAGGAAGAGGATGTGGTTGTAGGAGAGTCAGGTGTGCTGTCTTTGGGTGCAGGTGCATGTGCTGGAGGCTGTCGTGAGGTGGATGGCTGTTGGGTGGGTGGCTGCCTGCGTTTGTGTGTCTTGGAAGAGGGGGTGACAGACACAGTGGGAGAGGACACAGGGGACGTGTAAATGGTAGTGGGGGTGGTGACTGCACGTGTGCGGACTGGACTGGAGGGTGTGCTGGTGATGGAAGCACTGGCTGATGGTGGTGTGCATGCAGGTGTGAGTGTAGACGTGACAGGGAGGGAGGAGGGAGACGAGGAGGTGGGGGACACAGAGGTGGTAGTGACTGTTGGAATGTCTGCATCTGGGTGTTGCTTGCGTGAATGCTTGTGGCTTCTGTGGTGCCTGTGTCTGGATGAGCTTCCCTTGGGTGTTGAGGTGTGTGCAGGCTGGTCTGATGGTGTGTATGGGATAGGCTGAGGAACAGGAGACAGAGACAGGCTGGAGGGAGTCAGAAGAGGGAGGCTGGAAACAGGGACAATGGCTGCCGTCAGTGCTGAGGCCAGAGCATTGAACGATCGTTGATGGGCAGCCTGACCCGAATGAATGCCCTCCAGGTAGGCATTGCTCCGATGCACCTCCCTTTCTACCCCCTGGATGGCATTCAAAAGGGTAGTCTGCCCAACAATGAGTGTCCTGAGGAGATCAATGACCTCCTCACTGAGGGCAGCAGGGGTAACAGGGGCAGGGGCTGAGGTGCCTGGGGCAAAGGAGACGCCCGCCTTCCTGGGCGAGCAGGCACGGAGCGTAGGCTGAGGGGCTGCTGGGAGGGCGGGGCTGGTGCGCTGGGTGGCGGCTGTACCTGGAGAGGCGGGGGGCCCGGATGTTGCCGCCACCGCTAGGGAGCTCCCATCCGAGGACGTGTCGCTGGTGTCACGACCGGTCCCCGTTGTGGTGCTCCCCTCGTCCTCCAGATCACTGGTGCCCTCGGTGTCTGTTCCTGGTCCCACCGGGGCCTTGTGACTTGCAGCTCCCTCGTGCTCCGATGCCAATTCTCCTCCGCCTGATGATGCTAATGCACAGATGCACAAGAAGACGAAGAAGAAGGGTGGGGGGAGAAAAACGAAGACCAGGTTGAGTGCATGCAATGTCAACACCGTTGGCGGAGAGGACAGACACAGGAGCCTCATGCACTAAGCCGCGCATTCGGGGTACACTACTCAGTACTTCGGACTAGGACTACAGGTCTAGAGACGCCAAAGGCGCACATGTGCGATGCTGGACCATCGATAGCTGTACTTGTCACCCAACAGAGGTGGGGTCCGGGAGCACAGGGCCATGCCTAAAGGAGAGGACTACACAACAGAAAGCGCCCTGGCCTAATGTCACCCCTAACCCTCCTCCCCCACCCAGATGCCTCCACTGCGCAGAGAGATAGCAGAATGTGCTGATACTCACCCCCTTGTGTCTGCTGTGATGTCCTCAAGCGCCCCTTCCAAATCAGGGTAGGCCACCGCCAGGATCCGGGACATCAGGGGGGTCAGGGTACGACTGGCACCCCTCCTACGTTGGGAGGCCATCCCCAGCAGTGACTCAGCGGTCTTCCTGGTCCCGCGGCGGATGTCCTCCCACCTCTTGCGGCAGTGGGTGCCCCGTCTGACGTGGACCCCCAGGGCCCGGACTTCCTTGGCGATGGCACGCCATCTGTCCACTTTCTGATGGGCGCTGACCTATTTGACATGTACAGGGTGGGAAGGAGAAATCATCATATTCCTGCATGTTAGATGCGATTGGCCCCCCCTCCCCAACCTTGCCATATGGCACATGCTCTCATCTGTCGTGCGTTGCACTCCTCATTCGCCCCCCACCCCACCAACTTAGCATCCACCCCACTCCACACAGGCATAGCCCATTCAATGTGCAGCCAGTGTACTTACCTGTTGGTCTGGAGGACCGTAGAGTAACGCATACTGGGGGAGGACCCCGTCCACGAGCTTCTCCAACTCTTCGGAACTGAAGGCGGGGGCCCTTTCCCCAGTCGCAGCAGCCATTGTCACTTCCAGACCGAGGTCACAGCAGCACTTGCAGTATAGGTCCTCTCCTGTGGAAGATCAGGTCTCGAGTGATTAAGCAGATAGAAAATGGCGGTCACGCCCGCAGCGGTGCGTACCGCGGCGGTGCGCACCGCGAACGCCGGCGCACCTCATTATTGGCTCCTGAAACCCATAGGCTTCAATGTTAGCCAATGCGGCTTCGTATAGCGGTCTTCGACCGCCTACCGCCACGGTGTGCCGCGCCAGCGCATTGACCTCACATCCCATTGTCCCACTTCACAGGTCAGGCAGCCGCCATTTCAAGGGCCCACATGGCATTATTTGTACTGCGTCACACAGGCCTAGGCCTTGCATTGCCACACATACACGCCTTTCAATACATAGATAATCGTGTGCTATGCATGCAGTGGTGAACGTACCTGTGACTTGCTTGACTCTGTGCTCCATGTTGTCCTTCCTAGGCACCGTCCGCTGGGACTTGCGAGGAGAAGGATGAATCCTCGCGTGTACCACCCGCTGGTGGACCTGTCGACAATGGAAGAATGCCACATCATACTACGATACCGACTTGACCGAGCCACTATACATGAACTGTGTGCCCAGCTGGAGCCAGCCCTGATGTCCCCCATCCGCCAACCCACAGGAATTCCCCCTCTAGCGCAGGTTCTGTCAGTCCTCCATTTTCTGGCAAGTGCTCATTCCAGACAACAGTGGCCATGTCATCTGGAATGTCTCAGCCTATGTTTTCAAAGATCTTGTCTAGAGTGTTGTCTGCCCTGACGAAACACATGCGGCGCTACATTGTATTCCCTGAGGAGGTAGATTTGGCCACTGTGAAGGGTGATTTTTATGCCCTTGGACATATTCCCAACATAATTGGTGCCATTGATGGGACCCATGTGGCTTTAGTACCCCCAAAAGACGATGAGCAGGTGTACAGAAACAGAAAAAGTTACCATTCGATGAACGTTCAGGTGGTCTGTTTGGCTGACCAGTACATCTCCCATGTGAATGCCATGTTCCCTGGGTCAGTGCATGACGCGTATGTGATGCGAAATAGCAGCATCCCTTATGTGATGGAACAGCTACAGAGACAACGTGTGTGGCTAATTGGTGACTCTGGTTACCCCAACCGGCCTTGGCTATTGACCCCAGTGAGGAATCCCCGGACCAGGGCAGAGGAACGGTACAATGAGGCCCATGGGCGAACTAGGAGGGTCATTGAAAGAACCTTTGGCCTCCTGAAGGCCAGGTTTAGGTGCCTACATATGACAGGGGGATCCCTGATGTACTCACCAAAGAAGGTGTGCCAGATCATCGTGGCCTGCTGTATGCTTCACAATCTGGCATTGCGACGTCAGGTGCCCTTCCTGCAGGAGGATGGTCCAGATGGTGGTGTTGAAGCAGCTGTGGAGCCTGCGGAGAGTGAAGAGGAGGAAGACGAAGAGGACGACCCAGACAACAGGGACAGAGTTATCCAACAGTATTTTCAGTAGCACACAGGTAGGAATCACCCACGCCATTTACCATTTACTGAATGCCCCCTGCATCTTTACTTTGTGTATTTCCCCCCAGTTCTTTTAAACTGAAGTTTACTTTTCCCTTCCCTTTTCAGTGCTGTATGACCCACTGCGTGACTTCTGCTTGGTTAGCCCATGGACTAATGCTTATTGACATCGGTATGTTGTCCACACATAAATAACAGAACATTATTGATAAGTAATGTGTTATACATTTGTAAATAATACAGGCTGACTCCAGAATGATTTATGCGCAATGAGTGATTTATTTTTAGTGCTATATTTTGGTACATGATATTAAAACGGTGAAGGGTGAGGGTGGAGTTATGTCCATGGCAGAGTCCAGTTCTCGGTCGCACAGGTGCATTGTTCATATGGCTGTGGAAGGATGGAGCAGGGGCAGTTCAAGGTTGGACAGGGTGACACTGTGGGACAGTGTAATGACATCCGGGGGTATATTAAACTGGCGGGGGTCTTGGCATCCTACTCTGTCTTCCTTTGAGATCTCAGGTTCCTCTTGCGGGGTGGTTGTTCTTCAGCAGGAGGTGGGGTTTTGGTGGCCCGTCGTTCTGTGGGGGCCTCCTGACCACTAGCGCCGGCGGAGGTGGTAGGCTGTTCCTGGCTAGTGACAGGGGCCCTTTGCGGTGCCACATGGTCGTGCAATGTGGTTTCTATCCATTTGAGGGCCTGGACTATGGTCCCCATTGCGGTAGCGATGTCCCGGAGTTCATTGCTGAACCCCATGTACCGTTCCTCCTGCTGTGCCTGGATCTCGGTGAACTTGGCCAGTACCGTCGCCATCGTCTCCTGGGAATGATGGTATGCTCCATTGATGGTGGTGAGGGCCTCTTGGAGAGTCGGTTCCCTGGGCCTGTCCTCCCCCCCCTGTCGCACAGCAGCCCTCCCAGTTGCCCTGTTTCCCCGGGCCTCTGTCCCCTGGACGGTGTGCCCACTACCACTGCCCCCAGGTCCCTGTTGATTTTGGGGTGTTGGGTCAGCCTGGGTCCCCTGTAGTGGCGGACACACCGCTGATTGACGCGTCCGCGGGACAGAGGCATGGGCCCGCTGGGTGGGAGCTGTGCTGGTGTTCCCAGAGGGGTTTGGGTCTGCTGTGGCCTGTGTCTGTGTGTGGGGAACCGACTGTCCAGAGGTCCCCGATGGTCCGGGCTGGTCGTCAGGTTCTAGGTCGACAGAGCTGCTGTCCTCGCTGGGGGCCTGTTCTGGGGGTGGGATGGACATCTCTGGACCCTCCGTGGCGGTGTGTTGGCGTTCGGGCCCTGCAGGGGTGAAGGAGTATGGTTATTGTTTCTGTGTGTGCCATGGCGTGCATTTTGGGTGCCCTTGTCCCCCAGTGCTGGCATTCCCTTGTGGGAGGTGTTGTGAGGGTTTGGGGGGGGTGTATGGGTATGTGCAATGGTCATGCTTTGGTGGTGGCTGTCTATGGTTTGTGTTGGCATTCATTGGTTGGTGTTGTTTAGGGTGGGTTGTGCTGGTGAGACATTGGCAGGGAGGTTATGTGCTGGGGGGTGATATTGGGGGGGGGTGGCATGCTGGTGGTTGGGGGGGGTGAAGTAGTTGAGATTCGACTTACCAGAGTCCATTCCTCCGTGTACTCCAGCGAGGCCATCAGGATACAGGATGTTTACCACCTCTTGCTCCCATGCTGTGAATTGGGGTGGGGTGGGTGGACGTCCGCCGCCAGTCTTCTGCACAGCGATGTTGTGCCTGGAGATCATCGAGCGCACCTTCCCCCGTAGGTCGTTCCATCGCTTTCTGATATCTTCCCGATTTCTGGGATGCTGTCCCACAGCGTTGACCCTGTCTACGATCCTTTGCCATAGCTCAGCCTTCCTTGCTATGGTGGTGTGCTGCACCTGTGTGCCGAAGAGCTGGGGCTCAACCCTCATGATTTCCTCCACCATGACCCGGAGTTCTTGGTCCGAAAACCGTGGGTGTCTTTGGGGTGCCATGGGGTGGTGTGTATGAGGTGTGGGGTGGTGTTTGTGGTGATGTGCGTGGTGATATGTGGTGATGTGTGCGTAGTTGTGGTGTGGGTGATGAAGTTGTGTTCCTGTGTGTGTTGGGGTTTTCTAATGCTGTGCTCGCTATCTCTATCTCTCTCGCTCTCGCCTTCGCTCCGATTTCCAACTAGTGGGGGTTTGTGGGTGATGTGGGTGTGTGTTTTATAGTTGATTGGAAGTGTGGGAGCGTTGTTTGTATGTGTCTCAGGTGTGCGTATTTCAAAATGTCCAATGTGGCAGTGTTTTGGTGCTGTGTGTGTATTTTGACCGCAGCGGTGTGTACCGCCAATGGAATACCGCGGTTGAAAGACCGCCGCGTGGATTCGTGGGTCAGAATGGCATGGGCGTGTTTGTGTTGGCGTGACGGTGGAGGTTTGGTCATCTCCAGTTTTCCGCGGCCCGCTGATGTGGCGGCCTTCCTTGGATGTCGGATTTTTGGCGGTTTCACAGTTGGTGGTCAGAATGACCGTGGCGGTCTACCGCGGCCGCGGCGGTAGAATGGCGGACTTCTGACCGGCGGTAAGGGCCTTTTACCGCCGAGGTCAGAATGACCCCCCAGGTCTTTTAAAAGAGTGGACTGAGAATTCAAATCATTGTTCCATTGGTATAATCAAAATACTGATCAAGCACACATGGGAGGGATATAAATCAACCATTAAACAGATTGGTTAAATTGAGGCAGAATAGATCTGTGTAGTGAGCAAACTGAAATAAAGAAATTCAAAGAGGCCATGGAACTAAGATTAAAAAGATATGAACAGGTTATGAAAAGAAAACAATGACATTTTGAAACGGATATGAGAGTGGCAGAATTTTGAAAAAGTTAGACGAGGCAGTTGGAGCAGAAACTGAAGGTCAAAAAAGGGAAAAGTTGACTACAGCTCAGACAAAAAACTCTGATGTGTTTCAAGGCGAGAGTGGGGAGATGAAAACTCCATAGAATGAGGCATTTTTTGTTTTAGATGAATACAGAGTACTTAGAAGGGCAGTCAGTACATGCAAAGGCCAACGAACAACAGGGATGGGTGAGGAAAAATAAGAGACTACAACAAAAACAAGTGCCAAAGAGATGAGAAAAGCCATAAAGAAAGAGAAAATATGTAATTCTGCTATTATGAAAACAGTGATCAATATTTCCCCAAAGCACTCACAAAGGAAAAAATAAATACCAAACATTCGAGTTAATTTACACAAAGATCAGGATTGATTTATTTTGCTTCATTAGAAATCTAAATCTAGCAAAGGGGTATAAGTTAACAGAAAACAAAATGAAATTGCGATCAGAGGAAAGAAAACCCAATACAGTATGGACAGTGGAAGATGCAGAAGGGCTTTGGAATGCTTTCAATCTAAATTAATTAAATGAAAACTGAGGCATTTCGGAACACGGGACTGAAAGAACTGAAACAGCAATGGCCAATACGCTTAACAAAATAGGCATTACAACTAGCTTGTGCAGTAAAGGTATTTTAAATCCAAGTCTAGATTTGTCCCACATTTGTTCTACTATTCATAAGCTAATGATCATCTGTTTCATGAGCTAACAGTCAAGGAATTTAAACATATGAGAAGACAGTCATTTAAGAAACATGGGAAGAATCGGACCAAGTGTCACTATAAAGCAATAAAGCAATTGGCAGAAAATAAGGATTATGTGATCAAACCATCAGATAAAGGTACGAATGTGGTGCTATAGTGTATGGAGATGTTTCTGAAGGAATTACAGGAACAGTTGGGAAAAATAAGGGCCTGATTTATACTTTTTTAGCACCACATTTACGTCATTTTTTATGCGAAAGAGGTGCAGACTTACAAAATATAATTGGATTTTGTAAGTTTGCGCCGCTTTTGCATAAAAAATGACACAAATGCGGTGCTAAAAAAGTATAAACCAGGCCCAAAATGTGAAAGGAAAATCAACATGGAATGCCACAAGGCCCTCACCCAGAGATATCACAGCCTACTAAAACATTAGAGAGATGAGGGACTAATATGTAATGATGAATATTTATTTTTGAGAACTGAGAACTATTCCAATTATTTATTTATTGCCCATTGTGCATAACAGTATAGATAATCCCCCAGGGTGACCTCTAGTTTAGGCCATAGGGAGTCATCAGGAACACACTTAGATGTTTACTGGTTAGTTTCTTTATACATTCACAAAGACTTTGCCATAATTTCTGAAAGCTAGCTTGGACTTTCTGATACAAATTGATCTGATTGTATGGGACCAAAACTATAGTTTTGTCACACTAGATGTACAATCATTGTACACATGCATTAGCCACCAAGAGGAACTAAAAGGTTGTGAACATTATCTTAAAGTTAGACACACTGGTTTATTAGAGCTCAATAAGATGTTATAGGATATGATCATTTTCTGCCTACATGAAAATGTGTTTATGATTAATGGTTGTCTCTACAAACAATTACAAGGAACAGATGTGGGTACCTGTTTCACCATCAGCTATGCCAATTTTGTGATGGACTGGTGGGAGGAACAGGTATCTGTAGATCCGTGCATGAATGAATATATGACAGATGTTACAATGTAACTATGCTACATAGGTGACATTTTTGTCATATGAAAAGGCACTACTGACCATTTGCATGCTATGTGACGCAGATGAATAAGTATTCTTTGACATTGCAGTTTACTGTGACATATAACAAAAGCTCAATAGAGTTTCTAGGTATTAGAGTGGAAGTTAAAGGAGACACTCAAGTGACCTCGCTTTTTAGAAAGAAAAGTGCAGGAAACACAATCATACATGAATAGAGCAGCCATCCTCTAAGGTTTAAATGTTATATCCCATGTAAGGAATCTATTAGATTGAAGCAAATGATGGATCATTTTAACGAGAGAGAATAGTCTCAGAAAATCACTGCTATTACAGCTGAGAAAGTAAAATTGGTCAACAGAGAAGTCCTCCTCTACAGACACCCACATAGGACCAGCAAATGTTTGGGAGTTGAAACCCAGGGATATAGTTAAAATCAGATTAGGATAATTACAACCTATCATAGGCAATCAAAAGAGGTCAGGAAGATTCTGACAAAAAACTAGAACATTCATAAAAATGATAGAACTATCAGTTCAATTAATGGACCAAGCCCACAAATAACCTATAGAAGATGAAAAAGCTAAAGGGATTATGAGGGAAGGAGTCATTTTGGCCTCAAAAGAGAAAGGAAAACATGGCTGGGAGTAACAACTACTGTTTTTGCCCAGTGTATACAGTGCAAGGCATGCAAATATAGTTATCACAAGACAAAATATGACGTTCCATTCTATCAAGCTATAAGTATAGACAAATGCATAACATGTAAAACTGAGTTTGCTGTTTATTGCTTAGAATGTCAGGGCAAAAAAAACAATATAATGGCAGCACTGTGGTCCACGTAAAGAAATGGATTCTGAAACACATCCACACCAAAGTCCAAAAATACCCAGTGGCAAGTCATTTTGAAAAATTCCATCAAGGAAATTGGACCATGCTGACACTTTTTAGTATGAACAGAATAGGGGTACAGCCCAAAGATGGGGATAGATATTTGTGGTTTTGCAGACTAGAGTCCTGTTATGTTATAAAAGTAGAAATCTATGGGCTCACTGGACGAAACATGAATGAGGAGCTAGTGGTAAATTTATGTGGTAACAATTGGGGTCCCGCCTTATTCACAGGAAGTTCATGGTAATTGGACTGAGCTTGTTTACTGACAGTGTTGGTCTTTTAAGATAAGGCAGTTGAGGAGCAGCTAAGGTACATGAACATGTTTGTATATGCTAGTGTGCACATGAGTGATCTGTGCATGTAAGACTAGCAATGTGTACAGCCCAGTAATGGCACACTGTTAGCCTGGCGCAGAAGTGTTTCTGCAAAGATTGGTGCTGACCTGGGGGCCTTATAATGTTAGTGGTAATTCATACTGAATTACTGAAAATGTGTACTGCTTTCACTTTCACTGTATTGCATATATAAATATATATAAATATATAGATATATATATATATATATATAAATAAACGTTGTTCAAGACTCACAGGGACACAATCCCTTGATGAAAAACAACGGGCAGGTACTCCAAGCAAGAACGTGTTTATTAATGACTGTAAATCCTGACGCTTTTCGGAGTACTGGCTCCTTATTCACAGATCAAGAGATATGCTCCCTCGTGCATATATTTAAACGAAAACGAAAACAAACAACATCATCAAAGGACTATCACTATTAGTTGCATCGGTGTCGGCCATTTTAAAATGGAGACCATATAATACATCATCTAATCACACACAACCATGTTAAGTCTTGGTAAATACATTTTGGCTCCCTACTCCTGCAACAAAACAAAACCATAATATATTGTATATACTTCTAATACACAAAAATCCAAAAAGAAAGAAAATAAGAATGTATATATCGTTAGGTCAAACTGTCAGTGAAAACATACAGTTTTAATTGAACAAAACCACATAAATTCACCTGTTATATTTATCTCAAGTAGCTAAATTGTATGCCCTAAAATACCTATAAGTCACTCCTTCACTATGCACTCCTAATTACCTCCTATAGTACATTAATCTTGACTTGTTCAATGACATCATTAATAACTTCAATGCAACATCTGAAATTGCATCATTGATGACAACAATGTGTATTGTAGGATACAAGTTATAGCTAAAAAAAGACAACTCAAACTGGTGAATGTCAGTAGTTTCAAACTTATAAAACAGTGTGTTTTAACTGACTGTTTCAAATAACTATGACATCCTGTTAGCTCTTGCTTATCTCAGTAGCTTCAGTTTTTTTCATGTCATAGGGAAACAGACAAATAACAAGAAAACCAAACTTAATTAGCATTTCCAATATAAGGTACAAAATGTTTTTAAAACAACAGCCACTAATGACATTAAACTTAAACAAATAGAAACACTTCTCCAGATAAAAAATAGTATAACAAGGAAATAAAAACATGCATCTAACTGCTGCAGAAACAGCCACCACAGTTTGAAAGCATCAATTTGACTCACTAAATCTTCAACATGAAGGTTAGCAATATTTTCCAAAAATAAAGTCCCTTCATTTACCAAGTAAGTACTGAATTATGGCATCATTTAAACTTAATAACAGAAAAAATACTTTAATACACAGACGAATAAATAAATAGTATACATATAAACATTATGGCCCTCATTGTGGCATTGGCGAAGTCCAGACTGATAGGTTGCCATCAGTATGGCAGCCTCCCCGTCGGGGCCATTACGAGTTTCCTGCTGGCCCAGCAGGAAACGGCCTACAGCATTGTCTCTGGCTTGTAATAGAGCCAGAGGTAATGCTGTAGTGCATCACACTGTTCACTGTTGTGAATGGGCTGGCCTGGGGGGGCCCTGCACCCCGTCTCCACCAGCCTTTTCATTGCAGAGTTACTGTCATGAAATCGCTGGCGGAGAAGGGGGTCGTAACCCACACGGCAGCGCTGTTTGTAGCACTTCCCTGACAGATTAGGACCGCCAACACTGCCAGACCATCATGTAGATGAAATCTAGTGGTGCCGCTGGCGCGACCTCTGCGCTACTGCCATGGTCATAGTTTATTGCTCGAATCACCGCACCACCACGGTCCTGGCGGTCACCACCAGGTTTATACGGCCCAATATTTCCAAAACACAAGTACCAAAATATTAACTAAACAACACATAAAATCAGACCAGACCTCATACGTATTGCATAGTTATACCACAACAAAATGAAATGGATTGTAAGTATTATGGAAAATGCATGACCCATAAAATGTATTACTAGCATCTTTTTTTAAAGTTTAGAAACAGCCAAAAAAAATTAAAAAACAAAAAATGAATTAGCTATCCTTATCCAAAACATTTATCCCTCCCAAAAGTATATTTCAAAAGAAAGAAGAATGAAAAGAAGAAAAAAGAACAGCCATCAAATAACACTGAACCAACCAACCCGAATAATGAAGAAATATCTGATGATATATATTTTTAACTAAAGTGCTTCTAAATAAGGCTCACACAATTCCAACATATATAGACTGGCTCCATAAATTAGAGGACATATCAAAAATGGAAAAACTGAAGGCAGCAGTCACAAGCTCACTGTCACTATTTGATACAACTTGGGGACCCTGCGCCCATTGTCTCTCAAATGAGTTTAGAGAATTCACAAGCCCCAGGTACCTGCTTATACCCTGCTTGACTAACACTGACACAAACTAAAGGCAAATGACCACCTATGACACTGTATGCCTCTGGACAGCCTTGACTCATCTTAAAGATGTTATTTAACCTACCAAAGGGATCTATGATTTAGGGCAGTGGTTCCCAACCGTTTGACTTCTGTGGACCCCCTCGTTATCATTACTGAATCCCGGAGACCCCCTCCCTGAATCATTATTCGAATCTGGGGACCCACTACTGAGTCAGTACTGAAAGCTGGGGACCTAATCTGTTAATCTTTTTTAATTTTCTAAGCAGTCGTGGACCCCCTGAGGAGGCTTCACAGATCCCCAGGGGTCTAGGACCACAGGTTGGGACCACTGATCTAGAGCCTGCACAGTGAACATAATATTCTTCCTTGGTAAATAAATGCTGGAGTTCAGACATTACAATTATTTAGGAAATGTGTTGCAAATGAGAGTATGAATTAAATCTGTGTTACTGCTGGGAACTATCAGTTTTGATTGAAAGAACGTAAGGCAAACACCTATTAAAATGATTAAAAATGATCAGAGATCTCTCTGAATTAGAGGGAGAAATTAAATGCTGGGACATTTTCCCCATGAATGAGCTAAATAACTGTGAAGCACTAAAATTATCAATTTTAAATGACATGGACTAGTTATCCAACAAACAATCAATTGTCCAATAGTTTGGATTTATTGGCCATGGAAAGTAATTTTCATCTCAAGAAAGAGTATGTTGTTTATATTTGACATTGGAGGTGTTCATAGTTTAATTAGGTTGTAACCTTTCATATACAAAACCTTATTTTCTGCATAGTGTTAAAATAATGTTTTTTGTATTTTATAGTGATTTTATAAAATCAAACATTTTTACTAGCATTCATTTGATATTGGACTGTTGATTACAATACGACCTTAACATGTGATACTGCTTTAAGTCTTTTAACTAATATGAATAATTTAATGTTACAGGAGGTCTTTGGAACTTCTATGTGCTTTTAAAAAATTGTTGTTTTTCATTTTACGAAATTTGGACCATATCTCTAGATTTTTATTGTTTGGAATTTTCCAAATTGTAATTCTTTGTGATTCACATTCAGAAAAGTCACAATTCCTAATGTACCAAAACCATTGAGTTTAATTTCGCTGTTCCTAATGGGATCACAATTGACCTACATCATGAATATTAGGTTGGAAATTGTGACCCATTAGGAACCAGAGCTATCACTGGGATGGTCAGCAGACCACCATGTCTGTGATTGTTTTTTAATAAAGCAAACTTTTTTTTGTAAATGCAGCCCATTTTACTTACAAGAAGATAGGAGATGTTTACAAAGAAAAAATGAAACTTTGAAGTTTAATGTTTTAAGAGTAGGCATTCATTTGTGGGCTGCATTTAAATAAAATGCTTTATTATTAAGCAGTGGCAAACACGGTGGTCTGCTGACCTCAGAAGACCACCATCCCTGTAATGGCTGCAATCCCTTTAGAGGATTTTCAAATTGTGACCTACCTCAATTATCTTCATGAGGTATGTCAATGTGCAAATGACTAGGAATTCCTATTTGGGAATAAAACGTTTTTTTCAGCGGTAATCACAATTAGGAAATCAGTATTTCTAATGCAAGTGCATCTGGCCCTAAGTCCTGACTCCTGTAATGGCTCCCTGCAACATTTTTTCTCATGTTGCAGGCAGCCAAGCAGAGTGCAGAGTAGCCTTTCTCCCGTAGGAGCAAGTTGACTAAAGGGAAACAAGCTGCTTAGGTAATCAGAACATAAACACATGTAAAATATTAAAGCTTCTTGCTGCATTGCCTTGAGTTCAAAGAAAGGGGCAGGAATGTGCCATAACTACAAAATACACCACATTCCTGTCCTCTTCCATAGTACTGGTGTACAAATAGCTGCAATGCGCTAACACAGGCACCCTTGTACCATTGTGCAAGGGAGTCTACATTGTAGGAGTGATTGCTTTTGTGAAGGAAGGGACAACATCCTGCACAAAAACAATCAATGGAGGCGTTTTTCTCCTTCTATGTGTGCTGCAGAATGCACAGAAAGAGGAAAAGACGAGGATACATTATTTCTCCTTATTTCATCTCCCCTGAGGAGGTGTAAGCTTTTGACATATTCCCAGGTGTACAAATCTTTGTAAATCTTGTAATGCATCAAAATCCATGGGTGTTGCATTGAAAACCCATAGAACGGCTCTTCAACCCAGAGTAAGGCCACAAAGCCATTTGTGCTGCGTTGCCTTACTCATACCTACAAGGCCATGTCAAGCCATGCAAAGTGGCTTTGTGTGGCCTTGTGGATATGGGCCTGCACCACAAAAAGTGACTCACAAGTGGCGCAAGGCACTTGTAAATATGCCCCATTAGAGGTCCTCAAACCCAACCGCCCGAATATACAAATCATTTTGATCCTTATTAGCCAAAAACTACTGAACAGATTTACACCCAATCACAAAAAGTACACGTTCTGGACCAATATCTATTCTTCTGTCAAATTTAATGTAGATCTGTTCAGTAATTTTTGTATTAGTGGTATTAAAAGTCTATGGGGCCTTGCATTTTGGGGCCTTGCATTTTTTTTGCAGCCCCTGCTTGATGAATCACCACAAAACCACAATGATCATCTACCTGAGTGCCACAATAAACCAACCACTTGTCAATCAGAACGACTTGGAACTCCTTTCCCGAACAAAACAAAATATAGGGACAACCCCTTCTCATCTTCTGCACATCCTATCCCCTAACCAGTGTTGATCAAAACACCCAATGCCACCTGGAATTCCCCCTTGCCTCATCTCCTCACATTCCAACCTCTTCAATTGACCCTTTAAACCTACTATCAATCACAAGCCCCTATATCTCTTCTCCACAATGAACACACAACCTCCAGACCTCAACCTCTATAACCTACATGCCATGATCAATGACCCTTGAAACAAACTTAGGGGCATATTTATACTCTGTTTGCGCCGGAATTGCGTCGTTTTTTTTACGCAATTCCGACGCAAAACTAACTCCATATTTATACTTTGGCGTTAGACGCGTCTAGCGGCAAAGTCCATGGAGTTTGCGTCATTTTTTAGCGTGGACACCTACTTTGCGTTAATGATATGCAAGGTAGGCGTTCCCGTCTAAAAAATTGACTCCGAGGCATGTGCGCCGTATTTACACTCCCGGGCAAAATTCACGCCCGGGAGTGGGTGGGTCAAAAAAAATGATGTACGGCCGCTTTTGCGCCGTTTTTTAGCGCCTGGACAAGGCAGGCGTTAAGGGACCTGTGGGCTCGGAAGGAGCCCAGAGGTGCCCTCCCATGCCTCCAGGGACACCCCCTGTCACCCTTGCCCACCCCAGGAGGACACCCAAGGCTGGAGGGACCCATCCCAGGGACATTAAGGTAAGTTCAGGTAAGTATTTTTTTTTTTTTTTTTGTGGCATAGGGGGGCCTGATTTGTGCCCCCCTACATGCCACTATGCCCAATGGCCATGCCCATGGGACAGAAGTCCCCTGGGCATGGCCATTGGGCAAGGGGGCATGACTCCTGTCTTTGCTAAGACAGGAGTCATTTCTATGGGGGTTGGGAGTCGAAAAAAATGGCGCAAATCGGGTTGAGGCGAAAAATTTGCCTCAGCCTGACTTGCCCCATTTTTTGGCGCCCAAGCTCCATATCCCCCTACTCTGGCGCTGCCTGGTGTACGTCGTTTTTTTTCACGCACACCAGGCAGCGCCGGCGGCTAACGCCGGCTAACGTCATTGATTAAATACGGCGCCCGCATGGCGCTTCAGAATGGCGTTAGCCGGCGCTAATTTTTTTGTTGCAAAACTGCGTTAGTGCAGTTTTGCGTCAAAAAGTATAAATATGGCCCTTACTGTCCTGATCAAAAACTTCTCCACTTTCACAATCATATCACTCATCCTTTTAGAAGAAAGAGCTTTGGCATCAATCAAGGAACTAAATTTTAGCTAATTGCTCTCCTTCATGTAATGCTCTTCTCACAGTTTACTGAGCCCCCAATCACACCCCCTCGAAGCAATCCCACCATTGTTGCAAATCTTGGAACACACCATGGTGTCAACAACCTCCCAACAAGAGGAGGACATGGCGGGCTGCGTCAAGGCCGCAGCTCTTTAGACGCGCCTTCTGCCGTTCCAGGGGGGCGTGGTACTTGCACGTAGTGATCGGCTGAATGTGTCAGGCGGATGCGCTAATTCCTGGGAGCCGGCCGTGTTGGAGATCGGACGAGGCGCCCGGTGGGAGACTCCGGCACTGGGGACGTGCCGCGCTGGAGCTCCGCCGGGTGCGAAGAGGCTCGGCAAGGATTACCCTCCGGGGGAATCCGGGCAGCGCTAGCACCAGCAAGGTTCCCGGGAAGGCATCCCGGGAGCCTGGTAGCGCAGTTACGCGCGCTTTTTCAGACAATTTTAAAACAGCAAGTAAGGCGGTAGCTGGTGCTGGGGCCGCAACCAGGACTCAAGAGGAAGAAAAGAGCCTCTCCCCACCCCAGTCCTCCATCAGCTTATGGCAGGTAGGGGGGCAGGGGTTGCGGATAAGGGTGGATAAAAGGGATCAGACGGTCAGCAATAATCAAGTGAAGCTGAAGGGAAAAGCTTCGGACCAGGCAAATTACTCACAAAAAAAAAAAAAAAAGAAGGAATTGAAGGGAGATCTAAAATAAAGCATAGACTGGCACCTTCTTTATGATACTATTTCAGGGCTAGGCCAGAGGATATTGTGCTAGTGCAGGGGCAAGGAAAAATGGATACCCTTGTTGTCAAGGATATTGGAAACGGTACAGATTCTGGCAAGGGGGATGAGGAGGGTTCCCCCTCCTTAGTCGATAATTTGACTCTTCGTGAGAATATACAGGTTGGATCCGATGCCTCCATGACGTGCCAAGGTGGCAATTTGCCCACTCCACAACAGGAGGAAGAAGGGCTGGTAGAATTAGTCGCCAGTCCTCCCCTAGACCAATCTGTGGCCCCCGACTTGAGGTACACCCCCTCCATGGAGGAAGTGATCCTCTCCATCTCGGAGGATATAAAGAAAGGGTTTGCAAGCTCGGAGTGTAACCAAGGGGAAATCCGAGAAGCCTGTGAGGTACTGGAAAAAAAAATTGATAACTTGATGGAGAGGATTCAGACTTTGGAGGAGACGGTAGGGGGGATGAAGGAGGAGTTGAAACTCCATAAAGATGAAATCCGAGGCTTGAATGAAAAAGACCAAGGATTACAAGTTAGGATTGAGCATCTGGAGAACTATTTACGTAGGAACAATATAAAGTTGTTAAAAGTCCCGGAAGGAGTAACAGGGGCAAATCTTAAGTCATACGCTGTTTCCCTAATTAAATCCGTCTGTGAGCTGGAAGAGAGCAATGAAGAGATTGAAAGAGACATTCAGAGAGTTCATTGTGATCCCTTTACAAGGCGGCCGAACAGCACAAGACAGAGAAAAATGTTGGTTAATTTCTTAACTTATCATCTAAAGGAGAAAATATTGACTTATGCGCTAAAACAGAAATCATTAAGGATGGATAATGTGACTTTTGAGATTGGATCTGACCTATCTAAAATTACAATGGATAGACAGTGGGAGCTGGGAAAAAGGCTGGATGAATTAAAAAAACTTGGAGTTACGGCACAGCTGAAATTTCCGGCATTCTTGCGAATAATGTACAATAATAAAATGCATAATATAAGGGAGACAGATAGGGCAGATGAATTGTTAGATGTTATAAGGAAAGAACTGGCCGATCATGTGTAATAATTGTAATAAGTTTTGGAATTTTGAGCCCCCCAGGTAGGCAGGGCACTCTAAAATTAGGCCCATGGTGACTGGCATAGTGGGGGGGGTTCTCCATGGGAGGGGTCAGGGAGGGGTGGGTACAAGGGGGTTGGTATTTTGGGATAAGCACGGAAATAGTTCCTCATGCACCTAGACGGTGGGGTGGCGGGTTAGTTTTAAATGGTTAGAATTGGTAAGGGCCAGGGGGAGGGGAGGCTTACGATAAAACTTCTCTTTTGGAATATTAATGGTTTGAGGACTAAGTCGAGACAAAACAAAATTTTACAATATTTAAAGGATTCGTCGGCTCAAATCTTAATTTTGCAGGAGACTCATTTGGCGGCAGACGAGTGTAAAGAACTATTTAGGACCCAAAAATGGGTGCAAATGTGTTTTTGCACCTCCCATAATTTTCATACAAGGGGAGTAGTTATTTTGGTTAAACCAGGGCTTCAAGCCAGACCAGAAATTTTCGAAATAAGGGCAGATCAAGCTGGCCGTTGGATCATAGTAAAATTACAGGTTAAGGAAGTATCTTTGGTTTTGGTTGGTTTCTATGGTCCAAATTGTGATAATATTGAACCTCTGAAGAAGGTATTCTCTCAGCTAATTGAATTTTCAGATTCAGTCATTATGGCGGGTGATTTTAATGTGGTGCTGGATAATAGATTGGATAGAACTGACTCTTGCAGATCTTTAGGTACACCCAAATCGCAATATTTTTTAAAGAGAATGATGAAAGATCATGGCTTGTGTGATATTTGGCGAAAGAAGAAATATAGGCGGTCATTCTGACCGCGGCGGTCGGCACCCGCCAAGCGGTTCCCGCCGAAAGACCGCTCCGTGGTCAAAAGACCGCGGCGGCCATTCCGGCTTTCCCGCTGGGCCGGCGGGCGACCGCCAGAAGACTGCCGGCAGGCCCAGCGGGACAGCCCCTTCAACAATGAAGCCGGCTCGGAATGGAGCCGGCGGAGTTGAAGGGGTGCGACGGGTGCAGTGGCACCCGTCGCGATTTTCACTGTCTTTGTGGGGCCCTGTTAGGGGTGGCATGGGCAGTGCAGGGGCCCCCAGGGGCCCCACGGCACCCGTTCCCGCCATCCTGGCCAGAAACAGGCTGGCGGGAAGGCGGTCGGAATCCCCATGGCGGTGCTGCAAGCAGCGCCGCCATGGCGGATTCCCTGGGCCAGCGGGAAACCGGCGGGAAACCGCCAGCTCCCCTTTTCTGACCGCGGCTTTACCGCCGCAGTCAAAATCGCCCAGGATGCACCGCCAGCCTGTTGGCGGTGCTTCCGCCGCCCTCCGCCATGGCGGTCAAGGACCGCCAAGGTCAGAATGACCCCCATAGTCATGCGTCACGTATCAATTACTTCTTAGTGGATGAAAGGCTGTTGGAAAATGTTGATGGGGTCGAATATTTGCCTTCACATTTATCAGATCATGCGGCGGTAGTACTGCACTTGACTTCCCCCCAGCGAAGGCTGTATAAGAGGTGGACACTGGAGCGTGCGCTATTATTAGATGACGATGTCTTGTTGCAATTACGCAGGGAAACTGAGTCTTTTTTCAATATCAATATAGGGTCGGCATCATTATCAGTGGTTTGGGACTCTTTTAAGGCAGTAATACGAGGGGTGCTTAATTGTATTTCATGTTATAAACGCAAAGTGTTCAGAGACAAAATAAGGGCTTTAGAACAGGAAATGTTGATGAAAACCGAAATGTTGGTTGATAAAGGGGGTGGGTCTCAGGAGGAGGAGGCAGGAAGAGTGGAACTGGCCAAGCTAAGAACACAATTGGCTAATATTCTACAGGCATGCATTGCAAAAAGATGGGAGGTTAGCAAATTAAAACATTTTGAGTATGGGGAAAGTTCAGGGAAATTGCTTGCCTGGAAAGCTAAATCAGATCAGGTCAGGAATCAGATTAAGGAAATAGTGATTGAGGATACAGGTGAAAAATTGACACGTAGTGAGGATATTGAACGTGGGTTTCAAGATTTGTATTTATCTTTGTATACGGAACAATTGGACGGGCAAGAAAAGTGGGTGGAAGACTGGCTAGCTCAAGATATCTTACCAGAAATTTCACAACAAACTCAGGAATTTTTTAATGGCCCTATTACGGCTGGGGAAGTATGGGCGGCCCTAGTGGGGGGCAAAGAAGGGAAAGCTCCGGGCCCCGATGGTATCCCAGTGGAGGTGTATAAAGTCTTAGGCGATTCAATAAGTCCAATTTTGCTTGAACTATTTGGTAAGGTTTTTTCTAACGAGATAGATATGCCTTCGTCATGGAATGATGCCGTTATTACGTTGATTTTGAAACCTGGTAAAAATCCGACTAATCGTACATCCTACAGACCTATCTCACTACTGAATAGTGACTACAAGTTGTTTTCCAAAATCGTAGCGGATAGATTAAATAGAGTCGTAAACAACTTAATACATCCGGATCAGAAGGGCTTTTCGAAGGGCAGATACCTCAACGAGTTGACATATGAATTGATTGGAGCTATAGATATGGCGGTATCGTTTGATTCCCCTTTGGGGATTATCACAATTGATGCAGCTAAAGCCTTTGATCAAGTAAGTTGGGGCTATTTAAAGTTTTTGTTAAGAAAAGCTCATTTTGGAAGTAATTTGTGCGGGGTAGTAAATCAAATCTATAGAGCCCCAACTGCTAGAATACTTGTGAATGGGAATCTTACCGGTCCAATTGTTATTGCTAGGGGCACTAGACAGGGCTGCCCGTTATCTCCTGTATTATTCAACTTATATATGGAGCCCTTTGCAAGGAAGATTCGGCGGAATATGGTGATCTCCCCCTTCTGTTGTCAGGGTTGGGAGAAAAAATTAGCCTTGTATGCTGACGATCTTTTGCTTTTTACAGACAATTTATCAACGGCATTTCCTGAGACTCTTAGGCTAGCTGAAGAGTTTGGTAAGGTTTCTAGGTATCACGTGAATGTGGAAAAAACATAGATTATGGCCTGGAACATGGATTATAAATCTGTTTACTGCAAGAAGGAATTTAGATATTTGGGAATTTTGATACCTCAAAACATTAATCAATTAGCAGAGAGGAACCAGGTAAAATTGCTGCTAGAATGTAAGGGCCTATTAAAAGGCTGGACCCATCTCCCTTTATCAATTATTGGCAGGGTTAATCTGGTAAAATGTCTATCCTTCCAAAGTGGAATTTTCTGTTTTCTACTTCTCCACTCCCTATGCAGAAAAAATATATAGAAAAAATGCAGTGCTTGATAAACTACTTTATTTGGAATTCTAAGGGGGTTAGAATTTCCAGGAGAAAGTTGAGTCGGTGTAAGCAAAAGGGTGGTTTGGCATTACCTGAACTGCAATATTATGCTTGGGCTTTTCTTTTGAAAAATTTTAGAGCTTTCTCCGCTTCGGACTCTACAACCACGGGTTTAATGTTCAAGATAATGGCTTCTAATATCAAGGGTGCGTCAACTAATTTCATTTTTAAATTCGGGGACCCTAAATTCTTCAAAAAGATAAGGCTGAAAATTATGCGGGGACTAGCAGAATGCTGGTATCAGATTAGACGATCGGCAAAACTCACCTATTATTAAAATTTTAATGCACCTATTTGGGATTCCCCGGGTACCCCAGAATGTTTTCAAGATATTTTAGCGATAAAACTGGCTGGAGTAGAGTACTGGGGAGAGTTGTTTCCTGAAGGGGATCTTCTTTCCTGGGAAGAATTGGTGCTGAAAACGGGGGGTTCTCTGTCTAGGTGGAAGTTTCTGCAAATAAGAGAATGGGCTAAGGGGATTAAGGAAGGTGTTGGGATGCATAACCCTTTGGATGAGATCATCCCGAGCCCTTTAGTAGGTCCCCACAAATTGTCAGCTTGGTATTAGGGGATCCTAGAAGGAGTAGACGGCGAGTTTGATCTTCCCACAGAGTTGTGGGAGATTTCTTTCCGGAAGAGTCTGTTAAGAGGTGGTGGAAAGAGTTGTTAGCATTGCTTTATGGTATTGTGAAACCTGCTGCGCTGAAGAAAAACCACTACTACACGATACATAGAGTTTACATCTCTCCTGAGAAGTTATCCAAAATGAAGGGTGGGCAGGAGGTGAAATGTCCAAAATGTGGTTTGGCTCAAGCAACAGATATTCATATGTTTTGGGAATGTTTGGATGTTCGACATTTTTGGGAAGGAGTATGTGGAACAATTTCGAGTATATTGAAGCGGGGAATAGAGCCCTCCTTACAGTTGATAATCTTCGTTCAAGCCCAGGATCGGCAGGGGCGGCCTGGCACATCGATTGACAAGAAGTTAGTATTTTATGCAATAGTGCTGGGGAGGCGAGAAATGTGTAGAAAATGCATGTCGAAGGCCCCGCCAGGCCATGCAGAATGGCTTAGGGATGTTTTCAGCACAGCAGATTTGGATCAATCAATAGGGGGAAAGGATAGGGTGCGAGGGAATTTTTGGGTACCATTGTTGGATTGGAAATCAGATCATTGATGTATGTAATTGTACTGTACTGAATGTTGGAATTGAAATGGTTCCGTGCTATTGGTCCAATGATTATATACCCTGCTCTGAAATCCTTAGGGAATTGGGACAGTCTAAGGATTGTTCGAGAAGAGAGGGTAACACCTGGCCGAGAAAAACTTCCCACATGTTGGTTGATAAGCAAAGGAGGTTTCACACATTGCCTAGGGTGAATGAGGAAAAAAACAAAACAAAAAAAACTCCCAACAAACTACAGAAAATTCATTAGAATCCGTCTGGATCCAATCCTCCACGTCTCCAGAACTGAAATGCCTCATCTCAGATGTCTATATCACAACTACAGATCAGCTTCTAAACTCAACATGAAAATTGAAGAAGTGATCAGCTCATGTAACCTGGATATATTCTTCTTCACAGACACTTGGCTCTCATCTATTCTCAACCAGATTTGGAACCCAAATCCCACACAGTTAGACCTCGAGAGATGTTGTAGGCAATCTTAAAGCCTGTATCAAATGTACCTCACAAATACCCTATCAGCTCTCAACCTTGCAATGCCTCTTCATTGAGATCAAACTATCAGACGCGAAACTTGTCATAATCCACACTATCTACCATTCACAAGGAGAAGATTTGCTATTTGTGGAAGAAATTATTGAGTTCATTTCCAGCTCCACTAGAAAACAAAACTTTCTTCAAGACTTCAGTCATAACAAATACTGATTTAAAACAAATTTGCACCAGGAAAAGCACACAAATGGAACGACTGGATAATCTTGGCAAGACGAAAAATAAAAAATGACTATCCCATTGCAGTCAACCGGTCCACCAACTTGCTAATAACTTTCAAACTACTATGTTGCTAACAAAGGAATTGGGTTCAACCAAAACACCCAAAATGTTAGAGCAAAATCTTCAAGGGAACATACCTAATTTCCCTCAAAACAGAATCTGTACAGATCTTAGGACTACCCCAACTGACAAGGACCCCAACTGCTTTCTAACCAGGATTAACAAAGCTTTTCCAGAGGTTGCACATGAATTGGTCCCAAAGAAACTAAAAAGCCTAAGGTCAAACATAAACAGATATTGGAACTCCAAAGACTATGTAATTGAAAGTAGGGCCTACAACATAAGTGAACAGGTCTGACACAAAAAAACTATATTGAATCTTTTAGCTCTGTACTCCTCACACAAAGAATTTAAAAACACACCCTAGAAGCCACAGCTAACTCTATCAAAAATGAAACCAAGAAACCTTTCAAACTAGTCAAGAACCTCACCACCATACAGGCGCCTATGCAACTATGAGTATTCAACAATAAAGAAACCTGTGAAATTTTCTCCAGATTCTTTCCCTTCCAATATATGAGCAATAGGACTCTCCTTAGCTGCGACTGCCAAAAGCCATCCAGCAATTCAACTAAGTCACCAAATCACCTAGAAATGGCCAACTTTCAAAGAAGTAACACAAGCTATCATCTCAAACATCTGCAACCTAAACCCCTGCAGCCACGTTCTGAACCAATC
Organism: Pleurodeles waltl; assembly: GCF_031143425.1. Lineage (NCBI taxonomy): Eukaryota > Metazoa > Chordata > Amphibia > Caudata > Salamandridae > Pleurodeles > Pleurodeles waltl. Next base: position 1,344,661,160 of record NC_090445.1, read on the forward strand.
TCTGTGAAAATCATTAAAAAAACATTGCTGATGCCTACACTCCTCATCTAAATAAAATGATAAATTCCCTTGTACAACTGGAAAGTTACAGATTTCCTCAAAGTAAGGCAATATCTCCTCTACCAAAAAAACACAACACTGACACAGAAGATATAAACAATTTCCGATGGTATCAAATTTTCCATTCATTGCAAAAGGATTAAAAAGTTGTGTGGAAAAACTACTGTAAATCCCTATAGAAGAAAAACAAACTGCTTGATTCCCTCCAATCAGGACCCAGCGCTTGATGTGGCACAGCACCCACTATGCTACATATAATAGATGACCCATTCACAATCTTAGAGACAAAAGTGATTCACACCTGTTGATCCTACTTAATATATTGGTGGCCTATGACACCATTAACCATATATCAGTGACAAAAATCAATAAGGAGAGGATGGGCCTTGAAAGCAGGGTGCAACATGGTCTGAATCATACCTCTCAAACCAATCCCAACTGATAAAAATACCTAACAACATATCAGCATCCTCACCACTCACATAAGGAATTTCCCAAGGTTCTATACTCTCTCCCTCCATCTTCAATCCAAACGTGGAACTCCTAACCTCTCTTTCACACAATTCAAACATACCATTGTACCTACACACAGAAGACACCCAACTCCTCATAAAGATCTCCTTCCCTGAGAATGTTAACACACTGGGATCTGAACTATAAGGCTATTAATCATGAATGACCAAATATCACCTCAAACTTTACCCCCAGAAAACTTTCCTTCAGAAACTCCCATAAGCAATTGTGCCTGAATTCTTCAAATTTTATGGACAGAAAGTCCTTAATTGTTGACTTCACGAAACCCTGGGTTTCAACCTCAACAAAAACCTAAATCTTCAAACCCCCATCAACACCAAACAAGGGAATCAAAAGGTTCATCTTGAACGACGACTTCAAGACCTTAGTCAAATCTCCAGTGCCCACTAAATGTGACCATGAAAATGCCCTCCTAACCAGCATTCCCAAAACTCGCACAGCCTCTCTAAGGATATGCTAAACTCTGCAGAACGCCTGGAATCAGGTGCCAATAGAAGTAACTACATTGTTGCTGTACTGGCCAGCCTCAAATAGCACACAATCAAAGCTAGAAACTTCCTCAAGCTACACTGCACTCTCTACAAAACCATTAACCACAAAACACTAAACTCCCTTCTCTGCAAACTAATAATTTCAAATGGATCATGTCTAGACAGAAGCATTGAATCCTTCGGTTTTTAAACCTCTTTGTTCACAAAATGCTGAAGAAGGAACAAATCCTTCCCAGGCTGTGACCTCAAGATCCAGAACTCCCTCTGAATGGCCACAAGAACCTGTCCCTTTCTAACCATTTTCAAGAAAGAACTCAAACCATACCTTGAAAATCAGCTTCCACTATCTTGACTCAACACCAAGATATGCTCAAGAACACATTGAAACCTCAATTCGCCATCATGCATGCATCGACAAACAACCAGTACCACAGTCACCCTCCTGTATATCTGCAAAGTGGTCTGCAGTGCAACATACTTTTTCTATTGTAAACCCATCCATAAAATGAGAAAAGTCAGAAATAGAGAGACCGGGGTGGAGAGAGAGTGAGAATGTGTCCAAGTAGGGATCTTCACTCTTGTCAGGGTAAGGGAGTCACACAGCTAAGATAACCCCTGCTCACCCCCTTGGTAGCTTGGCACAACCAGTCAGACTTATTTCAGAGGGAATGTGTAAAGTATTTGTACACACATTAACATAGTGAAAACAGCACAAAAGTACTCCATACCAGTTTAGGGCCTGGTGTTGCACAGACCACAGGTACAGTACCTTGGAAAATGAAGAAATAAAGAATTATAAGAAGCTAAGGAGGTGAGGGGTCACGGGAGCTGGTGCGGTGTCAGTTCCTTACTACTAATGTGGAGGTGAGGAATCAGTTCCTTACTGCTAGGCAAGAGAGGTGAGGCGTCAGTTCCCTACAGTTGCAGGGCATGTGATACGGCATCAGTGGTGAGGTCTCAGTTTCTTATGATAAGGCCAGGTCGATGAATCCACCAGGTCAAGACACGGGCCTTAATTTTGCTGTGTCGCAATCACACTACAGGCCACAGGTGCTGTGGTGGAGTTGGGTGTCACAGACATTGATGACACAGACCTCAGGACTCATAAAGTTTCTGAACTTCGGTGGTGCTTCAGAGGCATTAGTCACAGTCGTTGCACTCAGAAAGGACTACGGTTCCAATGCAGGCAGAGGTACAGAGTCAGATGGCAGAATGGGGAATTTGTTGCTCTAGAGTCGAAGTGCTTGTTTCTTGTTGTTATACCAGAACTCACTTTCAAGGGCCCAGGAACTGGATTTGGCACCACTTGACAAGTCAGAACTCTCAGCAAGAGAGCCCAGGCAGAGGAAGTCTTTGGTGTCCCTGAAATTTCTTAAAAGAAGAAAGCTCAGTCCAAGCCCTTGGGGAACCTTTACACCACTACACACATCCATGCTCCCCAATACTCCTACTCACCTGTACCTCTGGCCGACCAGAGAGCTTGGCATACAGGGGCAGGAGTACACACTGCGGCAATCATGATACGCTAAGATTGGCCATTGACAACCATATTAACCAATGAATTTGTGCACAGCGGTAAACACCGCCTAACGATATTACGTCAACCGCTAGCAGTAGGAGGTCACTTCCACCACAACACTTCTGGATTACAGGGGGCAGACATTTTGGCCTTAACTACGCAGTTATAAAACCCTCATCTCCACAATGCAGGCCCTATTGTCCCCTAAACACCCATAGGCATGTAACAATATACATTACCTTACCTGACCTGTCCTGATATATCATTGTGGTCAAGATGCTGTAATATTACATACACTAAGCATTAGTGTCGTCTATAATCATGCCAGCAGTGCTGAATGAAACAATGTGTTCATATGTATGTGTGTTCCTCACACATGTTTTAAACTCCTCCTAAGTATAGACCCTTGTGGCGAGGAAGGGCGCCATTGGTGTACAGACCACTTGTTGATTTGCGGACCATGGTGGAGCGTCACATCATTATCAATTACAGACTCACTCGTGCAACTATTGATGAACTGTGTGCATTACTGGATCCAGCACTGACACTGGCAAATCGTAATCAGCATGCCATCCCTACTGAAGTGCAGGTGCTCTCTGCACTCCATTTCCTGGCCATGGGCTCATTTCAAGTGACAGTGGCCACGGATGCAGGTTTTTCAAAGCCAATGTTTAGCATAATAATGTCCAGATTACTGAATGCATTTGTATGACACCTACAGTCCTCTGTAAGTGCTGACTTCCCTGCCATCAAGTCGGACTTCTATGCCTGTGCCAACATACCCCATGTGATAGGTGCCATGGATGGCACCCACATAGCTATCATCCCCCCAAGAGTCAGTGAAAAGGTGAACAGAAACAGGAACAACTTTCATTCCATGAGCATTCAATTGGTGTGTACTGCAGACCAGTACATCTCACATGTGAATGTCATGTTCCATGGATCTGTCCATGATTCCTTTGTGCTGAGGAACAGTAGTGTGCCACACAAGATGGAACAACTACAAAAAGACAGAGAGTGGATCAAGCTGGATGTTTCTGACACTGATTGCCACATAGCTGTACCTTTTTCTAGGTGATTCTGGCTATCCCAACTTGCATTGGTTTCTGACACCAGTGAGGAATCCTGGAACAGATGCTGAGAGAAATTCCAATGAGGCCCATGGATGCACTAGGAGGGGGACAGAGCGCACAATAGGTCTGTCTGAAGGCTAGATTTCATTGCCTACATATTTCTGGTGATTCTCTGGCCTATGGGCCTGAAAAGGTGTATAGAATAGTGGTGGCTTGCTGTGTGCTGCACAACGTGGCTGTGAGAAATTCTATCCCCCTCTTGGAGGAGGAGGGTGCTGTGTATCCATACCAGCTTCCTCAGAGAGGGGATGAAAGAGATGGTGATGATGAGGAGGGGAAAGATGTAAATACCAGGACAGGACCCAACTGATACAACTCTACTTCCAGTAACGTTGTGGGACAATTAAATGAGATTGCTGTCTGTGCATCATACTGTCAGTGTGCCTTGCATCTAGGGGGGTGTTGGGTCAATACTCATTGACCAGGTCTGCATAGGACAGATTACAATATAGTAGAAAAGTTCAACACATCTGTAGGCACAACAACATGTAAGGTGTGTGGTGCATTTCCTGCTACTCATATAACAATACAAGAGTTATCATACAGTTACATCCATACTTCACTTGTTTAAACTTGCTGACAGGGGACATTGTAACAGGTGAAAAGGTGTTTAATTTGGTGGTGGATTAAATTGTGCAGATTACAGTGATGGGAGTGGGCTACTGGTGCTTGTACAATATGGCTACATGGTTGCAGCATTGTTGGCAGTAGTGGTTTGGTGGTAGATTCAGTGGGACACTTGGAGGACAGTTCTTGCCAGAGTAACTTCTTTGAGGGGGCCTTGTTCTTGGCAGGTGTTCCTGTGCCATATCTGGGCCTGAGGGTCAGTTTGGGCACCTGGTGTTAGCTGGTACAGGTAGAGATGGATGCCCCTTGTGTGTCCTGAGAGGGTGGTATGTGTGCAGCTGCTGCTGATGCTGTTGTTGTCCGGTCTGTATCCTGGCCTGTAGTAGGGGGCGGGTTCATGCAGGTTTCACACTTTGGGGCCATGCACGTTGCTTTTGTGAGGTTAGCAGTGCGTTTTTGCTTAGGATGTGGAGGTGCATTGTGGGTGTTTTAGGCCATTATGATTCCTTGCAGGGGTGGGTGGCTGTGCACAGGGGGAGGGATGTGGGCCTGTTAGTGGGTTTGTGGGCATGCAGGGTGACTGGATGTAGAGATTGTGGCCTGGGTGGGGTTGTGGTCCTGGTGGTAGTTGAAGGGGTGAGGTGGTGCATTCATTCCAGGTGTGATGGATATGGGGTATTTGTAGATGACTTACCCAAATCCATTCCTCCAGTGAGTCCAGTCAGTCCCTCAGGGTGCAGGATGGCCAGCACCTATTCCTACAAGTGAGTGTAGTTGGGTGGTGTTGGTGAGGTCCTCCCCCAGTTTTCTGGTCTGCAATGTGGAGCCTGGATACCATGGACAATATACAATGCCAAGAAATGTGTAATGGAACATCTGAGGGCCATAAAGAATTTGGATAAACAGTATTCAGTGGCCAGGCATTTTAAATCTACCCATGGAAAAAAAATACCAATTGTTGAAAGTTCTGTTGATTGGATTGTGTTCCTATATGTAGGAGGGGTTGGAACAGAGTTCAGGTGTTAGGACAACTTGAATCTAAATTAATTATTAAATATAAAATGTTACATCCTGAAGGTTTACATAGGAATGAAGAATTATCTGCACACTTAGGGTGAGTTGATGAACAATAAGATAGAACTGTGAATTTTAAATGTAATACAAAATATTTTGGGCTTTGTACTTTTTGATACCCATGATCTTGTCTGAAATGCCTCTCTATTTGAATACTAATGATTAGTTTTCTATGAAAAGTTGTTTGTGTGTGTCACATGGGTTATATGTGTTTTTATATCCATATTTACTTGTAATCAGTTTCCTTTTCTTACTGTTTTTTCACAGGTAGGATGTAAGCCATTAAAATATATAAAGAAATGCAAGAGAGCCATTTATGTCTAGTTGCAGTGGTATCTCGCGCTGGGCTGGGATAATACACAGTTTGGATTTTTTGTTTGTTTGTGTATTGTGGTTTATAGCTGTACCTGAGTGATAATATGGAATTTAATAAGATATAACCCTGATGGGGAGTATGTCCACTTGGGCTGATTCAGTTACTGACATATATTTGATCAAAGGGCGTTTGTATTTGTTTTTTGAGAATACAGTAATTCTTTGAAATGACAGGAAATATTAACATGATAAAGTAGTAATGTTTGCTATTAAATTAGTATTGGGTATGGAAATATATTGGAAAAACTGTTTATTTAGTGAACCATGGTGCAATAATAGGCTACTTGGGCATGGTTTCAATGTAATCTGCAATTTTGGTGATTGCAGTATCAAATGAGATGAGATAATTTGTCAAATGCAAGTGTTGAATGATTATTGTTATGTATCAGCTTAATTACATCATTTCCTGTTTGGCAATATTAGAAAGGTGGTTAGCCTGAATAACAAACGGAGAATTAAGGTATTGGAATAACTGTTTATCTAGTAAAAGGAGAAGTGAAAACAGCCCACTAAGGCATGAGCTTAATGAGATGACACTAGTGAAATGCAAATGTCTAATGATGCTTGTCATGGAAAGTTAATAAGATCTAGTCTAATTTCACCATTTCTGTTTTATAATTTGAGAAATGTGGTCAGCCTGAATGACAAATGAAGATCTAAGGTGTTCAATAATGCCCGCCGTGTTTCTGTAACATGAATAGAGAACTTTGGCTTTAGTCCGTTTGCACTATTTAAGGAGGGAAGATGATTTCAAGCAGCGTGGGCTCCAGAACCCACAGGGTTTGCTTGTCTGCCTGCACAATTTAATGAATGTATACGCTCTGTGCAAAGAATCCACAGCACGTTTCTTTCTACTGCGTTTGATGAACATGGAGGAGATTCTTTTATTGATGGACATATGAGACGTTGCTACCCTGCTGCTGGCTGACCGTCGGAAAGTGGCAGGGAATCAGCGATCTGGAAGTAGAGATGGATAAAGTATTTCCCTAGACCATCCCCACATTGTGAAAACTCGTTGGTGTGACAGAGTGGATGAATTGACTCTGAGCCACCCTTTGATGGGAACGGAATCGGAGCGCTGAAGTGGGGGGAACCCTGTATACCGGTTTGAAACCGCAAGGGAGGTGAGGGGGCTAATTTAGCTGTGTGATTGCTCGAATTCCAGATGAAGTGATGAAGCGAAGGGGTTGACAGGACCGACGGGGAGTTCTTTGTGAAGAACCAATACTGGAAGACAGAGTGTGTCAAAAGTGGATGTTTAAGAAGAGAGGCAGCAGGTAAACTGTTCACTCACACAGGAAGGCAAAGAGTGGATCAGAGGGGTGCAAATGGACAAAATGAGGATTATGCAAAAAAACTATTGTGGGACAATTTATGGAAATCTTTGAAACAAGAACATTCCAAGTGATGGGAAGCTACCGCACTACAAAAGTATGTTTCCCGTGATAACACAAATGTCCTAATTAGAAAATTATTAATGAATGTTAATGAAATTGGTAGAAAATGATTAACGTAGAAAAATAATGTGCACGTTTGAAATTGTGACCTCGGAGATTGGCCACCAGTATTCACGAAATTTGCTAAAATATAATTAATCCACATGAAATATTGAAAATGTGTTAGATTAATGTAGTAATATGTAATATTGAGAGTTATAACCCATGTTTTACAACAATTGTAGGCCTTAGCGTGTGTCTTGGCCTAGTCTTGCCAGACCTCATGTAGAAGCTGTATTGATTAACTTTCAATGAAAAATGCTGACAAGATGAACTAACCATGTTTAATAAAATTTGCTTAGCTGAAGCTTCTATGTGAACCGGCGGAGAGGAGATGATGGAACTAGAATTGTATCAACTGGTGTACAAAGCGCATTGGGTGTACTTTCCCAGGACTCAAACAATGAAAACAGTGGCTGGAGAAGAAGATGCAACATTTTCAACACCTGACGAGCCAGATGATGAGGACATCGTAAAGTGGACCAATCAACGACATGAGAACTGTGAAATATTTGAAATCATAGATTTGGTGCATAGACATTATTGGTTAGGGTAAACACATACAATTAATTGACCAATTAGAAATTGGGGGATAGACTGGGTGACTTTGATATAGCAACGTGACAGAGGGAAAAGACTTCAGACCTTATTCTGATTTTGTGATGCGATATTGAGAAGAGAAGAGATTTGAGATTCTATCATGGGGCTCATACTCTCTGACTGAGAGCCTGATGTGATGCTGATCGACTGATGACCTGAGGAAGAAGACTGACTCTGTTGCTGATCCACACTGAGGATAGGTAGATATGACAATGTGACTGAATTATATTTTGTGCCTTTTCTTTCTAGGTACCAACTGCACTGTCTAAATAGTATTTTTAGCTAGATGTTTTCTAAATTTTCGTTTTCTAAATTGTTTTGTATGAAGTCCCACATGCTGTTGCTAATATGGTTTAGGTGAGGGTTTTCCATTCCATGACAATTGACAGAGCACAGAGACAAATGATTGATGGACTAATTTGCTGAACTCCATGACACAAAATGACTTATTGCCTTTGATTCATTTTTTTACCTATGCTAATTCTTTAGAATGTACTCTGATGCAAGTTTTGATTAGGTTATGTTTTTGGTGCCTTCTAATGAATTAATGCCGGATTTTGTTTGAGTTGAATTGAGTTTGAACTAATCTCACAATTTAGTATTGTAACTAATAGGAAAATAAAATTACTAAAACGCATACTGAGTTGCGGTTATCATGACTGAAGAGTCACGGTGTGTTGCTATTGTCTTTGTTGATTATTAATTAATGCTTTGTCTAATGGTTATTCAATTTTGTGTATTGATTACTGAGAACATTGGTCACACCGTAGCTAGGATACTGCATGTCAATCAAAAGGTTCATCAACCTATGCGCATCCCCTTGTAAGTTTACTTATTAAGGACCGGCGCGCCAACAGTTTTTGGTAGCAGCTTGATGGTTCATTTCCTTGGAGAACTAGTTATGTGGTGACTGATGGTTATGGTGGTAGTTTAAGATAGGTCAGTTATTCATCATTGTTGAGATTTTGATTTTGTTTTCCGAAATGGCAATTGTAGCAAGAATGATGTCCCCTTAAACTCAGAAATTACTTTCCCAGATCCTGGATCCTGCTAGTAGAGTTGGGTATGTTCTCAGCGTTCTAGTGATAGTGTGAGATATACGTCACACTTCCACAGCTTATGCAAATCGCAGGTGAATTGTGACATATGTGAGGGAAATTAGGGAGTCTGCGTACGCCAAATGAGGTTTTAGTAGGAGTGTGGGTACTCCATAGTATGAGAGTAGGGAAGTCATCGAACGTCACATGAGTGTGGCGCTTTGTGCTAAAAAATTGGCCACGTGGTTGTTGATGTATGGACCCTGCGTGGTCTAAGACTCCAGAGCATATTGACAAATTTAGGAGACACTTGGGTGTATAGTAATCTATGTGGTTTAGTAGGTTGATAGGGCGTGGTAAACAAGTCGGGGTGTGAGCTAAAGTGGGTGAGAGAAAAATTTTGACTGAGATACGGTGAGTCCTATGTTCACCAGGACAGACCCATTGATTAGCTGAGAGTAAAATTTGCGGGTCGAATTTTACTTGCAAATCTGGAAGATTGAGAAAGTGGAATAGCTGCATGAGCGAAAGGGCCATTAGTGAAAATCCGTAAGATCTCTGAAGCGATTGTGTTACCTTCCCCTAGTAAACTAGCTGATTTGTTTTTGGATTTTGGTTAGTGCTCGCAATTTTTGCATTAGTTGTGAGGCTCAGAGTTTTAGGAGGACGAGCCGCAAGACTTTGTCAGCCGCATTACGTATGAGTGTGATGTCATTGGAGCCGCGTTGGGATAGGTTGGTTAGTGAGAAGAGTCGCGCACAGATTGGCAGCCATCCGTGAGAGACAATTGGTTGAGTGTGTGGGTCAAAGGAGTCTTGGGAGTTAAAGGCATTTCCTGATTTAATTTGAATACACAAAAGTAGAAAATATGAAGTTTTTCAAGGCAATTAAGAGTACCCTAAACGGAGATACCTATCTTAAAGTGACTGTTGGAGAGCCTACCCCTACAGAAAATTCTCCGGCTTAGATTGTAATGGAGGAGCAATGTGTTGTGCCATGCCTTTGGTTAAAGCAGTGGTGCAAATTAACAGAGAAACAGGGATTTTTTGCGTTTCATGAGCATGGAGCATTTAATTTGAGAATTTCGGACCACTTGCAGATGGCGCTGTATGAAACCAGGCCCCTTCTGAGACCAGCTCAGTTTGAGGCTTTAGTAGTTTGGGAGCTGATAGCAAGACAACAGCAGGAAATAAAATTCCAAAAAAGAGTAAGAAAGGTAGATAAGTCTTTAGCAGAAGCAAGACTGGATTGGGAACAGAAAAAGTGGAGAGCAGTGACCTTGCAGGATGTTAAGCTATTTCCTGCTATTACACATGAAGGTGAGTTGGAAGGGAAGAAAGCCACTAGCAAAAGTGATAAGAGTTCACCTGGAAGTAAAGAAGCAAAAAGGCCTTCCATAGTAGAGGAAGAATCAGATGATGAAGATCTTATTACTCAGATACTGAGGGACCGACCTCCACCATATGTGGTGCATGAGGGGGGTCCAAGTACTAGTTGTGATCCAACAGGTGCAAGGAGTGATACAGAGTACTTCTAACGTGTTGACTGCTTCAGTGGTCCAGTCACAGACACATCTGCCACCGATACAGAGAATTTATCCTGAAGTACTGATTCCTGAGACAAGTTCATACTTAGTGGTGCCTACAGAGCAAGTGGTTCCAAGACCGTTGTTGGTTCAGGCTGAGCCAACTCCGATATTGATGCCCCAGCCACAACCACAAGGTATGCCGAGGTTTACACCAGTGACAGGGACACAGTCAGATTTAACCCCGGTAATGAATCAGACTATGGGAGTAGAGTAGCCCCTAATGCAATATCGCTGCTGATTACTGTTGGTTCGGCAGTACCATTGTTTGCTCAGAAGAATCAATCACAGGGGAACAGGGTGAGATGTCACAAAGGCTCATAAGGAGGGGGACAAGGGAGCATGTGCAGGCAGTTTCTTCCATGAGTCAGACTTTTGATGGATCAAGGTCACTAATGGATCTTAGTCCACTTGTTGCACTTCCTGATACTATAAATGGTCCAAGTGTAAGTCAGAGCTAAAAACATTTGACCCCGCAACCTCCAAGTGCAGTGGTACAGCAGGTGCCATCACAAAATGTGAATAACATCATGTTACAGGGATTGACAGCACAGCAGCTGAATGAGTGGTTAGATAGTCTGAACACCTCACAGAATGTGTCCAAGAGTGAAGAGCAGATTGATTGTGTTATTTTGAGTACAGAAATAACAACTAGTTAAAAGATCAATGGGGGTGAATAGGTTAGAATCCTATACAGAAGAAGAGCTGAGATACTTGTGTCCGAGAATCACAAGAGAAGTGTGAAAGATACATCAGAGATTGCCAGACTTTGCAGAAAAACACGATATAGAAATCAAGAAGACAAAACTTTTGAAAAGGAGCTACAGGTTAGATTTTGAGGCAAAGGATTTTGAATACATGAGGTCAGCCGGAATGAAGGCGCACCTTAAAGAACTATTGCAGAGTGCTCAAACTTGGGGAGCATTAGAAAAGTGGGAAGGCAGATGGGCAAAGAAGAAAGATAAGAGGAAATTAGATTCACACGAAGGGTGTGAAGGTGTACAAAAGGATAAGGATCCAGTAAAGATTTTAGCAATGAGGGAGATTCCAGATGAGCAGTTTGTTCATGTTCCTTGGCACAGGAGTGATATTCTATCATTCACAAATGATTATCCAAATCTGAGGGGAAACCGGTTGATGGTATCAGCAGACAGACAGGTTTGTGAAGCTATCAAAATTTCTGTGGGAAGATCTGAATACTTTATTGGAAATAGTGGTTCCAGCTGTTTTGTGGATTGAGGGTAAGAGAGCAGTAGATTGGCCGACAAATCAACCAGAAAGGGATAGAACGACAGTTGCACCATCACCTGAAGTAGTGAAGCATTATTATAAGGTGACTAAATTTCTAAAGATGAGAATTTTAACCTAAGAATATCGACTGGCAGATGATTGACAGGACAGAGCAGGAGGTAAAGGAGTCGATACATGCATACTATGAGAGATTGTTAAAAGCGTTCAAGGAGTACAGTGGCAAGGAAGCGATCGAGCCAAAAGACATGTTGCATTTTGAGTTCAGGTTTATGGAAGGACTGAGACCTGAAATAGGTCAAATGATTAAGAGTCATTTGATTTGTTGGCAAGCAAAGCCGATTGATGAGGTATTGCAGTATGGGAAATACTGTAGTGACAAGATTGAGTTGAAGTAGAAAAAGCTGATGGAGAAGACGATGGTGATACAGATTAAGGCAACACAAACAGGAGTGCAGGGAACTTCAGCCTCAGATGAGAGGTAAGGGTCGCAGAGGCAATATGAATTGTGGACCAGAGTTGGGTATTGTAGTGATTCAGAATGACGTGCAAGGGAATAAGAAGATGTTACCGTGTCACATTTGCAGAGCCGTGGGACACTGGAAGCGAGAATGTCCAATGATGGTGCAGGAAGGTGTTGTTCAGCAAAATGGTGATGTCAATTCATTTCAAAATGTAAGAATGCCAAGGATGAAAGGTCCTAATCCAAAATTCCAGAATAACATAAATCAGATGCAGAGTTTTCAACCCATGCCTCCTGCACAGTTGACCCAGTTGCAACCAGTGCAGCAGCAGATTCCTATGGTACCTAGACAGCAAATGCTGGGACCTGAAGCCCCGATGGAGCAGCAACAAGTGATACTTCCTCAACAGGTCATGGGTCAAAGACAAGACAGACGTATAAACACAGTGCACCAATTCCCATTACACAGTGAGAATGAAATAAATGGTGAATGGATGAGTGATAGTTCTGATGAGGAGCCATGTGTGCTTGCAGCTTCCTTAGAAGTAGGCCAGAGAGGACCCTATGTGAGAGGGAAGGTGATGGGCCACAAGGTCTCATTTGTGGTGGACACAGGAGCTACACGCTTTACAGTAAGAAGTGCAGAAGTCCAGAATTTGCCTCTTTCAGGAAAAACAGTTCAGGTCGTGGGGGTAGCGAGTAAGCATTTGGCGAATCTGACCACAGATTCAGTGCAAGTTGAGATTGGTAACTTCCAGGGACTGCATACGTTTGTAATCTGTGATTCGAGTCCAGTATCCCTATTGGGAAGGGACTTATTGTGTAAAAAAAGGTGTTCAATTACTTGTTCGAATGATGAAATTGAGATTCAGATCAATAGTGATGACAAAGAAGACCCAGGTCCAGAACTTGAGAGTGAAGCTGCAAATGAAGAGTACCCATTGTTTGACTTTTTCCCAATGTTTACAGTGAAAGAGCTTCATTCTGATTTGCAGGGAATAGTACAGGAAAACATGTGGGATCTGACGGGTAAAGAAATGGGTTTGATCAAGGGAGTGGACCGATTAAGGTTACTTTGAAGCCAAACGTACTGTTTCCGCAGCTTCCATAGTACAATATGGCACAAGATGTCTTGATGAAAATGGCACAGATTATTGGAGATTTTGTGAAGGAGGGAGTCTTGAAAGAAGTGCTGAGCAGCCCATGTAATTCTCCGATAATGGGTTTGAAAAAGCCGTGTGGGAAGGTGCAAATTGTATAGGATTTGAGGAAAGTAAATGACATGGTGGCCAAGTGTCATCCTGTGGTGCCAAATCCAGCAGTAATAATGTTCCACATTCCATGTGATGCAGAATGATTCACAGTAGATGATTTGCTACAAGCTTTCTAATCTGTGCCTATTCATGAGGATAGTCAGTTTCTCTTTAGTTTCAAATTCCTAGACAGAGTCTACAGCTGGTGCAGACTTCCTCAAGGGTACACAATCACCATCCTTGTTTGTCCAGATCTTGAAAAAGAACTTGGAGTCATTGGAATTGCCATTTCAATTGACTCTGGTACTATACATTGATGATTTGTTGATTGCATCCAAAACAACGGACGAGTGTAAGTACAACTCAAATGCCCTGTTGAATCATTTGGGAAAGTTTGGTCATAAAGTGTCACCACTGAAGTTGCAGTACTGTCAGAAGACAATGAAATATTTGGGTCACCAAATTGAAAAAGGATCGAGGAGGATTTCCAGAGAAAGGATTACAATGATATGGCAGAAAGTCCCCCGACTTCACAGAGAGATGTGAGGATGTTTCTGAGAATGGTAGGTTATTGTCATCAGTGGATTACAAATGTTGCTGAGATTTCAAAGCCATCACAGAAGCTGACACATAAGGATATCACTGATCCCTTAGCATTAGACCAGGAACAGATGAAAGCATTCACTGAGTTGAGAGAGAGTTTGTACAGAGCTCCAACGTTTGGTATGCATTGATTACACAAAACCTTTCACATTGTTTGTCATGAGCATGATGCATGTTCTTTGTCTGTCTTGACTCAGGTCCATGGAGGTGCTTATCACCTGGTAGCATATTTTTCAGCTACCTTGGACCCAGTTGCAGCAGCCTTACCAGGTTGCTTGCGTGCAGTGGCCACAGTTGGTCAAAGTATTTCACAGTATGAAGGAGTAGTGATGGAATATCTCCTGACGGTAATGGTCCCTCACTCAGTCGAGATTTTACTGACAAGGACAAAAACACAATACTTGACTGGTGCCAGACTGACGAGATATGTAACAAACATTTTGGGAGCACCTAATGCGACACTGAAAAGATGTACAGTGCTGAACCCGACAACTTTACTTCCAAGTGATACTGTTGAAATTGAAAAAGATGAAGACATTGAGCATGATTGTCTTGAGGTAACTGAGTTGTGCACAAAACCGAGACCTGACATCAGAGATACTCAATTGGAATAAAATGACCAAATTGTTTTTGTTGATGGTTCATGTCTCAGAGATGGTACAGGGACACTGAGAGCAGGATATGCCGTGTGCACAACTGCAGGTACCTTAGAAGCTTCCTGGCTTCGAGTAGTATATTCTGCACAAGTAGCAGAATTGGTTTCTCCTACCAGAGTGTGCCATGTTTCTGCTAGATTGAGAGTCACTATCTGTACGGATAGCCTATATGGATTTGGAATTGTTCATGATTTTGGTCAATTGTGGTCTCTGGAAGGTTTCCTGACCTCCACTGGTTCACCGGTGAGAAATGGTGAAAGAATGAAAGAGTTGCTGAATGCAATAGAATTGCCTGAAGAAATTGCCATGGTGAAATGCAGTGCACATCTAAAATCACAGGATTATCTGTCACTGGGAAATGGATATGCAGATCAAGTCGCAAGGTTTTGTGCATTGAACTGTATATAGTTCAAGGACAAGTGGGAATTGATGTCTGAAGAAGATACTACATGTACAAGTTTTGCATTAAAGGTAATCGACACATTAGAAGAATTGAAAACTTTGCAAAGTAATGTTGATAAAGAGAAAAAACGCTCATGGAGTAAAATGAAATGCGTTCAGAGGCAGGATGAGCTATGGGTATCAGAATAGGGTCAAATGGTTTTACCAAATAGTTTGGTGTCACAAATGGCGAGGTACTATCATGGTCAGGCACATATTAGGAGAGATGCCATGGTTCGTCTATTCAAAATTGATTGGTTTAACCCCAATTTTAGACAAGCAGGAGAAGCAGTTTGCCATCACGGTGTTATTTGTGAGCAATTAAATGCGGGAATTAGGACTATGGTAAATTTGAGCCACATTAGAAGAGCAGGAGGTCCATTCAGCAGAATGCAATTGGATTTCATTGAGATACCTGCGAGTGGAGGTTTGAAATATGTGCTGGTGAGTGTTGGCATTTTTAGTCACTGGATTGAAGCTACCCTACAAGAAGGAACGATAGCCTCACAGTAGCAAAGCTGTTGCTTAGAGAGTTAATACCACGTTTTGGATTTCCAATCTATTTAGAATCAGATAGGGGAACGCACTTCAATAGTGAGGTGATTACATTTTTGTGTGCAGCACTAAACATTGAGCAGAAGTTGCATTGTAGTTACCACCCTGAAGCATCAGGACTGGTGGAGCAGATGAATGGTACTTTGGAATCAAGAATTGCCAAAATGTGTACAGCCACAAATTTGATATGGCCAGATGCATTGCCCTTGATGTTGATGTCAATGAGAAATACACCTGACAAAAAGACAGGGCTTTCACCTCATGAGATCCTCAAGGGCAGAGCAACGAGATTGCCGGCAATTCCAGCCAATGAACTTGTCAATATTACAGATGACATGGTGTTGGATTACAGCAAGCATCTGGCTGATGTGGTTTACTCATTCTTTCAGCAGGTGGAGGCCACCACACTACCACGATTCACGATCCAGGGCACAACTTTAGAGACGGCGACTGGGTTGTTGTCTGAAAACATGTTCCCAAGACGTGTTTGGAGCCAAGTTGGAGAGGTCTGTATCAGGTGATTTTGACAACTATGACAGCTGTGAAGTGTGCAGGGATCCCGAACTGGATTCACGCGAAGAAAGTGGCATGTCCACTGGATCATGAAGAAGTGTTGTTGAGAGCACCAACAACTGTGAAGCAAGTTACAGCACCAGAACCAGAGACGGAACAAAGAGAATCTGAAGCTGAACCAGAACTTATGGAAGATGGTTCTATCACCCCTGTAAGGGATGAAAGTGAAGAGTTACAGGAGAGTGCTGAAGAATCTATCTCGACGGATGCAGCAGGAGAGCATAGCACAGCTGGGGTTCTCCCAGAAGTAGACGATTCTGAGAAACAAACAGAGCAAGTGCCAGACCAAGTCCGGGAGGGAGTTGAGCTGGATCAAAGCCAAAGTGATCTGACGCCTCCTGAGCCTGTTGTAGGTCCATCAAGAAAAAACACCATAGAAAAAGAAAAGGAGACAAGTCCAATCCTGAAGAAAATATTGACAGAAGGTTCAAGGAAAGGAGAAAAATTGCCTGAATCGCAAGTAGAGAAAAGGAAGGAAGCGGTCATCGATCAAACAATAGTGGAGGAAGTAGATACTACAAGAAAATAAGAATTGAGTTTAGGAGAGTAAAGTGGTGATTGAAAGTTGAAGAGAAAGAGAATAGCAAGTCAAATATACCCAGGTCCTGAATGGGCGTATGCAACCACAAACGAATGGCAACATGAGTTTAGGTCTTTTTGCTTTAAGTTCAGAGTCAATATTTTGATGTAACCTGAAGGCAATCAAGGAATTGGAATGTTGAAACAAACTTGAGAAATATTTTGAGAAAAGAGACTGTCAAAAGTAAACTGAAAAGACATTGATAACCTGATGTGACAAGCTGCTAATCAATCTTGACAAGGAGAAAGGTTCCTCCATGTGAAACAGAACTGCTGAAAGAAGAATTGTTTTTTTTATCCTGCTGCACTATTTTAAGTTACTTCTGCTTTCTGAGTCTTTACAGATCAAGACTGAGTTCAATAATCAGGTTAGAGATGCTAAGCACTGTAAATATATGAGCATTGGTTTGGCAATTATGTGTGGGATTGTGTTTATATTGTTGATTGTGGTTATGTCTGTTCTTGATGGGAAAGGAGCCAACCATACCTCTGCTTCTGAGACTAATACACTAGCAGCTGTGGAGAAGTTTAAGTTAGATAAAAAATATTTGCATGATTATACTAGTGCTCAAGGAGAACTTTCTATCAATATTTTCTACCGCTTATTGATTGAGTATGTTGAGACGATGGATGCAAGGGATTGCCTTGTGTGCAAGCAAATTCCTTTATCAGTCGAGGAAGGAGTTACTTAGCATAGTCTTCCACTAACCTACGGGATAAGTTATAGTCTGCTACTAACAAGGTTCTATGACCAGGAGTATATTCAATATTTTTACTCAAATCACAATGCAGTGTTTTTGTTTGTTCCAATTATTAGGTATCTGAGAAGGATAGCTAAAGATCATGACATAGTATTGGTTAGAGGATTCTTTGAGCCTGCACTATCATTTGGGATGGCTTATGTGCAAAAAAATAACCTAACATGCTTGCTTACACCTTTAGAGAAGAGATTCTTAGGTCATACTGACGATAGAAGAAAAGCATTAAAGGAGAAATTAGAAAAAGGCTTAGAGAAAAGTGGTTACAAGAATGTTTATGCTTATACTGCAATTAAAATGCAAGGTGAATTAGCTTTACATGTATAACACGTAGGGACGCTTTGTGTATATAGGCCAAAGTTGCACACTGACACTTTATTTGTGGGTACGAGTGAATGTAGGCATGTGTTTTTGTTTCAGAATAAATTGACTTTTATGTTGAATGGTCAGTATCCTGCAATTCTGGGCATCTATTATATTTGCAGACTTAGGGCCTCATTACAACCCTGGCGGTCAAAGACCGCCAGGGCTATTTCAGCGATTGTACCGCCAACAGGCTGGCGGTACAGTCTGGAGAATTACGACCGTGGTGGTAGCACCGCGGTCGCACCGCCGGGACCGGCGGTTTCCCGCCATGGTTGTCCCGGCTGTTTTAATCCGCCAGGGCAGCGCTGCCCAGGGGATTAGGAGTCCCCTTCCCGCCAGCCTGTCCATGGCGGTAGAGACTGCCATGGAAAGGCTGGAGGGAAGGGGAGTCGCGGGGCCCCCAGGGGCCCCTGCACTGCACATGCACTTGGCATGGGCAGTGCAGGGGTCTCCAGGCACAGCCCCACCCTGCTTTATACTGTCTGCACAGCAGACAGTGAAAACCGTAAAGGGTGCAGCTGTACCTGTCACACGGCGGCATCACCACCAGCTTTATTAGGAGCCGGCTCCAATGTTACAGCCAACATCCCCACCGTCCCAGCGGGGATGTCATAATGCGCCTGGTGGGATTACGGCCGCATAGGCAGCGCTCAGTGGTAAAACCTTGGCGGGTGCCCTCGGCCGCACGCCAAGGTTGTAATGATAGCCTTAATGCTTATTACCGTCTTCCATGAGGATGCTATGGGACATGTTATTTGGGGATAGTGTTCCCAAAGATTTACCAGATTGAGGACTTGAAAAGGTTTCCGAAATTGACTGAATTACATCAGAAGAAACAGAGGAGGGAATCCTCTTCTGCGGTAGTGGAAGATATATTTAGTGCAGTGATTCCTTCACTGTCAGTCATCCTGAATTTGATCAAGATTCGAAAGTTGTCTACTATTGTAGATAACATGCTGACAAATTTTACAGGGGCAATACTCCTGATAAATACCGAATTCGATGCAGACAGAGCTATGACTCTTCAAAATCGTCTTGCTTTAGATATCCTTCTAGCGAAGGACAGTGGAGTCTGTAAAATGATTAACTCTAGGCATTGTTGTTCATACATACCTAACCATAGTAAAGAGATAAGGGATTTACTAACCAACCTGACTAACTCAAGTAGTGATTTGAAGGAATTGAAAGAACCAGGTGTTTTGGAGAACTTTAGAAAAGGGTTTGCTTCAGTGGGAAATTGGCTTACTAATATTCGGAATGGGGTGCTACTAAAAATTGTACAGAATATATTGTAATTGCTTGCATATTAGGAACATGAGGATTATGTAAATTGTGTCAAAAATTTAAATTGAAAAGGCCTAAAAATAATCAGAGGAGGGAAGAACGAAACAGGGAAAGAATCTATAGGGAAGATTTGAGAAAAAGACACAATGCTGAGGAAATTGAATTATGAAATTGTAAATGGGAAAAGTAGTGTGATGACATATTTAGTCATCAGAGGAGGGATTGTTAACACAAATGTCCTAATTAGAAAATTATTAATGAATGGTGAATAATGAAGTTGGTAGAAAATGATTAACGTAGAAAAATAATGTGCAGGTTTGAAATTGTGACCTCGGAGATTGGCCACCAGTATTCACGAAATGTACTAAAATATAATTAATCCACATGAAATATTGAGAATGTGTTAGATGAATGTAGTAATGTGTTATATTGAGAGTTATAACCCATGTTTCGTAATAATTGTAGGCCTTAACTTAGCTGGTGTCTTGGCCTAGTCTTGCCAGGCCTCATGCAGAAGCTGTATTTCTTAACGTTCAATGAAAAGTACTGAGAAGATGAACTAATCATGAACTGCTCATTGTTTAATAAAATCTGCTTAGCTGAAGCTTCTATGTGAACTGACGGACAGGAGATAATGGAACTAGAATTGTATCAACTGGTGTGTACAGCGCACTGGGTGTACTTTCCCAGGACGCAAACAATGAAGACAGTGACTGGAGAAGAAAATCAACATTTTAGATACCTGAAGAGCCGGATGATGAGGACATCGTGAAGTGGACCAATCAACGACATGTGAACTGTGAAATATTAGAATTCATAGATTTGGTGCATAGACATTATTGGTTAGGGTAAACATGTACGATTAATTGACCATTTAGAAATTGGGGGATAGTCTTTGTGACTTTGATATAACATTGTGATAGAGGAAAAAGACTTCAGACCTTATTCCGATTTTGTGGTGCGCTATTGAGATGAGAAGAGATTGGAGATTCTGTCATTAGGCTCAAACTCTCTGACCGAGTGCCTGATGTGATGCTGATCGACCGATGACCTAAGGACGAAGACTGACTCTGTTGCTGATCCATACTGAGGATAGGTAGATATGACAATGTGACTGAATTATATTTTGTGCCTTTTCTTTCTAGGTACCAACTGCGCTGTCTAAATAGTATTTTTAGCTAGATGTTTTCTAAATTCTTGTTTTTTAAATTGTTTTGTATGAAGTCCCACATGCTGATGCTAATCTGGGTTAGGTGAGGGTTTTCCACTCCATGGCAATTGACAGAGCACAGAGACAAATGATTGATGGACTAATTTGCTGAACTCTATGACACAAAATAACTTATTGCCTTTGATTCATTTGTTGACCTGTGCTAATGCTTTAGAATGTACTCTGATGCAAGTTTTGATTAAATTATGTTTTTGGCGCCTTCTAATGAATTAATGCCAAATTTTGTTTGAGTTGAATTGAGTTGGAACTAATCTCACAACTTAGTATTGTAACTAATAGGGAAATAGCATTACTAAAACGTATACTGAGTTGTAGTTAATATAACTGAAGAGTCATGGTGTATTGCTATTGTCTATGTTGAATATTGATTAATGCTTTGCCTAATGGTTATTGAATTTTGTGTATTGATTGCCAAGAACATTGGTCACACCATAGTTAGGATACTCCATGCAAATCAAAAGGTTTGTCGACCTATGCGCGTCCCGTGTAAGTTTACTTATTAATGACAGACGCATCAACACCCTTGAAGGAGTGACGAGGGGACTGAGGATTTGTATTACCCCTGTGTTCAACACCCCAGATCCTGATATGATTGAGGAATGGCCAGCAAACTGCTTCATCACAATGTTAACGATATTGATCAAGTATGCAAAGAAAGACTGTGAAATCGTATCTAGTGAGACTGAAAAATATATGAATAGGCTGAAAGAGAAATGCACCAGTGATGAATTTGAGAAAGATATAGGTAAATTCAACTTAAGATTGGATACATTAGAAGAAGAAATTAAAGCAAACAAAAAAAAAAAAACACAAGTTTTACAGGGATCAGGTGGACTATGAGAATGGCCACATTCTGACCTTAGGGTGTAGGGCTGATCAACTGAAGAGCAAAGTGGTAGAAAACAAATCTGAAGAACTGGCCTCTACAGCAAGAAAAATGTTGTCTGACTCCTTGAGGCAAACCATGGCTTTAAATGGAGGAGAAAGTGAACCAGGAGGAAGTGACAATTGTGAAAGTGATGTTTTGGTACTGCCAGAACCAGAAGGAGTAAAATAAAGAATTTGAAAGGCAATCAACTACAAGGCACAAGGGTGACAGATCCCACAAGGAACCAGAAGAATATCGACTGGCAGATGATTGACAGGACAGAGCAGGAGGTAAAGGAGTCGATACATGCATACTATGAGAGATTGTTAAAAGCGTTCAAGGAGTACAGTGGCAAGGAAGCGATCGAGCCAAAAGACATGTTGCATTTTGTGTTCAGGTTTGTGGAAGGACTGAGACCTGAAATAGGTCAAATGATTAAGAGTCATTTGATTTGTTGGCAAGCAAAGCTGATTGATGAGATATTGCAGTATGGGAAATACTGTAGTGACAAGATTGAGTTGAAGCAGAAAAAGCTGATGGAGAAGACGATGGTGATACAGATTAAGGCAACACAAACAGGAGTGCAGGGAACTTCAGCCTCAGATGAGAGGAAAGGGTCGCAGAGGCAATATGAATCGTGGACCAGAGTTGGGTATTGTAGTGGTTCAGAATGACGTGCAAAGGATGAAGAAGATGTTACTGTGTCACATTTGCAGAGCCGTGGGACACTGGAAGCGAGAATGTCCAATGATGGTGCAGCAAGGTGTTGTTCAGCAAAATGGTGATGTCAATTCATTTCAAAATGTAAGAATGCCAAGGATGAAAGGTCCTAATCCAAAATTCCAGAATAACATAAATCAGATTCAGAGTTTTCAACCCATGCCTCATGCACAGTTGACCCAGTTGCAACCAGTGCAGCAGCAGATTACTATGGCACCTAGACAGCAAATGCTGGGACCTCAAGCCCCGATGGAGCAGCAACAAGTGATACTTCCTCAACAGGTCATGGGTCAAAGACAAGACAGACGTATAAACACAGTGCACCAATTCCCATTACACAGTGAGAATGAAATAAATGGTGAATGGATGAGTGATAGTTCTGATGAGGAGCCATGTGTGCTTGCAGCTTCCTTAGAAGTAGACCTGAGAGGACCCTATGTGAGAGGGAAGGTGATGGGTCACAAGTTCTCATTTTTGGTGGACACAGGAGCTACACGCTGTACAGTAAGAAGTGCAGAAGTCCAGAATTTGCCTCTTTCAGGAAAAACAGTTCAGGTCGTGGGGGTAGTGAATAAGCATTTGGCGAATCTGATCACAGATCCAGTGCAAATTGAGATTGGTAACTTCCAGGGACTGCATAAATTTGTAGTCTGTGATTCGAGTCCAGTATCCCTATTGGGAAGGGACATATTGTGTAAAAAAAGGTGCTCAATTACTTGTTCAAATGATGAAATTGAGATTCAGATCAATAGTGATGACAAAGAAGACCCAGGTCCAGAACTTGAGAGTGAAGCTGCAATGAAGAGTACCCATTGTTTGACTTTTTCCCAATGTTTACAGTGAAAGAGCTTCATTCTGATTTGCAGGGAACAGTACAGGAAAACATGTGGGATCTGACGGGTAAAGAAATGGGTTTGATCAAGGGAGTGGAACCGATTAAGGTTACTTTGAAGCCAAACGTACTGTTTCCGCAGCTTCCATAGTACAATATGGCACAAGATGTCTTGATGAAAGTGGCACAGATTATTGGAGATTTTGTGAAGGAGGGAGTCTTGAAAGAAGTGCTGAGCAGCCCATGTAATTCACCGATAATGGGTTTGAAAAAGCCGTGTGGGAAGGTGCAAATTGTATAGGATTTGAGGAAAGTAAATGACATGGTGGCCAAGTGTTATCCTGTGGTGCCAAATCCAGCAGTAATAATGTTCCAGATTCCATGTGATGCAGAATGATTCACAGTAGATGATTTGCTACAAGCTTTCTAATCTGTGCCTATTCATGAGGATAGTCAGTTTCTCTTTAGTTTCAAATTCCTAGACAGAGTCTACAGCTGGTGCAGACTTCCTCAAGGGTACACAGTCACCATCCTTGTTTGTCCAGATCTTGAAAAAGAACTTGGAGTCATTGGAATTGCCATTTCAATTGACTCTGGTACTATACATTGATGATTTGTTGATTGCATCCAAAACAACGGACGAGTGTAAGTACAACTCAAATGCCCTGTTGAATCATTTGGGAAAGTTTGGTCATAAAGTGTCACCACTGAAGTTGCAGTACTGTCAGAAGACAATGAAGTATTTGGGTCACCAAATTGAAAAAGGGTCGACGAGGATTTCCAGAGAAAGGATTACAATGATATGGCAGAAAGTCACCCGACTTCACAGAGAGATGTGAGGATGTTTCTGAGAATGGTAGGTTATTGTCATCAGTGGATTCCAAATGTTGCTGAGATTTCAAAGCCATCACAGAATATGACACATAAGGATATCACTGATCCCTTAGCATTAGACCAGGAACAGATGAAAGCATTCACTGAGTTGAGAGAGAGTTTGTACAGAGCTCCAACGTTTGGTATGCCTGATTACACAAAACCTTTCACATTGTTTGTCATGAGCATGATGCATGTTCTTTGTCTGTCTTGACTCAGGTCCATGGAGGTGCTTATCACCTGGTAGCATATTTTTCAGCTACCTTGGACCCAGTTGCAGCAGCCTTACCAGGTTGCTTGCGTGCAGTGGCCACAGTTGGTCAAAGTATTTCACAGTATGAAGGAGTAGTGATGGAATGTCTCCTGACGGTAATGGTCCCTCACTCAGTCGAGATTTTACTGACAAGGACAAAAAGACAATACTTGACTGGTGCCAGACTGACGAGATATGTAACAAACATTTTGGGAGCACCTAATGTGACACTGAAAAGATGTATAGTGCTGAACCCGACAACTTTACTTCCAAGTGATACTGTTGAAATTGAAAAAGATGAAGACATTGAGCATGATTGTCTTGAGGTAACTGAGTTGTGCACAAAACCGAGACCTGACATCAGAGATACTCAATTGGAATAAAATGACCAAATTGTTTTTGTTGATGGTTCATGTCTCAGAGATGGTACAGGGACACTGAGAGCAGGATATGCTGTGTGCACAACTGCAGGTACCTTAGAAGCTTCCTGTCTTCGAGTAGTATATTCTGCACAAGTAGCAGAATTGGTTTTTCCTACCAGAGTGTGCCATGTTTCTGCTAGATTGAGAGTCACTATCTATACGGATAGCCTATATGGATTTGGAATTGTTCATGATTTTGGTCAATTGTGGTCTCGGGAAGGTTTCCTGACCTCCACTGGTTCACCAGTGAGAAAAAGGGTAAAGAATAAAAGAGTTGCTGAATGCAATAGAATTGCCTGAAGAAATTGCCATGGTGAAATGCAGTGCACATCTAAAATCACAGGATTATCTGTCACTGGGAAATGGATATGCAGATCAAGTCGCAAGGTTTTGTGCATTGAACTGTATATCGTTCAAGGACAAGTGGGAATTGATGTCTGAAGAAGATACTACATGTACAAGTTTTGCATTAAAGGTAATCGACACATTAGAAGAATTGAAAACTTTGCAAAGTAATGTTGATAAAGAGAAAAAACGCTCATGGATTAAAATGAAATGCGTTCAGAGGCAGGATGAGCTATGGGTATCAGAATAGGGTCAAATGGTTTTACCAAATAGTTTGGTGTCACAAATGGCGAGGTACTATCATGGTGAGGCACATATTGGGAGAGATGCCATGGTTCGTCTGTTCAAAATTGATTGGTTTAACCCCAATTTTAGACAAGCAGCAGAAACAGTTTGCCATCACGGTGTTATTTGTGAGCAATTAAATGCGGGAATTAGGACTATGGTAAATTTGAGCCACATTAGAAGAGCAGGAGGTCCATTCAGCAGAATGCAATTGGATTTCATTGAAATACCTGTGTGTGGAGGTTTGAAATATGTGCTGGTGAGTGTGTGCATTTTTAGTCACTGGATTGAAGCTACCCTACAAGAAGGAACAATAGCCTCACAGTAGCAAAGCTGTTGCTTAGAGAGTTGATACCACGTTTTGGATTTCCAATCTATTTAGAATCAGATAGGGGAACGCACTTCAATAGTGAGGTGATTCCTTTTTTGTGTGGAGCACTAAACATTGAGCAGAAGTTGCATTGTAGTTACCACCCTGAAGCATCAGGACTGGTGGAGCAGATGAATGGTACTTTGGAATCAAGAATTGCCAAAATGTGTACAGCCACAAATTTGATATGGCCAGATGCATTGCCCTTGGTGTTGATGTCAATGAGAAATACACCTGACAAAAAGACAGGGCTTTCGCCTCATGAGATCCTCAAGGGCAGAGCAACGAGATTGCCGGCAATTCCAGCCAATGCACTTGTCAATATTACAGATGACATGGTGTTGGATTACAGCAAGCATCTGGCTGATGTGGTTTACTCATTCTTTCAGCAGGTGGAGGCCACCACACTACCACGATTCACGATCCAGGGCACAACTTTAGAGACAGCGACTGGGTTGTTGTCTGAAAACATGTTCCCAAGACGTGTTTGGAGCCAAGTTGGAGAGGTCTGTATCAGGTGATTTTGACAACTATGACAGCTATGAAGTGTGCAGGGATCCCGAACTGGATTCACGTGAGTCACACGAAGAAAGTGGCATGTCCACTGGATCATGAAGAAGCGTTGTTGAGGGCACCAACAACTGTGAAGCAAGTTACAGCACCAGAACCAGAGATGGAACAAAGAGAATCTGAAGCTGAACCAGAACTTATGGAAGATGGTTCTATCACCCCTGTAAGGGATGAAAGTGAAGAGTTACAGGAGAGTGCTGAAGAATCTATCTCGACGGATGCAGCAGGAGAGCATAGCACAGCTGGGGTTCTCCCAGAAGTAGACGATTCTGAGAAACAAACAGAGCAAGTGCCAGACCAAGTCCGGGAGGGAGTTGAGCTGGATCAAAGCCAAAGTGATCTGACGCCTCCTGAGCCTGTTGTAGGTCCATCAAGAAAAAACACCATAAAAAAAGAAAAGGAGACAAGTCCAATCCTGAAGAAAATATTGACAGAAGGTTCAAGGAAAGGAGAAAAATTGCCTGAATCGCTAGTAGAGAAAAGGAAGGAAGCGGTCATCGCTAAAATAATAGTGGAGGAAGTAGATACTACAAGAAAATAAGAATTGAGTTTAGGAGAGTAAAGTGGTGATTGAAAGTTGAATAGAAAGAGAATAGCAAGTCAAATATACCCAGGTCCTGAATGGGCGTATGCGACCACAAACGAATGGCAACATGAGTTTAGGTCTTTTTGCTTTAAGTTCAGAGTCAATATTTTGATGTAACCTGAAGGCGATCAAGGAATTGGAATGTTGAAACAAACTTGAGAAATATTTTGAGAAAAGAGACTGTCAAAAGTAAACTGAAAATACATTGATAACCTGATGTGACAAGCTGCTAATAAATCTTGACAAGGAGAAAGGTTCCTCCATGTGAAACTGAACTGCTGAAAGAATAATTGTTTTTTTTATCCTGCTGCACTATTTTAAGTTACTTCTGCTTTCTGATTCTTTACAGATCAAGACTGAGTTCAATAATCAGGTTAGAGATGCTAAGCACTGTAAATATATGAGCATTGGTTTGGCAATTATGTGTGGGATTGTGTTTATATTGTTGATTGTAGGTATGTCTGTTCTTTGATGGGAAAGGAGCCAACCATACCTCTGCTTCTGAGACTAATACACTAGCAGCTGTGGAGAAGTTTAAGTTAGATTAGAAATATTTGCATGATTTTACTAGTGCTCAAGGAGAACTTTCTATTAATATTTTCTACCGCTTATTGAGTGAGTATGTTGAGACGATGGATGCAAGGGATTGCCTTGCGTGCAAGCAAATTCCTTTATCAGTCTAGGAAGGAGTTACTTAGCATAGTCTTCCACTAACCTACGGGATAAGTTATAGTCTGCTACTAACAAGGTTCTATGACCCGGAGTATATTCAATATTTGTACTCAAATCACAATGCAGTGTTTTTGTTTGTTCCAATTATTAGGTCTCTGAGAAGGATAGCTAAAGATCATGACATAGTATTGGTTAGAGGATTCTTTGAGCCTGCACTATCATTTGGGATGGCTTATGTGCAAAAAAATAACCTAACATGCTTGCTTACACCTTTAGAGAAGAGATTCTTAGGTCATGCTGACGATAGAAGAAAAGCATTAAAGGTGAAATTAGAAAAAGGCTTAGAGAAAAGTACTTACAAGAATGATTATGCTTATACTGCAATTAAAATGCAAGGTATATTAGCTTTACATGTATAACACGTAGGGACGCTTTGTATATATAGGCCAAAGTTGCGCACTGACACTTTATTTGTGGGTACGATTGAATGTAGGCATGTGTTTTTGTTTCAGAATAAATTGACTTTTATGTTGAATGGTCAGTATCCTACAATTCTGGGCATCTATTATATTTGAAGACTTAGGGCCTCATTACAACCCTGGCGGTCAAAGACCGCCAGGGCTATTTCAGCTATTGTACCGCCAACAGGCTGGCGGTACAGTCTGGCGAATTACGACCGTGGTGGTAGCACCGCGGTCGCACCACCGGGACCAGCGGTTTCCCGCCATGGTTGTCCCGGCTGTTTTAATCCACCAGGGCAGCGATGCCCAGGGGATTACGAGTCCCCTTCCCGCCAGCCTGTCCATGGTGGTAGAGACCGCCATGGAAAGGCTGGCGGGAAGGGGAGTCGCGGGGCCCCCAGGGGCCCCTGCACTGCACATGCACTTGGCATGGGCAGTGCAGGGGCCTCCAGGCACACCCCACCCTGCTTTATACTGTCTGCACAGCAGACAGTGAAAAGCGCAACGGGTGCAGCTGTACCTGTCACACGGCGGCAACACCACCAGCTTTATTAGGAGCCGGCTCCAATGTTACAGCCAACATCCCCACCGGCCCAGCGGGGATGTCATAATGCGCCTGGTGGGATTACGGCCGCATAGGCAGCCGCTCAGTGGTAAAACCTTGGCGGGTGCCCTCGGCCGCACGCCAAGGTTGTAATGATGGCCTTAATGCTTATTACCGTGTTCCATGAGGATGCTATAGGACATGTTATTTGGGGATAGTGTTCCCAAAGATTTACCAGATTGAGGACTTGAAAAGGTTTCCGAAATTGACTGAATTACATCAGAAGAAACAGAGGAGGGAATCCTCTTCTGCGGTAGTGGAAGATATATTTAGTGCAGTGATTCCTTCACTGTCAGTCATCCTGAATTTGATCAAGATTCGAAAGTTGTCTACTATTGTAGATAACATGCTGACAAATTTTACAGGGGCAATACTCCTGATAAATACCGAATTCGATGCAGACAGAGCTATGACTCTTCAAAATCGTCTTGCTTTAGATATCCTTCTAGCGAAGGACAGTGGAGTCTGTAAAATGATTAACTCTAGGCATTGTTGTTCATACATACCTAACCATAGTAAAGAGATAAGGGATTTACTTACCAACCTGACTAACTCAAGTAGTGATTTGAAGGAATTGAAAGAACCAGGTGTTTTGGAGAACTTTAGAAAAGGTTTTGCTTCAGTTAGGAAATTGGCTTACTAATATTTGGAATGGGGTGCTACTAAAAATTGTACAGAGAATATTGTAATTGCTTGCATATTAGGAACATGAGTATTATGTAAATTGTGTCAAAAATCTAAATTGAAAAGGCCTAAAAATAATCAGAGGAGGGAAGAACGAAACAGGGAAAGAATCTATAGGGAAGATTTGAGAAGAAGACACAATGCTGAGGAAATCGAATTATGAAATTGTAAATGGGAAAAGTAGTGTGATGACATATTTAGTCATCAGAGGAGGGATTGTTAACACAAATGTCCTAATTAGAAAATTATTAATGAACACACACACACGCCATACCCCCAAATCCATACACACACAAACTCACAACATCCCCACTCACACATGCACTCACTACATTCACCCCCATTGATGCACATACACACTCCATCCCCACCCTCTCCTTTCCTCAACATACATATGCACATAACCCCCACCCCTCTCTACATGTGCACACACACACACACACACAAAACCCAACCCATCATTCACATTCACCCACACACGTACCACCATAATCACATTTACACACAGACACACATGCACGCATGTACAAACACTGCCCTCCCTCCCCCATTCATGACACACATACACACACTCACATACATCCATTGATACACCTCCCCACCCTGCCCTTGTAGAGCACAATTACCTCATCCAATGAGGTGGTCCTCTGTGAGCGGACGGGATCCGGCGCTCCCACCGTCAGCAGCGCCCCACTATCAGGACACCACCAGGCTGAATTACAGGTCGTAATACGCAGGCAGTGTCATTTTGGTGAGGAGGGGCTGGCAGTAGAACCACCTCTGAGCCTCCGACTGCCAGCATGACTACTGGAGGATTTCTGCCCAAATTGTGGCGGAAATCCTTCAGTACTTGTAATATTGTGGTCGGAAGACCAACAGCACTGCTGGTCTTCTGGTACCTGCAGTTTTGCCGGTCTGAGGACAAGACTGGCAAAGTCAGAATGACCACCTAAGTTTCCAGGAAAAGTTAGAAATGAGATAGAAAAAACATCTAATCTGAGGATAGAAGACATTGAGGTCCTTCAGACAAAGTAAGAATTGGCAGGTGATGATGATTGGACTGTGGATCTGGTTTCCAATTTAATGAAGGAGGGTATTAAGATTGATTGGCACTGTGGTGGGATAAGTGGCATCAAAACAAAATCAGTGTTCATGCCACAAATAGGGAATGAGTTTACTGAGATATTTGAAAAATGTATGATTAATGAAGTTAAAAGAATTGAAAGGAAAAGATGATTTACCAGAGGTAATATAAATGAAGGACATGGAAAGGTCATTAAAGAGTTAAGAGACAACAAGGATATTCTTATAAAGAAATCAGATAAAAGAGGCAATGTAGTTATTTGGACACTTGAGGATTATTTGTGAAGGGGACAGAGACACTTGAGAAATAAGAAAGAGTATGAATTATCTAATAAGTTTCAATATGTGAAGGCAAATTATAAATATAGAGGTAAACTAAAAGGTTGGAAAGATCATAATTTGTTAGAGTATGAGGAGTATCAATTTCATGGTTGTGACTACCCAAAGTTATCAGTTCAAGACCAAGGGGCTCATTACGAACCCGGTGGTGGTGGAGAAGAACGCCACTGGCAAGACGGTCTGAACCGCCATTTAATAAACACAGGGAGGTCCACCTGTGGTGACCCTCAGCAGTGCAAGCAGCGCTGCCCTCTGGAAAATGTACCCTGTTTCCCCCAGCCTTTCACTAGGCATGGACAGTGCAGGGGCCCCTGTGTAGTGCCCCATCGCGCAGGTCAATGCTCGATTTCCACGCGGAGCCGTCTGCAATGTCCTGCCCTGCATTCTGCTGGGCCGGCGGCCGTAAACAATATTTCTGCCCGCCGGCCCAGCAGAATGTTTGTAATGCAGCCGGCAGGGTCTCAAGGGGGCTGGCGGTCTATGGAAAGACCGCCAGCATGAGCACGGTGGTGTTTACAGCCGTGTTCATAATGACCCCCAAGTGTCTTCTCTAGAGGAAGTATGTTAGAAAAAAAATCAAAATATGTTGATTTCTTTTTGAGGCCATTTGTGTAATCTCTTCCCTCAATGTTAAGGACATAGATGATTTCTTAAGATGGATTGAGGATTTGCATGGGAAGAACAATATTGGCTACTATATTTAGATGTGAACAGCATGTATATTAGCAATCCCCCTGATCTAGGTATTGAGGTCAGTAGGTATTTTTGAGAGCTTGATCAGTGTCATACCTGTACCATACATAAATGTTTTTGGAAAAGATGACTGCATGCCTGATTAAGAACTTCTTCATGCTTGATAGGGACATTTATAGCAAAACCAGGGGATGGCAATGGGGACTTGTTTCGCCCCCAGCTAAGCAAGTCTTTACCTGGGTTGGTGGGAATAACAGGTTGTTTATAACATCTGTTATTTTGACAAATATGTCATCCTCTGGGTGTGTTACATAGATTATATTTATTGTATTTGGAGGGTTAATAGGGAAGAGGCACTAGATCCTGCTGAGATACTGAATGATAATTTGATGAACCTCAAATTTACTACAAATATCCATAAAACAAATGTACAATTCCTTGATTTACATTTGGAATTACATGACAATAAGTTGGAAAGCAGTCTTTATTGTAAACAGACCGCTGGAAACAATCTGCTTCATATAGAGAGCTGCCACCCTAAGAATGTAATATTTAGTACTCCTTTTGGTGAGCTGATAAGAGGAAAAATAAACTGTAGTTCAGAAGAAGCTTTCCAGGAGGAAATGAATATTATGAAGGTCCGATTCAAGGAAAGAGGTTATTTTATATAAACCATTCAACAGGCATGTGATAGGGTCAAAAGAATAGACAGAGATGAGCTATTGGTTCTGAAGAGTAAACAAAGGGACGAAATTGAGACAGTCACAGTCATTACTTCCTATCACAGTCAATCTTGAGATGTGAAACGTAGTCTCAGTAGATTCTTGAAATCGGAGGTACACCTAAAAAAATATGTGGGAGAAGTACCACAAATTACATTCAGGAGATGTATGTCACTTAAAGACACTTTGGAGTTAGTTACAAGTTTGGCTGTCCCAGGAGGAAGTCATACTGCCAACAGGCTGGCGGAGAAAACAGAATACAGCCAAAACACTACCAGCACTGCCACTGCGGTCTGGACGCCACAGACAATGGTAGCCACCAGCAGGCTGGGGGAGACCAGGTTTCCACCAGAAAGATTATGAGGTTGAACACCCACAAGATTTCTGCAGCAGTTGCACCACCAAGGAAACCCTGGTGGAAATCAACTGCATAAAAGGAGACACCTTCAGGAACCCATACTCATCCGGAGCTGCCATGGAACCAGAACTACACCTCTTCCTGCTGCTCCTGTTCGCCCAGATACTTCAGAATCTGCAACAACAATGATGCCATGAACCGTGAGTATACACTCTTAATCTTAGCTGATGCCTGCCCACCCTCCCTGGTGTGGGTCATGACCAGCAGCCATCACCAGGGAGGGGTTTAAAAATCCTCCAGTGAAATGCACCAGAGGATTTTTTTTTCATCCTTAGAGATGCAGAAGAACTTCCGTGTCTGCCCCACACCCATCTGTGATGTCAGCGTTCCTCGAGGCACTCTGACATCACATTTTTCCCACCCAGGGCAGTGGAGGAGCAGGTAAGCATCCTCTCCCCACTCCTGTGGGGAAAAAAAGTCCAAAACCGCCACCCCAGATGTCAGGGAGGCATCAATGGAAAGGGGAGAGTCTCCACTTTCCATTGATGCCTTCTTCGCACCGTTTCCGGACCATGGATCGCAGCGCAGCTATGATCCATGGCCAGGAAACAGCCCCAGGCACAAGAGATCTTGTTTGGGGGGATCAACCCCCCATGTAAGTACCTCCCCCATGTGGGCATAACTAAAAAAAGAAAACATGTTGGGGTTCTAAAATTAATGTTAAAAAAAAAAATGTTGGGGTTGGCCCTTCCTACATGGGCTGACCCTTAGGGGCACATTTATTATATTTATAAAAAATGGTTTAGCCTGGGGGGGTTGATCATGCACCCTCCCGAGAATATTTTTAACAAAAATGAAAATGTTGGAGTCAGCCCAATGGGGGTATTTTTTTTATACATGTGTCGCATTCGGCCCCAGGGAAAGCAAACATGTATAAAAAAAGAAGTGATGTAGAGAGTATCTCTCTCTCTCTCTCTCTCTCTATATATATATATATATATATCAAACGAGAGACAAAGTTTAGATATGTATGTATACTTGTTTCCGGGATTCACAGTCAGCCCCCAGGCAAATCACACATATATAAAAGTGATATATATATATATAAAAATATATATATATACACATATATATATATATATATATTTATATATATATATATATATATATATATATATATATATATATATAGAGAGAGATAGAGAGAGAGAGAGAGAGAAAGTCAGAGAGAGAGGGAGAGAGAGAGAGAGAGAGAGAGAGCCTAGAGCAAGATAGATTTTCTCTATATAGAGATAGAGCTGTCTTTGTCTAGTTGCAGTTTTGACGTCATAAAGTAGTGCAGATGGTTTATATGTCTGCTGCAAAGGACATACATGTATTAAGCTGAGTAGATCAGTGAAGCCAAGTGTTACCTGTGCTTTAAAACCAATTAAATGTATGTGGGGGGGCTATGGAGATGATTATACGACGGAACACCGAATTAAAAACAACTACTAACCTTAACAACGAGGTCGGAACACCGACCTCGTCCTTACTACTAATGATTTTACCACGAATGCCTTAACAACGATATTTAGTTGTAAAGGCATTCCTGATAAAACCATTACTAATAGGCACCATTCACCCTACATCCCTCACCCCACCCCCCCAACCCCACCCCAAAACCTAAAACCCCCTGACCCCCCACCCCCCTCCCCAAAACCAAAAACGCCTCACCCCCCCAACCCCACCCCAAAACCTAAAACCCCCTGACCTCCCACCCCCTCCCCAAAACCAAAAATGCCCCATCCCCCCACCCCACCCCAAAACCTAAAACCCCCTGACCCCCCCACCCCCTCCCCAAAACCAAAAACGCCCCACCCCCCCAACCCCACCCCAAAACCTAAAACCCCCTGACCCCCACCCCTCCCCAAAACCAAAAACGCACCACCCACCCAACCCCACCCCAAAACCTAAAACCCCCTGACCCCCATCCCCTCCCCAAAACCAAAAACGCCCCACCCCCCCAACCCCACCACAAAACCTAAAACCCCCTGACCCCCCACCCCCTCCCCAAAACCAAAAACACACCACCCACCCAACCCCACCCCAAAACCTAAAACCCCCTGACCCCCATCCCCTCCCAAAACCAAAAAA
The DNA here is from genome assembly GCF_031143425.1 of Pleurodeles waltl. Lineage (NCBI taxonomy): Eukaryota > Metazoa > Chordata > Amphibia > Caudata > Salamandridae > Pleurodeles > Pleurodeles waltl. The sequence goes on from NC_090445.1 coordinate 1,344,695,517, forward strand.
ACACCACCCTCCCACCCCCACCCCAAAACCTAAAACCCCCTGACCCCCACACCCCCTCCCTAAAACCAAAAACGCACCACCCACCCAACCCCACCCCAAAACCTAAAACCCCCTGACCCCCCATCCCCTCCCCAACACCAAAAAACCCCCACCCCCCCACCCCACCCCAAAACCTAAAACCCCCTGACCCACCACCCCCTCCCCAAAACCAAAAACGCCCCATCCCCCCAACCCCGCCCCACAACCTAAAACCCCCTGACCCCCCACCCCCTCCCCAAAACCAAAAACGCCCCACCCCCCCAACCCCACCCCAAAACCTAAAACCCCCTGACCCCCCACCCCTCCCCAAAACTAAAAACGCCCCATCCCCCCAACCCCACCCCAAAACCTAAAACCCCCTGATCCCCCACCCCCTCCCCAAAACCAAAAACGCCCCAACCCCACCCCAAAACCTAAAACCCCCTGACCCCCCACCCCCTCCCCAAAACCTAAAACCCCCTGACCCCCCACCCCCTCCCCTCCCCAAAACCTAAACCCACTGCTTACCTTAGTCAACCCCTTGTCACCTACGTCGTCCTCCTTTGCCAACTCCCTTCTTTGTACCTTAACCACGCATGTTCGTTGTTCAGAACATATGTAGTTAAGGCACAAAAAAACAAAGTTGTGGTTAAAGAAAGCGTTGTTGCGCTTTCGTTAACCACGACTTTCATAATAAAAAAGTCGTAAAAAAGGATGTTTCCCTATGGAGATATGAGGGGCACTTTTGCTGGCTGGTACTGAGGGAATTCGAAGAGAAGGAGATGGGAGACAGAGCATCAAAAATGACTGTGGCACTGGGTGCCACCAGCGCTAAAGGCTGTGAAGATGGGTATGTAGTAAGGTAAAGTAATATTGTGTCTTTTTTTTTTTTTTAGTGTCTTCAGACAATCTGCGAATCAGAGAAGAAGGGATGCTAAGGTGACAACATTTACTGTTGGACACATCACACATACCCACGAGCAATTTTGTGACTCTATCTGCCTTCTGCATAGGTTAGTACTTTAGAGGGACAGGTCAGCCAGTAGCAGAGATGGCGTCTCGTTGGATGACTGGTGCTCAAGCCCTAATTCAGGTTATGGAAGGTAGCTCTGAGGCAGTATGAGAAACTAAGACAGCATCTAAGGGAGACGACAATGGGGCATAATCTGGGAGTGATTTCTCAGTCTGCGGCATCCCATCCAAGGACACCTTTTCCAGTGATTCCGAGGGAGACGATGAGGACAGTCATGCTGTCCGTTCGCAAGCACAGTCTGTGCAGCGGGACAACAGCGGGTTAGCTCAACCCAGAGAGCAGGTGCGTGTGGTGGCAAGCACAGAGAGAGTGCTCTCTTGTCAGCCCCCTGATTTAGTTCACTCCCAAATTCCATCTTTTACTGGTGACGCTGGATGCAAAGTCGACCAACTTTTTGCCAGTCGACTATGAACATCTATTTTTGGATGTTGACTTCCTTCAGAAAATTGTGCAGCAAAAATAATTGCTTGCAGACCAATTTCTGAGGGACCATAGAGGCAATTTAGGGTCCCGTTCTAGGGCATGCCAGTGGACTCCCACTTCGCTGGCAGAGTTGAAGATAGTTTTGGGTCTTACGTCCAAAATGGGATTAGTGCAGAAACCCACCTTGCAGTCCTACTGGACGATTTGCAGTTGGGTACTCCTCATCTTCACACCACACATGAGCACAGATTGTTTTTTGCTACTGCAGCGCATACTGCATTTCAATGACAATTCTGCTCCATTGCCCCGGGACCATCCAGACCATGACAGGTTGTTAAAAATGCAGCCTGTCGTGGAACATTTGACATTTGTCTGCCCGGTTTCCGGAGATCTATGCTCCTGGAAAGAATATAGCAGTTGATGAGTCCTTGATCGTGTAAAAAGGACAGCTGTTGTTCAGACAGTACATTTCTAGCAAAAGAGCTTGCTATGGCATAAAGCTGTACATGCCTTGTTAGAGTTCTTCTGGCTATATGTACAGCTTCAGAGTGTATATAGGGAAGACACCAACCTAAACCATGTAGGTTGCCCTCCTGTGTTAGGGGTCACAGGAAGGATTGTATGGGAACTTGTCCAGCCACTTCTTCACAAATGTTATAACCTTTATGTGGACAATATCTATACAGGAATAGAGCTGTTCAGTGAGTTCTACAAAGCTGGCACTAAGGAATGCAGTACAGTTTGTTGAAACAGTAAAGGATACCCGTAGGAGCTTGTTTGCATAAAAGCTCCAGAAATCCCAGAGTACTGCATTGTATTCCAACAAACTGCTCGTAGTCTAGTTCTTGGATATGCGTAATGTATATGTGCTCACTACAGTTCATGATGAGAGCACTTACCCCACAACAGTTTGGGATCAGATGGCTGAAGTCCACAAGCCCATCTGTATACTTGATTACAATAAGTACATGGCGGAGTGGACAAGAACGACCAGATTCTTCAACCATACAATGCATGTCGTAAAGCTTGCACTTGGTACAATAAACTGCTTACCCACCTAATCCAGATGGAAACATACAATGCGTATGTTGTTTATTGTCAGACAACCACAGGAAGACTCATGACTTTCCTTGACTTCTAGTTGTCTGAAATTGAAAGCCTCACTGCTATTACAGAAGCAGTAGCAGCCTCCACCTCATATGTTCTGGAGGATGCGGCAAGGCTACAGTAGCGACACTTTGCTGATTGCATTCCTAAAACACCCAAAAAAGATTGTCCATGTTGTTGCTGTAATGTGTGCTCAAAGCATGGAAAGCTGCAGAAGAGTCGGTATTACCGTCCCCAGTGCCCATCTCAACCAAGTCTCTGTGTCCCTACTTGCTTTAAGTTGTATCATAAAAAAGCAACATTCTGGGAAATCAACTGAGGTGGATCTGTAGTTGGATAATCCTTTCAGTGGCTGTACATGGATACTGAACGTCTATTGGCCTCTGCTTTGTTAGGCAAGCAGCTACAGAACTTTATTTAATCTACTTCAGGAAATCATGGACTTCCGTATGGCCTGCTTGACACCTATATCAACCATCAGAAAGTGGTGGGTGTTCTGTTCAATTAATATGCATTATAGTCCGCATAATGCACATAATAGTGGACAGAACATATGCCACATTGTCACTGAGTACCCTGTGTGGCAAAATGTTGAAGTCATGACTGAATTTTGAAGTGCTTGTTATGGAACTTATGTATGCTACATAAGGACCACCAGGATTGCCAAAGAGAACCAGAATAAGGCCCTCATTACGACTTCGGCGGTCTTGAAAAAAGACGACATGGCGGTATGCGTGGCACCCTATTTTGACAGTTCCGCTGGGCCAGCAGATGGAAACAGCATTTCCGTCCACTGGCCCAGCGGAAAAGTCACATCAACATTGAAGCCGGCTCATAAAAGATCCGACGGCAATGTTGATGTGCAGCAGGTGCAGCAGCACCCGTAGCGCATTTCACTGCCTGTAATTCGGTCAATGAAATGTGCGATTGGGCTGTGCCTGGGGGCCCCTGCAATGCTCCTGCCAAGTGCATGGGCAGTGCAGGGGCCCCCAGGGGCACCCCGAGTCCCCCTTACCACCAGCCTTTCCATGGACAGGCTGGTCGTTGGGGACTATGACCGCCTGGAGGAAATCTGGCGGTATAATGGAGGGGTCGGCGGCATGGCTGTGACAAATGCTCCACGGACCTAATACACTGGCGGAACACCGCCAGCCTCTTGGCAGTGTTACCGCCAGTGTTCCGCCGGCTGCCAGGTTCGTAATGACCCCCTAAGTGTAATAAGTCAAACAAATGCCCTGCCGGACATATTCACCAACATTTCTACTTGTTTGAAAGTGTGCAAACTCAATTTGTAGCTTCGCTTTTAAAGCAAAAGTAGAAGTTGGTGAATGAGTCCCACAGGGTATTTGTTTGATTTTTACTTTAGAGACCCTAGTATTTCTTCACCAGCATGTCTACCTTAGTTTCAAAAGTAGATATGCTTGCTTAGTTCTAGGAATAGGCCTCCCAAGGCATAATCAGACACCACCTTTTGCATCCATAAATTAGTATAGGTTTACTTGGCAATTATACAGGATTAGCCAGGACTCTGAAGAGGACAGAGTCATGAATAGGTAAGGAAAGCTTATGGTAGGTACTTTCACAGGGATATTGCAAAGGTATAAGGCAGATAGTAAAGGTAGTACAGATGTTCATCATCTACACCTATGGATTCAAACCCATTGGTGCCATCCCAGCACTGCAGGACAATGACATGTATGGGTCAGTGTTTGACCTGCTTTTTATGTTCATCCTCCATCAGACCTAAGTAGATGTTCAATTTGCTGTATGATAAGTGGATTACAGTCACAGCACAGCACATAATGTTGGCGGGGACATATGCTACCTTCTCATGGAGTTTCCTGTTTGCCAAACACTACCCTTTTTCATAGCCTATAATCTTCTCTTTAGGAAACATCACAAGAGTTCCCCAGCAAGTCTGCCTTAGTTTCAAAGGTAGATATGCTCACTTAGTTTGAGGAATAGGCTTCGAACTGCATACTCGGACACCCTCAACTTTCATCCACAAACTCGAAGGAATTGGATTTAGGACATGAGGCCCATATTTATACTTTTTTTAGCGCCGCATTTGTGTCATTTTTTGACGCAAAAGCGGTGCAAACTTGCAAAATGCAATTGTATTTTGTAAGTTTGTGACTTTTTGTGTCAAAAAGCGACGCAAATGTGGCGCTAAAAAAGTATAAATGTGGGTCTGAGTGCGCAAAAGGTGCTTCAAACACATGTCTTTCCGAGCCTCAGGTGGCTGTCATGGGAGTCATTAGTAAAGGTTTGTTGCGCATGCCTTTGGTAATGTTCAGGAAGAAGGAGGCGGTTACTTGACAGGTACTAAAATGTAAAATGTAGTCAAACTAATTCAGTCATTTAGTGTATAAATGTGATGGGCCCTTATCTGGCAGTAGTAAGTTAATGTGAGTGCATTGATTGGTTGGATTGGGTCCATGGCCAGTTGTATGAAAGGGTTGTTTGTTGTGCCTGCATGGCGTGAGAATGGACTTTAAAGTGGTTGGTGCCTTGACGTGGCTTTATGGCCCACCTTCAGAAGGCTTGGTTTCAACATTCAGATACTTTGATAAATATTCATGCATTGAAACCATAATTTCTGGAGGTGCTAAAACCAACCAGTGTAAGTGGTGGATTAACTTTAACATACTAGTACCAGGGAAGTCCAAGCGTGCAGGACTTGTGTGGCTCTCACTAGTTTTCCTTCACCCAGAATCCCTTTGAAATCACAAACTTTGTTTAAAAAACACCTTGCATTTCAATGGGAGGAAGTCCTGGAGGCAGCCACACAATTTCTACCACCCAGTGTTCTGCTAAGTCTCCAGAGAAAACAATCGCCTCACTTGTGTAGGTGGGCAATGGACTGCCACAGGGAAGTACTCAAAACGGATTATATAGACATCAAAATTACCTACTACAAACCAGCCTGGTTTTGTAAGACAGTCAACTGAGCATTTGGTCCTGTGCTGAGCAGCCATATAGGGAAACCTACCAAATCCAGACATTTCTGAAAACACAACCCCACTTATATGCCTGTGCCTAGTGCCTGCGGCAGGAATGGATCACTCCAGGGTTAACAGTAGTCCTCATGCAAGGACTATCATTGACACTTTTGTGATCCATTCCTGTTACTGTCACTAGCCTACACACACAAATGAGGTACAATTTTTTCGGGACAGTTGGGGGAATGCTGGGTGGAAGGACCTTTGTGGTTCCCTTCAGATTTCAGAACTTTCCATCACCGAAATGTGAGGAAATATTATTTTGTTTGCCAAATTTTGAGGTTTGCAAAGGATGTCACCCTACCCTGGGTTCCCCTAGGTGTCTAGTTTTCTAAAATGCATAAGTTTGGTAGAATTCCCTAAGTGCCAGCTGAGCTACAGCCCAAAATCCACAGCTAAGCACTTTGCAAAAAATAGGTCAGTTTTCATTAGACGAATGTGAAATGTTCATGTTGTAGTTTGGGGCGCTTTCTTTCGAGTACTATGCATACCTGCAGAAGCGAGGTACTATTTTATCGAGAGACTTGGCAAAATGCTGGGTAAAAGGAAGTTTGTGGCTCCCCTCAGATTACAGAACTTTCCATCACCAAAATGTGAGGAAAACGTGTTTTTGTGGCCAAATTGTGAGGTTTACAAAGGATTCTGAGTAATACAACTTGGTGAGAGCCCCACAAGTCAACTCATCCTCGATTCCCTTAGGTGTCTAGTTTAAAAAAATGCACATGTTTGCTAGGTTTCCCTAGGTCCCGGCTGAGCTAGAGGCCAAAATCCACAGCTAGGCACTTTTTAAAAAACACTTCATATTTCAATGTAAATATGTTATGTTTCCATGTTGAGTTTTGGGGTGTTTTCTGTTGCAGGCACTAGGCCTACCCACACAAGTGAGGTACTATTTTTATCGGGAGACTTGGGGGAACACAGAATAGAAGAACAATTGTTATTGCCTATTGTCTTTCTCAAATTTTTTTCCGTCCAAATGTAAGACAGTGTGTAAAATAGAAGTCTATTTGAGAAATGCCCTGTAATTCACATGCTAATATGGGCACCCCGGAATTCAGAGATGTGCAAATAACCACTGCTTCTCAACACCTTATCTTGTGGCCATTTTCGAAATACAAAGGTTTCCATGATACCTATTTTTCACTCTTCACGTTTTACTAAATGAATTGCTGTATTCCTGGTATACAATGAAAACCCATTGAAAGGTGCAGCTAATTTATTGGCTCAGGATTCCTAGGGTTCTGAATGAACCTACAAGCCGTGTATGTCCCCGCAGTCCAGCTGTATATTGCTTTCATAAATCTGTCATAGCTGGAAAAAGTTACAGAAGAAAAGGTAGACAGAAATGGCTGTTTTTTTCAACTCAATTTCAATTCTTTTTTATTTCAACTGTTACTTTCTGTAGGAAAACCTTTAAGGATCTACACAAATTACCCCCTTGATGAATTCAGGTTTTTTTTGAACTTTTTAGAAATATTTATCTGTCTTGGATCCACCATTGTTTTCACATCCATTTCTGTCACCAACCAGAAGGAGATTGAAGACACACAAAATAGTAAAAATGGGGTATGTCCCAGTAAAATGCCAAAACTGTGTTGGAAAAGGTGCTTTTCTGAGTTAAGTCTGCCAGTTCCTGAAAGCTGGGAAGATGGTGATTTTAGCATTGCAAACCCTTTGTTGATGCCATTTGCAAGGGAAAAAAAAGATGCTTACTTCTGCAGCCCTTTTTCCCATAAAAAAAAAAAACACTTTTTAGCTTTATTTTGGCAATTTATTGGTCTCCTCCAGGGGAACCCAAAAACCTTTACAATCCCCATAATGTTGGAAAAAAGGGCACTAATTTGATGTGGATAGCTTGTGTGGATGACAAGTTACGGGGGCCTAAGCGCAAACTGCCCCAAGTAGCTAAAAAAGGGATCAGATCTGGTGGGGAGGTGGGGGGTAGGGCCAGCAGCTAAGGGGTTAAACACACAAATGTACATCACACAACACGTACCCTACCACTTTCTGACAAAATCATTCGACACAACCTCACATACTGCCTAAACAGCACATGAAGCCCAAGCAGAACACACACGCACACCACACACATACAGACACACAACTAATGTCAGGCAGGAACAACTCCATACTAGGGAAAGAAATCCATAACAAAGATGTAACCAGAAAATCAACAACTGGTTGGTCCAAATCATTATTTTATGCATAAAATATTAAAAGCAGAGGCCATAGGCTAGTCAATTAGTCCAATGTGACAATGCACACAGTGTACATATGTGTGCCCCAAACGTGACTCCTGACTACCAGGTAACCTCCACAGGAAGGAACACCTATTGGGAGGGCAGGCACCTCTGGGGTTATCTTGGGAGGTCGGGGTGGAGGGGTGTTTCAGTTTAGGTCTTGAAGGGGGCCTTTGGGCTCTGGTTTGGGAGGGGGTTTGGGCTTGGACTTAGGTTTAGGGGAGGGTTGGCTTTAGGTGGAGGGGTAGACTTCTTGGTAGGGGCACTGGAACTTGCAGGGGGCGGGGAGAGATCGGAGGTGGAAGGGCCAGTCTTGGGGAGGGACACAGCATGTTTAGGGGTATCACAGTGTGGGAGAGAAGTAGGGAAAGGGGCGAACTCCTAAAGTAAAGCTTTTTTAGATACACAGGATGGTCATAACAAATGGGTTTGGGTGTGGTGGGAGAGGGAGAGGGAGTGGTTGTCTGAGGTGTTGGTGTGGATGACTTGTGTTCATATTTGTTCAAGGTATGCTCATGGTTTGTGGGTGTCTGTTGGGTGGGTGAGTATGGGCATTTATGTGTCTTGGGAGGAGGGGTAGAGGTGCTAGGAGATGCTGTGGTAAGTGGGTGAGTGTCTATTGGGGTGGTGACTGCAGGTATGGTGGATGTGCTGGTTGTAGGCATGCCTGTGGTTGTGGTGTCTGCAGGTGTGGTGACTGGGGTGGATGTCTGAGGGTCTGCTGTAGTACTGTCTGTGGGTAAAATAGGTGTAGTGGCAGGATCTGTGAATGTTGGTGTGGTGTTTACAGGTGTGTCAGGTGTGCTGTCAGTGATGCTGGGAGTGGTGGGAGTGTCAGGGCAGGTTGTGACTGTTGATGTGTGTGCAGGTGTATGTTGCTAGTGTCCATGCCAGTGGTGTGTCTTGAGGTGCTTGTGTTTGTCAGAGCTACACTTGGATGTTGAGTTGGATATATGCTTGTCTGTCTGTGTGCTTTGGCTGGGTCAGGAAAGAGGGATTTGGGATTTAGAAGAGGAAGGTGGTGGGGAGACGGGAGACAAAGTATGACTGGCTGCCGTCAGTGTGGATATCAGAGCAAGTAAGGATCTCTGTAGGTCAGACAGTGTACCGTGAATGCCCTCCAGGAATGCATTACTCCGTTGGACTTGAGTTGCCAGTCCCTGGATGGCATTCACAATGGTTGACTGACCCAAAGAGATGGACCTCAGGAGGTCAATAGCATCCTCACTGAGGGCAGCAGGGCTGACAGGGGCATAGGTGCCTGTAGCAAAGGAGAGGCCTACCCTCTTGGGTAAGCAGGTATGACAAACTGTGTGGGGAGCTACAGGGAGGGCGGTGGTAGTAAGGGGTGGCGGACTGAGATGGTGCAACAACTGGAGGAGAATTCTGATGATGGAGATCTGGATCCAGTCTCCCCTGTAGCATTCCCCTCACCCTCTGTGCCACTGGGTCCCTCGTGTCAATGGTATCAACACTCCGGGTTCCGTGGCCAGCAGCTTCCCCACTTAGCTGTGCCCCATATCCCTCACCTGGCGATGCTGATGCACAGAGAGAGAGAAAGAGGGTCATCACTTTCTTAACATATACATACAGTGCAACACACAAAACAGTAGAAACACATCTATATCTAATAAGATCCCAGATAGGAATCATTACATCCTACAACATGTCACAACTATATACTTCAAACTTTCCTATATGTCCACAGTGTCACCCACAGCATAAGCCAACCATCACAACACTACATCATCATTCCATCAATTCCGCAATAACACAAACATACACGATGAATTGGCTACATCTAAAGTCTCCCCCTATACAGATCATCACTGTGTATCAACAAATCACCCTTAGGACATGCTGTTAACTGACAACACAATATCAATCCTCCCCCTAATCCACACTTGCACAGTCCATCACCAGTAGTCATGTAATATGAAAGTAGGCTAATCTCACTTAAAATGCAACAAGTCATGTACCATTTACAATGCCAAACACCTCTGATGAAGACAATACATATGGCATACCCAAATAGTATGCCTCACAAAATAACATAGCATGCCATTGGAACATCTATCAAAAGTGTATGAAAAGATTTAGAAAGAATTTCTGGACCAACTTATCTAACCCATTGACACACAGACAACAAATGTATGTTCTGCCATAGGGGCCTATTTAACACACAGGATACAACCCCAGACAACCACAGGGAGCATACTAATACCTCAAATACAGTGGACACCAACCATGTGCATGAAGTCCACATACAATTCCACACTACATGCTGAGTCGAAACCTCTACATGACTACATCAAACATCTACATCACTAACAACTCTCCAGACATGTGAAACCTAATATCTTAGTATAGAAGTAATACTCAGATAACCACCTACTAATGTGACCATGATTGACACATACATCTAGAGTCCAGCAAATTGGCTTACAACATATCCCATACCACCAACATGTGTATGTCAAATGGAACCCCTGCTATACTATTACGTTAGGAAGAAATGAGCTGATCCATTACCATATCTGTAAAAACAGCCTCAGATTAGCAAAGGTAAGTCTGGCAAAGAAGAGGTTTCAACATAACAATCGGCATGTATGTTGCACCCTATATGTATGTTACTGCCCTATGTGGCATGAACATAATACATGTGTTAAGGGATCAGCAGGCTAGCCACCTACCTTCTCAATACCATATACATGAAATAAAGTGTTTTTGAACACATGTCAATGATATGTATTTTATTGGCAATGTATTATTACCACCATGATTTCCACCATGATTTCCACTATCTAGGATGTCCACCCTGATCAAACTTCCGAATGTATGGTTCTAACATAACAATGGGGACACCTCCTCAAACCTCATAGGGAGTGCAGTAAGTTTACCATATTAAAATTCTGATTGGGATGACAGCTTCACATGGAGTTTCCATCTACTTCAGGACACAGGATTACTTGGCCCTGTTACTCATCTATCAGACACTATGTTACACATGGAGCATGATCCAGTGCAATTGGACTGGTCAGAGACCAAAAAGCTATACAACTTACAAATTGGATTTAGGGACTGTGGAACAGAAGGTGGGAAGGGTGACACAGCAGGCTACACATTCGTATGGTAGTTTAGAATTACACATATGACACAGTTACATGTGCATCACCGCATGCCATCATACTACTAGTTTGACATAGGTAAGTAACATGTCCCTATACAAAATACAATGCCCTCATCTGTGTTTCAATGTGGGCAACTGTAGTATTATGCTTTACTAGAAGATCCTTTACCTGTAGTACTTACCGCATTGCCACAGCTGCAACACTTAGATATTATACACGTATTTGACAGAGGCATGTACATGTTTTTTGTCTGTTCTTACCCCATTGTGGCTGCTGTGCTGCCCTAAAGTGCCCATCCCCCTCAGGGTAGGCCACCGTCAAAATGCAGACCACTAGGGGGATCAAGGTCAGACGGGCACTCCTCCCTCATTGGGAGGACATATTCAGCTGAGCATCTGCAGTCTTCCTGGCCCAGCGTCTCCAGTCTTTACACCGCTTCCTACAGCGGGTGCTCCACCTGCTGTGGACCCCCAGCGTCCACAATTGTTTGGCGATGGCATGCCAGATTGCCTTTGTTTGATGAGCATTGACCTGAATGGATGACACAGACAAAAAAAAAAAGTCATGTCCAAATGCACCATACCAACACAAGTGGACAGAACACTTTAGTGATAGCAAGTCGGCAAACAATCCCATTCTCTCAGTTCACACTCATGTATCAACACCTTCACTACTTTACATTTCAGGTGCACCATCAATCACCACATGTTCCACACATTAGTATACCATTTGATTCACCTGCTCCTCTGGTGCACTAAATAGCTGGTCATACAGGGGTAGGACCTCATCCATGAACTTGTCCAGCTCTTCAGGGGTGAAGGATGGGGCCCTATCAGCTGTAGGACATGTCATGATAGCTCCCAGAGGCAGTACACAGTAGCTCAGGTAGTGGAGGTCTTGCTGGCAGATGTGTCAGGAGTCAAGTGAGCAATACTGCAGAAGATGGCGTTCACGTCTGCCACATACAGGACTGTCACCGCCGGCTGACGTCACCATTGGCACAAGTCCACCAAAGGCAGCAATGAGTTCCAATGGCAATTTCCACCACAGGTGTGACCACCTAACGCCATAACAACATACACCAGCAGACCTAGGTAACTTCCACCTGTCCAGTACAGTAGGTCAGGTGGCTGCCATTTTGAGCACATTACATGTATGGAAAGGTTTTGGGATCTGCAAGATTAACTAAGTCGTATATTGTGCAGTATATCTGTAAGTACTGCCTTCATGTTTAGGTGTCTATTTGTGCATATGAGTAGTAAAAGCTGTGTAACTGAGGGGTTTGTATACCTATTCTCCAGATCTTATGTGCAATGTTACTGTAGATAATGTGCCAGAATATGTGTACGGCATGTAAAGTCGGATGGACTAACAAAGACAGGCAATCTTGCCCAGAGATGTCAGATACCATTCCTACCAGATGAGGGGGAGCCAGTAGAACCTGTGGGTGGAAATGCAGATATGCTAAGTGATGATGAGCCAGATGAAGATGAAGCAGGAGACTCCAGGGCAGATCTCACAAATCAGTACTTCAAATGACTAAAGGTATGTGATGTATACTTAATGTTGTGATTTGATTTTGTTACCTGCAGTTGATGGGTAGCATGTCACCTCCTTTTAGCATCATCTATGGGGTTCTAAGTAGCTCAAATGCCTATGAGTGAGTTGGGCATGCAGACTGTAAAGTTGTATTGTGTACTGGACAGCGTGGTCTATAGTGTCATGTGTTGTCATAGCAGATGCAAAGTCAGACTTGTGAACATGGCTATTCATATTTGATGAATGTTTTCTGCTATGTCTTATCCCTTATCTCTGTCGATCACAGATTTGCTGAGTTCTTGTTGGATCCTCATCCTTGGCAAGTGACAGACAGTGTCAGAAGGGAATAGCAGGCAGACACAAGAAGTAGACATGACTGAAACTAGGTACTCATTGCCATGAGTATGTGGAGTGTAACCAATATAGTTAGGCTGCCAGGGTACTGGGGTGGAAGTCTTTTCCTGTCAAGTCCACTTGTAGGGTACAGAAGGTGCACAAATTGTATCCTTTGTGTCACCATATGTGTGTTGCTCATGTGTAAATGTAGAACCACAGCCACTACCATCACAATGGTTTCTTTTGTATGTAATCTTCCTTGAACCTAGCTTACAGTGTGTTCCTACGTTGTAGATCAATGTGCATGGAGTGATATAGATGAGTGGCAAGCCTGCAGATATGTGACAAATGTATGCAAAATATCCCTTGAGTGGGAACATCAGTACAGATCTCTCTACCATGGGGTATGATTATTAGAAAGCTAGGGTATGGGTATGGGTATGTGATCAGGCTTTACCAGGTGAATCAACGGGCCAATCTGTGTTCCTACTGGCTTGTAGGAAGACTGACATGAACCTAACTTCTGAATCCTGTGATTTAGCATTGTCTGACACCTTAACAAACATCCTGATGTTACCTTCAGTTATACTCTATGTGCTGTTTGCATATCTACCAATACATGTGTGTAGATGTAGTATACAACTTTTTTTTTTTAATCTGTCCATGTTACAATCCTAATGTAATGAGTCTCCTGCTGAAAGAGTCCACATGTGATGTACATAACGAAAGTCGTACAATACAGAGGGACATATTTACACTACAGTTGGCATGCATAACAATTGTACATGGTTGATAAATGACACATACACAGGACCTGTGTTTAAGTGAAATGTATTGTGGACAGCAAAACAATATGTGTGACTACTAACTTAAAAACACACAAAATGAACAATGAAGGGATCGGTCATGGTGGCTAGAATCATGAGAGTGGCTGCTATACCATTAGGGTACACATGTTCATTGTCCTTGAACCATTGGAAAATGGAGATTGGTTTCAGAACAGTCAACAGGGTGTATCTGTGGCACACAAGGGGAACAAGTCAGGAGATGTTCACTTCCTGGCTGTGGGTTTGGCCTTGGCATCTGCTCCTCCTGGATGTCTGAGTGGACGCACATTTGCAGGGTGTTTCTCTGCTGCAGATGGTGGGGTGTCTGAGGTATGTCCTTCCCCTGGTGGGGCCTCAATTCCACTAGCAACTGCAGATGTTGAAGAACATGAAGAGTCATTACTAGTGAAAGAGGCCTGATGTTGTGTTGCAGACCTACTCAGGGTAGTGGTGATGTCCCTCAGCACCCCAACTATGGAATCCAAGATAGCATTTTGTGTCTGGCACAGCTGCATGACTTCCTGAGAGTTGTCATTCTGCAGCTTTTAGATTTTCCCCATCATGGTGATTAACTAGCACATCATGCCCTGGGACTTTTGGTAGGCTCCCAAGACTTGGAAGATGGTTTTCTGGTCAGTATTGTTGCTTGGAGCCCCCATCCTCTGGCCCACAGCATCCCTTCCACATACCATACCCGTACATGCCTGTGCCCCTGGTACAACATACCCACTCCCAGTGGTGGCAGGACCATCATTGTCAGGGTGACAAGAGGAGAATCAGGTACCTGCATAGTGGGGCACAAATGGATGACACAGTCCTTGGGACACAGGTTTGGGGTGAATGGTTGACTATGTTGTAGATGCAACAGGGCTGGGAGGAGTGGATGTGGGCAGAGTGAGGCTGTCAGTTGTTGACTGACCAGGTGTCCCTGACCAGGTACATTGTCAGTGTCCAGACATCCCGGGGTGTTGTCCTCACTGTGGCCTTCACCAGAGGGGTAGTGACAGTCTCTGGTATCCTGTCCATGGAGACACTGGCAAGGTTAGCTATGGAAGAAGTGGAACACAAAGTTTATGTTAAATTGGGGGTATTGTTGCAGTTGTGTGAGATGCAGACAGTCTTCACATGCTCGCCAGAATGACAATGACAGCTGTTGTATAAAATAACTTAGTACAACATCAACCTCTGTGACTTGAATTCCATACACCATGTTTTGAGTTGTTAAACTATGTTTTAGTGATTGTACTGCTCATGCCACCTGATGTTGTTTGATTATTGACACGGGTGTTAACCTTTGTTGCCTAGTGAATACAATGCACAGTGGTGTCATGGTATGGACACAGTGTGTGAGTAAGCAATAGACATTGACCTGCATGTGGATGAACTGCTTGTGCATCCACTTTCCCATCTGGCTTTCCACTCCAGGTGAATACATTTCTATCGTAAGATTCTTAATTGTAAGGCCATTATGAATGGACACTCATCTGTAGCTATAATTTGCTTGTGATGATAGTGGGAGTGGGCCATTGCATTGCTGTCATTGCCATGAACTAATTGACACTTGAACATTCAAGATGGGTTGGATTAGTAGTTAGTTTCACATGTATGTCATCTCATATTTGGTGCACTGTTCATGTTTTCACAATGAGGGGATATTGTATTCTAGGAGTTGTAGTGTTATGAGTTGCCAGTGCCTCATGTGCCATTTCCAAGGGCTGTGGGGCCATGTGAGTTTAGTGGACATGAGGCATGCCAGAGAGGAGTATTAGGTCATTTGGATAGAGCTGTAGTAGGTGGTGTGTTAATTGGGGTAGGTAAGGTGTTTAGGGAGCATGCAGTACTTGACAATTGAGTGACATGAATGTTGTGGGGACTTACCCGACTCTCTCAGGCTCTCAGGATGTAGTATTTTCAAGACCTTCTCCTCCCAAGATGTGAAAGTAGAGGGAGGAGGTAGGAGCCCACATCCAGTCTTGCATACCGTCAGCCAGTACCTGGATGCCATAGAAAGTACCTTCCCTCTGAGGTCATTCCACCTCTTCCTTATGTCCTCCCTTGTGAGTAGATAGCTGAATACAGAATTGAAACTCTTGACAATTCTTTGCCACAACTCAATTTTCCTGACAATTGATATTTGCTGGACCTATGCTCAGAGCAGGTGTGGCTCTACCTCGACAATGTTGTCCATCATGACTCTCAATTCCTCATCTGTGAAATGTGGATGTTTTTGTGGGGACATGGTAGTGGTGGTGAAGACAGTGTGGTAGTGTTCAAAGTGAATGACTACAGAACTAAGTAAATAGTGCTGTGATGTGAGTGGGTGATGGTTATTGTGGGTTGTGTGTGTTAGTGAAATGTTTGTTGTGTATGTTGTGCAGGTGTGTAATGCTTGTGTAGAGAAATGTTTATGGGTGCCTATTCTTACTTTTTGTATCTGTGTAATATGTTGGTTCTCTGTGGCTGTGTGCAGTGTTTTGTTTGCAATGGATTGTGTGTTGTGTAGTGGTGTGTTATATAGTGCAGTGAGTTGGTGTGTCGGGTGTGTGGATGTGTGTCAGGTGTAGGGTATTCAAACTGTCCAATGTGGTGTGTTCCGTATGATGTGACCGCCGACTGCCATGGTTAGAACTGCCAATGGTTTTCTGCCATGGAAAAACTGCTGTTGTGATTTGTTGATCGTAATCTGATGGGTGAAGTTTTGTCGGGCTGGTGGTGTTGGTGGTGGGACCACCTCTTTTCCGCCCTCCAGTGTTCTTGGGATTTCAGAAATGTGGCTGTTTTTTGGGAGACTTCACAATGTAACTCTTAATACGGGGGTCAGATTATAACCAACATGGTGGTCTTTTGGCAGCCATCCACTGCGGCGGTCTTCCCATTAAACCACCAAATTCGTAATGAGTCCCTTTATGTGTAGGCCTGGTCCAAACCAGTCAAAGGAGTGAACAGACAAGGATAGAAGATTTCTGGACTTATGGCACATGCAAAGTAATTACAGTATGAATTGTAAGTCAATAAGGGTTATAATTAAGAGCCCCTAGTGCCATTCCAATGCCACATTAGCGTCATTTTTTATGCTAATGTGGCATTATAAGGCCAGAAACGCTGCACCATATTCACAAAGTGGCGCAATGCATGCATAATGTATGTAAAGGAGGTGTTCCCCCGTTAGGGGGGACAAAAAATGGCGCAAGGAAATCTAAGGCATTAAAAGGATGCTTCCATTGCTTGCAACGGGTCTCTGGGTGCTTTGCAGGATTAGAGTCAGAATCTTTTAGGCTGATCTTGCAAAGTGCCAGAATAACAAAAAAAATGTGAGCTAGTCCCCTAACTAGCACCATGGTGCACCGTATTTTAAATATGTTGCACACATGGTGGGATTGGGGGGAGCTAAGGGAACAGGAAAAGTGTTGCAGCGCAATGTTTCTGAAGTGCCCCTAAAATTTTCAAAGGAAGGTCAAATATTTACTATAAAGAAACACCTTATGTGTAATACTGAGTACTGCATCTATGCCTTGGGGTGTCCGTGTCAGAAATATTAAATTGGCAGTACAATACACAAGGCTAGGAAACGTGTAATGGAACATCTGAGGGCAATAAAGAATGAGGACCAACAGTACCCAGCGGCCAGGGATTTTGAATTTACCCATGGAAAAAATACCAATCTTTTAAAGTTCTGTGTATTGGAGTGTGTTCCGATATAAAGGAGGGATAGGAACAGAGTACAAGAGTTAAAACATCTTGAATCTAAATTCATAATTAAATATAAAACTTTACACCCTGAAGGTTTAAATAGGGATGTAGAATTATCTGTACACTTAGGGTGAGTTGATGAGTAATGAGATAGAAACTGTGATTTTTCACAGTGAATTTTAAATGTAATATATAGTATTTTGGTGTTTATGCTTTTTGATACTCATGATCTTTTCTAAAATGCTTTTCTCTTTGAATTCTAATGATTAATTTTATAGGGAAAGTTGTTTGTGCGTCTCACATTGAGTATATGTGTTTTATATCCATATTTATTTTTAATCAGGATTCTATTCTTATTTTTTTTTCACATGTAGCTTGTAAGTCGTTAAGCAATAAAAAGAAAAAAGATCAAGAGGGCCATTTATGCCTGGTATCATTGGTATCTCAAGCTGTGCTGCGATAATTACACAGTTTGGAAAGTAGTGTGTTAATAATAACTTTCTTTGGAGTTTGATTTTTTTTTTTTTTTCGTTTATTATGGTTTATTGCTGTACATGTGTGATAACATGTGTGATAACATGGAATTTAATAAGATATAGCCCTGATGGGGTATATGCCCACTTGGGCTGAAACAGGTACTGACATATATTTGATCGAAGGGCATTTGCATTTGTTTTTTGAGAATGCATTTTCAGTAATTCTGTGAAATTTAACATGATCGAGCAGTAATGTTATTTGCACTTGTGTTGTTATTAAATTAGTATAGGGTATGGAAATATAGTGGAACAGCTGCTAATTTTAGTGTAACAAGTTGCAATAATAGCCCACTTGGGCATGAAATCAATGTAATATGCAATTTTGTTGCAGTATCAAATAAGAGGAGATAATTTGTCAAATGCAAAGTGTTGAATGATTATTGTTATGTATAGTTATTCAGAATCAGCTTAATTACACTGTTTCCTATTTTGTGATATTAGAATAGTGGTTAGCTTCAATACCAACTGGAGAACTAAGGTATTGGAACAACTATTTATTACATCTAAAAGGAGATGCAATAACAGCCTACAGGGCTAAGGATATTAGGGAGTGTCATAAACAAATAAGTCTCCTATGAAGGCTACCAGAGGAAAAAAAGCCCAAATGTAGCACAAATAACACCCAAATGTAGCCCAATTATAGCCCAATGACAGAAGTGTGCAAAACACTAGGGGCCTGATAGATATTACCGGACTGGTCACTCCGTCACAACAGTGATGGATATCCTATTCCCTGAAATCTAAATCCCATAGGCTGTAATGGGCCCTTAATCTTTTTGTTTTTTTTGCAGTTTTATGTAGTGCAGACTTGACCTGAATGTATTGAAGTGTTTTACATGAGCATCAGCTACATTACACAAAGACACATTCATTTTGGTTTCAGGCATGAGGAGATTAAGCCCTCATTATTTCATTGGCGGTGAGTGATAAAGTGGCAGTAATACTGCCAACAGGCTGTTGGTAATTACTGCGAAATTATGACTATGGAGGTGATAGCTCCCATAGACAGCCAATGTACCAAACCAGCTGCCAGGGCATTAACACCACTGACCACGGCGGTAGCTGTCAACAGCCAGGCGGAAGACAAAGTACCGCCCACCATATCATGACCCAGGAAACCACCATGATTTCCAAGGCAGTATGAACGCCATCAAAAGCCTGGCGGAAACAGAACACAGAAGACCAAAGAGTCAACATCAGAGACATAGGGAAGAACAACGCCGCCATTCAACCGGAAATGCAAGTCTTCCCAATGGTCATCTATGCCATGCTCCACCTGGAACACCAACGCTGACATAGACGACGGTGAGTACAGCCGCCCAGCACACAAGGGAGGGAGTGGGGATAATGAGAGTGACGCACACATGCATGACACACACCTGACACACACACACACACCATAATCACAACCAGCTGCAGACGAAAAACAATGGCACATGACACATGGCATAATAATGAAAGGACTACAAGAATGCAGTAACGAGAATGTATTGATTGTGAACAGCTAGCAAAAGAACCAATTGTATGAAAAACAGTCATGTAGAAATGTAAACAAAGGGCCAATGCCCAGTCTAAAGTACTAAGGGCCCACATGGCCACAGGGCACAGTCCAAGGCCCAACTCGAATCATGACTTCATCCGGGTAGATCTCTGCAGGAGCATCAGTTTGCATGTGGGCAGGCACCTCAGAGGGATGGGGGTCGGAGGCACCTCACCCGAATACGAGAACAAGCCCACTGGTTCTGGAAGGGTCTTCATGCCCATTTCTCTCTGCTGGGGAGTGTAAGGCCACAGGCTTTCAGGTGAGTGACTTTCCCACTGGTTCTGGAGGGTGGATGTTGATGCAGTGCATACAGGTGTGAGTGTGGACGTGACTGTGAGGGAGGTGAAGAAGGAGGAGAAAGGGGAGACAGTGAAGGCAGTGGATGTGGTTGTGTCTGCAACTGTCTGGTGTTTGTGTGAGTGATTGTGGGATGAAGTGTGGTGCCTGTGTTTGACTGTGCCACTCTTGTGTGTTGTCTTGTGTGCATGCTCATCTGTATGTGTGCATGGGATGGGTTGGGGATGAGGAGAGTGGGACTGGAAAGTGGTAGTTGGATGGGGGACTTTACTAACAGGGTCAATGGCTGCCATCAGAGAGGAGGCCAGAACCTGTTTCAGTCTCTGTTGGGCCGCCAGTCCACTATCAATGCCCTCCAGGAAGGCATTGCATTACTGCATCTGGGATGCCAGCCCCTGGATGGCATTTACAATGGTTGACTCCCCTACAGAGGTGGATCTCAGGAGGTCAATAGCCTCCTCACTCAGGGTAGCAGGGCTTACTGGGGCAGGGCCTGAGGTGCATGGGGCGAAGGAGATACCCACCCTCCTGGGTGAGCGGGCACAGGCAACTCCCTGAGGGGCTACTGGGAGGGCAGTGCTAGTACATGGGGTGGCGGCTGTACCTGAATCTGGGGTGGTCACAAAGGGGTCCGCCACCACCAGTGAGATCCATCAGAGGAGGTATCTGAGCCTGTGTTGTCACCTCCTGTCTCCGCTGTGGTGCTCACCTCGCCCTCCGTCCCAATGGTTCCCTTGGCGTGAGTGGACACAGGGGTCCTGTGGGATGCAGCTTCCTCTGTCGCCGGTGCCCCTGCTCCTCCGCCAGATGATGCTAATGCACACATGGACAGGATGACAGAACAAGAAAGGGGGAGAGAGAGAGAAAAAGGAAACACTTGGTCAATTTACTGCACCAACACCACAGTTGGCACACACAGCACCATCACACACATGGGTCAGAATTGATCAATGCTGGTGATTTGGCTAGATGCCACGGCACGATGAGGGCCACACACAGCCTACTGCACCCGTCTTGGTACTCACAAAGCCCCGTGTCTCTGTCGGCTGAATGGTGTGCCCAATGCCACTTACCCCAGGTCCCTGATTGTCTCGGGCGAGGTGTGAACTGGGGTCCCTGTACAGGTGGGCACACTGCTGATTGACATGTCCTACGGACAGAGGTATGGGTACCCTGGGTGGGTGCTGTGGTATTGCATACTGATTTGGGAGGCTCAGTGAGGGACTGTGAGTGGACTGGGTGACCGACTGTCCAGTGGTCTATGATGGGCCAGGTTGTTGGTCCAAATCCTGAAGTCCAAAGTTACTGTCATCACTGGGGGCATCTTCTGTTGGGGGACTGGATAGTCGTGGTACCTCCTCTTCACTGACATTGTCTGGGGCATCTGTGGGGATGTAAGTGATGTATTATACTTCATGTCTGTGACATATTTTACATCCCTGGCTTCCCCTCTATGGATGCTGTTGCCCTGCCACCTTTGTTTGTGTATGGTGATTTATTGTGGGATTGTTAGTTTGCCTATGCTGTGCATGCTTTAGTGATTGGTGTCCTTGCATGGCTGGGAGGGCTGTCCATGCATTGTTGTGGCATGCAGGATGTGGCATTGGGGTTAGTTATATCTGTAGGTGCAGTGTGTGGGATGGAGTGGAGTGATGGGAGTGAGGGTGAGGGGGTGTGATGGCATGCAGGTGTTAAGTAGTTAATATTGATTCACCAGTGTCCAGTCCTCTGGCTTCTCCAGTGAGTCCCTCAGGATGCAGTAATGCCAAGACTTGCTCCTCCCATGCTGTGAGCTGTGGGGGGGAGGTGGGGGTCCACCGCCAGTCCTACGTATGGAGAGCTGGTGCCTTGCTGCCACAGAACGAACGCCCCCCCATAGGTTATTTCACCTGTTCCTGATGTTGTCCCTTTTTCTTGGATGCTGTCCCACGGTGTTCACCCTGTCCACTATTCTGCGCCATAGCTCCATATTCCTGGCAATGGATATTTACTGTACCTGTGCTCCAAACAGCTGGGGCTCTAACCTGACTAGTTCCTCCATCATGACCCTTAACTCCTCATCAGTGAAACAGGGTTGCCTTAGTGGGGACATGGGTGTTTTGTGGTGTCTGTTGGTGAGAGTGTGTTGAGTAATATGGTGGGGTGTGTGATGTGGGCGTGCATGAGGGGTGTATGGGTGTATGTGGTGTGTATGTCTAGTTGTCTCTGTGCTGTTTGTGTCAATCTCCTGGCAGTAATTGTTGTTTGTAGAATCATATGGATAATGTGGGTGTGTGTTTTATGGTGCTGTCGGGTGGGTGGGTGTGTTGTGTGTATGAGTGTCAGTTGTGTGTTTTTAATATTAGCCCATGTAGTGTGTTTTGTATGTGGGTGTCCATTCTGAGCAGAGTGGTATGCACCACCAATGGTTTACTGCGGTTGAATGTCCGTTGTGGTGATTCATGGGTCATAATGTGGTGCAGGTTGTTTTGTTGACGTAACGATATGGGTTTTGGTACTGCCACTTTAGCACTGACCTTTGGGGTGGCGGATTTGTGTATGTGGCTGTATTCTGTCAGATTGTTGTGTGTGTGTCATAATATGTGGAACGGATAGTCGCCACCGCAGTGGTATATTGGCGGCCGTCACCGGGGCGGTAAGCCGGATTTACTGCCAATGTCATAATGAGGGCCTAAGTGATTTGCCCAAAATCACAGGATGTGATCCAACACCGAAACTTGAACTTGGTTCCCCAGCTGCAAAGTCTGCAGCTCCGGTCGCAACATTACATCCCCCCTCTTAAGTGTAACAAATAATCAAGCAATCAAACGGACAAAAGACATAAAGATAGCAAATAATTTAAAAGTGATTTGTCGCTATTTGAAAACTCAGAAAATACGTCCTCATTTAATTTTTTCGCAGCACTAATCATAATTTCTGTGGGCATAAGACAGTCTCATTTTTATAATTTATGGAGGATATGCTCTAGGTATTACATTTTTGGTTGCATCAAGAAGACATCAAGTGTGCCACACTTTTATAATAAATATAGAATGTCAGCAATGCAGTTGTTCATTAGAATGCTGTGCAGAGGCAGAGGTCAGGAGTACAGACTCAGATAACTGAGGGCAGGTAGGAGGGTGCAGGGGCCATAAGTGGACAATGCTGGGTGGAACAGTTGCAGCACACTGGATGATGGCCGACAGGGTAAAAGGGTACGGGCAGCAAACCAACAATGCTGGACCAGCAAGAGAGGCTGTAGCAATAAAACAGACCATTGAGGGCAGATGAATACGAAGTGGCAGTACAATCATAAATGCCAACAGACCCAATTCAGGCAAGAGACTCCCAATTTTTTTAAGTCCACAAGGCCTTATTTTATCTGTTTCCTGCCTAAAATGCCCTATTTTTCAATGTAAAGCAATAAGGAAAATCAATTCCCCGGTTTACTTTTTTCACCAAGTTCTAAGTGTTGGCAAGTATGGTAAATGGGATCATGGAGGGCAGGAGATATGGGGCAGGGACATGGAGTAAGATAGAGGGCAGAAGGGAGATGGGTGGGGCACCAACCTGACCTTACAGGGCAAGTGTCAGGGGTTGCAGCAGCACAATACACCACACAGCGCAAGCAGAATGTCGGTGAAGCACAACAGATCATGGAAATCAATAGGAAGGAGACAGGGCCATGTACATAGACAACAGAGAGCAGAGGGGAAAGAGGCAAGGGCGACAAGCTGACCATACTAAAAAGACAGGAGGGAAAGTTGCAGCATAACAGTCCATGAAGGGCAAGATGGAGGGGGGAGTGGCAGCACATCAGACCATGTGTGGCAGGAGCCAGGGGGTTGGTGCATGGATTTCGACAACAGAGGGTAGGTGTGAGGTGGATGTGGCATCAAGCTAACTGTTCATGGTAGGTGGGAAGGGCAGTGGCAGAACAACGGGCACACTGGGCTGTCATTGTCTTCCTTGACAATAGATGGCAAGGAGGAGGAGAGCAGGAGCAGCAAGCTTGGGTGGGGGCAACACAATGACAGGCCAGGCCCTGCATCCAACCACTCCCACCACTATGCACTGCAATGGGAATCTTACTTAACAAAATAATTCCCTGAAAAAATAAAGGTTACAGGGATGTTATACTTACAAAATAGAGTAAAAAATAATCCTCCAAATTCACTCAAAAATCAGTGGTTACAGGGACATTATTAGCAGGTTAAAATTTTACACAGACAAAACCATGGAAATTCAGCTGTTAGAGTTATTTCAAGTAACTATAACTCGCCATGCACAGCTAATTACCTTGGATATTACATAACACATCTTCTAAGATATCATTGATAACATTATTGTTACGCATCAGCCCGCCTGATCCTCGACATACCCCGCCGATGTCACATCTCCCCCCACCTGAAGGACCTCCACTGGCTCCCTGTGGATAAAAGGATCACCTTCAAACTCCTCACCCACGCACACAAGGCACTAAACAACACCGGACCCACCTACCTGAACACCAGACTCAACTTCTTCGTCCCCACACGTCAACTCCGCTCTGCCAACCTCGCCCTCGCCATTGTCCCCCGAATCCAGCGCAAGACCTCTGGCGGCAGATCCTTCTCCTTCCTCACCGCCAAGACCTGGAACTCTCTCCCCACCTCACTACGCCAGACCCAGGACCTCCTCACCTTCAGGAGACTCCTCAAGACATGGCTCTTCAAACGCTAGCAGCACCCACCCCCCCCCCAGCGCCTCGAAACCCTGTCGGGTACATAGCGTGCTTTATAAATTCACTGATTGATTGATTGATTGATTGTAATATTTGCAGTAAAAATATTGATGAGAAAACTGTGCATGGTGAGGGTGTAATTTATTACCTTAGGGCAGGAGTTTTCTTTGTATTCTTGATGGTTAAAAATACATATATTTTTGTTGAGGCCCAGATCTATAATTTACAGCAGCATTTTGGAATGCTCAAGCTCATCAACTGCATGTTCCTTTAAAAAATGTGCACAAGCTTTGAGTCCTACTTCATGTCTTTTTTGCAGTGCCTATGGAGACCACATCTATGGTGATTAAATTATAATCATCCTGCCATGTAAAATCAGTCAGTATGCACATTAAGGCCCATATTTAATGGAAAATGACAGAGCACAATGCTACGCCAAAATTGGCAGTGCCGCATTCAGTCATTTTCACAATGCAGGGATACACCAAATTTAATTGAATACAGCGCCCCCTATGTTGTCCCCTTAGCTGGCGCTCAATTGAGCTTCCTAGCGCCAACGCAGGCATCCTTCCACCATTGTGCAAGGATGTCTGCATTGAGGGATTTGATTGCTTACCTGTGGAAAGGTGTCTCTTCCTGCACATAAACAGTCACTAATGGTGAGTTGGCACTTCTGTGCGTGCTGCAGAATGCAGCGCACACAGAAATGCTGAAGCATCATTTTGAGATGATTGTTTATGTGCAGGAAGTTACACCTTCCCACACATAAACAATTGTGTCATGTAGAATCCTCCTCGTTGCACCTTGCTAACGCCACCGCTGGAGTGGTGTTAGATTTTGTCGCTGCCTCAGGTTTACAAAAACTCATAAATGTGAGGCTGTGTCAAAATGTAATGGGCGTTGCTGTGGCACAGCAACAACCATTGCAGGCCCCTTCCACGCAAAGGGCTGCCTGTGAAGGGCATGTATTTACAAAGTGACATTAACCCACATAAAGTGGCTTAATGCTACCTTGTAAATACGGTGGAGGGCATTGTCCACTAAAAGGTGAAGCTCAGGTGGCTCTAGGGGCTCATAAATACTCCCCCAAGTCTCCAGTGCCCCTGAGGAATGAACTGAAACCTTTATCACTGGGGCTAGGTAATGATCTAAATATCATGGTATATTTACAATAGAGTCACAAGCGCATACTATTGGCCTTCCTAGAGGGTTGATTAGAACTTTGTGAATCTTAGGAAGGAAATCAATTGTAGGAGTTTTGGGATTCTCAACTGACAGAAATCGATGTTCATCATTGTTAATTAACACTGTGCTGTGCCAGTTTTGTAGGCTCTTCTCAACCTTCTCTTTGATTTTCATTGTGGGATTGCATGTTAATTTTTCATAATTACTTGAATCGTTTTGTTGGCAATTGGTTTCTGCAACATATTAACGTTTGTTCATTATTACAGTGTTTCCGCCCTTGTGCACTAGCTTAATGATAATCTGTTGTTTCTTCACCACCGATGTGATGGCTGTTGTTTCATCATTTTTCTCTTCATTGTGCATTGTCCTTATTATTTAATTTTTCTAGTTCCGCAGCTACCAATTTGTGAAATAAATCTATTTTGTTTCCTGTTGGTATTGGAAGAGTACACAATTATGCTCTCATGCGTCTGTGTTTATGTGTGTCTGTATCAATTCCACATAATACCATTACCTGGGTGTCAGTCAGATAACATAATTGATTTGATTTTCTAACTCAAGAATCATTCTAACGTTGGTGTTTTGGTCTGATCTTAAACTGGAGTTCGAATCAGATTTGGTAGCTGAATATTATATTTATCTTTTTTATGTGCATGAATTTTTGCTCATTTAAGTTTCCATATGAATTTCTATGTTTCAATATGATTTTCAACGTTATAGATGTTACAAAATATTACAACATTACGGTATTATCTGTAATGTGTGTGCTACCTGAGACGCACTAGCGTAAAACACATGATGACATCACGGTATAATTTGAGAAACGGGGGAAACCATCACATTTACATATTGTGTCTATGACTATGTGATCTATTTGTAGCCACTTACGCAGTTATAATGTTTATTTTAGTTATCCATTATTGCAACAAAAAAAAATTGCTGAAAATGTTCCCATGTATCATGGTTATATTGTAAGATGGCGACTGTGTTTCCATGTTGCTAATGGCTACCGGAGTAAACACACACGTTCGTTTTTGATTTTCATATCTTTCCATTTAAAATATGGTTGTTGTTGCCTAGACTGTTGAGAGAACAAGGCTACTGCCGAAATGCGTTATTGAAGCCTTCACAATAAAGCCTAAATTTAGGGAGTCCATGCTGTTCCTTCTACTTCAAGATTCTTTTTGTGATATTTGGGCAACCAGATATGGGTAGTTATAGGTAGGACCTAGTTTCCACAGGAAGGGCGTTTTTGTTTTCCCTACAACTTTGGGATTGCTTGACAAATCTTCACAACGTTTTCACAACTTATACATTGCTAGGTTCAGCTGTGGCTTGAAAGTTTTTCCCATGTATTTTTCAATAGGACAGTTAGATACGCCTACAGCCTGAACCACTGAATGGCATTACACCAAATGTGGACCAAAGCTAGATTCTGTTCTGCAGATCACACTTTTAGTGGTATGGTGCGAATCCATTCAGTAGTTTTTGAGTAATTTAAGTTAAAAAATGATAGATTTTTAGGGAGGCAGATCCTCCGCAGATCCAACTGTCCCCATGCTGATATCTGATTGGCTGCCAACACTTCAACAAGGAATTGTTGGCAGCCATCTTTGGACTCAGCTGAGTCCCATAAAAAAAAGACAGAAGAATAGAAAAGGGGCCACAGTAGAGTCACTCTGACCCCTTTGCCCTGGTGCTGCTGTTCCTGAGGGACCCTGCCAGGGTTAAAAAGCATTTAAAAAAATGAGAAATCAGAAAAATCCATGGAATACGGTCTTCCATGCTTTTTTAAATTTGCCCCCGCGGTGGGCCAGGTCCTGGGGCATTTGGGGTTAATGTGAGAGGGGGTGGATGGGGCCCCCTTCCTTGGGATTTCATAAGCCCCGGGGACTACGACCTCCCCGGGGTGATTGAGCAAAAGTGAGCTGGGAAGCCGTGGCCCTCCCCACGCCCTGGGGACCACTACCCCCGGGTAAAAATGCTTTTTAAGGTGCCTGGGACAAATATACAAAATATATGGGGGTGTGGCACCCACGTCCTGGGGACCACCACCCAAGGACTAAAATGATTTAAATAAGTGGGGGAGGCCCGATGGCCTCCTGCACATCCCCGGGGACCATCACCTCCCCAGGGCTACAATAATTTATGAGTGTGTAGCCATGCACCCCCCACCGCTGCCCTAGGGACCTCCACCCCCAGGGACAAATATTTTAAAAATAAAGGGGGTCCCCTTAGGACCCTCAAGACTCAGGGACCACCACCTATCTGGGGTTATACATAAGTTCAAGGGGGGCTGCGTAGTCCCCCCTTGAGGAGCCTCTGATGGCCCTGGGGATGGCCACACCCCAGGGCCAGCTTCTGCTATGTCCCGGGGTGCGTACCTCCAGGACATAGCTGTTTGCTGAGGCTTGGCTGTAGCTCTGCAGTTGCAGCTAAGCCACAGCAAAGACTTTGGGTTTTGACAGCAGGACCTGTAAATCCAAAGCTTTTATCTCTGCCCCCTGCAGGCAAGCACCCAGCTGCTGTCAAAGCAGTTCCATGCTTGCTGAAGCAATGGCACTGGGAGGGAAGCCTTAAGGCTTTCCCTGCGGTGCCAGATAGCCCCTAAAAGGATTTATATTAAAATAAATGAATAAATAGATAAAAAATATGTAGGGACCGCGGGGTCCCAGATAGCCCCTAAAAGGACTAAAAAGAAGAAAGAATAAGCAAACCCTTAGCTCAGTGTGAGGGTCGCAGACTTTCACATTGAGCATTGCAGGTTCGAGTCCGGTTGGACCTATTTCCCTTTTTTAAATCAATTAATACATTAAAAAAAAAAAAAAAAACATTTTTATTTTAAATTGTACACAACTGTCTCATTCTAATTATATCAGACATTAGAGCCTAAGAAAATTCTCTCTCTCTCTCTCTCACTTTCTTTCTCTCTTACTGTGTCTCTTTCCATCAATTTCTCCCACTCAAAAACCCACTCAGACACTTACACACCCACTCACAGACCCGCTCTAACACTCATGGACCCATTCATAGACCCACTCAGACAGTCACGCACAGACCCACTCAGACCGTCATGCACTCACTCACAACCCCAATCAGACCCTCATGCACACACTCACAGACACACTTAGACAGTTACACACACACAAACACCCACTCAGACTTTCACACTCCCACTCACAGACCTGCACACACACTGACAGCACACCCACTAAAACACTGGTGTATGCACTCCCACACCCAGACAGACAATCTGACAGCCACTCTTATCCCCAGATACACCATCTCAGCAGACCTATTCTCACACCCAAAGATGCTGCAGACAACTCTCTCCATGCACAGCCAAAGGGCAATATGCAGCATGGTTTGGGTGGTTAGGGAGGTTGGCCGCAGTGTCTGGCTGCGGGCCAGGTCATGTGGGCAACATCCGGAGCACATGGGTGAAGGCTGTGCACGGTGTAAGGTTGGGTGCTTATAGGGGTTCACCACAGGGCCTGGTGGCCAACTACCGCCGTGCACAGCCAAAGGCTGTGTGTGGCGGTGGTTGGATTAATGTATAGTACTGAAAATTACTATACATTAACAAAACATAGAAATTCACTGAAAAAAACAAAGGTTACAGGGGCATTAGAGTTAGGAAATAGAATTTAAAAAAGCCCATGGAAATTCACTGAAAAAACTAAAGATTACAGGGATCATTATAGTTGGGCTCACATTTTAAATGTACAAAACTTTGGAAATTTGCCAATTATAGTCATGGCTATCTAAATGAACTATAAGTTGTGCCCTAAGGTAACTATAAGTCGCGCCCTCCACACTTATTTCACTGGAGCCCCAGGTGGGCCAGGTCCATGGCATTCACATTTTCAATGTGGGGGGGCTGTCTGCCGCCCGCTGCAGCCCTAGGGACCACCACCTCCATGGGGCAAATCTTTTAAAGTTAATGCGGAAGGTGCTCAGCCCCCCACGCAGCCCTGGGGACCGCTTCTCCACAGGGCTTTAAAAAATTAAATGCGGGGCAGCCATCTGGCCCCCGCAGCCCTGCGGAACATAACCTCCCCAAGGCTTTAAAGGCTTTAAACTGATGTAACGCAGGGGGGGGGGCCACAGCCCTGGAAACCACCTCCTCCCTGGGGGTTTAAACTAAAGAAAGGTTGGTTGACTGGCCCCCTGCTGCCTCGGAGACCAACACCTCCCTGGGGCCTTACAATGAAGAAACACTGGTGGGCAACCCAACACCCCCACAGCCTCGGGGACCACCACCTCCCCATGCTTCAATCTTGAGAAATGCAGGGGGCTGCGTGGGCCCCCTGCAGCCCCTGGGGCCACCACCTCTCTGGGGCTTCAAATTTGAGAAAAGCAGCACCCCTCAGCCCTTGGGACCGCCACCTCCTGAGGGCTAATTTAAAAACACATGGGGAATATGTTGCGGAACTCCGGGCCCCAGGGACCATCACCTCCCTGTGGCTATTTACTGTTAGAAGAGGGCTGTCTGGCTCCCCTCAAGGAGCCACTGATGGTCCTGGTGACCACCACCTGCAGGGCCGGTTGCTGCCATGTCTCAGGGTGCATATATATATATATATATATATATATATATATATATATATATATATATATATATATGTATATACATATATATATATATAACTTTCTGGTGGTCGCCACTAGGTAGTTATAATTGTGACCATTTATACCATTGACAGAGCATTTTTTTGTTTAGCCAGAACTCACAACCTTGCTGTGCACTGCTAATTACCCCACAACTTACGGCATTCATTACATCTTTGATAACATCAGTGATAATATCACTGTGATATTTACAGCAAAATCTATAAAGAAAAAACTGTGCATGGCAGGGGCGTAAGTTATAGTTACCTTAGGGAATGAGTCATAGTTACTTGAGGTAACTCTAACTATAACTGCTGAATTAGGGTGATTTTTTATGTTTAAAATGTGAGCCTAACAACAACATCCCTGTAACCTTTGTTTTTTTAAGTGCATAACATATATATGTAACCGAAGGTTACCGGGATGTTCTAGTTAAGGCTTACATTTTAAACATACAAAATATAATAGTAATAGTTAGTACCTAGTTTCTGTATAAAAAGTGTTTTACTTGCCTACATCTTTTGTGCCGCTTGACGAATATTAACAAAACTTGCAAAAAGAATTGTCAGTCATGTCAGCTGCTGTCTGGAAAGCTTTGGGGTGATCCATTGGGGGGGGGCTGAAAAAACTGGGGGGATACAAAACACTTTTTCCCCATTCATTTTTCTACAGGGATTTTGAACATCAATAGCACAGAAAATACTGAACAGAATTACACCAAATCTGGCAGAAAGGAAGGTCCTCGTCCAGAAGGAAATCCATTTTTGTTTTGGGGTAAATCCATTCAGTAGTTTTTGAGAAATTAAGGGGAAAAAATAGTGTATCTAGGATGCAAAGAATTTGCGACCCCTTGCGATCTTGTGCTGAAATCTAAATGGCTGTCAACACTTCAACCAGGAAGTGCTGGCAGCCATTTTGGGACTTGGCAGCTGGGTCCCAGAAAAAAAAATTAAAAAAAGAAAAGGGGCCAGGGTATAATCATCCTGACCCCCTTAGCTCTGGTGGTGGGGACCGAAAGGAACCTCCCCAGTGCTAAAAA
Source organism: Pleurodeles waltl (assembly GCF_031143425.1). NCBI lineage: Eukaryota > Metazoa > Chordata > Amphibia > Caudata > Salamandridae > Pleurodeles > Pleurodeles waltl. Next base: position 1,344,726,776 of record NC_090445.1, read on the forward strand.
GCATTTTTTTACATTTTCCTGTGATTGCAGCAGATCTGCGAATCAGGGAACTTTTTTTTTTTTAACTAAAGAGTGGGCTCCCTCGTCTTGATTTTTAAGCCCCCCGGGTGGGCCAAGTTCCGGGACCACCACCTCCCTAGGGCCATCTTCATGATGTATGCCTGGGGCCAGCAGCCCTCCTACAATGGGGACCACCTCCCCAAGGCAAATTGCTTTAAGTGTGTGTGGGAGGCCTGTCACCCTCCTCCACATCCCCAAGGACCGCCATTTAATTGTGGGGCATGTGTCCACCAAGCCCCTGGGGCAATTGCTGAATTTGGTGCGGGGGAGTTATGATGTCCCCCTGAAGCCCAGGGGTCACCACCTCCAAAGGGCTATAATAAAAAAATCAGGGGATTTTTTCTCCTTTTCAGACCCCATTTCACCCCAGAGATCACCAGCTCCTTGGGGCTATGATTGTTGAAGGGGGGGCTGCGCTGCACCCTCAAGGAGTCACTAATGGGCCTGGGGATCACCACCCCCTAGGGCCAGCTCCAGCTAGGTCACAGGGTGCCCACGCCCTGGACCAAGCTGTTTGCTGTTGCCTGGCTGCAGCTCTGAAGCTGCAGCCAAGTAACAGCAAACACTCTGGTATCAAACAGCAGAACCTGTCAAGCAGGTCCCAATGTCTGAAAGTGGACCGTTCTTCTCTGCTCCTTGCATGTGTGCAGAAAACAGAGATGAAAGGTTTGTTTCAGCAATTACAGAGCTGCTGGTAAAAGCAGCTCCTTGGTTACTGAAGCAATGGGACTGCAGGAGAGGATTTGGAGCTTCTCTAGTGGTCCCAGGTAACCTATAAAGGGCTAAAATAGGAACAAAAAAATAAGAAAATAGCTCAGTGTGAAGGCTTCAGACCCTCACACTGAGCATTGAAGGTTTGAGTCCAGATGGATTTGTTTCCCTCTTTGTTATGTGTTTTAATAAAATGTTTAAGAGTCAAGTGCAAGGGGATTTTACTTTTGAAAAATAACAAATACATTTTTCTTTATAAATTGAGGAAGAAATATCTCATTCTAACTTTATTGTACATCAAAGCCTAAAAAACTCTATGGGGGTCATTCTGACCTCGGCGGTAAAAGGCGCTTACCGCCGGTCAGAAGACCGCCATAACACCGCCGCGGGTGCGGGAAACCGCCACGGTCATTCTGACCCGCAACAGGCAAACCGCCAAAAACCCGACATCCACAAAAGTCCGCCACACCAACGGCCAGCGAAAACTGGCGATGACCAAACCTCCACCGTCACGCCAACAGAAATACGCCCATTCCATTCCGACCCACGAATCCACGCGGCGGTCTTTCAACCGTGGTATTCCATTGGCAGTACACACTGCCGCTGTCAAAATACACACACAGCTCCAAAACACTGCCACATTGGACATTTTGAAATACACACACCTGATACACATACAAACACCACTCCCACACACCCAACACAATATAAAACACACACCCACATCACCCACAAACCCCTACGACCACCATTTATTGACTAAGACCAGAGAGAGACACTACCAGCTAGTACAGAGCATTCACAGGCACATTACACCATCATTCACACAACATCCACGCACAAAACACCACACACCACCACACTCACCACACTCATCACCACAAACACCACCCCACACCTCATCCACACCACCCTATGGCACCCCAAAGACACCCCAGGTTTTCAGACGCTGAACTCAGGGTCATGGTGGAGGAAATAGTTCGGGTAGAGCCCCAGCTCTTCGGGGCACAGGTGCAGCACACCACCATTGCTAGGAAGATGGAGCTATGGCAAAGAATAGTGGACAGGGTCAACGCTGTGGGTCAACATCCACGAAATCGGGATGACATCAGGAAGCGGCGGAACGACCTACGGGGGAAGGTGCGTTCCATGGTATCCAGACACAACATCGCGGTGCAGAAGACTGGCGGCAGACCCCCACCTCAACCCCCAGAATTTACAACATGGGAGGAACAGGTCTTGGCGATCCTGCATCCTGAGGGCCTCGCAGGAGTAGGCGGAGGAATGGACTCTGGTAAGTCGAATCTCAACTACTTCATCCCCCCACCACCCACTGGCATGCCAAATCATACCCCCACCCCCATCACACATCCTCCTTGCTAATGTCTCACCATCACAACCCACCCATCCCAACACCAAGCCCTGCATGCGACCACAAACCATGGACACCCATCACCTAAGCATGCCCACTGCACATACCCATCCCCCCCCAAACCACCGTCACAACAGCTCCCACAAGGGAAAGCCAGCACTGGGGTACACGGGCACCCACAGAAGCAATAACCATACTCTTATACCCCTGCAGGACCCGAACGGCACGACACCGCCCAGGAGGGTTCAGAAATGTCCATTCCACCCCCAGAAGAGGCCCACAGTGATGACAGCAGTTCTGTCTCCCTGGACCCAGATGACCAGCCCGGCCCATCGGGGACCTCGGGACAGTCGGTTCCCCTCAGACAGCCACAGGCCACAGCAGACCTACCCCCCTCTGGGAACACCAGCACAGCACCCACCCAGCGGGCCCATGCCTCTGTCTCCAGGACACGTCAAGCAGCGGTGTGTCCACCACTACAGGGCACCCAGGTTAACCCACCACCCCAACAACAACAGGGACCTGGGGGCAGTGGTAGTGAGCACACGGTCCAGGGGACAGAGGCCCAGGGAAACAGGGGAACTGGGAGGGCTACTGTGCGACAGGGGGGGGACAGGCCCACGGAAACCCACTCTCCACGAGGCCCTATCCTCCATCATGGGAGCATACCACCGCTCCCAGGAGACGATGGCGACGGTCCTGGCCAGGTTCCAGGAGATCCAGGTACTGCAGGAGGAACAGTTTATGGGGTTCGGGGAAGAACTCAGAAACATCAGTTCCGCAATGGGCACCATCATTGTGGGTCTCAATCAGATTGTCAGCACATTGCGGGACCATGTGGCAACACAAAGGGCCCCTGTCACTAGCATGGACCAAGAACAGGCTACCACCTCCGCCGGCGCTAGTGGACAGGAGGCCCCGACACAAGAACAACAGGCCACCAGAACCCCACCCCCTGCAGAAGGAGAACCACCCCGCAAGTGGGGCCTGAGATCTAGGAAGAAGACAGAGTAGGATGCCAAGACCCCCGCCAGGAAAGGACACCCCCTGATTGTCCTCCCACTGTCCCACATTGTCACCCTGTCCAACCTTAAACTGCCCCTGCTCCACCTTCCACAGGCATATGGACAATGCACCTGTGAGGCTGAAAATATGGACTCTGCCATGGACATTCCTCCACCATCACCCATCACCGAATTGCAACCATTACTCAAAATTGAGCACTTTAATAAACACACTTATTGCACAAAAATAATCTGGAGTCTGCCTGTATTTTTGAACAAATGTATTATGCAGAACCGTGCCAAAATGTCCAGTTACATTGTGATGACAACATACCACTGTCACACAGCTGTAGTCCATGGGGAAACAAAGCAGAGGTCACGGAGTGGGGCCCACATCTCTGAAATTGGAAGGGAAAGTCACAACTCAGTTAACATACACTGGGGGGAAACTCAGACAGTAGAGAGGCAGGAGACTTTAAGTAAATGTAAAATGCCGGTGTTGATTCTTACCTGTATGTCATTGAAAATACTGCTGTATTACTGTGTCCCTGTTGTCTGTGTCGTCCTCTTTGTCTTCCTCCTCTTCACTCTCCGCAGGCTCCACAGCTGCCACAACACCACCATCTGGACCATCCTCCTCCAGGAAAGGCACCTGGCGTTGCAAAGCCAGGTTGTGAAGCATACAGCAGGCCACGATGATATGGCACACCTTCTTTGGTGAGTACATTAGGGATCCACCTGTCATATGGAGGCACCTAAACCTGGCCTTCAGGAGGCCGAACGTCCGCTCGATCACCCTCCTAGTACACCCATGGGCCTCATTGTACCGTTCCTCTGCCCTTGTCCTGGGATTCCTCACTGGGGTCAGTAGCCATGACAGGTTGGGGTAACCAGAGTCACCAATTAGCCACACACGGTGTCTCTGAAGTAGTTCCATCACGTAAGGGATGCTGCTATTTCGCATGATGTACGCGTCATGCACTGACCCAGGGAACTTGGCATTTACATGGGAGATGTACTGGTCAGCCAAACAGACCACCTGGACATTCATGGAATGATAACTTTTTCTGTTCCTGTACACCTGTTCACTCGTGCTGGGGGGGACCAAAGCAACATGTGTCCCATCAATTGCACCAATGATGTTGGGAATATGTCCAAGCGCATAGAAATCACCCTTCACTGTAGCCAAATCGCCCACCTCAGGGAAAACAATGTAGCTCCGCATGTATTTCAGCAGGGCAGACAACACTCTGGACAACACCTTGGAAAACATATCCTGAGACATCCCTGATGAAATGGCCACTGTTGTTTGAAATGACCCACTTGCCAAAAAATGGAGTACTGACAGAACCTGCACTAGAGGGGGGATCCCTGTGGGTTGGCGGATGGGTGACATCAGGTCTGGCTCCAGCTGGGCACACAGTTCCTGTATAGTGGCTCTGTCAAGCCTGTATGTCAGTATGACATGTCTTTCTTCCATTGTCGACAGGTCCACCAGCGGTCTGTACACGGGAAGATTCCTCCATCCCCTCGCAAGTCCCAGCGGACGGTGCCTAGGAAGGACAACATGGAGTACAGAGTCAATCAACCCACAGGTACGTTCCCACAGCTTGCACAGTACACAATTCTCAATGCATTGAATGGCTTGAATGAGTGTTGATGCAAGGCCTAGGCATGGGTGACGCAGTAGAAATTAGGATATGGGGGCCCTTGAAATGGCGGCTGCCTGACCTGTGAAGTGCGACAGTGGGATGTGAGGTCAATGCGCTGGCGTGGCACACCGAGGCGGTAGGCGGTCGAAGACCGCAGCGCAAAGCCGCATTGGTTAACATTGAACCCTATGGGTTTCAGGAGCCAATGCCGATGTGCGCCGGCGGTCGCGGTACGCCCCGCCGCGGTATGCACCACCGCGGGCGTGACCACAATTTTCTATCTGCTTAATCACTCGATACCTGATCATCCACAGGAGAGGACCTATACTGCAAGTGCTGCTGTGACCTCGGTCTGGAAGAGACAATGGCTGCTGAGACTGGGGAAAGGGCCCCTGCCTTCACTTCTGAAGAATTGGAGAAACTCGTGGATGGGGTCCTCCCCCAGTATGCGCTACTCTACGGTCCTCCAGACCAACAGGTAAGTACACTGGGACCATGCTTTGTGGCCAATGCCTGGGTTGAGTGGGGTGAATGAAAGATGGTGGGGAGGGGAGTGAATGAGGCATGCATCAAATGACAGATGAGAGCATGTGCCACATGGCAAGGGTGGGGATGGGGGGCCACTCACATCGAGCATGCAGAAGGTGATGATCTTTTATTTTCTCCCCCTGTACATGTCACATAGGTCAGCGCCCATCAGAAAATCGACATTTGGCGTGCCATCGCCAAGGACGTCCGGACCCTGGGGGTCCACAACAGACGGGGCACCCACTGCCGGAAGAGGTGGGAGGACATCTGCCGCGGGAGCAGGAAGACCGCGGAGGCTCTGCTGGGGATGGCCTCCCAGCGTAGGAGGGGTGCCAGTCATACCTTGACCCCCCTGATGTCCCGGATCCTGGCGGTGGCCTACCCCGATTTGGATGGGCGCGTGAGGACATCACAGCAGACACAAGGGGGTGAGTACAAGCACATTCTGCTGATTTTGCGCACATTTGAGGTGTCTGGGTGGGGGAGGAGGGCTGTGGGTATCCCTAGGCCAGGGCGATTTCTGTAGGCTAGGCCCCTCCGTTAGGCATGGCCCTGTGCCCCCGCCCCCCACCTCTGTAGGTTGCCTAGGACAGCTATTCATGGCCCTGTGTCACCTATGTGTGGAGTTGTCGTCCATAGGCTTGTAGGCCATGTCCCACGGATTGAGTAGTGTACCCCAAGTGCGTGGCGTAGTGCAGGGGGCTTCTGTGTCTGTCCTCTCCGCCAACGGTGTCGCCAATGCATGCACTCAACATGTCTTTGTTTCTCCACCCCCCCCCCCCTTTTTTGGTGGTCTTCCTGTTCATGTGTGCATTAGCATCATCAGGCGGAGGAGAAGTGGCATCGGAGCACGAGGGAGCTGCATCTCACATGGCCATGGAGGGCCATGCAACTGACTCGGATTTCACCAGTGAGATGGAGGGCGAGGGGAGCTCCATATCGGGGACACGTGGTGACACCAGCGACACAGACACGTCCTCGGTAGGGAGCTCCTTTGTGGTGCCGGCAACATCCGTGCCCACCGCAACAACAGGTACAGCCGCCACCCAGCGCACCAGCTCCGCCCTCCCAGCAGCCCCTCAGCATTCGCCCCGTGCCCGCTCACCCAGGAAGGTGGGCATCTCCTTCGCCCCAGGCACCTCAGGCCCTGCCCCAGTTACCCCTGCTGCCCTCAGTGAGGAGGTCATTGACCTCCTGAGGACGCTCATTGTTGGGCAGTCTACCCTTTTGAATGCCATCGAGGGTGTAGAAAGGGAGGTGCACCGGAGTAATGCATACCTGGAGGGCATTCATTCGGGTCAGGCTGCCCATCAGCAATCGTTCAACGCTCTGGCCTCAGCACTGACGGCAGCCATTGTCCCTGTCTCCTGCCTCCCTCCTCCAACTTCCTCAACCCAGTCCCACTCCCCTGTACCTCTGCCTATCCCAGACACACCTACAGACCAGCTTGCACACATCTCAACACCCAAGGGAAGCTCATCCAGACATAAGCACCACACATCACACAAGCATTCACCCAAGCAACATCCACATGCAGACATGCCAACAGCCACTGCCTCCTCTGTGTCCCCCTCCTCCTCGTCTCCCTCCTCCCTGCCTGTGACGTCTCCACTCACACTTGCATGCACAACATCTTCAGCCACTACATCCATCACCAGCACACCCACCAGAACACTACGCACACGTGCAGTCACCACCCCCACTACCATTTACACGTCCCCTGTGTCCTCTCCCAGTGTGTCTGTCACCCCCTCTTCCAACCCACACAAACGCAAGCAGCCACCCACCTCACGACAGCCTCCAGCCCAAGCACCTGCACCCAAAGACACCAGACTTCACTCTCCTACAACCACATCCTCTTCCTCCACTCCCATACCCACTACAACTACCCGTCCCTGTCTTACTAAATTGATTTTCCTTTCCAACCTTGAACTCTTTCCAACAACTGACCTACCCCCTCCATCTCATAAGACTCCAATCAGCACCTCAGCCACCACAAAACCTGGACCTACAAAGACAATAGTCCAAGGATTTTGGAGTCCACCACCTTCAAGGCCAGCTACTTCGGCTAGGAGTAAAGAGACGGCCAGCCCACCCCCAGAAAAAAAAGCCAAGAAAGCCAGTGCCCGGCGCGACAGGCCAAAGACAGCAGGCTCCAAAGGCACTACCCTGGCACCGTCAGGGAGTGGGGTGCCACCTGGCACACCGCCAATGGGAGGAAAGGGCCACAGACGAGCAGGGAAGGGTGGCAAGGGCAGCACGCCCGACAAGTCCGGCAGCAGGCGACCTGCCCAGGAGGGCCCCACCAGCCCCATTCCAGGTGTGCAGGAGGACACCCACGGGCCCGGGACGGCAGCACAGGAGGGCCCCGCAAGCGAGAAGACAGATGTGCACGAAGGGCCCGGCAGCCACATGTCAGGTGGCGAGTGAAATCCATCTAATGGCCGGATCTGGTGACCTGGACACACATGTCAAGCACCGCTGAACAGGGCCCTTCAAGCCAAGCACAGCTGAACAGGGCCCTTCAAGTCAAGCACCGCTGAACAGGGCCCTTCAAGTCAAGAACCGCTGAACAGGGCACCGCCGTCTCAAGAACCGCTGAACAGGGCCCTTCAAGTCAAGCATCGCTGAACAGGGCCCTTCAAGTCAAGCACCGCTGAACAGGGCCCTTCAAGTCAAGCACCGCTGAACAGGGCCCTTCAAGTCAAGAACCGCTGAACAGGGCACCGCCGTCTCAAGAACCGCTGAACAAGGCACCGCCGTCTCAAGAACCGCTGAACAGGGCCATTCAAGTCAAGCACCGCTGAACAGGGCCCTTCAAGTCAAGCACCGCTGAACAGGGCCCTTCAAGTCAAGAACCGCTGAACAGGGCATCGCCGTCTCAAGAACCGCTGAACAGGGCCCTTCAAGTGAAGAACCGCTGAACAGGGCACCGCCGTCTCAAGAACCGCTGAACAAGGCACCGCCGTCTCAAGAACCGCTGAACAGGGCCCTTCAAGTCAAGCACCGCTGAACAGGGCCCTTCAAGTCAAGCACCGCTGAACAGGGCCCTTCAAGTCAAGAACCGCTGAACAGGGCACCGCCGTCTCAAGAACCGCTGAACAGGGCCCTTCAAGTCAAGCACCGCTGAACAGGGCCCTTCAAGTCAAGAACCGCTGAACAGGGCACCGCCGACTCTGCACCGCTCCGCTGGGCCCTTCATCTCAAGCACCGCTCCGCTGGGCACCGCCGTCTCTGCACTGCTCCGCTGGGCCCTTCAACTCAAGCACCGCTCCGCTGGGCACCGCCGTCTCTGCACCGCTCCGCTCGGCCCTTCATCTCAAGCACCGCTCCGCTGGGCACCGCCGTCTCTGCACTGCTCCGCTGGGCCCTTCAACTCAAGCACCGCTCCGCTGGGCACCGCCGTCTCTGCACCGCTCCGCTGTGCCCTTCAACTCAAGCACCGCTCCGCTGGGCACCGCCGTCTCTGCACCGCTCCGCTGGGCCCTTCATCTCAAGCACCGCTCCGCTGGGCACCGCCGTCTCTGCACCACTCCGCTGGGCCCTTCAACTCAAGCACCGCTCCGCTGGGCACCGCCGTCTCTGCACCGCTCCGCTGAGCCCTTCATCTCAAGCACCGCTCCGCTGGGCCCTTCATCTCAAGCACCGCTCCGCTGGGCACCGCCGTCTCAAGCACCGCTGGCCCATTGGCAGAAGGGGCAGGCCCGCATCTGTGTCGGGCAGGGCTGCACGAAGCACTCTGGGCACCATGCCTCCTCCAGAACCAGTGGAGTCTGTAATCCACTTGTGAGACTGTGGCTTTGCAGTCCCCAGGATGGCACAGTGGGCAATCCACCCACTGTAGAGACTTGTGAGACTGTGGCTTTGCACTCCCCAGGATGGCACAGTGGGCAATCCACCCACTGTAGAGACTTGTGAGACTGTGGCTTTGCACTCCCCAGGATGGCACAGTGGGCAATCCACCCACTGTAGAGACTTGTGAGACTGTGGCTTTGCACTCCCCAGGATGGCACAGTGGGCAATCCACCCACTGTAGAGACTTGAGAGACTGTGGCTTTGCACTCCCCAGGATTGGCCCCTCGTGGATCTGGCGTCGTGGACTCATCTGGCTGAGGTGCCCCCCTTCCCTTCCCCCTGAGGTGCCTGTAGTTTTGCTATCTGATGCCCCTGCAGTGTTCTCTCCATTGGAGTCGGGTCTCTTGTGTGGGCTTTGCCCATGTGTTTAGGCCCATTGGCCCACGAACAATGGCTGATACCCAATTTGGACAGGACCATTTACATATGTATATATAGTTATAGATGTTTGATATATTTTTTTACTTAGCCGTACAATATACTTCAAATTTCATGGTCATTTTATTTTGTCTTTGCTTTCTTTCGGGGGGTTTGGGGGTGTCACTCTGAGTTGTTGCTCTGCATTGATGTGTATGTAGTTGTGGGTGAGGGTGAGGGTGGGTGTGTCGCGTATGTGTGTCCCCGTAATTTTTTGCCTCCCCCCTCCCCTGTGTCGTAGGTGCAGTACTCACCATTGTCTTCTGCGCCGGCGTTCGTGCTCCTGGTAGAGGAGCAGGAAGACAATAGCTGGTAGGATGTGTAGTTCGGGTTCCATACTGTCCAGATTCTTCGTGGAGTGTGTAGAGATGAGCGTTTTCCGTTCGTAATGGCTGTTTCCTCCGTGTTTTTATCGGCGGGGCTACCGCCCCGGAAAAGGTGGCGGATTGGGGGGTTGTGATAGGGTGGGCGGTACATTGTCTCCCGCCTGTCTGTTGGCAGACCGCCGCGCTGTTTGTTTGTCCCGCCGTGACGGTCGGAGTGTTAAAGTGGCGGTCTCTGTTGGCGGTTTCCGCCAGGGTCAGAATTCCATTTTTTTTACCGCCTGCCGGTTGGCGGGTTGGCCGCCGCTTTAACACCGACTGCCAGGGTTGGAATGACCCCCTATATCTTTCTCCCTCTCACTTTTTTCTCTCCCTCTCTTTCAGTCTCTTTCTCCTGCTCAGACAACCACTCAGACAATTACGCACACACTCGCAGACCCACTCTGGCACTCACACACCCACTCACAGACCCAGTCAGACCTCTTCTATGATGTACGCACTCAGACCCTCGTCACTGATGCACTTACTCTCACACCCAGACAGACCCTCTGACAGCCACTTCCACTGTCAGATACGTCCTCTAGCACCTATTCTCACATCCAGCGAGGCAGCAATCAACTCCCGCCATGCATCGCCATAGGGCCATGCACAGCATAGGGCTGGGTGGTTAGGGTGGTTGGCCGCAGTGTCTGGCTACAGGTCACCATCTGCTGTGCATGGGTGAATGCCGAGCACAGTGAAAGAGTGGGTATTTATAGGGAGGCTATGGCCAACCGCCATCACACATGGCTGAAGGCCGTAAGTGCGGCAGTGGTTAGATTAGCTAATAGTAAGTAAAAGTATTATACGTTAAACAAAACATGGAAATTCACTGAAAAAAACAAAGCTTACAGGGACGTTACAGTTAAGAAATAGAATTTGAAAAAATATAGAAATTAATTTTAAAAAGCAATGGTTACAGCAATGTTATAGTTCAGCTCATATTTTAAACTTACTAAACCATAGAAATTCACCAGTTATAGTTAGAGTTATCTCAAGTAACTATAATTTGTGCCCCACCATGCCCTGTTTTTAATGAATAATTTTACAACAAATTTTATAGTAATATTTTCAAGGATGGTATGAAAGAGGTCATGATTGCCTTAATATGTGGGATAATTAACAGTTCATCACGAGTGCAGAAGGTATAGTTATCTTAGGGCATGAGTCATAGTTACTTTAGATAACTCTAGCTGTAGAAGGTGAATTTCTATGAGTTGGTACATCTAAAACGTGATCCTAACTATAATGTCCCTGTAACCCTTGGTTTTTTAAAGTAAATTTCTATGTTTTTTAAATGCTATTTCCTAACTATAATGTGCCTGTGAACTTTGACTTTTTTCAACAAATTTGTATTTTTTTAACATATAGTAATTTTCATTAATATACTTTAATCCAACCACTGCTGTGCATGGCCTGTTGCAATACATGGTGGTGGTCGGCAGCAGACCCTGGCTGAAGGTAGACAAATGGCCAACCCCCTTACCACCCAAATCCCATGGTGCACACATCCCTTAGGCTGTGCGTGGCGGGAGTTGACAGTGGCCTGTCTCTTGGGTGTGGGAATAACTGTAGGAGGGTGTATCTGGGGGTGAGAGTACATGTGAAAGTGCCTAGGTGCATCAGTGTCTTACTGGATGTGTCAGTCTCTGTGTGGTTCTATGAGTGGGTGCCTGAGGGTTTCAATTGGTCTGTGAGTCTATGAACGAGGGTCTGTGAGTGAATGTTTGAGCTTCTGAGTGGGTCTGTGAGAGGGTGGGTGAAGGTTTGAGTGGGGCTGTGAGAGGGTACATGCGCATCTGAGAGGGTCTGTGAGTGGGTGCATGAGTGTGAGTGGGTCTGAGAGTAGGTGCATGAGTGTGAGTGGGTCTGTGAGTGTGTGCATAAGGATCTGAGTGGGTATGTGAGTTGGCAAAAAAGATTGAAAAAGAGAAATTGAGGAAGAGAGAGAAAGAGCGGGAGAGGAAGAGAAGTAGAAAGATTTTTAGGCTTCGATGGGTGACATACTTAGAATTAGATATTTCTGGACAAATTGAAAAGAAAGGGTATTTATCAATTAAAAAGAATGAGATCACCTTTCAGTATGAACCTTAAACTTTTAAAGTTTAAAAGAAACTATGGTAAGGAAAAGACAACAGACACACCTAGACTAGAACCCTTAACTTTCAAGGTGAGGGTCTGTGACCTTAGGCATTATGTCACAGGTGAGTACTTACTGCAGTGATTGCATGGAGAGACCATAACAATGACTAGCTCCCTCGCTTTCTCTTCCATCCCATTATGGGAGGGAAGAAAAAGAGAGAGTGACAGGACCACGGAGGAGCCTCAAGGCCTCTGCGGTTCTAGCCGACTCCCCTCATCTTGTGGGAGCTGGCATTGCTCCCACAAGTAGGAAGCTGCTTTCAGAGGCAGCTCTGGGCATGTGGAAGCAAAGATTTTATCTGTCTTCCCTGCAAGCATATTTTCGTGCAGGGAAGACAGATGAAAAACTGAATTTAGCAGTATTTCACTGTTAGGACATGTAACACACATCACTGCATGCCCCCTTTAACATACACTGTACCCTGCCCATGGGGCTACCTGTGGCCTACCTTAGGGGTGCCTTACATGAATAAAAGAAGAAGGTTTAGGCCTGGTAAGTGGGTACACTTGCCAAGTCGAATTGGCAGTTTAAAACCGCACACACAGACACTGCAATGGCAGGTCTGAGCCATGTTTACAGGCCTACTTATGTGGGTGGCACAACCATTGTTGCAGGCCCACTAGTAGCATTTGGTTTATAGGCCCTGGGCACCTCCAGTGCACTTTACCGGGGACGTACTAGTAAATTAAATATGCCAATCATGGATAAACAGATTAACAATACAATTGACACAGAGAGCATATGCCCCTTAGCACCCGTTAGCAGTGGTAAAGTGTCCAGAGCCAGCAATAACAGGTCATAAAAAAATAGGAGGAAGGAGGCAAAAAGTTTAGGGATGACCCTGCAAAAAGGGACATTTCCAACACACACTCAGACAGTTATGTACCCACTCACACACCTACTCAGTCTGTCACCCACCCACTCACAGAGCCACTGACATCCTTAGGCGCCCACTCATAAACCCACACATACTCTGATGCACCCACTAAAACACTGATGTACGCACTCTTACACTCAGACAGAAAATCTGACAGCCACTCTCACCCCCAGATTCACCCTCTCACACCCTTCGCACACTCAGAGGCTGTGGACATCTCCAGCCACACCTTGCCAAAGGGCAATGCACAGCACGGGGATGGGTGGTTAGGGAGGTTGGCTGCAGGGTCTGGCTACAGGTCAGGTCTTGCAGGCAACCTCTGAGGCACACATGTGAAGGTTGTGCATGGTGTAAGGTTAGGTGGTTTTAGGGGATTGGCCATAGGGCCTAGCCACATGCCAGGCCCTGTGGCCAACCACCACTGTGCATGACTGAAAGCTGTGTGGGGCGGTGGTTGGATTAATGTAGAGTAATGAAAATTACTATACAAAAAAACATAGATATTTACTGAAAAAACAAAGATTACAAAGACATACATTAGGTAATAGAATTTTTTTTAAAACATAGAAATTCACTTAAAAAACAGAGGTCAACTGGGATGTTATAGGTAGGCTCACATTTTAAATATAAAAAACCTTAGAAATTCACCAGTTATAGTTGGAGTTTTACTTACTAGAACTCGTGCCCTAAGGTAAATATAACTCACACCCTCGCCATGAACTAGTAATCGCCCACAAATTATGGCACTTATGACATCTTTGATTACATCCTTGAAAATATCAATGTAATATTTGCAGTAAAATTTGTGATGAAAGAACATTGCATGGAGGGGGCATATATCTATGTTTTGTTTACATAAAGTAAACCACTGCAGCACATGTCAGTGGTCAAGCCCTGTGGCATACTTTCTATAACCACCAACCGCCAACCCACACATGCCCTTTTGCAGGCAGGCCCAGTGGCCTACCCCATGGCACTCATGAAGATCATATTCCTGTTCATCAAGAACATGTCTCCAATGGGGGTGGGGAATGCTTTGTGGGATCCTTTTAGTAAGCTGTCCATCTTCCTTGGAAATGAAACGGCACAATGTCTGGTCTCAGCAGCAGGTGACAAGTGAGAATCCACTTGTCACAGTCACTACATGAGATACTTGGCTCAAAAAAAAAAGAAGGATGTAAACACCTCCTTCAAGGTTTACTGGTAACTTTTCAATGTGGAAATCCAGCTGAAACATACTTGCTTTGCCTTGCTTGCTGTGCACAAAGTTTGAATGATTAGTACTTTACAGAAGACAAGCTTAAATTTCGGCACCTTCTTTCTTTTTAATGAGGTTTGTGCCAGAATCAATCTTGCCCAGCGTATTTATCATGATAAATGCAGGTTAAGATTCCTTTTTTATTTTTGGGAGGGGCACGGGGTGGGGTGCGTCAAGGCCCCCGTGGTTCCACTTGGCTTCCTATTGAAAATGCAGCTCCTCGCGAGCTGGTGGAGCAATAGTGTCATCTAGTACCCTGCCTGCATGTTTGTGGGCAGGGAAAGTGATAAAAACATTGCTGAAAGTTTGATAGCTCCCGCTTGCTGGAATCGGAGTGTTTGCAGCACAGCTCCCTCCAAGCAAACACAAACAGCTACAAACAGAGAGTGGGCACCCTGGGAGGTGCCAGGAGCCAGCTCTGGCAGATGTTGGTCCCTAAGGGCATGTAATGCTCCAGGAGGGGGGCAATGTGGCCCTCCTCCTTTTATGTGCATGGGCTGGACCCAGGGGACGTGGTGGTCCCCCGGACTGTATATGGCACATGATGGGGCCATGCAGCCTCCCTCCATCTTTTTAAAAACATCTATGGTCCTAGGGAGGTAGTGGTCCCTGGGGCCAGGGTGTTTTCATGGCCCCCCAAACATTATTTATTATGTACCTATGTACCCCCGGGGATGTGGTAGTCGTAGGGCCTGAGTGTTTGTGCGTTCCCTGTAATTTTATAAAATGTAGTCCAAGGGAGGATGTGGTTCCTGGATCCTGAGGGGATTCGACAACTCCCCCTAAGGTTTTGAATTTGTTGTCCCAGGGAGGTGGCAGTCCACAGGGCCCGGAGGGTCTACGCAGCCCCCCTGACTGTAGGAGGCTGGACTGGCTTGTAGTGGGTACCAAGGGGTACTTACACCTTGCACCAGGCCCAGGTATCCCTTATTAGTGTAGAGGGGTGTCTAGCAGCTTAGGCTGATAGAAAAGGTAGCTTAGCAGAGCAGCTTAGGCTGAACTAGGAGACGAGTGAAGCTCCTACAGTACCACAAGTGTCATATGCACAATATCATAAGAAAACACAATACACAGATATACTAAAAATAAAGGTACTTTATTTTTATGACAATATGCCAAAGTATCTCAGTGAGTACCCTCAGTATGAGGATAGCAAAAATACACAAGATATATGTACACAATACCAAAATATGCAGTAATAGCACTAGAAAACAGTGCAAACAATGTATAGTCACAATAGAATGCAATGGGGGCACATAGGGATAGGGGCAACACAAACCATATACTCTAGAAGAGGAATGCGAACCACGAATGGACCCCAAACCTATGTGACCTTGTAGAGGGTCACTGGGACTGTAAGAAAACAGTGAGGGTTAGAAAAATAGCCCACCCCAAGACCCT
Source organism: Pleurodeles waltl (assembly GCF_031143425.1). Classification (NCBI taxonomy): domain Eukaryota; kingdom Metazoa; phylum Chordata; class Amphibia; order Caudata; family Salamandridae; genus Pleurodeles; species Pleurodeles waltl. The sequence goes on from NC_090445.1 coordinate 1,344,742,416, forward strand.
GAAAAGTGGGTGCAAAGTGCACCTAAGTTCCCCAAAGAGCACAGAAGTCGTGATAGGGGAATTCTGCAAGGAAGACCAACACCAGCACTGCCACAACGATGGATTTCCTGACAAGAGTACCTGTGGAACAAGGGGACCAAGTCCAAAAGTCACGATCAAGTCGGGAGTGGGCAGATGCCCAGGAAATGCCAGCTGTGGGTGCAAAGAAGCTGCCACTGGATGGTAAAAGCTGTGGATTCTGAAAGAACGACAAGGGCTAGAAACTTCCCCTTTGGAGGATGGATGTTCCACGTCGTGAAGAGTTGTGCAGAGGTGTTTCCGTGCAGAAAGACCGCAAACAAGCCTTGCTAGCTGCAAGGGTCGCAGTTAGGGTTTTTGGATGCTGCTGTGGCCCAGGAGGGACCAGGATGTTGCCAATTGCGTGAGGGGACAGAGGGGGTGCCCAGCAAGACAAAGAGCCTCTCAGAAGCAAGCAGCACCTACAGAAGTGCCAGAACAGGCACTACAAAGTGAAGTGAACTGGAGCTCACCTGAAGTCACAAAAGAGGGTCACACGACGCCGGAGGACAACTCAAGAGGTTGTGCACTGCAGGTAAGAGTGCCTGGGACCCAGGCTTGGCTGTGCACAAAGGAAATCCTGGAAGAGTGCACAGGAGTTGGAGCAGCTGCAAAACACGCAGTTCCCAGCAATGCAGTCTAGCGTGGGGAGGCAAGGACTTACCTCCACCAAACTTGGAATGAAGAGTCACTGGACTGTGGGAGGCACTTGGAGAGAGTTGCTAAGTTCTAGGGATCACGCTCATCAGGATGAGAGGGGACCCAGAGAACCAGTGTTGCAGTCTTTTGGTGCCTGCGTTAGCAGGGGGAAGATTCTGTCGACCCACAGGAGATTTCTTCGGAGGTTCTGGTGCAGGGTGAAGGAAGGCTACCCCCAGAGCATGCACCACCTGGAAACAGTTGAGAAAGCTGGCAGGATAAGGCGCTACAATGTTGCTAGTAGTTGTCTTGGTACTTTGTTGCGGTTTTGCAGGCGTCCTGAGCAGTCAGCGGTCAATCCTTTGGTAGAAGGTGAAGAGGGAGATGCAGAGGAACTCTGGTGAGCTCTTGCATTCGTTATCTGAAGAATTCCCCAAAGCAGAGACCCTAAATAGCCAGAAAAGGAGGTTTTGTTACCAAGGAAGGAGGATTGGCTACCAACAGAGGTAAGAGCCTATCAGAAGGAGCCTCTGACGTCACCTGCTGGCACTGGCCACTCAAAGCAGTCCAGTGTGCCTCCAACACCTCTGTTTCCAAGATGGCAGAGGTCTGGGACACACTGGAGGAGCTCTGGGCACCTCCCCTGGGAGGTAATGGTAAGGGGAGTGGTCACTCCCCTTTCCTTTGTCCAGTTTCGCACCAGAGCAGGGCTGGGGGGATCCCTGAACCGGTGTGGACTGGCTTACGCAGAGATGGGCAACATCTGTGCCCATCAAAGCATTTCCAGAGGCTGAGGGAGGCTACTCCTCCCCAGCCCTTCACACCTATTTCCAAAGGGAGAGGGTGTTACACCCTCTCTCAGAGAAAATCCTTTGTTCTGCCTTCCTGGGCCAGGGCTGCCTGGACCCCAGGAAGGCAGAAACCTGTCTGAGGGGTTGGTAGCAGCAGCAGCTGCAGTGGAGACCCCGAAAAGGCAGTTTGGCAGTACCCGGGTACTGTGCTAGAGACCCGGGGGATCATGGAATTGTCCCCCCAGTACCAGAATGGTATTGGAGTGACAATTCCATGATGTTAGACATGTTACATGGCCATGTTCGGAGTTACCATTGTGACGCTATACATAGGTAGTGACCTATGTATAGTGCACGCGTGTAATGGTGTCCCCGCACTCACAAAGTCCGGGGAATTTGCCCTGAACGATGTGGGGACACCTTGGCTAGTGCCAGGGTGCCCACACACTAAGTAACTTTGCACCCAACCTTCACCAGGTGAAGGTTAGACATATAGGTGATTTATAAGTTACTTAAGTGAAGTGGTAATTGGCTGTGAAATAACGTGGACGTTATTTCACTCAGGCTGCACTGGCAGGCCTGTGGAAGAATTGTCAGAGCTCCCTATGGGTGGCAAAAGAAATGCTGCAGCCCATAGGGATCTCCTGGAACCCCAATACCCTGGGTACCTCAGTACCACATACTAAGGAATTATATGGGTGTACCAGTATGCCAATGTGAAATAGTAAATTTAGTCACTAGCCTGTTAGTGACAAATTTGGAAAGCAGAGAGAGCATAACCACTGAGGTTCTGGTTAGCAGAGCCTCAGTGAGACAGTTAGGCATCACACAGGGAACACATACAGGGCACATACTTATGAGCACTGGGGTCCTGTCTGGCAGGGTCCCAGTGACACATAGACTAAAACAACATATATACAGGGAAATATGGGGGTAACATGCCAGGCAAGATGGTACTTTCCTACACCTTGTGCCAGTGCCTTGACACTGGTTAGGAAGTATCATTGTGTGCAGTAGCTCTATAGTGTTCCAGAATTCTCTTTTTGACAGGGAAGACTGTACTTCCTATATAGTTCAAGTCACATGGGCAAGCCAGGACATAGACCACATAATCACTGTGCAATGAATAAGCTTATTTATCTTTGAATCACAGCAAGTGGGTAATAGGAACATAATTCTGTTCACACTATATCTACAGGCTTTGCACTTTCCACACCTAAAAAAGCTCTTTTGTCCCTGCAACTAATTACCTTTGCTTCTTCGATTAAAATGGCTACTAACCAAAATATCCTATAGGGAGATGTTCTTTCTGTATGTAATCACTGGGCGTGATGTTACCAAATTCCCAATTACTTGATCTGATTTTACCAAATAACAATATTTATTCAAAATATATCTAACTTTCTCGGATTCATTATCAAAGGTGGTGATCAAGTGAATCACATTGCTATTTTCATTCTTCCTATTTTTGTCCCGTATTATCAAAAGGCTCTATCTAGGAATCACCTTTACTGTTTCCACTGCCACTTACATTCCTAGGATATTCTATAGCTCTAAATCTTCCGGACATGGCAGCTTGTTCCAATTCATAGGCTTCTACTGTATTACAATTCCTCTTAGCGCAGAGCAGTTCCCCACAGAGGATGCTCCACTTGGGTCTAGTAGGGTGATGACTCTGAGCATTTCTAAAAAGGCTGGTCTGTACTCTCTACTTTAATCAAAATGTCCAAGAAATCAGTCTCAGTTTCATGTATTCTACTGGTGAATTTCAGGTTCAGATTATTATTTGAGATAAAAGCCAGAAAAGCATGCAACTTGTCACATGGTCCTTCCCAAATCACAAGTATGTCGTCAATATAATGTGTCCATAACACCAAATGCTTAGTCCAATCCTCGTTCTCTTCTGCCCATATGACTTGCGATTCCCACCAACCCATAAAAATACAGGCATAGCTCAGCGCAAAGTAACTTCCCATAGCAGTCCCGGTGAGTTGCCTGTACCACTGCTCACTAAATACAAAAACATTACTCTCAAGGCAGAACCTCAGCATCTCCAAAAGCATAATTGAATGTTCATACAAATACAGAGGTCTTTCCCGAAAAAAGTGTCTGCATACCTGTATGCCTAAGTCATGGCCCATAATACTATAAAGAAATACCACATCTACTGTGGCCATGATATACTCAGACTTCTAAGGAATATGTTGTACTTTGGTGATGAAATCAGTACTATTCCTACAGTATGAGGACAAATTCAACACATAAGGGCATAAAAAGAAGACCAAATAGACAGTGAAATTTTCTAGAGGGCCATTGTTTGCTGCTATTATAGGTCTACCTGGTGGGGTCCTGTTATCTTAATGAATTTTAGGTAACATGTAAAAAGTGGAAGCAGTTGGCTTATCCACTCTGAGAAACAGATATTCCTCGATTCCAAAAATACCTTTTCGTACCAGTCAGATAAAACTGCATGAAAGTGAGTCACAATACCTCTATAGACCTCTCTAGATGATTTTTCATAACATTCAGACATCTCCAACTGTCCTTTGAATTCTTCTCGGTATTTTAATGCATCCCATAATACAACATTGCCTCCCTTATCAACTGTTTTTATAACAAACAATGTATTGCTAGTAAGGGAATAAAGTGCTTTCCTTTGTTTTGGATTAAAATTGCAGGCATATCCGTTCCTACTGTTTTTCAAAGTTTCATAAATTCCAAAATAACAACCTCCTGGAAACAATCAATAGATTCATGGGGAGGGTCACACGATTACATTTTGGCTTTGCTCTTAATTCGTTTGAACAAGGTCTATCAATTTCAAGCCCTAAATTGGACAACAGCTCTCTTTCCGATATCCAGTCCTTCTCACCAACTTCCAATTCTCTCAGCACAGCCAGATCTTCAATATCTCCCAAACATATATTGTCAAACAAATGGTTATATTTAGTCACACTATTCGAGGACACAACTTGTCTACTTCTCTTTTGGTTAGGTGAATACCTTTAATAACTTCAGTTTTCTAACAAAATGATATTGATCAATCAGTGTTCTAGAATAATTAAAATTGGCATTAGGACAAAAAGATAAACCAAGTTGTAACAAAGAATGTTCATTCTCACTAAGTTCATAATCCAAGAGGTTCAAAACAGTCACTGTATAATCACCCTTCATTTGTTCTTCTTGTTTTGCCGGATATGCTTCCCATGTGGCATATTCCCCTTTTTGGATGTATCCGCCCCTCCTAGTTCTCTTTCTCCTTCTCTGCCTTCTCCTTTTCCTTTTGGGGACGTGAGACGGGGGGGGCTTGGTTCATCCATAAGAAATTCCTCAGCAGTAAAGAAGGATGATGTACCAATGTTTCTCACATCTTTTGATTCCAAAAGATTATCAGAACTTGACTCACTGGTCACCAGCTCTTGTTTCGTTAGGCTATCCATCTGTCTGCATTCTTTCCGTGCTGTATTATTCTCCCTGCTGAAGGTTAAAATTCGACCTGTCGCATAATCAATCTTATCACGCAAAAACTTTCTTTCCTTCTTGATTTTAATTTCCTCTTCATATATAGGTTATCCTAGCATACCGTAAACTGCTCAATTTCCACTTTAGAGCTATGTTCATCAAATATCAACTTAAGCTTATGTACTTCATCCGTCACCTCTTCAAGCTCTATGGGTGCATATTTAGATAAAAGGTCCAATATGTTCTTGCAAGTAGCTGCCATAAGGCTGGACCATTCTTCTAATAATTATGGATGAGGATTTTGATAAGTTGGTGTAATTAATATCCTAAGACCACTTGTAACCCTGTTAACCTCAATATAATTATTCAGAGAGATCACCTCCCAACAACGATTGATCTCCATCTTACAGCATTTCATATTGAAGTAAGTCTTGTTTCAAAGTTCTTGCCCCATCTGAGCCATTACTAGTCATAGCTCCTCCTTCCACATCATGCCCTTCACGGTTCTCATCAAATAAGCTCCATGCCACCATTTCTGTATGGCCTTACTGATGGTGCTGTTCGCAAATAATAAAAAATTGATTGTCCTTAACCTTAACAAGATGCCACTTTCAAGACCATCTCCTGCCGCCTTACTGAAAGAATATCCCAGAAGACAGAGCCCTGTCATGATTCCCAGGATTTTTTTAAAATGGATGGGAGAAAGCTGAATCCCATGCAACCATCGAAATCTGAAAAACAGCACTCAACTACCCGGTCATCTGAGCACTCTGTATGTCCAACACAGCGGTAGGAATCAGGTTGAAGAAACACTTCTACAAACGTTCCTGTGATTCCTGCTATCTTCCACCAATGGGCTGGTGCGAGCAAGCGAGCGCAGGACCCTTTTACTATCAAAAATCATTCCTTCGTAGTCTACTCTAGAAACGGTTGCACCCCAGGATACGGATTCAACAAAAGTTTATTTAACACTCCCGCATATCGAACAACAGGGTCTTCGTCAAAGCAAACAAGGCGAAACCCAGCATCCTCCAATTTAAAGACACACCAAACTTTTTCTTAAAACAATAAACATGAAAAAAATACTTTTGTAATCCGATGTCCCATTACCTCAATAATTGCCATAAATCATTGTTGGCAGTTATTTGCAACAATGTGTTGAGAACATTCCCAAACAAGTGGTGGTTCCATGTACAGTGCTAACCCGCACTCATAACAAAGTTGCCTCAAAGAATATACCCGTACAACCTGACCAAGACGCGGTTCCACCTACAGTCACATGCCCAGTGGCCCTATGTCAGTGCTAGTCCACACTTGCAGTATATTAAAGATTCTACGGGCATCATTGCAGTATATTAAATAGATTCTCTGGGCATTCAAGATTTTTATAATAAGCCTTTATATATATATATATATATATATATATCTATATATATGCATTTATTTAATATATATATATGAAACAAATGTCTTGATTTTAGGAAGTTCAGCCCCTGTGACGCGTTTCGGCACTAAGGGCCTGATTCTAACTTTGGAGGACGGTGTTAAACCGTCCCAAAAGTGGCGGATATACCACCTACCGTATTACGAGTCCATTATATCCTATGGAACTCGTAATACGGTAGGTGGTATATCCGTCCTCCAAAGTTAGAATCAGGCCCTAAGCCTTGTTCAAGGACAGGGTGGCAGAGCATAACAAAACCTCATGACCTTATGTAGTATGTGAGCAAAATGTGAACATCAACAAAGGACCAATGTTGCTATATGAATAGCAATACTGTGTGTGGCCATCTTTAAACTAGAGAGAAAGTACAATAATGTATTACAATTGCATGTATTACAATGAAATACACTGTCACATGCCATATATAACAAATAGAAATTAAACTAAACAAAACTGCAATGTTGCATTGTGGGAAAACTGGGCTGATTGCAGATGCCCTCTCACTTTTTTCCCCTATCTTTAGCTGATACTGGTGTTTCTGACTCTGACTGTGCCTTGGGCACCACTAACTAGTCCTAGTGCCAGTGCTCTGTTTAAAATGGTATATGCAAATTAGGCCTAATTATAAATGGCTCTGACAACCTACCTATGGGGCATGTAGGTTTTGGGCCAAAGGTGCACTGCTGTTCTGTGCGAGCTACTCACCTGAATTTCAGATGTTCCGCTGAGGCAATAACAATTCACCAATACCAGTGATGACTAACATGACCACGAGGAAGAGTACATTACCATCTCAAAAGTCTTCAAGGGGAAGGAGGTTTGGGAAGAGAAAAAGGGAAAATACCGGTTTCTGCTTTGTGGACTGCAGAATCCGACTGCTGGACCCTGAACTGTGTGTTGTGTTGTTCGCCAGGACTTCTGACTTCTCAAAATACTGGGTTCTTAATTTTAAGGATTCTGGGCTGCAAAAGAATTATTTAGTTAATACATTAGACTTGCATAAACTAGTGCAGAATTATATATTGCATAATGTCAGTTCTTATTGAAACACTGTGGGGGTGATTCTAAGCTTGGCGGGCGGCAGGAGCCGCCCGCCAAGCGGGAACCGCCAGAAGACCGTACCGCGGTCAAAAGACCGCGGCGGTCATTCTGGGTTTCCCACTGGGCTGGCGGGCGACCGCCAAAAGGCCGCCCGCCAGCCCAGCGGGAAACACCCTTCCACGAGGAAGCTGGCTCCGAATGGAGCCGGCGGAGTGGAAGGGGTGCGACGGGTGCAGTATCACCCGTCACGAATTTCAGTGTCTGCTAAGCAGACACTGAAATTCTAAGTGGGGCCCTCTTACGGGGGCCCCTGCAGTGCCCATGCCATTGGCATGGGCACTGCAGGGGCCCCCAGGGGCCCCACGACACCCCATACCGCCATCCTGTTCCTGGCGGCCGAAACCGCCAGGAACAGGATGGCGGTATGGGGGTCGGAATCCCCATGGCGGCGCAGCCATGGAGGATTCCCCTGGGCAGCGGAAAGCCGGCGGGAGACCGCCGACTTTCCGTTTCTGGCCGCGGCTGTACCGCTGCGGTCAGAATGCCCAAAGGAGCACCGCCAGCCTGTTGGCGGTGCTCCCGCGGACCACGGCCCTGGCGGTTTTTACCGCCATGGTCAGAATGACCGCCTGTGTGTTCTTTACATACGTTTGTAAGGCTGGACAAGTCTCTTCCTCTTTTTACAGTACTTTCACAGAGTCTCTCAAACAATGTCCAAACTCAAAAAACAATAAACTTGTCTAAAGGGCCTCTTTGTATTCAGGTGTAACCTCTTGTCAATGATAGTTTTGATAAACGTGCTCTATTTTGGCTCTTCTAATTCTCAGGGAAGTGCTTGTTATATAAAATATGTCTTTTCTCAATGTATGTTTAGTGGTATCTTGGATTCCCACCCAAAAGATGAATCACACTAGTTCTTATTGTCTCAATTTATAAGAAAGACACAGCTCTGTTTTGTTTCATGGATTTTAATGATTTTGTTTCATGAATTAATACACATTAAGCAATTAATCTTTCTTTACCTTGAAATGAAGTTACTTGCTTGAAAACCTCAGAGGAACCTGAACTGTTTTTTTCACCTTTCTTATTTTCTCTCTTTGACAGGAAATATGGGATTGTTGGCAGAAGACGGGAGAGGAGAGCCGGAACTCCGCAGGAGGCTGACAGGAAGGCTAGGATTGCTGGAACTCAATTGCAGGCTGTTCAGAGCATGGGAAATGCTGGAACTTGACTGGAAGCTGGTCGGAGATTAAGGAACACTGGAACTTGACTGAAAACTGATCAGGGAACGAAGAACTCTGGAACTCAACTGCAGGCATGCTGGAGAACAAGGAACTTGATTTGACTGGAAACAGGTGAGCAGAGCATCCTTAAATAATCAAATGTGCACATGTGCCTTTTATCAGTTGATTACTTGTTAAGGAAATGAGCAATTATCCTCCTCAGTGTGGCATATGTTTAATATAGATCACATTGTGAAGAGTTCAAGTTTTGGCACTTAGAGTTGGAGCAGGTGGAAAGGCAGTTGATTACTTGTTAAGGAAATGAGCAAATATCCTCCTGATTATGCCACATATTCAATACAGATCACATTGTAAAGAGCACATGTTTTGGCAGTTACAGTTAACACAAGTTTAGCAGGTGGGATGGAATGTGCACAATCAACAAGCATTGGTTATAATAAATTAGAGATTTAATACTCATTGGTTATTGCAAACTTGATATTTAAGGATGAAATGAATATACTCAAATAAGTCTGGGTGTTGCAAGCAACAGCATCTTCCTGTAATTGAGCTCTTGGACATGCTAGTGTACCTACAACAACTCCTATGTTGTCCAGTGTTATTGTAAAGGCAGGCCTGCCTTGCTGGCTGCTTTTAAATTACAACTAATCCACAATTCGAGTTTGGAATTGAAAGTACTTCCAAAGACTCCAAAAATGTATTTTTGTATAGATGTCACCCCTGCGGCCTGTCCTAGGTACCCCAGGGGTTGGGTATAGTTTAAATATAAACAGGGACTTTATAAAAGATGTTTTAAAGGCCCTGGTGAGGCCAACAGCCAAATTCATTTTTCCCATTGTAGTCAATGGACTCCATCGGCTAACATTTGGGAAATTTATTAGATTAGCTAAAGATATCACATTTGGTACCAAATGAAATGTTATAATAAATCCAACAACTTGCCAAGTATTAGACCTGAGAGCCTTAGGGTGGTTACCCCTAATTTTATGCCTGCCTCCCTCCACTTTTAGATACTGTTTTTGCTGGTTTTAAGACTGCACACTTTACCACTGCTAACCGGTGCTAAAGTGCATATGCTCTCTCCCTTTAAACATGGTAAAATTGGATCATACCCGATTGGATTATTTAATTTACTTATAAGTCCCTAGTAAAGTGCACCATATGTGCCCAGGGCCTGTAGATTAAATGCTACTAGTAGGCCTAGTAGGCCTGCAGCACTGATTGTGCCACCCACTTAAGTAGCTCCTTAACCTTGTCTCAGGCCAGCCATTGCAAGGCCTGTGTGTGCAGTTTCAATGCCAAATTCAACTTGGCATTTAGAAGTACTCACCAAGCCTAAAACTCCCCTTTTTCTACATATAAGACACCCCTTAGGTATGCCCTAGGTAACCCATAGGGCAAGGTGCTGTGTAGGCAAACGGCAGTACATGTACATGTGTAGTTTGCATGTCCTGGTAGTGTAAAACTCCTAAATGTGTTATTACACTGCTGTGAGGCCTGCTCCCTTCATAGGCTAACATTGGGGCTACCCTCATATATTGCTTGAGTAGTAGCTGCTGATCTGAAAGGAGTAGGAAGGTCATATTTATTATGGCCAGAATGGTGATACAAAATCCTGCTGACTGGTGAAGTTGGATTTAATATTACTATTTTTGAAACACCACTTTTAGAATGTGAAAATTTTTCTGCACTTAAATCCTTCTGTGCCTTAAAATCCACGTCTGGGTGGGTTTAGTTGACAGCTCCCTTGTGCATTCACTCAGACACACCCCAAACACATGATACTGAGCCTCACTTAAATACATCTGCATTTTGAATGGGTCTTCCTGGGCTGGGAGGGTGGAGGGCCTGACACTTACATGTCAAAGGACTGTAGCCTGGCCTCACACAAAGGACTGCCAAACCCCCTATTGGGACCCTGGCAGACAGGATTGAACTGAAAGGGGACCTGGTGTACTTCTAAGCCACTCTTTGAAGTCTCCCCTACTTCAAAGGCACATTTGGGTAATTAAACAGGGCCTCTGCTCCTAACAACTCAGACACTTCCTAGGGAAGAGAACCTGAACCAGAACCTGCATCCTGTCAGGAAGAACTGCCTGGCTGCCCATAGGAATCACCTATCTGCTTTCTGTGAAGGACTGCTGCCTTGCTGTTGCCCTGCTGCCTTGCTGCTCTCTGGCTGTGGTGAAGAAGTGCTCTACAAGGGCTTGGATAGAGCTTGCCTCATGTTCTTTGAAGTCACAGGACCAAAAAAGACTACGGCGGTCATTCTGACCCTGGCGGTCAAAGACCGCCAGGGCGGAGGACCGCGGGAGCACCGCCGACAGGCCGGCGGTGCTCCAATGGGGATTCCGACCGCGGCGGTAAAGCCGCGGTCGGACCGGCACCACTGGCGGGCTCCCGCCAGTGTACCGCCGCCCCATTGAATCCTCCAAGGCGGCGCAGCTTGCTGCGCCGCCGAGGGGATTCCGACCCCCCCTACCGCCATCCAGATCCCGGCGGTCCGACCGCCGGGATCCGGATGGCGGTAGGGGGGGTCGCGGGGCCCCTGGGGGCCCCTGCAGTGCCCATGCCACTGGCATGGGCATTGCAGGGGCCCCCGTGAGAGGGCCCCTAAATGTATTTCACTGTCTGCTGCGCAGACAGTGAAATACGCGACGGGTGCAACTGCACCCGTCGCACAGCTTCCACTCCGCCGGCTCGATTCCGAGCCGGCTTCATCGTGGAAGCCTCTTTCCCGCTGGGCTGGCGGGCGGTCTGAAGGCGACCGCCCGCCAGCCCAGCGGGAAAGTCAGAATTACCGCCGCGGTCTTTCGACCGCGGAACGGTAACCTGACAGCGGGACTTTGGCGGGCGGCCTCCGCCGCCCGCCAAGGTCAGAATGAGGGCCTACATCTCTACAAGAAGGACTCCTTGCACACACAGCCTGCCAGAAACGATGCAAAGCCTGCACTGCGGTGAAAAATTCACCGTACACTGAACAGGAATGACACAGCCTGACTTCGCACGAGAAGATCGATGCAGCGCTAGTATAGCGACCGGAAATTCAACGCACTGCTCACAGGATGTGCGGCAGAAATTTCCACATAATGCCCACCGGATCCACGCAGCCCCTGTGACTTCATCCTGTCAGCGCCATAAATCCACGCAATGTCACCGGGGCATCAGAAAACCCCGCAACCCGAAGAGGATCCACGACCGAGCGCCAGAAATCGATGCACAGCCGTCCCTGCATGAAAACGAAACAACGCATCACCATGTGCGGCCCGAGAAATTGACGCACACTCCCTTTGCTTCAATGCATCTCCTCCTCTGCGGTCTTTGCGGAGGTTTTGCACACGAACCAGGTACTTTGTGCTTGAAAGAGACATTTATTGCTTTTTAAAGACTAAAGACACTTTATATCACTTTTGCTGTGATTTCTCAACATATACTATTGCATTGTAATTGTTTTGACCTGCATCTTATCAGATAAATGTTATATATTTTTCTAAACACTGTGTGGTGCTATACTGTATTATTGCATGATTTATTACACAAATACTTTACACATTGCCTTCTAAGTTAAGCCTGACTGCTCAGTGCCAAGCTACCAGAGGGTGGGCACAGGATTATTTGGATTTTGTGTGACTTACCCTGACTAGAGTGAGGGTCCTTGCTTGGACAGGAGGTAACCTGACTTTCAACCAAATAACACATTTCTAACACCAAGGTTAAATGTATTATAACTAGCACAGAGAAAGAGTTTTAGAACTCTTTCTGAAATTTACCAAATTGTGCCCTGTAGTGTTCTTTCCTGATTGGTCAACCTCTGGCAGCCTGAGTCAAGTTACCTTAAGTAGGTGTGAAGTGGCCTGCTCTGAGACAAAGGAGGCATCTGGTGGGAGGAGAATTGCTGCAGCAGATGGCAGAGCAACATGGGGGAAGAATAGCCAACATGTTCTTTAATGGAGGGAAACCCACTTGGGAAAGAAACTGGACCTTCCCCATTTCCTCATCCCCCAGACAGATGGGAGCCCCAATGATTATATTGGGGGAGTACTGGAGGGGGTATGTTAGGGAGACATAGCCACAACAGTGGGTGGGCTCAGCTAGATCTAACCTCCAAGGAGGAATTTTTAGAGAATTTTGCTTTCTGGGAATTATTTTTGCCACACTTCAGAGGAAGTGGTCACCTGAGAGGGTGGCGGCCTGCACTCAATTAGACAGGAGCACCCTCTTGCTTCCTACCCCAGGAGCAAGGATAAATATGGCAGAGCTGCCCACAATTCAGATCCCTGCTGGAAGAAGATAATGGAGAAGAAGAACTGCCCTATTGGACTCCTGACCTGCACCTGGAGAACTGCACTCACAAGGACTGCACCAGCTGCACACTTTTGGCTTCACCAAGTGAATGACTTCACCTTGGTTCTGCAAATCCAGGAGTGGACTCTCTGTAAACTACAGGTACAAAGGAGATGGCCAGAGCCCCTTGAATCAAGTCCTGGAAGATGAGCCTAGCTGACCAGTGTCCAGTAGCCATTTTACGATTCTAACCAGGTGTATTCTGGGAAGTGTAGTCCCAACTCCTAAGAAGTAACTCAGAACTTCTGGAACCTTGGATCAAGTTTGTGGACACTTGAAGATCCCAAAACTACCTCAGGAAGAAGACCAGAAGTTTGGAGAAGTTTAGAGCAACTGCTGCAAAAAGCTCCCAAAGTTAAAGAGATGCAATGTGGGTGTTGCAGTCCCAGACCTCAAAAGGCAAACCAGAGCCTATGAACCCTTGGCTGGTGCCGTGGACCACTTTTCTGAATCAAGAAACACTTCTGAAAGTAAGTGTAACAGTGTTACATGGTGGGTGGCCTGAACACTAGACTTTGTCCCTGTTCATAGGATTTTTGGCATTTGGTGTCATTTTAAAGGTAAAAATATTTCCTATTTTTATAAATTGGTGTCGAATTTCGATTGTGTCATGTGTTTCACTTATTCACTGTTTTGTTAATATGAAATGCTTTCACACCTGTCTCTTAAGTTAAGCCTAACTGCTCATGGGCCAAGATACCAAGGGTTGAGAAAGGATTAATCTACTGAGACCTTGACTGGACCTTGTGGGGGTTTGTGGCTTATTGCTAAGTGTAGATACCTACAACCCCTTACCAAGAACTCACTCTCCAACATGCATGAATAATGGTGCATACCCCGTAAGAAAAATACAATAAAAACAGCATCACAATCAAAAGACCTATTGGAATGTGACAATATTAGCATAGTAAAATCATTTAATTGACTGACAGCAGTCCTCATACACATTTGTAGGTCTGCAGCAGTATTTACAGATTTGCAGATGTGCACGAGGACTGCTTTCAGTCAATTAATTAATTTTATTATGTTAATTTTGCTTTATTTTAATAGGTCTTCTGATTGTGATGCTGTGTTTGTTGTATTCCACTTATGGGGTATGCACCATTATTCATGCAACATTGCAGTTTTATTTTATTTAATTTCTGTGTGTTATATGACAGTGTATTTCTTTGTAATGCACGCAATTGTGATATTTTATAATACTGTCTCCCTTGTTTAAAGTTGGCGGCACACACAATATTGCTTTTAAAATGGCAACATTGGTCCTTTGTCGATGTTCATGTTTTGCTCTCATACTACATAAGGTTTTTTTAAGCACTGCCGCCCAGTGGGTGAACAAGGCCAAGTGGCGGTAGCCTGGACATTGGGACAAAGTTGTGGAGTGTTTATATGGCAAATTTGGCAACCTGCATCCTCTTCCTCAAAGAGGGGGTTTGATATCCTGCAACTAAGTGTGGAATGGAGTGGACCATTAACAAAGAGGGGAATCAATATCCTGCAACATGGAGAGGTGGGTCTATGGATTAGACTGAGTGCAGAAGCAGAGCTGACAGTGGTGAAGTACTGCAGCAGTAACACACTATGCACTGGGAGGGAACTGCTGTGGTAAGTCTCTTTTAAGGATTGATTTTCCCCTTGGCTTACTTTGTTTTAGCAGGTTATATTATAGGAGACTCTCTGTGCTGGATTTCCTTACTTCGCTGTGGTGGGCACAAACAGACACTTCCGACACCAAAGGATGCAAGGAGAACCTAAGCCCAGAACTCTGGGAACTAGCGAGGACTGTCAAATGGATACTGTTCTTTGCGATTAAGTTTTATACACCAGCCCTTTTGGTTTGCAGTAGAGAGGGAAGCACAAATAACTCTAGCTGCAAAAACACTGTTTTCAGTGGCTGGCATCAAATCTAAAAACACCACCAACAATGATAACTTAAATATTGTGCTGCCTGGGGCTCTGGGTAGACTGGAAAAATTATCAAGATTGGAACTCAGTAAGTGGTTGGAAGCAACCTCACTTAAAAACTACCTAGACTTAAACATGGTTCCCAGTGGGCTAAGAATGTTTATAGTACCTAGAAATGAAGAACCAGATCCTTGCATGGTGGATGAATGGGAGGATAACCTTATATATTGTCCCAAAACAATGTTGACTATATTGATGAAGTATGCATGGTCAGATTGAGATAGAGACAAACTTGTCATGAATGATATCCATACAAGGGACAAGATACAGGGAACGTTAGGGAAGACCATGCCTATTTTTTTCATATGTGGCAAATGTAAAGCATGTGAGCATTCATCCATTTGTAAAGATATTGTTATTCCTGAAACCAAGAAGACTACACCCATCACCAAATTCACAACACGTACTTCACCATTTGTGGTTTGTATTCTTGAGTGCCCTTGTAGCCTCAGGTATTTGGGGAGAAAGATACCCCAGGTACGTAAGAGAATTTTGGAATAAGCTAGGGCCATTATAAATGAGAATGAATATTATCCCATTGCTAGAAATTTTAAAACACACCATTTGAGTGACAGAAATTCACTTTGGTACATTGAGGTTGATCACATGTCAGTAGACCCCCGAGGTGGAGACTGGGTTTCTATATTGAGGACGTTTGAATACAAACTTATGCTATTTCACACCAATGTCCCTTCAGGTTTAAACTCATATGAAGAGTTACATGTTTACCTACTCTAGGGACATTGTCTAGGGAGTTGTTTTAGAGTGTTACTGTGATGTGTATGGATTTTATTTTTAACTGTGCTCTCTCTGCATTAGTGTGTAACCTGTTTCATGTTTCTTTTATTGACAGGGAGGAGAAGAAGGTACTCTTGCCTGGCATATTGGGTACGAGAGGAGACCCCAGCAGGGGCACCCTACCCTGTTCTTCCAATAAGCCCTTGGAGCACTTGAGTGATCATTTCCTGTGGGGAACATCCTTTTTTACGACTTTTTTTTTCCGAAAGTCGTGGTTAACGAAAGCGCAACAATGCTTTTTTTAACCACGACTCTGGTTTTTTGTGCCTTAACTACGTATGTTCTGAACAACGAACATGCGTGGTTAAGGTACAAAGAAGTGAGTTGGCGAAGGTAAGTGGTGGGTTTAGGTTTTGGGGAGGGGTGGGGGGTCAGGGGGTTTTAGGTTTTAGGGTGGGGTTGGGGGGATGGGCCGTTTTTGGTTTTGGGGAGTGGGTGGGGGGTCATGGGGTTTTAGGTTTTGGGGTGGGGTTGGGGGGTGGGGCGTTTTTGGTTTTGGGGAGTGGGTGGGGGTCAGGGGGTTTTAGGTTTTGGGGTGGGGTTGGGGGTGGGGCGTTTTTGGTTTTGGGGAGTGGGTGGGGGGTCAGAGGGTTTTAGGTTTTGGGGTGGGGTGAGGGATGTAGGGTGAATGTTGCCTATTGCTAATGATTTTATCAGGAATGCCTTTACAATGAAATATCGTTGTTAAGGCATTCGTGGTAAAATCATTAGTAGTAGCAACGAGGTCGGTGTTCCGACCTCGTTCTTAAGGCAGTAGTTGTGTTTGAAGTCGTTGTTTCGTCGTACAGTCGTGCCTATCACCACAGCAAGGAAGCTCCCACCAGAGGATGAGTCGCTGTCACTGATGTCACCTCCTGTCCCCGCCGTGGAGCTCCCCTCGCCCTCCGTCCCACTGGTGGCTTCAGACTCCGTTGTCTTGCCCTCCAGGGCCATGTGGGATGCAGCTCTCTCCTGCTCCGGTGCCACTGCTCCTCCGCCTGATGATGCTAATGCACACAAGAACAGGGAGACCACAAAAAGGGGGGGGAAAGACAGAAGAAAGACATGTTCAGTGCATGCAATACCACTACTGGACACTACAGAAACAGCAGCCCTCTGCACTACGCCTTGCACTATGCCATGCACTTAGAGTTCCCTAATTAATCACAGGGACATGGGGTACCAGGTCTATGCCTGATTACTGCACACATGGAAGTCACAGGAGCCTGACTAGGTGTAGTTGGCTCTTACCACTGGTGGGGTTGGGGTGTCACTTAGCCTGCCTCACGAAGGGACCATGCCTACAAAACTCGCCCTGGCCTAGGGGAACCCACAGCCCACCTCCCCCACCCAGACACCTCGTAATGCACGCAGAGTCAGATAGATGTGACTGTACTCACCCCCTTGTGGCTGCTGTGATGCCCTCAAGCGCCAATCCAACTCCAGATACGCCACCGCCAGGATCCGGAACATCAGGGGGGTCATGGTGCGATGGGAACCCCTCCCAAGTTGGGAGGCCATCCCCTGCTGGGCCTCCGCCGTCTTCTTGCTCCAGCGGCAAATGTCCTCCCATCTTTTACAGCAGTGGGTGCTCCGTCTGTGGTGGACCCCCAGGGTCCAGACGTCCTTGGTGATGGCAGGCCAAATATCCTTCTTCTGGTGGGCGCTGACCTAGAGGAATAGTACAGGGGAAAAGGAAAATCTTTAAACGTCCGGACCGTCACAGTCATTGACCCACGTTCTCACCCTTGCCCTGACGCACATACACTCACCGTCCGCCCATGCAGGCCTCAGTCCCCCCCACTGTATCTTCCATCCACACCACTCCAAACAGGCATTGCCCATGCAGCATGCTCACAGTGTATTCACCTGTTTGTCTGAAGGACCGTAGAGTAGCGTGTACTGCGGGAGGACCCCATACACTAACTACTCCAACTCCTCCGAAGTGAAGGCAGGGGCCTTTTCCCCAGACACATGAGCCATTGTCGCTTTCAGACTAAGGTCACAGCAGCACTTGCAGTGTAGGTCCTCTCCTGTCGAAGGTCAGGTATCAAGTGAGTGAACAGACAAAAAACAGGTACAGCCGTTCACCCCCCCCACCAGCACCACCCTTCCAGCAGCCCCTCAGCGTGTGTCCCGTGGCCGCTCACCCAGGAGAGTGGGCATCTCCTTCGCCCCAGGCACCTCAGGCCCTGCCCCTGTCAGCCCTGCTGCCCTCAGTGAGGAGGCTATTGACCTCCTGAGATCCCTCACTGTTGGGCAGTCTACCATTCTGAATGCCATCCAGGGTGTAGAGAGGCATTTGCAACAAACAAATGCATACCTGGACGGCATTCATTCTGGCCAGGCAGCCCAACTGAGAGCATTTCAGGCTCTGGCCTCAGCACTGATGGCAGCCATTGTCCCTGTGTCCAGCCTCCCCCCTCCAACTTCCTCCACCCAGACCCAATCCACACACCTCAACACACAAGGGTGGCTCTGGCAAACATAAGCACCACACATCCCACAGGCACACACACAAGCATCATACCCATGCACAAATACCAACATCCACTGACTCCACTGTATCCCCCTCCTCCTTGTCTCCCTCCTCCCTCCCTGACTCGTCTACACTCACACCTGCATGCACTACATCTTCAGCCACTACCTCCATCACCAGCACGCCCATCACCACACACCGCTCACATGCACTCACCACACTACTACTATTCACACATCCCCGTGTCCTCTACCAATATGTCTGTGAGCCCTCCTCCCAAAGTACACAAACGCAACCACCCACCCACCTGTTCTGCTTTCCTGCCCTTATCTCATAACCGAGCTTACAGAACCTCTCTGGAATGCACTTCTGAGTTTAAAGAAGACATTTGTTGTTATTAATTCTCCACCACGAGGTTCCTGAGAGACTAAATTAGTAGATTGGAAGCACACTTTCAAAAGTAGTCGCAGCAATGAAAGCAAAATATATCAAATTACTTCTCAGTTGCCATGTACACAGCAAATATATGTGATTATATTATAGCATAACTTCAAAGCAAAGCATAAAAGTCAAAATTCATCACTGTATGGGCAAGGCTGCAGGGCCTATATTCAGCTTCATCTTTCTGGGGTCCACAAGTTGATGACTCCGGTCAACTGCGAGAAAGAGATTTTCGACCCAAACTGGAGACAGGCAACTGACATCTAGCTCCTGTCTGAAGTCAAAGCAGATTCAATCTACCCCTGCTGTAGCCCAGAGTCATCCTTAAAAGCAAACTCAGTGTGAGAACCGAAGAACCCTGGAGAGTGGCCAATTCCCCCAAGCTCCCTCACTCTCAGACTGGATTGCGAGGTAAACACAAAATCTACGTGCTCTTATCAGCTAAGGTCTGGTGTGAAGAAAACAGCTTGGTCCATCTTGTGGAAAAACACAGCTTGGAAAAACACAGCTCATCTGCAATGCCTCAACTGCAATGTGTAACCCCACGTTAAAGCCAATAGGGAGCTAATCTAAATATCAAATTTAATGTTTAATGCCATGTCAAAGCCGATAGGCAGCTAAATTGAATACAGAATGTAATGGCTAATGCCATGTCAAAGCCAATAGGCAGCTAAACTGAATGCAGAATGTAATGTCTAATGCCATGTCAAAGCCAATAGGCAGCTAAACTGAACATAACATGTAATGTGCTACTGGTGAACATTGAGCAACTAATATGCGCAGTGGTGAAACACAAAGTCATTGGTCAAACACAATTAATAGAATCACACCACCCAACAGCCATCCACCTCACAACAGCCTCCAGCCCATGCAGCTTCACCCAAAATCAGCAAACGTACACCTCCTACAACCACTACCTCTTCCTCCACTCCCAAACCCCCTCCATCTACCCGTCCCAGTGTGTCTAAAAAGCTTTTACTGTCTAATATTGACATCTTCCCTACACCTCCCCCCGTCCATCCCCTAGGACCTGCCTTTCCAGGTCCCAACCCAGCGCCTCAGCCACCACATCACTGGGCACAGTGGTGCCAGCAACTGCGGGCTTTTGGAGTGCGCCAAGCAACAGGGCTGCCAGTGTTCCACCGAGCGAGGGCAAGGACATTCCGCCACCTCCAAAAGTAAAACAGTTGTCCACATCCCGGAGGGAGAAGGCGAAAACACCTGCAACCAAGGGCTCCGGCAAAATAAAAGTGGATAGTGGCAAGACAGCTGCGCCACCATCCAAGGTGGGGAAGGGCCAGAAAATCAAGGTCAGGTCCACGTCGATGCCAACCTGCACGGTGGACAAGACCGCCACCAGCATCGCCACCTGCACTGCCACCTGCACCGCTACGGGCACCGCAGTCACTGAGGCCGCCACCAGCACCGCAGTCACTGAGCCCGCCACCAGCACCAATGCCACAGAGTCTGCCCCAAGTACCGATGCCACTGACACCACCGTCAGCACCGCCAGCGGCCCGCAACACCCTGAGCCAGTGGCACCACTGCAGACATGGCTGCCATCCCCAGTGGTCAGTCGTACGAGGCTGGTGGTCAGTTCCAGGTGCCTGGGCAGCTTGCATGTTGCACCACTGTCACTGGACTATCACATCCACTACCTCTGTCTTTGGCAGGATGAAGCACTCTGGGCACAAAGCTCCCTATAGAACCAGTGTAGTATCACATCCACTACCTCAGTCCTTGGCAGGATGAAGCACTCTGGGCACAAAGCCCCCTCCAGAACCAGTGGAGTATCACATCCACTACCTCAGTCCTTGGCAGGATGAAGCACTCTGGCACAAAGCCCCCTCCAGAACCAGTGGAGAAAGACATCCACTACCTCAGTCCTTGGCAGGATGAAGCACTGTGGGCACAAAGCCCCCTCCAGAACCAGTGGAGAAAGACATCCACTACCTCAGTCCTTGGCAGGATGAAGCACTCTGGGCACAAAGCCCCCTCCAGAACCAGTGGAGAGATACATCCACTACTTCAGTCCTTGGCAGGATGAAGAACTCTGGGCACAAAGCCCCCTCCAGAACCAGTGGAGACTGTTATCAACTTGAGAGACTGAGGCTTTGCACTCCCCAGGATAAGCAGTGGGCAACCCACCCACTTGAGAGACTTGAGAGACTGTGGCTTTGCACTCCCCAAGATAGAGCAGTGGGCAACCCACCCACTTCAATCAATCAATCAATATATTTATAGAGCGCACTACACACCTGTTAGGGTTTCAAGGCGATGAGGGGGGGGGGGGGGTGTTAGCTGCTACTGGTCGAAGAGCCAGGTCTTGAGGAGTCTTCTGAAGGTGAGTAGGTCCTGGTTCTGACGTAGGTTGGTTGGGAGAGTGTTCCATGTCTTGGCGGTGAGGTAGGAGAAGGATCTGCCGCTGGATGTCTTTCGATGGATGCGGGGGACGGTGGCGAGGGCGAGGTCTGCGGAGCAGAGCCGTCGGGTGGGGGTGTAGAAGCTGAGTCTGTTGTTGAGGTAAGCAGGTCCGGTGTTGTGGAGTGCTTTGTGTGCGTGGGTAAGGAGCTTGAATGTGATCCTCTTGTCGACTGGGAGCCAGTGGAGGTCTTACAAGTGGGGTGTGATGTGGCTGCGGCAGGGTACGTTGAGAATCAGTCAGGCGGAGGCGTTTTGGATGCATTGGAGGCGTCGCAGGTGTTTGGTCGGGATGCCTGTGTAGAGTGCGTTGCCGTAGTCTAGCCTGCTGCTGACGAGGGCCTGTGTCACTGTTTTTCTTGTTTCTGTCGGGATCCACTTGTAGATCCTGCGGAGCATGCAGAGAGTGTTGTAGCAGGAGGAGGAGACTGCGTTGACCTGTTTTGACATGGAGAGACTTGAGAAACTGTGGCTTTGCACTCCCCAGGATAGAGCAGTGGGCAACCCACCCACTGGAGAGACTTGAGAGGCTGTGGCTTTGCACTCCCCAGGATAAATCAGTGGGCAACCCACCCACTTGAGAGACTGGGGCTTTGCACTCCCCAGGATAGAGCAGTGGGCAACCCACCCAATTGGGAGACTTGAGAGACTGTGGCTTTGCACTCCCCAGGATAAAGCAGTGGGCAACCCACCCACTTGAGAGACTTGAGAGACTGTGGCTTTGCACTCCCCAGGATACAGCAGTGGGCATGGGGCCCCCTCGTGGAGCTGGCGCTGGCGCTGGCACTCATCCGGCTGAGGTGCCCCCCTTCCCTTCCCCCTGAGGGGCCTGTTTCATTTCAATCTGATGCCCCTGTAGTGTTCTCTCCGTTTAGAGTCTGGTATCGAGTGTGGGCCTCGCCCATGCATTTTGGGCCCAGTGGTCCACGGACCATGAAGGGTGCACTATCTGGGCTTGTGTAGTTGGTGCACATAATTGTTTATACTGTATTTCATGTTTTGACTAATGGATTTTTATTTACTACAATCGTTCAACTCATTTCCTTTTGTCCTTGTGTTTTTCCAGGGGGAGTGGGGGGACGTAAATGTGATGTTGCAGCATGTTTTTGTGTGTATGTTGTTGTGGGTGAGGGTGGGGGTGTTGCGTGTTGTGTGTGTGTGTCACTCCCTTTTTCCTACCCCCTCCCCTGTGTTGTAGGTACAGGACTCACCGTGGTCGTCACCGCCGTCTTTCGTGCTCCTGATAGAGGAGCAGGAATACCATTGCAGGGAGTATTTGGAGTTCTGGCTACATGGCATCCTGGTTCCTGGTGGAATGTGTAGAGGTGTGTGTTTTCCCTTCCAAGACCTGTTTCCGCTGTGTTTTTGTTTGCATTGGTTAAGCCCCAGAAAAGGTGGCGGATTGGCCTCTTATATTGTCTTCCGCCTGTCTATTGGCGGTCACCGCCGTGGCGGTCGGAGTATTAAAGTGGCTGTCTATATTGGCGGTTTCCGCCATGGTCGTGATTCAATTTTTTTTACCGCCGGCCTGTTGGCGGTCTTACCACCGCTTTAACACCCACCGCCAGGGTTGTAATAAGGGCCTTTGTCCCTATGTAGCTCGGCGCAGATGGCACTGTGCTGATCCTATGCTTAAAAACTTTGCTAGATAATCAGATATTTGAGGTGAGCAAATCTAGAGTGTCGCTGGTGTTGCAGGATGCTCCTTATTGGAGCAGCTCTCTACCTAAATTTGGGAACTTCCCAGAGTTCACTCTTGTTTTTTGCATATATATGTGAACCCTTGGCTGGTGCTGTTGACCACTTTCCTGTATCAAGAAACACCTCTGAAAGTAAGTGCAACAGTGTTACATTGTGGGTGGCCTGAACTCTGGACATTGTCCCTGTCCAGTGTGACTTTTTTTTTTAACCCTCCGAGCACTATTTGCTACTAAGCACTACAATTATTTTTAATCTTTAAAAACTCATATCTCTGGTTCCTTACATTGTATTTTCGTTGTTGTGGCGTCATTTTAAAGATACAAGTATAGTCTATTTTGATAAATTGGTGTCTGCTTTTTATTGTGTTTTGTGTTTTACTTATTTACTGTTTTGTTGCTATTGAATGCTTTACATACCTGTCTCCTAAATTAAGCCTTGTTGTTGTCAAGCTACCAAGTGCTGAGCAGGAATTAATGTATTGAGACCTGACTGGAGCTAGTGGGGGTTAGTGTCCTGTTGATATGTGTATGTACTTACCTGCCCTTACTAATAATCCACTTTCCATCAAGAGCTATGTGTCTAAAATCATTCAGTGACATACAGTAGAGCTTTGATGATTACTTTGGCACAGAGTACAAAGTGGGCCTTCTGATTGAGATAAATGAATGCTCATCATGATTCTTGCAAGGAGCAGATCCGAAGCCACGCTCTTATTATGACCAAATAGAAAAGTAAAAAAAGAGAAAAATTGCAAAGGCAGTGTGTGACTGGGAAACTAGGAAACTTTCAAGAGGAAATAATTTAAAGAACTAAACATGTGCAGGCAGCAAAAGACGCCTTCGTTTGTGGTCCAGCATTGAAGCATTCAGATATTTTGGATAAATGTGCTGGAACTATGAATTTGACGTGCTCACTATCCATCCAGCATTTTTAAAGTCATGGGACTTTATAAAATTCAAGGGTTCCAAATGTCAATGAGCACTGAATGTTGCATATATTTTACATCTTACCAAGACAGAGTGCTTTTTTCTTTTCTAGGATTCTGCTTAATTATGGCAGCAGCCATGTCTGCCATATTGGTGTTGAAGACTCTGCGCTGTACCTGAAAATACTAATCATGCTCCCACCAATCATGGATAGATAGATACCAAAATCTGGTTGCTAAAAAATAATAAGCAATGTCAAACTAAAGCCTAAAACTAAATCACATTACACGAAGGGAGTAAATGCTTGCCTTTTCTGTTTTTTGTGGCAAGTTAGTTTAATTATGCAGCCATAGTGGGACTTCATAAACATTTCAGAAATTTTGTGAATCGCTAAATCGCAATATCCTGGAGGGTCTGTTTATAAGTGATCTGCCTCCATCAGAAAAGATGACCTCAATTAATGTAATTGTCGACTTTACCTCAAAATGGCTGTTTTTGAGGAAACCACTAAGATCCACATAGATAACAATTGTAATTCTTTATTTACACAAATATGTACCATCTGCACAGTTACCTACTAAAATCAAAGCAGACAGTGGAGAACAATTTACATCTAAACATCAATGGGAATTATCAGGTCTTCATCAAATCATATTTTCCCTATCATCGGCACTTCATCCCCAAACAGATGGGCAAAGTAATAGACTCAATGGTAAACTGGAACAATACCTTTGATATTTCACATAGGACCAGATGTTTCATGAAGAACCATTCTAATCTCTGGCAGTACTCTTTACCTTTGTCTAGGTTTATCTATTACAATGCTCTTCACTCAGCATTAGGAATGCAATCCTTTCATTGCACCCAAGCATTCTATCCTCCTAACATTCAAGTACCTGGCAATCAAGTTCAAGACCAGCAATTTCTGATTTAATTCACTGTATCACAGACAGTTGACAAGCCACACACAAATGTTTGCAAGAAGTTTATAAATGTATAATAGGCAAATACACAAGAAACAACATAAATAAAACACCACTGATCATATCTGGTTCTCCAAACAACATGTGCTATTCTTAAAAGATCAAGAAAAGCTATCACACAGCTATGTAGGTCTTTTCTGTATCATAAACATGGTAAATCCTGTAGTCTATAAATTGATGTTATCTATCAATTGGATAGTGCATCCAGTATTTCCAATTCTAGCCTCTCAAAGTAATTTCTACTGGAACACAGAATGTACCTCTCAAGCTCTCCTCTATATCATGGTCAAGAAGAGTATGGAAAAAAGAAGATTTCAAAGTAAATGCCAACTATGATTCCAGATGTTAGCATGCCAAAGTTCAATATATTGTAGATTGGAAGGGTTATGTACTTCAGGAGCGAATTTGGGAATATGCATGATACTAACCTCTAAGTCTTTATTTTCCCAGACCAACGTCAAGTGTAATTGTATTATGTGTTCCTAGATTAGGTTGTAATTTTAGGGCCCTGGGAGCCCAACCTTTGCTTGGTCTCATGTTCCCTACTTTCCTCCCACAAAATCCCTTTCTACAGATGTATTGCTAGCAGTGGTAAATTGCTCAGAGTTCTAAAGCCAACAAAAATAGGTCAGAAAAAATAGGAGGCAGGAGACAAAAAGACCATGCAACAGGAAAAAAGTCCAACAGGAGCAGATAGACATGTGGAGTTGTGGATCTCTGAACTCACAATTTAAATATACATCTTTTAAATGCTTCCTGGTGCTTTTCAATGCTTACAGTGTTTTTACTGTTTACAAAATTATTTAAGACTCTTTTGCTTTTAAAATGAATACCTTGACTTGTGTATGTAGGATTTTTGTAATTTTGGTCTTGTTTTGTTTAGATAAATATTACCTATTTTTCTAAACCTGTGTTGTGTCATTTTGTAGTATTTTCACTGAGTTACTGTGTGTGTTGGTACAAATACCTTACACCTAGTGTCTGAAGTTAAGCCTGCCTACTTGTGCCAAGCTACCAAGAGGGTGAGCGGGGGTTAACTGAGTGTGATTCTCCTTTACCCTGATTAGAGTGACGGTCCTTGCTTGGACAGGGGGTAACCTGACTACCAATCAAAGACCCCATTTCTAACAGCTCCCAAATGGACTCTACACATTAATCATATTTAAAGGCAGCACCCAAGTTAACCTATGAGAGAGATAGGTCTTGCAACAGTGAAAACTGAATTTGGCAGGATTTCACTGTCAGGACATGTAAAACACATTAGTATGTGTTCTACCTTAAACATACACTGCACTCTCCCCATGTGGCTACCTAAGGCCTACCTTAGGGGTGTCTTACATATAAGAAAAGGGAAGGCCCACTTGCCAAGTCGAATTGGCAGTTAAATCTGCACTCACATACACTGCAGTGGCAGGTCCGAACCATGTTTACAGATATGCTAATGTGGGTGGCACAACCAGTGCAGCAGGCCCACTAGTAGCATTTGATTTATAGGCCCTGGGCACCTCTAGTGCACTTTACTAGGGAATTACTAGTAAATCAAATATGCCAGTCATGGATAAGACAATGTATACATATAATTTATACAGGAAACATTTACTTTTTAGCACTGGTCAGCAGAGGTAAAGTGTCCAGAGCAAACAGAACAGCAAAAACAGAGTCCAGCACACAGAAATCAACATGGTAAGTAGAGGAAAAAAGTTAGGGGAGACCATGCCAATGATGCCAAGTCTAACACATGTCCCCCCAGCCGAAATTGGGGAGCAGCTACCCAACCTCATGGGAGTTTTCATCACTAAGGTGGAAGAATCTGTACAGACTATCAGCATTGGCGTAGTCGGTGCCAGGGCGGTGTTCTACCGTAAAGTCCATTCCCTGTAGCGAGATGGACCACCTCAACAATTTGGGATTCTCCCCCCTCATCTGCATTAACCATCTGAGGGGCCCGTGGTCTGTCTGAACCCGGAAGTGAGGCCCAAACAAGTAGGGTCTTAGCTTCTTCAGTGCCCAGACCACAGCAAAAGCTTCACGCTCAATTGCACTCCACCTATGTTCCTTGGGAAGTAACCTCCTGCTAATGAAGGCTACAGGTTGATCTAGGCCCTCTTCATTAAGCTGTGAGAGTACTGCTCAAATACCAGTCTGTGAGGCGTCTGTTTGCACAACAAATTCCTTGGAGTAGTCAGGTGCCTTCAGCACAGGGGCTGTGCACATGGCAGCTTTCAGGGCATCAAAAGCTGTCTGGCAAGACTCAGTACAGATCACATTTCTGGGCTGCTTTTTGGAAGTTAACTCAGTCAAGGGAGCAACAATTGTGGCATAGCCCTTGACAAACTTCCATTAGTATCCTGGGAGACCTAAAAAGTCTCTCACTTCAGTTGGGGTTTTGGGGGGCTCCCAAGCCAGAATGGTTTCAATCTTACGCTATAGGAGTGCCACCTGGCCACTCCCCACTTGGTGTTCCAAGTACACCACAGAACACGGCCCTATTTGGCACTTGCTTGCCTTAATAGTGAGGCATGCCTTCAGCAGGGCCTCCAACACTTTACAGACATGTTGCAAGAGTTCCTCCCATGTGGAACTAAAGACAGCAATGTCAATCAGGTCGGCAGCACTGAAATCATCCAGTCCAGCCAATACCTGGTTGACCAACCTCTGAAAGGTGGCAGGGGCATTTTTCATTCCAAAGGGCATCACCCTAAATTGGTAGTGCCCGTCTGGTGTGGAGAGTGCAGGCTTCTCCTTAGCCCCCTCAGTCAGGGTGAACTGCCAGTACCCAGAGGTGAGATCAAATGTAGTTAGGTACTTGGCAGCTCCCAACCGGTCAATGAGCACATCAGCTTGGGGGAGGGGGTGCAGGTTAGTCTTAGTGACTGCATTGAGTCCCCAGTAATCCACACAGGAGTAGCACCAGGAGCAACAGGCTTTGCGACCAAAACCACAGGACTGGCCCAAGGGCTGCTGGAAAACTCAATTACCCCCAACTATAACATTTTAGACTTCCTCTTTAATGTTAGCCCTTACCCTGTCAGTCACCCTATAAATGTTGTGTTTAACAGGAGGACTGTCCCCAGTGTGCACATCGTGTGTACACAGGTGTGTGACCCCTGGGATCAGGGGGAACAGTGAGTCAAACTGACCCAACACCTGGTGACAGTCTCTCTGCTGCTCTGGGTCAGGGAGGGGGAGAGGATCACCCTCTCCACAGACCCATCTTTTTCTCCAGGAGACAGGTGGTCAGGAAGAGGTTCACTCTCTTTCTCCACCACATCATCTGTTGCTAGGAGCATGAGCAATTCAGTCAGCTCAAAGTGTAACTTGAGCTGGTTAACATGCAGGACCCTTAAAGGGTTCTTGGGAGTTCACAAGTCCAACAGGTAGGTGACTTCGCTCTTGCTCCACTGGTGCCATCATCCACACTTTCTGACCAGGTTGAAACTCGACAGGAATGGCATTCTGGTCATACCAGCATTTCATGTCTTCCTGGCTTGCTTCATTGTTCTCCTGGGCGAGACTCCTGAAGCAGACAGTCTGGACTTTTCAGAGCCAGCATGTAACTGAATACATCCTGGGGGGATTTACTAGGGGCTTTCTCCATAGCCTCCTTGACCAGAGTCAAAGGTCCCCTAACATAGTGGCCATATAGCAGCTCAAAAGGACTAAAGCTAAGCCCTTTTTGAGGGACCTCCCTGTAAGTGAACAGAAGGCGTCCCACTTCCTCCTCAAGGGCTCTGTCAGACCCATTATCATGCCCTTCAAGGTGCGGTTGAATCTCTCAACCAGACAATTGCTTTGGGGGTGGTAAGGTGTGGTGAACTTGTACGTTACCCACATACCTTCCACAGAGACTTCATATATATTGATTTGAAGTTGGTACCCGTCACGGACACCACCTCCTTTGTGAACTCCACTCGGTTGAAAACCCCCATCAATGCACGCCCCACCACAGGGGCATTGTCCACCAAGACCAGGATAAACCTGTTGCCCATGGCTGTCTTAGGATCCAGAGGCCCTATAATGTCAATACCAACCCCTTCAAAGGGGGTATTAACCACAGGGAAAGGTTGGAGGGGAGCTTTACATTTCCCCCCACTTTTGCCACTTGCCTGACAAGTTGGGCAAGACCTACAAAGAGCATTAGGGTGCCTGCATATTTGGGGCCAATATAAGTGGGTGACAAGCTGCTCAAAGGTCTTGTCCTGCCCCAAATGACCAGCTAAAGGCACGTCATGAGCCAGACCCGGTAGAAAGGCTCTGAAGCACTGGGGTACCACCAGCACATGGGCTGGCCCAGGCTCAGGAACCTTAGGCTCGTTATATAGGAGGCCATCCTCCCAGTAAATGAAATGTGATCCAGGCTCCTTGCCAAATGCCTAGTGTGCAACCTACTGCTGCAAACCCTCCAGAGTAGTGCATGACATCTGTGCTCACAGAATGCTTCCCTGGTGGGCCCCTATCCTACTGCCACTGTGACAATTCATAGACCTCACCCATTTCAGACACCTGTTCCCCTGTAGGCTCCAGGGCCTGCCCCTCAGGTTCAGCCTTCTCCTGGACCATGGGAACTTCTGGGGCCTGTTTCCCACGCCCCTTGCCCTTCCTCCTTCTGGCAGACACCCAGGCCACTCTTTCAGGCTGCAAGGTCTCCTGATCACACTGAAGATCGGGTAGACACACAGGCCCACCCAACATTTCCAAGTGTGACTGGCGTTCCACCTCCTGCTAAGGGGAATCTTCCAGGTCACTGCCAAGCAAACAATCTACAGGCATGGTAGGACTCACAGCCACCTTCAAGGAACCTGATTCCCCCCATTCAAAGAGAATCAGTGCCACTCTGCGCAGGCACTCTGTGTTGTCCACTGCAACTACTTGGTGAAGTACAGGGGGATCTATCTGCTCTTCAGACACCAGGCGACTACTCTCTGTAGTCGCACTGGCTCCTGTGTCTCTCAGAGTGTCAACCCCCTGTCTATTGATGGTTGCCCACCACCAGTACATTTTAGTGTTATCAGGCACAAGGGTCCTCTCGACTATCTATCTGTCCCCTAGTGAGACAAGGGTCATCTCAGCTGGCTCCCACCCACCTGGAACCAACTCCACCCCAATCGCTACACTGGCCAAACCCTGTGACTGAGCACCAGTAGGTGCCGGTGTCCACTTGGGACATTTAGGGACCCCCCTCATGTGACCCTCCTGATCACATGCAAAGCACTTGTAGACCCCTTCTCTGCAGGTTCCCCTGTAGAGACCCATGGTTTATTTTCTACTGGGGCTGGGATTCTTTACCCTGCAAACTAGGTTAGGGCCCTTCTGAGAACTCCCCCTGTTTACCCTTACTCCGCTTCTTCTGATGGGGACCCTGCTTCCCCTTGGCATGGTCTCCCCTATACCTCTTTCGGACCTTGGTGCTCTCCCAACGGTCTGCTTCCTGTGCAAGCTTCCTGGGGTCAGTCAGCTTGCTGTCAATTAGGTGCTGGTGCAGCTCTGGAAAACGTAAACAGTGCAGGTGCTCCGAAGCAATCAAATTGTAAAGCCCCTCATAAGTTGTTACCTTACTGTCCTTCACCCAACCATCCAGTGACCTGCAAAAAGAATCAACACATTCCACCCATGTTTGAGATTCCTTCTTCTTATAGGACCTAAACTTGTCCTTATACTGATCAGGGGTAAGACTACACCTAGTGATCAGGGCGTCCTTCATGATAGGGTAAGTGAGCCCCTGGCGATCCCCTAAGGATGACAGAGTATCCCTTCCCTCTACTTCCAAGTGATTCCACAGACCCGTCCCCCAATGAGCTTCGGGACCAGATTCATATGGAGAACAGACTCAAACTGCTTAAACCACAACAGTATGTCATCCTCCCTCTTGTAATCATTCACAAGGTCCTTAGGAATGTGCAACCTCCTCTCAGGCTGCACTGTGTTATTGCTGCCACCATACCTAATAGACTGGCTCCTCTGAGCCAGCTCTCTCAAGCTGAGCTCATGAGCCAACAATAACTTTTTCGCTTCTATGGCCATCCTCATTTTCTCCAACTCCAACTGGTGAGCCCGCTCTGCCTGTCTGTCCTGCAACTCTTCAGGAGTCAGACCCTTGGATGATACACTGCTATCTGCCCTGGAGACATAACAGGCCCACCCACTATACCATTGTGAATACCCTGCAACTCATCCTCCTCCTCACCCTCATTGTCATCTTCTGTGTACCCCTGTACCCCTCAGCTTCCTCGGCTGTCACCAAGCCCCTCCGTGCCTGTTGCAGCTCCTCCTTCCTGGTGGAGCTCTTAATGGGACAGGCAAGATCCTTACAGAACTGTTTCAATTGGCAACTGTGTAACTCTCCAGTTTCCCTAAATCAAAAGAAGCTCCAGCTGATGCATCCCCAGATTGAGAAATGGTGAAGAGTTAAAAGTGCAAAGTTCCAAAGGCAGAAAAACAAGTTCCCACATGAAGTTCAAAAGCCAATCAAAGATTACCACAAAATGGAAGTAGGAAAAAAAAATCCAAAAAAAGAAAAAAAGTTAAAATCCCAAAAACAAGTAGTATGTGGGCACGTAATTGCACTGAAAACAGTAGTGTACACTTAATCACTGTCAAGTACAAATACAAGTCCAATCCCAACCGCTGATCACCAATGTCAGAAATGGGGACTTTGGTTGGCAGTCAGGTTAGCCCCTGTCCAAGCAAGGACCCTCACTCTAGTCAGGTTAAAGGAAATCACCCTGAAACCCCTCCTCCTCCTCACCCTGATCCTCATCTTCATCTTCTGTGTGCCCCTCAGCTTCCTCGGCTGTCACGCAGGCCCTCAGTGCCTTTTGCTTCTCCTTCCTGGAGCTCTTAATTGTGAGAGTGTGAATTTTCTAATATGTTTATTGATAATTTTCATATTCAAATGTGTAATGAACTAACGTGTAAAACGAGAAACTTCTGAAATATTTGTTTTTCTGTTCTTAGCTAAACAAAATTATATTCAAAAGCTGTGGTTATTTTCCATGATTCACAGCTTTCATAATAAGTGTTTTCAAAGCTTGTGTAGACGTATCCACAGCTACCCCTAGTGGGTTGCAGTGTTATGTCTTACAAGGTCCTGTATTAACTGAGCATTGCTTAAGTTGAAATGTCCTATTGTTTGAATATGTTACTTATATCTGGTCTTTCCTTGAGGATGGAAGTAGAAGGATACAGTAAAAGTTTCTTCCTGAGAACAAGATATTCAAGAGGCAATGGAGTTACAGACGAGACGGAAGAAGTAACACTACATCGAAAGAAAATGTTAGAGTTAGCATATATTTGTTAAGTTTAGGTCATCAGTTTAGCTGTTGATTGGCTGAAATGAAGCCACCCTATAGACTGACCAATCAGGAGTTGATTAGATTTTAATATAACAACCTGTGTAGAATGATTAGAGGTTTTTGTTTTGTCATTCGTCATCCAATGCTATTCTTCCAGAGCAGACGATATTAAAGACTAGCTGTCGTTAGGCCTCTGATGATATAACTGATGGTGTCCTCAAGCTGAAGCTGATCATTTGCTGTTACTACTATTGTGGTAATGTATGTTATTAAATGTGAATTGTGTCTCTCTTGCTTTCCAGGTACCAGCTGCAACTAACGATTTTATTGCTGCACAATAATAGTTTTTTTTTATATATATCATAATCAAGTTCAGAGTTTTCTAAATTAATGTTACTAAATTCTTTTCACATGAAGCCCAACATGTAATGCTAATTTGTGGTTAGTTAGGGAATTAATCTTGATTTGCTCATGATTTGTCCTGTGATCATTTGATGCTGAACTAATGTATACTTTGTCATTATTACCAGTTTTTGTATTATTAATAAGTGTGATTCTTTTGGAGATAATTTGTTTAATTGTATTAATTAGATTGAGATATACACGTCTAGCTATGGATCTTACATGCTTATCATTTGTGTTTGAGAGTTATTTTCGTGACACTAGCATTGTTAATATAGGGAAATAAATCCATGACTTTCAATTATTAAACTGGTGTAGTTATTGACTGAAACTTTATAATATTGATTGTTGTTGTTATTGATGGTCCTCACATATCCCATTGGTGACATCCCCTCAAACCTATGGCGCTTCGATCCATCGTCCTCTCGCGCTAAATCCACTATTCAGTATTGATAATAGCTAGGGTTCTGTGGCACGTTAGCAGTTTTTGGTAGCAGATTTCAGTTACATCATTGTTTTGATGATGTCATAATGGGTCTGGTAGGTTTGAGTGTGCCAAAGTGGTTCATTTGTTCTTTCTTTCCTTTTTTCCAAATTGTTAAAAGGATTTAACATGATGAGTGGCTAGCTTGCCTTAAGTGACTTTTCCGGTTCTTGGAGACCCCATAGGTTGATGGGTATGTTCTTGACGGTGTTTGATTGTATTTGAATTAGGTGAATAAAGTGCTTGCGCTTGCACAGCTTTAGCTAATTTGCAGAAGAGTGTGTCGAACATGAGTTTAGAGGAGTAGAGATACTCAACCTAGTGATTAGATGGAGTGGGTGTACTCCTATAGGTATGAGAGTAGGGAAGCAGCGTTCTTCATTGGAGTGTTGCGCTTGATGCAGGAAAATTATCAACGTGATTGTTGATGACAGACCTAGAGAGAGAGAGAGAGGTCTCGGACTCCAGAGTATAACGACAAGTGTAGAAAGACACTTGGTATATGTTGTAATTCATTCATTTAGTAGATCGATCTGTCGAGATAGGTGAATCAAGTTTGTGAGAAATCGGTGTGAATGAAAAAATAATGAAGACTTGGTGAGTACTAAGTGCACTAGACAATAATCCAAGGAACAGTGGAGTAGTAAAGTTTGCTGTTCGAAGTTTACTCACGATTGTGGGAACTGTGAAAAAGGAGTAGGCGATAGCTGAAGGTTTCTTTGGAAGGTTCTGAAGTGTTTGTGTTACCCTACCTGTAGTAAATGAACTAATTTGTTTTCTTATTTTTAAGATAGCTTGCAAATTAATATTACGTTGTTTTGTGTGTGAGTTGTGAAAGGTTAGTACGATAGACTTTGTCAGTGTCTCAGCGAAGGTGCTGAGGGGAGTGAATGTGTTGAGTGCGACATAGTAGTGCCACGCTGGAATTGGCTGATCGACAGAAAGGAGTTGCACATGGATTTGTCAATCAGTCGGATAATAGAGTAATGCGACTGGAAGGCAGGGGGGTCGAAGAGAATTGTGGGATAGAAGTTACTTTACCTGATTGGTTATTGTTTCTTTAACTTTGTTTACTGCTTGTTGAGTTGTTTTTGTTCAAGATGAGTTTGAAGTTGTGGATACCGAGTTTGAATAAATTGAGTCAAAATGAAGTTTTTCAAAGCTTTGAAATGTGCGTTGAGGGGTGATGAATACATTCCAGTATTGGAAGGAGAGATTTGACCGCCTGAAAATACTCCAGCATATATTGTGTTTGAGGAGAGAGGTGCAGCGGCATGTGTTTGGCTAAAGCATTGGGTCAAAATCACAAGGAAAGAAGGTTGTTTAGCTTTTCCACAACATTGTACGTTCAATTTAAGAGTTCCGGATAACATAAGAACGAAGATGTACGGTCTTAAACCTCCACCAAGGCCAACACATTATGAGGCATTAGTTGTATGGGTGCTGGTAGGGAAGGAACAACAAGCTTTAAAATATGAAAAGAAAATGAGAAGGGTAGAGAAAACACTGTCTGGAACGATGTGGGATGAGGAACAGAAAAGATGGAGAGAAGATACGTTACACAGGGTTAAGTTATTTCCAGCAAGAACAAATGAAGACAAGGTTATAACAAAAGAGGGAAAGAAAAAGAAGGGTTCATTAGAACAGAACGCAAAAGAGTTTGTTGGAAAATGGGTTATTGGTAGGGCAGGTAGGTACCTACACCTAGCAACAAGCCACAAACCTCCACAAAAGTACAGTTAGGTCTCAGTAAATTAATCCCAGCTCTACCCTTGGTAGCTTGGCATCGAGCGTCAAGGCTTAACTTAGGAGACAAAGTGTAAAGCATTCAAATACCACAAAACAGTAATTAAATAAAACACAGGAAACAGTTTAAAAATCCAAAACCAATTTATAAAAATAGCTTATATTTTTATCTTTAAAATGACACAAAAACGATTAAAATCGGTTCAGGGGAACCGGAGATATGAATTTTTAAAGTATTATTATTTTCTAGCGCTTAGAAACAAAAAGCGCCAATCGGGTCATCTGGTTGCACCAGGACCGGGACAAAGTCAAACTTTCAGGCCGACCGCGATGGAGCCCTGCTCGGCTACAGGTCGCGGGAAGCCTCGGTTAAAAAGTTACCTTCTGACTTAGTCTTTATTTTGAAGTTTTTCTTCACCGGGACGAACCTGCCAGTTGGATCCGACCTCCTGGAGCCCTTGTCCGGATACGCGAAGTCGGTTTCCTCGGTGGTGATTTTTACCTTCGGACTTAGTCGTTTTTTCGAGATGAAAATCCTTCGACCGGGGTAAACCTGGATCTTGATCCGACGTCCGTGGAGCCCTTCTCGGATACGATGGCTGGAAGGTCCCGGTCAACTTTTTACGTTCGGACTTAGTCTCTTTTTTGGATGTTTTTCTTTACCGGGACGAACCACGAAGTCAGGCCGGGTCGCGGTTGAGGCAAGCCGGCTAGAATTTCCGC
Source organism: Pleurodeles waltl (assembly GCF_031143425.1). Taxonomy (NCBI): domain Eukaryota; kingdom Metazoa; phylum Chordata; class Amphibia; order Caudata; family Salamandridae; genus Pleurodeles; species Pleurodeles waltl. The sequence continues at coordinate 1,344,777,778 of NC_090445.1, forward strand.
GTCGGGTCGGTCACTTTATGGAGCTTTTTTTCAAAAATTCTCCAATCTTTTCCAAACTTCTGGGGCTTCACCCAGATGTTCTTTTAAGGTTCTTTTGGGGTCCACAGCTCACCCCAAGGGTCCAGAAGTTCTGTGATGGTCCTTGGGGGTGCGGACTTCAACTCCCAGAATGCACCTGGCGCAAACTCCTTTTTGGCCACTGGGCAGTGGTCAGCTGGTCACTTTTTCAGGAGTTGGTGCAGGGGACTCTGGTTAGCAATTTTTCACCTGTAGCAAACAGGGAGTCCCTCCTTGAACCAGTGGAAGCCAGGCAAAGTCCTTCTTGTGGTGAAGCCCAAGTGTGCAGCTGGTGCAGTCTTTCTGAGTGCAGGGTCCAGGTGCAGGCCAGAGGTCCAGCAGGGCAGTCCTTCTTCTCCTTGTAGTTCTTTCTTCTTGAAATTTGGTGGGGATCTGAGGCGTGGGTGCAGGTCTGCCAGTTTTATCCTTGCTCCTGGGTGAAAAGCAGGGGGGCCCTGGTTCTCCAATCAGGGACAGGGTCGTCCCCCTGTGATGACCACTTCCTGGGAAGTGTGGCAAAAATCCATCCCAGAAGGCAACAGTCTCTAAAAATCCAAAATGGATGAATCTGATTTTTGGAGGAGAGATCTGGCTGAGCCCACCCACTGGTGTGGCTAAAAATCATAAACACACCCCTCTCCTGCCCTCTCCTAATCTAATCAAGGGGGCACCTAATTGTCTGGGGTTGCAGGATGTGGGGGTGTTGCTGGGTGCTGCAAATGTCCTTCTCTGCCTTTGAAGACCAGTTTGGCAGCCCTCCCCCTTCCTGCCTCACCATCTGCTGAGGGGAGATTCTCTCCCCCAAGCACATTCCTTTGTGTGAAGTCAGGCCACTTCACACCTCATTAAAGTAGCCTGGCAGAAGCTGCTGCAGGCTGGCCAATCAGAGCACAGCAGCAAAAACAATGCAGAGCTGAAATTGGCAACTTTTTAGGTAAAGTCTAAACTTTTTACCTGCACTAGTTATATTAAATCCAACAACTGGAAGTTGTGGGATTTATTATAACAATCAATTTGATACCAAATTCTTGGTATGTAACATTTAAGGAGACTTTAAAATTTAAAATAAAGTCTGCCCATTCTAGCCTATGAAGGCCATTTACTTCAATGAGGGAAAAACGAATTTGGCTGTTTTTACCTCACCAGGGCTTATAAATCTATTTTTAAAAAGTCCCTGCTTATAGTTACATGGCACCAAGCCCGAGGGGCACATAGGGCACACCTTAGGGGTGACTTATATGTAAAAATAAGGTAGTTTAAGACTTTAGAAGTACCTTTAATTCCAAAGTCGAATTTGCATATAACTTTAATTTAAAAGCAGCCAGCAAGGCAGGCTTGCTTTTAAAATGACACTGGGCACCTCAGCAATGCACCTAGGTGTGCACCACCTATGCTGTGGTCCCTAAACCTACATGCCCTACCATATACTAGGGACTTATAGGTAGGTTAACTTAGCCAATTATAATTAGCCTAATTTGCATATCCATTTTACACAGAGCACAGGCCCTGGGACTGGTTAGCAGTACCCAGGGCACCATCAGAGTCAGGAAAACACCAGCATAAAGTGGAAAATGGGGGCAAAAAGTTAGGGGGCCTCTGCAATCAGCCCCAGTTTCTCACACAACCCCCCCCCAGCCCACACGCCCAGGAGACTCAGCCCAACCCTGGGAGAGTCTTCCTGGCTTGTTAGGTGAGGAAGACAGTGAAGAAAACTGGCTGTCCCTTTGCAGGGCCTACTCTGCCTTATATCCTCCTGTCAGGGTCACTCCCTCTGGGTAGTGAAGCCATCCCAACAGTAAAAGGACCCAACCCAAACTGAAGCTTCCCTCTAGGGGGGTCTTCCTCCTCTCTCTCTGCCAACTTGGGTAGTGAGGTGCCCACCTCCCCTACTCCTAACTTTGCTAGGGCAAGACCTAGCTTACCCAAAGAGGTCACCCAACACTTGAGCAACCCCACCATGACCAACAGGGTCAGGGGGCCTACTTTGCTATTGGCCTTGGGGTCTGCCTCCCAGGCCAAGTACAGTGCTGCCAGGAAGGCTAGCACCCAGCAGAGGCTACTGACAGCTGTCAGTACCCAGAACCACACCCTAAGCTCTCCACTGACAGGTGGCTGAGCTGCTTTAGGGGCATCTTTGGGGTCCTGGCACCCCTCTTGCTGTCTAGAGTGGGGGGCTACCACCTCCTGTGGCAGACACCCTCCTTCCACTCTCCCTTCTGTCAGTGCAGGGGCAACACCTTGCATCTGGACAGCTGCCTGACTACTCAGGACTTCCTTGGGGTCAGGTGAGGCCTCACCAGTGCCAACTCTGGGCTCCCCCCCTACTGGGGCAGAAGGCCTTTGGCTCCCTGGAACTCTCTTTAAGAGTGGCCTACCCTTCCTTTTCTTCTTTCCTTTTCTTGGGGACCCCTGTCTCCTAACTGTAGGGACTGACTCCCCAGGACTTTGGGTTGGGGGGGCGCCCTGGGCGACCACCCCATCTGTGACCAGACTCACCTCTGGGAGGTCATTGCCCAGGATACAATCTAGGGGAAGGTCAGCACTGACTACCACCCTAATCCAGTCAAGGATACCCTCCCTCTCTAGGGGCACTATGGCTACAGGTTTGGAGGTGACCTCCCCTGTGGCTATCCTGACTTTCTTTGTCTTTCCGTGGACATACATGTCTGGGGTCACTAACCGGTCACTCACTACAGTGTGACTGGCACAGGTGTCTCTCAGGCCAGTGGTAGGGATCCCATTCACTTGAATGTGGTGGAAGTGCCTACTCCCACCCTCAGGGATCACCAGCTTACCATCTGGTCCTGTCTCCCAGCACAATGCTAGGAGGACTTCATCATCTGAGGAATCCTCCTCTATGGCTACACTGGACAGCCCAGTGCTAACCACCTTCTTTGGACAGGCTGCATCTCCTCTGAAGTGACCTGTCTGCTGACAGTCAAAGCAAGCCCTACTGTCCAAGAGCTTTTTTAACCCTGGGTCTCCCTGTCTCTGCATGTCAGAGTGGGAGTGGGATTTACTCTCCTCCTTCTTAGGGTTCTGGGGTACAGAGGGAGTCTCTGTGGTGGGCTTACCACCTCCCTCCTTAGGTTTTTGGGGACCTGACCCCCCCTTCTTGGAGTCTCCCCCCTGGGACTTGACAACCACCCTGGTTCTCAACCACTCATCAGCTGCCTCCCCTAGCTCTCTAGGGTTGGTCTGCTTAGAGTCCACTAGATGCTGGCGTAACCTTTCTTGGATACAATTGGTCAAGATGTGCTCTCTCATGATCAGATTGTATAACCCCTCATAAGTATTTACTTTGTTGCCAATAATCCAGCCCTCTAGTGCCTTTAGTGAGGTGTCCACAAAGTCAACCCAAGACTGGGTACTGACCTTCTGGGTGTCCCTGAACTTCATTCTATATTGCTCTGGGGTCAGACCAAACTTCTTGACTAAGCACCTCTTCATACTAGGGTATGAATCTGCCTCCTCCCCCCTTAAGGTCAGAAGCCTATCCCTCCTTGAGTTGGGGACCAATTCCCACAAAAGGGAACCCCAGTATTGAGGCCTAACCCTTCTCATTTGGAGTGCCCTCTCAAAGGCCCCTAGCCACTTATCTATGTCATCCCCCTCTACATAAGCAGGAACCACCCCCTTGGGTAATCTGGGGCAAACTCCCCCACCCATGGACACCTCAGTTTCTTTCTCGCTGCCTCCATCTTTTTTTTCTTTGCTTGCCCACTTTTTCTTTTCCAGGGCAAGCTTATCTGCTTCCAAAGCTATGTAGGCCAGCTGGGCTTCCAGCTCTCTTTCCCTGATGGATGGGTTCTCTCCTCCTGAAAGGACCCTCTTCCTACCACTAGCTTTGGGTCTGCCCCTAGTGACTGTATCCATTGAGGACCGTTCCTCCTCTTCCTCACTTGGGGTCTGATGCCTTCCCTCCCCTGAGTGGTTAGAGTTAGCATCTTCCTCTTTTTCGTCCCCCTCTGGAGCTTCCTCTGTCTCTACCTCTTGGGCCTCAGCCCATGCTGTCAGGGATTTAATCAGGATTTGCTTCCTGAGATCAGGGGTTGCAGGCAACCCTCTCTCAATACACAACCCCCTAAGCTGGACTACTGTCAGTGTGGGTAGGCTAGCCAGATCAAGCTCCATGGTTCCCTAGTTTTGTGTCAACAAAAACTTTTTGCAAAAATTGGAAACAAGAATTTAGAAAAAATTACAAAAATTCAATAATTGAAATTAATCCAAATTAGTTTAAAAAAAAATTTAAAATTAAAAATTAAAAACAATTTTTGCACTAGGACAATTTAAAGGATTTTTAATTTGTTTTATCTAAAACTGTAACGTGATATTGAACACAAGTACAGGATCCCGTCGCTGCTTCCAATTATGTTGGAAAATGGGTTATTGGTAGGGCAGGTAGGTACCTACACCTAGCAACAAGCCACAAACCTCCACAAAAGTACAGTTAGGTCTCAGTAAATTAATCCCAGCTCTACCCTTGGTAGCTTGGCATCGAGCGTCAAGGCTTAACTTAGGAGACAAAGTGTAAAGCATTCAAATACCACAAAACAGTAATTAAATAAAACACAGGAAACAGTTTAAAAATCCAAAACCAATTTATAAAAATAGCTTATATTTTTATCTTTAAAATGACACAAAAACGATTAAAATCGGTTCAGGGGAACCGGAGATATGAATTTTTAAAGTATTATTATTTTCTAGCGCTTAGAAACAAAAAGCGCCAATCGGGTCATCTGGTTGCACCAGGACCGGGACAAAGTCAAACTTTCAGGCCGACCGCGATGGAGCCCTGCTCGGCTACAGGTCGCGGGAAGCCTCGGTTAAAAAGTTACCTTCTGACTTAGTCTTTATTTTGAAGTTTTTCTTCACCGGGACGAACCTGCCAGTTGGATCCGACCTCCTGGAGCCCTTGTCCGGATACGCGAAGTCGGTTTCCTCGGTGGTGATTTTTACCTTCGGACTTAGTCGTTTTTTCGAGATGAAAATCCTTCGACCGGGGTAAACCTGGATCTTGATCCGACGTCCGTGGAGCCCTTCTCGGATACGATGGCTGGAAGGTCCCGGTCAACTTTTTACGTTCGGACTTAGTCTCTTTTTTGGATGTTTTTCTTTACCGGGACGAACCACGAAGTCAGGCCGGGTCGCGGTTGAGGCAAGCCGGCTAGAATTTCCGCGTCGGGTCGGTCACTTTATGGAGCTTTTTTTCAAAAATTCTCCAATCTTTTCCAAACTTCTGGGGCTTCACCCAGATGTTCTTTTAAGGTTCTTTTGGGGTCCACAGCTCACCCCAAGGGTCCAGAAGTTCTGTGATGGTCCTTGGGGGTGCGGACTTCAACTCCCAGAATGCACCTGGCGCAAACTCCTTTTTGGCCACTGGGCAGTGGTCAGCTGGTCACTTTTTCAGGAGTTGGTGCAGGGGACTCTGGTTAGCAATTTTTCACCTGTAGCAAACAGGGAGTCCCTCCTTGAACCAGTGGAAGCCAGGCAAAGTCCTTCTTGTGGTGAAGCCCAAGTGTGCAGCTGGTGCAGTCTTTCTGAGTGCAGGGTCCAGGTGCAGGCCAGAGGTCCAGCAGGGCAGTCCTTCTTCTCCTTGTAGTTCTTTCTTCTTGAAATTTGGTGGGGATCTGAGGCGTGGGTGCAGGTCTGCCAGTTTTATCCTTGCTCCTGGGTGAAAAGCAGGGGGGCCCTGGTTCTCCAATCAGGGACAGGGTCGTCCCCCTGTGATGACCACTTCCTGGGAAGTGTGGCAAAAATCCATCCCAGAAGGCAACAGTCTCTAAAAATCCAAAATGGATGAATCTGATTTTTGGAGGAGAGATCTGGCTGAGCCCACCCACTGGTGTGGCTAAAAATCATAAACACACCCCTCTCCTGCCCTCTCCTAATCTAATCAAGGGGGCACCTAATTGTCTGGGGTTGCAGGATGTGGGGGTGTTGCTGGGTGCTGCAAATGTCCTTCTCTGCCTTTGAAGACCAGTTTGGCAGCCCTCCCCCTTCCTGCCTCACCATCTGCTGAGGGGAGATTCTCTCCCCCAAGCACATTCCTTTGTGTGAAGTCAGGCCACTTCACACCTCATTAAAGTAGCCTGGCAGAAGCTGCTGCAGGCTGGCCAATCAGAGCACAGCAGCAAAAACAATGCAGAGCTGAAATTGGCAACTTTTTAGGTAAAGTCTAAACTTTTTACCTGCACTAGTTATATTAAATCCAACAACTGGAAGTTGTGGGATTTATTATAACAATCAATTTGATACCAAATTCTTGGTATGTAACATTTAAGGAGACTTTAAAATTTAAAATAAAGTCTGCCCATTCTAGCCTATGAAGGCCATTTACTTCAATGAGGGAAAAACGAATTTGGCTGTTTTTACCTCACCAGGGCTTATAAATCTATTTTTAAAAAGTCCCTGCTTATAGTTACATGGCACCAAGCCCGAGGGGCACATAGGGCACACCTTAGGGGTGACTTATATGTAAAAATAAGGTAGTTTAAGACTTTAGAAGTACCTTTAATTCCAAAGTCGAATTTGCATATAACTTTAATTTAAAAGCAGCCAGCAAGGCAGGCTTGCTTTTAAAATGACACTGGGCACCTCAGCAATGCACCTAGGTGTGCACCACCTATGCTGTGGTCCCTAAACCTACATGCCCTACCATATACTAGGGACTTATAGGTAGGTTAACTTAGCCAATTATAATTAGCCTAATTTGCATATCCATTTTACACAGAGCACAGGCCCTGGGACTGGTTAGCAGTACCCAGGGCACCATCAGAGTCAGGAAAACACCAGCATAAAGTGGAAAATGGGGGCAAAAAGTTAGGGGGCCTCTGCAATCAGCCCCAGTTTCTCACACAACCCCCCCCCCAGCCCACACGCCCAGGAGACTCAGCCCAACCCTGGGAGAGTCTTCCTGGCTTGTTAGGCGAGGAAGACAGTGAAGAAAACTGGCTGTCCCTTTGCAGGGCCTACTCTGCCTTATATCCTCCTGTCAGGGTCACTCCCTCTGGGTAGTGAAGCCATCCCAACAGTAAAAGGACCCAACCCAAACTGAAGCTTCCCTCTAGGGGGGTCTTCCTCCTCTCTCTCTGCCAACTTGGGTAGTGAGGTGCCCACCTCCCCTACTCCTAACTTTGCTAGGGCAAGACCTAGCTTACCCAAAGAGGTCACCCAACACTTGAGCAACCCCACCATGACCAACAGGGTCAGGGGGCCTACTTTGCTATTGGCCTTGGGGTCTGCCTCCCAGGCCAAGTACAGTGCTGCCAGGAAGGCTAGCACCCAGCAGAGGCTACTGACAGCTGTCAGTACCCAGAACCACACCCTAAGCTCTCCACTGACAGGTGGCTGAGCTGCTTTAGGGGCATCTTTGGGGTCCTGGCACCCCTCTTGCTGTCTAGAGTGGGGGGCTACCACCTCCTGTGGCAGACACCCTCCTTCCACTCTCCCTTCTGTCAGTGCAGGGGCAACACCTTGCATCTGGACAGCTGCCTGACTACTCAGGACTTCCTTGGGGTCAGGTGAGGCCTCACCAGTGCCAACTCTGGGCTCCCCCCCTACTGGGGCAGAAGGCCTTTGGCTCCCTGGAACTCTCTTTAAGAGTGGCCTACCCTTCCTTTTCTTCTTTCCTTTTCTTGGGGACCCCTGTCTCCTAACTGTAGGGACTGACTCCCCAGGACTTTGGGTTGGGGGGGCGCCCTGGGCGACCACCCCATCTGTGACCAGACTCACCTCTGGGAGGTCATTGCCCAGGATACAATCTAGGGGAAGGTCAGCACTGACTACCACCCTAATCCAGTCAAGGATACCCTCCCTCTCTAGGGGCACTATGGCTACAGGTTTGGAGGTGACCTCCCCTGTGGCTATCCTGACTTTCTTTGTCTTTCCGTGGACATACATGTCTGGGGTCACTAACCGGTCACTCACTACAGTGTGACTGGCACAGGTGTCTCTCAGGCCAGTGGTAGGGATCCCATTCACTTGAATGTGGTGGAAGTGCCTACTCCCACCCTCAGGGATCACCAGCTTACCATCTGGTCCTGTCTCCCAGCACAATGCTAGGAGGACTTCATCATCTGAGGAATCCTCCTCTATGGCTACACTGGACAGCCCAGTGCTAACCACCTTCTTTGGACAGGCTGCATCTCCTCTGAAGTGACCTGTCTGCTGACAGTCAAAGCAAGCCCTACTGTCCAAGAGCTTTTTTAACCCTGGGTCTCCCTGTCTCTGCATGTCAGAGTGGGAGTGGGATTTACTCTCCTCCTTCTTAGGGTTCTGGGGTACAGAGGGAGTCTCTGTGGTGGGCTTACCACCTCCCTCCTTAGGTTTTTGGGGACCTGACCCCCCCTTCTTGGAGTCTCCCCCCTGGGACTTGACAACCACCCTGGTTCTCAACCACTCATCAGCTGCCTCCCCTAGCTCTCTAGGGTTGGTCTGCTTAGAGTCCACTAGATGCTGGCGTAACCTTTCTTGGATACAATTGGTCAAGATGTGCTCTCTCATGATCAGATTGTATAACCCCTCATAAGTATTTACTTTGTTGCCAATAATCCAGCCCTCTAGTGCCTTTAGTGAGGTGTCCACAAAGTCAACCCAAGACTGGGTACTGACCTTCTGGGTGTCCCTGAACTTCATTCTATATTGCTCTGGGGTCAGACCAAACTTCTTGACTAAGCACCTCTTCATACTAGGGTATGAATCTGCCTCCTCCCCCCTTAAGGTCAGAAGCCTATCCCTCCTTGAGTTGGGGACCAATTCCCACAAAAGGGAACCCCAGTATTGAGGCCTAACCCTTCTCATTTGGAGTGCCCTCTCAAAGGCCCCTAGCCACTTATCTATGTCATCCCCCTCTACATAAGCAGGAACCACCCCCTTGGGTAATCTGGGGCAAACTCCCCCACCCATGGACACCTCAGTTTCTTTCTCGCTGCCTCCATCTTTTTTTTCTTTGCTTGCCCACTTTTTCTTTTCCAGGGCAAGCTTATCTGCTTCCAAAGCTATGTAGGCCAGCTGGGCTTCCAGCTCTCTTTCCCTGATGGATGGGTTCTCTCCTCCTGAAAGGACCCTCTTCCTACCACTAGCTTTGGGTCTGCCCCTAGTGACTGTATCCATTGAGGACCGTTCCTCCTCTTCCTCACTTGGGGTCTGATGCCTTCCCTCCCCTGAGTGGTTAGAGTTAGCATCTTCCTCTTTTTCGTCCCCCTCTGGAGCTTCCTCTGTCTCTACCTCTTGGGCCTCAGCCCATGCTGTCAGGGATTTAATCAGGATTTGCTTCCTGAGATCAGGGGTTGCAGGCAACCCTCTCTCAATACACAACCCCCTAAGCTGGACTACTGTCAGTGTGGGTAGGCTAGCCAGATCAAGCTCCATGGTTCCCTAGTTTTGTGTCAACAAAAACTTTTTGCAAAAATTGGAAACAAGAATTTAGAAAAAATTACAAAAATTCAATAATTGAAATTAATCCAAATTAGTTTAAAAAAAAATTTAAAATTAAAAATTAAAAACAATTTTTGCACTAGGACAATTTAAAGGATTTTTAATTTGTTTTATCTAAAACTGTAACGTGATATTGAACACAAGTACAGGATCCCGTCGCTGCTTCCAATTATGTTGGAAAATGGGTTATTGGTAGGGCAGGTAGGTACCTACACCTAGCAACAAGCCACAAACCTCCACAAAAGTACAGTTAGGTCTCAGTAAATTAATCCCAGCTCTACCCTTGGTAGCTTGGCATCGAGCGTCAAGGCTTAACTTAGGAGACAAAGTGTAAAGCATTCAAATACCACAAAACAGTAATTAAATAAAACACAGGAAACAGTTTAAAAATCCAAAACCAATTTATAAAAATAGCTTATATTTTTATCTTTAAAATGACACAAAAACGATTAAAATCGGTTCAGGGGAACCGGAGATATGAATTTTTAAAGTATTATTATTTTCTAGCGCTTAGAAACAAAAAGCGCCAATCGGGTCATCTGGTTGCACCAGGACCGGGACAAAGTCAAACTTTCAGGCCGACCGCGATGGAGCCCTGCTCGGCTACAGGTCGCGGGAAGCCTCGGTTAAAAAGTTACCTTCTGACTTAGTCTTTATTTTGAAGTTTTTCTTCACCGGGACGAACCTGCCAGTTGGATCCGACCTCCTGGAGCCCTTGTCCGGATACGCGAAGTCGGTTTCCTCGGTGGTGATTTTTACCTTCGGACTTAGTCGTTTTTTCGAGATGAAAATCCTTCGACCGGGGTAAACCTGGATCTTGATCCGACGTCCGTGGAGCCCTTCTCGGATACGATGGCTGGAAGGTCCCGGTCAACTTTTTACGTTCGGACTTAGTCTCTTTTTTGGATGTTTTTCTTTACCGGGACGAACCACGAAGTCAGGCCGGGTCGCGGTTGAGGCAAGCCGGCTAGAATTTCCGCGTCGGGTCGGTCACTTTATGGAGCTTTTTTTCAAAAATTCTCCAATCTTTTCCAAACTTCTGGGGCTTCACCCAGATGTTCTTTTAAGGTTCTTTTGGGGTCCACAGCTCACCCCAAGGGTCCAGAAGTTCTGTGATGGTCCTTGGGGGTGCGGACTTCAACTCCCAGAATGCACCTGGCGCAAACTCCTTTTTGGCCACTGGGCAGTGGTCAGCTGGTCACTTTTTCAGGAGTTGGTGCAGGGGACTCTGGTTAGCAATTTTTCACCTGTAGCAAACAGGGAGTCCCTCCTTGAACCAGTGGAAGCCAGGCAAAGTCCTTCTTGTGGTGAAGCCCAAGTGTGCAGCTGGTGCAGTCTTTCTGAGTGCAGGGTCCAGGTGCAGGCCAGAGGTCCAGCAGGGCAGTCCTTCTTCTCCTTGTAGTTCTTTCTTCTTGAAATTTGGTGGGGATCTGAGGCGTGGGTGCAGGTCTGCCAGTTTTATCCTTGCTCCTGGGTGAAAAGCAGGGGGGCCCTGGTTCTCCAATCAGGGACAGGGTCGTCCCCCTGTGATGACCACTTCCTGGGAAGTGTGGCAAAAATCCATCCCAGAAGGCAACAGTCTCTAAAAATCCAAAATGGATGAATCTGATTTTTGGAGGAGAGATCTGGCTGAGCCCACCCACTGGTGTGGCTAAAAATCATAAACACACCCCTCTCCTGCCCTCTCCTAATCTAATCAAGGGGGCACCTAATTGTCTGGGGTTGCAGGATGTGGGGGTGTTGCTGGGTGCTGCAAATGTCCTTCTCTGCCTTTGAAGACCAGTTTGGCAGCCCTCCCCCTTCCTGCCTCACCATCTGCTGAGGGGAGATTCTCTCCCCCAAGCACATTCCTTTGTGTGAAGTCAGGCCACTTCACACCTCATTAAAGTAGCCTGGCAGAAGCTGCTGCAGGCTGGCCAATCAGAGCACAGCAGCAAAAACAATGCAGAGCTGAAATTGGCAACTTTTTAGGTAAAGTCTAAACTTTTTACCTGCACTAGTTATATTAAATCCAACAACTGGAAGTTGTGGGATTTATTATAACAATCAATTTGATACCAAATTCTTGGTATGTAACATTTAAGGAGACTTTAAAATTTAAAATAAAGTCTGCCCATTCTAGCCTATGAAGGCCATTTACTTCAATGAGGGAAAAACGAATTTGGCTGTTTTTACCTCACCAGGGCTTATAAATCTATTTTTAAAAAGTCCCTGCTTATAGTTACATGGCACCAAGCCCGAGGGGCACATAGGGCACACCTTAGGGGTGACTTATATGTAAAAATAAGGTAGTTTAAGACTTTAGAAGTACCTTTAATTCCAAAGTCGAATTTGCATATAACTTTAATTTAAAAGCAGCCAGCAAGGCAGGCTTGCTTTTAAAATGACACTGGGCACCTCAGCAATGCACCTAGGTGTGCACCACCTATGCTGTGGTCCCTAAACCTACATGCCCTACCATATACTAGGGACTTATAGGTAGGTTAACTTAGCCAATTATAATTAGCCTAATTTGCATATCCATTTTACACAGAGCACAGGCCCTGGGACTGGTTAGCAGTACCCAGGGCACCATCAGAGTCAGGAAAACACCAGCATAAAGTGGAAAATGGGGGCAAAAAGTTAGGGGGCCTCTGCAATCAGCCCCAGTTTCTCACACAACCCCCCCCCAGCCCACACGCCCAGGAGACTCAGCCCAACCCTGGGAGAGTCTTCCTGGCTTGTTAGGCGAGGAAGACAGTGAAGAAAACTGGCTGTCCCTTTGCAGGGCCTACTCTGCCTTATATCCTCCTGTCAGGGTCACTCCCTCTGGGTAGTGAAGCCATCCCAACAGTAAAAGGACCCAACCCAAACTGAAGCTTCCCTCTAGGGGGGTCTTCCTCCTCTCTCTCTGCCAACTTGGGTAGTGAGGTGCCCACCTCCCCTACTCCTAACTTTGCTAGGGCAAGACCTAGCTTACCCAAAGAGGTCACCCAACACTTGAGCAACCCCACCATGACCAACAGGGTCAGGGGGCCTACTTTGCTATTGGCCTTGGGGTCTGCCTCCCAGGCCAAGTACAGTGCTGCCAGGAAGGCTAGCACCCAGCAGAGGCTACTGACAGCTGTCAGTACCCAGAACCACACCCTAAGCTCTCCACTGACAGGTGGCTGAGCTGCTTTAGGGGCATCTTTGGGGTCCTGGCACCCCTCTTGCTGTCTAGAGTGGGGGGCTACCACCTCCTGTGGCAGACACCCTCCTTCCACTCTCCCTTCTGTCAGTGCAGGGGCAACACCTTGCATCTGGACAGCTGCCTGACTACTCAGGACTTCCTTGGGGTCAGGTGAGGCCTCACCAGTGCCAACTCTGGGCTCCCCCCCTACTGGGGCAGAAGGCCTTTGGCTCCCTGGAACTCTCTTTAAGAGTGGCCTACCCTTCCTTTTCTTCTTTCCTTTTCTTGGGGACCCCTGTCTCCTAACTGTAGGGACTGACTCCCCAGGACTTTGGGTTGGGGGGGCGCCCTGGGCGACCACCCCATCTGTGACCAGACTCACCTCTGGGAGGTCATTGCCCAGGATACAATCTAGGGGAAGGTCAGCACTGACTACCACCCTAATCCAGTCAAGGATACCCTCCCTCTCTAGGGGCACTATGGCTACAGGTTTGGAGGTGACCTCCCCTGTGGCTATCCTGACTTTCTTTGTCTTTCCGTGGACATACATGTCTGGGGTCACTAACCGGTCACTCACTACAGTGTGACTGGCACAGGTGTCTCTCAGGCCAGTGGTAGGGATCCCATTCACTTGAATGTGGTGGAAGTGCCTACTCCCACCCTCAGGGATCACCAGCTTACCATCTGGTCCTGTCTCCCAGCACAATGCTAGGAGGACTTCATCATCTGAGGAATCCTCCTCTATGGCTACACTGGACAGCCCAGTGCTAACCACCTTCTTTGGACAGGCTGCATCTCCTCTGAAGTGACCTGTCTGCTGACAGTCAAAGCAAGCCCTACTGTCCAAGAGCTTTTTTAACCCTGGGTCTCCCTGTCTCTGCATGTCAGAGTGGGAGTGGGATTTACTCTCCTCCTTCTTAGGGTTCTGGGGTACAGAGGGAGTCTCTGTGGTGGGCTTACCACCTCCCTCCTTAGGTTTTTGGGGACCTGACCCCCCCTTCTTGGAGTCTCCCCCCTGGGACTTGACAACCACCCTGGTTCTCAACCACTCATCAGCTGCCTCCCCTAGCTCTCTAGGGTTGGTCTGCTTAGAGTCCACTAGATGCTGGCGTAACCTTTCTTGGATACAATTGGTCAAGATGTGCTCTCTCATGATCAGATTGTATAACCCCTCATAAGTATTTACTTTGTTGCCAATAATCCAGCCCTCTAGTGCCTTTAGTGAGGTGTCCACAAAGTCAACCCAAGACTGGGTACTGACCTTCTGGGTGTCCCTGAACTTCATTCTATATTGCTCTGGGGTCAGACCAAACTTCTTGACTAAGCACCTCTTCATACTAGGGTATGAATCTGCCTCCTCCCCCCTTAAGGTCAGAAGCCTATCCCTCCCTGAGTTGGGGACCAATTCCCACAAAAGGGAACCCCAGTATTGAGGCCTAACCCTTCTCATTTGGAGTGCCCTCTCAAAGGCCCCTAGCCACTTATCTATGTCATCCCCCTCTACATAAGCAGGAACCACCCCCTTGGGTAATCTGGGGCAAACTCCCCCACCCATGGACACCTCAGTTTCTTTCTCGCTGCCTCCATCTTTTTTTTCTTTGCTTGCCCACTTTTTCTTTTCCAGGGCAAGCTTATCTGCTTCCAAAGCTATGTAGGCCAGCTGGGCTTCCAGCTCTCTTTCCCTGATGGATGGGTTCTCTCCTCCTGAAAGGACCCTCTTCCTACCACTAGCTTTGGGTCTGCCCCTAGTGACTGTATCCATTGAGGACCGTTCCTCCTCTTCCTCACTTGGGGTCTGATGCCTTCCCTCCCCTGAGTGGTTAGAGTTAGCATCTTCCTCTTTTTCGTCCCCCTCTGGAGCTTCCTCTGTCTCTACCTCTTGGGCCTCAGCCCATGCTGTCAGGGATTTAATCAGGATTTGCTTCCTGAGATCAGGGGTTGCAGGCAACCCTCTCTCAATACACAACCCCCTAAGCTGGACTACTGTCAGTGTGGGTAGGCTAGCCAGATCAAGCTCCATGGTTCCCTAGTTTTGTGTCAACAAAAACTTTTTGCAAAAATTGGAAACAAGAATTTAGAAAAAATTACAAAAATTCAATAATTGAAATTAATCCAAATTAGTTTAAAAAAAAATTTAAAATTAAAAATTAAAAACAATTTTTGCACTAGGACAATTTAAAGGATTTTTAATTTGTTTTATCTAAAACTGTAACGTGATATTGAACACAAGTACAGGATCCCGTCGCTGCTTCCAATTATGTTGGAAAATGGGTTATTGGTAGGGCAGGTAGGTACCTACACCTAGCAACAAGCCACAAACCTCCACAAAAGTACAGTTAGGTCTCAGTAAATTAATCCCAGCTCTACCCTTGGTAGCTTGGCATCGAGCGTCAAGGCTTAACTTAGGAGACAAAGTGTAAAGCATTCAAATACCACAAAACAGTAATTAAATAAAACACAGGAAACAGTTTAAAAATCCAAAACCAATTTATAAAAATAGCTTATATTTTTATCTTTAAAATGACACAAAAACGATTAAAATCGGTTCAGGGGAACCGGAGATATGAATTTTTAAAGTATTATTATTTTCTAGCGCTTAGAAACAAAAAGCGCCAATCGGGTCATCTGGTTGCACCAGGACCGGGACAAAGTCAAACTTTCAGGCCGACCGCGATGGAGCCCTGCTCGGCTACAGGTCGCGGGAAGCCTCGGTTAAAAAGTTACCTTCTGACTTAGTCTTTATTTTGAAGTTTTTCTTCACCGGGACGAACCTGCCAGTTGGATCCGACCTCCTGGAGCCCTTGTCCGGATACGCGAAGTCGGTTTCCTCGGTGGTGATTTTTACCTTCGGACTTAGTCGTTTTTTCGAGATGAAAATCCTTCGACCGGGGTAAACCTGGATCTTGATCCGACGTCCGTGGAGCCCTTCTCGGATACGATGGCTGGAAGGTCCCGGTCAACTTTTTACGTTCGGACTTAGTCTCTTTTTTGGATGTTTTTCTTTACCGGGACGAACCACGAAGTCAGGCCGGGTCGCGGTTGAGGCAAGCCGGCTAGAATTTCCGCGTCGGGTCGGTCACTTTATGGAGCTTTTTTTCAAAAATTCTCCAATCTTTTCCAAACTTCTGGGGCTTCACCCAGATGTTCTTTTAAGGTTCTTTTGGGGTCCACAGCTCACCCCAAGGGTCCAGAAGTTCTGTGATGGTCCTTGGGGGTGCGGACTTCAACTCCCAGAATGCACCTGGCGCAAACTCCTTTTTGGCCACTGGGCAGTGGTCAGCTGGTCACTTTTTCAGGAGTTGGTGCAGGGGACTCTGGTTAGCAATTTTTCACCTGTAGCAAACAGGGAGTCCCTCCTTGAACCAGTGGAAGCCAGGCAAAGTCCTTCTTGTGGTGAAGCCCAAGTGTGCAGCTGGTGCAGTCTTTCTGAGTGCAGGGTCCAGGTGCAGGCCAGAGGTCCAGCAGGGCAGTCCTTCTTCTCCTTGTAGTTCTTTCTTCTTGAAATTTGGTGGGGATCTGAGGCGTGGGTGCAGGTCTGCCAGTTTTATCCTTGCTCCTGGGTGAAAAGCAGGGGGGCCCTGGTTCTCCAATCAGGGACAGGGTCGTCCCCCTGTGATGACCACTTCCTGGGAAGTGTGGCAAAAATCCATCCCAGAAGGCAACAGTCTCTAAAAATCCAAAATGGATGAATCTGATTTTTGGAGGAGAGATCTGGCTGAGCCCACCCACTGGTGTGGCTAAAAATCATAAACACACCCCTCTCCTGCCCTCTCCTAATCTAATCAAGGGGGCACCTAATTGTCTGGGGTTGCAGGATGTGGGGGTGTTGCTGGGTGCTGCAAATGTCCTTCTCTGCCTTTGAAGACCAGTTTGGCAGCCCTCCCCCTTCCTGCCTCACCATCTGCTGAGGGGAGATTCTCTCCCCCAAGCACATTCCTTTGTGTGAAGTCAGGCCACTTCACACCTCATTAAAGTAGCCTGGCAGAAGCTGCTGCAGGCTGGCCAATCAGAGCACAGCAGCAAAAACAATGCAGAGCTGAAATTGGCAACTTTTTAGGTAAAGTCTAAACTTTTTACCTGCACTAGTTATATTAAATCCAACAACTGGAAGTTGTGGGATTTATTATAACAATCAATTTGATACCAAATTCTTGGTATGTAACATTTAAGGAGACTTTAAAATTTAAAATAAAGTCTGCCCATTCTAGCCTATGAAGGCCATTTACTTCAATGAGGGAAAAACGAATTTGGCTGTTTTTACCTCACCAGGGCTTATAAATCTATTTTTAAAAAGTCCCTGCTTATAGTTACATGGCACCAAGCCCGAGGGGCACATAGGGCACACCTTAGGGGTGACTTATATGTAAAAATAAGGTAGTTTAAGACTTTAGAAGTACCTTTAATTCCAAAGTCGAATTTGCATATAACTTTAATTTAAAAGCAGCCAGCAAGGCAGGCTTGCTTTTAAAATGACACTGGGCACCTCAGCAATGCACCTAGGTGTGCACCACCTATGCTGTGGTCCCTAAACCTACATGCCCTACCATATACTAGGGACTTATAGGTAGGTTAACTTAGCCAATTATAATTAGCCTAATTTGCATATCCATTTTACACAGAGCACAGGCCCTGGGACTGGTTAGCAGTACCCAGGGCACCATCAGAGTCAGGAAAACACCAGCATAAAGTGGAAAATGGGGGCAAAAAGTTAGGGGGCCTCTGCAATCAGCCCCAGTTTCTCACAGAGTTGAAAAGGGTAATGTTTAAGGATGATGAGACAGAGGAAGACGAGGTGGTTAACCATGTTGTAGAAACATGTCTTCCACCCGATGTGAGACAGCAGAATATAAACGGATTAAATGGGAGCGGTATGAGTAACGTAATTCCTACTGTACCATTTATTTTAGAATCAGTGAGGGGTGACCTGAGTCATGAGAGAGTTCAGATGCAGAGTAGTTTTAATGACTCATTGGGCAACAGACAACAGTTTGAAATGAACATTCCTGAGGTACAGCCAGAGATCCAGATAGTGAAAACAAAGGCAAACATAATACTGTCACAGGCTCATCAAGGGACAAAGATAAGAGAACCTGTACATATACAGTTTCCACAAATGCAGAGCATAAGAGCAGGACAAACACCGGGAGCTGGGACACTGATGAATCCGGATTAAATTACTGTACCTATTACGATGGGTCCAGTGACTCCATTATATGTTCGAGTAGACAATAGTGGAGACAATTAATTGCTAAATGTGCAGAATAGACAGGGACCAAGTTTAAATGAGACAAATTCTCTAATAGATTTGTCACCTGTCGAGACATCAGGAACAATGGCTCAACAACCGAGTATGAGTTCAGGGCAAGGGCGAGGAGCAGGTGCACAAGCTAGTGGAGTATCACTGAAAGCCTTGTCTGCACAAGAAATTACAGAAAGGTTGGAGGACTTTAATAGTTCAAAACAACAGGAGAGAAAGGAAAAAGAGGAAGAAATAATAAACAGAGTAAGATTAAACATGGAAGGGAGTGAACTTTTAGAGGGAAAAATGGGAGTGAACAGACTTGACTCGTATACCGAAGGGCAATTGAGATAGCTATGTAAAGTCATGACAGAAGGAGAAAACAGAGTTTATCAACAGTTACAAGATGTGGCAGATGATAATGACATTGATTTAACAAAGATGAAAACATTCAGAAGGAGGTATTGGCTGGGTTCGGAGGAAGAAGACTTTGTTCACATGAGATTTACAGGGATGAGAACGCATCTCAAAGAGTTACTTGAGAAAGTGCAGGTTTGAAGGGCATTGGATAAATGGGATAGTAAATGGGACAGGAAAAGAGAGAGACCTAAGAAAGATGATTGGATACAAGCAGGAGATGCAGTACAAAATATTACAAATGAGGGAAACACCAGGAGGGAATTTTATTTGTGTACCTTGGAATAGAGGTGACATCATAAGTTTTACAAATAATTATCCAAGACTGAGAGAGAAGCCAATGGAGTGGTATCAACAGACAGATAGGTTTGTGAAACTTTCAAAGTGTCTTTGGGAAGATTTAAATACACTTTTTGACATTGTGGTACCAGCAGATATGTGGGTTGAATGTAAAAGGAGTGTTGATTGGCCGACAAGAGAACCGCAAAGAGATTTGAAACAGGTGTGCCATCTCCTGAAGTAATCAAATATTACTATAAAATCATGGAATTTCTGAAAACAAGAGTTTTGCCGAAAAGAGTTGATTGGCAGCACATTGATAGAACAACACAAGAAGGGAAGTAGTCAGTTCATGTGTATTATGAGATATTGTTTAAGGCATTCAAACAATTTAGTGGCGCAGAAACTATTGAAAAGGAAAGCATGAATCATTTGGTGCTCAGATTTGTCGATGGGTTGAAACCAGAAGTGAGTCAAATGATTAAGAATCCTTTGATATGTTGGCAGGCAAAGCCGATTGATGAGGTTCTGCAGTATGCTAAATATTGTTTGATGAAACTGAGTTGAAACAAAAGAAGCTGAAAGAAAAGGCGATGGTGATTCAGATTAAGGCAGCGCAGACAGGGATGCAGGAAAATTTACAACAGTTGCCACAGGGAAATGGTTTGTTTCTGAATCAAGGTCGTGGTAGAGGACGAGGAATGATGATTCCAGTAGTTAATAGAAATGTGGACTTGAGTTCAGTGGTAATGCAGGATGAGCAGCAGCGGCCAAAAGTATTACCTTGCCACATTTGCGGACTGCTGGGACATTGGAAAAGATAGTGTCCAATGTTGAATCAAGGAGGCTTAATGGTTCAGCAAACAAATGGTGTCACTTCATTTCAAGGCATGAGAGGACCTAGAATGGGAGGTCAAAATTGAAATTTTCAAAATAATGTGAATAACATGCAAGGTTTTCAGCGTTTACAGCCAGTGCAACAAATGCAAACTGTGCAACCCCAGGTACAACAAGTACAAATGCCACAAATGCAACAAATGCAGCCATGCAGAGGGTGCCTGTACAGCAAATGTAAATACCGAGACAGGTTCAATTAATACAGAGCCCAATGGAACAGCAACAGGTTATGCTTACGCAGGTGATCACGAATCAATGAAAAAACAAATGTGTCAATACAGTTGAGCAATTTCCCTTACAAAGTGAGAGTGAAATCAATGCTGAATGGCCATTGAGTAGCTCAGGTGAGGAGGAGTTCATTATGGGTGTATCATTAGATGTGGATCAGAGAGGTCCTTATTTGTGGGGTGAAGTACATGGCCATTAGGTTAATTATTTGGTTGACACAGGAGCAACGCTCTTGACGATAAGGATAGTGGAAGTACCAGACATACCTGTTTCTGAGAGGACAGTGAGATAGTAGGCATTGCAAATGAACAGTTGGTTAATGCTCTTACAGAACCAGTCCTTGTGAAAATTGGAAATTTCAGAGACTATCATAGTTTTGTTGTTTGTGATTCCAGTCCAGTATCATTATTGGGAAGAGATTTCCTGTGCAAAACAAATTGTTCAATTATGTGTTCCAATAAGGGAATTACAATGGAGACCAGTAGTGTTGATGAGGAAGATTTGACAGCAGATGAAGGGAAAAGGATGAGAGGTTGTGAACTAGCTTTGTTGAATGTGGAAGAGGACCTGGTAGTCAATGAAGATAAGACACACGAAGAACACAATTTGGAAGACTTAATGAGTTTCTTTCCAGTGTTTGAAAAGAAAGACTTGCTGAGTGATCTACAGGAAAGAGCTAAACCAAAGGTTTGAGATCTTTCAGGAAAAGATGTTGGTTTGATTAAAGGAGTTGATGGAGTCAATGTGGCAGTGAAAGAGAATGTGGTGTTCCCACCAACAGCTCAATAGCCGATGACAAATGAAATCTTGGAAGGAATAAGACCACTGATAGAACAATTTTTGGAACAAGGAGTTTTGAAGAAGAGATGAGCACTCCATGTAATTCAGCAATCATGGGTTTGAAGAATCTTAATGGCAAAATACGCTTGGGTCAGGATTTAAGGAAAATAAATGACATTGTAGTTAAGTGTTGTCCAGTGGTAGACAATCCAGCAGTAATAATGTTTCAGATTCCATGTGATGCAGAGTGGTTTACAGTCATTGATTTGTGCTAAGCATTTTCATCAGTAGCTCTTCATGGGGACAGCAGATATCTCTTGTGTTTCAAATTCTCGACTAGAGTCTACTGTTGGTGCAGGATTTCTCAAGGGTTTTCAGAACCACCATCGATTTTCAATCAGATTTTGAAAAATAACTTGGAGTCGTTGGTGATGCCCTATGAGTCAACTTTAGTGCAGTACATTGATGACTTACTAATCGCATCGAAGACAAAGGAAGGCTGTAGGGAGGATATGACTGCATTGTTGAATTTTCTGCGAAACAATGGTCATAAAGTGTCTCCAGCTAAGTTGCAATACTGTCAGCAGGAGGTGAAACATGCCATGTTCCCAAAAGGAGTTGAAAATGTTTTTGGGAATGGTGGGTTATTGTCAACAGTGGCCACATTTTTGAGAGCAGCGGTTTCAATACCATTGCATAGATTGACACATAAGGTTGTTTCAGATCCTTTAATGATGGATGAAAAGTGTGTGCAAGCTTTCACTGAGCTGAGACAGAGAATGTGTCAAGCACCAGCTTTAGGCATTCTTGACTACACAAAACCTTTCCTATTGTTTTGTCATGAGAGAGAGGGATGTTCTTTGTCATTTTAACACAAAAACATGGTGGTGTCAATCGCCCAGTAGCATATTTTTTAGCTAACTTGGATAATGTTGTGGTAGCCTTACCCGGATGCCTGTGAGCTGTCGCAGCTGTTGAACAGAGTATAAATCAAAGTGAAAATATTGTGATGGGTTATCCTCTGACAGTAATGGTACCTCATGCAATTGAAATCCTATTGACAACATCAAAGACACAATATTTGACAAATGCAAGATTGACTCGTTAGGAAACAGTTATTCTAGGGGCACCAAATGTGACAATAAAAAGGTGCACAGTGCTTAACCCGACAACGTTACTACCAAATGAGGGGGAAGATCTGTCCAACATAGATGATGTTGAACATGATTGTTTGGAAGTGAGAGGACTTTGTTCTAAACCAAGAGAAGACATTAATGATACTTGTTTAGAAGACAATAATCAAATTATTTTTGTTGATGGTTCCTGCTTATGGGACAACAGGGGTGCATTAAGAGCGGGGTATGCAGTGTGTATAGTCACAGGCATACTAGAAGCTTTCATGGCATAAAGGAGTGATATCTGCACAAGGTTTGGAGCTGGTGGCTCTTACTAGAGTATGTCAATTGTCAGATCAAATGAAGGTCACAATCTATATTGATAGTCAATATGGATTTGGAATTGTGCATGATTTTGGGCACATTTGGTCACAGAGAGGGTTCCTAACTTCTTCAGGATCACCTGTAAGAAATGGGGAAAGGATACATGATTTGCTCCAAGCAGTGCAGAAACATCAGAAAATTGCCGTGGTCAAATGCAGTGTACACCAAAGAGGGCATGATTATGTAACTATGGGAAATGCTTATGCAGACCAGATTGCAAAATTGTGTGCACTAAATAGAATTTCATTCAAGGGAAATTGGGAATTGATGTCTGAAAATGAACAGATTTATGCCAGTTTCACTGTACACATAGTGGAGACACTAGATGAATTGAAAACAATGTGCCAGGAGAGGAAATGAGAGAGTGGATTAAACATCAATGCATGCGAAGGGAGGATAAGATTTGGTTGACAATGGAAGGAAAGGTAGTCCTGCCAAACAGTCTACTGACGCAGATGGCAATGTACTACCACGGTCAAACATATATTGGAAGGGATGCAATAATCAGGAGTTTTAAACAATACTAGTTATTAATCAATCTTTATTATTCCATTAATAGAAAGACATTGTTCTTAAGAAAACATGTGAAACAATGCAATACAATAAGCTATGAATACCAGCACTAATAATGTAATTCAGCAATTAAATTTGTCAGTCATTTGTCACTGTCAACGTCACCCCTAACAGCCTACCTAACCAAGATTAGCATGGGGGTCTTCATGCTAAAAATTTTTAGAGAAAACATCAATTTAGAAAACTTCCACCTAAGTGAGAATCTCTATAAAGCAGGGCAGTTGGTACCTAGAAGAAAAGGCACAAAATCGTCAGTCACATTTTCATAGCTACCTATCCAAGATGGATCAGCAACAAGTCAGTCTTCATCTTCAGGTCATCAATCAGTCTGCTACAGATCAGGCTCACAGAGTATGAACCCAATATCGGCACCACGGACAGTGTCTACTGACGTCATGAATTTCTCAATCAATCAATCAATCAATCAATTTATAAAGCGCACTACGTACCCGTGAGGGTTTCAAGGTGCTGGGGAAAGGGGTTGGGGGGGGTGGGAGGGCAAGTGCTGTTACTGATCGAAGAGCCAAGTCTGGAGGAGTCTTCTGATGGCGAGTAGGTCTTGGGTCTGGCGTAGGTTGGTCGGGAGGGAGTTCCAGGTCTTGGCGGCGAGGTAGGAGGAGGATCTGCCGCCGGAGGTCTTTCGCTGGATGCGGGGAACAACGGCGAGGGAGTTGGCTGGTGGGGGTGTAGAAGCTGAGTCTGTTGTTTAGGTAGGCTGGTCCGGTGTTGTGGAGGGCTTTGTGAGTGTGAGTGAGAAGCTTGAAGGTGATCTTCTTGTCTATGGGGAGCCAGTGAAGGTCTCTCAGGTGATGGGAGATGTGGTTGCGGTGGGGTACTTTGACGATCAGTCGGGCGGAGGCATTTTGGATGAGTTGGAGGCGTTTCAGGTGTTTGGCCGGGATGCCTGTGTAGAGTGCGTTGCAATAGTCTAGCCTGCTGCTGACGAGGGCCTGTGTTACGGTTCTTATTGTTCCGGTCGGGATCCACTTGTATATCCTGCGGAGCATGCAGAGGGTGTTGTAGCAGGAGGAGGAGACTGCGTTGACCTGTTTGGACATGGAGAGGGAGGAGTTGAGGATGAAGTGTAGGTTGCGTGCATGGTTGGTCGGAGTTGGTGGGGTTCCCAGTGTGGTCGGACACCACGAGTCGTCCAGGCTGAGGGGGTGGGTCCGAGGATGAGGACCTCCGTCTTGTTTGAATTCAGCTTCAGACGGCTGCTTCTCATCCATTCGGCGATGGCCTTCATACCCTCGTGGAGGTTGGTTTTGGCGGTGTCCGACCACACTGGGAACCCCACCAACTCCGACCAACCATGCACGCAAGGGAGGGAGAGGGAGAGGATGAGATGGGTGTAGGAGATGATGTTGAGGTCATATTGGCGGGCCACTTGTGCAAGGGGGGCCATGTAGATATTGAATAGTGTTGGGCTGAGGGAAGAGCCCTGGGCTACGCCGCAGATGATATCGGTGGCTTTGGACAGGAAGGGTGGGAGGCGGACTCTTTGGGTTCAGCTGCAGAGAAAGGAAGTGATCCAGTTGAGGGCTTTGTCTTGTATTCCAGCTTTGTGGAGGCGAGCTATTTGGGTGCAGTGGCAGACTATGTTGAAGGTGGCAGATAGGTCCAGGAGGATGAGGGCTGATGTTTCGCTGGTGTCCAGTTGGCGTCTGATGTCGTCTGTGGCGGCTAGAAGGGCGGTCTCGGTTCTGTGGTTCCGTCTGAACCCGGACTGGGACGGGTCCAGGATGTTGTTGTCTTCGAGGTGGCGGGCCAGTTGTGTGTTGACGATTTTCTCGATGACCTTTGCTGGGAAAGGGAGCAGGGAGATGGGACGGAAATTCTTGAGATCTTTAGTGTCAGCTTTGGGCTTCTTGAGGAGGGTGTGGATTTCGGCGTGCTTCCAACTTTCCGGGAATGTTGCTGTTTCGAAGGAGATATTGATGACCTGCCGTAGTTGGGGGGTGATGATTGTGTCGGCTTTGATGTACACGTCGTGTGGGCATGGGTCAGACGGTGATCCTGAGTGGATGGAGTTCATGATCTTGAGTGTCTCTGTGTTGTTGACATTGGTCCAGGAGGTCAGGTGGTTGGTGCGGGTGGTGCTTGCGAGGAGGGGTTTGGCATGGTTGTGTTGGAGAAGCTGTTGTGGTTGTCAGTGATTTTCTGGAGGAAGAAGGTGGACAGAGACTCGCAGAGTTCTTGAGATGGTGGGATGTCATTGACGTTGGCCCTGGGATTGAAGCATTCTTTCACGATGTTGACGAGCTCTTTGCTGTCATGTGCGTTGTTATCCAGGCGGTCTTTGAAGGAGGATCTCTTGGTTATTCTGATGAATTGGTGGCACCTGCGGGAGGCGTCTTTGAGGGCTGTGTGGTTGTCGGGTGTGCGTTTGTGGAGCCATTTCTTTTTAAATTTCCGGCAGTCGCGTTTGGAGGCTTGGAGCTCGTCAGTGAACCAGGTGGCTTTTTTGCTGGCTTGGTTGTTGGGGGGATTCTTGAGTGGTGCTAGTGAGTTGGCACAGTTGGTGATCCACTGTCTGAGGTTGAGAGCGGCGGTGTCTGGGTCGGTGGGGTCGGTAGGTGGGTTCTGGGCGAGGGTGCTGTTTAGTTGATCTTCAGTAACTTTGCTCCAGCAGCAGCGGGGTGGTTGTTGGTTGCAGTGGTGCCTGGTTTGTTTCTTGAAGGTGAAGTGGATGCAGTGGTGGTCGGTCCAGTAGAGTTCGGTGGTGTGGTTGAAGGTGAGGTGGGCGCTTGTGGAGAAGATGGGATCAAGCGTGTGGCCGGCGATGTGGGTGGGTGTGGTGATGAGTTGTCGGAGTCCGAGGTTGGCGAGGTTGGCGATCAACGTTGTGGATTTTGGGTCCTTCTTGTTCTCTAGGTGGAAGTTGAGGTCTCCGAGGAGGATGTAGTCCGTGGAGGGGAGTGTGTGGGTGCTGGCGAGTTCGGCGGTGGAGTCGTTGAAGGGTGCTCCTGGACCCGGGGTCTGTAGATGAGTGTTCCTGTGAGGGTGGTGTTGGGGTCGGTGTGGATCTGGAAGTGTAGGTGCTTGACGGTCTTGAGGGTGTCGTCCGTGTGGGTGTAGACTTTGAGGGTGGATTTGTGGGCGATGGCTATTCCTCCTCCGATGCCATTGGTGCGGTCTCTTCGGCTGATCTTGTGGCCGTCCGGGATGGCTATGGCGATTTTGGGTGCCCAGGATTAGTTCCACCAGGTTTCAGTCAGAAAGGCTACGTCTGAGGCCGTGGTGTCGAATAGGTCCCAGAGAGCGATGGCGTGCTTGCGTGCGGAGCGGGTGTTGAGAAGTATGCAGTGGAGATGGTTGGATCCGGCTTTGGGGGGCTTCGTTGTTCTGTTGCAGGTGCATTTGCAGGTATGGCAGGAGACGGGACCGTTGGTGTTCCTAGGAGAGGACTGGAAACAGTCTTTGTTGTGGCCAGGGTTGAGGGCGATGAGGTCGCTGGCCGTGTAGCATCGTCTGGAGGTGCGGGGTCCCGAGGACCAGGAGGGGTGGTGCTGGTCACAGTCCAGGCGCGGACGGGCGCAGACAGGCTTGCCTCTGGCGTGCCTCCAGCGCGCCAGCGGCACGGCCATTAAGAAGGGAGGAGGGAGGGAGGAGCAGCAGTGTGAGTGGGGCGGGGCCGCAGGGACACAGCGGCAGGGGATCGGAGAGTGGCTCGGAGAGTGGCTCAGAGAGAGCCGGAGCAGGGGAGCGCACAAGGGGCAAAAAACAGGCACAAAAAGCCAGAAGCCACACAAATTGTGAAAAACAGATGGAAAACGGCATAATAAATCAGGCAATGAAACAAGGCACAATAACAAAAAGGAACAAATGCACAAGTCTAGCGACGCTTACCAGAAGGCCACTAGACACCAGGGATGAGGCGCAGGTGGGTGCCTGCGGGTGGAGGAGGACCTCGAACACGCGAGCAGCAGCGTGGGCAGGGGTCAGGGACACGAACATAGCTAGGTGGTGATGCGATCGTGGGGGAGTGAGCTCCTGGCCAAAGGTAGGTCAGAGGTCGCTCCTGCAGTTCTCCTAAATTCTGAATTCTCAGCCCCTTGTCATGACTTTTTATTAGGGTCTTCCAGTCCATCCCACTAATTGCTAATTGGTCAGTCAGTCAGCAGATATGACTTTAACGTATAGTTTTTGTTTACCACATCTCCTAATTTTCATACAGTTCAAATCACAGAAAGCTGATTGGTTCTTCATGAGATGCCCTCATCATCCGGCTCTTCAGGTATCAAAATTGTTGCCCATGGCTCTCCAGTCAGTGTGTCTATTGTTCAAGTCCTGGGAAAGTACATTTAGCTTACTCTACACATAATTGTAGCAAACTGTCTTCATCATCTCCTGTCCGCCGGTATATTGTAGAATGTTTCTAGCTACTTGAACTTTGAATGGGTCAAGGTTGTTCATAACGGTTTCCAGTCCTTCGCAAGTCATCTGATTTCTCCATGTTCAGAGTGTACGAGGCCCAGTTGAACTAGGCCTTTAGTTCAGCTAATTTAAGACCATGAATTAATGTAAAACATAGGTTATACAACTCATTATGACATATTAGTATATTTTTCTCATATATTTTCACTATTTTGCACATTTTCAGTTGTTTTAGTATACATGGTGATCACACCCCGAGGGCACATTTTCAAACGTGCACATTATTTTCCTAAGTTTATTTTTCTCTACACATTTTTCTCATTAGTCATAACATACAGATCATTAATAATTTTCATAATTAGCATCTCTGCTTCAACAGTCCCTCCTCTGATGACTAAATATGTCACCACACCTTCCCTTATCATCATTTTACAATTCTGTTTCAGATGTACTTTGTTTTTACTTTGAGTTTTCTCTATAAATTCTTCTCTTGGGTTGTCCCTCCCTCCTCTGATCTAAGATTTCTTTAATTTTACCTTTTGCCATAATTTGCATGTACTCCATAATCCTAATATGGAAACAATCACAATTAATATTCCCTGGATGATTTTCCATAATACCCCATTCCAAATTTGACTAAACCAATTACCTACAGACGCAAATACATTTCCAACCTTTTCCCAAACTCCTGGTTCCTTCAATTTCTTCAAATCCTTACTTGAATTAGTTAAATTAGTAAGTATGTTTCTTATCTCTTTATAATTATCGGATATAAACGAACAACAGTGCCTAGCATTAATCATTTTACAGACTGCGCCGTCCTTCGCTAAAAGTATGTGTAAAGCAAGTCTATTTTGAAGCGTCATACCTCTATCCACAGCCAATTCAGTATCTAACAGGAGTATTGCCCCTGTAAAGTTTGTCAGCATGTTATCCACAATAGTAGACAACTTTTGTATCATAATTGCATTCAGAATAACTCCTACCAAAGGAATTACTGCACCAAAAATGACTCCCACAATAGCAGAAGAGGTTTCCCTCATCTGTCACTTATGATGTAATTCATTCACTTTTGGGAATTTCATTAAATCATCTATCTGATAAATTGCAAGGAAAACTATCCCCAAATATCATGTCCCATACCATCCTCTAGGGAGACGATAATAAGCATTAAGTCCACAAATATAGTAGATTCCAGGAATTGCAGGGTCCTGACCAACAGCATAAAAGTCCATTTATCGGAAACAAAAACACATGCCTACATTCACTTGTTTCCACAAATAAAGTGTCAGTACATGATTTCGACCTATAAATACAAAGCTCCCCTACATGTAATGCATCTAAAGCTAACTTCCCATGCGTCTTAATAGCAGTGTAAGCCTAATCATTTTTATAAGTCCTTTTCTCCAATCCTTTCTCTAACTTCTCCTTAAATGCCTTCCTTCTATCATCAGTATGCCCTATGAAGCTCATCTCTAACGGAGTTAAAAAGCAAGTTAGATGAGCGTACATGGTCCAAACGTTAATGTCGGTTCAAAGAAGCCTCTAACTAATACTATATCATGCTCTTTAGCTACTTTACTCAAATATCCAATACCCGGAACAAAGGAAAACACAAGATCATAGTTAGAATAAAAATACTGAATATACTCTTGGTTATAGAATCTAGTTAGCAGCAAACTACAAATTATGCCATAAGTTAAAGGCAAGCTATGGAACATATCCCCTTCTTCCACAAAGGAAGGAATTTGCGCACCCACAAAACAATTCCTTGCATTCATCGTCTCAAAATATTCACTCAACAACCATTAGAATAAATTAGAAGAAGGCTCTCCTTGAGCATTGGTATAATCATGCAAATATTTTTCATCCAACTTAAACCTCTCTAAAGCTGTTAGTCTCAGGAACAGAAGCAATAGTAGTCTCCTTCATTTCATGAACAGACATACCCACAATCATTATTATAAACATTATTCCACACATAATTGCTATTCCATCACTCAAATACCTACAATATCTAATATTTTTAACGTGGCTATCAAATTCAGCCATAATCTATAAAGAATCAGAAAGTAGAATCAACTCAGATAAAATGCAGCAGAAAAATCAAAAATGAAGAAAAAATATTTCTTTCTCACAGTTCAGTTTCATACATAGGAACTCTTTTCTTCTTATCAAAAATCAGTTAGCAGCTTGTCACATCCGGGTTTTCAAATTGTCACATCAGGTTATCAATGTCTTTTCTGGTTCTATTTCAACAGTCTCTTTTCAGGTTTCATAAGATTAGCTCAACAACTCAGTCTATTGATTCCCTTCAGGTTGCATCAAAGTACTGATTTGGAACTTCTCTGTCAAAACAAAAAGATATAAACTCAATTTGCCATTCACTTATCCTTTCTCAGGACCTGCGTATCTTTGACTTGCTACTCTCTTTCTTTTCAACCTTCGTTCTCCACTTAATTCTCCTTCACTCAGTTCCTCTTTTCTCGTAATATCCACTTCTTCCTCCATTGGTTCATTTATGACCAAATCCTTCTTTTTCCCAATCCGCGACTCAGGCCAATTGCCTTCTTTTCTCGTTCCTTTAGTCAATATTCTCCTCAGAATTGGACTTTTCTCTTTTACTTTTTCTGTGGTGTTTTCCCTTGATGGACCTGCAATGGGTTCAGGAGGAGTTGGATCACTTTGACTTTGATCCACCTCGACTCTTTCACCCTCTGGATCTGGCACTTGCTCTGCTTGTCTTTCAGCACCTTCTGCTTCTGGGAGAACCCCTGCTGTACTCGGTTCTCCTGCTGTATCCGTCGAGTTAGACTCTTGCTCACCTTCCTGTAATTCTTCACTTTTGTCTCTTAAAGGGTTGATTGACCCATCTTCCACCAGCTCAGGATCAATCTCAGGATCAACTTGTTCTCGTTCCGGCTCAGGTACAGCCACCTGGTTTGCTGCTGTTGGTGCTCTTAACAACACTTCTTCATGTTCTTGTGGACTCACCACTCTCTTTGTATGGCTTGCGTGTATCCAATTTGGCAGTCCTGCACACTTCACAGCTGTCGTAGTTGTCAGCACCACCTGGTAAGGACCCTTCCAACGCGGTTCTAAACAAGTCTTTCGAAAATTATTTTTGATGACGACCCAATCTACAGCTCTCATGTTGTGACCTTGGTCATGGATGGGTGGCAGGGTGACAGCCTACACCTGCAGATAGAAAGAGCGAACTACATCAGCCAGACCCTTGCAGTAGTCCAACAACATATCATCTGTAATATTGACAAGAGCATTAGCTGGAATTGCTGGCAACCTCATTGTTCTGCCCATGAGGATCTCATGGGGCGACAGTCCTATCTTCCTGTGAGGAATATTTCACATTGAGATCAATACCAAAGGTAAAGCGTCTGGCCATTTCGGGTTGGTCGGGGCACACATCTTGGCAATTCTTGATTTCAATGTACCATTCATTTGCTCCACCAGCCCTGATGGTTCAGGACGATAACTACAATGCAGTTTCTGCTCAATGTTTAATGCTGCACACAAGAGTTTGATCACTTTGTTATTGAAGTGTGTTCCCCTATCTGATTCTAAAGAGATCAGAAATCCGATCTGTGGTATTAACTCTCTAGGCAACAGCTTTGCTACTGTGAGGCTATCACTTCTTCGTGTGGGGTATGCTTCAATCCAAAGACTAAACACACACACAATCACCAACACATATTTCAATCCACCACTTGCAGGAGTCTCAATGTAATCCAAGTGCATTCTGCTGAGTGGTCCTCCTGCTCTTCCAATGTGGCTCAAATTCACCACTGTCCCTTTTCCCACATTTAGTTGCTGATATGTTATACATAGATGATACTGCCGCTGCTGCCTGTCTGAATTTCGGATTGAACCAATCAACCTTTAACAGTCTAATCATGGCATCCCTTCCAATATGTGCTTGGCCATGATAATACCTGGCCCTCTGAGTCAACAAACTATTTGGCAACACCATCTGACCCGCCTCAGAAACCCAAATTTCATCAGGTCTTTGAATACACTTTAATCTAATCCAATTTCGTTTCTCTTCCTTATCTGCATTCTCTTGCAATGTTTTCAATTCTTCCAGTGTGTCAATTACTTTTAAAGCAAAATTTGCACAATTATTTTCTTCTTCAGGCCACTTGTCTTTAAACGATATACAGTTCAATGCTCAAAACCTTGCGACTTGTTCTGCATATCCATATCCCAATGAAATGTAATGCTGTGTCTTTTGGTGTGCAGTGCATTTTAGCACAGCAATTTCTTCAGGAAACTGTATTGCATACAACAACTCTTTTATTCGGTCGCCATTTCTCACTGTAGAGGTCATAAAACCTCACTGCGACCACAACTGGGCAAAATCATGAACAATTCCAAATCCATTTTGACTATCAGTGTAGATTGTGACTCTTAATGTTGTAGACACATAGCAAGCTCTGGCAAGAGCTACTAGTTCTGCTACTAGTGCAGAGTATACACCTGGAAGCCATGAGGCTTCTAGTGTGCCAGTAATTGTGCACACGGCATATCCTGCTCTGAGTGTGACTGTTCCATCTCTGAGACATGAACCATCAACAAAGACAATTTGGTAATTTTCTTCTAAATGCATGTCTCTAATATCAGGTCTTGGTTTTGAACACAAATCAGTTACCTCAAGACAATCATGCTCAATATCTTCTTCTTTTTCAATTTCAACAGTATCCCTTGGAAGCAATTACGCTGGATTCAGCACTATACATCTTTTCAAGGTTACATTTGGAGCACCCAATATGCTCGTCTCATACCTTGTCAGTTTTGCACCCGTCAAGTATTGTGTTTTTGTCCTTGTCAGTAAAATCTCAACAGAATGTGGTACCATTACCGTCAAAGGGTATCCTATGACTACCCCCTCACACTGGGAAAGACTTTGACCAACTGCAGCTACTGCACTCAGGCAACCTGGTAAAGCTACTGCGACGGGTCCAAGGTAGCTGAAAAATAGAATACTGGGCGATAAGCACCTCCATGGACCTGTGTCAAAACAGACAAAGAACAAGCATCACATTCATGACAAAACAATGTGAAAGGCTTTGTGTAATCAGGCATTCCCAATGCTGGATCTCTGCACAAACTCTCTCTCAATTCAGTGAATGCTTTCATCTGATCTTCATCTAGGGTAATGGATCTGTAGCTTCCTTATGTGTCAACTGCGGTAAAGGTTTGGCAATTTCAGCAAAATTTGGAATCCACTGTCTGCAGTACCCCACCATTCCTAGAAACATCCTGACATCTCTCTGTGAAGTCGGGGCACTTCTCCGCAGAAACATAGTAATTCTCTCCCTGGAGATTCTCCTTAATCCTTTCTCAATCTAGTGTCCTAGGTATTTTACTGATTTTTGGCAATACTGCAGTTTCACAGGTGAAATCTTATGTCCGAATTTTCCCAAATGATTCAACAGGGCAATTGAGTCATGTTTACACTCGTCCCTTGTTCTGGACGCGATCAACAAATCATCAATATATTGCACTAGAGTCGATTGGTATGGCAATTCCAATGATTCCAGATTCTTTTACAGGATCTGATTAAACAATGATGGTGACTCCCTATACCCTTGTGGGAGCCTGCACCAGCTATAGACTCTGTCTAGGAATTTGAAACTAAAAAGAAACTGACTATCCTCATGAAATGGCACAGAAAAGAAAGCTTGTGACAGATCTATAACTGTGAACCACTCTGCATCGCAAGGAATCTGAAACAGTATCACTGCTGGATTTGGTACCACTGGACAACATTTAACCACCAAATAATTCACTTTTCGCAAATCCTGCACAACACGCACTTTCCCAATTGGCTTCTTCAAACCCATTATTGGTGAATTACATGGGCTGCTCAATACTTCTTTCAAAACTCCCTGTTTTAGAAAATCTCCAATTATTTGTGCCACCTTCATTAAAACATCTTGAGGTATGTTATTCTGTGGAATCTGCGGGAATACTGCATTAGGCTTTAGAGTGATCTTAATCGGCTCCACCCCCTTAATCCGAACTACTTCTTTACCTGTCAGGTCCCAAACTTCTTCCTTCACCATTCCCTGCAAGTCTGCATGCAATTCTTTCACAGTAAACATCGGGAAACATTCAATCAATGGGTATTCTTCATTGGCATTGTTAACCATCATTTCAGTCACCTGTTCTTCCTCATCACTATTGGTTTGAACTGCTATTCCAGTGACCGAACAATTAATGGAGCATTTTGTCTTACACAGTAAGGCCCATATTTATACTTTTTGATGCAAAACTGCGCCGATGCAGTTTTATGTCAAAAATATTACCTCCGGCTAAAGCCATTTATGTGCGCTGTGCGGGAGTCAAATTTATACTTTGATGCACGGCGGCACGAACCACTGGTGTGAGTCTTTTTTTTTTTACTCAAACCACTGCATCACGTCGTAAAGGAAAACAACTTTAACACGCCGAAAATTACTGTGGGCCGGTTTACGACGCTGCAAACCGGATACGCAGTGTTTTTTGACACAATTACATCAAAAAGCGCTGCAAACACTGCACAATGTGCATAGGAGAGCCAACATGGATTCCAGGTGCTTGCACAGACCCCAGGAAGATGACAACAGACCAGGAACCAGCCAGGAGGACCACACAAGAGCCAGGACAGGGAGAAGAAGAAAAGAAAGTGTCGCTTCAGTGCAGAGGAGCAGGAAATTCTGCTGAAAGAGGTGACGGAACACCAGCACCAACTGTTTGTCACCTCAAAGTTGCCAATTAGTAGGAGAGAGGCAATATGGCAACAAACTGCTGACAAGATCAACAGTATGGCAGAAGTACAGAGAACAGTCATCGAGTGCAAGAAACGCTGGCATGACTGCAAGCGCAGGACCAAGGAAAAGATGGCCAGGAACAGGAAGGCAGCACTGCAGACTGGAGGTGGGAGTCCAGCACTGCAGGAGGCCCTGGACCACATGGAGGAGATGGTGGCAGCCATCATCAATGAGTAGATCGTCAAAGGGATTCAAGGACAAGACAGCGCAGACTACCAGGAGACAACACACATGCAGGGTAAGTCGCATGGGGAACTAAAATGCGTAATTGTTAACTGCAACCAAGGGGGGGACATACCTACTACACAATGCATGTAAGTCATGATATTCAGGGAGTGGCATGGGTAAAGGGGCACGGCACGGGGCATTGCCCGTTCAGAGGAAACCTGGGGCACAGTACTACACTTCACCAACAACCTTTGCATGGGGGTATGCTGCCATGCCAAGGATGATGGAAAGGTAAAGCCAGGCCAGGAGGGTAGGGTACAAAGTTAAACTGGCCTGCTGTCACACATCAGCCAGTATTCTCCCTACATGAACTAGGGCCCAAGAAACAGTCTCAGGCCATATCTGAAAGTGGAATTTAACATTGTCAACAGTTGCCACTACCACCTCTGCTGTGTGTGCAGGTCAAGTAGCTAATGGCAGTAACGTCCCCATGGATCAAACACACCCAAATTAGAGGGTTCAGGATGACAATGTTATCAATCCCCTGAAATCAATACAAATGTTCCAATCCTGTCAAATGTGATTGTCCATAGTTGCTACAAACATCAGCCATAGTCATAAACATTATGAGATACACAGCATTAATGTCATACGTAAGGGTCCACCCTATGCCTGGGTCACAATAGCTTTAATGACACCATGCAATATCCCAATTGTCATACTGCTCAGACAACAGCATTGAGGAGGAGGACATATGTAACTGGCTAGTGAAATACACCCGCACAGTCAGAGGAGGAAATGGAACACTGCTAGGACCATCAGTGCAATCCAATGTAGCACACATTTCCCAACATCAGCAGTACACACTACCAATGCTGACACCCGTATCATGCCATGCCAATGTAATACATAGTATATGCTAGGTCTCAGCAACGTATAGGTGGATGTGAAATATATGAGACTGGGTCAGTTCCAGAGTGTTAAGTGTGGTGCAGGTGCCATCAGAACACCTGCAGCCAGTGAAAAGAATCACCATGAGAATGGAAGTAGACGGAGGGTTGAGTCGGACAAGAAGGTGGCAATTCACAATCTGGCCCGAACCAACACCTAGAGGATGTGATGCAGACAAGTCCACTAACTGACCACAATACATGTGACATGCAGGTGGGGCATATGCCTGGGAGAATGCTAATATGAAAGACAGGAACAATAAACAGGAACCAAGAACACAATGTTAAAATAATTGGAAGGCAGGCATGTCACATTACAAAGCCCACAACACAGACACACTAATTGTACTGTATCTCATTGCAGATGACGATGGCTCTACTGCAGATATTCCTGTCATGGACTTCCCTGATAACATGGATGACGAGCAGACAAACATCAGCCACCAAACCCTCCAAGATGTCCTTGAAACCCTCCAGAGGCCACCTTCAGTCACAAGGAGGAGCATAGATACAGCATCCATCACAGAGGACCCACCCACCACCCCAATTGTATGACCTGCAAGCTCCAATCCAGCTGAGGGCTCTGACGACCCTGGCACCAGCTTTGAGCGAACTGTAGTTGGAATACAGCGGGAGCTGGCCAAGGAGGTGCGTATGGGGATGCAAACTATGGCAGCCAGCCCAGAGGGGGTGCGTTCGTGCATGATGTCAACTGAAGAACAGGCAGCAGCTATGCAAGGCCAAAAAACAATCATGCAGGAAGTTGAAAAAAGGTTGAAGGAAATCAGCACAGCAGTAATAGAGTTGACCCAACACCTGCAACAACAATCCTGATAACGCATGCACAAATGCAAAATTGAACCCCTCAGGGCCGACCTGGCTGCCTACCACCGTGATGTAGCTGCTATTCTTAAGAACCGGCAGCTTCTCCTTGCTGCAGTACTGCCCATAAGACCCCTACAGTTAGCAGCTACCGGGATGTCTGACTCCATGTCTTCAAACACTCAGGTGTGTGTTGCCCCTTCACAACCACCACCACCGAGGGCAGAGGAGGCAACACACACATCAGAAGATGAAGACGTGGAGCAGATCAACTTCACCCATAAGAGTACCCGGTAGCACTAGTCCCTGCCACATGGCCACCTATTACCAAGGTCCTGTGCTTTCTAACATGCCAGTCTTGCAGCAACTGTATTCAATCACTCTTCATCAACCCACTGTTTATCTTGTCAGCCTGCCCTGTGAATGTCTCTCACTAACTGATTGGCAAATCCTATCCACCTGCACTGTCTGACACTTCACCCCAGCATGTCCAATGACATGTCTACTGCACTTATGTAGCATCACAATGGAAGATGTCACACTAATGGACTCACAATCATGGACAATGTACATATAGCACTACAGCACCTATAAATAAATAAATAGCACTTACACAACAAATTTGTCTCTGTGTAATGTGACACATCAACCGTGATGGCCATCAGTGATGTTAACCTGAGGTCAATGAGCATTGATTGTCTAGACACCTGACCTGAACGATTCTTGGCTGATAACTATGCACAGTGGCCTGGATTGTACCATCATCTGCCCTCCCTAAGGGTTATTTCATAGCAAAATAGAAACTATGCACCAAAATGCTGTGTTGTACAGAATAACACCTCCTCAAGGGATGTCTAAGCCAGAAAAAAATCCCTTTGATTGTTACTGAAAGTTAAAACTTATGTATGTGACATATTTGCCAAATTTTACCTAACACACACCAAACGGCATGAAGGGATAGGTGTGAGTTTCCATACAAATAAGTAACCATGCTGAACATTTTAACAAATGATAGGTGTGAGTTATGTATACCATACTATATGAGAGCATACTACCACTCACCTTGTAAGGATTTGCTGGGACATCAGGCTGCAGGCAGACTTTACACAGGGTCCCCAATACCAAATGTGGTAGCAAAGTATGCTACGTTGAAAACATATAGCACACATTAACCACACTTTGGGATCCATAGTAACAGTGAGTGGTGGGTGCAATGGATGGCCGAATCTTAGCTAGGTAGCTTTGGTGTAGCTGCCAATGTAACAGCTCAGTTGGGGTATGGTTGCAGCTTGGGACACAAAAGCAAATACCAAAGAGATGCTGTTCACTCATGGCAAGGCCCTGATCTACAAGCATGTGACACATACTGTAAAGGGTTACCTAGATATTAATTAAACAGTAAAAACAGAAGCTAAAACCAGGGGAAACACCTAACCTAACCTATCCTACTCTAACTACACATTACCCACAACTGTCTCTAACTAACCTAAGCTAAACTTACTTATCACATTTAACGAAACGATCTAAAGATCAACTCCCCAGCCCCCTTATAAGACGGGACACATGGAAGGCAACAGATACTAACCTAAACACATACTATCTTATACTAAACAATGATATATATATATATATATATATATATATATATGTATGTGTGTGTTTATATATATTTTTTTATTTTATTTTTTAAAACCCCAACATTGCCGAACCCACCCACACACATGATAAAAACAGTTGAACAAAGTATGAACGCCCCACCCACTACCACTAACTAAACTAACAGCCTAAACTAACCTAAGACTAAGCCCCCTAAACGCACTAAGTTAAAGAAGCAGGAAAGAGGAGGGAGGGAAGGGAATCATGTGGAGTCCAAGCCTACAAGTTGGCCCTCCTCAGGGTCTTTTTAAAGGCACACACCCTCCGGTTGACTTTGTGCCACCTCCTGCTGCAGTCTGGTCATTTTCCGTAGGTCACGGTCCAAGTTCCTTTGCCTCTGGGCAAAAGCTGCAGGGTCTATGGCTGCAGCAGGGGTGGTCTGGGTGCCAGTCGATGAAGTATGGGCCCTTGTTGGTGCCATGTCCGTAGGCTGAGGTGCAGGTGGTGCTGTGACTGGTCCTGGAGCTGTTGCTGTAGATGGTCCAGCAAAGGTACCAGCTGCTGTTGGGGCCACCTGGGTGGTAGTGGTGGTGCTGGTGGTGGTGGCTGTGGTGGAAACGGAAGGGCCCCTGTGTACAAAAGCCCTCCACACTCCGGAGGCTCTCTCATGGCGATATCGTCTTACCATGTTGCGTTACCCAGACTCCACATCCTGAATGTGGCGGTAACGCAATGCCCTGCGTTGAAACTCTTGAAGCTGGATGAGAGTCATATTGGCTGCTGTTAAGACAAATAGAAAAACAAACATTAGGTACTGCATTCTGTGAAATGGCTCAAAAAGTAAATAAGACAATACATCTGATGTACCTGTAACAGACCATATCATCATACAGATCACTGATAGTCCCTGAGTAAGTACATGGCAAGTCAGCCTACAAATGTCCTATCATCAAATAGCACATCCAAACCCTACAATATGGGTAACAACTGGAATGACTTTGGCATCATAGTTCTGCCAGTTGTCAGGTACAAATCATGCTGCATATCCTCCACCACTGACAGGCCAACACATTTCTATGTTCTGGATGGCAATCTAGGGCCACAAGAGCTGCAAGTTTTAAATGGACTTGCCAGTATATAATGCATGTGCTACTCATGAGTGGGTATCCTAGGTTTGGACAAGTGATTTACTGATTTACATGTCTGTGTACCAAACTTGGATCATCAGTCCTAGGTACACTATTCACAACCCTACGCCTGTGTCTGAGGGGGGGTGGACATGCAACTAATAATTTCTAACAACAAGGACACCCAGGAAGCTTTGGAAAGCTATACATGGGTTTAGCCAACACACCACAGGTAAGGAGGAACTCCAAATAGGATACACCCAAACCTTGGACAATCCCATCAACACTTATCTTTGGAAATGCAGACCATTGTCTACATCATTCCCTACCAGTAAGCCATGACTTACAACAAACAGATAGATGCAAGCACACTTCTGGCCATGAGCTGCATGCACACTTGGCCATTGTACTCAAGTGCCTCATACTCGTAGCACAACAAATGGAGCTACATGCTGCTAGGAAGTTAAACATACAGTCTAACATGTTCATTAGCGATTGTGGAAGCTGAAGTCTGTGGGTAAGACTTTGGCATCTCTATTCTGTGAAAATCAGGGTCTAATTTGCTGACTAATTAACTAATATTGTACACTGCTACATTTTCTGATTTCAAGTTTTATTCACATAACTTATCCCTATTCACTTTGCCGTGCCTACAGGACTGAACTCGGATCCCAAAATATGCCAAGAGGATAAGGATTGCCCAACTCAAAGATGGTTATATAATGATACTCTACTCAAGGAACAAAACGGATGATTGACCAGCGCATCACACCTTGCTATGTGTCCAACACACAGGAGTCAATCACATATCATCAGCAAACACAACACAGAACAGAAATATCAACACTTACTGGAGAAGTATGGGTTCCCAAATCGAGCCACCTCTCCAATAGTGTAGGGTGCAGGTCCACCAGTAAGGCATGGAAGGGAGAAAAGTGCTCAATGTTTGTCCACTGTACAACACTTCAAAATACAAATACTATGTGTAATATTAACTCAGAAAGTAAAGTCTCTCAGACATTATGATACTGTATCCTACATACCACTGCAAACATGTACAGACCTGAAGACTCCAGTGAGTGATACACACATATCCGCACCCATGCAGTGGCCCCAACTATCATGTGGTGGCAAACATGCTCCTTCATTGGTGAGCAGACAAAATCATGGAGTGTATTCCTCTCATCATGTGTATCAATGAGAGACATCCAAAGCCACTTTCTGTGAGGACTGCAATACCAGTCACCCAGACATTGTGACTAAGACCAATTTTAGACACACAGGTACAATGTACAGAAGGCCAGGGACAGTTGTTAGCCCTCAATTTGTATCATTTTCTTTATTTTATGTGCCACAGCTATGGTGAGTTGCACCAACCATAGAGATATGAACCCGTGTGCATACCTTTTTCCAGCCATCCCTAATTGAAAAGTGGCACTAGAAACTCAAAATATCAGTCTAAGATGTTACCTGAGGTAAGCTATTACTTGTTATGTATGTGTCAGAAGCCAGTTCAGACATGTATCCGAAAACAATTGAGGGACACAATATTGATGAAAAAGTTCTGAATTTCCAAAATAAGTTTCCTGATACACTGACCCACCACACCTGAAACCTTCCAAAATACAATTGTATTTCGTAAGTTTGCGCCGCTCTTGCTTCAAAACAGGTCGCAGTTGTGGTGCTAACAAAGTAGAAATATGGGCCTGTATGTTTCACTAGCATGCCACATGTTCAAAAACATTGCCGGCAGAATATGAACAGATCAGCTACTGTCACTACAGAGCATTTAAACCTGCACATTACTCTGATTTGTACTCACCAACAGGGCCACCAATTACAATCCCAAGGTGGTCCAGCAGATCTTGCTCACTGGCAACAAGGTCAGCCCAGCGGTGCTTCAGCTGGTGGTCATTTTGCGGTGTGTTGTATATTCTCTGCAGATGGTACAACACCTTTTCCCACCGGAGCCTCCTTGCCTCTGTGTGATAGCCTTGGATCACACGACCATCTGCCTCTATAATCGGGGGTAGGAAGTGGCACACCAGCCAAATAAACCCACTCAGCTCCTCCTCTCCCATCCTGCGAAGACGAGGCCTACCCAACATTATTGTACCAAAAATAAAGAGGCGGTAAAGGGGAACAAAGGATTATAGAGGGAAAGTAGGATACAAAAATGCAAAAAAACTACAAACAGAGCCCAACTATACCCAAACTACCACTACCCACAACAGACTCCCAAAACAACAAAGGCAAATGTTGACAACACAACTGACCACAAAAACACTCAGACAGGATACCACAGACAGTTATTATACACAAAAAGACAATTTAAAGACCACACTGGAGACAAAATCACAAAATGCCCATAGTGACAGGTCTTTACACAGCCACACAGTCAGGAAATATTACAGACTGCAAAGTGAAAGTGAAAGTACACCCACTGTACCAATTCTGTAAACAGGATATCCTATTACATCACTTCCTGCCTCAAATGCGGTATGTTTTTTTCTTGTTATGCGTCAAAATATAATGACGCTTACAGTTTGTGCGTAATTTTTTTTTTTAACGCACATGATAAGAAATAACCCTGCATCCATATTGTTAAATATGTGTTATACTTAACCAATTTCCGGGGGGACAGTGTGGGAATTACCGCTCAGGGCCATTGGATATTTCAGGGCATTGTGAGTCGTATTTCGACGCATATGCATCATTTTTAGATGCCTGTGCATCTTTTTTTTACGCATATGCATCAACATTTCTGTCATTAACAGGGTTTGGGTCATTTCTCATTTTGAATGGGACATGACAGTTGTGAAAATACAGAGATAGGCTGATTGCACTCACATTGGGCATTACGGTGTATGGGCACATGTGACAGACCATACTACTGTGGACAATGATCCTCTACTTGGTGTACCGGATTTTCACGCATCACCAATGCAATAGATGGCCAAACGTGTGGGATACAATTATGTATTACCCAGTTTGGGCATGCTTTGCGTCAAGAGAGGATAGCAAGGCGACGCAACTCACTACAATAACTCAAAGCCGATGGGTCAATGTGTGTGATTTGGCTACTACTATTGTTGTTGACCCACTGTGTGAACATCACAAGATGCATTTTTGATAATCTGCTGGTATGCATGTGGAGTTAATGTGTCCAACCCTCAGATGCAAGTCAGTGTGGAAATGAGAGAGGACATGTGTTTGTCATACACATAGCAACAACTGCTGTGTGCACTTCCTAGCTTTTTTGGAACATAAACACCAACAGTGACAAAGCATGAGCTGGATAGATAGCAGACGGTTGTTCATGTCAATGTTCCAAAACTTAGCCATCACATGTCCTGGAATGTTGGATACTACTTCCTAGGCACTTGTTTGTTAACCCACCATGAGTCAGGCATGGGATCATACCATGTGGGTATTGTGTTTGTGACACAGAGTCACTAATTTAATAAACAATTGTAATGTTACTCCACAGTTGGAGTCATATACATAAGCCATGTCTCTCCTGTGGCAGTGGAGGACCAGCAGACCAAGCAGCACGTGTTCACATATTTCCAGTGGTAAAATGCACAGAGGTGTCTGGTTCATGTATTTGGGCCAATGTTCAGCCTGTATAATGTTTGGGGTCTATGTTGTCACAGTTACGTGCAGGTCTAGTCATGAGTCTGTGGAGCTATTTCCTGTATCTACAAAGTATCCTTCGCAGATCAATAGAAGGAAAACCAATGGGGATTTCAGAATACACATGGGGACGGTCCAAACCTGTCACTGCAGACGTGTTATGAGACTGTCAACAGGGCAACCTTGGTGTGCTGACAAATATAGGGGCATATTTATACTCTGTTTGCGCCGAATGTGCGTCAAAACTTTTGCCGCACAATCGGCGCAAACCCTGCCCCATATTTATACTTTGACGTCCGCCCCCGCAGGCGTCAAAATTCCACCATGTGCGTCATTTTTTGGAAGGGGGAACCAGCCTTGCGTTAATTATATGCAAGGTAGGCGTTCCCTTCCAAAAAATGACTTTAAGGCCTGTGCCCTATATTTATACTCTGACATCATTTTGACGCACAGGAGGGGGTGGGCCTTAAAAAACTACGCACAGCCTGATATGCGCCGTTTTTTAACGCCTGGGTCAGGGCAGGCGTTAAGGGACCTGTGGGCTCGGAAGGAGCCCAGAGGTGCCCTTCCCTGCCCCCAGGGACACCCCCTGCCACCCTTGCCCAACCCAGGAGGACACCCAAGGATGGAGGGACCCATCCCAGGGAAGTAAAGGTAAGTTCGGGCAAGTATTTTTTTCAGATTTTTTTGGTGGCATAGGGGGCCTGATTTGGGCCCCCCTACATGCCACTATGCCCAATGACCATGCCCAGGGGACATAAGTCCCCTGGGCATGGCCATTGGGCAAGGGGGCATGACTCCTGTCTTTGCTAAGACAGGAGTCATGTTAATGGAGGTTGGGCGTCAAAAAAAATGGCGCAAATCCGGTTTGAGGCCTGAATTTTGCCTCAGACCTGACCTGCCCCATTTTTTGACGCACAACCCCCATTTTCCCGTACGCCGGCGCTGCCTGGTGTGAGTCATTTTTTTTGATGCACACCAGTCCGCAGCGCCGGCTAACGTCATTCCATAAATAAGGCGCCCGCATAGCGCGTTGGAATGGCATTAGCCGGCGGTAATATTTTTGACGCACAACTGTGTTGGGAGCAATGTGAATCAGCGTGTGGACTGTCAGGGTCCTAACATGTGTAGACATTTCATGCACAATATCTGACGTTGTTTGTTGTGCTGGAGGCACCATACCCAATCCATGCATACAGCCATGGTACACTGTCACAATTTGTCACTCATGCATTCATGAGACCCAGACGAGGGATAGGCCATGATTCGGCTATTTGGAGACAAGTTCCCCCCATGGTGCAATAAATAAACTGATTATGCCATACGATGTTTTTGAGTATGCATTGTAGACCCACCTGACACAATACCCCAGGAGGAATATGAGGTTTGGGAAAGGAACTATGATACAAATGTAGGCCCAAGGAACCTTTAGAGTAACGCTAAGACAGGAGCCAGTCAGGCTCACAGGATTCAGGGTCAATCAGGTTCCAAACATTTCACAAGGTAAATACACAGTGGTCAGACTGAGAGTGGTCAAAGGAGGAACAAGACAGTGGAAATGGAAAAGTGTGTTTGTCTTGTGTGTTGGAAAGTAACACATTAACCCAAGGGCTGTGTTACAGAGCTGATTTGTTCGGGAAGACATAACAGTGTTATGGATGAAATGGCAGCTTCTATGCTGTTCCAGGCTGCTGCAAGGGCAGTGCATGTTCAAATGGCTGGTCTCCATGGAGGTGCTCACAGGTGTGTGCAGCATCATTCTCTCACATGTCCTGTAGGTGAGATTCAAGTTCAAATGGCCAACAGTACCTTTCACATGGGAAGCAATGTACAGGTGATAACAGGGCTTAGAGACTACAAGCCAGCGCATTATTTAACCTGACGTCCATGCAGACAGAAATACAATGACTATGGTATACCATAATAAAGAGGGTACCACACTGGATTTAAGTTGTGAGTCTGGGAGTGTGTAGAGGAGGGATTATCTGGGGACACATATTACCATTCCAGGAACCTCTGACAAAGGGTGGGGTGAGACCAGGAACATGTGTGTGTCAGGACTTAGGACATGGGCTGCCATGTGCAGGGGATATCATGTGAGCAATACTAGTCATACCTGGGGCACTTGTGCTATGACTTTGCTGCTTATATGGAAATCTAGTCACACATAGGTGGTCATTCCTACCCTGGCGGTCCGAGACCGCCAGGGTAGGGGACGGAGGAGGCACCGCCAACAGGCTGGCGGT
This sequence comes from Pleurodeles waltl, assembly GCF_031143425.1. Taxonomy (NCBI): domain Eukaryota; kingdom Metazoa; phylum Chordata; class Amphibia; order Caudata; family Salamandridae; genus Pleurodeles; species Pleurodeles waltl. Next base: position 1,344,822,088 of record NC_090445.1, read on the forward strand.
GCTTCTTGGGCTATTCTGACCGCGGCGGTAAAGTCGCGGTCAGAAAAGGGAAGCCGGCGGTTTCCCGCCGGCTTCCCGCTGCCCCTGTGAATCCTCCACGGCGGCGCTGCAAGCAGCGCCGCCATGGGGATTCCGACCCCCTTCCCACCAGCTTGGTTCTGGTGGTTTTCACCGCCAGAACCTGGCTGGTGGGAACAGGTGTCGTGGGGCCCCTGGGGGCCCCTGCAGTGCCCATGCCACTGGCATGGGCACTGCAGGGGCCCCCTAACAGGGCCCCACATTGATTTTCAGTGTCTGCTTGGCAGACACTGAAAATCGCGACGGGTGCAACTGCACCCGTCGCACACCATCAACTCCGCCGGCTCCATTCGGAGCCGGCTTCCTCGTTGCTGGTGCTTTCCTGCTGGGCGGGCGGGCGGCCTTTTGGCGGTCGCCTGCCAGCCCAGCCGGAAAGACAGAATGACCGCCGCGGTCTTCTGACCGCGGTACGGTCTTCTGGCGGTTCCCGCCAGGCGGGCGGCGGTCGGACCGCCATAGTCCTTGCAAAGATAGGTGATGTAACACTTACTACTGTCAAGGGTCTGGTCATACATTCCTGTTAATAATGCAATACCACATCCACTCCCTCATGTATGAGGCATTTTCTTCCATTATTGCATTATTGACTGATGGTGTCTTAGTTGTGTGCCATATGCTGCAATGAACCATGTTGCCAACATGTATGTGTGAAATAGGTGTGGTCCTCTGCTATTGCCCTTCAAATGTGACATGTACAGGATATATGTCATTTACAGTGTGAGTGAATGTGGCTGTAAATTCATACGCATCAAACTAGTTTAGGAATGTTCTTTGTCCTAATCGGTATTTCAGAAATGCTCCATGAGGCTACACTCTGATTCTGATAGTTAGAGATAATGTTAGGCAAAAATGATTATCCAGACCATGATATGGTGATTAGTATAGGTGTTTGTTTACATATGGTAAGACAGTGGTGATGGGTGAGTAGAGTTAAAAGTAATTTTGGGCAATATGTTGTCTCCGGCGCAATCCTGCAGCTGTGTTTGGCTGGTCCCCCTCATGTTGATGGACAGCATCCTTCTCTTCCTCCTCTTCAGGCATTTGTGTGTCAGGTTCATATAGGGGAATATTTCTTCTTGCACATATGTTGTGCAGGATGGCACAGGTCAAAATTATTTTGCACACCATATCAGGTGAGATTAGGAGGCTGCCTCCGGTGACGTTGAGGCACCTGAATCTTGACTTCTGGATGCCAAAGGTCCTCTCGACTATGGCGTGTGGCCTCCAATGTGCCTCATTATAGGCACGCTCTGATGCACTGCTTGAATTTGCAAATGGGGTCATAATCCATGGCTGGATCCCATACCCCTGATCAACTGAAAGAGAAAATTAGTGAGAGCATGTTGATGTAGCTTGCCCCTTAAATATCACTTTGCATGGCAGTAGTTCTCTTGTGTTGTCTGTGACTCATTGGTGTTTGTGTTATTGTGTGGATTCCTAGGCTTCTAGGATGTACCATCAGCACTCGGTTGTTTCCTTATCTGAACGGGTGTTTGGCTGTTGACCTGATGTCAGCAGTATTTTTGGAGAGTTGCAGTACAGTGTGTACTCCTTCGCATTGTGACTTATGAAACAGGTGTCCCTGTGACTTAACTGGGGGTGAAATGATAATTCCATACACAGAATTAATTCGACAGTGGTGGTATCACAGTTGCATCTATGTACCCTGGACATCCCATACAATTTGACATATGCAATAGATTAATTTAAGCATCAGTGAGACCCTTAGATTTTGCAAGATGATAATGTGCAAAACATCTCCATATGTTGTGAGCATTGATGTGTTAACAATTGACTATGCACTAATTTCACACAGGTTCACTGCAGACCTATTTCTCTGCCCTTACCAAGTCGACTCAGGTTGTAACGTGTTCCTATACTACTGAACATGTTCAGGTTCCGATGGCTAACTTGATTGTGAGGTTGTCATTTAGAGTTTCAGAAGGTCCGTATGGCAGTACATCTGTTGTGTGTATGTTAATTTGTCGCAATGCGTATGTGTAGGAATGTGCACTTTCAATATTGTTCCATCAAGATGTGTTCTTCGCACAGTCCACTTGCTTCTTGGTAGTGGACAATGTGAGAGCAGGAGTGATGTGAGATATTGGTATGGCCTCAATGATTGCACGTGACCTTCATTGTAGTCATCATCATGCTATGTGTGTCATGGTGTTTGACCTGCAGCAAAAAACATTCAACACCCCTTACACAGTACGTATTGGTTTGAAGGGTGTTGGATTGAGTGTTATTGATGTGATATTGAAAGTTTAATCTTCCCAGATGTGCTGCCAGTTGGGGTCATGTGTTTGTCATTGTGCTGTATTACATTTTTCCCTTGTGTCTGTGAAGTGGCATCAGTTGTTATTTGGAACAGTCATTTGTCCCTAGGTGTGTCTCCCATTGGGTGAGGATATCAAACATGCCTAGTGGTGTCACAAACTCAGTGTGTTCCTGTCCACGTGTTGATGTCGTGGTGTATGTGTTGTGTGCACTAAAGGGTTGCTGTGCGGTGTGTATATAAGTAGGTTTCTGTACTTATCAACAAGTAGGCCATTGCCATATCGTCCATCCTGGAAGTGTTGATTGATGGTGCAGTGACGGAAGATGAATGAATCATGTACACTCCCAGGATACTGTGCCACAATGTTGGTGATCAAACCCCGGTGATCGACAATGGCCTGCACATTGATGGAGTGTGTGTCCTTCCTGTTGCGGTATAGATGTTCGGTTGCAGCAGGTGGCACAATGCGTACATGTGTGCAGTCAATGGCACCAAGGGCGAGTGGGAAGCCATTCATTTGGTAAAACCCCTGTTTGATCTCCTGCTGCTTCTGCTGTGTGTTGGGGAAGCTGATGTGGCAGGGTGTGAGGGAGATGATGGCATCCAGTACCTTGGAGAGGAAGGTGGAGAATGATGGCTGTGAGATCCCAGCAACCAGGGTGCTAGTGGTTTGAAAGGAGCCACGTGCCAACATGTGTAGTACAGCTAGCAGCTTGGTTTCTGGTGGAATGGTGCGGAGTGTTTGCAACCTGGGTGCCAACTGTGGCTCAATGTTGCGCAGCAGCTGGTGAATGGCTTGCCAGTTAAGCCTGCACCTCTGAATGATATCTTATTGGCGGAGTCCCATAAGGGTTGTCCTGGTGCGGAATATCCTCTCCTGCCTTCTGCGTTGCCTTTGGGGTCCCTGCTGATGTTGTGGAAGCTGCTCTTGTTGGTCCTGTGCTCTGCGTGCATGCTGGATGAAATGCACCTCCATGTCTTCCTTTTGGAGATATGCTGTTGCTTCTGTGTGTTTTCATTAAATACAGGTGTGTTTGCTTCATTTTAACGCCTGCCCTGACTCAGGCGTTATTTTTTTATGCAAATCAGGTTGTGCGTCATTTTCCGCCTCGGCCTCCCAGTCGTGCGTCATTTTTGCGTGTTAGCAAAAATAAGGCGCACGGGCGTTTAAGTAATTTTTTGGACAGGAACGCCTACCTTGCATGTCATTAACGCAAGGCGGTTTCCTGCATCCAGAAAATGATGCACACAGTGGGATTTTGGCGTTCGCGGGCGTCAAAGTTTAAATATGGTGCATGTTTTGCACCGATTGTGCGTCAAAACTTTTGAACCACATTCGGCGCAAACAGAGTATAAATATGCCCCTACATCTCTTCCCAATAGTGATACGGGACTCGAATCACACACTACAAATCTATGCAGTCCCTGGTAATTACCAATTTCAACTTGCACTGGTTCTGTGATTGGGTTTGTCAACTGTCTATTCTCCACTCCCACAACTTGAACTGTCCTGCCTGAAAGAGGTAAATTCGGGACCTCTATGCTACTCACTGTAGAGCGCATAGCTCCGGTATTCACTAAGAATGAGACCTTGTAACCCATCACTTTTCCCTTCACAAAAGGTCCTCTGTGATCTGCTTCTAGGGACGCGGCAAGCATACAAGCTCCTTCATCCGAGCTGTCACTCATCCATTCTTCGTTCATTTCATCCTCACTGTAAAATGGAAATTGGTGTACTGTGTTATTGCTACTGTCTTGTCTCTGACCTGTGACCTGCTGAGTAAGCATCACCTGCTGCTGTTCCAGCGGGGCTTGAGGTATCTGCATTTGCTGTCTAGGTACCATGGGAACCTGCTGCTGTACTGGTTGCAATTGGTTAAATTGTGCACGTGGCACCTGCATTTGCTGCACCGGTAGGAAATTCTGTCCTCGATTCTGAACGTTAGGAATAGATCCTTTCATTCTTGGGTCTTTTACAGTTTGAAATGTACTGACATCACCTTGCTGAACAACACCATCCTGCACCATCAACGGCAACACCTGCATCCAATGTCCCATGTTTCCACACAAATGACACAGCAACTTTGTTTTCATCTCCTGCATGTCATTCTGAACAACCACAATTCCTAAATCCGGACTATGCATCATGTCAACTCCACGTCCTCTACCTCTCACTTGAGGCTGAAACATAACAGTTCTCTGCTGCGGCGGCATAGGCGGTAATATAGCTCCTTGCTCTCCTGTATGAGCTGCCTTTATTTGCATGACCATCGCTTTCTCCTTTAACTTTTTCAGCTTCAATTTAATCTTGTCACTACAATATTTTGCATACTGCAAGACCTCATCAATCGGCTTTGCTCGCCAGCAAATCAAATGACTCTTAATCATCTGCCCTACCTCTGGTCTCAAACCTTCGATGAACCTGAATACAAAATGCAACATGTCTTTCTGCTCAATCGCTTCCTTACCACTGTACTCCTTGAATGCTTTTAATAATCTTTTATAATAAGTATGTATTGACTCTTTAGACTCCTGAACCGTTCTATCAATCCTCTGCCAGTCAATATTTTTGGGAGAAATTCTTGTCTTCAGGAACTCAATCACCTTATAATAGTTTTTCATCACCTCAGGTGAAGGTGCACCTGGTGTTTTATCCCATTCTGGTTTGCTTGTTGGCCAATCCACTGCTCTCTTACACTCAACCCACAAGTCAGCTGGTACCACTATCTCCAATAGAGTGTTAAATCTTCCAACAAACATTTGGAAAGTTTCACAAATCTGTCTGTTTGCTGATACCACTCGACCGGCTTCTCTCTCAATTTTGGGTAATCATTTGTAAATGACAATGTATCAGTCCTGTGCCATGGTACATGAACAAGCTGCCCTCCTAGAATCTCTCTCATCGGAAGTATCTTCACTGATTCCCTTTCTTTTTGAACCTCTTCAGACCCTTCTTGTGAATCCCATTTTCATTTGTCCTTTTTCTTTCTCTATCTACCTTCCCACTTCTCTAATGCTCCCCAAATCTGAGCACTCTGCAGCAGTTCTCTCAAATGTGCCTTCATTCCTGCTGATCTCATGTGTTCAAAATCTTTTGCCTCGAAATCTCACCTGTAACTGCGTTTCAAATGCTTAGTTTTCTCAATCTCGATGTCATATTTCTCTGCTAGCTCTGCCAATTTCTGATCTATTTTACTCACTTTTCTTGTAATCTTCGGGCACAAATACCTCAGCTCTTCTTCTGTGTAAGATTCCAATCTGTTCACACCCATTGTTCCCTCAACTAAGTCAGTTGCTTCTATATTCAGCCTTACATGATTTATCTGATCTTTGCCCTTGGATGCATTTTGAGGAGTTTTTAGACTATCTAACAATTCATTAAATTGCTGGGCTGACAATCCCTGTAATGAGATATTACTCACATTTGGCACTGGTAATTGTTGCATCACTGCACCTGAAGCTTGCGGCGTCAAAGGTTTCAAACTCTGACTTGCATTTTGGCCATTCACTGCATCTGGAAGTGCTACAAGTGGACTAAGATCCATTAAAGGTGTAGATTGATTGAAATTCTGACCCGCGGACGGCATCATCTGCATAGGGTCACTCACTTCCCTTCTTACAATACTCTGTGACATTTCATTCTACTCTTCTGTAATTTATTTATTTTGTGCAAATAAGTGTATCGCTGGACCAACAGTAATTGGTAGCGATATAGCATCTGGAGCTGCCCTAACACTCGCGCCCTGTGGGAATGTTACCCCCATTGCCTGGTTCATGACTGGTGTAATATCTGACTGTGTTCCTGTCATTGGTGTAAACTTCGGCAAACCCTGCGCCTGTGCTGAAGGCAATAGCATTGGTGTCAGTTCTGTCTGAACTAGCATTGGCTTCAGAAGCACTTGCTACCTTGGCACCATTATGTTCAATACTGTCTCAAGATTATCTGCACCGAAAGTGGATGCATCTGTGCTTGGACCACAGTAGTAGTCCCTGCATTAGGTCTACTCTGTACTACCCCCGGTATCTGACCACCATCTATCCGAGCTGCTCCTTCAGATCCCTGTGCTTGTGTTGAAGCTGTTGGAGTGGCACTAGTACTTGGACTTCCTGCATAGGTCGTTAAAGGGGGAGGTCGATCTCTTAACAACTGCGTAATGAGGTCCTCAACATCAGTATCTTCATTGTCAACATAGGACTTTCTCTTTTTCGTTCTCTCTGCACTCCCATCCCTTTTAGCACTATCTTCCTTCTCTGCCTCATTTTCTTCAGTAATGGCAGGAAACAGTTTGGCACACTGTAATGTCTCCGTTCTCCATCTCTTCTGTTCCCAATCCAATCTAGCTTCAACGAAAGATTTCTCTATGTGCTTCATTTCTCGTTGCTGTTTGGCTACCAGCTCCCAAACCGCTAAAGCCTCAAACTGTGCTGGCCTCAGTAACGGCATTATCTCATATAATGACATTCGCAATAGGTCCAGAATTCTCAAATTAAATATACCATGCTCTGGGAATGCTAAAGACCCTCGCTTCTTAGTTAACTTACACCACTGCTTTAACCACAAGCACAGGTCTACATCTCTCCCCTTCATCACACTGTAAGCTGGACAATTTTCCGGTGGGGTCGGTTCCCCCACTGATGCTTTAATGTAAGTATTGCCTTTCATCTCACTCTTAAACGCCTTGAAAAACTTAATTTTGTCTGTTCTGTTTACTTTGATCCAATAATGAAATACATTTTACTGCCAACATTCCCTTCACCTGCTTACTCAACCAATTGCCTCTTACGGACGGCTGCCAATCCGGTTGCGACTCTTCCCATTAACCAACCTATCCCAGCGCGGCACACTCTGACGTCATACTAACACACAGCGGCTGACAAAGTCTTGTGGCTCGTCCTCCTACTTCGTCTCACACAACTGATGCAAATTATTGCGAGCATCTTAACAAAATAATAACTAAAACAAACCTGCTGGTTTACTACAGGAAGGGACACAATCACTTCAGAGACCTTACAGATTTTCACTAATGGCCCTTTCGCTCATGTAGCTATTCCTTTTTTCTCATTCTCCCACATTCGCAAGTAAAATTTGTCCCGCAAATTTCTACTCTCAACTGATCAATGGGTCTGTCCTGGTGCACATAGAACTCGCCAAATCTCAGTTGAAATTTCTTTTACTCAGTTTTTCACACACACACCGACTTGATGACCATGCCCGATCAACCTACTAAACCAGACAGATTGCAACATATAACCAAGTGTCTCCTACACTTGTCAATATACTCCGGAGTCATAGACCATGCAGGGTCCATACATCACCAACATCCACGTGGATATTTTTTTAGCACAAAGCGCCATGCACATGTGTAGTTTGACAACTTCCTTACTCTCATACTGCAGAGTACGCACACTCATACTAACTTCAACTGTAGCACGCAGACTCTCTACTTTACCTCACATACATCACAATTCACCTGTATTTGTTTAAGCCTGTGCAAGCGCAACCTACCACTTTCACGCTATCTCAAAACATGCCGAAAATATACCCAACTTTACTAGCAGGATCCAGGATCTGGGAAAGTCATTTCTGGGCTTAAGGGGACATCATCTTTGCTACCATTCAAACCTCATAAAAATACGAAGAACTAATCCTAACTTAAACTACTACCACAACCAATAATCACCACATAACTAGTTCCCCAAGGAAACTAATCATCAAGCTGCTACCAAAAACTGATAGCGCGCCTGGTCCTTAGTAAGTAAACTTACAAGGGGACGCCCGTAGGTCGATGAACCTTTTGAATCGCATTGAGTATCCTAGTCATGCAGTGACCACTGAAATGGTAGCTAACATCAATAATCAAGGAAAATTCTATGAAAACTACTTTAAACCATAATAATCAAGAATAACCACTACCCAGGAAGGAGTTAACCATTTTTATTGTCTATTGATTACTATTCTAATCATCCATTAATTCAAATCTTTATTAATTTACCTTTATTAATCCATTAATAGAAAGATAACAGAACAGGATGCAGCAAGCCCAAAGAGAACGCATCAACCCCTATTCGTGCCCAGTAAATCTCGATGTATACAATAATGGTTTGTTCAGACTGTTATGGTGTGCAACTCCACTACCGCCTCTGCTGCAAGAAAAGGCCAGAGGGGCAAGAGGACACCCCTCTGGCTGCTCCTTTTCATGAAATTTGTGTTGCAGCAAGCTTCCTTTACCAATTAAAACCTTCGGGAAGAAACTAATAGAAGCTTTGCGCCATTATTTGCTTAATAGCATTGGACTTTTTTATACTCATCATGTTTCATTGAGTGTTTTGGAGTGGTGCACTCCCTAATTGTTGTTGTATTAATAGAAAGACATTGTTCTTAAGAAAACGTGCAACAATGCAATACCAAAAGCTATGAATACCAGCACTAATAATGTAATTCAGCAATTAAGTTTGTCAGTCATTTGTCAATGTCAACGTCAGCCCTAACAGGCTACCTAACCAAGATTAGCATTAGCATGGGGGTCTTCATGTGAAAACAATTTAGAGAAAACATCAATTTAGAAATATTCTACCTAAGTGAGAATCTCTCAGCACTTGGTACCTAGAAGAAAAGGCACAAAATCGGCAGTCACATTTTCATAGCTACCTATCTAAGATGGATCAACAACAAGTCAGTCTTCATCAACAGGTCATCGATCAGTCTGCTACAGATCAGGCTCACAGAGTAGGAACCCAATATCAGCACCTCGGACAGCGTCTCCTGACATCATCAATTTCTCCTGCAGTTCTCCTAAATTCTGAATTCTCAGCCTCTTGTCATGACTTTTTATTAGTGTCTTCCAGTCCATTCCACTAATTGCTAATTGGTCAGTCGGTCAGCAGACATGACTTTAACCTATAGTTTTTGTTTACCACCTCTCCTAATTTTAATACAGTTCAAATCACAGAAAGCTGATTGGTTCTTCATGCGATGCCCTCATCATCCGGCTCTTCAGGTATCAAAATTGTTGCATATGGCTCTCCAGTCAGTGCGTCTATTGTTCAAGTCCTGGGAAAGTACATTTAGCCTACTCTACACATAATTGTATCTAATTGTCTTTATCAACTCCTGTCCACAGGTACATTGCAGAATGTTCTAGCTACTTGAACTTTGAACAGGTCAAGGTTGTTCATAACGGTTTCTAGTTCTTTGCAAAGCGTTGGATTTCTCCATGGTCAGAGTGTGTGAGGCCCAGTTGAACCAGGCCTTTAGTTCAGCTAATGTAAGACCATGAATTAATGTAAAACATAGGTTATACATCTCATTATGACATATTAGTACATTTTTCTCATATATTTTCACTATTTTGCAAATTTTCAGTTGTTTTAGTGTACATGGTGATCAAACCCCGAGGGCACATTTTCAAACGTGCACATTATTTTCCTACGTTTATTTTTTTCTACACATTTTTCTCATTAGTAATAACATAAAGATCATTAATAATGTTCTTAATTAGCATATCTGCTTCAACAGGACCATATCAAATCATGCTCACTACAACAACTGCTGTGAAGTGTGCTGGGTTGCCGAACTGGGTGCGTGCAAGTCATATGAGAAAAGTGCATGATCTGACAGAAAGAGAAGAGGATCTGTTGAGATTACCAACAGTTGAGAATTCCGGAAACCAAGGAAAAGAGAGTGGGCAAAATATTGAGAATGACAGAGATGTACAAACTCCTATCACAGATAAAAGAGAACAAAACAGAGAAGAGGTTAATCAAGCTGTAAAGGGAGAAGAAGAATCAGTTCAAGAAGAAAGAAGTGAAACTGATTTTGATCCGAAGAGGGTGTCCTCGAACGAGAACAAAAAAACAGGGAACAACAGAGGAAAGATCTGTTCAGAGGAGGGTGCAGTAGCAGGTGGTTTGACAAACCAAACTGAAGACGAGACAGACCCCGTTGGGAAAGGAATTGAGAATAGTCCCACCCAAGTGGATTATACTCTTCCAGAATCAATTGCGGGAACATCTGAAGGGAAAGGTCCAAAGGCAAGTGAAGACTCAATACTGAGAAGACTATTGACAAAAGGAACATTGAAAGGAGACAAGTGGCCAGAGGAAACTACAGAAAAAGGAAAGGTAGATGTGATACCATCAATACCCGAAATGATGGAGTTGCCTGGAGAAGAACACACTAGTGGGGAAGATAGTTAAAGTGGAAGGCGGCCAAAAAGGAAATGAGTTGCAAGCAGAAGATATGCTGGACCTGAATGTGCATATTTAAGTAGAAGTGACTGGCAAGAAGAATTTTTGAGTTATTGTTTTGACAGAGACTTAGAAAATTCTGACTTTGGGACGTGAACATTCACAAGAAAGAGACATTGGGTTAAAGAGAATGAAAATTGAGTATTACAATTGATGCTGTAAAGATAGAAATTCAAAATTACTAGAGAAGACAAATGAACAACTGAACTTAGATGAGCTGCTATACCGAACTTGATAAAGGAACTGTTGAAGAGTGAATTAATTCATTAAAAAAAAAAAAAAAAATTGGAGGGATTTTTGAAGTTTATTTGAAATTTTGACATTTTTGGGAAATGTTTTATTTTTTTTATTTTTTCCTAACAGAGAAAATGAGTGATTCACATAACCACAACTGTAGAATTAGTTATTGCAAAGTGCTTGGTATTGGTCTAGCGGAAACAAGTGTGTTGATATGTTTATTATTATTTGTGGGAGTGTCTGTTTATGAGATTGATGGAGCAAATCTGCAAAAATTATTTTTTTAGACTTGACTGATAAGCCATTAACCAAAGATACGATTAGTATCGATGTAAAATACTTACATGAAGAAAAAGAGCTTTCTTCTAATGTTTTCTATTGCTTATTGCATGAGTATGTTGAAGTGATGGATGCAACTGATTGTTATGTATGTACGCAGGTTCCAACTTCAGTAGAAGGAGGAACTACGTATCATAGCTTACCTGTGACTCATGCTATGAGCTGCAGTCTTTTGCTAACACATTTCTATAATCAATAATATATTCAATATTTTTATTCAAACTATGATATGGTATTATCTTTTGTACCTGTCATAGGATATTTGAATAAAATAGCCAAAGAAAATAACATAGTAAATATGAGAGATTTCTTGGAGCCTACTTTAACTTTTGGAACTGCCTTTGCTTATCGTAATAACTTGACTTGTTTACTAACGCCAGTAGAGAAGAAGTATTTTGATAATACAGAAGATAGAAGGAGAGAGATAAAGGCAAAAATGGATAAGGGAATTATAAGTAGAAAGCTTGGAGTAGATTATGCTTGTACTGACATCACTAAACAGGGTAAACTAACAATAGATGCTGAGCATTTAAGGAAAGTTTGTACACAAAGCCCTTGGAGTAAGAATGATAGTGTTTGTTGGAAAGAGTGAATGTAGGCATGTTTTTATATTTAGGAGTAAGTGGGATTTTATGATGAATGGACAGGATCCTCTGATACCTGGGGTTTACTATATTTGTGGAAGAAATGCATATTACCGTCTTCCTAGAGGGTGGTACGGGACATCTTACCAGGGAATAGTCTTTCCAAAAATCTATCAGTTGGACGACCTGAGTAAGATTCCTGATTCAATGGCATTTCAAACAAGAAACAAGCAACAATCAATTTCTAGTATTGTGGGATACATATTTGGGGCTATAATTCCTTCAGTGGGAGTAGTCTTAAATTCGATTAAGATTCAGAAGCTGTCCACAATAGTGGATAACATGTTGACAAGATATTCCGGAGCTATCATTCTTCTGGATACAGAGATGGCTGCTACAAGAGCTATGGCACTTCTGAATCACCTTGCGTTTGACACTCTTTTGGCGAAAGAGGACAGAGTTTGTAAATTAATTGGTTCTAATCATTGTTGTTCTGTTATCCCTGATAATTCGGGAAAGGTTAAAGAATTAATCACTAATGTGGCTAACACTAATAATAAGGATGTGAAAGAACTAACAGAAATTACAATTTGGGAAAGGCTGGAAAACGAATTGAAGCTGTGGGAAACTGTTTTTAGCAATGTGGGAAGAAATTTTATTCTGACAATAGCGAAATGGGTGTCAATAATTGTGTTTTGTTTAATTGGGATTTGGGGAACCTATAAAGTAATAAAACGTGTTAAGAAGAGAAAATTATAAAAGACTAAACTGAATTTTGAAATAGAAATGAATACATTTTACAAAGAAATAAAAAGAGAAAAATAAATATTTCAGAAAAAAATGAGACCTTGTTTTCAATTCGATGATAATAAATAAATGTATTAAAGATTAATTTGATAACATAAATAGTCATCAGAGGAGGGATTGTGAGAGTGTGAATTTTTTAATATGTTTATTAATGATTTTCATATTAAGATGTGTAATGAACCAATGTGGAAAACGAGAAACATCTGAAATGTTTGTTTTTCTGTTCTTGGCTAAGCAAAATTATATTCAAACACTGTGGTTATTTTCCATGATTCAAAGCTTTCATAATAAGTGTTTTCAAAGCTTGTGTAGACGTATCCATAGCTACCCCTAGTGGGTTGCAGTGTTATGTCTTACAAGGTCGTGTATTAACTGAGCATTGCATAAGTTGAACTGTCCTATTGTTTGAATATGTTACTAATATCTGGTCTTTCCTCGAGGATGGAAGAAGAAGGATACAGTAAAAGTTTCTTCCTGAGAATAAGATGTTTAAGAGGTGATGAGACAATGGAGTTATAGATGAGACAGACAAAGTAAAGATATATCGAAAGAAAATGTTATAGTTAGCATAGATTTGTTAAGTTTAGCTCATCAATTTAGTTGTCGATTGGCTGAAATGAAACCACCCCATAGACTGACCAATCAGGAGTTGATTAGATTTTAGTATAACAACCTGTGTAGAATGATTAGAGTTTTTTTTTTTTGTCATTCGTCATCCAATGCTATTCTTCTAGAGCAGACAATATTCAAGACTAGATGTCGTTAGGCCTCTGATGATATAACTAATGGTGTCCTCAAGCTGAAGCTGATCATTTGCTGTTCCTATTTTTTTGGTAATGTACTGTATGTTATTCAATGTGAATTGTATCTCTCCTGCTTTCCAGGTACCAGCTGCAACTAATGATTTTATTACTGCACATTAATAGTGTTTTTTTATATATCATAATCAAGTTAAGAATTTTCAAAATTAATGTTACTAAATTCTTTTCACATGAAACCCAACATGTAATGCTAATTTGTGGTTAGTTAGGGAATTAATCTTGATATGCTCATGATTTGTCCTGAGATCATTTGATGCTGAACTAATGCATACTTTGTCATTATTACCAGTTTTTGTATTAATAATAAGTGTGATTCTTTTGGAGATAATTTGTTTAAATGGATTAATTAGATTGAGATATATACGTCATTTTAACCAGCAGCTATTGATCTTATATGCTTATCATTTGTGTTTGAGAGTTATTTTCGTGACACTAGCATTGTTAATATGGGGAAATAAATCCATGACTTTCAGTTATTAAACGGGTGTAGTTATTGACTAAAACTTTATAATATTGATTGTTGTTGTTATTGATGACACCTCCCATTGGTGACATCCCCTCAAACCTATGTCGCTTTGATCCATCGTCCTCTAGCACTAAATCCACTATTGAGTGTTGATAATAGCTAGGATTCTGTGGCGCATAGCAGACCCTTGGATGATATTCTTCTATCTGCCCTGGAGACCCTCTCCCTAGACATAACAAGCCCACCCACCATACCATTGTGAATACCCTGCAACTCATCCTCCTCCTCAGCCTCATCCTCATCTTCTGTGTGCCCCTCACCTTCCTCGGCTGTCACCCATGCCCTCAGTGCCTTTTGCAGCTCCTCTTTACTGGTAGAGCTCTTAATGGGACAGGCAAGATCCTTACAGAACTGTTTCAATTGGGCAACTGTGTAACTCTCCAGTTTCCCTTAATCAAAAGCAGCTCCAGCTGATGCATCCCCAGATTGAGACATCATGAAGAGTTAAAAGTGCAGAGTTCCAAAGGCAGAAAAAAAGTTCCCAAATGGAGTTCAACAGCAATCAAGGATTACCACTAAATGGAAGTAGGAAAAAAAAAAAAAAAGTAAAAATCACAAAGACAAGTAGTATGTGGTCACGCAATGGTCTGCACTGAAAAACAGTAGTGTACACTTAATCACTGTCAAGTACAAATACAAGTGCAATCCCAACCGCTGATCACCAGTGTTAGAAATGGGGTCTTTGGTTGGCAGTCAGGCTACCCCCTGTCCAAGCAAGGACCCTCACTCTAGTCAGGGTAAAGGAGAATCACCCTCAGTTAACCCCCGTTCACCCTCTTGGTAGCTTGGCATAAGCAGGCAGGCTGAACTTTAGAAGCAATGTGTAAAGTATTTGTACCATCACACACAGTAACTCAGTGAAAACACTACAAAATGACACAACAAAGGTATATAGAAATAGGTAATATTTATCTGAAAAAAACAAGACCAAAACGACAAAAATCCAACATACACAAGTCAAGTTATGAGTTTTTAAAGAATAAGGCCCTCATTATGACATTGGTGGTAAATGCCGCCTACTGCCACGCTGAGGGCCGCCAACATACCACTGCGGTGGTGGATATCCATTTTCCATATTATGACCTACACACACACACCAATACAACAGAATCCTGCCACACACATAAATCCGACAGCCCAATGGTCAGTGCTAAAGGGGCGGTACCAACACCCATACAGTTATGCCAACAAAACAACTCCCACCACATTATGACCCACGAATCACCATTTCGGACATTTAATGGTGGTAAATCATTGGTGGTACATACCGCCGCGCTCAGAATGGACACCCACAAACAAAACAACACTACATTGGCCAATACTAAAAATACACACCTGACATTCATACACACACCGCACCCACACACCCACACCACTATAAAACACCCCCCACAGTGCACACAACCCTTTGCCAACACCAAAATACTACAAGAGTTAGCCACCGACATCACAGAGACAACTACACACACACCACTTACACCCATACATCCTTCATGTACCCCACATCGCACACCCCACCACATTACTCAATACACTCTCACCAACTCAACATCCAACACCCATGGCACCTCAAAGGCACCCCTGTTTAGCTGAGGAGGAGTTAAGGGTCATAGTGGAGGAAATTGTCAGGGTAGAGCCACTTCTGTTTGGAGCACAGGTACAGCAGATATCCATTGCCAGGAAGATGGAGCTATGGACAGGGTGAACACCGTGAGACAGCACCCAAGAAGAGGTGGAATGACCTATTGGGAAAGGTACATTCCATAGCATCAAGGCACCAGCTCACCATACAGAGGACTGGCACTGGGCCCCCACCTCTTTCCCCACAGCTCACAGCACCGAAGGAGCAAGTACTGGCATTACTGCATCCTGAGGGACTCGATGGAGTAGCCGGAGGACTGGACACTGGTAAGTCTACATTTACTGCCTATCACCTCCCATGCCTGCATGCTGTCTCACACCCTCACCTTCACTCCCATCACTCCACTCCATCCCACCTACACATATGACTAACCCCAATCCTGCAAGCATGGACACCCTCCCAGCCCTGCATGGACATCCATCACCAAAGCATGCACATCATAGGGAAACTTACAATCCTGCAATACATCACCATACACAAAGGGCAACAGCAACCACAGGGGGAAGCCAGGGATGTACAATATGTCATACACATGAAGCACAATACATCACTTACATCCCCACAGGTACCCCAGCCAATTTCAGTAAGAGGAGGTGCTCGACTATCCAGTCCCCCAACAGAAGATGCTACCACTGATGACAGTAACTCTGGACTTCTGGATCTGGATGACCTAACTGGCCCATCAGGGATCACTGGACAGCCAGTCACCCAAGCCCACTCACAGACCACCGCAGAGCCTCCCCCATCAGGATTCAACACTACAGCACCCACCCAGCGTACCCACACCTCTGTCCCCAGGACACGTCAATCAGCAGTGTGCCCACCTGTACAGGGACCCCAGGCCACACCTTGCCCCCAAGACAATCAGGGACCTGTGGTCAGTGGCAGAGGGCACACCATTCAGGAGACATGCAGGCCATCAACACCACCCTGATCTCCATAGCAGGGGTGCTGACAGACATGGCCAACATCATGAGGGAGGCATCAGCACACCAGCGGGCCCCGACCACTAGCCAGTCCATCGACCAGCCCTCCACTTCTGCTGCCGCTACAGGGGCAGTAGGCCTCGTTACAGGACCTAGAGGCCACCAGCATCCCTTCCCATGCAGGAGGTGAACCACCTCCCAAATGTTCCCTGCAACCCAGACAGAAGCCACAGGCACTTGCCAAGTCCACTGACAGGAAATGAGACTCTCCTGATTGTCCCGCTTGTGTCCCACACTGTCACCTTGTCCACTTTGAACTGACGTTGTTCCCCTTCCTATGGCCCCTTGGACACTGGACCTGGGCTACAAACAGACTGAAACAATATCCTCCATCATCACCTCATTCCATTGCACTTTCTCCTCAATTTCTTAGCACTACAATAAAAACCCTTGGACACAACTCAACTAATTGTATCATGTGTTGAAAATGTATATTCATAGAAACACTTTTATCCATTGCAAATGTGCTGTACATTGTGAAAGCATATAAATAATGACCTGTAGCCGGCTGTAGTCAGCACATCAGTACACAGTTGTTATATCAACAAAATCTGCAAAATGACAAACCATAGGTGACAGTAAGTAGAGGTACAAGAAGTGAATGCCATCAGGCTTCAGCCACACAGTATACACCAATCGTCATAGAAATGTTAATCTGCACTGTCTCACCTGTGTGTCATTGGAAGTACTGACGGATAACTGATGTCCTGTTGTCCTCATCCTTAGCCTCTTCATCCTCACTGTCAGCAGGGTCTACTGCTGGCACAGGGGTATCTCTATTCTCCTGGTACATGGCGTCTGAGGGACAGGTTGTGCAACATGCAGCATACCACTACTATCTGGCAGACCTTCTCGGGTGAGTAGCACAGGGATCCACCTGTCAGATGGAGGCACCTGAACCTGGCCTTCAGAAGACCGAAGGTACGCTCGATGATCCAACTGGTTCACCCATGTGCCGTATTGTAACGTTCTTCAGCCCTTGTCCTGGCATTCCGCACAGGGGTTAGCAGCCACAATAGGTTTGGGTAGCCAGAGTCACATGCAAGTATTGAGAGACAACATTTAGCCACACATAATCCTATGGGTTGACACCAGAGGCATACAGTAACATATTGTGAGAGGGGACCACAGCTCACCTACTAGCCACAACCTGTGCCTCTGTAGTTGGCCCATCACATTTGGGATGCTGTTATTCCTCAGAACAAAGGCATCATGTACTGACCCAGGATACTTAGCATTGACATGGGAGATGTACTGGTCTGCTAGGCACACCATCTGCACATTCATTGAGTGGAAACTCTTATGATTCCTGAACACCTGTTCATTCTGGGGGGGGGGGACAAAGGCAAATTGGGTCCTGCCAATCGCACCAATAATCTTGGGGATAGGTCCCATTGCATAGAATCCGGTCTTCACAGTGGCCAAATCTTCCACCTGGGGGAAATCTATGTAGCTGCACATGTGTTTCACCAGGGCAGACAAAACTCTTGCCAGCACGATTGAAAATATTGGCTGTGATATTCCTGCTGCCACGCCCACTGTCACTTGGAAAGAACCAGCTGCCATGAAATGGAGCACTGATAGATCTTTCACAAGAGGGGGCATCTCAGTGGGATGACAGATAGATGATATCAGGTCAGGCTCCAACTGAGCACACATCTCTGTGATAGTTGCCCTGTCCAGTCTATAGGTGAGTATTATATGCCTCTCCTCCACTGTAGCCAAGTCCACCAGAGGTCTGTACACGGGGTTATGTCTCCACCTCCTCTTCATCTGCAGCGGTAGCTATCTAAGGGACAAAAGAGTGAGTATGGTGTCACAAGTGAAACAACAAAACGACAACTGCAGTCCACATGGTGCACTTATGTACTAGGACAGTGTAAATGGTGAAGTATGTGTCAATCTAATCTGTGACGCAGTAAGTGCCTGTTTCCCCCCACTTGAAATGGCGACCGCCTGGCCTGTATGGACAGGTGGAAGTGAGGTAATTCTGGCAACGTTGGGCATCGTGGTGGAAGGTGGTCTTGCACCACCATGCAATTCCTCATTGGATAATATGGGGCTCTATGTAGTACAGTGGCGAATGGGGATCTACGCCGGCGGTGACAAGTGTACACCTCAGCGGACATGACCGCCATCTTCTATCTGATTCTTCACTTGTTTCCTGACCTTCAACAGGAGAACACCTACACTGCGTGTGCTGCTGTGACCTGTGTCTGGAATCTACCCTGGCCCGGGTGACCAGGGAAAGGTCCCCAGCCTTCACTTCAGAGGAGTTGGAGCGACTGGTAGATGGGGTCCTAACCCAGTACAGGCAGCTGTATGGGCCTCCAGACCAACAAGTGAGTACATTTTGGGCATGATGCATGTGGGAAGGATGCATGGAGGTGTGTGTGCAAGCATTGTGCAAGGGGGTGGAGGAGTGGGGGAAATGTCTAGTGGCAGTGTCTATGTTGTGTGCTGGGCTATGTGTGTGCCAGTGGTGATGGAAACAGTATGGTGAGTCATTTGTTTGACAGCCTGGACTGTTTGTCTAATGGTGTTCTCCTGTCTTTAGTGCCTCTGCAGGTCATCGCCCATCAAAAGAAGGGAATATGGCGTGCCATCGCCAAGGACGTACGGACCCTGAGGGTCCATGGCAGGCGGTGCACCCACTGTCGGAAACTGTGGGATGACCTGAGACGCTGGGCATGGAAGAGCCCAGAGGCCTAGCTGAGGATGGCCTCCCAATGAGGAAGGGGTGCTTGTCGGACCCTGACCCCCCTGATGGCCCGCATACTGGTGGTGGACAAACCCTGAGCTGGATGGGCGCTTGAGGGAATCACAGCAGCCACAAGGGGGTGAGTACAGTAGGTATCAATACATATTTTGGCTAGTGGGGTGGTATCCAGGTGGTGGATGTGTGTTAGTGGGTGCTCCAAAGGCCAGGCCAGACATTGCAGCGTGGGTCAACTGAAGGGTAATGGATGTATGACAAATACAGGTATCCTAGCTTGTTAGCAGTCCATTTCAGCCAGGACATCGTGGGTCCCAGGAGTGCTGCAGTTGGCTGTGTGTGGTCCTCATCTTGCCTTAGTGACTAGCCATATCACTGGTAGTGCAATGCATAGTGCTGAAGCCTGTTCCCTGTTTTTGACAGTGATGTGCATGCCAATAGTGGTGTTGGTGCAGTCATTGACCCTTTGTCTCCCCCCTTTCTTGTTTTGTCATCCTGTCCTTGTGTGCATTTACATCATCTGGCAGAGGAGCAGGGGCACCAGCGACAGAGGGAGCTGCATTCCATAGGACCCAGGAGTCAGAGTCCACCGACACTAAGGGACACAGTGGTATGAAAGGCGAGGGGAGCACCATGGCGGAGACTTGAGGAGAAAACACAGACTCTGATACCTCCTCTGATGGAAGCTCCATGGTGGTGGCAAATAGCTTTGTGACCACCCCAGCTGCAGGTACTGCCGCCATCCCTGTACCAGCACCACCCTCCCAGTATCCCCTCAGCAAGTTGCCGGTGCCCACTCACCCAAGGAGGTTGGTCTTCTCCTTCACCCCAGGCACCCCAGGCCCTGCCCCAGTGAGCCCTGCTGCCCTGAGTGAAGAGGTTTTTGACCTCCTGAGATCCATCTCTGTAGAACGATTGACCATTGTGAATGCCATCCAGGGGCTGGCATCCCAGATAAAGCAATGCAATGCATTCCTGGAGGGCATTCACAGTGGATTGGCAGCCCAAGAGAGATCGATTCAGGCTCTGGCCTCCTCTCTGATGGTAGCCATTGTCCCTGTTTCTACCATCCCCCCTTCAACTACCACTTCCCAGTCCCATTCTCCTCAACTCCAACCCATCCCAGGAACACATAGAGACAAGCATGCACACAAGACAAGACCCAAGAATGTCACAAGCAAACACAAGCACCACACTTCATCCCACAAGCAATCACGCAAACACCATACATTTGCAGACCCAACAAGATCCACTGCCTCCACTGTCTCCCCCTCCTCTTCCTCCTCCACCTCCCTCACAGTCACGTCCACACTCACACCTGCATGCACTACATCAACATCCACCACCAGCATCACGACACCAAGCAGCACATACACCTCACAAGCAGACACCTCCACAACATCCATCCACTTGTCCCGTGTGTCCTCTCCCACCATGTCTTCCCCTCCAAAGGACACAATAGCAAGCACTCAGACACCCAAAAGCCATCCACTTCACACATGCACACTGCCCATGCACCTGCATCCAAGTCTAGCAGATGTACAACTCCAACAACCACTCCCTCGACCTCTATTCCCATCCTTCCTCCATCCTCCCGCCCCACCATCCCTAAGAAGCTTTTCCTTGCCCAACTTGACCTCTTCCCTCCCCCGTCCTGCCCATAGAACCAGGGTGCCAACCAGCCAGCCCAGCACCTCAGCCAAACAGTCCACAGGGCCAGTGGAGGCACCGCTTAGTCGTGGAGGCAGGACTGTGAGGTATTCCACTACAGCCAGGAAGGGGAAGGAGCCCACAACACCTATAGCCAGGAAGGGGAAGGAGCCCACAGCACCTACAGCCAGGAAGGGGAAGGTGCCCACACCTCCTGCCAAGGAAGAAATAAAACCCTCAACTCCATCAGAGGATGCACCACTGCCTCCACCTGTGGTCACAGAGCCCTCACAGCCAGCAGAGGCAGGCCAGGAGGCACCATCACCTGTGGCCACAGAGGAGCCCTCACCACCAGCTGAGGCAGTGAGGCTATCAACACCAGCGGAGGACATGTAGGCCACCCACCAGGGACTGCTGCACAAGGGCCCCCCTCCAGAATCAGTGGGCATGTTCCCCAGCTCAGAGACTGTGACCTTGCGCTCCCCAGCACAGAGAAATAGGCATTGTGCCCCCTCAGAACCAGTGGACATGTTCCCTAGCTCACAGACTGTGACCTTGCATTCCCCAACACAGAGAAATGGGCATGGAGCCCCCTCCAGAACCAGTGGGCATGTTCCCCATCTGAGAGTCTGTGACCTTGCACTCCCCAGCACCGAGAAATGGGCACAACCAGTGGGCATGTTCCCCAGCTCAGAGACTGTGACCTTGCACGCCCCAGCACAGAGAAATGGGCATAGAGCCCCCTCCTAAACCACTGGGGAAGATCCAGTATTCGGCTGAGGTGCCCCCCATCCCCCTTGAGGTGCAAAATGATGCCCCTGCAGTGTTCTTTCAGGATGATGTCAGGATACAAGTTGGGCCTTGGACTGTGCCCTGTGGCCTTGTGTGCCCTTATGACTTTGGACCTAGCATTGGCCTTTTTTTAACATTTCTATATATTTGTTTTGTGTGGTGGGTTTTGCTATGCTAATACATTTTCTGTACATCCATACTCTGGTCCTTTGTTTTATTTTGCTGTGTGTCATGTGCCATTGGTTTACGTCTGCAGCTGCTTGTGTGCATTGTGTTTGTGTGTCTGGTGTGTTGTGCGTGTGTGTGTCACTCACTTTCTCCTCCCTCCCTCCCTTGTGTGCTAGGTGGCTGTACTCACTGTCGTCGTCTTCATCGGCATTGGTGTTCCCGGTGGAGCATAACGTAGAAGATCTTCGGGAAGACTTGCAGTGTGGGTTCCATGGCGACATTGTTCTTCCCTGTGTCTCCGATGGTGAGTCCTTTCTCTTCTGAGCTCTGTTTCCGCCAGGCTTTGGATGACGTTGGTGCCGCCCCAGAAAGGTTGGCTGAATTGTGTGTCTTAATGTGGTGGGCGCTACTTTATCTCCCACCTGGTTGTTGGCGTGAGTGTTGTTTCCACCCTAGTGGTTGGTGTGGTACATTGGCTGTCTATGGAAGTTCTCCCCACCATGGTCATAATTTGGCAGCACTTACTGCCAGCCTGTTGGCGGTATTACCACCACTTTATCACTCACTGCCAGGGTCGTAATGAGTCTTAAATCCTTTTTAAAATAGTGAGAACACTGTTAGCGTGAAAAATGACATGGGTTGCATCAAAATAACACTGCACGGGCGAGTGTGCATTGGAAAAGGCCAGCGATGCGCTGATTTCTCACTCACAAGCGAGACCATGCATTGTTCCTCCTCCAGTCAGGTCGCCATGCTTCGTTTTTCCTCTCCGCAAGAGAGCGATGCATCAATGGGAAAGGTACCTCTGGTTTGGGCAGGCTTTGCATTGAGTTTCCGCGCCCAACGATGTTGAGTCGAAATTTGTTCACACTGTGTCAAGAAACTGCACTGTGTGGAGATTGCGTCCGAAACCGCAGCCACTGCGGGTGTTGCGTGTCATTTCCCTAGGTACGTTGGGTAAATCTCCCATCAGCAATGCAAGTGGAGGGACGATTTTAGGCCGCCAGTGCGTCGTTTTCAGACGGGAAACGGATGGTGCGTCGAAAGTTTTCTTGCACGGTTGTCTTTGCGTGGATTTCTATCCTTATCCAGCATCTGCACCTCTCAAGGGCTCAGAGACAGGTTAGGGCACCACTTGGCAGGCAGGACTCTCAGTAGAAAGCCCAAGTGCTGGCAGAGAGAATTCTTTGCTGTCCCTGAGACTTCAACAACAGGAGGCAAGCTCTGTTTCAAGCCCTTGGAGATTCTTCACCAGTGGGAAGTCATACAAAAGTCAGTCTTTGTCCTCTCTTGGGTAAAAGCAGCTCCTGCAGGCCAACCCAGCAAAGCACCGTCACAGGCAAAGAGGCAGTACTCCTCCTCCAGCTTCTCCAGGTTTTCTCTTTGGCAGAGGTTCCTCTTGGTTTCAGAAGTAATCTGATATTCAGGGGGTTGGGGTGCTCCTCTCATATTTCCTTTTTCCTATGAAGTAGGCCTACTTACATACATAGAGAAGTCTCTGTTGTTTTCAAGATCCTGCCTTGCCCATGCCAGGCCCCAGACCCACACTAGGGGTTTCGAAACTGCATTATGTGAGGGCAGGCACAGCCCTTTCAGGTGTAGGTAACCACTCCTCCCCTCCCTTCAGCCCAGATGGCTCATCAGGATATGCAGGCTACACCCCAGCTCCCTTTGTGTCACTGTCTAGAGGAGAGGTGCAAACAGCCCAACTGTCAAACTGACCCAGACAGGGAATCCACAAACAAGAAGAGTCACAGAATGGTTTCAGCAAGAAAATGCCTACTTTCCAAAAGTGGCATTTTCAAACTAACGATCTAAAAACCAACTCCAATAAAATATGTATTTTTAAATTGTGAGTTCAGAGACCCCAAACTCCATATTTCTAACAACTCCCTAAAGGAATCTACACTTTAATCATATTTAAAGGCAGCCCTATGAGAGAGATAGGCCTTGCAACAGTGAAAACAGAACTTGGCAGGATTTCACCTTCAGGACACATAAAACACATTAGATTATGTCCCACCTTAAACATACACTGCACTCTGCCCATGTGGCTACTCAGGGCCTACCTTAAGGGGGTCTTACATGTAAGAAAAGGGAAGGTTTAGGCCTGGCAAGTGGGTACACTTGTCAAGTCGAATTGGCTGTTAAAACTGCACTCACAGACACTGCAATGGCAGGTCTGATCCATGTTTACAGAGCTGCTAATGTGGGTGACACAAGCAGCGCTGCAGGCACACTAGTAGAATTTGATTTGCAGGCCCTGGTACATCTAGTGCACCCTACTAGGGACTTACCAGTAAATCAAATATGCCAATTGTGGATAAGCCAATGTACACATATAATTTATTCTGGGGCCACTTACACTTTAGCACTAGTCAGCAGTGGTAAAGTGTCCAGAACAAACAAAACAGCAAAAACAGAGTCCAACACACAAAAAACAACCTGGGAAGTAGAGGCAAAAGGTTAGGGGAGACCATGTCAATAATTCCAAGTCTATAAATAGGGAACAACAGGGAGGGTGGTGATAGAACTTGGGGTGTTACAGGAGTAAGTCCTGACTGATCTGCCAAACTAGGGAGTGCCGGCTGGAGGATGCATCCAATGGTGAAGATGTAGGTCATTTCTTCTCCGTGGCATTCTCCTCATTCTCCGAGGCACTGGGTCCCTCCATGTCAGTGGTGCCTTGACCAGATGTACCATGGCCAGCTACTTCTCCACTTAGTTGTACCCTGTCTCCTTCGGTTGCCTTGGCTGATACTGCAAATACAAAGAAGAAAATGTCATCACATGTTCCTGATCACACTTTAACATCAGCTCTGAATAGGGAACATTACCATGATGTCAAGTAGGTCCCATTAACAAACTCCACCAAAGTGGCCCCTACATGTTCCACACAATATGCATGCATGCCATCTGAACTGTCAACAGTTGCCCATAGGAAAATTAGTATCTCAGACAACTACAATTGCATGGCTGAAGTTGTGCAATCACAGTAACCATTGAACAAATAGGAGACAACATCACCTTTAATGGGGCACACCTCAGTTACCTTTTGTTATATGCTAATAGGCCAATGCTAACTACATCCCCACAGATCTGACACAAGGACATGCAGAATTTTTTTTGTCACATACAAAATAACACAGCACTGAGAAATGATGCTCGCAGAACATGCCATGTTGCTGACAACAGTACAGTAGCCTGGAGAACATGGAATTACTCTTGTCACACTGGAAATATATCAACCAATCAACCATTCACACTTTACCAAGTTATTTTTGTTCCAGTGGAGTCATGGAGGTAGTACTACATCTTCTCAAATATGCCACACATGTGTCATAGAAGTGTACACTGTAGACATAGGGCCTGATTACGAGTTTGTCGGTCCTGTGACCGCCATGTTGGCGGTGGAGGTCATCACTGCCAACAGACTGGCAGAGAAGACCACTGTATTATGAGTTTGGCAGCCGAAGAAAAAGAAGAATGCCAGTACACCACCACCACGGGCAGGCAGCACAGACCACTGCCGTCTTCTGGAGGCATAAACAGGCTGGCGGAGACCATGGCCCTCATTACAACCCTGACGGTAAATGCTGCTTACCGCCGTGCAGAAGACCGGCGACATATTGCTGCAGCCGTGGAATTCCGCTACAGCTATTAAGACCCACAGCTCGGAATCTGCCATAATCCAGACACCCACACAAGTCCGCCACACCAAAGGTCAGTGATAAACTGGTGATAGCAAAACCTCCACCGTCACGCCAACAGGAATACGCCCACACTATCACAACCCACGAATCCACACGGCGGTCTTTCAACCATGGTATTCCATTGGCGGTACACACCTCCACACTCAAAATGCACACACATTTACAAAAAACACAACCACAACAACATTGGACAATTCAAAATACACATCTGACACACAAATACAGGGATGACATCAGGAAAAGGTGGAATGACCTACGTGGGAAGGTGCGTTCCGTGGTCTCCAGACACCAGATTGTTGTACAGAGGACTTACGGTGGACCCCCACCTCCTCTCCCACAACTAACAATATGGGAGGAGCAGGTCTTGGCAATAATGCATCCTGAGGGCCTCGCAGGAGTAGCAGGAGGACTGGACTCTGGTAAGTCAAATCTTTACGACCTCATCCCCCCCACCCTACCTGCATGCCACCACATACTCCCACCCTCACCCCCATCACTCCAACACCTCACATATGCCCCACTATCACAACCCACCCATCCAAATACCAAGCCCTGCATGCAACACCAAAGCATGGACACCCATCACCAAAGCATATCCACCACAGACACTCACCCAGGCCCCAAACCAAATATCACACAAGGACCAAGACAAGAATGCAAGCACTGGAGTACAGGGTCACTCACTCATTGCACACAATGGCAGACACAGATGCAAAAATCATGCCTTTACACCCCTGCAGGACCCCTACCCAACGTCACCGGACAGGAGGTACCAGACATATCCAGTCCCCCCACAGAAGAGACCCACAGTGATGAGAGTAGCTCTGCACAACTGGATCAAGATGACCAGCCCGGCCCTTCAGTGACCTGGGGACAGTCAGTTCCCCTGACACTGGCACAAGCTACCACAGACACAGGAAACACCAGCACAGCACCCACCCAGCAGGCCCATCCCTCTGTCCCCAGGACACGTCAATCAGCAATGCGTCCACCACTCCAGGGAACCCAGGCAAACCCACCAACCCAAGAAAATCAGGGGGCAGTGGCAGTGGGCACACGGTTCAGTGACAGAGGCTCAGGAAAACAGGGAAGCTGGGAGGACTGCTGTGTGATGGGGGAGGACAGGGCCAGGGAACCCACTCTCCACGAGGCACTCTCCAACATCATGGGAGCTTACCATCATTCCCAGGAGACGATGGCAACGGTACTGGCCAAGTTTCAGGAGACCCAGCAGCTGCAGGAGGAACACTATCTGGGGATCAGGGAGGACCTGAAGTCCATAAACAACACCCTGGTCACCAATGCAGGGGTGCTGCAAGACCTTGTCAACACCAGGAGAGACACTGTGGCACAACAAGGGGCCCCTGACACTAGCCTGGACGATGAACAGGCCTCCACCTCCGCCGGCGCTAGTGGACAGGAGGCACCGCCACAGGAACACGACACCAGCACCCCAATCCCTGCAGATGGAGAACCACCCCGCAAACAGTCCCTGAGATCCAGGAACAAGACTGAGAACATTGCCAAGACCCCCGCCAGGAAATGAGACCCCCCTGAATGTCACCCTTCTGTCCCACTTTGTCACCCTGTCCATCCTGCCATTGCTTCACTTCCTATTCCCCTTTGGACAATGCACCTGTGAAACAAATAGACTGGACTCTGCCATGAACATTCCTCCACCATCCCCCCTGTCCATTTTACAACCCCCCCCCACTTATTTGCACAGAAATAAACACACTTCAATCACAAAACAATCTGGAGTCAGTCTGTGCTTTCACAAACGTGTAATATGGAATATAGCAATGTCAACTTACTTGTGCACATACCGTAGCACAGCTGTATTGCTGGAGGAAATATAGCAGAGGGCACAACGTGGGACCGACATCTGTGAAATGGAAAGGCAAAGTAATAAGTCAGGGTCCATACACTGAGTGAAAATGACAGACTTATGCTAGCTCCAATAATAGTATGAGATATGGGAGGCAGTGACATCTTCTCACCTGTGTCTCACCGGAAGTATTGCATGACTATGTTGTTTCTGTTGTCGATATCCTCTTCTTCTGGATCCTCGTCTTCACTGTCCACAGACTCCAAAGCTGCCACAAGAACATCACCTGGCCAATCCTCCTGCAGAAAAGGCACTCTTGCGGGGGGATACCAGGGCCATATGTGTCCCATCAATGGCACCAATGATGTTGGCGATATGTCCTAGGGCATAGAAGTCACCTTTCACTGTGGGCAAATCCTCCACCTGAGGGAACACGATGTAGCTACACATGTTTTTCAGCAGAGCAGACAACACTCTGGACAACACGTTAGAGAACATTGGCTGGGACATCCCTGATGCAATGGCCACTGTTGTTTGAAAGGAACCACTTGCCAGGAAATGAAGTACTGACAGGACCTGCACTAGAGGGGGCATTCCTGTGGAATGGTGGATAGCTGACATCAGGTCTGGCTCCAACTGGGCACACAGTTCATGGATTGTTGTACGATCAAGTCTGTTGGTGACTATTATGTGACTCTCTTCCATTGTCGACAGGTCCACCAGCGGTCTGTACACCGGAGGATGCCGCCATCTCATCCCCTGCCCCAGCAGACGTGCCCTATGGACGATAACAGCAAGCAGAGAGTCAGCCAACACTGAGGTATCACAAAATGTGACTTGCACACATTTATTAATCCGCAATGTGCCTGTAACCGTGTGTATTCAAGGCCTACATTGGTGTGACGCAGTTAATATTAACGTCATGTGGCCCCCTGAAATGGTGGCTGCCTGACCTGTAAGGTGGGACAAGGGGATCTGAGGTAACTGCGCTGGTGTTGTACACCGTCGCTGTGGGCAGTCGACGACTGCGGTGCAATCCAGCATTGGTTAACAATGGACCCTATGGGTCCGAGGAGCCAATGACGATGTAAGCCGGCGGTGACGGTACACACCGCTGCGGACGTAACTGCCATTTTCTGTCTGTTCCCTCACTTGATACCTGACCTTCAACAGGAGAGGAGCTACACTGCAAGTGCTGCTGTGACCTGTCTCTGGAAGCGACGATGGCTCATGTGTCTGGGGAAAGGGCCCCTGCCTTCACTTTGGAGGAGTTGGAGAAACTAGTGGATGGGGTCCTCCCCCAGTACACACAACTGTACGGTCCTTCAGACAAACAGGTGAGTACACTGTGAGCATGCTGCATGGGCAATGCCTGTTTGGAGTGGTGTGGATGGAAGATAAATGGGGGGGGCTGAGGCCAGCATGTGCGGACGGTGAATGTATGTGCGTCAGGGCATGGGTGGGAACGTGGGCCAATGAGTATGACGGTCCCGATGGGTAATGATTTTCCTTTCCCCCTGTATTATTCCTCTAGGTCAGCGCCCACCAGAAGAAGGCTATTTGGCATGCCATCGCCAAGGATATCCGGACCCTGGGGGTCCACCACAGACGGAGCACCCACTGCCGTAAAAGATGGGAGGACCTGCGCAGCTGGAGCAAGAAGTCGGCGGAGGCCCATCTGGGGATGGCCTCCCAACGTGGGAGGGGTGCCCATCGCACCTTGACCCCCCTCATGTTCCGGATCCTGGTGGTGCGTATCCGGAGCTGGATGGGCGCTTGAGGGCATCACAGCAGCCACAAGGGGGTGAGTACACTCTCATTCAGCTGACTGCGCTCATTATGAGGTGTCTGGGTGGGGGAGGTGGGCAGTGGGTTCCCCTAGGCCTGGGCGATCTTGTTATGCAAGGTCCCTTGTGAGGCAGGCTATGTTGCACCCCAACCCCACTAGTGATTAGTGCCATCTACACCTAGTCAGGCTCCTGTGACTTCCAGGTGTGCAGCAATCGGGCTTAGGCCTTGGGCATGTGATTAATCTAGGAACTATGGGCCATATTTATACTTTTTGACTCAAAACTGCGCCAGCGCAGTTTTGCGTCAATAATGTTACCGCCGGCTAACGCCATTTCGGTGCGCCTTGCAGGCGTCAAATTTATACTTTGACACCCGGCGGCGCAAACCACAGGTGTAAGTCATTTTTTTTTACGCACACCGCAGCATCAAGTCATAAAGCAAAACAATGTTAACGTGGCGGAAATGACTGTGGGTCGATTTACGACACCGCAAACCAGATATGTGCCATTTTTTGACTCAATAGCATCACAATTCCCCGCAAACACAGCCATTTCAGCAGAGGCGAGCCAAAATGGATCTCAGATGCCTGTACAGACCCCAGGAAGATGACAACAGACCAGGAACCAGCCAGGAGGACCCACACAAGACCCAGGACAGTTTGAAGAAGAAAAGAAAGTGTTGCTTCAATGCAGAGGAACAGGAAATTCTGGTGAAAGAGGTGACGGAACACCAGCACCAACTGTTTGTCACCTCGAAGTTGCCAATCAGTAGGAGAGAGGCAATATGACAACAAATTGTTGTCAAGATTAACAGTGTGGAAGAAGTACGCAGAACAGTTATAGAGTACAAGAAACGCTGGCATGACTGCAGGCGCAGGACCAAGGAAAAGATGGCCAGGAACCGGAAGGCAGCACTGCAGACTGGAGGGAGTCCAGCACACCAGGAGGCCCTGGACCACATGGAGGAGATGGTTGCAGCAGTCATCCCTGAGGAGATTGTCACAGGGATTCAAGGATAGGACAGCGCAGACTACCAGGAGACAACACATGCAGGGTAAGTTGCCATGGGAAACTAAAATGCACAAATGTCAACTGTAAGCATGGGGGGGGTTATCGACACAAAATGCATGGAAGCCATGATAGACATGGAGTGGCATGGGTAAAGGGGTATAGCATGGGGGCATGGCCTGTATAGAGAGAAGCTGGGGAACACCATAACACAACACCAACAACAGTCCCAAGGGGGAATGCTGCCATGCCAACGATGCAGCAAAGGTAAAGCCACGCCAGGAGGGAGGGGCACAACGTCAAACTGACATCCCGCCACACGTCAGCCACTATACCCCCTACATTAACTAGGACCCAATTAACAACCTCTAGCCATACCGACAACTGGAATGTAACAGTGACAACAGTTGCCACTACCGCCTCCACTCTGTGTGCAGCTCAAGTAGCCAATGGCAGTAACGTCCCCATGGATCATACACACCTAAATTAGTGGGTTGAGGATGAAAACTTTAACAATCCCCTGAAACAAGAAAATGTTCCAGTCCTGTCAAATGTGAATGCCCATAGTTGCTGCAAACATCAGCCAATGTCATCAACATTAGGAGGTACACAGCACTAAGGTCACAGCCATGCTGCATATGCCAGGGTCTATCCTTTGGCTGGATCACAATGCAACATCTCAAATGTCATACTGCTCATACAACAGCATTGAGGGGGAGGACACATGTAACTGGTCACTGACATACACCTGCACAGTCAGAGGAGGAAGTAGGACACTGCTACGACTATCAGGGCAATCCAATCTCCACACATTCCCCAACATCAGCTGTACACATTACCAATGCTAACATCCATATCGTGCCATAACACTGTAATGCATAGTATACGCTACATTTCAACTACATATAAGTGGATGTGAAAGATCAGAGACTGGGGCATGTCCAGATTGTTAAGTGTGCTGCTAGTGCCCTCAGAGCACCCACAGCCAGTGAAAGGCCTCACCATGAGAATGGATGTAGACGGAGGGTTGAGTAGGACAAGAAGGTGGCAAATCACTATTTGGCCTAAACCAACACTAGAGAAGATGATGCCAACAACTCTAATAACTTACCACAATACATGTGACATGCAGGTGGGGCATAGGCCTGGGAGAATGCACATCTGACAGACTGGAGCAATAAACAGGAAACAATATCACAATGTGAAATCATCATAAGGCAGGCATGTCACATAACCAATGCCACAACACAGACACACTAATTTTACCCTATTTCATTGCAGAGGATGATAGATCTCCTGCAGATATGCCTGTCCAGGACTACCCTGATGACATGGATGACGAGCTGACAAACATCAGCCACCGGACCCTCCAAGATGTCCTTGGAACCCTCCAGACCCCACCTTCTGTCACAAGGAGGAGCGCAGAACAAGAAGCCATCACAGAGGACCCACCCACCACCCCAATTGTAAGACCTGCCAGCTCCAATACAGCTGAGGACTCAGATGACAAAGGCACCAGCTTTGAGAGAACTGTAGTCGGAGTACAGCGGGAGCTGGCCAAGGTGGTGCGGGTGAGGATGCAAACTATGGCAGCCAGCCTAGAGGGGGTGCTTTTGTGCATGATGTCAACTGAAGAACAGGCAGCAGCTATGCAAGGGCGAACAACTATCTTGCAGGAACTTGAAAAAAGACTGAAGGAAATCAGCATAGCTGTAATACAGTTGACCCAACACCTACAACAGCAATCCTGTCAACGCGTGAACGAATGCAACATTGAACCCCTCAGAGCCGACCTGGCTGCCTACCATCGTGATGTGGCTGCTATTATCAAGAACCAGCAGATCCTCCTTGCATAAGTACTGCCCTTAAGATCTTCACAGGTAGCAGCGACCGGGATGTCTGACTCCACGTCTTCTAACACTGAGGTGTGTGTTGTCCCTTCACAACCACCACCACCAAGGACAGAGGAGGCAACACACACATCAGAAGAAGAAGACATGGAACAGATCACTTTCACATGGAAAAGTATCCGGAAGCACTAGTCCCTGCCACATGGCCAACTATTACCACAGTCCAACACTTTGTAACATGCCAGTCTTAAAACAACTGTACTCAATGACTGTTCTGCAAACCACTGTATATCTTGTCAGCCTGCCCTGTGCTTGCCTCTCACTTACTCATTGGCAAATCCTGTCCCTCTGCACTGTGTGACACATCACCCCAGCATTTCAAATGCATTTTCCTGTAGCACTTGTGTAGGATCACAATGGAAGATGTCACTATAATGGACTCACAATCATGGACAATGTAAATATAGCACTACAGCACTTTTCAATAAATAGCACTTACACAACCAATTTGTCTCTGTGTAATGTGACACATCAACCGTGCAGTAGATAACTGAAATTTGCCTCCTGTCAAATTACATAGCTTGTCAATATAACTGTCCTGAAATTATGTAGTATGCTAACTATGCACAGTGGCCTGGATTGCACCATACTCTGCCCTTCCCCTTCCTGAGGGAAATATCTGAGGAAAAGAGAAACCATACACCATATTGCTGTGTCGGACAGAATAATGCTTCCTCAAGGTATATCTAAGCCATTAATTAGTGGCAGCAAAATG
The DNA here is from genome assembly GCF_031143425.1 of Pleurodeles waltl. NCBI lineage: Eukaryota > Metazoa > Chordata > Amphibia > Caudata > Salamandridae > Pleurodeles > Pleurodeles waltl. Next base: position 1,344,854,926 of record NC_090445.1, read on the forward strand.
TTGCCACCATGCAATACTAACACATATAACATTGCCCACAAATCTAGGCAAACAGTCAACAAACTGCATGATTGAAGGTGTCTGAGTTTACATCCAAATAAGTAATCATGCTGAACAGTGTCATGAACACGATACTACAAGAGCGCTTACTACCACTCAGATAATAAGGGTTTCCTTGAACATCACACTGCAGTCAGACATAACACAGTGCCCCCAATCATAAATCTGGAAGCACTGTATGTGACATTGAAAACATACTTAATGAAATAAACACGTTGGGATCCATAGTAACTTTGATTGGTGGTTGCAATGAATGGTCAAATCTTTGCAAGATAGCTCTGGGGTAGCTGTCAATCTTACAGCTCAGTTGGGATTTGTTCGTAGCATAGGAACAAATGTAATACAAAAAAAACATGTACACTTATGCCAAGGCCCTGATCTACAAGCATTTCACACATACTGTAAAGGGTTCACTGCATATTTATTAAACGGTAATAATGGAAGAGAAAACTCGGGAAAAAGTCTTACCTACCCTAATCTACCCTAACTACTCATAACCCACAACTGTCCCTAACTAACCTAAGCTAAACTTATTACAAGTAACGAAACATTCTAAACATCAACCCCCGACCCCTCTTATGAGATGGGACACATGGTGGATAACAGATATTAACCTAAACACATACTATCCTATCCTAAACAAATATATATTTGCCTATACTAACCTAACACTAAGCCCCCTAAACCCACAAAGTATAAGAATAAGGAAAGAGGAGGGAGGGGAGGGAATCATGTCCATCAAAAAAGTCTAGAGGTTGGCCCTCCGGAGGGTCCGCTTCATGGACCGCATACGCCTGTTGATATGGCGAACATCCCGCCGCAGGTGACTCATTTTCCTGAGGACACGGTACATTTTGCGCTGCATGTCCACAAAAGCAGCAGGGTCAGTTGTTGCAGCTGGGGTGGTCTGTGTACCAGCTGAGGACGTGTGTGGCCATGTATGGTCAGTGCCTGTGGGCTGCCCTGAAGGTGGTCCACTGCTAGGGCCTGGAGCACTTGCAGATGTTGTTGGCACAACGGTTCCAGCTGTGGGTGGTGCCACCTGGGTGGTAGTGGTGGTGGTGCTGGTGGTGGCTGTGGTGGGCAAAGAAGGGCCATCCTGTGGGAAGACTCTCCAGGCTCCAGAGGCCCATTTGGTCCTGTATCTTCGGGCTATCCTTCTGTAGCCTGACTCTACCAGCAGGATATGCTGGTACCGCATTGCCCGCCTCTGGAATTTACGCACCTGAATTGGTGTCATATTAGCAGCTGTGAAGACAAATGAAAAAACTTACATTAGGAACTGAATTGTGTGAAATGGCACAAGAAGTAAATCAGACAGTATATCTACTGTACTTGTAACAGCTCCTATCATCATACAGATCATTGAATGTCCCTGAGGAAGTACATGTCAGGTCAGCCTACAAAGGTCAAATCACACATAGCATATCCAAACCCTACAGGATGGGTAACAACTGGCATGATTTTGGCATCAGAGTTCTGCCAGTTTTCAGCTAACAATCATGCTGCACATCCTCAGCCAATGCCAGGGCTACAAATGTCAGTGTACGGGATGGAAATCTTGGGCCACATGATCTGCAAGTTGTAAATGGACTTGCTAGTATAGTACTCATGTGCTAAACCTGAGTGTGTATACTAGGTTCAGACCAAAGATTCACTGATTTACATGTCTGTGTAACATACTTGTATCATCAGTCCTAAGTACACTATTCACAAATCCATGCCTGTGTTTGAGGGTGGGGGGTGGAGAAACAACTAACCATTTCCAACAACATAGACACCCAGGAAGCTTATGAAAGCTGGACATGTGTTTGGCTCAATACACACACCACAGGTAAGGAGTATCTGCAAATAGGAGACAGCAAACCCTTGACCAATTCCAGCGCCACACATGTCTTGAAATGCAGACCTTTGTCCACATCATATACTTCCAGTAATCCATGACTTACAACTAACACAGAGTTGCAAGAACACCCATGGCCATGAGTTGCATGCACACCTAGGCCATTGCACTCGAAGTGCCACATACTGTTAGCACTACATGTGGAGCTGCATGCTGCTAGGAAGTTCAACCTACAGTTTCATCAGTACATTAGTGAATAGTGAAGCACAAGTCTGCGGGTAAGCATTTTGCAGCCCCATTCTTTGAGAAGGTGGGTCTGACAGGCTGACTAATTCTGAGATTAGGTCCATTGCGACTCTTGCTGATAGAAGTGTTATCCACATGACTCATCCCAATTCACATTGCGGGCCTACAGGAATGACCTAGAATCCCTAAATAAGACAATAGGATAAGCATTGGCCAACTCCAAAATGCTGAGAAAATGAAATCCCACTCATGGAGCAAGACAAATGATGGACCAGCACATCATACCTTGCTATTTGTTCAACACACAGGAGTCCATCACACATCACCAGCAAACACAACACATAACAGACATATCAACACTTACTGGAGTTGTGGGGGTCCTCGAATGAAGCCACCTTGCCCACAGTGTAGGGTGCGGGTCCACCTCTAAGGCATGGAAGGAAGAAATGTGCTCAAATTCTGTGCACTGACCAACAATTCCAAAGACAAAAACTATGTGTAAGATGACATAAGTAAGTAAATCCACTTAGACATGATGATACTGCATCCGAAATAGCATGGCTAACTTTTACATACCATTCGTCTCTTCTGAAATTTACACACATATCTGCACACATGCAGTGGCCCTAACTATCATATGGTGGCAAACATACTCCTTCATTAGTGAGCAGACATATTAATGGAGTATATTCATCTCATCATGTGCATCCAAGAGAGACATCCAAAGCCAGTTTCCTTGAGGAGTGCATTACCAGTCAAACAGCCATTGTGGCCATGACAAATGTATGACACATAGGTACAATGTACCGAGGGGCAGGGACATTTGTAAACCCTCATGTTGTTACAGTTTCTTCATTTGATGTGGCCCAGCTATGATGAGTTGCACCAACCATAGATTTATGAACACATGTGCATACATTTGGCCTGCCATCCCTAAACGAAAGGTGGAACACCAAACACCAAATACCAGTGTAAGATGTTAGCTGAGGGCACCTTGCACTTTTTCCCTGTGTCTCCAAACCCAGATCTGACATGTATCTAAAATGATGAAGGACCACAATAATCCCTAACATTCATAGAACGTCCGTGAATGTTTTCCTTACACACTCACCAGACACACATGAGACATATGTCTCAGCCACATTGCTATCAACAATTGACGTGAAGCCTGCACTCATTTTCTGCATCATGTAGTGTTTCTAAAGTCAGTCTAGCTGTTGCATCAACAAAGGTTGGTAATGTTTTGGAAAATCTATACCTCACTGGCAAATGTGACCTATATATTCATAATTGGCTCCTAATTTATGTTGCTGTCTGACACAAAGGCGGCACCAACTTACATTAAGTAAAATTATTCAGTAAGTTTGCAGAGCACTTGCTTCCTGACAGCAAGCAATTGTGGTCCTTAACATAGTCCATCAATGACCCTCTATGTTTCCAAAGCATTCCACACACTCAACAACATATCAGGCAGATATTGTACAAATCATCTGATGTCACTACAGAGATTTTACATAATTTGTACTCACCAACAGGGCCACCAATCACTATTCCCAGGTGGTCCAGCAGATCTTGCTCCGTGGAGATGAGGTCAGCCCAGCGGTGATTCAGCTGGTGGTCATTCCTCTGGCTCCGATACACACGTTGCAAGTGATGCAGGACCTTTCCCCACCGGATTCTACATGCCTCGTGTGATCCCCCTGTATCACCCGCCCCCCGCCTCAATCATAAGTGGGAGGAAATAGCACACCAGCCATATGAACGCCCCAAGCTCCTCCTCACCCATCTTGCCAAGACGTGGCCTACCCAACATCTTAGCACAGAAAAAGGGGAATAGGGGATAGAGAAGAACAAAGGAGAATAGGGGGAAAGTAGAATAAGAAAAAAGTAAGACTCCCACAAACAACAAAGACAACACAATACTGGACAATAGTACACAATAAACACTCAGACAGTATACAACAACAATTTTAATTCACAAACAAACAAGTAATGGACCACACAGGAGACAAAAGCACAATTTCACTGGACAAAACTCAGAACACAGTCACACAGTCTAGAAGAATCACAGACTGCAAAGTGAATGTGAAAGTACCCCCACTGCACATAATCTGTAAACAGGATATCCTATTACATCACTTCCTGCATAAAATGGCCACCGTTTTTATTGTTATGCGTCATAATTTTTGATGCATACAGTATATGCGTCATTTTTTTCGACGCACAGGAGTAAAAATTAAGCTGCATCCATAGATTTGGAAATAGTCTAACACTTAACCAATTTTAAGGGCATAATGCATAGTTTTTTGGGCACAAGCGTAATTTTTTGACGCTTGTGCGTAATTTTTTGATGCTTGTGCATCAGAATTTCAGGGCATTAACTGGGTTTGGGTAATTTTGCCATTTTAATGTAATGTTACATTTGTGACACAACTGAGATAGGCTGATTGCACCCACTTTGGTGTTGACGGTGTATGGTCACATGTGAGACATCATACTGCTGCGGACCATGATCCGCTACTTCCTTAACAGGATTTTGACTCTTGGCTGCCTCACTAGATGGCCATATGTGTGGCCTACATATATGTATTGCACAAATTGGGCATGTTTGGCGCCAGGAGAGGATAGCAAGGTGTCACACATAAGTACAATACCTCAATGCCTATGGCTCAATGTGTGTGCATTGGCTACTAATGTAGTTGTCGACCCAGTTTGTGTGCATCACAAGATGCATTATTGAAAATATGCTTGTATGAATGGGAAGTCAATGTGTCCAAACCTTAGATGCAAGTCAGTGTGGAAATGAGAGAGGACATGTGCTAGTCATACATGTAGCAACATCTGTTGTGTGCACTTCCAAGATTTTGGGTAACGTAGACACCACAAATGACAAAGCATGCACCGGATAGATGGCAGATGCTTGTTCATGTCAATGGTCTAAAAGATGCCCATCCCATGTCCTAGAAATTTAGTAACTGCTTCCTAGTCACTTGTTGGTGAACCCACTGTGAGTCTGGCACATGTACAGACTAAGTGGGTACCATGTTCTTGGCACCGACAGCCAAAGGTGATCCACAACTGTTATATCACGCCACAGTTGTGGTCACATGACTGAGCCACAACTCTCCTGTGGCAGTGGTGGACCAGCAGATGAGGCAGCACGTGGCCACATATTTCCAGTGATCAATTGCACAGAGGTGTCTGGTTCATGTCTGTGGTCCAATGTTGATCCTGTATATTTTTAGGGGTCTATGTTGTCACAGTTACATCCAGGTCTCATCATGGGTCAGTGGCGGCTATTCCTGTATCTAGTGAGTATCCTTCGGAGATCAATGGAAGTAAAGTTAATGAGGACATGAGAACCCACATGGGGATGGTCCCACCCTGTCACTAAAGACGCGTTAGGAGACTGTCAACAGGGCAACCTTGGTGTGCTGAGTGAGATCATATCTCAGGAGTCATGTTCCGGCAGGGGTCATTACAACATGTGAACACAGGTTGGCCTGTAAAGTTCCCACTGCATCTGGGAACATCATAGCCTCTGTGTTGATTAATCTTGCAGCTATTCAGCACGCACAGCCTATCAATATGTTGTGAGCAATGAGATTCAGCGTGTGAACTGTCAGGGTCCTAACATGTGTGGACTTTTCATGCACATTATCAGAGGTAGCTGGTTCTGCTGGAGGCACCATACCCAATCCCTGCATACGGCCATGGTACACTGTCACACTTTGTCGTTCATGCATACATGAGACCCAGACAAGGGATAGGCCATGATTTTGGTATTCAAAGACAATTTTACTAATATGGTACAATTAAAAAGAAGATGATGCTATACAATGTATTTGGGTATGCATTGAGGAAGCACAAGACAAAATACCCCCTGAGGAATGTGAGGTTTGGTAACGCAAGTGTGGTACATATGTAGCCACAAGGAACCTTTAGGGTAACACACAGACAGGTGCCATGTCAGGCTGACAGGATGCAGGTTCAATAAGGATCCAGCAATTTCACAAGGTACATACTCAGTGGTCTGACTAACACTGTTCGGAGGTAGAACAAGACAGTTGACATGGGAAACCGTGTTTGTCCTGTGTTTTTGAAGGTGACACATAAACCCAAGGGCTGTGTTACACGGCTTAATTACTAGCAATGCATAACAGTGTATTTGACAAAATGCCAACTTCTATGCTGTTCCAAGCATCTGCAGGGGCAGTGCATGTTCAAATGGGTGGTGTGCATGGAGGTGATCACAGGTGTGTGCTGCATCAGTTTATCACAAGTCCTGTAGGTGAGGTTCCAGTTCAAATGGCCAACAGTACCTTTCACACGGGAAGCAATCTACAGGTGATAACTTAGAAAGCTTATAAACTACAAACCAGTATATTAATTGACATGACGTCCATGCAGTCAGATGTACTATGACAATGGCATACCATAGGAAAGGGTGTAGCACACTGGATTACTATTGTTAGTCTGTGTGTGTAGAGGAGGGAATATCGGGGTACACATATTACCATTCCAGGGACCTCTTCAGACAGGTGGGTTGAGACCAGGAGCAAGAGTGTGTCAGGAGTAATGAAATGGGCTGACATGTACATGGAATGTCATGTGCGCAATGCTTGTCATAGGTATGGCACTTGTGCTGTCTCTGTTCTGTTTCTAGGGAACTCTAGTCACAGATTGTCCTTGCAAAGATAGGTGCTGCACGACTTACTGCTGTCAAGGGTCTGGACATACATTCCTGTTAACAATGCAATAGCCCAACCACTGTCTCATGTATGAGGCATTTTTTTCCCGTATAGACTGATGGTGTCTTTGTTGTGTGCCATATGCTGCAATGAAACATGTTGCCAACATGTATGTGTGAAATAAGTGTGGTCCTCTGCTATTGCTCTTCAAAGGTGAAATGTAAAAGATATATGTCATTTACAGTGTGTGTGTATGTGACTGTTGTATAATACGCATCACAATTGCTCAGGAAATTTCTGTGTCATGATCAGTATATCAGCAATGCTCCATGAGGCTACACTCTTATTCTGATAGTTAGAGATAAATGTGAGCACAAATGATTAGCCATTCCATGATATGGTGATTATTATCGGTGTTTATTTACATTAGTTAATACAGTGGTGATGGTCAGTTGTTTAAAAAAAAAAAAATCACAATATGTTGGCGCCTACGCAATCCAGCAGCTGTGTTTTGTTGTTCCCCCTCATGTTGCAGGCCACCATCCTCCTCTTCCTCCTCTTCAGGCATTTGTGGCTCTGGTTCTAAGAGGGGAATGTTCCATCGTATGCAAATGTTGTGCAGGATGGCACATGTTAGAATGATCTTACAGACCATTTCTGGTGAATCTAGGAAGCTGCCACCAGTGATGTCGAGGCACCTGAATCTCGACTTGAGGATGCCGAAGGTCCTCTCAACTATGGTGCGTGTCCTCCTATGTGCCTCATGGGAAGCACACTCTGCTGCAGTGCTTTGGTTGTCAAATGGTGTCATAATCCATGGCTGGATCCCATACCCCTGATCAGCTGAAAAAGAAAATGAATGGGATCATGTTGATGTAGCTTGCCCCATTAATATCACCTTGCATGGCAGTAGTTGTCTTGTGTTGTCTGTGACTCTTTTGTATTATTGTGTTCCTTCCTAGGCTTGTAGGATGTGCCATCTGCATTGTGTTGTTTCCTTGGCTGAAAAAGTGTTTGCCTGCTGACCGGTTGTCAGCAGTATGTTTGGGTATTTGCAGTACAGTGTGCACTCCCTAGTATTGTGACTTGTGATAAAGGTGTCCCTGTGTCTTCAATGGGGGTGATATAATAGTTCCATACATAGATTAATTTTGACAGTGGTGGTAACACGTTAGCATCTATGTACGCTGGACATCCCATACCTTTAGACTTATGCAATGGATTAATTTAAACATCAGTGAGACGCTTACATTTTGCAAGGTGACAATTAGCCAAACCTCTCCATACGTTGTGATCATTGACGTCTTAACATTTGACTGTACACTAATTTCAGATGTGTGACAGGTTCACTGTAGACCTATCAAACATGGCTAGTGATGTCACGACCTCTGTGTGTTCCTGTCGACATGTTACTGTCGTGGGGTATTTGTTGTGTGTCCTAGAGGGTTGCTGTGAAGTGTGTATATAAGTAGGTTTTTGTACTTACCAACAAGTAGTCCATTGCCATATCGTCCATCCTGGAAGTGTTGATTGATGGTAGAGTGACAGAAGATGAATGAGTCATGTACACTCCCAGGATATTTTTCCACAATGTTGGTGATCAATCTTTGGTGATCCATAATGGCCTGCACATTGATGGAGTGTGTGTGCTTCCTGTTGCGGTAGAGGTGTTCAGTTGCAGCAGGTGGCGCAAGGCATACATGTGTGCAGTCGATGGCACCAAGGACGTGTGGGAATCCATTAATGAGGTAAAACCCCTGTTTTGTCTCCTGCTGCTTCTGCAGTGTGTTTGGTAAGCAGATGTGGCGGGTGTGAGTCCAATGATGGCATCCAGTACTTTGGGCAAGAAGGCAAAGAATGATGGCTGTGATATTCCGGCAACCAGGGCGCCAGTGCTTTGAAAGGAGCCACTTGCCAACATGTGAAGTACAGCTAGCAGCTTGGTTTCTGTTGGGATGGTGCAGGGTGTCAGCAAGGTGGGTGCCAACTGTGGCTCTATGTTGCACAGCAGCTGCTTAATGGCCTTCCAGTTCAACCTGTACCTCTGGATGATGTCATGTTCCCTGAGGCGATGAAGGGTTGTTCTGGTGCGGAATATCCTCTCCTGCCTTCTGCGCTGCCTTTGGGGTCCCTGCTGGTGTTGTGGTAGCTGCTGTTGTTGTAGCTGGGCTCTGCGTCTGCATGCACGCTGGATGAGAAGCACCTCCATGTCTCCCTTTTGTTGCTCTGCTGTTGCTTATGTGTGTTCTGATTAAATACAGGTGTGTTTGCCCCATTTTAACCCCTTCCCTGACCCAGGAGTTATTTTTTGACGCAAATCGGGCTGTGTGTCATTTTCCGCCTCCGCCTCCCGGCCGTGCGGCATTTTTGCCCGGAAGCATAAATACAACAAACTGGCGTTAAAGTCATTTTTTGGATGGGAACGTCAACCATGCATTTGATTAACGCAAGGCGGTTTCCCGCATCCAGAAAATGACGCACACGGCAGGATTTTGACATCCGCAGGCGTCAAAGTTTAAATATGGAGCAAGTTTTGCGCCAAATGTGCGTCAAAAAGTTTGATGCACATTTGGCACAGACAGAGTATAAATATGCCCCTATAAGTGCATGGCGTAGTGCAGAGGGCTGCTGTGTCTGTTGTGTCCGACAACGGTAGTTGTGTTGCCTGCACTGAACATGTCTTTCTCCTGTCTCCCCCCCCCTTTTTTTGGTCTCCCTGTTCTTGTGTGCATTAGCATCATCAGTCGGAGGAGCATTGGCAGCAGAGCAGGAGGGATCTGCATCCCTCTTGGCCCTGGAGGGCAAAACAACAGAGTCTGAAGCCACCAGTGGGACAGAGGGCGATGGGAGCTCCACGCGGGGACAGGAGCAGAGACCAGCGACTTCTCCTCTGAGGGGAGCTCCCTTGTGGTGGCGGGCACCTCTGTGCCCACCGCATCAACAGGTACAGCCGCCACACCCCCTACCAGCACCGCCCTCCCAGCAGCCCCTCAGCATGTGTCCCTTGCCCGCTCACCCAGGAGGGTGGGCATCTCCTTCGCCCCAGGCACCTCAGGCCCTGCCCCAGTCAGCCCTGCTGCCCTCAGTGAGGAGGCTATTGACCTCCTGAGATCCATCACTGTTGGGCAGTCTACCATTCTGAATGCCATCCAGGGTGTTGAGAGGCATTTGCAACAAACAAATGCATACCTGGAGGGCATTCATTCTGGCCAGGCAGCCAAACAGAGAGCATTTCAGGCTCTGGCCTCAGCACTGATGGCAGCCATTGTCCCTGTCTCCAGCCTCCCCCCTCCAACTTCCTCCACCCAGATCCAATCCTGTGTACCTCAGCCTATCCCAAGCACACCATTAGACCAGCATGCACACACATCAACACACAAGAGTGAATCAGGCAAACAAAAGCACCACACATCTCACAGGCACTCACACAAGCATCATACCCATGCACACATACCAACATCCACTGCCTCCTCTGTGTCCCCCTCCTCCCTCCCAGTCTCCTCTCCACTCACACCAGCATGCACTACATCCTCAGCCACTACCTCCATCACCAGCATGCCCATCACCACACACTGCTCACGTGCACTCACCAGCCCCCTACTATTCACACATCCCCAGTGTCCTCTACCAGTGTGTCTGTGAGCCCTCCTCCCAAAGTACACAAACGCAGGAACACACCCACCCAACAGCCATCCACCTCACAACAGCCTCCAGCCAATTCACTTTCACCCAAATTCAACAGATATACACCTCCTACAACCACTACCTCCACCTCCACTCCCAAACCCCCTCCATCTACCCGTCCCAGTGTGTCTAAAAAGGTTTTCCTGGCTAACATTGACCTCTTCCCTACACCCCCCGTCCTTCCCCTAGGGCCAGGCTTTCCAGGTCCCAGCCCAGCACCTCAGCCACCACATCCCAGGCACAGTGGTGCCAGCAACTGCGGGGTCATGGAGTGCACCAACCATCAGGGCTGCCAGTGTGCAAGGACATTCCGCCACCTGCCAAGGTGAAAAAGGTGCCCACATCCCAGAGGGAGAAGCCGAAAACACCTGCCACCAAGGGGTCAGGGTAAACGAAAGGGGATAGTGGCAAGACAGCTGCAACACCAACAAAGGTGGGGAAGGGACAAAAACTGAAGGGCAGGTCAGGAGAGGGCATGGTGGCACTGACTGAGGGACCAGTGTCACAATTTCTGTCCACGTCGACGCCAACCTGTACGGCGGAGAATACTGCCACCTGCACTGCCACCTGCACCGCCACCTGCACCGCCACAGACCCCGCCGCCAGCACCGCCGCCACAGACCCCACAGCCAGCACCGCTGCCACAGACCCCGCAGCCAGCACCGTCGCCACAGACTCCGCAGCCAGCACCGCCGCCACAAACCCCCGTAGCCAGCACCGCCGCCACAGACCCCGCAGCCAGCACCACCGCCACAGACCCCGCAGCAAGCACCGCCGTGACTGACACTGCTGCAAGCACGGCCAGCGGCCCCGCGATGTCCTCAGACAGTGGCACCACTACAGACATAGCTACCATCCCCAGTGGTCAGTCATCCGAGGCTGGTGGTGAGTTTCAGGACCCTGAGCAGCTTCCATGAAGCATCACTGTCATCACAGTTGTCACCTGCATATGGAATGCGAAGCCACAGCATTGTGGGGTATGTCTCTGCCTCCATGACGTATCATGCTACCTGTACCTCGGCAATCTCATGGCACACACACCCAGGCGAGTGTATTCTTCCGGCCACACTGCACGTGGAGCACTCTGGGCACGAAGCCCCCCCTCCAGAACAAGTGGAGTATCACATCCACTACCTCAGTCCTTGGCAGGATGAAGCACTCTGGGCACCGTGCCCCCTCCAACACCAGTGGAGAAAGGCATCCACTACCTCAGTCCATGGCAGGATGAAGCACTCTGGGCACCAAGCCCCCTCCAGGACCAGTGGAGAAAGGCATCCACTATCTCAGTCCTTGGCAGGATGAAGCACTCTGGGCACCAAGCCCCCTCCAAAACCAGTGGAGAAAGGCATCCACTACCTCAGTCCTTGGCAGGATGAAGCACTCTGGGCACCAAGCCCCCTCCAGAACCAGTGGAGAAAGGCATCCACTACCTTAGTCCTTGGCAGGATGAAGCACTCTGGGCACCAAGCCCCCTCCAGAACCAGTGGAGAAAGGCACCCACTACCTCAGTCCTTGGCAGGATGAAGCACTCTGGGCACCAATCCCCCTCCAGAACCAGTGGAGACTCTTATCCACTTGAGAGACTGTGGCTTTGCAATCCCCAGGATAAAGCAGTGGGCAAACCACCCACTTGAGAGACTGCGGCTTTGCACTCCACAGGATAAAGCAGTGGGCAATCCACCCACTGGAAAGACTTGAGAGACTGTGGCTTTGCACTCCCCAAGATAAAGCAGTGGGCAAACCACCCACTGGAAAGACTTGAGAGACAATGGCTTTGTACTCCCCAGGATAAAGCAGTGGGCAAACCACCCACTGGAAAGACTTGAGAGACTGTGGCTTTGCAATCCCCAGGACCAAACTGTGGGCATGGAGCCCCCTCGTGGAGCAGTGGCGTCATGCGTTCATCAGGCTGAGTTGCCCCCCTCTCCATTCCCCTGAGGTGCCTGTATATTTTCTATGTGATGCCCCTCCAGTGTTCTCTCCATTTGGAGTCAGATATCTAGTGTAGGCCTCGCCCTTGCATTTTGGGCCCAGTGGTCCACAGACAATGATTGGTGCACTATCCGGACTTGTGTAGTTGGTGTACATTATTGTATGTACTGGATTTTGCATTTTGATAAATATATTTCGCATGATTACATTCGTTCAAATCATTTCCTTTTATCCTTGCGTTCTTCCAGGGGGGTGGGGGGGTGTATATGTAATGTTGCAGCACGTATTTCTGTGTATGCTGTTGTGGGTGAGGGTGGGGGTGTTGCGTGTTGCATGTGTGTGTCACTCTCTTTTCCCTCCCCCCTACCCTGTGTTGTAGGTGCAGTACTCACCGTGGTCATCGCCGCCATCGTTGGAGCTCCTGATAGAGGAGCAGGAAGACCACTGCTGGCAGTATCTGCAATTCGGGCTCCATGGCTTCCCGGTTCCTCGTTGGGTGTGGAGAGAAGAGTGTTTTCCCTTCTGTGTACTGTTTCCGCCGTGTTTTTATTCATGTTGGTTCCGCCCGGAAAAGGTGGCGGATAGGCCTGTTGTGATAGGGTGGGCGTTACACTGTCTCCCGCCTGTCTGTTGGCGGTGTCCGCCGCGCTGTTTGTTTGTACCGCCTTGGCGGTCGGAGTGTTAAAGTGGCTGTCTATGTTGGCGGTTTCCACGGTCGTAATCCCATTTATTTTTTCCACCGGCCTGTTGGCAGGATTGCCGCCACTTTAACACCGACCGCCAGGGTTGTAATGAGGGCCCATGTGTCCTCCAGACCTATTAGGAGATTGCACACCACCAATGTGACCGCCATGGTCCAACCACCACATACCAAAAGGTGGAAACGAGCAGTTCAAAGAAAGACACTCACCTGCAGACAGCAATACACGTCCGGAGTCACCATGGAGCCATTCCTAAATGTCATGCCACTGCTCTTGCTTGCCGATAGACAAGAAGTAGAACGCCAACGTGGACGACACCAACCGTAAGTACATACATCTACCTGTATTAACAACATGTAGAAAAAATGATTACCACTACCAAACACATTATGAGGGAGATGCAAAGGCCAGCAGCTAAACCTATCTGTCCAGACACTCACACTCACATACTGCAACTCAAACACACACACACACATACACAACACGCACATTTCAGCCAGAACACACACACTTTTCATCCACCATGACTCTTAATACGGCATCCGTAGTAGGGGATGTTTCTGTGGTGACATGGTGGTGGTTAAGAAGTGATGAAGAAAATAATTTGTATGTGCTGTTTGATCAGGTGTTCAGGGGGTAACTAGTGTGATGATTTGCAAATATGTGTGTTGAGGGTGTTGTGAGGATGTTTGATATGTGGCTTGTGTGAGATGGTGGGATGCCTAATCTTTGGTATGGTGTGCTCTGATGTTGCTCTGGCTTGTGTTTAGCGTGCTAGATGCAAAGTACTGCAGTGGATATAAGGTTGTGGTTAATAGTATGGTTGGTAGGTGTGTCTACTGTGTGTATGAGCGTCAGCTGTGTTGTGTTCAATTCTATCCAATGTGGTGATGTGGATTACTGTGGGGAGCAGCAACCACCACGATTTGCACCGCCATTGGAAGACTGCCATGGTAAGACCACCAGGATGATTTTCAACTTCTAAAAGGTTTGTGATTGATTGTCGGGCTGGCTGGTGCCCCCTCTTTCCCACCCACCAGAGTACTAGCGGTGTCAGGATTTTGGCTGTCTTTTGGTGGGCCTGGCTGTGTAACTCTTAATATGGCAGTCTGTATGACCACCAACCTCGTAATGAGCCCCACAATATACAAATTGACAAGGAGATATGTTCCTAACTAGACATCATTAGTACTTTGTTTGTTGGGCTACCCAGAGATTTGCAAATACACGTAGAAGGCTCTAATCATATTGCCCAGTGGAAAGCTATATCACTGTCTCCATTTTGGTCCTGTATACCCAGATGTCTGTTGATAAATGGTTCTACCCAACCACATGTGATTCTAACGTAACTGCAAGTCACTCTTTGATGCATGTCATCAGTAATTTTACAAACTTTCCCCATTACAATGTGCAGTACACTTTGCTTTATGATGCCACATCAATGGCCTGGAAATGCACATTGTGGCTAAGAAAAATCTATTCTTACTCGTCTTATCCCTAATTGCTAATGCAGTTGTACTTGCCAAATGATATACTATGGTGGTTGAGGGTATGTCAGCCAACAATCAATGGTGACATACTCCTGTCTGAAGCACCACATGAAACGTACCCCCATTGCAAATGTCCTATTCTACACATAGTTTGGCATACACTTATATGTTAGGGAATACAGGAGTCATCCTATTAACACTGGTAGACAACGCATGAAACAGCAGTGTAGACATGTTGTAAAAAGAAAGGGACGCATGCTAATATGTTGCCACAAGGAATGTTAGCAACAGTGATGGCACACGAATCATGTCAATGGACATTCCCCACTTACCAAGGAAAAGTATTGATCTGTAGCTGCACCCAAAGAATAATGTGGGCCATATTTATACTCCGTTTGCGCCGGAATTGCGTCGTTTTTTTGACGCAATTTCGACGCAAAACTAACTCCATATTTATACTTTGGCGTTAGACGCGTCTAGCGCCAAAGTCCATGGAGTTTGCGTCATTTTTTAGCGTGGACACCTACTTTGCGTTAATGAGATGCAAGGTAGGCGTTCACGTCTAAGAAATCGACTCCGAGGCATGTGCGTCGGATTTATACTCCCAGGCAAAATTCACGCCCGGGAGTGGGCGGGTCAAAAAAAATGACGTACGGCCGCTTTTGTGCCGTTTTTTAGCGCCTGCAAAAGGCAGGTGTTAAGGGACCTGTGGGCTCTGAAGGAGCCCAGAGGTGCCCTCCCATGCCCCCATGGACACCCCCTGTCACCCTTGCCCACCCCAGGAGGACACCCAAGGCTGGAGGGACCCATCCCAGGGACATTAAGGTAAGTTCAGGTAAGTTGTTTTTTTTTTTTTTTGTGGCATAGGGGGGCCTGATTTGTGCCCCCCTACATGCCACTATGCCCAATGACCATGCCCAGGGGACAGAAGTCCCCTGGGCATGGCCATTGGGCAAGGGGGCATGACTCCTGTCTTTGCTAAGACAGGAGTCATTTCTATGGGGGTTGGGAGTGAAAAAAAATTGCGCAAATCGGGTTGAGGCGAAAAAATTGCCTCAACCTGACTTGCCCCATTTCTTGACGCCCAAGCCCCATATCCCCCTACGCCGGCGCTGCCTGGTGTACGTCGTTTTTTTCCACGCACACCAGGCAGCGCCGGCGGCTAACGCCGGCCAACGTCATTGATTAAATACGGCGCCCGCATGGCGCTTCAGAATGGCGTTAGCCGGCGCTAATTTTTTTTACGCAAAACTGCGTTAGCGCAGTTTTGCCTCAAAAAGTATAAATATGGCCCTGTATGTTCTGTCACATGTATGATGGCCATCTTCAGATTGCAGACAGTAGTGAGGCACCAGCACCCGGCACAGGCTGTAGACATGTAGCCTCTGAAAGAGGCTGGCCTGGTTTGTAGTGGGTAACTTGGGTACTTACACCTTATACCAGGTCCAGTTATCCCTTTTTAGTGAAATGTAGTAGTGTTCTAGCAGCTTAGGCTGATAGAGGTAGCTGTAGCAAAGCAGCTTAGGCTGAACTAAGAGACATACAAAGCTCATGCAATACCACTTATAGTTAGACAGTACTTATACACAACTAAAGACAATACTCAGTGTTACCAAACATAAAGGTATTTATTTGGGTGACACAGTACCACAAATATCTTAGAGACAATGCCCCTTCTGGAGGTAAGTATTATACACAATATATACACTAGACAACAAAATTAGACAAGTAAATAGTCATAGAACAATGCAAACAGTAGGAAATCCTATAGAATACAATGGGAGAAAATAGGTCTAGAGGCAACACACATCATATACTAAAAAAGTGGAATGTGAATCATGAATTCCCTCCTAGACAGGTATAGTGTATGCAGAATCGCTTGGAGAGTAAGAATACAGTAAAGGTAAATAAATTACTCCACCCCAGAGCCCAGAAAAGCAGGAGTAAAGTACTGCAAGTTTCCTTAGGACACACTACACCTCGTTTTGGGGATTTTTCAGCAGCCAACTAAGTCTGCAAAAAACAACTGCTGGGTTATTGGACCTGAAGACTTGCAAAGGAAGGGCACCAAGTCCAGAAGCCGAAAGAAGTTCCAGGAAGGACATGAGCCCCTGCCAACCCAGAAGAGGGTGCACAAGAAGAGTCCCTGGTTAGTTGAAGACTGCAGGAATGCACCCTAGGAAGATGCCAGTGGGTACCTGCATGATGCAAAAGATGTTGCACGGCATGAAGATCATTGCAGATGAGATTTCGTGTCAGAAATCGCCAACAAACCTTGGCTACGACAAAAGTGCATTATGTCTATAAATGGTGCTGGATGGACCCAGGAGGGACCTGGGGGCCTCATCTCTGTGTGAGGAAGAAGAGGGGGCTCTTAGCACTTTAGAGAGACCTCATAATGCCAGCCAGCACCCTCAGGGGTCACAGAATCTGGGTTCAAAGGAGGTACAAAATGCAGTTGATTCAGCACAACAAAAGAAGGTCCCAAGCTGCCGGAGAACAACTCAGCAAGTTGAGCATCGCAGAATGTAGTGCTGGGGACCTGGGCCAGGCTGTGTACGAAGGAATTTTGAAAAGAGTGCACAGAGGCCTCAGGAGGCGAAGAAGACACAGTACACAGGAATACTGTCGTTCTCGGGGAAGAAAAGGTCTTACCTCCTCCAACTTGCGCCAGCAGGACCTCAATACAGTCTCTGTCGATGATATCTACCCTCTGTGTCCTTAGGAACAAACTCGTCATTGTGAGAGGCATCCCAGTATACCAGTTGTCATCTTGGAAGGTGCCTGCTTGGAGCAGGGGGGGTCTCCGTCACTTCACAGGAGATTTCTTTGGTTCTCCTGGTGCAGGATGAAGACAGGGAGTTCCCAGAGCGTGCACACCGTGGAAACTGTTGCAGTTGCTGACTTGGAGCTGAGGTTGCTGAAGAAAAGTGTCTCTTGTAGACATTTTGTTGCAGTTAAAGCGTTTCTTGGAGCAGGCTGCGGTTGATCAGAGGTCAGAAAAGTCTGAAGTTGTTGCAGAGGATTTCTGAAGGAAACTTGCAAGCAGAATCTGAAGGGAACCCACAGGAGAGACCCTAAATAATCCTGAGAAGGGGATTGGCTACATCATCATGTATGGACCTATCAGGAGGGGCCTCTGACGTCACCTGCTGGCATTGGCCACTCAGAGCCCTCCAGAGTGCCCCCACACCTTGCAAAGGAAGATGGCTGAAGTCTGGGACACACTGGAGGAGCTCTGGGCACCACCCCTGGGGTGGTGATGGCAGGGGAGTGGTCACTCCCCTTTCCTTTGTCCAGTTTCCCATCAGAGCAGGGGAGAAGGGGTCCCTGAACTGGTGTAGACTAGTTTATGGAAGGAGGGCACCATCTGTGCCCTTCAAAGCATTTCCAGAGGCTGGGGGAGGCTACCCCTCCCCAGCCTGTAACACCTATTTCCAAAGGGAGAGGGTGTAACAACCTGCTCTCAGAGGAAATGCTTTGTTCTACCTTCCTGGGAATGGGCTGCCCTGACCCCAGGAGGGCAGAACCCTGTTTGTGAGGTGGCAGTAGCTGTAGCTGCAGTGCAAGCCTCAGAGACCTGGTTTGGCAGTACTGTGGGTCCATAGTGGAGCTATTTGCTCCCCAATACCAGATTTGGAATGGGGGGGACAATTCCATGATCTTAGACATGTTACCTGGCCATATTCGGAGTTACCATTGTGAAGCTACATATATGTATTGACCTATACGTAGTGCACGCGTGTAATGGCATCCCCGCACTCACAAAGCCCGGGGAAATGGCCCTGAACTATGTGCTAGTGCAAGGATGCCCTCACACTTAGTAACTTTGCAACTTAGACATATAGGTGACTTATAAGTTACTTAATTGCAGTGAAAATGGCTGTGAAGTAATGTGTATATTATTTTACGCAGGTTGCAATGACAGGCTTGTGCAAGGTTTTGTCTGAGCTCCCTATGGGTGGCAAAAGAAATGCTGCAGCTCATATGGATCTTCTGGAACCCCAATGCCCTGGGTACCTAGGTAACATATACTAGGGACTTATAAAGGGGGTCCAGTATGCCAATTGAAATTGGCAAATGAAGTCAGTGGCCTACAGTGGCCTACCGTGACAAATTTAAAAGTAGAGAGAGCATAAGCACTGAGGTTCTGCTTAGCAGAGCCTGAGTGACACAGTTAGGCACTACACAGGCATGCACATTAGGCCACAAGCTATGAGCAGCAGGATCCCAATGAGACAGGCAAAACACACTGACACATAGGTTTTTATCTATGAGCACTGGGTTCCTGGCTAGCAGGATCCCAATGACACAGTAAAAACACACTGACACACACTCACACAGGCCAAAAGTGGGGGTAACCATGCTAGAAAGAGGCTACTTTCCTACAGTCTCTGAGTGTAAGATGGCAATATACCCATTCGACCAGGCACATGTCAGAGGACAATGATCCATTCCCTTCTTACCTTTGACCTGCAATACTGAGGAGTAGTGGTCTGTTGCATAGGATTTGCACCCGATACAACAACAAACATTACTTGATTGATCAATTTACACATCCATATGTTGTCCCTGGAGAGCATATTGTTTGTGCATTGTACACAGTTGTGTCCCAGGTTCCTGAACCAATTGGAAAGGCACATGATTATGCACCTTATGACATATCTACACAGTCATTCATCTCCTTTGTCACACATTGCTCATACCTAATGGTCAGGGGGAGATGTCAGAATGTAACACATTAACTTGACAATGTGACAGGCAGGAAAATGCCCTGTACTCACCTCCTTGTGGCTTCCATGCCATCTCAAATGCCCCTCAAGGTCTGGGTATCCACCACCAGGATTTGTGACATTAGGGGGTCTGCGATCTTCTAAGACCAGTGCATCAGGTCCTCCCATCTATGGCAACAGTTGGCACTCCACCGGTTGTGGACCCCTAGGATCTGTACCTTCTGGGCAACGGCTGTCCATATCCTCTACTTCTGATGGGCGTTTACCTGCATGGAGACAAGAGACAGTTCAATAGATTACAATCACAAGTTTTGGCATGAATTGTTAAGTAACGCACATGTCAGAAACACTAAGCTGGAAATTTTCAATTTGTCAACACACCACAAGTGTAAAGCGTACAAGCCAATAAGTATAGGGACATCACTACAGGCACTACAGGCATTTGTATCCATCTGCAGACAAAACCCACTACCCTGTTCATGGTATACAATACTTAAGCAAGCCTACTCACATCCGGTAGCCCATGTTCCAGCAACATGTACTGTGAGGCGAGCCACAATAAACCACTACACACCAATGTGGATTCTAAAGGGCAAACTTCTTAGGGCTGAATGGACCAACACATTCACACTCTGTCAGATTGACTCACTGAATAGAGTCCCTACAAGCAACTTCCACAATACAGACTTCATCATTATACTTGATTGGCAATGAAGAGGCTGGCATGGTGGGTACAGAAAGTATATTCCTTGTACATAAGTTGACATGTGGCCTAACAAATGGAGACTCGTCACTTCAGGGTGGGTTTCTGTGGTATGTACTTGCACCACAGAACACTCCTTTGGACATATGTGTCTTAATTACAGAGACGACATCCAATATACTAAGGTATGCACTGTACAATTTCTGCTGTGTGACCAAGCTACAGACACATTTCATGGCCTTCCAGGAATCAACACACTGTCTGCACTGTTGGACTGTCATAAGATCAATAAGCCTGTACAGGGAAAACATTACTTATGTGAAGGTGACAATAGAGCTATGGGAGTAAGGGACATGTTTTGAGTCAAAGACATACATTGACAATGATGCAAAATGCACATATGGACTACTTCTGAGATGGATGTACCTCAGTACCCATTCCTAAACTGGTCAATTGACTGAGGCATTCACTGCACATTTTGCCACTAGAGCATCACATTGACCACATGAGGGGATCTGGTGGTGTACAGGAAGTGGGCACAGTGCCACAATTGCATAGCCACAGTGATTCCCCTACATCCTAGACTAGGTCACCTACTGGAAGATACAAATGATAGACCCTGGGCCCCGTAGCCTGAGCAGACAAAACCTACTTGTCACTTCCATTTCCATAATTTCCATGCATGACAGTACATTATGGGGCCATCAGCAATTTGGCATGTGGCTTGTGTGCAATCTAAAGAGCAGAATGAGTCAGCATATGGATTCCAGAAAACAGTTTTGCAAGGCCAGATCTAGGGATGAATGATCTGTGGTACTATACACATTGCTCACAAAATCCACAAATGACTCATACAGGATGCATACACAGTTCATGCTGTCATGCACATACATGTTGTCCAACATTTAGAACAATCATGAAGAAAGAGATGTCATTGGATGGCAGTAATGCCTCCTTACCTAGATATGTGCATCCAACACAAGAAGGATCTAGGACCCCACACACCTCACACAACACACTGTGAATGAACTTAGCTTATTCTATTGGCCATTAATGCCTGCACAATGTACATCCCATTGATGCCACACAGAGTGCAACAACAGGCACACAAGACATCTACCTGGCATACAGAGGCAAATTGTAGCCTATGAGGAGGAAAAGCATGGAGTTGAACAGAGTCAATTGTGGCAATGAGATATCTTCCTGCACCTCTGGTGAGCCATAAAGCTGTCCATACAGGGGAAGGACTCATTAACAAG
The DNA here is from genome assembly GCF_031143425.1 of Pleurodeles waltl. Lineage (NCBI taxonomy): Eukaryota > Metazoa > Chordata > Amphibia > Caudata > Salamandridae > Pleurodeles > Pleurodeles waltl. The sequence continues at coordinate 1,344,876,268 of NC_090445.1, forward strand.
CCTCTCCAGCTCCTCTGGAGAGAAGAGTCAGGGGCCCTATCATCTTCTGGACATGGCATGATTGCTCCCAGAGGTGGCACACAGCAGCTCAGGTGATGCAGGTGTTGCTGGCAGCAGTATCAGGAGTCAAGTGAGTGAATGTGCACAACATGGCGGTGACCTTTGCCACGTATGCATTAATCACCGCCAGCAGACACAGCCATTGGGCTACGACCATCATAGGCAACAACCTTTGCTTATGGCTGTGTCTGCCATGGTTGGAACTGCCTACTACCCAGATGACTTTCACTGGAGATCACGGGTGGTTCCTAATGTTCCGTGGAGTAGGTCAGACATCAGCTATTTTGGCAGCCTTCAATACTGTACTTGGCTTTGTAAAATATGTGACATCTGCAGTATGTGTGTTGTAGCTTGACAAAAAATCCTTAGCATGTCTTTTCATGTAGGTCCTTCTACACAATCACTAGTGTAGTGTTTTGCAGGGCACAGATGGCATTTGACGGCAGTGCATGGCCCACCATCACTGATGTTCTTTTTGGTGGTAAGAAAACACAGCCACATTTCGAGGGGCAATTGTGTAGCACATCTTTGAGTTGTGTCCAAATCCATGTTGTGGACATGTGTTGACAACCATGGGGTCACTTGTGACTCTTGAGTAGTTATCAGCTGGAATGTGTACTAGGTGTTATGTCTATCCAACCAGAAATGCTTTGTCACATGATATCATTGGCATGCATCATCTATGTTGCTACGGACACATAGACTAATGTTACAATCATTTCTTGTCACACACAGGTACCCTGGGAGAGGGAGGATGCAAAAAGCTCCTGTTTACCGTCCACTACCAAATCTTCAGACCATGGAGTAATGGCATATAATTATGTTATACCACATGGATAGGCAAATAAGAGTGGACTTATGCCATTAACTGGAGCTAGATCTGATGCCAGCTAATAGTTATCCAACGTGCATACCACCCATTGTACAAGTCATGTCAGTATTGCACTTCCTAGCCACAGGATCCTTCCAACATACAGTGGCCCTATCTTTTGGTATGTCCCAACATATGTTCAATCTGGTATTGAAGGATTCCTTCTCAGCACTGTTGAAATACATTGGCAGCTATATCACGTTACACAGACATGAGGACTTAGCCAATGTGAAGCCTGACTTTTATAGTTTTGCCCACCTCCCAATTGTGATGGGGACCATTGATGGCACAAATGTTGACTTGGTGCCACCACAGGCCACTGAACAAGTCTATTGCAACAGCAAGAACTTCCATTCCATCAATGTGCAAATTACCTGTTTGGTGGATCTCTTTATCTCACTGTGTGTGCCCATTATACAGGATCACCCCAAGATATCTTCATAATGTGGACAAGCACAAACCACAGCTGATGTCACAACTGCAACAAGAGAGAACCTGGTTGATTGGTAAGTCACGTCTGTCCCCATTGTGTGTGTACAATGTCAGGTGCCACAATCATGAAGTATGACTCATTGTTGCACTTAAGTCCCATTCCTTACTAGGAGAATCTGCATATCCAAACCTTCCTTGGTTGCTGATTCCTCTGAGGAATCCAACTACGCCAGAGGAAGTCCTCTTTAATGAAGCCCGAGGAGGAACACAGCCACCAGTGGAGAGGGCTTTTGGGGTCCCGAAGGCCAGAGTTAGGTGCCTAGACAAGACTGTAGGAGCTCTCCTCTTTTCACCTGGGAAATTGTGCTAGATCACTGTGGCATGCTACATGCTCCACAACATCACCTTGCAGAGGAATATCCTGCACGTCCCAGAGGAGGGGTAGCCTGCAGTGCCACCGGGTGAGACTCCTGAAATGCCAAGTGAGGATGACAGTTGTGAAGAGGAAGGAGCTAACTTGTGAGACGATCTCATCATCAGCTACTTCTCACGAGTATAAGTATGTCATATGATGTAATGACTATGACTGTACAATGAACTGTAGTTGTGAGAATGTGTGGACTTGAGTGTTTTGGAAACAGCTAGGGTGCTGATGCTCTGCAATATTTAGCCAAAGGCAGCTTGATAAGATAGCTTTTGACACATCCCCCCTTGATGATGTTGCTTTGTGTCATTTTCCTTGCAATGTACTTTGTTTTCCAGTTGCTTGCTATGCGTCTTGTGTCATAGGTACGGTTTTAAGCCTATACTCCTTGTTTTGTTCTTTGTACAGGTACATTCACCATCTTTATGTGAGAATTTTAGAGTTGTGACATTGGCAGGTGTCTGAGGCTGTTCTGACAAAGTAGACATGGATTATTCCAGGTAATGTACGTAATAGAGTTTGAATGTTTGAGTCCTGTCCTAAGACAGTTTGCACCATGTTTGGGTGGAGGTACAAAAGTGCCCATTGCACTAGTTTTGTGTCTTGTGGTGGCCTGATGCATTCTGTGTGTCATTATGAAGTCCTAGCTTCTAACCAAGTAATTTGTTCTTCACATTGGCTAAACAATCTATTTTTATGACCTGTATGTAGCAGTGGATGTGTTTCAACATTGCAGGCCACAGTGCCTGTGCCACAACACTGAAATATGTTTGTGTCATACCACCAGATGCATGGGAATTGGATTATGATGTCCCTCTGATCAGAGACTGCTATACTGCCATCTGTCTGTGTCTTGGATTTTGTGATGTAGAATTACTTTGGTATGGCATGTGATAAGGCTCAAGTTGCTGACATCAACCACTTTAATGTTTGCCTATTTTATAGGACAATGTCTGACAAATCCCTTCCTTCCGTGGGCTGGGGGTCTGTACCTGTAAATATGTTCATTTACTAAGTGTGAGCCACTCATTCTTCATTTCCAATAGTTCAGACATGTTGAAAGCCTATGTGCTGAACACTGTAATAAAAGTTTTGGTTTGAGCAGATACTGTATGTATGTGTTGGTGTGTAATGGATATAATCCTGCGCTAGACACTGTGTACCTGTAAAATAACCCTGATTGCACACGTAGCTGGAATCTTCCTCACATGGCCTTACATCTCTACATGGCTAAATGTGAAATTAAAGCAAGCAGAGAATGAGTTTGTGATGGGTGAAATTATCACAATGCTAATACAGAAAATTAGTATGGGACGTAAAGAAACAAAAATGTAAAGTGAAGGTGTCAGTCATGGTAAATGAAATTATTGGAGTAGATGCCACTCAATGACAGTCCAAAGTCCAGAGTACTCCTCCCATTGGAACTGGTAGGTGGTTGAGGATCAGTCAACAGAGTGAATGTGTGGCACACAAAGGAGGTCCTTTAGGAAGTGGTCACTTGCTGGCAGTGGTGGATGTCCTGCCATCGGCACTTCCTGGATTCTTTGCTGTACATACCCACTTGTGGGAGGGATCTGCTGCTACAGAGGCAGGGGTGTCTGGGGCTGGTTCTTCCTCTGGCAGGGCCTTGCTTCCTGTGGCTGGCACAGATGTTGGTGTCCCTGGTGTTGATGAGGCAAAGGAAGGATACACTGTTGTTAAAAAGCCCTGCTTAGGGTGGTATGTATGTCCGTTAGCATCCCTGTTAGGTAGGCCATGTTGTTATTGTGTACCTCCATCTGTTCCTGCATGTCTCTGTGCATGTCCCTTTGTAGCTGCTAAATTTCCTGGAGTTCAGTAAACACCTGGCCCATCGCGCCTTGGGACTCCGATAGACTCCCAGGATGTGGCTGATGGTGCCCTGGCCAAGATCAGCCCCAGTAGCCTCACCCCGCTGGCCCACAGCATCCCTCCTATGTACCCTACCCCCACTGATCTGTGACCTTGCCACCGGGTGCCCTCTCCAATTTGGTCCTGGGGACCCTCACTGCCCCAAGCATTGCACTGGAACTCAGGATCCATGACTGGGGGCACAAGATGGTAGGCACTATGCTAGGTACACTGGTTGGGGGGTGACAGATTGCCCGTGATGTTGAGGCAACAGGGTTGAGAGGTGAAGTTGTGACAGCAAGACTCACTGTTGCCATCTGACCAGGTGGTCTGGATAGGCCAGACCGCCCTCCACGTCCATACAACCAAGAGTGTCTTCTTCATTGAGGGCTTCATCCAGGGGGTAGTGGCAGTCTGTTCTGTGGGCTCTGTATGCTCAGCTGCAGCTCAAGCTGTTGATGTATAACGTACATTGTTACTAGTTGTATTGTGACATCTACCTCCAGCTGTTTAGAGTTACAGTAAGCAGAGACCTTGTAAAAAGTTAAGTTGGCAAGTAACAATGTATTGGGTGTATTTTCATGACATGTGTGAAGCATTGGAATTAATTTTGACTCACGCAGCTGCTGAAATGTGCAGATTATTTGTACTTGGGAGGATGGCCTGAAAATGACATCTTGTCACCAGTGCAGGCAACACATGGGCTAGACAATATATGGCTTTGACCATTTGGAGGCCTAGTTGAGTGTGATGCAGACAGACCCAGGACTTTTTTTATATATGTGACTGGAGTCATCATGTGCACAGTGCAGTGTGAATGTGTCTGCTGCCAATACCAATCTGGTGATGCATCTTGAGACCTTATGAATAACTGTACTACACACTGTGTAAGGTGTCATTCCTGTACTCAAATATTCAATCTTGGCTTAGCATGTCAAGATGGAGCTATGTTGACAGATTTGTTTCTGATTTGGACATGATCTATGCTTGATCACTCCCAGGTGAGTATACTTCATTTGAGAGATGACAAACAAGGGTGTTTGGACAAGTGGCATTGTGCTGGTGGTTCGAGATGGATTAAAAGGGCCTCTTGGCCTTTGCAGTCAGTCAGCTCAGTCCCTCTGCTTCCCAACACTTAGCAAATGGTATCCTACCAGGTGAGTATACCTCAATTGAGAGTTAGGAAACAAGGGTCTTTAGACAAGTGTACACCGATCTGGTGGTTTGAGTAATAGTAACAGAACCTCCTGGCCTTAGCAGTCTTGTCACTCCCTCTACTACACACACAATACAAATGTTATCCTCACAGGTGAGAACACTTTAATTGAGAGTTATGAAACAGATGTATTGGGGCATGTGACCACTGTGCTGGTGGTTTGAGTTACAGTCACAAGGCCCCATTGGAGTTGAGTTGCAGTCATGTCACTACCTCTAATATATACACTGTACAAATGATATCCCACAGTGTGTACACTTCATTTGGGAGTTGCTAAACAAGGGTATTTAGACAAGAGAACACTGGGCTGATAGGTGGAGTAAAACAGAGCCTTCTGGCCTTAGCAGTCATGTCAATCCCTCTAATAAACACACTACGCAAATGTTATTCCCCCAGGTGAGTTCACTACAATTGTGAATTAAGAAACAGATATATTGGAGCATATGGCCACTGTGCTAGTGGTTTGAGTTACAGATACAAGACCTCTAGAGAGTTGCAGTCTGGTCACTCCCTCTACTACACACTATGCACATGGTATCTGTTGGAAAGTGGATTATTGGTAAGGGCCTAAAAGTACCTACACTGAGCAATAGGCCACAAACCCCGATTAGGTCCAGTCACAGTCTCAATGAGTTAATCTCAGATCAAGCTTTGGTAGCTTGGAAACAAGCAGTTAGACTTAATATAGGAGACAGGTGTGTAAAGCATTTAAAATCACAAAGCTGTAAATATACGTAAAACACAAAACACAATAAACATCCAACCAATATATCTGTATGCAGACTGCATTTAGATTTGGGCATACATTTACCCGTTGAGACATACCATGAGTCCTGGGATCATTATTGTATCTGGAAAGACTTACAGAGCCCATTTGCTCATATGGCATGTAAAGGACATTCGTAGCTGTGCTATTGGCTCCAACAATACAGATTGACAGTGTCAACATCCAGATACTCTGGGTATTGAATGTCGGTCAACACCCAGATACTCTGGGTATTGAATGTCGGTGGGATACATGAACAAGCGAGTGGTGAAAGGTGAGCTATGAGCATGCATAATATAGCATGTCTGTGACAGTTTTGGTGTTGTGACTTACAAGACTCCACTCCACCAGGTATTCCTATCCAGCCCTCAGGATGCAGGATGGTCAATACGTTCCCTTCCAGGGAAAGAGATGTAATGGGGAACTGGGAGGGCCACTGGCAGTCTTCTTGGCCTGCAGCTGGTGCCTAGAGACCAGGGAATAGACCTTGCCCCTGAGGTCGTTCCACCTGTTTGTGATGTCCTCCATTGTGCTCAGGGTGATGCCTACAGCATTCACTCTGTCAATGATCCTGTCCCACATTTCAATTTTCCTACTGAGAGGCGTATGCTCCAAAAAATTGTGGCTCTACTCTGATGATTTCATCCACCATGACTCCTAACTCATCTTTTTAATAATGGGGATTTTCAGAACATGATATGGTGGGAAAAAATAAACAAGTGACAGTGACTTATTAAACAGGTGAAGTGTAAAAGGGTGTGAATGGACAAATGTGTGTTCAGAGTGTCCTATGGGATGGTGAAAAAAAAGCGGTACCTAATCTATGAAGTGTACAGAAAATAAGGTGCTCTGGCTTATGTGTTTTGAGTTGGCAATGCAAAGGATTGTGTTCGGTGAAGGGGTGTGTTTTGTAGTGTCCTTGTCCCATGTGTCCACTTGGCCAATGAGTGTTAGCTGTGTTGTTTTCACATTCATCCAATGTGCACTAGTCTGTTACTTTGCTGACCACAAACCTCTGTGGGTCGGACCACCGTTGGATGACCGCCATGAAGGGATCGCCACAGCGATTGTTTGATTGTAATATGCTCGGTGGTTAGTTGCAGTGCTACCGGCACTGAAGTTCAGACCGCCTGTTTCCGGACAGCTGTACCGCTAGTGGTCTGCCATTTTTGCTTGGCGGTCGTCGATCCTGCCTGTGTAACTCGTGATAGGGAGGTCTTTCAGAACAGGCAACATGGCTGTCTGGTGGTCCGACCGCCAAATTCATGATTATGTCCTATGTTCTTTGCTGCTACATTCTTGACTGGATGTGTAGCCCGGTATGTTAATAAGGTCTTTCCTTTTTGGGAAACAGTGTATGTTGTTCTTTAGACCTGAAGCAGGTTGGTTGTTTTGGATTTTTCTTCTTTGACTTGGATTGTCTTCTGCTTTCTGTTTGACTATGTGGGTAGTCGCTTCTGGACAAAAAAGTAGAATTACATGTAAAACTTATTTTGTTATTTTGGTACTAATAGTTTTACAGAATTGGGAGTTAGGTAGTTAGGATAAATATTGTTCAGTTATTTACTTTGTTTTGTAGTGCTTTGTAAATCTGTAGGCAGCGTGACTGGCTTCAGTTGGGTGCAAGCACAGGTGTAGTGAAAAGTTTCCTTTTACATTATTGGGTTTCTAGAGTTCTGATTGATATACTTGATTTTTTCCGTGATACAGTGGTTCTTAATTTGCTTGCAGTTTCTTAATGTTGTATTGAAATGTGTTGTTAAAGTTTTTACATTTACATTCATATGTTTATTTTAGATTTTTAATGGTGATATTATGAGTTCTCAGTATTTTTATCTTGGTCTGTGGTGGCAGTCAGAGGTCCGTAAGACCATCAGGACTCAGTGTTGTGAAATAATACCTACAGATAAAGAAAATGTATTATAAAACAGTATGTGCAATCTTCCAAATCACACCATGTGTACCACCTGTTGAACCCAACAAAACACCACATACACAGGTGTGAATATTAGTATAAGCCACCACCTACATGACAAAGAAAGTAAAAAAAGTACCTTAAAAACGTAGATAATGTGCACCATATAATACACTGTGTCAGGCTCCCAACCAGAATAGCTACATTCCTCTACAGCAGGTTGCAAAAATAGTCTCCGCAGCAACACACAAGGGGACTTCAAGCTACAGGCCCAAGTAAACAAATCCACAAATATTAAAATATTAAAATTGCTTAACCGCCATACAAAATAAACTCTAGAAAAATGCTGCCTCCATTGCAGCGTATTCATAGCATCTAAATATGGGACCGCTAGCGTCTGACTCCATCCTCATCCGCTCAACTCATGGGAGTCGGAAACAAACATTGCCGGCCTTTCCGGTGTGTTATAATAAGGAAGTGACAGGTCATGGGACCATTCCAGTGACTAAGGCAGCCATCTTAAAATGGTGAAAATTCCTAACTAATACCTAGAGTTTGGAGATAGTTGTAATTACAGTACGTTTACTGTTGTGATACTCAGTAACTTAATAAATTAAATATACATCTAGGCCATCTGCTCAGTCGGTGTTAGTAAGATGCACATGCTGTCGGTCTCCATATTCCAGAGCATTCAAGTATTAACATGTCACATGACCACTGCAATGACTGTGGTGGCCATCTTTAAATGTAACAATGGCCCATCTAAATTCTCTCCGATACTAAATCCACTTTCACAACCCTACTATAGGTAGCCCGATAGCCTAACTTCTCTATGCAACAGAAAGAAAACAAAAGATTGACCCAACCAATTATTCTCAGGGCATTATTAGCCAGCAACCACAACAACCAATACAACTTAATATCAGAAATGAAAATACAGATAAAGGGACTCACAGTACTCATACCATCCCTAAGAAACAATAAGGACACGATAGGAAACCCTCTCTAGTAGAACTGCTAGATATTGATTTAGCATCCGCAATTGCAGGCACAGATCCATGAAAGGAGGTTAAGATCCATAACCCTCTATGTGGAATACATCACATTAACTGTTTCGTTCAAGATAGTCCATCTACAACGTTGCCAGTATATGCCATTCCACCTGTTGATTCAGACCCTTCTTTACTGTATCTGCAAGCCAAATCCATCAGTTCTCTTTAATCGTCGAGGCAGTCCACATTTACATGTATTTTCAAGGGTTTTATAACATCAAGTACAAACCAGTGCATATTGTTGGCGGTATGTTTCATAAAATTGTAATGTTCAACCATAGGAGCATTCACAACATTACACCGTATTTGTGATTGATACTGAATGATCTGTTTTCTGACCTCCTCAGTTGCTTTACCAATGCAAAACAATGAACATGGGCACTGAATACCATAAATAACATTTTTAGAACCACAATTATTCAAATGTTTCAGCTTCCAAGTTATCTCATTTAGACAACATGATTTTTTAATTCTAGTGGAAGCACATGCACTAGAGTTCCCACACGCGTTATTTCCGACCCTCGGCGTTCGCCCCCAGATGTTACTCAGTGTACATGCTTCTGGTTCTAAATAGGCCCTCACTTGACTGTGTCGTAAGTTTTTCCCCTTTTGAAGGCAAATAGGGCTTTCTCAAGTGGAATGTCAAGAGAGGCTAATACATGCCAATTTTTAAAACTAATCTTTTTAATTCCATTTGACTCTGAACCAAAAGTTGTAGCAGAAGTCATACAGGAGTGAACATCTTTCTCTTTGACCTGGAGTAAGGATTGTTGATCGTAATAACAGGCACATTTCAGGGATCTTTTAACCCGTTTATATGGATAGTCTCTCTTAACCAATTTGGACATTAAAGTCTTAGCGTTAAAAAACAAGTAAACTTTTTTGGTGCCATTACATTTAATCCTTAAGAATTGCCCAAATGGTAAATAATTCCTTAAATTCCTGGGATGATGGCTGTTATTTCTTATTAGAACATTGGAATGCTGGGGGCTCCATTGAAAACAATGGAGTGCTGCAGGCTTTTACAGGCCGGTAAAAGCCCGCAGCGCCAACATTCCAATGTTCGCTTTGTTCACAGCAACAGCTGTGAACAAAGCCTCACGGAGCCCGAGCGGATTTTAATCCCCTCGGGCTCCGTGAACATTTTTTTTTTTAACAGAACATTCTGCCCTGTGTGGCAGAATGTTCTAATAGCCTTAGAACCCGCCGTAGCGGTCTCTACCGGCTATTAAAGTCCCTCTCCCTTGTTAAATGCCCTCGCCTTCGGCTCGGGCGTTTAACGCGGGGAGCGGGCCTTTTATAGCCGGTAGAGCCCGCTACGGCGGGTTCTAAGGCTATAGTAGAGTATTTCTGGCAGTAGGATTAGTATAGAGGCCTACACACAGCTCACCCTCATCAACTTAAATTTTCACATCTAAAATATTAATGGAATGGGTATCATACTTCAGGGTAATTTTTAAGTTTGCATTTTGATTATTAATCCATTTGTGAAAGTGTAGTAAGTCACTTATTGTTCCATGCCAAACAAAGAAATGTCATCTGTATACCGGGGCCATTTTGTGATGTAACTGACATAAGGATTGCCCTCCTGATAGATGGTATACTCTTCAAAAGTGGCCACATGTAGATATGCAACATCAGAGGCAAAAATAGCTCCCATTGCTACTCTCTTTATTTGTGCAAAGAACTCATCATCAAACAGGAATAAATTGTGTTCCAGTACAATCTGAGCACAGCTTGTGATAAAATCAGTGGTGGCCCTATGAATTATTAGTCTAGAGTTAAGAATGGTGGTAATTACTTCAAGTGCCTCACCTTGTGGAATATTGGTGTACAGGTTTTCTATATCTATTGTAACCAAGAAGTCAACTTCAGGATTAAAAGGAGCCCCTTCTATTTGAGTGATCACAGACAGACTATTTCTTGTGTATGACTTGGTTAGAGGTACAAATGGTTTGATGAAAAAATCAACATATTCTGCAAGTGGTTTTAAAACTGACTGGCAGTCAGCCATAATGGGTCATCCTGGTGGCTCCTTTGTATCTTTTGGGTAAAACATAAAATGCTGGTATGGCAAAAAATACATCCTTATTAATGTAGTCATATTCGATTTTACTTAAACACCCACCATTCAGACCCATATTTGTCACTTCAAGGATTTCACTTTTAACCCCTTCTGTGCCGAGGACGTAGTGGTTACGTCCTTCGGCACAGTGCTGCTGTGCCGAGAAAGTAACCACTACGTCCTCGGCACACATCCCAGAGGAAGCACTCTCGCTCCCTCTGTGTGCTTCCCCCCACCCCCCAAAGTCAGGGATGGAAGGGGAAGACCTTCCCCTTCCACCCCCAAACTCCCCACCCCCCCATAATGACGTCAGCGTGTGATCGCGCGCTGACTTCATTATGGGGATATCGCCGCACAGGAAGCCATTTGCCATTTGCTTCCTGTGCGGCGTTCAGAGAAGAGGTGAGTTCCTCTTCCTGGTGGGTGGGGGGTTTGGGCCAAAGAGGCACCGGGGGAAAGGAAAGGCTTTTCCTTTCCCCAGGTGTCTCTTTGAGCATTCCTGCTGCCTGATCGCATTGCGATCGGGCAGCAGGAATGCCCACTAGACATCAGGGATTTATTTTTTTGTATTTCCCTACTGTTTCTGTCTTGCGGGGAGCGGCCCCTTGGGCAAGGGTCGCTCCCCTTTAGGGGGCAATTATTTACGGTCATTTCTGCCCCCCTTGGGGGCAGATTGGCCTACTTTTTAGGCAGATCTGCCCCAAAGGGGGGCAGAAAACACTAGATCACCAGGGATTTTTATTTATATGTGTATTTATGTGGGGGGGGTGCCCCCTTGGGCAAGGGGCAGCCCCCCCAAGGGGGCAGAGAACTGTTGGCCTTTTCTGCCCCCCTTGGGGGCAGATCGGCCTATTTTTTTTAGGTCCATCTGCCCCCAAGGGGGGCAGAAGCCACTTAGGCACCAGGGATTGTGTGAGTAGTGGATGGGGGGGCGGCCTCTTGGGCAAGGGTCGCTCCCCTTTGGGGGGCATGTCTTTTAGGGCCATTTCTGCCCCCCTTGGGGGCCGATCAGCCTATTAGAACGCCAGGGATTTTTTTTAATGTGTTTATTTTTGTGGGGGGGCGTCCCCTTGGGCACGGGGCACCCCCCCAAGGGGGGCATTGACCTGTTGGCCATTTCTGCCCCCCCCCCTGGGGGCAGATGGCCCTATTTTTTTAGGCCCACCTGCCCCCATGGGGGGCAGAAGCCACTTGGACACCAGGGATAGTGTGGGTGTGTGTGTGTGTTAGTGGATAAGGGGGGGCCTTGGGCAAGGGTCGCCCCCCACTTTGGGGGCACATGTACCGAGGCCATTTCTGCACCCCTTGGAGACAGATCAGCCTATTATTTTTAGGCTGATCTGCCCCCAAGGGGGGCAGAAACCACTAGAACGCCAGGGATTTTTTAAATTTGTTTATTTTTGTGGGGGGCGACCCCATGGTCACGGGGCGCCCCCTAAGGAGGGCAATGACCTGTTGGCCATTTCTGCACCCCTGGGGGCAGATGGCCCTATTTTTTTAGGCCCACCTGCCCCCAAGGGGGGCAGAAGCCACTTAGACACCAGGGATAGTGTGTGTGTGTGTGTGTGTGTGTTAGTGGATGGGGGGGACTTGGGCAAGGGTCGCCCCCCACTTTGGGGGCACATGTACCCAGGCCATTTCTGCACCCCTTGCAGACAGATCAGCCTATTATTTTTAGGCTGAGCTGCCCCCAAGGGGGGCAGAAACCACTAGAACGCCAGGGATTTTTTTTATTTGTTTATTTTTGTGGGGTGGGCGTCCCCTTGGTCACGGGGCACCCCCCCAAGGGGGGCATTGACCTGCTGGCCATTTCTGCACCCCCTGGGGGCAGGTGGGCCTATTTTGTTAGGCCCACCTGCCCCCAAGGGGGGCAGAAGCCACTTAGGCACCAGGGATAGTGTTGTGTGTGTTTTTTTGTTTTTTTTGTTTGAGGGCTGTCCCCTTTGGCAAGCGTCGCTCTCCATGGGGACACACTACTAAAGGTATTTTCTGGCTTCCTTGGGGCAGACAGGCAGTAGGCACAGGTTTAGTAGGTTTCCCTAGGTGGCGGCTGAGCTAGAGGCCAAAATCTACAGGTAGGCACTTTGCAAAAAACACCCTTTTTTTCTTTCAAAAAATTGGATATGTCCACGTTGCGCTTTGGGGCGTTTCCTGTCGCGGGCGCTAGGCCTACCCACACAAGTGAGGTATCATTTTTATCGGGAGACGTGGGGGAATGCTGGGTGGAAGGAAATTTGTGGCTCCTCTCAGATTCCAGAGCTTTCTGCCACAGAAATGTGAGGAACATGTGTTTTTTTAGCCAAATTTTTAGGTTTGCAAAGGATTCTGGGTAACAGAACCTGTTCTGAGCCACACAAGTCACCCCATCTTGGATTCCCCTAGGTCTCTAGTTTTCAGAAATGCACAGGTTTGGTAGGTTTCCCTAGGTGGCGGCTGAGCTAGAGGCCAAAATCTACAGGTAGGCACTTTGCAAAAAACACCTCTGTTTTCTTTAAAAAAATTGGATGTGTCCATGTTGCGCTTTGGGGCATTTCCTGTCGCGGGCGCTAGGCCTACCCACACAAGTGAGGTATCATTTTTATCGGGAGACTTGGGGGAACGCTGGGTGGAAGGAAATTTGTGGCTCCTCTCAGATTCCAGAACTTTCTGCCACAGAAATGTGAGGAACATGTGTTTTTTTAGCCAAATTTTGAGGTTTGCAAAGGATTCTGGGTAACAGAACCTGGTCCGAGCCACACAAGTCACCCCATCTTGGATTCCCCTAGGTCTCTAGTTTTCAGAAATGCACAGGTTTGGTAGGTTTCTCTAGGTGGCGGCTGAGCTAGAGGCCAAAATCTACAGGTAGGCACTTTGCAAAAAACACCTCTGTTTTCTTTAAAAAAATTCGATATGTCCACGTAGCGCTTTGGGGCGTTTCCTGTCGCGGGCGCTAGGCCTACCCACACAAGTGAGGTATCATTTTTATCGGGAGATGTGGGGGAATGCTGGGTGGAAGGAAATTTGTGGCTCCTCTCAGATTCCAGAACTTTCTGCCACAGAAATGTGAGGAACATGTGTTTTTTTAGCCAAATTTTGAGGTTTGCAAAGGATTCTGGGTAACAGAACCTGGTCCGAGCCACACAAGTCACCCCATCTTGGATTCCCCTAGGTCTCTAGTTTTCAGAAATGCACAGGTTTGGTAGGTTTCCCTAGGTGGCGGCTGAGCTACAGGCCAAAATCTACAGGTAGGCACTTTGAAAAAAACACCTCTGTTTTCTTTAAATAAATTGGATGTGTCCACGTTGCGCTTTGGGGCGTTTCCTGTCGCGGGCGCTAGGCCTACCCACACAAGTGAGGTATCATTTTTATCGGGAGACATGGGGGAACACTGGGTGGAAGGAAATTTGTGGCTCCTCTCAGATTCCAGAACTTTCTGCCACAGAAATGTGAGGAACATGTGTTTTTTTAGCCAAATTTTGAGGTTTGCAAAGGATTCTGGATAACAGAACCTGGTCCGAGCTACACAAGTCACCCCATCTTGAATTCCCCTAGGTCTCTAGTTTTCAGAAATGCACAGGTTTGGTAGGTTTCCCTAGGTGCCGGCTGAGCTACAGGCCAAAATCTACAGGTAGGCACTTTGCAAAAAACACCTCTGTTTTCTTTCAAAAATTTGGATGTGTCCACGTTGCGCTTTGGGGCGTTTCCTGTCGCGGGCGCTAGGCCTACCCACATAAGTGAGCTATAATTCTTATCGGGAGACTTGGGGGAACATAGAATAGCAAAACAAGTGTTATTTCCCCTTGTCTTTCTCTACATTTTTACCTTCCAAATGTAAGACAGTGTGTAAAAAAGACGTCTATTTGAGAAATGCCGTGTAATTCACATGCTAGTATGGGCACCCCGGAATTCAGAGATGTGCAAATAACCACTGCTTCTCAACACCTTATCTTGTGCCCATTTTGGAAATACAAAGGTTTTCTTGATAGCTATTTTTTACTCTTTATATTTCAGCAAATGAATTGCTGTATACCCGGCATAGAATGAAAACCCACTGCAGGGTGGAGGTCATTTATTGGCTCTGGGTTCTTGATGGACCTACAAGCCCTATGTATCCCCGCAACCAGAAGAGTCCAGCAACGGTATATTGCTTTCAAAAATCTGACATTGCAGGAAAAAGTTACAGAGTAAAACGTAGAGAAAAATTGATGTTTTTTTCACCTCAATTTCAATATTTTTCTTTTTCAGTTGTTATTTTCTGTAGGAAACCCTTGTAGGAAATACACAAATTACCCCTTGCTGAATTCAGATTTGTGTCTAATTTTCAGAAATGTTGCGGTTTCTGGGATCCAGCGTTGGTTTCATGCCCATTTCTGTCACTGACTGGAAGGAGGCTGAAAGCACAAAACATCGTAAAAATGGGGTATGTCCCAGTAAAATGCCAAAATTGTGTTGAAAAATTGGGTTTTCTGATTCAAGTCTGCCTGTTCCTGAAAGCTCGGAAGCTGGTGATTTTAGCACCACAAACCCTTTGTTGATGCCCTTTTCAGGGAAAAAACCACAAGCCTTCTTCTGCAGCCGCTTTTTCCAATTTTTTTGAAAAAAAACGAAACTTTCACTGTATTTTGGCTAATTTCTTGGCCTCCTTCTGGGGAACCCACAAAGTCTGGGTACCTCCAGAATCCCTAGGATGTTGTAAAAAAAGGCCGCAAATTTGGCGTGGGTAGCTTATGTGAACAAAAAGTTATTAGGGCCTTAGCGCGAACTGCTCCAAATAGCCAAAAAAAGGCTCGGCACAGGAGGGGGAAAAGGCCTGGCAGCGAAGGGGTTAATGGATGGTGCTAGAGCTTTCTTCAATTTGTTATAATGTGAAGGATTATGTAGTTGTCCTGTTCATAATCTGTTCTATCTTGAAACATGGTGCTTCCTCCTTTAGCAACAGGTTTGATAACTATATTTGTATTGCTGGCTAGGGAGGATAAAGCTTCATTTTAAGCTCTAGTAAAGGTGGACTGCACATATTTATGTTCCTTGAATACTTTCTCTACCTCAAACTGAACTGTATTCTTAAATGTTATGATTTCCTTTGGCATCAAATTAGACAGAGGAAAAAAATTAGAAGCACAACACAGGCCTGTGATACTCTCTAGACTCACATGTGGATTCTTGGTAAACTAAAATGTAAGTCTCAAGGTCCTAAAACATTTACATCATTCTATTTGAGTAAAACATGGGTCATCTTAATGAGTTGGCACAAAGTATAGACCGTTACTTAGAACTTCAATTTCTTTAGAACTTAACTCATATGAAGACAAGTTGAAGATCAGTACCTCCTCCAAACCAGGATTATATGCCATATTGTCTACCACTTGTAATATTGATTCCCGGTTTGTCCGAACCCTGGGATGTGTTGGTTCCTGAAACATCCCCACTTGAAGTTCCTTAGCCTTCCACATGATGGTCTCTGGCCCTAGTCGTAGCTAAGAAAGTAACAATATGTTTCCGAATACCACCAGTATTTACTGTTCCATGTTGGTAAAAATCTTTGTTTAAATATGGATATGTGCACTCCTTACTATGGGCCTCATTCTAAGTCTGGCGGGCGGCGGAGGCCGCCCGCCAGACTTCCCCCCTCCAGAATACCGCACCGCGGTCGGAAGACCGCTGCGGCTATTCTGTATTTTACACTGGTCTGGCGGGCGACCGCCAAAAGGCCTCCCACCAGCCCAGTGGAAAACAACCTTCCCACGAGGACGCCGGCTCAGAATTGAGCCGGCGGAGTGGGGAGGTGCGACGGATGCAGTTGCACCCGTCGCGAATTTCACTGTCTGCAATGCAGACAGTGAAATTCCTTGTGGGGCCCTCTTACGGGGGCCCCTGCACTGCCCATGCCATTGGCATGGGCACTGCAGGGGCCCCACGACAACCCATACTGCCATCCTGTTCCTGGCGGCTGCGCCGCCATGGAGAATTCTAATGGGCAGCGGAAAACCAGGGGGGAAACCGCCGGTTTTCCACTTCTGACCGCGGCAACACCGCAGCGGTCAGAATGCCCTGCGGGGCACCGCCAGCCTGTTGGCGGTGCTCCCGCCGACCCTGGCCCCGGCAGTTCCTTACCGCCGGGGTCAGAATCAGGCCCTATATATCCTGATGCCTTTTTGTAACTTATTTGTTCACCATAGGATAATAATTATTTCAAAATGGTAGCTTCTAACTTTTTTAGAGTTTTCTTGGTTACAGTTAGATCCTCCAAGAATTATTTTTTTAGCACTAAAATCAACCTGTTTTAGAGCTACCTCTATGCACAGTGCCATCCAACTTTTTGAGCATTTCTTTGAAACAAAACTGAACCCAATTTTAAATTCCTCATCAGCATAAATAATCAGAATAATCTGTACTTGTAATCCCACCAGGATGATATTTAAACAATCTGTTAAAAACTTGGTGTGCAGCTCAGTCCTTACCAATTTCTTATGCATTTTTTCTAGTTGGGCCAAAGTGGGGTCCTGTTGTGTACTTTAAATTGATCCCCTCTGTTGTACCAAAAGAAATAGGCCACTGGCTGTTCTAGCAATGTAATCCTCAGTGTAAGATAATGTTTCCTGCTCAGACATTTATCCAGTTATCAATTCACATGGTGCACTTAACAAATATTTTTATACAAATTAAACATAGGTATCAAAAACTAACTCAATGAAGGGTTTACCTGCATGTATCATAGTTCCTCGAAAGACAAGACAGTCATTTAATGATAAAGGGGTTCTCATAGAGATACCTTTGCTCTTGTAAAACAACACACTTAGAGGCAACCCACTATTCCCCTAGGAAATGGGTACAGACAATGTCTCACTTACAAATGCACCTAGAGGAATTGTTTAGATATACTTTTTATACATATGGCCCAGTCTTCAATTAATGAATAAAACAACTCCATTCTGTTCAAATCCAAAATATCCAATATATTAATCAAGAAGATTAACGAAGTTCAAAAAATGTACAACAAATAACAACACTGTATATAACCCCCCCTCCCAAATCCCAAGATTGAATCTCAACAAAAGATCCATAAAGGGGATATAACCCTCCTCTTGACACAGTACTGCACAATAATTGACTGGATGTACATGTAAATGAAGTGTATCAATTAGGTGTAAGCCAATTTTACCATGTTTGAAGGAGAATGCACAAACATGGAAAAACTGGGTAGCCGGGGTTAAAGTGAGTAGAGTCTTAATGGCAACAAAAATGAGTTCAACAAAATAATCAGGGAGTGAATGGAAACATTTTGGGGGAATACCACACCAAGAAGTTCAAGCCTAACACCTAAGGCAGCATAACAAGCTCAGACATTAAAGCCACTATAAACCAAGTGTACCACTCTTCTTCCTTGCTTATCAACCGCACTAAGACTGGTTTGGATGGTCCACTTCTGTTGTCTCTCTTTGAGCTTCTACTCTTGATGTCATTGCCTATCTACCTCATCCACCTCTCCTGTCCTGTTCCTCCCTGCCATGTTTTCACTATACGTGACTGTTTTTTTCACCTGTGTACTTCAGTGAATCCCAGAATTCCTTCTTAACTCTCCTGGAGTTTGCAATATCCTGCTTTAGTGGATCCCAGAATTCCTCCTTGCCTCTATCTGACTTAGCAATGTTCTGCAAGCCAGCTATTCCATCTAGTAGTGTTTTCAGTTCTTCAATATCTGTGGTCTGTTATTGGGCTGTTGTTAAAATATATTAAACCGAGTGTTCTGTGTATGTAAAATCCACACGTGTTGCTGCTTGCATCTTTCATACTTTGACTCTCTTCAAGTGGAAAAATACTAATCTTCCCCATGTTTTGCTCTCAGTTGTTCTTTTCCATCTATGTTGCTATGTTAGTCACCCGAAAAGGTACGAGTAGGACCAGAAGTGAATCCCTGCCTCACTGCCCAGAAGAGACTAAAGCTGACTGTATTGATTGTGACCCAGCAAAGCAGAACTCAGTCTGAGGATTCTTGTATTCCTGTTGAGTGATCACACAGCATAGAAGTATGACAGGACAATTTTAGAAATAGGTATTGTATCTGTACCAAGACTGATGTTCATATAAGTCCATTCCCTTCTGCAATGGTGCAGATAATCTAAAAACAATAGTTTTGAATGCTAATGGAGTACTACCTAGTGGTTCAAATAAATTCAAGCATGTCAGTTTATCATTTTCTGCTGTGTAAATGAGTCATCCTAAGTAGTTTGAATAGGCCTAGACATGGCTCACTATGCCTTGGTGAATCACTCCGGACCTTATTGATGAGGGCTAAAAATGCTGTAATCAGTATGGGGTTACTTCTGCTTGTGGTCAGAGGGGATCTGTCCGAGTAATGCAGGTTGGACTATTCTTACTTGAGCACTTGCAAGCAAAATTTGCGTTACTTTTTGCAGTGTATTACTTCTTCCCATCAAGGACGTTTGTTCTTGCAGGAGGTTGGTTCGAGTCATTCTCAAAAATCCAGATGCGACAGCACGTTTGCTTTTCTAATCATATCCAGCTATTATCTTACTGCCATGGTATAAATTTGTAAGTTAGTCACGTCGGGGGTCATTATTGACATGGCGGTAAACACTGTTCCCTGCCGTGGCGATGATGAACAGAAACCTGCCATTGGCCTTGAACAGAAACCCGCCATATAAAGATGCAAAAATCTGAATCCATCAAACATTTCCCAGCCACCAGTCACCGCCAGGACCTTATCGGTGAAAATGCAGGACATCCCACCCCACTACCGCTGAGCACACAAACTCCCCGCCCTCCAAATAATGATGCACAAATCACTGCGGCGGTCAGTGGAAGTCAAGCAACCATTGACGGTACAGACCACCACAGCCAGCAATGGAACCCAACAGTACGAATTGCACACAGTGACAGGTTTGAAATCCACACACCTGACACAAATCCACAACACTATAAAACACTCACAGACACACCCCACAATCCTTTGCTTTGCCAATAGGACAACTGAGATTGAGAACTCCACAAGCTGACACTGAACGCCATAACAGATGTATCACACACCCAACAACACAACAGCACCTTCACGTGGATCCACACAACACACCAGTCACAACACACCCCATGGCACCCCTCAAGCAACCATGCGTCACAGAAAGGGATCTAAGGACCCTGATGGACAAGATACTGAAGGTCGAGCCACAATTATTCGGGGCAGAGGTCCAGCACACAGCCATCGCTAGGACGATGGAGTTATGGCAGACCATTGCCAACAAGGTCAATGCAGTGGGACACCATCCATGCATGAGGGATGACATCCGCAAGCGATGGAACGACCTGCGTGGGAAGGTGAGGTCCATGGCATCCCAGCACAACATTGCAGTCCAGACTGGGGGAGGACCTCCACCAACAACGCCCGACTGCACTGACTGGGAGGAAAAGGTACTGGTCATTCTGCACCCTGAGGGCCTCACTGGACTTATTGGAGGAATGGACTCAGATACATTGTTTACAATTACCCTGTATCCATCACACCTGTAATGCATGCACCAACCCACCCCTCTAACATCCACCAGGACCACTAGCCACCCAGGCCACATTCACAACATCCAGTCACCCTGCATGCCCAAAATTCCACCAATAGGCCCATTTATCTCCCCCTGTGCACAGCCACCTACTCCTGCAAGTACTCACAGAGGTACTACACCACCCACAATGCACCTCCACATCCTAAGCAAAATGCAATGGCAACCTCACAAAGGCACCCTGCACGGTCCAAAAGTGGAAAACCTGACAAAATAGCTCAGCCCTTTGCACCCCATTCGATTATGCAATTGTAAGGGACATGTCCATTCCCCCCAACAGGCACCACCACCCATGTTACTCTGAGAGACAGGACAAGGAGTGGCAGTGCCCCACATGGAGACAGAGGCACCACCCAGGACACTGGAGAGGGAACCCTGGCCCCTCACACAGTCCTGGACTGTCACGATCCAGCAGCCCCATCTAGGACACCACTGACACCCCTACCACACACCTACCAACATCAGGCCAGGGCAACCGGACCCACACCAGTGTATCCAGACCACAGACTGGAAAAACACAAGGACAGAGGCCACAGTCACCACCTACCAACAGGCAGGAAGACAATGACCCCAGTACAAGTGGTACCACCAGACCTGTGCGGGGGACACAAACACAGGGGGCTAGGCCCAGTGGAAGGGCATCAGTGGCCCAGGGCGGAGGCCACAGGATGGATGCTGCAGTCCAGGACTTAGGGGGTGATTCTAACTTCGGCGGGCGGCGGAGGCCGCCCGCCAAAGTTCCCCCACCAAAATACCACTCCGCGGTTTTGGGATTTGCCCTGGGCTGGCGGGCGGCCGCCAAAAGGCCGCCCGCCAGCCCAGGGCAAATCAACCTTCCCACGAGGACGCCGGCTCAGAATTGAGCCGGCGTAGTGGGAAGGTGCGACGGGTACAGTGGCACCCGTCGCATATTTCAGTGTCTGCATAGCAGACACTGAAATACTTTGTGGGGCCCTCTTACGGGGGCCCCGCGGCACCCCCTACCGCCATCCTGTTCCTGGCGGGATACCCGCCAGGAACAGGATGGCGGTAGGGGGTGTCAGAATCCCCATGGCGGCGGAGCGTGCTCCGCCGCCATGGAGGATTCTGCAGGGCAGCGGGAAACCGGTGGGAGACCGCCGGTTTCCCGCATCTGACCGCGGCCGAACCGCCGCGGTCAGAATGCCCTGCGGGGCACCGCCGGTCTGTCGGCGGTGCTCCCGCCGACCCTGGCCCCGGCGGTCTCTGACCGCCGGGGTCAGAATGACCCCCATAGTCTCTGAGGTCCTAGGAGCATACTACCATACCCATTACAGATTGGCCCAGATTGTGGACACCCTGGAGCAGAGCCACAGGCTGCAGAGACCCCAACACCAAGAGACCATGGAGCAGTGGAAACTGCTCAATACCACCATGGCCACCATACCAGGTGCGCTGCTGCATCTTGTCCCAACCCAGCCTGAGACCCCCACAGACCAGGAAGCCCCTACTACAGGCCAAAATACAGCCCAGCCAACAACAGCAGCAACTGGACTTGAGCCACCCTCTGAGGACACACATGAGACCTGCACCTCAACCCATACAGGCCAACACCAGGAACCCAAATGGAACCTCAGGCCCAGATATGGCACTGGAACACCTGCCAAGACCAAGGCCCCCTCTAAGAAGTGACCCTGACAAGAACTGTCCTCTAAGTGTGCCACTGAACCACCGTCCACACCGTGCAATAACAACCCAAAAAACTGTAAATAACAGATGGACATATTACCACTGCCAACAATCACTGAGACCATGTAGCCAATATGGACATCCACCAGTAGCCCACTCCCATCACTGTAAAGAGCACCATGACATCACTGACACCAAATAAAACACCTGTTCACCAATGTAAATGTCCCGTCACTATGTTGAGCCCACCTAACATGTGGTTGTGCCAACAGAAATGTCAAACCTGTTGTCCATAATGTCACATGTCCCCTCCTCCTCCAAGAGGGGAATAGATTTCCTCCCAGCCACGTTATGCAGCATGAAGCAGGCCACCACTAATCTACACACCTTTTCAGGCTCATAGACCAGGGATGCCCCAGAGATATGGAGGCATCAAAATCTAGCCTTTAGGAGACCTATTGTGTGCTCTATCACCCTCCTAGTATGTCCATGGGCCTCATTGTAATTCCGCTCTGCATCTGTCCTAGGATTCCTCTCTGGTGTCATGAGCCAATGCATGTTGGGGTATCCAGAATCTCCTGCAAAAGGGGGCAAAACAGGACTGTCACTGACAGCCCTCAGTTGGAGACAGCCTGGCTGTCTGCTATGTGCCTAAAAGTGTCAGACACACTTACCTATGATCCATCCTCTGTCCCCTTGTAGTTGTTCCATCATGTGTGACACACTGCTGTTCCTCAGCACAAAGGAATCATGGACTGATTAAAGGAACATGGCATTCACATGTGAGATGTACTAGTCTGCAGTACACACCAATTGAATGTTCACAGAGTGAAAGTTCTTCCTGTTTCTGTACACCTGTTCTCTTACTCTTGGGGGGTGAGAGCTACGCGGGTTCCATTGATGGCACCTATCACATGGGGAATGCTGGCAAAGGCATAGATGTCTGACTTGATAGCAGGGAGGTTAGCACTTTGGGGAAACCTCTCATAGGTCTACAGGTGTCGTACAAATGCATCAGGAATCTGGACGGTATAATACTAAACATTGGCTGTGAAAAACCTGTACCCATGCCCACTGTCACTTGAAATGAGCCCGTGGCCAGGAAATGGAGTGCAGAGAGCACTTGCACTTCAGTAGGGATGGTATGCTGATTCCAATTAGCCGGGCTCAGTGCTGGATCCAGTAATGCACAATGTTCATCAATAGTACCACGGTTGAGTCTGTAATTGATAATGATGTGACGCTCCACCATGGTTCCCAAATCAACAAGTGGTCTGTACACCAATGGGGTTCTCCTTCACCACCTGGGTCTGTACCTAGTAGGATTTGAGAACACATGAAGAACACACCTACATCTGCCTAACATGTTAAATATTCAGCACTGCTGGCATACAAGTCAATGACACATATGCATAGTAGGGTATTAAACTGGAGTGACACGACCTCAATGCTACATCAGGACTGTTGTGGTGAGTAAATGTATATTTGTTCATGCCTATGGGGGTTGGGGACAATAGGTCCTGCATGGGGCAAATGAGAACTTAATAACTGCGTAGTAATTGCCAACATGTCTGCCCTCTGTAATCCACAAATGTTGTAGTAGAAGTTGTAGGAGGCTGGCCTGGTTTGAAGTGGGTACCTTGGATACTTACACCTTATACCAGGTCCAGTTATCCCTTATTAGTGAAAGGTAGTAGTGTTCTAGCAGCTTAGGCTGACAGAGGTAGCTATAGCAGAGAGGCTTAGGCTGAACTAGGAGACATGCAAAGCTCCTGCAATACCACTTATAGTTACACAGTACTTATACACAAGTAAAGACAATACTCAGTGTTACCAAAAATAAAGGTATTTGTTTGGGTGATACAGTACCAAAAATATCTTAGAGACAATACTCCTTCTGGAGGTAAGAATTATACACAATATATACACTAGACACCAAATTAGACAAGTAAATAGTCATAGAACAATGCAAGCAGTAGGAAATCCTTTAGGATGCAATGGGAGAAAATTGGTCTGGGGCAACACAAACCATACACTAAGAAAGTGGAAAGCGAATCATGAATTCCCCCCTAGACAAGTGTAGTGTGTGCAGAATCACTGGGAGAGTAAGAATACAGTAAAGGTAAGTAAATTACCCCACCCCAGAGTCCAGAAAAGCAGGAGTAAAGTACTGCAAGTTTCCTTAGGACACACTACACATCATGTTTGTGATTTTCCTGCAGCCAACCAAGTCTGCAAAGAAGAACTGCTGGATTATTGGACCTGAAGACCTGCAAAGGAAGGGGACCAAGTCCAGAAGTCGAAAGAAGCTCCAGGAAGGACTGGAGCCCCTGCCAAACCAGAAGAGGGTGCAAAAGAAGAGTCTACAGTTAGACTGCAGAATTGCACACTAGGAAGATGCCAGTGGGTTCCTGCATAATGCAAAAGATGTCCCACGGTGTGAAGATCGTTGCAGATGAGATTTTGTGTTGTAAGTCACAAACAAGCCTTGGCTATGCCAAAAGTGCATTTTCCATCAAAAAGGTGCTGAATGGACCCGGGAGGGACCTGGGGGCCTCAACTCTGTGTGAGGAGGAAGAGGGGACTTTCAGCACTTTAGAGAGCCCTCAGGATACCAGCCAGCACCCCCAGGAGTCACAGGATCTGGGTTCAAAGGAGGTGCAAAACACAGTTGATGCAGCACAACAAAAGAAGGTCCCACGCTGGTGAAGAACAACTCAGTGAGTTGTGCATTGCAGGATGGAGTGCTGGGGATGTGGGCCAGGATGTGCATGAAGGAATTTTGCAAAGAGTGCACAGATGCCTCAGGAGGTGAAGAAGACACAAAACACAGGGGTACTGTCGTTCTCGGGGAAAGCAAGGTCTTTCCTCCTCCAAATTGCATCAGCAGGACCTCAGGACAGTCTATGTCGATGAGGACCACCTCTGTCCTTACGAGCATGCTCGTCATTGTGAGAGGAGTCCCAGGGTACTGGTCGTC
The DNA here is from genome assembly GCF_031143425.1 of Pleurodeles waltl. NCBI lineage: Eukaryota > Metazoa > Chordata > Amphibia > Caudata > Salamandridae > Pleurodeles > Pleurodeles waltl. Next base: position 1,344,901,113 of record NC_090445.1, read on the forward strand.
ATCTAGCAAGGTGCCTGCTTGGAGCAGGGGAGTGAATTTGTCACTCCACAGGAGACTTCTTTGGTTTTTCTGGTGCAGGATGAAGACAGGGAGTCCCCAGAGTGTGCACACTGTGGATACTGTTTCAGTTGCTGACTTGGAGATGATGTTGCTGAAGAAAATTGTCTCTTGTAGACACTTTGTTGCAGTTACAGAGTTTCTTGGAGCAAGCTGAGGTTGATCCGAGGTCAGAAGAGTTGTTGCAGAGGATTCCTGATGGAAACTTGCAAGCAAAATCTGAAGAGAACCCATTGGAGAGACCCTAAATAGCCAGAGAGGGGAATTGGCTACCTTAACAGGTATGGACCTATCAGGAGGGGTCTCTGACGTCACCTGCTGGCACTGGCCACTCAGAGCCCTCCAGAGTGCCTCTACACCTTGCAAAGCAAGATGACTGAAGTCTGGGACACACTGGAGGAGCTCTGGGTACCACCCCTGGGGTGGTGATGGACATGGAAGGGGTCACTCCCCTTTCCTTTGTCCAGTTTCCCACCAGAGCAGGGGACAAGGTGATCCCTGAACCGGTGTAGACTGGTTTATGCAAGGAGGGCACCATCTGTGCCCTTCAAAGCATTTCCAGAGGCTGGGGAGGCTACCCCTCCCCAGCCTGTAACACCTATTTCCAAAGGGAGAGGATGTAACACCCTCCTCTCAGAGGAAGTGCTTTGTTCTGCCTTCCTGGGACTGGGCTGCATAGGAGGCAGAACCCTGTCTGTGAGGTGGCAGCAGCTGTAGCTGCAGTGCAAGCCTCAGAGAGCTTGTTTGGCCATACTGGGGGTGAGTGGTGGAGCCCCCAGGATACATGGAATTGGCTCCCCAATACCAGATTTGGAATGGGGGGACAATTCCATGATCTTAGACATGTTACATGGCCATATTCGGAGTTACCATTGTGAAGCTACATATAGGTATTGACCTATATGTAGTGCATGCGTATAATGGCGTCTCCGCACTCACAAATTCCGGGGAAATGGCCCTGAACTATGTGGGAGCACCTTTGCTTGTGCACGGCTGCCCTCACACTTAGTAACTTTGCACCTAACCTTCAGCAAGTGAAGGTTAAACATATAGGTGACTTATAAGTTACTTAAGTGCAGTGAAAATGGCTGTGAAATAATGTGTGCACTATTTCAAGCAGGCTGCAGTGGCAGTCCTGTGTAAGGATTTGTCTGAGCTCCCTATGGGTGGCAAAAGAAATGCTGCAGCCCATATGGATTTCCTGGAACCCCAATGCACTGGTTACCTAGGTACCATATATTAGGGACTTATAAGGGGGGGGTCCAGTGTGCCAATTGAAACTGGTAAATGAAGTCACTGGACTGCAGTGAAAAAGGTAAATGCAGAGAGAACATAAGCACTGAGTACTGACAACACACACATTAGGCTACAAACTATGAGTACTAGGGTCCTGGCTAGCAGGATACCAGTGAGGCAGGCAAAACACACTGACATATAGATTTTTATCTATGAGCACTGGGGTCCTGGCTAGGAGGATCACTGTGACACAGTAAAAACACACTGACAAACACACTCACAAACAAGCCAAAAGTGGGGGTAACCATGCTAGAAAGATGCTATTTTCCAGCAGAAGTGATCTCATACTGCAAGCGGTTCGCGTAATGGCGTAAGGTGGTGTTCACTGCCGTGCGACCATTCTTTGGTTAACATGGTTGTCAATGGGGAATATTAGCGTATCATGATCGCTACCTGTGGTGACGGTGCACACCGCCGTGGAGTGTACGCCATCTCGTCACCCCAACTTCACTTGTCTCCCCGATTACGTACATGCAGGTACTCCACTGAGTATGCTGCTGTGTCCTGACTCTGGTCCTGGAAATGGCACGAGTGACAGGGGAAAGGGCCCCTGCTTTCACCACCGAGGACCTGGACAAGCTTGTGCACGGGGTCCTACCCCTGTACGCCAAGCTCTATGGTCGACCAGAGGTACAGGTGAGTAGGTGGATTGTAGGGCCTGGATGTGTGTAATGGTGGTAGATGGCTGTAAACATGTGTGCATACTTGACACTGTACAGTCGTGGGATTCATGACATGCTGCGTGTGTGAGGCCCTGTTCTGCTGTTGTGAGTGTCCGTCCCATAGGGGACATTTAGCCAGCTGTATCTCATGGGCATTGTCTGACCTCAGTGTTGCTTTTTTTGTGTGTCCCATATAGGTCAGCGCCCATCGGAAGAGGGGAGTCTTGCATGCCATCGTCAGGGAGGTGTGGACCCGCCCTGGAACTGATGGAACGCTAGTGCTTCATTATATGATGGGCGAATAGGGCCTTTCCGTCGTCCTGTGGGCGGCCTCTGCTGTCGTTGTCGGCACTCCTCTGCTGGTGGTGTGTGGTTTTCAGGCTGCCTGTTTTTCAGGTGGTATATAATTTGGCGGCCCAGACAGCCTGACGGTTGGCGGTAGTCCCCCTCCTCCACGTCTCCCTCCTCCCTCCCAGTCTCATCTCCACTCACACCTGCATGCACTACATCTTCAGCCACTACCTCCATCACCAGCACGCCCATCACCACACACCACTCACATGCACTCACCTCCCCCACTACCATTCACACATCCCCTGTGTCCTCTCCCAGTGTGTCTGTGAGCCCTCCTCCCAAACTACACAAACGCAGTCACACACCCACCCAACAGCCATCCACCTCACGACAGCCTCCAGCCCATGCACCTTCACCCAAAGTCAGCATACGAACACTCCTACAACCATTACTTCTTCCTCCACTCCCAAACCCCCTCCATCTACCCATCCCAGTGTGTCAAAAAAGATTTTCCTCTCAAATGTTGACCTCTTCCCTACACCTCCCCCCGTCCGTCCCCTAGGGCCTACCTTTCCAGGTCCCAACCCAGCACCTCAGCCACCACATCACCGGGCACAGTGGTGCCAGCAATATTCGGATTCTGGAGTGCGCCAACCAACAGGGCTGCCAGTGTCCCAAGGAGCGAGTCCAATGACATTTCCCCCACTTCCAAAACAGAAGAAGTTGCCCACATCCCGGAGGGACAAGACCAAAACACCTGCCACCAAGGGCTCAGCCAAGACAATAGTTGGGAGTGGCAAGACAGCTGCGCCACCATCCAAGGTGGGCAAGGGCCTGAAAAAGAAAGGCAAGTCAACGTCGCCGCCAACCTGCACGCGGACAAGACCGGCACCGCCACATGCTCCCCCGCCACGGACACCGCCTCCAGCACCCCAGATACTGAGCCCTTCACCAGCACCGCAGACACTGTGCCCTTCAGCAGCACAGTGAGCCTGCTACCAGCACCACCGCTACTGACACTGCCGCCAGCACCGTGGTCAGTGAGCCCGCCACCAGCACCACCGCTATTCACACCGACGCCAGCACCGCAGTCTGTGAGCCAGCCATCAGCATGGCAGTCAGTGAGCCAGCCACCTGCAGCGCAGTCAGTGAGGCCGCCACCAGCACCGCCGGCCCAATGACCGCCGCAAGCACCGCAGCTACTGACCCCACCACAAGCACCGCCGGCGGCCATGCAACATCCTGAGCCAGTGGCACCACCGCAGACATGGCTGCCATCCCCAGTGGTAATTCGTACAAGGCTGGTGGTCAGTTCCAGGGGCCTGGGCAGCTTCGATGTTGCCCCACCGTCAGTGGAGTGTCACATCCACTACCTCAGTCCTTGGCAGGTTGAAGCACTCTGGGCACAAAGCCCCTTCCAGAAACAGTGGAGATTCACATCCACTACCTCAGTCCTTGGCAGGGTGAAGCACTCTGGGCACTAAGACCCCTCCCGAACCAGTGGAGAAAGGCATCCACTACCTCTGTCCTTGGCAGGATGAAGCACTCTGGGCACAAAGCCCCCTCCAGAGCCAGTGGAGAAAGGCATCCACTACCTCAGTCCTTGGCAGGATGAAGCACTCTGGGTACTAAGCCTCCTCCAGAACCAGTGGAGATTCACATCCATTACCTCAATCCATGGCAGGACGAAGCACTCTGGGCACAAAGCCACCTCCAGAACCAGTGGAGACTGTTATCCACTTGAGAGACTGTGGCTTTGCACTCCCCAGGATAAAGCAGTGGGCAAACCATCCACTGGAAAGACTTGTGAGGCTGTGGCTTTGCACTCCCGATTGATACAAGAGCTCAGAATATTAGTACCATGCACAAGTTCTTTGGATGGTAAGTGGCTACACATTCATTTCTTAATCGAATGTGTTGTGGCCATGCTAAATAGAGCAAGACATCTTATGAATAGCTACAATCTACACTGTTATTTTTCAACATCGCGTGTAAAATGTTATATTCTGCCGTAGTTCAACGTTGTGATGCAACTTAAACATAGTTACATTCACTATTGTGGATATGTTTTGAATGCTTTTTGTATGGAACCCTATTGTTTGTACTGACTTACTTGTGTTGCAGGTATGGTAGTTCACATTCACATGTTGGGGGAATGGTATGTGTAGTCAGTCATTTGGCTTAGCTCAAGGTGCATGTCTCTATCATGGTAACCTCAGAAGTGGTTAATGGCATTATACTTTTCCTATACAGATGTAAGATTACTCATGTCTGAAGTGCAGAGAGTGATGTTGCCACTTAAATAATGGGCATTGATGTTGCCACTCATCATGATTAGTTGAACTGTATGTGGCCTTCATGCATATGACAGCACATAACATGTATCCATTGTATTTAAGGTGTTGACATTCTACCTGCGGTTATCTGTGAGTAAATCCTATGGGCTAAGCAGGTCCCTATAAGTGTACATGACTTTGTTTTCAGTGGAGAATGAGTACGTCCAAAAGGTCTGTACAATCCTTTTCTACAACACTATTGGGACATGTGTTTTTGACATGGATTTAGACTCTATCATACTCCAAATTTGGATATGCCACGTACAGTAGGTGTATGTGAGCAATTTCAATTGTGGCGACTGTAAACACTGTAATATGAAATGTTTTTGGCTTGTATGCAAAATGCTGTCTTTTGTTTAGCATTTGATAAGGTTCCTTTCCTAGATGATGACACCAGGTCATGTTATGAATATGTGTAGATTTGGTGTCTGTGTTATGTGGATATCAATGTTACCACTATTTCCCATTGCTTGTTGTTGTTTTATAATGTTGCAGGTGAAGAAGATGGGCCAGCAGCCGAGTGGGGATGCTGCTGGCTACGGGACCTCCAGTCATGATACCACCGACACCGAGGAACCCAGTGGCCTGGAGGGCGAGGGGACTGCCACGGGAGAGACAATATTCACATCATCATATTCGGAATTCCCCTCCAGTTGACACTCCCTGGAGGAGGCAGACCTATCTGGGACCAGCCCAGCACTATCTCTATTTGCCACCCCCTTTCTACCACCACCCTCCCTGTAGTTCCCCACCCAGTTGGCCATGCCCGCTCACGCAAGAGGGTGGGTGTTCCTTTGCTGCAGGCTCTTCTGTCCCAGCCCCTGTTAACCCTGCCGCCCTCAGTGAGAAGGGTATTGACTTCCTGAGGTCCATCTCTGTGGGTCAGTCGACCATGGTGAATGCCATCCAGGAACTGGAAACTCAAATCCAGTAATGTGTTCCTGGAGGGCATTCACGGTGCACTGGCTGGCCTATAGAAATCCTTTCAGGCTCTGGCCTCCACACTAACAGCAGCCAGTCACCCTTTGACTACTGTCCTCCCTCCACCTTCTGCTTCCCAATTCCAAGCTCTCTTCCCACATGCAGCCAAATCACACAAACAGACAGGCATACATCCACCTCAACATCCAAAGGTAGCTCAGGCTAAGCACCACAAAACACACCAACGGCATGCACACAAGCAACATTTAGATGCACACACAGCAATAGTCACAACCTTCCCTGACACCCCCACCACCCCAGCATCACAGACAGCACACTTGACACACCTGCAGGCACCACTGCAACACTCTCAGATTCAGCGACTGCACCTATCCTACCCACAGACAGCACCACAGCAGACCTTCAGACATCCACCCCAGTCATCACACCTACAGACATCACAACCACTGACACTCCTACATGCAGCACATCCACCATACCTGCAGTCACCAGAACAACAGTCAGTCACCCACCCACCATGGCATTCCCGAGCACCTCTAACCCCATCCCAAGATACATAAATGCCCTTACTCACCCACCCAACAGACACTCAACACCCACAAGTTTACCTCCCACAAATATGCACCAAAGATATCCACACCAACACCTCAGACAACCACTCCCTCTCCCTCCACACCCAAACCCTTTTGCTATGACTTTCCCTGTTTGTGTAAGAAATCTTTCCTCATCGAGTTTGCCCTTTTTCCTACTCCTTTCTCCTGTGAGACCCATAAACGTTCAGTTTTACTACCCAAGTCTATCCCTTCCACCTCCCAGGCCTCCCCTATCCCCCTGCAAGTACCCATGCCCCTCCCCCTGCCAAGAAATCTACCCCTCCCAAGAAAGCCCAACCCTCCCCTGAGCCTAAACCTAAGACCCCTCTCCCAAGCCAAATCCCAAAGGCTCCCCCAAGCTTAAGCCCAAACCCCCCTCCTCCACCACCCAGATAATCCCTGAGGTACCTGCCTGCCTCCTTGATGCCCCTACCTTCAATGGTTACATGGCAGTCAGGAGTCAAGTTCAGGGCACCCATATGTGCATGTGTGCACGAAAACGTCCACCTAGGGACTGGCATATGCCCTTTGACTTTTACATTGATGCTTTTTCTAAATATATTGTACCCAACCAGTTGTTGGTTTTAAGGATACATCTTTGTCCTACATTTCTTTTCCTATGGTAGAGTTGTTCCTGGCTGACATTGTTTGTGTGTCAGTATTTGTGTGTGTGTGGTTCTTGTACTGCTTGTATTGTTTGAGCAGTATGTGAGGGTGTCTGTAGTGCTTTTGTCCTGCAGTGATAGGGTGTGTGTTGTCCAATGGGCATGTGTATGTTTGAAACATGTTGTTGTCATGGTATTGAGTGATGTTTGTGTTGACATGTGTTTGTTGCGGTGTTGTGTGGCTTTGTGTACTTTGACTGTTTGCATGCTTAGTACATGATATGATATATGTGGTCTGCTGGGTGTGATGTGTATGTCGACTGGTAAACTGTATGGTTGTGTGATTGTGTGTGTTCATTCCCTGCTGGTTGTGGATTGTGTTGTATGTGGGATGTGTCCCTGGGTAGAGTCTTTTGTGAGTGCTTGCCAATGTATTGACAATGGTGCAGTTGTGGTATTGTTATGATGTGTTGTGGTGTGGTGTAGTATTGTGTGTGACTGGGCCCGTGCTGTCTTTCTGTACGTAAGTGTGTGTTTTTGTTGTGTATGTGGTTGCCATAGTGTGTGTACTGTGTATGTGCGTGTGTGGCTTATGTGAGTGTGTGTGTCAGTATAAACTTATGTGTGAGTGTCACCCTCGCACTCCCTTCACGATGGTATGTTGTGTGAGTGTACAAACATTGTCAATATACAACAGTAACAGGTAAGTGTGTGTACTTACGGTTGCTGTCGTCATCGTTGACGAAGTGTTTGGGCAAGCAGGAGCAGCAGGATTATGTCTTGTTGTGGTTCCATTGTGGCTCTGGACGACTATGGCTTCCAGAAGGTGAGTGTCTCCTTTTATGCAGTTTGTTTCCACCTGGGTTTCCGTGGTAGTGCGTTTGCAGCGGAAAACTTGGCTGTGTGCTACCTCGTAATATGTCTGGCGGAATCATGGTCTCCACCACCCTGCAGGTGACTTCCATCATCCATGGCGGTCTGAGCACACTGAGCTAGCAGTTCTTTGGTGTTATTCTGTTGGGAATACCAACATAGTCATAATGTGGCTTCCTTTTCTGCCAGCCTGTTGGTGGTACAACCGCCACAGCCAACATGGCGTTCCTGAGACCCCCAAACTCATAATGAGGCCCTATACATATATAAAATGTGGTCTTCAGTTACTGAAGCCTAAACACTATGTTTACTGTGAAGGTTCAGCTATATTTTCCATTAGACTGCTATAACTCTAATTAAACTATTTAATTTGTCCCTTAGCCTAGGCAAATGCAAGAAGAGTAAGTCAAAGTTATTTTTTCATTAGTTTTAGTGGTGAAGTGATTTGTTTGATAAACAAAGGTAATATTTAGCTATAGTCTAGAGCTAGATGCACGCTAGTGTGATAGCTACTAGTCTATCACAAACAAATTGTGAACTGAGATACAATAATGTAAGAGGCACAAGACAGTTCCAGAATGCAATTTCTTATTGAAGGTCTTTTAAAAATTCAGGCCCATATTTATACTTTTGACGCAAAACTGCGCCAATGCAGTTTTGCGTCAAAAAAATTTGCGCCGGCTAACGCCATTCTGAAGCACCATGCGGGCGCCGTATTTATTGAATGACGTTAGCTGGCGTTAGCCGCCGGCGCTGTCTGGTGTGCGTTAAAAAAAACGACGTACACCAGGCAGCGCCGGCGTAGGGGGAAAATGGCGTATGGGCGTCCACAAATGGAGCAAGTCAGGATGAGGCAAAAAAATCGCCACAACCCGATTTGCGCCATTTTTTTACGACGCCCATCCCCCATTGAAATGACTCCTGTCTTAGCAAAGACAGGAGTCATGCCCCCTTGCCCAATGGCCATGCCCAGGGGACTTCTGTGCATGGGCATGGTCATTGGGCATAGTGGCATGTAGGGGGGCACAAATCAGGCCCCCCTATGCCACAAAAAAAAAAAAAAACTTACCTGAACTTACCTTAATGTCCCTGGGATGGGTCCCTCCAGCCTTGGGTGTCCTCCTGGGGTGGGCAAGGGTGACAGGGGGTGTCCATGGGGGCATGGGAGGGCACCTCTGGGCTCCTTCAGAGCCCACAGGTCCCTTAACACCTGCCTTTTGCAGGCGCTAAAAAACGGCACAAAAGCGTCCGTACGTCATTTTTTTTGACCCGCCCACTCCCGGGCGTGAATTTTGCCTGGGAGTATAAATCCGACGCACATGCCTCGGAGTCGATTTCTTAGACGTGAACGCCTACCTTGCATCTCATTAACGCAAAGTAGGTGTCCACGCTAAAAAATGACGCAAACTCCATGGACTTTGGCGCTAGACGCGTCTAACGCCAAAGTATAAATATGGAGTTAGTTTTGCGTCGAAATTGCGTCAAAAAAACGATGCAATTCCGGCGCAAACGGAGTATAAATATGGCCCACATTATTCTTTGGGTGCAGCTACAGATCAATACTTTTCCTTGGTAAGTGGGGAATGTCCATTGACATGATTCGTGTGCCATCACTGTTGCTAACATTTGCGCAATTTTTTTTCACTCCCAACCCCCATTGAAATGACTCCTGTCTTAGCAAAGACAGGAGTCATGCCCCCTTGCCCAATGGCCATGCCCAGGGGACTTCTGTCCCCTGGGCATGGTCATTGGGCATAGTGGCATGTAGGGGGGCACAAATCAGGCCCACCTATGCCACAAAAAAAAAATATAAAAAAATACTTACCTGGACTTACCTTAATATCCCTGGGGTGGGTCCCTCCATCCTTGGGTGTCCTCCTGGGGTGGGTAAGGGTGGCAGGGGGTGTCCTTGGGGGCAGGGGAGGGCACCTCTGGGCTCATTCTGAGCCCACAGGTCCCTTAACACCTGCCCTGACCCAGGCGCTAAAATCCGGCGCTAATGCGGGTTTTTTAGACCCGCCCACTCCCGGGCGTCATTTTTGCCCAGGAGTATAAATCCGACGCATATGCATCGGAGTCATTTTTTAAGACGGGAACGCCTAACTTGCATATCATTAACGCAAGGAAGGTGTTCACGCAAAAAAATGACGCTAACTCCATGAACTTTGGCGCTAGACGCGTCTAACGCCAAAGTATAAATATGGAGTTAGTTTTGCGTCGAATTTGCGTAGAAAAAAACGACGCAAATTTGGCGCAAACGGAGTATAAATATGCCCCTCAGTACTATAATGTAATACAGCAAAAAATTTGCATTTGGATTTATACAGTTTAACAATTGTCTTCATCAATATTGAAAAAAAGAAATAAAGCCAACAAAAAAATCACTAGACAATTATCACCAGTACAGCCAACAAATGTTTCATAACACCCCTGCTTCATCAGAGCTGTAAAAGAAAAACACTACAGAAATGTCACAAATAACTTTATTTTATGTATTGATAGTTTCAAAGATTTTTACAGAACAACCCTGCGTAAGACCTTACATTTAGAATATCTATGTTTTCACCTCCTACAATGTTCACTCAGTTGTTGAATTGCCCTGTAAAGTATGAAAATAGAAAGGAGAAGAACATTGATTACAGTTACATTAGTCATGAATTACAATGCAAAGTTTAACTTAGAAAGTAATTCACAAAGGATCAAATCTACATCATTAACTAGTAACCATAAAATAAATGTAATTTTCATTCAGTACTGTGTAAGTTAATTCTCACTTGTTCACATTGACAGAAAGTTCTGTGTTCCATAGTTGTCTTCATATGAAGATACAGAGGAAGACCCAAAATTGTCATGAAGGAACAGTCTCAAAAAGGAATCAGTTCTATGGAGGAATAAAATGTTATGATAAATGAAAACATTTCCTCCAAAATAAGATGGTCATACCCAAGTGTAATGAAGGAAGGTGAATAGAAATGAAATGATCTCAAGTGAAAAAACATATAATATGACCTCGAAGGTGACTTATTCAAACACAAGCTACGTTTACCTGCTTTAGCCTGGGACAGTACTCTGCTGAAAGATGTTGAAATCCTTTTCAGAAATGTAGGGCCGTATTACAAGTTTGGTGTTTGGACACCCAGACCACCATGTTGGTGGTCCAAAAAAGACTGCTACGTCGATAGTCCCCAGACCGATGTATTATGATGCAAACCGGCAGAACCGCCACCCCCAAGCATAAAAACCAAACCACCAGTGGCAATTCAGTCCAGTATCTAGGCGGTCTGACATCCAATGCCATCAGCACTGCCACAAATCACCAAGCAAATTACAAACATACAGTTGCCACACCAGTTCCCTTGTGGCAGTTAGCCAATGGCGATTGAATGCCACAGTATGCGTCCACCAAAGTAACAGACAGGTGCACATTGGATGAATTAAAAAACAACACAGCTGACAAACATTAGCACAGTGGACACATCGGCAAAGCACACTATAAAACTCATCCCTACACAGACCATGATCCTTTGCATCTCCACTGCAACCAAGAGTTTAAATTTAAAAGATGAGCCACCCCTTTAGTTCACTATCCCCTTAAACTCCTTCACATACTTTTTTCCATGCACTCCCCACATCATTTTTCTTTTGAAGGTAACTCCTTGTCACCCACTTTAATTTTCCACCATGTCCCGTCCCAAAAATCCCAATTTTTCAGAAGATGAGTTGAGAGTCATGGTAGATGAAACCATAACAGTAGAGCCACATTTGTTTAGAGCCCAAGTCCAGCACACTCCTCTAAGTAGGAAAATAGAAAAGATTGTCGATAGAGTGAATGCTATAGGTACCACCCTGTGCACAAAGGAGGACTTTAGGAAGAGGTGGAATGACCTCAGAACAAAAGTCCATTCACTGGTCTTCAGGAAGCAGCTGGAGGCCAACAAGATGGTGGTGGCCCTCCCATTGCCCCATTGTTAATACTGGGGTCTTTGGTTGGCAGTCAGGTTACCCCCTATCCAAGCATGGACCCTCACTGAAGTCAGGGTAAGTCACACACAATCCAAATTATCCTGTGCCCACACTCTGGTAGCTTGGCACTAAGCAGTAGGGCTTAACTTAGAAGGGAATGTGTAAAGCATTTGTGCAATAAATCATACAATAACACCATATAGCACCACAAAAATACACCAGTGTTTCGAAAAATATATAATTTGTATCTAGATAAATGCAGATCAAAACAAATAAAATACAATAAGTATATATTGAGAACCACTGAAAAGTGATATAAAGTGTCTTCAGTATTAAAAAGAAAAACAAAGGCCCTCATTAAAACTCTGGAGGTCGGTTTTAAAGCAGTGGTAATACCGCCAACAGGCCGGCGGAAAAAAAAATGGAATCACGACCATGGCGGAAACCGCCAACATAGACAGCCACTTTAACACTCCGACCACCACGGTGGTAGAAACAAACACCGCAGCGGTACCCGCCAACAGACAGGTGGAACACAAGGTTCCGCCCACTGTATTACAACACGCCTATCGGCCATCTTTTCCGGGGCGGTACTAACGCTATCAAAAGCACAGCAGAAACAGGACTTGGAATGGAAACCACTCACCTCTCGACACCCAACGAGGAACCAGGACGGCATGGAGCCCGAACTACAGGTCCTGCCCAAGCTGGTCTTCCTCCTCTTGTATCAGGAGCAGGAAAGACACCGTCGATGACCACAGTAAGTACTGCACCTACAACACAGGGGAGGGGGGAGGGAAAAGAGAGTGACACACACATGCAACACGCAGCCCCCTCACACCCACCCTCACCCACAGCACCACATACACAAATACATGCAGCAACATTACATATACACCCCATCACCCCCTGGAAGAACGCAAGGACAAAAGGAAATGATTGTAACAAGTGTAATAATAAAAATCAGATAGGGCAAATTAAAAAATCTGTATATACAAATATGTACACCAACTACACAAGTCCGGATAATAATTAAATCATTGTCTGTGGATCAGTGTCCCAAAATGCATGGGCAAAGCCCACACAAGATACGTGACTCAAAACTGAGAGAACACTGCAGGGGCATCAGATGGAAAATAAACAGGCACCTCAGGGGAAGGGGGAGGGGGGCACCTCAGCCAGATGAACGGACTACACCACTGCTCCACGAGGGGGCCCCATGCCCACTGATTGGTCCTAGGGAGTACAAAGCCAGAGTCTCTCAAGTCTTTCCAGTGGGTGGTTTGCCCACTGCTGTATCCTGGGGAGTACAAAACCACAGTCTATCAAGTCTTTCCAGTGGGTGGTTTGCCCACTGCTGTATCCTGGGGAGTGCAAAGCCACAGTCTCTCAAGTGGATAACAGTGTCCATGGTTCTGGAGGGTGCTTTGTGCCCAGAGTGCTTCATCCTGCCAAAGACTGAGGTAGTGGATGTCATTCTCCACTGGTTCTAAAGGGGTCTTTGTGCCGAGTGCTACATCCTGCCAAGGACTGAGGTAGTGGATGTCAATCTCCACTGGTTCTGGAGGGGGCTTTTTGCCCAGAGTGCTTCATCCTACCAAGGACTCAGGTAGTGGATGTCAATCTCCACTGGTTCTGGAAGGAGCTTGGTGCAGAGAGTGCTTCACATGCAGTGTGGCAGGTCCCATTCCCTCACCAGGGTGTGTGTGCTACGCGATTGCCTGGGAACAGGTAGCATGATAAGCCATGGAGGCAGAGACACACTCCACCCTACTGCCACTTCGCCTGGCACCTGCAGATAAAAACAGTGCTGGGAGTCATGCCTCATGGACACTAGGCAGGGTCCAGGATGTCTCCTGCAGCCTCGGACGGCTGCCCACTGGGGATGAATGCCATGTCAGCTATAGTGGCACTGTCTGAGTACGTTGCGGAGCTGGTGGCAGTGGTTACGGTGGTGTCTGTAGCGGAGGTGCTGGCGGTGGTGCATTTGTCTGCACCTGTTGAGGCAAGCAGCAGGACGTCTCCTGCAGCCTCGGACGGCTGCCCACTGGGGATGATGCTGGGGACTGTTGCTGAGGCAGCAAGCGGCGGTGCTGGTGGTGGTGCAGGTGGCGGTGTCCACTGCCATACAGGTTGATGTTGTGGTTGACAAAAGTGGTGACTCTGGTCCCTCAGCCAGAGCCACCGTGCCCAGTCCTGACCTGCTCTTCGGCTTGTGTCCCTTCCCCACCTTTGATGTTGCTGCTGGTGTCTTGCCACTGTCCCCTTTTGGTTTGAAGGAGCCCTTGCTTGCTGATAGGTGTGGCTTCTCCCTCCGGCTTGTGGGCACCTTCTTCACCTTGGCAGGTGGCGGAATGGCCTGCTCTTTCGCGTCGCTAGGTAGCACACTGGCAGCCCTGATGGGTGGCGCACTCGATGAGACCGGAGTTGCTGGGACCACTGTGCTTGAGGATTTGGTGGCTGAGGTGCTGGGCTGGAACCTGGACAGCCTGGCCCTAGGGGAAGTACGGGGGGAGGTGTAGGAAGAGGTCAATGTTAGCCAGGAAAAGTTTCTTAGATACACTGGAACGGGAAGATGGAGGGGGTTTGGGAGTGGAGGAAGAGGTAGTGGTTGTAGGAGGTGTACGTTTGCTGAATTTGGGTGAAGCTGTATGGGTCGGAGGCTGTTGTGAGGTGGATGGCTGTTGGGTGGGTGTGTGCTTGCGTTTGTGTAGTTTGGGAGGAGGGCTCACAGACACACTGGGAGAGGATACAGGGAATGTGTGAATGGTAGTGGGGTGGTGAGTGCACGTGAGCGGTGTGTGGTGATGGGCGTGCTGGTGATGGAGGTAGTGGCTAAGGATGTAGTGCATGCAGGTGTGAGTGGAGACGAGACAGGGAGGGAGGGGGGAGGGAGGAGGAGGACGTGGAGGAGGGGGACACAGTGGAGGCAGTGGATGTTGCTGTGTCTGCATGGGGATGGTGCTTGTGTGAGTGCCTGTGGGATGTGTGCTGCTTATGTTTGCCATGTCCACTCTTGTGTGTTGATGACTGTGCATACTGGTCCGATGGTGTGTTTGGGATAGGCTGAGGTACAGGGGATTGGGTCTGGGTGGAGGAAGTTGGAGGGGGGAGGCTGGACACAGGGACAATGGCTGCCATCAGTGCTGAGGCCAGAGCCTGAAAGGCTCTATGTTGGGCCGCCTGGTCAGAATGAATGCCCTCCAGGTATGCATTTGTTTGCTGCAAATACCTCTCAACACCCTGGATGGCATTCAAAATGGTAGATTGCCCAACAGTGAGGGTTCTCAGGAGGTCAATAACTTCCTCACTGAGGGCATCAGGGCTGACTGGGGCAGGGGCTGAGGTGCCTTGGGCGAAGGAGATGCTCACCCTCCTGGGTGAGTGGGCACGGGAAACACTCTGAGGGGCTGCTGGGAGGGCGGTGCTGGTAGGGGGGTGGCGGTTGTACCTGTTGATGCGGTGGGCACAGAGGTGCCCGCCACCGCAAGGGAGCTCCCATCAGAGGAGGAGTCGCTGGTGTATGCTCCTGTCCCTGTTGTGGAGCTCCCCTCGCCCTCCGTCCCAGTGGTGCCTTCAGACTCCGTTACTTCACCCTCCAGGGCCATGTGGGATGCAGCTCCCTCCTGCTCCGGTGCCACTGCTCCTCCGCCAGATGATGCTAAAGAATGCAAGAACAGGGTGACAAAACAAAAAGGGGGGGAAGACAGAAGAGACACATGGTCAATACATGCAACACCACTACCGTTGGCAGACACAACACACAGGGAGCAGCCCTATGCACTAAGCCATGCACTAACAGTGCAGGGGAAGAGCACATGCCCAAGGAGGACTCTGTCTAGACCCATTTCATGAACAGCTGGAACCCTTGGGAGCCTGACTAGGTGTAGAGGGCTTATACAACCTTTGGGGTTGGAGTGGGAATGAGGCTGCAAAACAATGGATCTACCTTTGCGCGTCTGCCCCGGCCTAGGGGAACCCACAGCCCTCCACCCCCACCCAGACACCTCGTCTAGTGCGCAGAGTCATCTGAATGAGAGTGTACTCACCCCCTTGTGGCTGATGTGATGCCCTCAAGCACCCATCCAACTCCGGATATGCCACCGCCAGCATCCGGTACATCAGGGGGGTCATGGTGCGATGGGCACCCCTTCCACGTTGGGAGGCCATCGCCAGGTGGGCCTCCAGTGTCTTCTTGCTCCAGTGGCGCAGGTTCTCCCATCTTTTCCGGCAGTGAGTGTTCCGTCTATGGTAGACCCTCATGGTCCGCACTCCCTTGGCGATGGCACGCCAAATCCCCTTCTCCTGATGGGCACTGACCTAGAGGAAAAGTGAAGTTATAAAGGATGCTACTCTCCTGTACAGTTCTTCCACACATTGCCTACAAACCTCCTACCCTGGCCCAGACATACATACATACACACCATCCTCACATGCCGGCCTGTCCCCCCCTCCATCCATGACACTCCATACAATCATGTGCCATCCACCATGCTCACAGTGTACTCACCTGTTTGCCTGGAGGAACGTACAGTTGCGTGTACTGGGGAGGACCCCATCCACTAGTTTCTCCAACTCCTCCGAAGTGAAGGCAGGTGCCCTTTCCCAAGACACTGTAGCCGTTGTCGCTTCCAGACACAGGTCACAGCAGCACTTGCAGTGTAGGTCCTCTCCTGTTGAAGGTCAGGTATCAAGTGAGGGAGCAGATAGAAAATGGCGGTCATTTCCACGGTGGTGCGTACCATCACTGCCGGCGTACATTATCATTGGCTCCTGGAACCCATAGTGACCAATGTTAACCAATCCTGAATTGGCCGCCTACCGCAACGGTGTACAACGCCAGTGCAGTTACCTCATTTCCCCTTGTCCCACCTTACAGGTCAGGCAGCCGCCATTTCAGGGGGCCACATGGCAGGCTAAATAACTGTGTCACACCTATTTAGGCCAGGAATACGGACAGAAAAAGGCACATAGAGAAAATGTAAAGTTTTTGCTAAACAGCCTTGTGACACCTATGTGCTGTATGACCACCTGCTCACCGTTCTCCTTCATAGGGCACGTCTGCTGGGGCAGGTGATGAGATGGCGGCATCCTCCGGTGTACAGACCCCTGTCGACAATGAAAGACAGACACATCATTATCACTTACAGACTTGATTGTGCAACAGTACAGGAACTGTGTGCCCAGTTGGAGCCAGACCTGATGTCAGCTATCCGCCATCCCACAGGAATACCCCCTCTAGTTCAGGTCCTGTCTGTACTCCATTTCCTGGCCAGTGGGTCTTTTCAGAACAACAATAGCCATGGCATCAGGGATGTCCCAGCCAATGTTCTCTAACGTGTTGTCCAGAGTGTTGTCTGACCTGCTGAAACACATGCACAGCTACATCGTTTTCCCTCAAGTGGAGGATTGGCCCACAGTGAAAGGGGACTTCTATGCCCTGGGACATATACCCAACATCATAGGTGCCATTGATGTTACACATGTGGCATTTGTCCCCCTCTCAGGAATGAACAGGTGTACAGAAACCGGAAAAGCTACCATTAAATGAATGTGCAGATGGTGTGTTTGGCAGACCAGTACATCTCCCATGTGAATGCCAAGTATCCTGGCTCAGTGCATGACGCTTACATTTTGAGGAATAGCAGCATCCCTTATGTGATGGGCCAATTCCAGAGGCACCGTGTGTGGCTAATAGGTGAGGCCAGGGACCCAACACAGTTGACATAGGTGTCTGGGTATGGGATTGTCTCTAAAGGTTAGTGTGTGTCTAACAATTGTCCCTCGACATTTGTAGGTGACTCTGGTTACTCCAACCTGTCATGGCTACTGACCCCAATGAGGAATCCCAGGACAAGGGCAGAGGAACGCTACAATGAGGCACATGGGTGAACTAGGAGGATTATAGAACGTACCTTCGGCCTCCTGCAGGCCAGATTCCGGTGCCTCCATCTTACAGGTGGCTCCCTATACTACTCACCGAAGAAGGTGTGCCAAATAATCGTGGCCTGCTGTATGCTGAACAACCTGGCTTTGCGACAGCAGGTGCCTTTTCTGCAGGAGAATGGGCCAGATGGTGGTCTTGTGGCGGCTGTGGAGCCTGTGGACAGTGATGAAGAGGAGGCAGAAGAAGAAGATGTAGACAAATGAAACAACATAATTATGCAATACTTCCAGTGAGACACAGGTAAGAAGATGTAAATGCTTCCCACATCTCATACTATTGTTGGATCTAGCATAAGTCTGTCATTTTCATTCAGTGTATCGACTCTGACTTGTTACTTTGGCTTTCTATTTCACAGATCTGGCTCCCACTTTGTGCCCTGTGCTATGTTTACTGTTGGCCTACAGCAGTGTTACATTGGTATGTGAAGAAGTACATTGACATTGCTATATTCTAGAGATTTAGCAATTACAAATTTGTGAAAGCACAGACTGACTCCAGCTTGTTTAGTGATTCAAGTGTGTTTATTTGTGTGCCATTAAGTGGAGGGGGTCTAAAATGGGCTGGGGTGATGGTGGAGGAATGTTCATGGCAGAGTCCAGTTTATTTGTTTCACAGGTGCACTGTCCAATGGGGCATAGGAAGTGGAGCAACGGCAGTTTCAGGTGGACAGGGTGTCAAAGTGGGACAGAAGGGTGACATTCAGGGGGGTCTTATTTCCTGGCGGGGGTCTTGGCAATGTTCTCTGTCTTGTTCCTGGATCTCAGGGACCTTTTGCGGGGTGGTTCTCCTTCCGCAGGGGGTGGGGTGCTGGTGTCCTGTTGTTCCTGTGGCAGTGCCTCCTGTCCACTAGCGCCGGGAGAGGTGGAGGGCTGTTCATCATCCAGGTTAGTGTCAGGGGCCTGTTGGTGTGCCAATGTGTCCCTCCTGGTGTTGAGAAGGTCTGCCACCACCCCTGCATTGGTGACCAGGGTGGTTTTGATGGACTTCATGTCCACCCTGATCCCCAGGTAGTGTTCCTCCTGTAGTCACTGGGTCTGCTGAAACTTGTCCAGTACTGTGCCCATGGTCTCCTGGGAATGGTGGTAAGCTCCCATAATGCTGAAGAGTGCCTCGTGGTGTGTCGGTTCCCTGGGCCTGTCCTCCCCCTTTCTCACAGCAGTCCTCCCAGCTTCCCTGTTATCCTGTGCCTCTGTCCCCTGAACCGTGTGCCCACTGCCCCCAGGTCCCTGATCGTACTGTGTTAGTGGGGTTGCCTGGGTTCCCTGTAGTGGTGGACACACTGCTGATTGACGTGTCCTGCGGACAGAGGAATGGGCCTGCTGGGTGGGTGCTGTGGTGGTGTTTCCTGAGGAGGGTAGCTCTGTGATGGTTTGGGACTGTGGCAGGGGAACCGACTGTCCCGAGGTTCCAGATGGGACGGGCTGGTCATCTTGATCCAGACATGCAGAGCTGCTGTTGTCACTGTGGGTCTCTTCTGTGAGGGGACTGGATAAGTCTGGTACCTCCTGTCCGGTGACATTGGGTAGGGGTCCTGTTGGGGTGTAAATGCATAGTTATTGAATGTGTGTTCCATCTTGTGCAATGGGTGAGTTCCCCTCTCCTCCTGTGCTTGCATTATTGGCTTGGTCCTTGTGTGATTGGTGGTTTTGGGGCATGAGTGAGTCTCTCTACGGGACATGCTTTGGTGATAGGTGTCCATGCATTGGTGTTACATGCAGGGCTTGGTTTTGGGATGTGTGGGTTGTATTGGTGGGGTATCTGTGGGTTGTTTTGGTGATGGGTGTGAGGGTGAGGGTGGGAGTATGTGATGGCCTGAAGGTGGGGTGGGGGTAAAGTAGTAATGATTTGCCTTACCAGAGTTTAGTCCCCCTGCTATTCCTGCGAGGCCCTCAAGATGCATAATTTCCAAGACTTGTTCCTCCCATGGTATTAGTTGTGTGGGAGGAGGTGGGGGTCCACTGCCAGGCCTCTGTACAGCAATCTGGTGTCTGGATACCACGGAACGTACCTTCCCCCGTAGGTCGTTCCACCTCTTCCTGATGTCATCCCGTGTTCTTGGATGCTGTCCCACTGCGTCTACCCTGTTGACAATTCTGCGCCATAGCTCCATCTTCCTTGCAATGGATGTCTGCTGCACCTGGGATGCGAATAAATGCGGCTCCACCAGGACGATTTCCTCCACCATGACCCTGAGCTCCTCCTCTGAAAACCTGGCATGTCTTTGGGGTTCCCTGATGTGGTGTAGGTGATGTGTGAGGTGGTGTCTGTTGTGATGTGTTAGGGGATGTGTTGGTGTGTGTTGTTTGAGGTGCGTGGATGTTGTATGAGTGATGGTGTTGTGTGTCTGTGCATGCTGGTGTTGTGTTGGGTAGTCTCTCTCTCTGGCCTTCTTTCAAATTTCTGGTTATATGGGTTTGAGGGTGATGTGGGTGTGTGCTTTATATTGGATTGGGTGTGTGGGTGTGGTGTGTGTATCAGGTGTGTGTATTTTTAATTGTCCAACGTGTTTGTGTTTTGTAAGTATGTGTGTATTTTGAGCACAGCGGTGTGTACCGCCAATGGTTTACCACGGTTGAAAGACCGCCGCATTGATGCGTGGGTCGTGATACTGTGGGCGTATTTCTGTTGGCGTGACGGTGTTGGTTTTGGTATCGCCAATTTATCACTGACCTTTGGTGTGGCGGAATTGAGTGGGTGTCTGTATTGTGGGGGATTTTGAGCTGTGGGTTGTAATACCTGTGTTGGAATTCTGCTGCCGCGATGGCATGTTGGCGGTCTTCTGCACGGCAGAAAGCGGGATTTACCGCCAATGTTGTAATGAGGGCCTAAATCTTTACATGTCCTACATTTAAACACCATGCACCCTTCCTTACTGGGCTACTTCGGAGTGATTTATTAATATTTAAAAGGAGGGCTTAGGCTTGCCAACGTGTTTTATTTTTGCTCTTCTACTTTGCAGTTTTAAAGCTGCACAGACTAGAGCGGTAAGCCTACAGTCATGTTTCTGTGACACTCTAGTGGCGGCACGTGTGCTGCAGTTCACTAGTGACTTTAACTTACAGGCCCTAGGTATGCTTTCTACCATAAACCAATAACTTACAGATAAGTTAAATATGTCAGTCAGGAGTATAGCCAACTTTGACCTATTTTAGAGACCAGATCAATGCACTGTGGCATGGTTAGCAGGGTCCCAGTATGCAAAGTCAAAAAACAGCGTCATCAGACCAAAAACATGGCGGTCATAATGCAAAATGATGCACTTTCCCACACAAATGCTATGGGGAAGACCCTTCTCAGGGCTTTTGGCCAGTTGTAAGTGAGGGCTTCACTGCCATGCTTGGCCTTGAATGTTAGTTGAGGACTAATTTAGTTATTTTCAGAATAGGTCCAGAAAAGGATCAGAATACCCCTGGGAATTGGTTATGTGAATACATCCTGAGAAAACACAGTTTTGAGGAGAAATATTGAAAGTTCAAAATGCTGGATGCAGACGCAGCAGGACTACATTGGAAGAAGAAAGATTTGACTGAGTTTTGATGTGCCTTGACAAAAATCAATGCAGTTGGGAATAGTGTTTCACGTACTGGGAGGAGCATAGTTTTCTGTCTCCTATATATTAGCCTCTTGTTATTGACTTGCCTTCCTCTCTTCCCAGAATGCACTAGGTTTTATCATTGATTTCTTATGGTGAATCTTCTTTCCCTGGGTTGACCTGGGGATTGTGATAAGGACACAAGAACACATATATTTAGCTAATAAAGCAGTTTTACCTCTTTTAGGGTTCAGGTGCCTAGTTCCAGCGAAGTAGTTTGCCCCTTTATTAAGTTGCACCTATACCTGTACCTGTGTATAGGCACTAGATGTTGCATGTGTGGCCAATAGAAGCAGAAATACATGAAAAACATATTTGACTTAGATGGAATTGAAACATTCTAAAGACGGTGATGCTTGTGTGACCATAGGATGCTGTATCAAAAGGCTTGCCTCTATGTGGACCTGGTAATCTCACCATTGTCATTTCAGTGGACCTCCATCTATTTGAATAATGCATTATGCCCACACATTTGATCGTGACTCCTATAAAATATTTTCAGTATTCTTCTCTGGTATTCCCTAGTTGGATAAATGTCTGTATGAACTTGCAGAGCACAGTTCCTTTAATGAAATAAATTGAAAGAGGATTTTGGGGTTCAGGAAAGGGATGCTTTAGGGATTTTTATTAACTGTTTGTCTTAGAGCAAAAGACCACAGAAAGCACATTGTTTAGGTAATGTCCAAGGAATACAAACGGTCTACCTCTAGTTTAGTTGCATTAACAATAGGGACAGAGAGTACTTTTGGGCAAAATGGAGGGGTTGCTTCAGTGTTTTGAAGGTTTAAATTCTTTTTTCCTTGGACATTGTAATGGGTGCTCATTCTGTTGGTTCCATTGTAGGCTAAAAGCATACACATCCCTAGTTGCAGAGCATATGCCAAACTCTGTCCTCAAATGCATCCTCAATAAGGGGAGCTTATTTTTCTCTTGCCCTTTCACTTAGTGCAAGTTATTATAATTTTTTACTTGCCCCTTGCACCCTTTGTTTTGCAACAAATGTGATTTATGAGGAATACAGATGTTTTAACACAACCTTTGGCATTTGCTAGTTCCTTGACCTGGGTGTTAGTTCCATCAATCATTCTTTATTTTCATTCCATAGACTAAACATTCAAACATTTAACATTAAATGATATTAAAAGCACAAAGCACCACTTGCGGTTCTCTGGATGTGCAAGAATGGAAGAAAGTCACAAGTTCACAGCTCTTGCTGGATACAGTGACCAGGATTTGCCCTGCAGAAAATATTACTTTCTAAAGTCCAGCACAAAGAGTTCTGTTCACAGTAGAGGGGGTGCACGGAGCACGGAGAGCATCATGGAATGTCACTGTTGTAGTGTGAAGAGAAGGCTAGCCAACGCGGACAGTTGTCACTGTAGTGTGAAGATCTTATAGGGCATCATGGATGGTCATTGCTGGATATTGGCAGTCACTGCAGGTTCTCAATGCTGTAGCACAAAGTAGAGATATCGTGTTGCTGATCATCGGTAGCGGTTGCTGTAGTGTGAAGAGTCAGGTTCCTCTTTAGCTTCGAGTTGGTGGGCCACATGGGTGGCAGGATCTTAGCACAAAGAGGCACTTTTGCAGAGTAAAAGAGATCACAACTTCAGGATTTCTCATCGTTTGGGGCAGATAAGTGCCCTCTGATGGCAGCTAAGAGTCCATGACCTGAGGAGTTACCGCTTAGGGATTAGGGACTCTCAACAGGGTTAAGGTAGCACAAGTTGCAGGTCAAGACAGCAGGGCAGCTGAGCAGATACAGGGATGACTCTGTAGATTGATATGTCCCTGTACATCAGAACAGGGCATCAGCCAGCTGACCCTTGTCACAGCCTGGGATGAAGGGAGCGGGTCCATTCTTCCTTCACAGCAAGTAAGATAGGCCTCATGCAGCAGTGTGTCCTTCTCTGTTATTGACATGTTCAGGAGTGTACTAAAGTGTGGGTCTGAGAGTCCCCTTTTTATACCTGGTGCCCACTTTGAAGTGGCTGAAGTTTCTGAAGTGTTTCCCCCCACAGAGGTGTCTGGAATCTCCTGCCTTCGTATCCTGGTCACCAGTCTGTTTGGGGGCACAAACGACTGGTGTGAACAGCCTCATTAAAGTTCAAGTGTGGTAAGTTACAGCCCTGCCTTCTCATCCTGCCAGAGATGGCCCATCCTGTCAACACCTTGCCACCCCTTTGTGATACTGTCTGGAAGGAACTACACTTAGGCCCTCATTATGACATTGGTGGTAAGTCCCGCTGACGGCCATGCTGACTGCCTCCAACATACTGCTACCACGGCGGTATACCGCTACCCATATTATGACCCACACATAGCAATCCGTCACTATACAGACAAACACACAAGTCTGCCAGCCCAAAGGTCAGTGATGAACTGCCGGTACCAAAACCCACATTGTGATGCAAACAGAACTACGCCCACAACATTATGACCCACGAATCACCGCTGCGGACATTCAACAGCGGTAAACCATTGGTGGTACATAACGCTGCGCTCAAAATACACACACACATACAACCACAACACCATATTGGAAAATTCAAAATACAAACACCTGACACACATACACATACCACACCCACACACCCACACCACTATAAAACACACACCAACATTACCCACATCCCTTTATGACTAACAAAAATTGCCACTAGAGAAAGATACAATAACACACGTTAGCAGGCAGGGACAAATCTACTCATTATTTTAAGAAACCAATATTCACTATTGGTTTAAAGGTGAATTACTTTCCCATATTTATTTGATTTATTTGCAAAGCACAGCATAAAACTCGTCATAACAACACCTATCACTTATTCTATCACTATAACACAAATATATACACATCACATTTACATCGTAAACATTTATCTCATGACTCACAAAAAACAATAACATAAATAACCAAAAAAAGGGTTATGCCCATCAACATTACTTTGTATTATGGTCACTATTACACAATTAACAATGTGATCCCATACTCTGTGGTAAACAAGGGTCTTGCACCCAGCTGTAAAATACCTAACTATTTTTCCAAAGGTATTATGTAGTGCTACACCAATTTTTTTTATCAATTTATTTTCGCTCCAAAGCCCTTGATCCCACTAGAAAGATGTCGACGCGTTTCGGCCTCATCATTCATGGCCTCTTCAGGACTGTCAGGGGGCACTGGCACCTCTTTCTTTCCATTGTGTTAAGTGTCCAATCTTTCCAAAAGGTTTTGCAATTTCTCTCGATTAGTTCTATTTATTCAAACAACTCTACCTCAATTCAGGCATCTATATGAAGAGGCGTTGTCTTTATGTTTTAAAATCCCATCCGTGTGAATCGCGGCACTCGCATTGCCGCAAAAGCCTCTGAGCTGCTATTCTGCTTGTCTCGAGTCGGGCACTAGAGAAAGATACAGCAAGAGCACCCACACAACCAGAGCCACAGAACACTATCACCCATACACCATCCACGCACCTCACAGCACACACCCCAACACATCACCCCACACACACCACTCACACTACACCCATGGCACCACAAAGATACCCCAGGTTCTCAGAGGAGAAGCTAAGGGTCATGGTGGAGAAAATCATCAGGGTAGAGCCACAGCTATTTGGATAACAGGTGCAGCAGACATCCATCGCTAGGAAGATGGAGCTATGGCGGAGAATCGTGGATAGGGTCAATTCCCGTGGGACAGCACCCAAGAACAAGGGATGACATCAGGAAGAAGTGGAACAACCTACGGGGGAAGGTGCGTTCCGTGGTAGCAAGACACCAGATAGCAGTACAGAAGGCTGATGGTGGACCCCCACCTACTCCCCCATAACTAACAACATGGGAGGAGCAAGTCTTGGAAATTCTGCATCCTGAGGGCCTGGCCAACATCCACTGGGCTCACCTATTAGCCACACCCGGTGCCTCTGGAGTTGGGCCATCACATATGGGATGTTGCTATTCCTCAGGAGAAAGGCATCATGCACAGACCTAGGATACTTTACATTCACATGGGAGATGTACTGGTCCACCAGGCACACTATCTACACATTCATACAGTGAAAGCTCTTTCGATTTCTGAACACCTGTTCATTTCTCCGGGGGCGGACAAAAGCAATATGTGTACAATCTATTGGCCCAATAATGTTGGGGATATGTCCCATTGCATAGAAGTCAGCTTTCACTGTGGCCAAATCCTCTACCTGCTTGAAAATGATGTAGCTGCGTGTGTGTTTCATCAGGGCAGACAACACTCTGGTCAGCTCGTTTGAGAACATTGGCTGTGACATTTCTGCTTCCAAGCCCACTGTCACTTGGAAAGAGCCAGTTGCCAAGAAATGGAGCACAGATAGGACTTGCACAAGAAGGGGGTAACCCAGTGGGGTGACAGATATCAGAGGTCTGGTCTGGCTCCAATTGGGCACACAGCTCTTCGACTGTGGCCTTTCAAGTATGTAGGTGATGATAATGTGCCTGTCCTCCATTGTTGCCAAGTCCACCAGGGGCGTGTACACGGGGGATGTCTCCATCTCCTATTCATCCTCAGCGGTTGTAATCTAGGGGGCAAAACAATGAGCATCTGGTCAGTTTTCAACATTTCCTAAATGTACAGTGCATTGCATGTTGTGACAGACACATTATGTTGATGTTTAGGCCCAAATTGTGCCTATGTGTGCTGTGACGCTGTTAGGTGCCATGGCCTGCCCCCCCCCCGAAATGGCATCCGCCTGTCCTGTGTGGATGGTCAGGTGGAAATGAGGTAATGCCGCTGACGTTGTGCGCCGTTGCGGGAGGCGCTCGAGTACCGCCATGCAACTCCTCATTGGTTAACATTGGTCCCTATTGGTTATAGTAGCCAATAGAGATGTACTCCAGCGGTGACGGTAAGCACCGCCGCGGACAAGACCACCATTTTCTATCTGTTCACTCACTTGCTACCTGACCTTCAACAGGAGAGTATCTACACTGCTGCTGTGACTTGTGTGTGGAACCGACCATGGCTTGAGTCACTGGGGAAAGGGCCCCTGCCTTCACCGCTGCGGAGTTGGAGAGACTGGTGGATGGGGTCCTACCCCAGTACAGAATGCTGTATGGGCTTCCAGACTAACAGTTGAGTACACTGTGAGCACGATGCATGGGGCATGAATGCATGTAGTGCTGTATGTGAGGGCCTCGTGTAAGGGGGGTGGTTAAGACGTGCTGCGCTGCGTGCTGCATGTGTGTATGGAGGGCAATGTATGTGCATAAGGGGATGGGAGGGCTATGGTGGGCCATTCGTGTAACAGGCCGGACGGTATGACTGATACCCTTTTTCTATGTGTATTTCCTTTGCAGGTCAGCGCCCATCAAAAAAAGGGTTTATGGTGTGCCATCACCAAGGATGTGCGGACCCTTAGGGTCTACAGCAGGTGGAACACCCACTGACGCAAACAGTAGGAGGACCTGATACGCTGGGCACAGGAGACGGCAGAGGCCCAGCTGGGGATGGCCTCCCAATGAGGAAGAGGTGCCTGTCGAACCCTGACCCCCTTGATGTTCCGCATACTGGTGGTGGCATATCCGGAGCTGGATGGGTGCTTGAGGGGCATCACAGCAGCCACAAGGGGGTGAGTACAATTCCCAATATACTACTTGCGTGTGGTGGGGTGGTCTCTGGCTAGGGGATGTACGCCTGTTGGTGCCCCAGGCCAGGCCGGACATTGCAGGGTAGGTTCCATGTTGGCAGGGGCTGATGAACTCCACCTCCAAACAAGCTAGTGGGCATCCACTACTGGACAGGCCTCTGTGGGTCTCAGGTATGCTGCAACTGGTATTAGGTATTACTGCCCATAGCCTGGTGACTTGCATTGTGACTGGTAGTGCATTGCCTAGTGTGTAGGGCTGTTCCCTGTGTGTTGTGTACGCCAATGGTGGTGTTGTTGCTGCCATTGATCAACTGTATCCTCTGTCTCTTCCCCCCCTTTTTGTTTTGTCATCCTGTCCTTCTGTGCATTAGCATCATCTGGCGGAGGAGCAGAGGCACCGATGATGGAGGGAGCTGCATTCCACAGGGCCCATGAGGCCGAATCCACCAACGGTGAGGGCACCAGTGGGACGGAGGGTGAAGGGAGCACCACGGCGGAGACAGAAGGGGACAGTTCTGAAAGTGATATATTTTCCGATGGAAGCTCCCTAGTGGTGGCGGGCACCTCTGTGGCCACCCCAGTAACAGGTACAGCCACCACCCCTGTACCAGCACCGCCCTCCCAGCAGCTACTGTGCGAGTTTCCCGTGGCCGCTCACCCAGGATAGTGGGCATCTCCTTCTCCCCAGGAACCTCAGGCCCTGCCCCAGTTAGCCCTGCTGCCCTGAGTGAGGAGGCTATTGACATCCTGCGATCCATCTCTGTTTGGCAGTCAACCATAGTGAATGCCATCCAGGGCCTGGCAGGGCATTGGCAAAATACAAATGCATTCCTGGAGGGCGTTCATTTTGACGTGGCGGCCCAACAGAGATCATTCCAGGCTCTGGTCTCCTCCCTGATGGCAGCCATTGTTCCTGTCTCTAGCCTCCCCTCCAATGTCCTTTGCCCAGTCCCATGCCCCTGAACCCCAACCTATCCTAAGCACACATTCAGACCAGCATGCACCCAAGATGACACACAGGAGTGGCTCAGGCAAGCACAAGCACCACACATCATCCCACAGGCACTCGCACAAACACCATCCAGATGCTGACATACCAACATCCACTGCCTCCATTGTCTCCCCCTCCTCCTCGTCGTCCACCTCCCTACCAGTAGCGTCTCCACTCACACCTGCATGAACTACACCCACTGCCTCCATCACAATCACGCCTAACACTACACGCCCCTCACTGGCAGTCACCACCCCTACATCCATGCACACATCCCCTGTGTCCTCTCCCACTGTGTCTGTGCCCCCTCCTCCCAAAGTACACAAACGCAAGCGCTTAGACACCCAACAGCCATCCACCTCACAACAGCATCCATCCCATGCCATTGCCGCCAGCGGGCAGTGTGTAGTCCTGCCTCCATTGAGCGTAATGCATCCTGCCCACTGCAAATCCTGTGGGTATGACAGCCAGATGAGAGGCTGTGACCTTGGACTCCCAAAGATCTGCATCACTGGGCACAAAGCCCCCTCTAGAACCAGTGGAAGGAGGCATCCACTCACCCCTCTCTTGCCAGGATGAAGCACACTGGGCACAACACCCCCTCCATAACCAGTGGAAGAAGCCATCCACTCACCCCTTCCTTGCCAGGATGAAGCACACTGGGCACAAAGCCCCACGCAGAACAAGTGGAAGAAGCCGTCCACTCACCCCCTCCTTGCCAGGATGAAGCACACTGGGCACAAAGCCCCCTCCAGAACCAGTGGAAGAAGGCATCCACTCACACCCTCCTTGCCAGGATGAAGCACACAGGGCACAAAGCCCCCTCCAGAACCAGTGGAAGAAGGTACTCACTCACCCCCTCATTGGCAGGATGAAGCACACCGGGCACAAGGCCCCCTCCAGGGCCAGTGTAGAAGCCACCCACTTGAGAGACTGTTGCTTTGCACTCACCCAGAACCAAGCAGTGGGCAAACCACCCACTTGAGAGACTGTGGCTTTGCACTCCCCAGGACCAAGAGGTGGGCAAACCACCCACTAGGGAGACTGTGGCTTTGCACTCCCCAGAACATCGCACAGGGCATGTTGCCCCCTCCAGGATAAGTGGTGTTGTACCATCTTCCGGCTGAGGTGCCCTCCCATTCCCCGTCCCCCCGAGGTGCCTGTGTATTTCGACCTGATGCCCCAGCAGTGTTTTCTCCATGTTGATGCAGGAGTAAGATGGGGTCTTGGCCTATGTGATGAGGCCCTGTTGCCCACGGGCATTATGGACTGGCGGTGTCCCTCCATTTGTATATCTGTAAATACTGTTTTGAATTTTGGGGAAGTATTTCTAGAATTTTATCTTATTACACTCACTTCGATCACTTCCTTTTGTCCTTGCATTATTCCTGAGGGGTACTGGGTGGATATGTAATGTTGTTGCATCTGTTTGTGTGTTTGTTGTTGGGGGTGGGGGTGTTGCGTGTTGCGTGTGTGTGTGTCACTCTCTTTTTCCTCCCCCCTCCCCTGTGTGCTAGGCGGCAGTACTCACCGTGGTCGTCGTCACCGGTGTTGGTATTCCTGGTGTAGGAGGAGGTAGACCAGCATGGGGAAGACCCGCATTTGGGGCTCCATGGCGGCGTGGTTTTACCCTGAGTGTCCAGAGGTGAGTCCTTTGACTTCTGAGATCTGTTTCCGCCGTGCTTTTGTTGTTGTTGGTACCGCCCCAGAAAAGGTGGTGGATAGGCCTGTTATAATACAGTGGGTGGAACATTGTCTTCCGCCTGGCTGTTGCCGGTTACCGCAGCAGTGCTTGTTGCTACCTTGGTGGCGGTCGGTGTGTTAAAGTGGCTGTCTATGTTGGCGGTTTCCGCCATGGTCATAATTCCATTTTTCTTACTGCCGGCTTGTTGGCAGTATTACCACCACTTTATCACCGAGCACCAGGGTTGTAATGAGGGCCTTAGTCATGTAACCGAACAAGAGGCTGCAGGTACCACATAGTTAGGATAAGAAAATGTCAGCTTTCTGAAGTGGCATTTTAAGAATTGTGACTTAAAATCCAACTTCATCATTAAAGTGTGTTTTAAATTATAATTCCTCAGACACCAACCATAACATTAAAATTCTCTCCCAAACAAAAGTTAACACTTATTACATGTAATAAGGTAACCCAATATTTTTGTGGATTCTCCACAGATTTGCAAATCCATGGCGATTTCATGAAACCAGTTAAAAAAAAATTAAACACCAATGGATTAGGGAGCTTTTTACCCGTCAACCAATGCAGACTCATGTATACGGATATTGATTTGTGAACCTGCAGTGCTCTATAGTGACTGTCTGTCACAGAAAATAAAATCTCTTTTCAATGCCAGTACCTAACACGGTGCACTGAGCATGGTTTTTGGCAAAAGAAAAAAGCAAAAGTGACAGGGTGACTGTAAGACTTTAGGTCATTGGATGAGGGGGTGGAAGTCCCGCTCAGGCAACAACTGCAATCCTTTTCAGGTTAAACCACAGAAGTCACTAAATTAGCCGATGCTTAACCCTATGATAGCTTGGCACAAACATAGCCAGGCTTAACCTAGAGGCAATGTGTAAAGCATTTTTGCAGCATGCAAACAGTAATTGTTGGACCTGGCCCTCTCTGCTTCTGAAATGTAAATGGTGCTGTGTACAGCTCCACTCCCAGTCATCCTGGCTGGATGGTTTATCCTGCCAACATTTATTCCCCATTTGTCTCAATGTCTGAAAGGACTAACAGTGAAGACATTCACAGTCATATGACTCAGGAAGAGGCTGCAGATACCAAATGATTAGGATATGAAAATGCAAACTTTATAAATGTGGGATTTTAGAAATGTGATTTATTCTTTGGAGACCAAACTCAATATTCCTAAGTACTCCTAATCAAAAGGTATCACTTATTAAATGTAATAAAGTAACCCAATGTTATCCTATAGGAGATGTAGATCCTGAAAAAATGTATTTGAGAGTTTTTCACTGCCAGAACATGTAAAACTTAAAAGTGCATGCCCAACTTTTTAAACACACTGCACCCTGCCCTATGGGCTGTTTCGGGCATACCCTGGGGGAGACATATATGCATTAAAAAAAAAGGTTTAGGCCTTGCAAAAGGTTTATTTTGACAGGTTTAAAACTGCACCCTCATCCTTCAAGGGCAGACCCGAGACAGAGTTATAAAGGGTTACTTAAGTTTGTGCACAATAGGTGCTACAGGCACACTAGTAGCATTTAATATAAAGGCCCTAGGTGCATGTTGTACCACTTTAATGGGGACCTACAAGTAAGTAAAATGTACCAATTAGATGTAAGCCAATTTCACCGGAGAGAGCACTTTAGCACTTGTTAGCAATGGTGAAGAGCACAGAGCCCTAAAAAACAGTAACAGGTTCAGAAAACAGGAGGGTTAAGGCAAAAATGATTGAGGATGACACCACAGAGAGGGCCAGGTCCGACAACAGTAAACATGCATGACAATTTATTCTCCCTATAGGTATACTCTTCAGCACCGTACTTTAAACAGCTGTCATCAATTATCAGAGCCAAGTACATCTACCCACTATGATCATTTTTAGTTTCTAGGAATCAGTGAAACAAGCTGATTCTGCCATTAACAAGGACTCGTTCTCAGCTTTATTTTGTTAGCAGATGCCTTCATTGATCACTGACAATGCTGACACCAACACTAAATATCTAGTCTGAATAGAAACTAGTGGGCAGAGAGCTTTATTTGAAAATAGCTGCATATAAAATTGTGTGTTTTCTTTCAGACTTTTTAACAAAAGGCCAACCATTTCAATCATTTTCCTTCATTTTCTTTAGGCAGTTATGCACCACAGGGAAAGATCAAGGTAGGAACCTTAACAGCAACTGGAGTTTAGAGGTTTTTTTTTTTTTTTTTTATTCGCTAAAGTTACAACTCTAAAATAAAAAAATGAATACCGTATATTTCTGTTCTTGATCAGTCCAGCATTTTTTTCATTTTTTAAAAGGAAACCGTGCCATCTATTGCAATGCTGAAAGAAACGACGTTGTTTCTTTTTCTTCTACAGAAAATGCCTGTTGCCCAAAGCAATTTAATTTTTTTCATGCTGCCATGTCAACTTAACAACAGTCTTCAAATATGTCACCAGCCTTTGGTCAAACCACAGGACCCTCCCTGTAGACAAAATGGAACACTCTGATTGTCAGATAGTGTCTTGATCGATGGAAAGTCGGATGGCGATTGCATTGCATGAAGGATGATTATTGGCTCTCGTTGAATGTTCAGACCTTGGGCAGGTCATGCTAGTTATAGCAACAGTTGGCTGTTTTACTTAACATTTGAACTGGAGAAAATATGGGGTAAATGAGTATTCTAAAATGTTTTTGCAAACAAAAATCATGCGTGAATGCAGCCTTCAGAAAATGCCATATTTGCCCCGGGTCAATTGTTTTACTTGTAATGCCACTCCCTCGTTGACACAATTAATGTAAGTGGAATTATTGAAGAACAAATTTCCCTTATAACGAAATCTCTTTCAGCGAGCTTAATTTTCTGCCATCGTGTCTTTAGAATTAGGGAAGGAATTGGGGGCTTTCTAATTACAACGCCAGACACAGTTGTTGGTATGTGGGTATTTGCAAACGTTTACCACTAGTGTCTTCTGGCTTTCTGTAGTGAACGAATGGCTTAGCGGGTTAAGATGACTTGTGAGAGGCATGTTCTCACTTAAGGATTCAAAGATTTCAGTACACGTGGGAGTACAGTCTGGCTGGACTCATACTTGTGTTTTGAGATGAGGGGCTTCCACCAGCCATTCCGTGAGGGCTGGTTTTCACACTCACCCCACACCCATCCGTCACATCCATCACAGGTGTCCCCGGTCAGGTGGCCCTGCTACTAAAAGGGTCCAGGCGCACGTGCCCTGGGCCAGTGATAGTAACCACAATGCTGTGTTTGTGTCATCATTCACAGTAGCATGGGAGCCTAGGTTCCCAAACACTACATTGGGTTTTCAAGCTTTATGTTTTTGTGTAGAGGCTGTTGCCTCATTGCAAAGTTCAATAAAAACACTTTCTCCAAAGTCAAAGTTCTAAGTCTGCAAAGGTTCTAACTCCTATTTAGCTTCTGTGTTTGAAACCACCTTATCAAAGCAGGGTTAGGTGCCCAATTGAGGTGGGAAAGTGAGGAGCTACAGGCATATTTCATGGGTGGGGTCCTGGAAAGGTTGTGCAGATGTTATGTTTATAAAGGGACTGCTATATCTGTGGGCTTTGTGACTTTGGGTTTGGACTTGTACAACATTCTGCTTTTAACTCTTTGGGACTAATAACTGAAATTCTATTTGGATAACACATTGGCAAGAGATAAAGGGGGTGATTCTGACCGCGGCGGACGGCGGTCGCCGCCCGCCAAGCGGTTCCCGCCGAAAGACCGCTCCGCGGTCAAAAGACCGCGGCGGTCATTCTGGCTTTCCCACTGGGCCGGCGGGCGACCGCCGAAAGTCCGCCCGCCAGCCCAGCGGGAAACCCCCTTCCCACGAAGACGCCGGCTCAGAATGGAGCCGGCGGAGTGGGAAGGTGCGACGGGTGCAGTTGCACCCGTCGTGAATTTCAGTGTCTGCAAAGCAGACACTGAAATTCTCCGTGGGGCCCTCTTACGGGGGCCCCTGCAGTGCCCATGCCATTGTCATGGGCACTGCAGGGGCCCCCAGGGGCCCCGCAGCACCCCCTACCGCCATCCTGTTCCTGGCGGGAGAACCGCCAGGAACCGGATGGCGGTAGGGGGTGTCAGAATCCCCATGGCGGCGGAGCGCGCTCCGCCGCCATGGAGGATTCTCAAGGGCAGCGGACTTTCCGTTTCTAGCCGCGGCTGAACCGCCGCGGTCAGAATGCCCAGCGGTGCACCGCCAGCCTGTTGGCGGTGCTACCGCCGACCTCCGCCATGGCGGTAATTACCGCCAGGGTCAGAATGACCCCCAAAATGTACTGCCACTGCAGTGCTCGGCTCTTTCATTCTGATACTTGAAGGTGTATATCCTCAGGCAGAAGGTGAAAGTAAATTATTGTTTTGTTAAAAAAAAGCTTGGACAAAGAGGATCAACAAGATGTACAGGACTCCAAGAACATATCTATTAACGGTTGTTGTGACTAGGATCCTGTGCCCAGTCCTCTTGCTAGGCCTACTGGAAACTTTCTGCCTCTATTCACTACTTTCTCCATCCCCTTTTTCTCTCCTCCTGGACTTCCTGTGCTCATCACTATGCCTAAACTGTACAATTTTTTCCTATTCTGTGCTCAGGACTGATGATGTTTGGGCCTATACTCTTGCTTCTCTTCTTCCAACAGTCCTTTTTAGGAGGCTCAAAGTGTAAAGGGGGGGCTAAAATTAACATCTTAAATCAATTAACAGTGTATCCTATTTAGTAACACATTAAATCCCAGTAATGGAAAGTAAAGTTCAAGAATCTATTACAAATGAAATGCCAAATTTATGTACATTAATCTCACAAACGTGATAAAAGTAAAGAATTGCCAAAGGTGATGTAAACTTTCAAATTAGATTAAATCATACAAGCATAAGGCATAAAATGAGAAACAAGATCTGATGATCAGTATATAAATTGCAATCCTTTTGGTTAATCAGTAGAGAAACTAAATCATTAAGTACTCTAAAATAATCTAAAGGAAATCCTAATTATCTGTCAGGAAATATAGAAATGTGCCAGCATAACAGAACCTTGGTAGAAGTTCTGATAGAGAGGTGTGGCATAGCATGAAGCCACACTAAGGGATAAAGAGTAGAAAGGTCTGTACTCCTCAAAGCCTCTATGCGATTTGCCCTCGTCAAAGGCTAAAGAGAGTCTGCCCTCGTCTTACTAGATGAATACCAATTAAACCATTAAACCTTTGAGAAGTCCACATCATCAGCACCAGTAGTTTTTAATCTTCCTTGGACAGTTGAAATTGGAAACTCCCATTGTTAGAAATGGGGTCTTTTGTTGTCAGTCAGGTTACCCCCTGTACAAGCAAGGAGCCTCACTCCAGCCGAGAAGGCAGGCCAAACATACATGCACACTGATGCGAGTGTGTGTCATCACCCCTGAATAATAAAAACAATAATAAACACTGTTTATTATCGTTTTTATTTTTCATTTTGCAGCTCCTGCTGTTGGCAGAGGGGCGACGCACCTCAGCCTTAGTGGAGGAGCGCGCCTGAGTCCAGCATATTAAAATCAAACATTAGAACATACATATATATGTAAGTTCCTAATTCTCTACTGTGAGTACACTGTCAATAATACAATTTAGATATTTCACTTTGCATTTGTAAAATGTAGGCAGACATTATAGGTATTATTGATTACATTATTATGTCACTTCTTTGACACATGATGGTACAGCCAAAATTACACATTACTAGTGTTTTATTACGTGGTTCATGCTATATAAATAACAAACATGCACACTTATAACCAAATGGGCGTTTGGTGTGGACGACGCACTTACAGTGGACATTTCTGTCTTTCTGACTGCTTTGCAATTTTTTCAGTGTCTATTTTCTTCATCAAGGTATAAATCCTAGATGGTTTATTGATGGGCACAATGTGATCTTTTCCAATTCAAGATTTTGAACAGAAGATAGAAAGACCTTGTCACAGATTTACTTTGTTCATAAGATACATGACTAGACAGGGTCAGACTGGCCTATAGAGCAATCAGGCAGTGCCCCATGGGCTGTTCTTTTTAGCAGTTTATGGGTTTGTTTTATGGACAGGTGGGTCGGGTTTTCATGTTATTCACCTGATAGTACCAGAAGTTTTGTCTATACCAAACACAAAAGCATGCAATACCTTAATAAATATGCATACAGCATGTCTTTACAAGTTCAAAGATGGCCTGGTTTGTAACTGTAGGCCACTTTTTCAGCTATCTTGTTATCTAATGGAAGCCACTTTTATTTTGGTGCTCGGGCTACTTTTTGTCCCAGTCTGACGCTGGAACCAGAGCAGGGATGCAACGGAGAAGGTGAAAGGTCTCAGGTAAAACGGAAAAGAAAAGGTGCTGACTACCAAGACCTAACTAACTTCAACAACAGCATATCTCTCATTGAACTGCAGCACTCTGCCTGAATAATATCCCTTCCTGGTCTAACACTCACTTGCAATGGTCTAATATGATCAGAGTAAGGATGCTATGATATTATTTATACTGTCTAGTGCAGTAAATTCCACTGACAAGCTATGTGACAGGTACACCACATGTTAAAAGTGAACTATGGCTTAGCTTCACCTTTAACTGAACATATGATTCCACATATATGAACTGTTTTCACTTAGGAATCACTTTGTCCAATTTGGTATTTTGGCATATTCAGAGCACTGAGACCTGGAAAGAATCTGTGAGCCTGAGTGGCTGTAGAGTGCTAGCGCCAGGTGTGGCATGTGGTAGAGGAAGTCTGTCACTGTTGAGAATTCTGCCTTGCCCATGGGGAAGAATATGCCCAATGGTACAAAAAAGTGGATGCCTAAAGTCCTGCAAGCTGTGCTGTTTGTCTGCCTTGAACAGAGAGGAGCTATCTGCTGGTGATAGAGGGGTGATGAAGTAATAAAGGAGAAAGGGATTCTTCAGCACAAGCCCCTTCACTTCCACTTGTGAGATAAGTGAGGTCTGTAGGAGCAGAGATCAACTGAGAGCTGTGCAGGTATAATCACCAAGAAGAAGGAGCAGTGCTTTCCTATGTCTTTTGTGTAAGTCTTTAGTCACTTTGCCTAGTGTATCTGATTTCACCTCACTCATACAAAGGGGTGGCTGAGCTGAACATCCTGCACATCAACTTTCATTTGAGAATTTTCTTCACCACCAGAGTGGAAAAAAGTTAACAGTGATGGTCAATTTTATGGTCATACACCTTGGTGTCTCCAGTGAAGTTACAATCGTACAGTGACTGGTTCCTTCATAATATCCTGATTTCAAGTATGAGGGTCCTTTTGTGTTACTGCCATAGGCCCACAGATTACGCTACGTGGACAAGGCAGGCCAAATGTAGTCACCAATGAGACACTCACGACTGCCTCCCCTTTATCCCCCATGTCTTCTAATAATGAAGATCAGAGCACATTTGTGGGGAGGGCTCGCCAGCCTCATTTGGGTGGTGGCTTTCTGTTTGACAATTACAGCTCATGAGGTGGTGCAGAAGTTACAGAAATCACCACCAAAGCTTCTTGGCATTGGTGATCCCCACTTCAGTTCTACACTCAGAGGCACTGCTGTCTCTACTGACACACCCACATGGACATTGGCACAATAGTGCTTATGAGCACCACTGATGCAGAAGATGTTCTGAATGGATTTTAATTCACAGCACATATGTAAAAGAACCTTTGACATTGACTCAATTTTTAATAGTGGTTTTGTTTAATGTCTTATTTACTACCTCATTCAAATACCTTGACAACGTTAAAAGGAAAGTGTGTTTGCACTGTATATACTATGTCCTGCAAAGTAGGAAGGGTTCAGGGGGTTCTGTTGCCCCGTAGGCAGAGCTTTTCTATTGTTTTAACCCCTAACGTTTGTGCCAGACCAGGTTGCAGTGGTCTTGTGTTATGTAATATAAAATTTAATCAGGGCATTTTTATCCATATAGTTCTTCAAGAGATGCTACAGTGCTTTAATTGGTTTTGCTCATTGGTATTCGAAGACTAATATTCAGTTGCGTTTGATATAAAGTATTTCTCGTATTGCAAAGTTAATACGCTGACTGGACATTTATTTCTCGAGTCTTGTTAAGGTACATGACAGAGTTCCAGTGTCTAGCTCACGTAACCTCCCACAGTAAGCTTTGGTTGCTCTGCCTCACTATTCTAAAGCCAAGTGCTAAAGGTATGTTCTGCGTCTTGAGCTTAGATCCAGTATTAGTGAGGCAAAAGGACATTAGGGAATACATTCCTATTAGATAACGAGAGCCGGGTTAAGAAAAGTGGTGCTGCACCTAGTGCAGCTCCACTTTTCTTGCTCCCCCTTAGCACTCCCTAACGCCACCATGTGTGCGCGGTATCTAAGATATGGCACCCCATGACAGTAGTTAGGGAACTATCGTCCGAATTGTTTTACAATAGTCCGGAGCTTTGCAAGATTAGCGTAAAAAATGTTGACGCTAATCCTGCAAAGCCCATTGAGGCCCATTGCAAACAATGGTGAGCCTCCTTTTAATGCCTGCTCCGTGTTGAAAAGGAATGCGTGGTAAAGACATGTGTGGTTCCATCATACAACCATTAAATGACTTAATTGATGACATAATATCATCAAACATACTGCTGTTCAATTTACCTTATAAACCAGAACAGGATTTCAGGTATAAAATTAAGTGCTAAATGGTGCTGAATCATGTATACCATAAATTGCCATTCACCCACAAGCTGCCTTAGGTAAACCAAGGACCTCCTATGCTCAGCCTTTTCTTTGTATCAAACACTTTGCAGATAGCCAAAACTCATGTGAGCAATCAATCAGACACAAGTGGGCAAGCCTATGGTGCAGACAATCAGAACAATGTTTTATGAAGGACGTACTTTGTCAAGAAACTCAAGCCTCACTAGGTGGCCATGCCCCAAATTTGCACAGGTTTTGTTCTACATTGAATCTTAGAAGGAAAATTGGCCTCTTGTTGGTATGCGATAGTCGCTATTGAGAATAGTTTTCACCCTGTGCATAACTGCTCCAGGGAGAGCCCACTCCCTCTACTCACCCAAGGCCCCTCAGGTTGTGAAGACCTTTCTATGCACAGATTTTACCCTGTATCATACAGTATGCAGATAGATGATTTCTTGTGGTCAGTCAAGCACATATGGGTAGCCAACTACCTGGTGTCTATACTCTTCATTCTTATTCACAACTTTTCATGCAAAGACCATTTCCTCCAGACTCTCGAGACCCATTAAGAGAGTAGGCACCCACTGAGTATAACCTTCACCCTGCAGCAAAGCATTTACAGATAGCTGACCTCTTGTGGGCGATCAACAAAACATAAGCCGGCAAGTTGTTTTGTCATGTCAACATTGATGTCATTGAACATGTCATGAGAGAAGTGATATGTGAGGTCATAAGCAGGACTTGGCAGGGGCACAGGTTACAGTTGGCTCAGTAAAACATTGCTCAGTGGCTTCTCGTGTTCAAATCATGATGTTTTGACTGACATTTTCACCTAACTATAACGTCACTTATGATAGGTGCAAATTCAAATGTCGTAAATAATCTAAAAAAATAGGTTGAATGTCATATTATCCTTCAATCAATCTACTAATCAATCAATATCGGTAGAGTGCACACTGTCACTCCTAGGGGTATCTGGTCACTGAGGTGCCATGTCTCTGTCCAAAATCAAGGTTTTGAGCTTCTTTCTGAACTCCGCCAGGGAGAGAGCCTTTCAAAGGTGGATGGTAAGGTGTTTCAGATCTTAGCGATGATGTAGGAAAAGGAGAGGACCCCGCTGTGGCTGAGATGGATGGGGGGTGTGAGGGTGAGTACGGTGGAGCACAGGTGTGTTGCGGGCAGGTAAAAGCTCATACAAAGGTTGAGGTAGTATTGTCCTTGGTTGTGTAGCACTTTGGAGGCATGTGTGAGGATTTTGTAGTGGCACCTTTCCTGGATGGGGAGCCAGTGGAGGTCTCTGCCATGGGGGAGTGATGTGGGTCCATTTGGGGCAGTCCAGGAGGAGTCTGGCAGTTATGTTCTGTATGGTCTGGAGTATGTTGAGTTGGGAGGAGATTCTGGCATAGAGAGTGCTGCCGTAGTCTAGACGGCTGGTGTTGAGAGCCTGTGTGACAGTCTTTCTGGTGTTAATGAGATGCATCTGAAGATTCTGCAGAGCATCCGGAGGGTGTGGAAGCATGAGGAGGTGACTGCCTTGACTTGTCTCATTGTCAGTTGGCTGTCAAGGACGATGCAACGGTTCTGCGTGTGGTCTGTTGGTGTGGGCGTAGGTTCGAGTTCTGTTGCCATCAGCTACGGTGCCATACAGCAGTGTTCTTCCTGAAAATCAGTACTTCTGTTTTGCCAGAGTTGAGCTTGAGGCAGCTGTCCCTTATCCATTTGATTACGTTTGTCATGGAGCTGCAGAAGTTGGTTTTAGAGTTGGTAGAGTCCTCAATAAGTGAGAGGATGAGTTGAGTGTTGTCTGTGTAGAAGATTATCTTGAGGCCATGGGATCTGATGACGTCTGTGAGAGGGGTCATGTAAATGTTGAATAGGGTGGGGCTGAGAGATGATCCTTGGAGTATGCTGCAGGTGATGTTCTTGGGTGAGGAGGAGAAGGGGGGCAGTCAAATGCTCTGTGTGGATCTTGAGAGGAAAGAAGTGATCCATTTGAGGGCATTTTGCTGTATGCCAGCAATAAGGAGTCTGTTGATGAAGGTGCAGTGGGAGATGGCATCAAATGCAGTGGAGAGGTTGAGGAGGATCAGGGCCAGAGTTTCTTCATGGTCGAGGAGAGATCTGATGTCGTCTGTGGCTGCTATCATTGTAGTCTCTGTGCTGTGGTTTGTATGGAATCCAGATTATGAGGCGTTGAATAGTTGGTTGAGTTCCAGGTATTTGGTGAGCTGTTGGCTGATAGCTTTCTTGAGTATTTTGGCTGAGAAGGGGAGCAGGGAGAGTGGTTGGTAGTTTTTGAGGTCATGGGGGTCAGCTGAGGGCTTTTTCAGGGGGGTCTTGCTTCATTGTGACTCCAATTGTCTGGAAATGTTGCTGTGGACATGGAGGTGTTGAGGATGCTGGTGAGCTCTGTGGTGATGGGGTTGGCTCCAGGGTTAAAAAGATGGTGGGGCAAGGGTCACTGGGTGCCCCGGAGTGGATGGACGACATGATGGTAGAAGTGGTCTGTGCAGTAAGAGTAAACAAGGTTGTTAGCGTTCGGCTGGTATTTGCTGGTTGCTTGAGGTTGCCGAGGCTGGGGGTGCTAGGTTGGAGGTTGAAGTTGTTGTAGATCCTGGATATTGTGCCGTGGAAGTAGTCCAAGAGGAAGTTGCAGAGTTCTTGGGAGCGGTGAATGGTGTTCTCTGTGGCTGAAGGGTTGGCAAATTCCTTGACATTCGTGAATAGTTCCTTCTTGTGGTTGGTCGCAGTGTTGATGCGGTTGGTGATGGCTGCTCTCTTGGTTCCTTGATTACCGGTGATAGTCACTAAGAGCTGCTTCATGGGTACCTCGGTCAGAGGGTTCCCTGGTAGCTTGCCATTGCTTTTTGAGTCAGTAGTAGTTGCGCTTGGTGGTTCTGAGCTCTGTGGTACACCAGCGGGCTAGTTTCGAGTCTTTGTTGGTTTTGGTTGGTTTCAGCAGAGCAAATTCGTCTGCGCATTTGGAGATCCAGGTGGCGAAGTTCTGGACAGCAAGGTAGAGATCTGCTGAGGTTTTGGGTTGGGGGGTGCTGAGGGACTGGGTCCATTGTGTATTGGTAAGATTTCCCCAAATGTGGTGGGTGGCACTGTGGTGCTTGGTGGATGTATGTTGTGCTCTGCCAGAGATGGTTAAGTGAATAATGGGGTGGTAGGTCCAGGTGAGCTCTGTGATGTGCGTGAACTTGACTGTCACTGAAGTTGAAAATGACATTGAGTGTGTGCCTTTGTGCATGGGTTCTGTGACTAGTTGGGTAAGGCCGATGTGGAGGTTCTCTAGGAGGGAGGAGGTGTTGGTATCACTGGGGCATTGATGTTGAAATTGAGATTGTGCAGTAGGTGGTAGTCAATGATTGGGGGTGATGAGGTTGGAGATGGTGTCGCAGAAGACTGGCCGGGGCCCCGGTGGTCTGTAAGCTAGGGTTCCTCTTATCATGGTCATGGTGTCAGTTTGTAATCTGAGGTTGAGGTGTTCCTTGAGGGAAACATCCTAAACAACTAGGTCTAAACCACTACTTGCCTGAACCACTACTGCTAAACAACTAAAAAGTCTCTACAACTAAGTACTGAACAACTACTGTCTAAACAACAATTGTGCCTGAATAACAATTGCCTGAACAACTAATTTTAAGGTAAGGTTTTCCTTTTGATTTTTATGGTTTATTAGTTGTTTAGAATATATATATATATTAGTTGTTCAGGCAATTGTTATTCAGACACAATAGTTGTTCAGACAGTAGTTGTTCAGTACTTAGTTGTAGAGTCTTTTTAGTTGTTTAGCAGTGGTGGTTTAGGCTATAGTTGTTTAGGACCTAGTTGTTCTGTCACATATTCGTTCCTTGAAGGCTGTGGGGTCGTCGTTGGTGATGGTGTATTGGATTGTTTCCTTGTAAATGATGGCAATTCCTCCAATGTGTATGTTTGTGCAGTCTCTGTGTATGATCTTGTAGCCGGCGGTGATGTTGGGGTTAGAGGTGTGGTTGAGCAACATTTCTATGATGAAGGCCACTTCAGGGGATGGTGTCCCAAATTTTCATAGTTTTTTGCAGAGGGAACAGGTATTCAGCAGGATGCATTGGAGAGGTGCTGGGTTGCGTGCAGCCTTGTCTGCCAGGGGTCCGTTGTGGGTGCGTGGTCCTATGTGGTATGAGAAACTGCAGGGGTGGCAGGTAAAGGGTCCTTTGGTGGATTTGTGGGAGGCCATGAAGCAGTTGTTGTTGTCCTGGCACGGGGCACAGGCCAGGTGCAGACATCCTCAATACGCAGTACAGGGGGTGGGAGGTACTGTGCGGGAAGCGGGAGAATAGGGATTGGGAGGAAAACAACAGGCAGAGAAGGAAATGTCAGGGAAACAGAGAGCGACTGGAACAAGACAAAAACAGATCCAGCCATGGAAAGCCCTAGGGGTGGGTGGGACTGTGCAGGGGGTGGGAGGGAGGGGATAAGTAGGAAAATGGCAGAAGTAGCAGGAAGACAGTGGGATTAAACTGGGAGGCTTAGGAACTGGGAGCAGAGACCCAGTCTTGAGAAGCCAGGCAGTGGAGTGAAGCAGAATCCAGAGGCCAATGGGCTACTATTGGAGCCATGCAGCGGCCTCCATAAGTAGTCATGGGGTGGAAGGGGCTGTGCAGAAAGCAGGAGGGGGGATCTGGAGGAAAAAAGCAGGAGCGGGAGATGTGGGTAACATCAGGGCAACAGATAGCAACTGGAACTGGACAAAACCATATCCAGCCCAGAACATCCACATGAAAAATAGCAAGTAAAGTTACATTAAATTAATAAGTAAACTTATATCAAATGACCAAATACAAAACTACATATGACCAAATACAAAATACAAATGACCAAAAACAAAAAACAAAAAACAGACAAAAAAAAACAGACAAATGCCAGCAAAGCCGAAATTCCAGTAAATGCCAGTTACCGCAGCAGTAGTAGCGGGCAGACAGGAGGATCAAATTGGGAGGCTTACGGACTGGGAGCAGAGTCCAGGTCTCGAGGAGCCCGGTGGGGGAACGGCGCAGAGACCAGAGGTCAATGGGCTACACTACCCCTAACACTATC
This sequence comes from Pleurodeles waltl, assembly GCF_031143425.1. NCBI lineage: Eukaryota > Metazoa > Chordata > Amphibia > Caudata > Salamandridae > Pleurodeles > Pleurodeles waltl. The sequence goes on from NC_090445.1 coordinate 1,344,944,326, forward strand.
AGAGACAACTCTAAAGGTATTACTAATCCCAGGTTTTAGTATGCATAGGTATTTATTCATGATACTCTTTTAGATGTTGTTACCTTTTGGGGTAAATATTGTGAGGTTGTACACATTGAATTTGATATGCAGGTCAGTTGTATAAGGTATTAATCACAGTACTAACCCTACCTTACAAATAATAGCAGATTTACAGTTTTAATTCACAATCATAACTCTACTTCTGTTAGTGAATTTCTAGGGTTTTTTATGTTTTCTTCTATTGGATTTTGTTATTGTTGGTCATATACAACAGTGAATAGGTCTCTGTGCCCTGCCAAACAAAGGCTTAGCCTTTCACCGTTGGGGGTTAGCCAAAGTCATTAGCCCAGAGCCAGAACCTGCATTAAATACTCTGTGGGCAGTCAACCCCCCCCCGGTGGTCATTGGGCAGTGAAGCCGTAGTGCACTGAATTATTTTGTTCATATTATTTTTAAGACTTCCGAATACTGGTGACCCAGGTGGTGTGATGGTCCACAGAGTGGGTTGAGGATTTGTGAACCAACAGCGGACTCACAAATCACACAATAAAAAAATGACATTTATATTATTGCATCAGGGTCACATTGGGCCCTTACCACACGGGCTTGAGGGTGGTGTCTCTGTTAGACATGACATCCTTAGTGTGGTCTTCCCCCAAACATTTTGCCTTCACCCCTTCTGTTTTGCTGGACCTTTTTTTGATGGCTTTAGTACTCATGCACTTTACCACTGCTAACCAGTGCTAAGGTGTGTGTGCTCTCTCATTTAGCCTAAATTCGTTTACTCTTATTTGCACATTTAATTTACCTGTAAGTCCCTAGTAAACAGTACTACATGTACTCTGGGTCTGTAAATTAAACATGACTAGTGGGTATGCAGCACTCACCGTGCCAGCCACTAAATTAGCCTTTAAAACATGCCTCAGGCTTGCCACTGTAGCCTGTTGTGTAATTTTAAACTGCCATTTCAATCTGGCAAAATAAACCTTTTGCCATGCCTAAACCGTCTTTTTAATATATATGGCACCCCTAAGATAGTCCCTAAAAGCCCAAAGGGGAGGATGCATTGTATTTAAAAAGTAGGACATGCTGGTTTTACATGTCTTGGCGGGGAAAAACTCTCACATTCATCTTTCACTATTGCAAGGCCTACCTCTCCCATAAAATAACATTAAGCTTGCCTATTACATTTGACAAGTGATAAGCTTTGATTAGGAACAGCTAGAAATTTCTAGTTTGGTCTCCAAAGAATTATAATTGAAAACCCTCTTTAATTTGTGAAGTTGGATTTAAATCACAATTCTGAAAATGCCACTTTTAGAAAATTGGCATTTTCATGTCCTAACTATTTAGTACCTGCAATCTGTTCCAGGGTGACACAACTGTGAATGGCTTTGGGGTTGGTCTTTGTGTATTCCTTCCAGACATTAAGACAAAGGGGGACTGAATGTTGGCAGGATGGACCATCCTGCCAGGATGACTGTGTGCGAAGCGGGTCAGATCCAAAAATTATTGTTTGCTGCAAAAATTCTTTACACAATGCCTCTGAGCTAATCCTAACAGCTTTTGTGGCAAGCTATCAAAAGGTTAAGCACAGGCTAATTTAGTGACTTCTATGGTTCAACCTGAAAAGGATAGTGGTTGTTGTCTGAGTGGGACTACCACCCCCTCAACCAATAAACTAATGTCTTAAAATCACCCTGCCACTTTTGCCTTTTTCTTTCACTAGAAATTATTTTCAGTGCACCGTGTTGGGTACGGGTAACAAAAAGGGATGTTTTTGCCTTATTTTTGGCTTAATTAGCATTTTTTGCCTTTTTCACTTCTTTTTCACATCTTTCACTAACCCTCAGCTCATCCGCTCCCTCTCAGAAGACACCTTGAACATCCATATGAATTTCATCAGCTGCATGTCTGAGGTCACAAACGATGATTGACTAAAACCAACTGCATACATTCAACATTGACAAAAAAGAGGTACTCATATTGAGTAAAGACACCACTATCTGGTCCTTGAGATGACGATCATGAGAAATAGGGGCAACTTCAATCCCTTCCAGCTTGACCAGGATCTCAGGGATTGTGATCAACATCCAAATTTTGATGCCCACCTGCTTCTATACCCTCCGGCATCTCAAGAAAGACTTCACATAGCTCCCTTTGAACACACCACAGATCCATCATTCAACCTCTGATTACCAAGCAGGCAAGACTACTGCAATGTCCCCAACATCGGCATCACCTCTCAATTCACTAAGATGCTGCAAGTCACACAGAACAAAGCAGGTAGACTCATTTGCATACTACCAGTCACCTCTGCTCGCACTAAGTGGCCCTAAAGCCTGGCATGATCTCCACTTCCTCAATCAAGCTGCCTACTCCTTCTTAAAATTCACCTAGGAGCTGCCTAATCCAACAGGTTTCAGGCTTCAGTCAGGGCTGCACCTTCCTTCTTAGGTGCCAGGATATCCTCCTGGGTGATATGCACACCATTAAAATAAGCAAAACAGAACATCTTCTAAAGTAGACCATGGATTAGGTAATAAAAAGAATGCTCTTGGGGGCATTCACATTGTTGTGTAGAACTGTTCTGCGACAAAGGTAAGCAATTGCAACTGAATTTGAATCACTATTTCAGTGAAAGATTCAACGTTTTTTCATAATGGTTTTATTTTCCTTTTGTTGCGTCACAATTTCTGTATACATGTTGTTTTATTGGCCTTCAGATATCTTCAAAACCTCACAGATGAGTCAATTCTTAATTTTTTTAGCATTTCTGACAATTATGAATAAATATTTTCTGCAGCACATTCCATCCAATATTTATTTAAAACTCTCCCAATTTAATATGTATTACCACAAACACCTAATTGCAAATTCAAACAGCTTCATTTTCAAAAACTGTTTTTTTATTTCTAAATCTGGCATGCATGTGTTGAAAACAACACATTTTAAACAAGGAGATCCAATGACTGATGAACTGCATTGCAACATTTTAGTGATAATGTAACCATGGCAAAAAAAGAAAAAGCAGTTTGTTTGTATGGAAAGGACCTTGGCTGTGTTCATTATGAAAGGGTAACGTTTTGTTCCCAAATTGCAGATTGAATTTGAACTGGTGGCACAAGACGAAAGCTGCAGAAAGGGTTTCAGAATAGTATATAATTCGACAAGCAGAAAAGAAGAACATTGAGACCTGGCAGCAGAGATGCTGGTGACTCATTCAGATAAGTGGAAAACCCCATAAATGAGCATAATGACAAGGTTTTGCCTCTTGAGTAAGTTTTACAATTAGGTTCATGTTAAACGAGTTTCTTACCCACTTTTACATCATCAACAACAAGGATTTGAAAATGTTCAATTTTTATGAAGTTTTAATGGGTTAAGAAATCTGTTGTGATATAATTCGCTTGATTTCCCTTTTAACATTAAGGGACAGATTTACCAAGCTTGTTTGCGATCTAAAAAAATGTTTTGGTGTTTATGAAACCCAAACTGGGATTCGGTAATATGTTACTGAATCACAATTTGGGTTTATTACCAAATACAGATTTGGTATTTTGAAGGGGCATTGCTAGGGTATCCCTTCCAAATACTGAAACCTGTGGTCCGGAGACCCCTGGGGTTCCGCGAAGCCTTCTCAGGGGGTCCGCGAGAGCCTAGAAAATTAAAAAACATTAACAAATATTGACAAATTAGGTCCCCAGCTTCCAGTAATGACTCAGGCGGGGGTCCCCGGATTCCCATGATGATTCAGTGGGGGTCCCTGGGTTCCATTAATGTTAAAGTGGGGGTCCACAGAAATCAAAAGGTTGGGAACCACTGGAATAGGAATATATTAATGTTTTGCAGCCAATTCCGGTCACAAGATATTAATACTTTACAGAGTAAAAGCATGTAGTGGTAACTTTGCAAATGGGAAGGGGGCTTCTTCACATTGGTGAATGTAAAAAAATGTTTAAAAGGAGGCAGTAGTCTTCTTAAACAAACAAAAAGAAAAACAAAAAACAATGTTTCTTTTTAAAAAAATCAGTCCTGTTTCCTTTAAAGGGAATGGTACGCTTTAAAAAAAGTACAAATATTGTTTTATTAAAAAGCATTCCCATACATGGTGGTTTGTTGACCCCAACAAGCCACCATTGTTATAATGGCAGCAGTTCATAATGGGTCACAATTTGCCACCTACCTCACTAATATTAATAAGGTAGGTCAAATTGCAGCCAACTACAAACCAACAATTTGCAAGCCAATTATTAGTACATAGGTCAGTTTGCAAATTACCACACTGGTTGCAGAATACTTGTTACAAAATGTGACCTGTATTTTCCAGCCAGTTGTAAGTACATGTAGCCCTTAATACTCTATTTGAGGCTCCAATGTTTAGTTTTTGCCAGATATGAAGAATGTTCAGAAAAGCCAGGTGACATCAAAATGCTAATGTGTGTGCTTGATGTAATACTTTCCTGGATCTCCATAGTCAAAAACCTAACAGAAATAGGGAACCGATATTAGGAAAAAATAATCCCTTATATATTTTCTTGGGGAACTGTAGAAGATATGGATGAACATCTATGACAATTCATTGGTTAGTATGGTATTTCAAATGACCAGGAGAGAAATGGCAAATAAATGCTCTGATGGAAAAAAGAGCCAAAGAAGATTTGAAAAGTGAAACAACAAGGATATTCACTTTACAGAGAATGGAGTTAATGCAAATGGTGTGCTCCCGAACTATTATGAGAGTTTAGCCAGAAAAAATTACATACACCATATCTTGAACCATATGGCACTAAGGGCCTGATTACGACTTTGGCAGATGGGACACTCCATTACGAACGTGACACACATCTCGCCAGCCATATTACAAGTTCCACTACATCCTAAGGAACTTCTGAAAAGGTGGGCAGGATATCCGTTACATTTGTAATGGACTATCTCATCCAACAAAGTCATAGCCAGGGCCTTAGTCAGTAAGATGAAACATCCTTAAAGCACAGTTGGATTCTTATTCCTTTCCTTCTTTAATTGTTTCTTTTCCTTCTTTCCTTCCCTTTATCACCAATCCTTCTTCGTCTTTTTTGTTCCCTATTTTAATCATTTCATACTATTTTCCTATGTTTCCTCTTTTTTCCATTCTTTCATATTATTTCTTTCTTTATATCCTCCTTATTCTTGTAGCTGTTATTTCCATCCTTTCGCTTTGCTTCCTTTGTTCTTTCTTTGATTTGTTTCTATTTCCTTGTTTTATGTTGTGCTTTCTTTTATCCTGTTTCCTTTCTTTCTTTTTTGCATGCTTCTTCCCTTCCTTCACTGCATTTTCTCATTCCACTCACCACTTAATTATTTGTTATTTCACTGTTCTATTGACTCTTATTTGCCTTTGCCCCAGACGCATTACGTTTAGCTAGAATTCCTCAGCTTTAATACCATAAATAGTCTTGGAGTTAAGATCTTAGTTTTCATGCCAGTTATGTTTGTGTAATTCCAGTTTAAAATATGATGGAAACCAGGAATTTGCTCTCCATTTTGGGTGGATGGTTCTGCGCTTAGGTGGTAAGACTTCATTTAGTGTGATATTTATGCATTTATTGAAAGACTAAAGTAAAGCTGAAGAATCCAAGGACAAATGAGACGTCTTAATAGAATTGAGGTTATTAAGGATTTTATTGCCCAGATCTGGTACAGAGATTTTTTTCCAGGACTCATAATCTATTATCACTTTATCATATGTGGTCCTTTTTTGTATTAGGAACATGCACACTATATGGGATGTCAAAATGATCTGTCCATCATGTGGCCAGAGGTTCATAAATGTTTATGTTCTCCATAGTGGAAAATATAGGATCAAGAAGAGGACCAGCTTGATGAGTAACGTTCTTGAATAAGATTTGTAAATTTGAGCATGTGCATATTTGTTTAAAATGGAAATCAAGACCTGTCGAGTTTTCTAAATTCAGGGAGAAATGCCAGAGTGATATAGTATTGTCCTTTAAAATATATAAATATTTGTGTATATATATATATATATATATATATATATATATATATTACTCTCCTCAGCCGTTAAAACATCAAAGGGGAAGATAAACAAGAATAAAGGAAAATTGGATTGGCTTGGTTTTTAAAGTGACAATCAAATTGTCACATTGTGGGATGGTAAAAGTTTAATATTGACTTCCAGAGAATTTCAATGCATAATTGCAACTCAACCCCCATTTTTGTCTTCCCTAATAACATGGTTAAGGTGGTATCTTTGTGGGACAAATTCATATGCCTTTATGAGAAACAGAACCTTAATTGGAGAAACCTTTTGCAGCTTTTTCAGTCATACTTCACTTTGGTAGAGCCAAGGACATAGTTATCATAATAAGCTTGAAGATTTGTTGGGGTGAATATATTACTTTTCCATTACCTCTAAAATTTGGAGTCAACTCAGTGGGTAAATGAACAGCATGGTGGGTGGCCAGCTTTAGTCTGGCAGGTTCAAGTGCAGACAAGTTTGCCTTTGGTGCACCAGCACTGCTCCCACTGCTCATGTTCACCAAGCTGACACACTTTCATGAGGTTGTGCCTGGACCACCAACCTCAAATACTCCCAAAACGGCATCTAGCTGCTGAGTGCATTTGAAAAGTCACAAAAATAATATTAAACATAATAACTCCAATGAAACCAAGCCCCAAGGACCTATTTCTTTTTGTGTTGTAAGTCTTTATTCAAAATCAATGACAGTGTACAAAATCCGTCCAATGTGATGCAGGCACAAAGAGCACAGTGAAGTCCAACATATTTGCGCAGAGAATGTCAAACATACAATCAAAAAAAGGTCATCTGAGATGTATCAGTGTCCAACAGGACTAAACAACAATTGGCGCAGTTCAAGAGTACAGTGCAACTATTAATATAGAACAGGTGTACTGGTCATTGTGCGGAATCTTGCCCCCATCCCTGCCCGTGCCCCAGCGGTAGTATGTGTATAGGACTCAGTATACTGGGCATAATCCCGCTCACTGTTCTGCCAAGATCAATGCTAAACTCAGGAAACCCAACCCGGACCCTAAGGACCTCAAAAACTACCGGCCCATCTCCCTGCTTCTGTTCCCGGTGAAGGTTATCGAGTAGATCCTGAACAGGCAACCGACCCACCACCTGGGGGGGGACAACACTCTTGACCCATCCCAATCTGGCTTACGCAGCAATCACAGCACCAAGACTCCCCTCATCGCTGCCACCAATGCCATCTGGACATTCCTGGACAAAGGTGAAACCGCAGCCCTCATCCTTCTTGACCTCTTCACCGCCTTTGACACCGTCTGCCACCACACCCTGCGCACACGCCTCCACGACTCAGGGATCCGCGACCAAGCCCTGGACTGGATCACCTCCTTCCTCTCCGACAGAACACAAGGGGTTCACCTCCCTCCATTCTGATCTGAAGCCACCAAGACCATCTGCGGCGTACCACAGGGCTCCTCCCTCAGCCCAAAACTCTTCAACCTCTATATGGCACTGTTCGCCAAAATCATCCGATCTCATAGCCTCAACATTGTCTCTTACGCCAACGACACCCAGCTGATCCTCTCCCTCACCAAGGAACCCGTCACCGCCAAAACCAACCTCCACAACGGTATGAAGGCCTTCGTCAACTGGATGAAGAACAGTCGCCTAAATTTAAACTCAGAAAAGACAGAGATCTTCATCCTCGGCCCCACCCCCTCCGCTTGGGATGCTTCGTGGTGGCCACCCACTCTGGGGGCCACACCAATCCCCACCAACCCTGCCTGCAACCTAGGTTTCATCCTTGACTCATCGCTCTCCATGACCCAACAAGTCAACGCCGTCTCATCCTCCTGCTTCAACACCCTCCGCATGCTCCGCAAAATCTACAGGTGGATCCCTACCGAAACCAGAAGGATGGTCACCAAGGCCCTCGCTAGCAGCCGACTGGACTACGACAATGCTATCTACACGGGAACCACAGCCGCTCTCCAGAACGCCTCCGCACGCCTCATCCTCAACATTCCCCACCGTAGCAACATCACAGCCCATCTGAGAGACCTACTCTGGCCCCCATCAATAAAAGGATCACATTCAAACTCCTAACCCACGCCCACAAAGCACTCCACAATGCCAGACCAGCATACCTCAATGATTGTCTCACCTTCTAACACCGAACCGTCAGCTCCGTTCAGCCGACTTCGCCCTCGCCACCATCCCACGTACCCGCAGATCATTCTCCTACCTCGCTGCCGAGACCAGGAACACCCTCCCCATCCACCTACGTCAGACCAAGGACCTACTGACCTTCTGGAGACTCCTCAAGAGCTGGCCGTTCGAGCAGTTGCAGCTCCTCCACCCTAGCGCCTTGAGACCCTCACTGGTGAGTAGCGCGCTCTGCAAATGCAATGATTGATTGATTGATTGATTGTCTCTTCTCCAGAACTCCCAGACCCCAGTATCCGCCACTGGGGTTATAAGCGAAAAATGGGACATGAGGATGTTTCGGGCAAGGAAACATTCAGGATGATTGGGCAATTCCACGGGACCACGGAAGTGAAAGGCACAGGCTGGTGGTGGAGAGAGAGGGTCGGGACAGTGGGTAGAGGTGAGTGGCGTACGGACCGTAGAAAAGAGATCAGGAGAAATGCAAGAGGGATGGGAAAGAGAAGGAGGAAAGGGGAGAGATGGCGGGTTGCACACATTACAACGCAGGGAGGGGGCGGAGATGGTGGAAGTGAGCATTAGCATGGAGCAGGACACAGTGCAAACACAAGAGACCCCGAGTAGCAGAGGAAAGGAAGGTAAGTGCTAAACTAGGGGTACTGGGTGTATCTGCTACCATGTGTGACAAAGTTACGCAGCGGGGATAGCTCGGGTCTTCAAAAGGCGAGGGCTGCAGAGAAAACGATGAGTGCAATAACAGGACATTATTCATGGTGGAAAGGAAGGTAAGAGTAGTAGGAAGAAGGAGAGTGAAGATAGGAGAGAGGAGAGAGAGTAGGCGGGTAAGCGGAAAGTTGGCGGGAGTGACAGTGACCGAGGGGGAATAGAGTGTGAAGGGCAGAAAAAGGGGGGTGCGGAGTCGAAAGGGAATGGTCAAGGAGAGGTAGCTGAGCTAATGAGAGGAAAGTGGCGTAAGGGGTGAGGGGGAAAAGGATGGAGGGGGTGGGGAGGGACAACCTGCCCAGGGTAAAACACAGACATGCCCAAACGGAACGCGCTTGCCAGCGTGCAACTAGGGCTAAGCGGGAAGGAAGGGTAGCGTGCTGGTGTGTTGGTGAGTGGTTATGCGGGTCCCAGACAGGGATACCATCGCCTGGTATTTCAAATCAGGACACCTTAGATAGCTTTTGACCCTCCGGCATGGAGAGGAAGGGAGTCCACATTTGGAGGAACACATCCATCTTATCCCGGACGCCATAAATGAGTCGTTCATGGGAGGCAGCCTAATACATGGCAGTGATCCATTCCCCGTGAGAGGGGACAGATTCTGCGCAGCAGTGCCTGAGGATGCACACTTTGGCAGTAGCCAGCACTGTGTGTAATAAGCATTGCTGTGGTCAGGAGAGGTTGCCTAGATCACTGGTGTCATGCAACAGTAAGAGAGAGGGAGTGAGAGAAGGTGGTAGAGGTAACACTTCCCAAAGGGTACACTCCACCGTCCGCCAGAAAGGTTGTATAATTGGGCAATCATGCAGGATATGTGGCAAATTACATCGGGTGAGGGTGCATCTCCAACATGAGTGGTGGGGTAATAGCCCTGCCAAGCGTAACCACTGGGGGGGTCCAGTACCACCCGTGTAACGTCTTGAAAAGACTGAGGGCCTGATTACAACTTTGGAGGAGGTGTTAATCTGTCCCAAATGTGACGGATATACCACCAGCCGTATTGCGAGTTCCATAGGATATAATGGACTCATAATACGGCTGGTGGTATATCCGTCACTTTACCGTCACTTTTGGGAAAGATTAACACCTCCTCCAAAGTTGTAATCAGGCCCTGAATTTTAAGCGAGCCTCCCTAGCTCCGAGGTCTCTGGCCACAATCAATTCCGCCCAGTCCTCTAGGTTATATTCAGTCTGGAGGAGTGCCTGCCATTTGTCTTTAAGGGAGGTCAGGAGTGGGAGGGAAAAGAGGTGATGATTCAGCAGCACTTGCAGTCCGAAGTATCGGGGATTGAGAGAGTCGCCAGGGGGGTTTCCCCAAGCTGTATAAAACACCACAGGTGGTGTGCCAGAAGATCATATTCCTCCCTAAGTTCTGTGAATGACTTCAGTCTGCCCCCGGTCAGAAGTTGATCAAGCCGTAGGAGTCCCTTCGAACACCACTCCTCCCACAATATAGTTTTTTTCCCTATGAGAAAACCCCTGTTGCCCTACAGTGGGGCTCTGTCATGTATCTGGGGGTCCACTTTAAGCAAGCGGTGCGCCTGCTGCAATAAGTGTCGTATGGCTCTGATCATGGGGTTGGCGATACGGAGGGGAGCAGGTCCTGTACAGTAGATTATACCAACCCCCAAGCAAAGGTTCAAATGCGATTGTCTATCTCCCGGAGAAGAGGCAGGGGAATTTGTAAAGGTAGCATACCCAGAACATTAAGGAATCATGGCAGGGTCACCATGCATACCGTCTGTGCTCTGTCCCACATAGAAAGGCCCAGGTGTGTCCAATTATCAAAATCTCATTTCATACTGGTTAACAGCAGGTCCAGGGTCTCAGCAACCATTTTTTCCAATCCTCTATTGATGTAGATGCCCAGGTATTGGAGACAAGACTGTTTCCATTTCACGAGAAGCCCTGAACGGACGTGCTCATCGTTACTGATGATAGCGGCAACACCTCGCTCTTATCCCAATTGATTCGGTAGCCTGAAAGAAGTTCAAATTCAGATAGTATGGCACAAAGAGCCGTCAGGGAATTTGATAGATTGGTGAGGGTGAGCAGGATATCATTGACAAATAAATAAATGGTGGAACAGCCACCAGGGATAGATATTCTATAGATGAGACTGGAGCCACGTATCATAGACGCCAGGGGCTCGACAGCCAGTAGAACTAGTAATGGTGATAGGGGACAGCCCTGATGGGTCCCCCTACGTACAGAAAAAGTGTCAGAGAGGAACCCACCACAGTTGACCTGTGCGGTCGGGGAGTCATACAACAAACGCACCCTATTGATAAAGCTAGTCCCGAGGCCAAAGCGTTTTAGTGTTTCGAAGAGGTACCACTACTCTATTCGATCAAATGCTTTCTCTCCATCCAGGGAGAGGGCGAGGGCCTCCTCTCGTGAGATCTGTGCTGCCCAGAGAGCGTGGAGTAGTGTAACGAGGTGATTCTTGAAGAACAGCCGGGAACAAAGCCAACCTGTGTATGATGGACCAGGGAAGAATGACCCTCTTAAGACGAGCCGCTAGGATCCCCACCAGGATTTTGACATCTCTGTTGAGGAGGGATATGGGACGATAACTACCACAAAGAAGAGGATCCTTACCCGGTTTGGGTAATACTATTATAGAAGCTTTGTTGGATAGGGGATGTAAAGAACCTGTGTGGTCAGCCCCGCGGAAGGCCTCATATAAGGCATCCACTGTGTCCGCCTCCTTCCAATTATAAAATTCTGTTTGGTATCCATCCTCACCAAGGGCGATATGATATGGGAGACTGGAAATTGCCTGCCGAATCTCCTCCTTACTGATGTCTCCCTCTAGAAGGGCCCTGCCCTCCTCCGAGAGACCACGTAGATTCGCCTTCTCGAGAAAGGCGGACAACCTTTCCTGGGCCTCTACTGTTTCCGGAGCATAAAGGGTCTGGTAGAAGTGACCAAACTCATCAGCGATTGCCTGGGGTTGTGTAATGAGTGAACCGGTGATGCTGTGTAAGGCCGGTATGGCCAATGCTGCCTCGCGTTGACGGAGTTGGGCAGCCAGCAGTCGACCTGCCTTCTCACCATGCTCGTAGTGGCGACCTCTCAGTCGCTGTAATGCATATTCCGCGTGTGATGTAAAGAGGGTGTTGAGCTCCATTTTGTCCTGTTCCAGGCGGCGGCGGAGAGATGGAGAGGGGGTTAGGGTATAGTCATGGGTAGTCTGGGCTATACAGTCTTCCAGAGCTCTCTGTTGGTCGTGTCTTTGGATATTGGCAATGGCAGCGTCCCTAATGAGCTGCCCTCTGATCGTTGCCTTTGCCACAGCCCACAGTAACTGAGGCGAAGAGACTGAACCCTTGTTGTCTTGGAGATAGGTGGTGACATGGGATCTGAGCTGCTCCTTCCCCTTTGGGGTTCGGTATCGGGAGGTGTGAAGACACCAAGGTTTATGACTAGGGGAGGCCAGCCCCAACTCCAGGGCCAATAAAACTGGAGAGTGATCAGACAAGGCGGCCGGTAGTATTGCCGACTCCCTAGTTGCCTGTAATAGCCGGTGAGTGACAAGGAAGTAATCTAGTCTGGATTGGGTCCCATGGACTGGGTAAATGAAGGTGTGTTCACAGTCAGATAGGTGGGAAAGGTGCCAATGGTCCAGAAGACCGTGGTCCAACAGGACGTCTTCTAGGAGGGCCTGGTCCACATTATTGCCCGCATCAAGACCACTCGATCTATCCAGAACGGCGTTTGGTGCTAGATTCCAGTCCCCTCCTAGTATGTACTGAGAGGCTCTGTTCCCTGTCAGCAGTTGATTAAGAGAGAGGAAAAAAGAGTGCTTGGAGCCTGTGGGAGCATAGATAGAGTCAACACAAACTGTGGAGGAACCCAGGACAAGCTTGGCGAGGACATAGCGTCCCTCTGGATCACACCATGTCTTAAGGATCCTAAACTGCAAGGATCAGCGGATGAATATCACCACCCCACACCGCCCTCCCGAGCCCTGCGCCTCGCTGTGCACTGACAGTGCCCCGCTGTAGAGCACTCTGCCCACCCAATCCCTGCACAGTTTCTCTGATTCTGCTCGTTTGGATCATAGGTAAGATAGGACTTTTTGCCGTTTGATGTAGTGCATCATGCAATGAACGTTCCAGGAGAGGACTGTTAGTGGGGCCTTTGATCCCATTATGGGACGGAGTTGATCCTAGTTCGGGGAGCGGATGACCTCCAATGTGGGAGTACACCGAATGAGGGGTTAGTGTGGGAGGAGCAAAGCTCAGAGCACCTGTGTGCTGAAAGAGAGTATGTGCGAAGGGGGGGGGACTATGGGTGAGCCCTCGGTCAAAGGACAGGAGAGGACCAGACAGACAGAAGACGAGAGGAGAGGAAAAGAAAGAATAGGGAAAGACAGAACGTAGGTGTGGGAGGTGGAGAAAGGGTGTGAGAGTGCAAACACAAAGAGTGAAATAGTGTGTTCAGAAAGCGGAGGGGTAAGTGGAAGGGAAGACAGGGAAAAGGGGGATAAGGAGCTTGAGATGCAAGAAAAGGGAAAGAAATACAGACCTAGGTCTGTAGCAGGCGAGGTAATTCCTCACTACTGGGAGTCCTGTTGAACTGCCGGTCAGAACCTACATGGTCTGTGCGCCGGGTAAGCGTGGGGGTGGAGAGGAAGGGTGAGGAAAAGTGCGTAAAACGCAAAGGGCCACCATCAAGTATCCAGGGATAAGCAGCGTCAGGTGGCATGTTAAGGTGCAGAAGTAGAGAGGCATGCTGAGGAGCAGGATGTGACGGAGACATGGTCGAGAAATAATAGAAAAAGGACCCAAAATAGGGCTAATAACCAAGGTAAGTGGACGTTACTTAGTACATTCTGGGTTAAAAGGAAAGGAGGCAACTACCTTTGTAGGACTGGTGACTTCGGTGATGACTTCAGTGATAGGCCTTGAGGCCCACCTCGGGGACCGCAGTAGCCAACCCAGTAAGAATACTAAGGAGGTGGATCGGAGGCCCCGAAACCACAGACTGAGAATTATGAAGGCTATACAGCTAAATGGTGGAGGAGACGTGCCGGGGGAGTGGGGAGGGCCAAGGCAAGCCGGATTAGATCAGAGCAGGGAGAAGGGGGCGTTCAATGGGGTGAGGGATAAGAAGCCCGCAGTGCACAACGTCCGTGTGGCTCCCCAGGGTGATGAGTGATGGTGGGTAGAGTTGAGGGACAGTGGCGGATCGCACATTAACTGGAGTCAGGCAGTAGGTAAGCCGAGGTTCTCCTAGGATCAAGCCCTGTAGCCACCCACGGTAATCGTGGACCAATAGGATATGAGGAGAGAAGGAGCACGAAGGAGGGAGATATCAAAGGCATCTCAAGGCGAGTCCGAGTCCACGTCTCTCACTCTCACCTCAGCAGAGCAGAAGGTGAGGGCGAGTCCAGTTACATAGTACAGGTAATGTGAATGGGAAACAGAGTAACCAGGGTAAGCTGTAACCAGGAACCCAGGAGAGAAACTGGAGTCAGACTGGTTGATTGAACACGCCTCTACCTAGAGGCCCTATCCAGGGCGAGACCCCAGGAAAGTTGAGTGCACCCTGTCGGGCCGACTGGGGAGTAGACCCTTGTGTGGGTGCAGAGAACACCAACAACAGCACCAGGACAAGGGCTATAACACTGACCCCTCCCACCTCCATCCCACCAAATGAGGAAAACAGTAGAGGCAGTTGAGTATAACACTTAGCTGTCCGGTGCAGAGGTTCCCGTTGCTGGTCATGGTACAAAAGGTTCTCAAAGTGCCATAGAGACCAGCATTATGGATGTTCCGTGGATGGAGGCTTCAGAGGGGAACAAGATTTGTCTCTGCCCTGGTCCTGGGTGTGTGCAATCACTGCTTGAATAGCATATTCATGGCCTTCCTGTGATTTGAGTGAGCGGTCATAAGTTCTACCCCTCTTCTGCGATGCGGTGTGATGTTGGGACAAAGAAGAAGAGGGGGAAGGTGGGTCACTCATAGCAGGGGAATCAGGTCTAGAGAGTGTCGATGTGTAGTCCATGGGGCGTTGGGAGAGGTCGTCCAGAAAGGAGCCAAGGATCGCAGGTTCAGTGAAGTCCCTTGATTTACCATTGTATGTTATCCACATACGAGCTGGCTCGAAAAGACCAAATCTGACATCCAGTTTCCTGAGTTGCGGTCTAAGGGCCAAGAATGTTTTCCACCTCTCATTCGTCATCTTGGAGAAGTCTGCTGCCACTCTGACCTCATGTCCCTCGAGGGAGTACGGACCTTGAGACCGGACCGTTGAGATAACCAGGTGATCCTGATCATGGCGGAGAAAACACGCGATGATGGGGTGGGGTCGCCCAGGGGTTGCCTTATGTAGACTGCCGATCCTATGGACTCTTTGGAACTTGAGCGGTGGTGAGAAGTCCAGGCCAGTGAGCTCGGGGAAAAAGCTTTTAAGGAAGACTTTGATGTCAGAGCCTTCTTTGCATTCCGGTATGCCAAAGAAATGGACATTGTCCCTTCGGCTCCTGTCCTCTAGGTCTGTAATCTTTGCCCGTAGGAACCACAACTCTGCGTCATGTTCCGGTAGCGTCGAGATGTGATCTTCAACAGTCATGAGCCATTGATCGAGGTCGGTTACCTTCTTACGGAAACAGGCTATATCCGTCCGAATGGAGGCGGGGACCGAGGATAGGTGCAAGATCTTTAAGTCCTTTGCCTCGAAGCGCATCCCCACCACAATGATCTCCAGCAGTATCTGGTCCGTGGTATCGACCGCTCGGGGGTCAGCTGGTGAGGTCACATGACCGGAGAGGGCTGGCTGCCTAGCTATGGATTTCGGTTGTGCAATGGCCTCGGAGAATAGTGGTTGATGGGAGCGTTTGCTTGAAGATTTCCCGCTTGGCATCACCTCCGGGGATGAGAGTCCCTGGAAGAATCGGCGAGGGTGGTCTTGGTATTGAGGCTATGTTGCAACCGTGTGAGCAAAAGTGTCTTCCTAGCAGGGCCCCCTACTCTATGGCCTCTGATGCATGTCCAGAAAAGCCGAGCCATTCCTAATAAAAGATATCATCAAGGACGGGGAAATGGTCGGACCCCCAGAGCAGTTAGGAGAAAAAGACTGGGCTCCCTGTACTGACTGTAGTATGACTGGTTGGTAGGGGACTCTCCGCACTGACGTGCTGTGGCCCTTCTATGCTAGGTCTTGACGCAGCGTGAATCTCCAGTCCTGTCAGTGTGCGAGGGGGTTGAAGCATGTTGGGGCAGCCCAGTGTGGAAATGGACTGGCTAAAGCAACCCCCAAGTCATGCCTGAGTGGAGCCCAGGTTGCTATTAGAAAGTGTCTAAGCTGCAGAATCACATCCTCAGCAACACCTCACCTAGGGTGTCCATCGTCCCATAGCATCAGGCTACCAACGGCCGCGCCACCTCCGGGTCCAGGGGCAGGCTTGCTGCTAACTTGGGCCCCCCTACATGCCACTGTGTCCAATGGCCATGCCCAGGGGACAGAAGTCCCCTGGACATGGCCTTTGGGCACGGGGGCATGACTCCTGTCTTTGCTAAGATAGGAGTAATTTCCATGGGTGCTGTGCATCAAAAAATCCGCTGCCCGGTTAGAGTAATTTATTTTGACGTCAACCAGTCCGCATCAGCGGCGACTGTTGTTCCTTAAATATGACGCCATTCTGGCGCATTGGAAGGGCCGTAGCCCGCGTTAAACATTTTGACGCAAACCTGCGCTGGCGCAGGTTTGCGTCAAAAAGTATAAATATGGGCCCAAATATTTGCGCAGGTTTGCGTCAAAAAGTATAAATGTGGGTCCAAATATTTTTAAACTAATCAACCTTTTTAAGGCCTTGGAAATGGAGACATAGGGAGTGTGTTTGTGTGTCTGTATATGTTAGTGTGGGCAAGTAAAAAGCCCAAGTGAAATACGACAGCCACCTCGCCACACCCGACTGAAGGCACTTGCACCTAACTATTAGCTACAGAATACATTTTTAAGGAGGGTGTACCACCCCAAACACCCTGTCCCTGAAAACTACGCCCCTGATTCTCGTTACTTGCAATTTTGACATCCATTTTAATGTACGATCTATTAATTTTTAATGCATTTTAACTACACAAAATATCAATCTGCTTCCTGCTCACGGTATAAGGTTAGAGCCAATTATTAAGAATAAGCATGAGGGAAACATTGCCACTAAAGTAATTTATTTATTTTTATGTTTCCTTCTAGAAATGCTCTTTTCTGAAACTTTGGCAGACAAATCCAAGTCACATTTGAAATAAATGGAAAGCTGATGTTCAAATCAAAATGAAATCTACCTTACAAACTTCCTTTCGCGACCCCCTGTTTGGCATGGTCAAGAAAGGGAAGACGCTTGATGATTTATTTCTCTTCATTCAGTCTTCTCTGCCTTTAGGGAAATCACGTACTACTACAAGCCGGAAACTAACTATGCTTCTGACAGTCAAAAATTCATGTATTTAAAGGCCTGTCTGAGGAAATTTCAGTATATTATTTAAAAAGCAATGAACATGTTAAAAATATAGGCGGTGATTCTAACCGCGGCGGGCGGCGGTCGCCGCCCGCCATGCGGTTACCGCCAAATGACCGCACCGCGGTCACAAGACCGCGGCGGCCATTCTGGCTTTCCCGCTGTGCTGGCGGGCGACCGCCAAAAGGCCGCCCGCCAGCACAGCGGGAAAGACCCAGCAACGATGAAGCCGGCTCCGAATGAAGCCGGCGGAGTTGCTGGAGTGCGACGGGTGCAGTAGCACCTGTCGCGAATTTCAGTGTCTGCTAGAAATTCTTTTTGGGGCCCTCTTACGGGGAGACCCGCCAGGAACAGGATGGCGGTAGGGGGTGTCAGAATCCCCATGGCGGCGGAGCGCGCTCCGCCGCCATGGAGGATTCTCAAGGGCAGCGGAAAGTCGGCGGTACACCGCCGACTTTCCGTTTCTGGCCGCGGCTGAACCGCCACGGTCAGAATGCCCAGCGGTGCACCGCCAGCCTGTTGGCGGTGCTACCGCGGTCATTCGCCCTGGCGGTTTTTACCGCCAGGGTTAGAATGACCACCATAGTTTCTGGATTAATGACTTTGCAATGTGTTAATAATATTCGTTGTACAAATATATAGACAGGTTCTGGCAGAGAAAACAGTTACAAGTGGAAAGATGAGCAGGTTAACAATATGGAAAAGTCTGCATCAATTATTGTCGAAGCATAAATGTTATGTGACTATAAAATATGACCTACTGAAAGGTATCACCGTTGTTTCAACTTCTTTACATGTTCTATAGTGGGTGATTTTTAACAAAAAGAATTACGATTCGAGATCATGGCAGCTTTAAAACAACCGTTAATAAATTTAGGAGACTGAATTAAAACAATGGAAATAGGGCACATTCAGCACCTACTTATAAAGGGGAAGAACAATAAAGCCCATATTTATTCTTTTTGACGCAAACCAGCGCCGGCCCAGGTTTGCGTCAAAAATTTTACCAACGGCTAACGCCATTCCTACGCACCATGCGGGCGCCTTATTTAAGGAATGACGTTAGTTGGCGCTGTGGACTGGTCTGAGTAAAAAAAAATGACTCAAACCAGGCAGCGCCGGGGTAGGGGAAAATGGGGGTTGTACGTCAAAAAATGGTGCAAGGCACAATTTTTTGACGCACAACCCCCATTGAAATGACACCAGTCTAGGATACTAAGGGCTGTGCGCCGTTTTTTAAGGCCTGCCCCATCCTGTACGTCAAAATGACGCTGGAGTATAAATAAGGCGCGCAGACCTTAAAGTCATTTTTTGGGTGGGAACGCCTACCTTGCATGTCATTAACGCAAGGCAGTTTCCCGCATCCAAAAAATGATGCACACAGAGGAATTTTGACGTCCGCGAACTCCACGTCAAAGTTTAAATATGGTGCATGGTTCGCGCTGAATGTGCGTCAAAAGTTTTGACGCACATTCGGTGCAAACAGGGTAAAATATGCCCCTAAAAGCCAAACTGCAATCCACCTGAAGGGGATTCCCCAACACAGTGCTCTCACGATTTTATTTAAAACATGGTTATTATATTATAAATTCAGTGCCACAAATACACAACGGGACAAATAACTATACTGGCTATATTAATTCTGCACAAGATAGAGAAATTAGAGAGCTGTGCAGCACTGTGGAGCATTCAATAATGAATTTAAAGTGCAGTAAAATTCCGCCCCATCACATATAGAAATTATGTTTACACTCAAACTAACTGTATTTTAGAATCTTCCTTAATGGTAAAGTCACATATTGGATTATAATTTTGATAATTCCACTTTTAGGACAGACTATGAGCCTCATTCCGACCCTGGCGGTACAAGACCGCCAGGGCCGGGGGCAACGGAAGCACCGCCAACAGGCTGGCGGTGCTTCATTGCCCATTCTGACCGCGGCATTAAAGCCGCGGTCAGAAAAGGGAATCCGGCGGTTTCCCGACGGATTTCCCCTGCTTGGACAGAACCGCAGATTCCGACCCCCTTCCCGGAGCGGCCAAGTGGCGGTTCCCGTTTGGCTGGCAGCAACCGCCGCCAGCCAAAGTCATAATGACCCCCTATATTCACTAGAGAAAAGTAATTAGAAACTGCAGTTCTAAAGAATTTCTGCAAAAGGCCACAGAAACTGTGGAACCTCTAGGTGGTAAGAGAAATACAACCACAATATAAGAGAAGACTGTTTCTACCATGAGAAGTTACAATACAGCCCCACACTGGATCTAACAAAACTAGTGCTGGATAGCTGGCATTCCTTTCCCTGAGACAGACATCTGTGGAAACAAAAACCAAACACAACTGCCTGTGATGGTTCTGGTGAGAAATAATGTCCAAGGATCTCACAACCATCATCAGGACTTGCCCAACCTATGCTCATAGCAAATCAAGCTCCTCCGACCATACAGGTCTCCTACAAGTAATGTGCATTCTACTAGTCCCCTGATATACCATCAGCATGGATTTAGTGACATAAATCCCCTAACTGCCAAAGGATTCATTGCCATTTGTGTGGTGGTGGATCTTTTAAAAAAAAAATGCCAGTCTATCCCTTTCAAAAAACCTGTCACTGCTACAAAGATGTCCAATTTCTTATTCAACTGATACTCTGGTTATACAGAATTCCTTCTTTGAAAATTTTGGATCAAGGTCCCCAATTCGTCTCCAAATTTTGATGAGGGTTGTGTTCATTGCTAATCATAGACCTCAAGTTGTCTTCAGGATAGCACTACAACATGGACAGGTACATTGAAAGGGTTAATCTGTCTTTCAAACATTCTCTAGGTTTTCTATATATATAAACTTGAAATTGGGCCCATGCCCTCAGTCCTGTCAAGTTTGCATTTAAGAACATCATGAGCTTCGCTACTGGGGTCTTTCCATTTTTTTCTTAATCTTGGGTACCACCCTGGAGCCTTTCCCTTGGAACTACAAAAATGTACAAGTCAGGCCCCCCCAGAACAAACATAGAATGTCAATCTAATAAATATTTCAGTGAGGACAAAAGAACTCTTAAATGTAAGATCACAAGGAAAACACAAGCTGATCAGTGACAGAAACGAGAACTGACCTACACAGTAGGTGATGTAGCCTGGTTAGCCATAAAAATCTTCACTTAAACGGACAAGGAAAGTTCAACTCCGCTACATAAGTCCTTACCCAACTTCACAAACTATACATCCTGTAACCACAAAACCCACCTTCCCCTACAATTACCGAATCAATCTGGACTTTCCTGTGTCCCTTCTAAAATCCTGCATATCAGGTACTCGTATTGAATCGTTCCCAACCCCATTCGGGTTGCTAAACACATTGAATATGAGGTCCCCAAACTTTTAGTCTTTGAACAGGCAAAGAGGAAATTGTATTATCTAATCAATTGGAAAGGATGCCAACTGGAAGAAATCTCCTAGGAACCAGCTGCACACATTCATGCCCCTCGTTTGGTGTGCAACTTTCATGCTCGACATCCAAATACCCATGCCCAATAAGTTGGCTTTTTGGGGGAGAAATGTCACACCCCAGACTGTCTGTTCTGTATGTTACTCATTGTCACCACAATTTTGCTCTTCTGAATGTTTAAACGGTATGCTATGCACTGTAGTTTGTGTGCACTGTAAATAAGTGTGCTTAATGAAGTACAAGTGCTGGTACTTTTGATGCTCTACTGAGCAATCAAATAGAGGCCTCTGTTTTCTGCTGTCCATGTTTACTGCTGAGTGTCTGGTAGTTTTTTTTGTAAAATGGTTGCTGATTAGTGAAACACTGCTGACCAATTAAATACCTCTGTTTCCTGCTGCCCTAGTTTCCTGATGGAGCTAATGGTATTTTTTGTTTCTACAGCAGCTCCGGTCTGGTTATACACTTCTGAGCAATTAAAGACCTACATTTCCAGCTGCCCTCCTTGTCTACCAGAATGTCTTATATTTACTTTTTGGTAGTACAAAATAAGGGCCTCTGTTTCCTGCCCGTGTTTCCTGCTAGAGATTGCCCTGTGATTGGCAGGCAGCAGTCTGATGTTGCATGACAGGTTACAAATACCACGTTAAAAGTGTTGCCACCCACTTGGCTTCATCAGTCCATCAGAAGAGAGAGCAGACACTGTAGCATGGAAGTTGTAATTCCATCCCCTTGAAATAACTTTCTATAACCTTAAACCCTGGAAGTTGGTCATTAGAGCAGTGCTTTAACAAACCCTTGCCATAGGTAGAACCAGCATTATTCCAATGCCGCTCAATGCTCCAGCTCCTTTGGCTCCTTATATGAAATTCAAGTTAGTGCACTAGCTGTGTATCTCTCACATTTTGGATTCTCCTTTCTTCATGAACACCCCTACAGTTTGAATTTAAATGAGAACGTTTAAGCAGAAGGAAAAGAAGAAAGCTCAAATTGCTCAACTTGTGTGAAGCAAAGCAACATAGTCAAAGACCAACAAAGTGGTCAAAGGAACCCCAAGAAGACTTGGATTTCTTTCAATAATTCTTCCTTGATATTTCTGATTGAGTCAGACCCCAACAAATATTTTAATTAAACTTTTTTGAAAAAGATCACATTTTCACCTAAGTCTAAATTTAACCTTCGAAGAATATAAGGTTAACCTTGATGGTTGTCTCCACTAGTAGATTTAGGGACTGTGTATCTAAACCCAAATGACTGAAGGGCTGGGGGGAGAATAACATGCTCACACTGATTGTAAAGCATTTATGTAGGGTTGCTTAAAGTGATTGTGATCCTTTCTCACAGATTACCTCTACTGGCAGAATGAGTGGGCCTTACCATTAGAACTTAGAGGATCCTTCTCCAGAGGATCAACATACACCTGTAATCCATTCCACAGGAGTTCCAGGTACATCAGAACAATCACTCTTCTTTCTCTCTCTCTCTTTCTCTCTCCCTCCCTCCAAACCCCTTTCCTACAGGATCAGCTATTCATGTCATTCGCCTTTTCTGATACTAAGGATTAACTCCAGGGTGAAGTAGTGGATGATCTTTGCTTCTGCAGAAGTCTTGGGAATTCAAGTGAGTGGCAATTTGTGGGCCAATATCAAACAAAAGATGGCTTATCTAGCTTAATTCTGCAGGACTAAGAGAATGTGCATGTCTAGCCCTGGTAATGGTGTGGAAGCTGGTATTTAGCAATATTATTATTGTGTGACATGAACTATGTGCCACATGATAAGTCTTTGGAAAGGAAGTTGATTCTCATGAGAATTATAGAATAGTAACAGAACAGAACAAGTGATCACATGAGCAGGTAGAAACTGTCTAGTGATCCCTAAAGAATCTCTAAATCTCGGGATGCGGGAATCAATCAGATGGAACCCACACAGAGCCAGTGAGTTCCTACGAGTATGCAGGAGCAGCTATGCATTGTTTTTAATAATCTCTTTTGCTCCGGTGTATTGGTGTAGAGGTAAGGACCATCGGTCTAGGATGCAGTCTGGGACAGATGTATTTGGTACATTTTTTATCTCAGCTGTCAAGGAGAGAAGTGGAAATTAATTCTCTCATCAGGCTCCTGAACTCCAGGTACAGACCACCACACTTTTCCAGGCACACACACACACATATTTATTTATATATCTATATACATATAGATAGATAGATAGATAGATAGATAGATAGATAGATAGATAGATAGATAGATAGAACAAGCTCCATCTTGAAATTAATGCATCCACTCTAGTTTATAAAGACTAAGGGGGTTATTACAACTTTGGAGGAGGTGTTAATCCATCCCAAAAGTGACGGTAAAGTGAGGGATATACCACCAGCCGTATTACGAGTTCCATAGGAGATAATGGACTTGTAATACGGCTGGTGGTGTATCCGTCACTTTACCGTCACTTTTGGGACGGATTAACACCACCTTCAAAGTTGTAATAACCCCCAAAGTACTGAGTGAATATTACCCTCACATAAATTGAAGAACAGAAAAGGAGCAGGGACTTTATTAATACCTCTGTTAGAAAGTTTCACCAACACTCTCTATGTGATCTCTCTAAGAATCCACAAATAAGGAAAGGCAGAGAAACTATTGTCTCACATTGGACATATTAGAGACAAACCAGTAAGAAATATTTCAAAGGACAAGATGAGATTACATTTCCTACAAGCATTAGCTTTAGCAGATTCACATTAAATAATATCTGGTAAGCAGGTCTGTTTTTTATTTAGTACCTTTACATCTGTATACTGAGCAAATCTCTACCTCTGCACATTGCATAGGGGATACTTTCAATCTTGTTTGTAGGGCCAGGAACTAATTTCAAAATGGTCCTTTGGAAATCGGAAGTCTTGTATTGTTCTTAAAAATGGGAGTCTAGTTTTGTTGCCAATATTTGTTTGAAAGCAGTGCTTGCATGTTTCTTGGACTAGTATTTGTACCTTGCAAATAGTCAGCCCTGTGAATGTCTTTTCACAAGAGCAAGTCACACAACAGATTACGTTGGCTCAATTTCCATTAGCATGCTTCATTTGTTCCAATATTTAGGGGTGCAGTCTTAGTAGGTTCTGTATGGCCACACATGCTGCCACTCCCACAGGGAAATGGCTGGTAAATGGCTGGTAAATCTCTGTAGCCCTCAAGGTATTTGAAGAATACACACCAACAATAAACTTCAGCGATGCATTGTCTGACACCAATTACTTTTAATAAACATGGGGATATTTCTTTAGAATAGTGGGAGATACAGTGCAACTCACCAGGATAAGTGAGACATTTAGTTCAGTGCTCGTAGGATAAAGTGGCAGTACCTCTTGGCACTGTGCAAGGAGGGACACTTTCAGGAGGTAGCATTGAGGGTAAGGATAGCAACACTATGGGGCTCATTACGAGTTTGGAGGAGAAGTGTGCCAAATTATGACTATGGCAGTACTTCTAACAGAAAACAGCCAAACCACCGCTGACACCGCACAACGGTAGCCACCTGCAGGCCAGTGGAGACCATGTTTCCCTAAACAGATTACAAGGTTGAACACCACCAAGGTTTCCATTGCGGTCGCATCACCAAGGAAATCCTGGCAGAAACCAACTGTTTAAAAGGAGACACTCACCTTCAGGAAGCCATACTTGTCCATAGCCGCCATGGAACCTGAACTACATGTCCTCCCTCTGCTCCTGCTTACCCAATGACTTCGGAAGCAGCGATGACAACAGCAACCATGAGTACACATACTTACCTGTCGCTGGTGTAAATTGTCAAAGTACCCACTCACACGCAATATACAAATCCGGAAAGGGTGGCAAGGGCAATACTCAAACATAACCCCACACTGACACGCACACTCACACACAGCCACATGCACACCCACACATACATTATACACACATTATGGCAATCACACACACACACACACGTCTAAAACACACTCCAACCCCAGATATACGGCACAGGCACTTACAACAACACACAACACCACCAAACGACACAACTATACCACAATTGCTACTTTACAAAACATTGTCAAGGACACACAACAGACAATACCCCTTGATAAAGCATACATACAACAGCCAGTACCATCACCGGGAGTGAACACATACAACCACACATGCAAAAAAGGCAGCACACGACATACCCCACTATATACACTTTACAATGTACCTGACATACCATTCTCCACACACATGCCCCCACCCAGTCCAAGAACAAAAAGAGCACACAACTACAACTAACACATGCCAACACAAACACCACACAATACCAGCACTACAACATGTGCATAACATACACATGGCCATCACACAACACCATCACTCGTGGACAAATGCAAATCATACAACCACACATGCTACCCAAAAAAAACATGTAGCACAACCACCACTGACAAATGATCACACACAAACAGTGTCAGCCAAGACCAAAACTGCCTAAAGTAGAGAAATGCTGGACAAAGATATGACATAGGAACCAACAAGAGGTTGGTCCCAATATATATTTTCAGTATAAAAACCTATATATCAATGTCCAAGGACAGAGGCCATTTCAACAATTGTGAGTGCAACATGCACAGAAAGCACATTTTAGTGTCCCAAACTTGACTCTTGAATGCCATGTAACCTCCACAGGGATTGGAGGGGGCAGGAGGGGGTAGGAGGTGGGTTTGGACTTAGGACTGGGAGGGGGAGCTTTGGGTTTAGGTTTAGGAGTGGGGCTTTGGTCAAGGCTTTGTGGAGGATTGGGTACTCTTAGGAGTGGTTGACTTCTTGGCAGGGGGAGGAGCATGGGTAAAGGCAAGGGGGGCAGGGGAGTTCTTCAAGGTGGAAGGACCGGACTTGGGAGGGACATAGACCATTTAGGGGTATCATGGGGTGGGAGAGGAGTAAGGAAAAGGGAAAACTCTGAGAGGAAAGCTTTCTATGACATACAGGGACAGCCATTACAGAAGGGTTTGGGTGTGGATGGAGAGGGAGTGGTTGTAAGAGGTGTAGTTGTGGATGTCTTGAGTGCATGTGTGTGTGAGTTATGCTTGTGGGTGTCTGTTGGGTGGGTGAGTGTGGGCGTTTATGTATTTTGGAAGGAGGGGGGGCAGAGGTGCCTGGAGATGCCATGGTGGATGGGTGACTGTTTGGTGGGGTGGTGACTACAGGTATGGTGGATGTGCTGCATGTAGTAGTGTGTGCGGTTGTGGTGTGTGCGGATGTGGTGAGTGTGGTAGATGTCTGAGGGTCTGCTTGTGTGACGTCTGTGGGTAAGATAAGTGTAGTGGCTAGATCTGTGAATGTTGGTATGGAGGAGTGTCTGGTGTCGTGTCTCTGATGCTGAGAGTGGTGGGGGTATCAGGGCAGGTTGTGACTGTTGAAGTGTCTGCAGGTGGATGTTGCTTGTGTGCATGCTGGTGGTATGTCCTGTGATGCCTGTGCTTGTCAGAGCTACCCTTGGATGTTGAAGTGGATGCATGCGTGTCTGTGTGTGTGTTTTGGCTGGGTCGGGGAAAAAGGTTTTGGGATTGGGAAGAGGAAGGTGGAGGGAGGAGGGAAAACAAAGAGTGACTGGCTGCAATCAGTGTGGAGACCAGACCCTGAAAGGATCTCTGTAGGTCAGCCAGTGCACCATGAATGCCCTTGAGGAACGCATTATTCTGTTGCACTTGAGTTGCCAGTGCCTGGATGGCTTTCACAATGGTTGACTTACCCACAGAGATTGACCTCACGAGGTCAAAAACCTCCTCACTCGGGGCAGCCGGGCTGACAGGGCAGGGGAAGATCTGCCTGCTACAAAGGAGATACCCACCCTCATGGGTGAGCAAGCACGGACCACTGGCTGGGGAGCTACATGGAGGGCGGTGGTAGAAAGGGAGGTTGCGGACAAAGATGGTGCTGGGGTGGTCCCAGATGGGTCCCCCACCGCCAGGGAAAGTCAATCCTCTCTCCCCAGTAGTACTCCCCTCGCCCTCCGGGCCACTGGGTCCCTCGCTGTTGGTGGTCTCAGTACTCCAGGTCCCGTGACAAGTAGCATTCCCACTCACCTGTGCCCCGTGTTCATTGCCTACCAATGCTAATGAGGAGGGAGAGAGATGGTCATCACATTCTTCACATGCACAGATTAGAATACTGTAATTATACATCTCTTGGCAGGGAAGTCCCAATTGAAAAAGCTTCAGATCCCACATCTAGCACTCTAATAGGTATGGCATTGGCATATCTAGCATGGACAAGCACATGGTACAAGGATAATACTGCTTAGCCACTTACCTTGCCTACAACAAAGAACTTGGGACACCATTTATGTGTCCACCTGTCATTGTAATGGCAAGAAATGTAAAGGGCTAAAACATAACACAAGATCCCTATTGCTGGATGTCCACCTGTTACAAACTTCACATACCCCTTTGCATGATGTTGAGTTGACTAAGGGGACACCACCTCAAATCACATATTAACAGTATTACATTGACCATACTGATTGCCTGAATGGGATGCCTTCATCATATGAAGTATACAACTGTTTCAAGACACTGGATAACTTGAGCTTGTAAATCATAGATCAGGGCCAATGTTGCACATAGAGTCGACCAATTGTAATGCGAGTGCTATAACACCTTAGAGGTACACAAAACAGCAATAGGATCATTGGACCTTGAAAGACTAGATGGAAAGGACGATACTACACTTTACTGACACATATGTGGCTGGATAGAGTGTATCTCCACATGCAGTCGTACATATTGCTGGACACAGATGATCAACATGTTTTCATGCCCAACCCAAAGGCAGGCTCAACAATTTTTAAAATGGCAATTGGAGTACTTTGTATTCCCATTAGTCAACATACCTGTAGCACCTACTACATTGTCACTGCTGCCATACTGAGACAGCATGCACAAAACTAGCAGAGTAAAGTACATGGATTCAGTCAGTACTTACCCCCTTGAGCCTGTTGTGCTACTCTAAAATGCCCATCTACTTGAGTGTAGGTCACTGAAAAAATGCAGGCCATTGGGGGCCAGGGTCCATTGGGCACACCTCCCTCGTTGGGAGGACATCCCCAGCTGGGTCTCATCGGTCTTCCGGGCCCAGCATCTCAGGTCCTCCTACTGCTTTCTACAATGGGTGCTACGCTGGCAGTGGATCCACAGGGTCTGCACTTGCTTGATGATGGCACACCAAATCCCTTTCTTCGGATGGGCATTGACCTGCATTGTTGACACAGACAAAAGGAGAAAGTCACGCCCACATGTACAATACCAATAGGAGTGGACAGTACACTTCTGTCACATCAAGGTGGCACACATAACCATCCTCTCAGCTCATATGCTGCTCAATATACCAACTACATGCATCAACACCTTGACAATTTCACATCAACTATACACCATCTGACACAACACCTATCACGCATTGCTATGACATTGGACTCCCCTGCTCCTCTGGTGCTCCATATAGCTGTCCATTCAGGAGTAGGACCTCCTCTACTAGCTTGTCAAGCTCTTCTTGGGTGAAGGCCAGGTTCCCATCACCTGCAGGACGTGACATGGTAGCTTTCAGAGGCAGTACACAGCAGCTCAGTTAGTGAAGGTCTTGCTGGCAGCAGTGTCAGGGGTCAAGTGAGAAAAACTGAGAAAGATGGCAGTCACGGCCACCACATACGTGACCGTCACCGCTGGCGAACATCACCATTGGCACTATGCCGTCAAAGGCAGCAATGTCTTCCAATGGCAAGTTACACAGAGGTTGTGACCGCCCACTGCCATACTACTTCAGGTGGCAGACTTAGGTCTCTTCTATCTGTCTAGTACAGTAGGTCAGGTGCCTGCCAATTTGAGCCCATGTCATGTATGGTGCTGTTTCCAAATCTGCGTGATATACTTCACCTCCTTTAGTGCTGTACATCTGTATGTACTGTCCTCCAGTTTAGGTGACATATTGTGCATATATGCAATATAAGCTATGTGTGTGAGGCCATGTGGTGATAGCTCTGTACAGCTACTCAGATGTTACTATTTGTCCGAATGAAATGAATAAATCCAAAAATATGTTTGATATCTGTATAAGTGCTAAGTCTTTCACACGTTAACAGTTATAGTAGTTACAAAAGTATTACCCCATTGTTATATTTGGCAATGTGCAACAAGGAGGGTTTAATAGGATACATAGCTATGTACGGTACTGTATATGTCAAATGTAGTGGCTGTCCTCAACAGCTGTCGTGAATGTAAATAGCTGTAATAGATGTATGCATTCTGCATTTCTCATACTATGTTTACTTTGACATAGTTATCCTACCATGAGGAGTGTGAGGCAACCGCTAGTGCACCCACCACTGGTAGACCTGCACACCATGAAGGAAAGACGTATCATTCAGACATATTGACTGAATCGTCATACCATCATGGATTTATGTCATCAGTTCGAGTAAGGTCTGATGCCTGCCGTTCCCAATCCCGATAGCATACCTCCCATCATTCAAGTTTTGTCTGTGCTACACTTCTTGGCCACAGGGTCATACAGTGGCCCTTATAGCAGGGATTTGTCACGCCATGTTCAATATGGTTTTGAAGGATGCACTGTGTGCATTGTTGAAACACCTGGACAGCTACATCAGGTTTCCCCACTGAGTGGATTTAGCCTAGATGAAGGCAGACTTTTATGAGCTGGGACACATTCCACATGTTGTAGGAGCCATTGATGGCACCCATGTAGCCTTGGTTCCTGCCAGTGGAAATAATCAGGTGTGTAGGAATAGGAAAACTACCACTCAATCAACGTTCAGGTGGTGTGTTTGGCAGACCAGTACATTTCAGAAGTCACTGTCAAGTATCCCAGATCTGTGCATGATTCCTTCATCATGAGAAACAGCAATGTCCCGCTGCTAATGACGCAACTCTACACAGAGTGCCTGTGGTTCATAAGCTACCAATGAACTATGTAATTATTATTTATGTCTCTTGCAATCACATCATAACATGTCAGTCATACATGTTTGTATTGTTTTCACACTGTGTGAACAGGTGACCTTGGCTATCCAAACCTGACTTGGCTGTTGACACCAGTGAGGTACCCAACCACGCCAGGGGAAGTCCACTACATGAGGACTACAGGAGGACAAGGCGTGTAGCTGAGTGGACTTTGGGCTCCAAAAGGCAAGATTTAGGTGCCTAGACTTATCTGGAGGTGCCCTCCACTACTCGTCCCATAAGGTATGTCAGATAATAGATGCCTGCTGCATGCTCCACCATATAGCCCTGAGACGTCAGATACCAATGATAGCAGATGAGGGGGAGGCAGCTGAAGCTGCGGTTGGTAATGCTGAAATGCCAAGTAATGAAGAGGCAGAGTAAGATGGACCTGGTGACTCTAGGGCCGATTTCTTCAATCAGCACTTCAAATGACACACAGGTATGTGAATTAGACCTATTGTACAGTTGTTTGTGTTGAATCAGAAGTAGATTAGAGGCATCACACCTCCTTACTTGCTTCTTCTGTGGGGGTGTAATTAGCTTGCAATGCCTATGTGTGAGTTGTGAATGCAGACTGAAAGTTTGTATTTTGTACAGGAGAGATTGTTCTCCATTCACATATCTTGTTGTTGCAGATGCTAAGTTACACGTCTGATTCTGAAATCACAGATACGAGGTGTGTTATATGCAATGTCATATCCTCTTTCCTTTTCACTCATAGATATGCCTAGATACTGTTTCGCTCTGCAAATTTGGCTTGAGGAATACTGTGTCAGAAGCAGATGGGAACTGCTGACAGACATGAGAGGTGCACATGACAGACACCTGGTGATATAAGTTTAGTGTAGGTTTAATGGTTTAACTGTCATAAGACTGGGATGGTAAATGGGTTCACGTTTTCTTTCACCTGTGGGGTTAAGGGGGATATCAAATGGTGTATCGTGTCTGGAGGAGTGGCTGGCATATGTGTTAAGGTTGGATCATAGCCTCTCACTTCACTATAGGTAGAGTAAATAGCGATCGACATTGTACATAGTTTTCATTTTGATCTGACTTTGCGGTCCAAGGTGCAGTCACTGTAGACTAACATAGGTGAGTGACAAACTTGCATGTAAGGGACCAATGTTTGTGTATGCTTTCAGTACTGGGTTCCTCTGTTCTGATCTGTGTACGTTCCATTGGATATGTGAATTATAAAGTATGGTATGGGTATGTGAAGAGCCTATACCACATCATACAGAGGACCTATCAGTTTGGCCCTGCTATGTAGTTAGATGACCATGAAACTTCTGTATACTATGTCTATGCATTTTATGCATCATTGCATACATCCTGATGGTACTTTTTGTCATGCTGTATGTGTTGATTGCAATATTGACTATAAATTTGTATTGACCTGGATTTCGACCTGTTTAACATCTGTCCTGTAACATTTCTGTTTCTAAGAGTCTCCTGCTGAAGGTGTCTCCATTTGACATCCATTACAATGTCTATTCGAAACGGGTGGGGGAGCGGTTACCACAAACAAAAAGGCATGTATTCCTATTGTAAATGGATTAAAACCCACACAAACGTAGTACCTGTGTTTAACTGTGCTTCATTGTGCATATAAAGAGTAGTGTGTAAACATAATATGGATAAATATGTATATAACAGTGATGGGAGGCGTCACGGTGGATGATTTCATCAGGTTAGCTGCTACACCAGTTGGTAAAACAAGTCCAGTGTCCTTGTACCATGTGAAAATGGAGTTAGGTTTCAGAACAGTCAACAGGGTGTATCTGTGGCACACAAGAGGGACTAATCAGGAGATGTTCACTTCCTGGCAGTGGGTTTGCTCTTGGCGTCTGTTCCTGCTGGATGTCTGGGTGAGCGTCCATGTTTTCAGGGGGGTTCTTCAGCTACAGAGGGAAGGGTGGGAGGCATGAGGATCCCCTGACAGGACCTCCATTCCACTAGCAGCCGCAGATGTTGAAGGGGCAGAAGTTACATTGCTAGTGGAAGGTACCTGTTGTTGTGTCGAAAAACAAATCAGGGTGGTATTGATGTCCCTC
Organism: Pleurodeles waltl; assembly: GCF_031143425.1. Classification (NCBI taxonomy): domain Eukaryota; kingdom Metazoa; phylum Chordata; class Amphibia; order Caudata; family Salamandridae; genus Pleurodeles; species Pleurodeles waltl. The sequence goes on from NC_090445.1 coordinate 1,344,976,194, forward strand.
AGCACCCCTGCAATGGTAGCCATGTGGGCATTTTGTGCCTGCCACTGCTGCATGGCTTCCTGGTGGTGATCCCTCTGGAGCATTTGATTTTCCCCCAACGTTATGATGATTTGTCCTATCCTGTCTTGAGAACTTTGGTATGCTCCCAAGACTTGGGAGATGGTTTCTTGATAAGTGGTGTCCCTTTGAGGCCCTATCTTCGTGCCCACAGCATCCCTCCCACACACCCTACCCCCACGTGCCTGTGCCGCTGGCACAGTGTGCCCACTCCCGTTGGTTGCATTTTCTGGGGTCACAACAGGAGTTATCTGTACTGGGTGGCACTAGATGGAAGACACTGCCCTCTGGAACAGGTTTGGGGGTAAATGGTAGCTTGTGATGTTGATGCAATAGGGTTAAAAGGAGTGGATGTGGGCAGGGTGAGGCTGAGAGTCATCAAATGGCCAGGTGTCCAAGATGGGCCAGGTTGTCAGTGTCCAGACATCCAAAGCTGTTGTCCTCACTTAGGCCTCTCCATAGTGGCAATGGCAATGGCAAGGATACCTGTATAGGGAGTGAGACACGGAGTTCAGATCATAATGTGTTTACTTGCATTTGTGTGAGATGCAGACAGTGGCCTAACATTATTTCCTGCAATGACAATGACAGCTGCTGCATTGCGTACCTTTGTTTTACATACAACTCTGAGACTAGATTTCCATGATTCATGTTTAGAGTTATTATACTAGGATGGGATATTTTGAACTGTAGATGGGATATGTTTATTTCATTTTTGACATAACTGTTCACCTCTGTTACCGGGTGAATAGTCAGGCTTGCTAAATGGCACACATCAGAGCTGCACAATGCACAAAGATGTCCTAGTGGGAACATTGTATGCAAGTATGCAAGGAAAAGTGTTGTGTATGTAGATATTGTGCATGTGCATTGACTGAACCATCTTCTTTTCCAAACCAGGTCAGTCTATTCTTGGTTTTGGATATTTTATCTGTGGTCAGTAGGAATGGTCATTCAGCTATTGTTGTGCTTTGCTTTGGTTGCTATTGTGAGTGTGCCATTGCATTGCTGTCATAGCAATGTACTGGTCCTCACTAGAACAATCTAGATGGTATAGCTTGTAACTGAGTTGTACACGCATTATATGTGTTGTGCACATTCCAGGTTTTCACAATGATGGGTTAGTACATTCTGGGAGTTGTAGTGATACAATTGGCCTATACTTCACATGCCATTTCCAATAGCAGTGAGGGCAGTTAGGTGATTTGATGAGAGGTGTAGTGGCTTAAATAGTAAAATTGGGTGGGATTGGGTGGTGTGGGAGCATGCAGGGCAAGACAATTGTGTGACATAAAGGTTGTGGGTACCTACCAGACTCCAGTCTCCCCGGTATGCCTGAGAGGCCCTCTGTGTGCATTATGTCCTAGACCTTCTCCTTTTGTTAAATGCAGGGGGAGGATATGGAGACCTACCACCAGTCTTCTGTACAGATATCTGGTCCCTGGTTGCCATGGAATGCACCTTCCCTCGTAGGTTGTTCCACCTATTCCTAATGTCCTCCCTTGTGCGAGGATGGCTGCCTACAGATTTAACAATCCTTAGCCACAACTACATTTTCCGGGCAATAGATGTTTTTTGGACCTATGCTCAGAACAGGTGTGGCTCTACCCTTGAAATTTCATCTACCATGACCCTCAACTCGTCATCAGTGAAACATGAGTGTTTCTGTGGGGACATGATTGTGGTTGTGTAGATGGTGTGTGGGGGGTTGTGAGAGTAAGGTAGCAGTTTTGAGTAATTGTTGTCGTTTGGGTGCTCCGCTGTGAGTTGGAGACAGTCATAGCAGATTTTGTGTGCTAGTGATCTTTGTACTGTTATAGTTGTGCTGATGTGGAGTGTGTGCTGAGTAAGATGTGTATGTGTGCCTATGGTCTACAAGTACAAAATCTTCTGTTTTAGGCTTCTTGGTGTAACTATATGGCATTCTGGATGCAAAGGATTGTGGGTTGTGTAGGGGTGTGTTATATGGTACTGTGAGTATGTGTGTCTGGTGTGTGTATATGTGTCAGGTATGGGGCATTCAAACTATCCAATGTGGTGATGTGTTCTGACAGAAGTGAGTTTTGACCACCGCGTTTCAGACCACCAATGGTTTTCGCCCACAGAAAAACTGCTGTAGTGATTTGTGGATCGTAATTTGGTGGGTGGAACTGTGTCGGGCTGGTGGTGCTTTTGGTAGAACCTCCTCTTTTCCATCCTCCAGTGTCCTGGCAGGTTTGGAATTTTAGGTGTTTTTTGGCAGATTTCACAATGTGACACTTAATACGCGGTTGGATTACCTCCAACAGGGCGGTCTTTTGTCGTCTGCAACCACAGCAGTCTTGACAAAAGACCACCAGTCGTAATGAGGCCCTATATTTCAGTCAGAAATGTTTGAATAGCAATTCTTCACTGTCTCTCCCTCTTTCTAATCGTGTGAACGTCAATGATAATAAATAAATGTGGTCAGTTTGACTACTGACAGTCCACCTGGTGTTGCTCTGATTAGATGATCATTATAATCTCCATCATTTTATTTAAAATTTTGTTTTCATAAAGTTCTTCTCTCAAATTTTCACTCTCTTTTCCTCTACTTCTATTTGTCAGTTTATTGTATACGTCAGGTAAATAGGATTGTGAAACTGATGTAACCTAGACCTTATGGACTATAGAAACTAAGGGCCATATGTACGAACACATTTTCCCATAGACACAGAATGGGCAAAACTGCTTGCTACATCTGGCCCCAAGGCACATATTTATACTTTATACAGCATCTCGTTTGCGTCAAAAAGTTTACCGCCGGCTAACGCCATTCCTATGCACCATGCGGGCGCCTTATTTAAGGAATGATGGTAGCCGGCGCTGCAGACTGGTCAGAGTAAAAAAAAAAATTACTCAAACCAGGCAGCGCCGGCGTAGGGGAAAATGGGGGTTTTGCGTCAAAAAATTGTGCAAATCAGGTTTGAGGCAAAAATCATGCCTCAAATAGGACTTGCGCCATTTTTTGACGCACAACCCCCATTGAAAAGACTCCCGTCGTAGCAAAGACAGGAGTCATGCCCCCTTTCCCAATGGCCATGCCCAAGGGACTTCTGTCCCCTGGGCATGGCCATTGGGCACAGTGGCATGTAGGGACGCCCAAATTAGGCCCCCTTATGCCACTTTAAAAAAAAGAAAAAAAAATACCTCAACTTACCTGTACTTACCTGGGATGGGTCCCCCCCAACTATGGGTGTCCTACAGAGGTGAGTGAGGGTGGCAGGAGGTGTCCCTGGGGGCAGGGAAGGGCACCTCTGGACTCCTTCGATGGTCAGAGACCATGGAAGTGACCCCACAGGTCCCTTAACACCTGCCCTCACCCAGACGTTAAAAAATGGCGCACATCAGGGTGTGTGCCATTTTCTAAGGCCCGCCCCCTCCTGTGTGTCAAAATGACGCAGTAGTATAAATAAGGTGCACAGGCCTTAAAGTCTAACTTGACAATTATACTGCCTGTTCATTTGAAACTTTTCATCTTTACATAGGACAAAGGGGGTTGCCCTACTGCTGAGAAATCCTAGGAACCAATTTGCCATGGAAATTATGGTGGTGCCCTGAATTAGAAGTATGAGTCTGAGCAGTCCTCCTTGAATGATTGAATACATGCTCCTATACAAAATGTGTATGTAATTGGTTTATCCATGATTGGCATATTTGATTTACTAGTAAGTCCCTAGTAAAGTGCACTAGTGGTGCCCAGGGCCTGTAAATCAAATGCTACTAGTGGACCTGCAGCACTGGTTGTGCCACCCACACAAGTAGCTCTGTAATCATGTCTCAAACCTGCCATTGCAGTGTCTGTGTGTGCAGTTTTAAACTGGAAATTCGACTTGGCAAGTGTACTCACTTGCCAGGCCTAAACCTTCCCTTTTCTTACATGTAAGGCACCCCTAAGATAGGCTCTAGGTAGTCCCAAGGGCAGGGTGCAGTGTATGGTTAAGGTAGGACATATAGTAATGTGTTTTATATGTCCTGATAGTGAAATACTGCTAAATTTGTTTTTTACTGTTGCAAGGCATGTCCCTCTCATAGATTAACCTGGGGGCTACCTTTAAGTCTGATTAAAGTGTAGATTCCCTTTGGGAGCGAATGGATATGTGGAGTTTGGGTCTATGAGCTCACAATTTAAAAATACATCTTTTAGTAAAGTTGATTTTCAGATTCTGTGTTTGAAAAGGCCACTTTTAGAAAGTGAGCATTTTCTTGCTTATACCATTTCTGTGACTCTGCCTGTTTGTGGATTCTCTGTCTGGTCAGTTTGACAGTTGGGCTGGTTGCACCTCACACTAGACAGTGACACAAACGGAGCTGAGGTGTAGTCTGCATTTCCTGATGAGCCATCTGTGCTAGGAGGAAGGGGAAGAGTGGTCACTTACACCTGAAAGGGCTGTGCCTGCCCTCACACAATGCAGTCTCCACCCCCCTGGTGAGTGTCTGGAGCCTGGCCAGGGCAAGGCAGGATTTCACAATCAAGAGAGACGTTGCTTTGAAGTAGGCCTACTTCAAAGGAGAAAATGGATATAAGAAGGGCACCCAATACAATAGACTTTAGAACACTTTTGGAAACCAAAAGGAATCTCTGCCTGGAGAAGAGCTGAAGTGCTGAGGAAGAACAGCTGCCCTGCCTGTGACAGTGCTTTGTGGAGCTATCCTGTAGTTGCTGCTTCTGCCTCTGCTATGAGGACAAAGACTGGACTATGGGTGCCTTCCATCTTGTGAAGATCTCCAAGGGCTTGATTTAGAGCTTGCCTCCTGTTGTTAGAAGGCTCAGGGATAGCAAAGACTTCTCCCTGCCAGTACCTGGAGTCTCTAGAGAGACTCCTACTCTGCCCAGTGGTGCCCATCCAGTTCCTGGGACCCTGAAAGGAGAAGCTGTCAGCCAAAGAGGAAGAAATCCACGCACTGACCTCTGTGTGGGGAAAAGATCGACACGACTCCGATCTGCGGCTGAAAAATCGACGAGCTGCTGGTTTCGCGGCTGAAAAACAATGCTCGCCTGCAACGCGACCCAAAGATTGATGCCCAGAGCTGGAGAAATGATGCACAGCATTGCTGATGGAGGCAGGGGAGATCGCAACCCGTGCTGTGTGGTTTTCAGATCATCGTGCGGCTGGATTTTAAACGCAAGTACCGCTGGGCGTATAAAAACAACACAAGCCCTGCCTGGACCTGGGAGTGCTGACTGGATCGACGCATCGCTCTCCTGCGGAGAGAAGAAATGACATGCCCCAACCTGACAAAAGGAGAAATGACACAAGGTCTCGCTCGTGGTTGAAATCGACGCATCACAAGCCCTTTTTGACGCACACTCACCGGTGCAGGGTTATTTTTGATGCACCAAGGTACATTTTCATGCTAACAGTGTTAGTGTGTGTTTAAAATTACATTAAGACTCTTATTGCATTTTTAATGATAACTTGACTTGTGTATTGTGGATTTGTGTCATTTTGATCTTGTTTTGTTTAGATAAATATTCTCTATTCTTCTAAACCTTTGTTGTGTCATTTTGTAGTGTTTTCCTTAAGTTTGTGTGTGTGTGTTAGTACAAATACTTTACACCTAGCACTCAGAAGTTAAGCCTACTGCTCGTACCAAGCTACCAAGGGGCTAAGCAGGGGTTAGCTGAGGGTGATTCTCTTTTACCCTGAATAGAGTGAGGGTCGTTGCTTGGACAGGGGGTTACCTGACTGCCAACCAAAGTCCCCATTTCTAACAAACTGCTTTTGTGTTTGATGTAACTCTTGAACTCTACACCTGTTTAGCTTGTTTTGTCATGCATTTTACTCATAATACTTTTCTCATTTTACTTATATTGAATTAGAATTTTAAGGGCCCAATTTCAAAGTTGCAGACTAAGCTGTGTATTTTTGGATGGTAGAGGAAATTACTGCCATAATTCTGAGAGTACTCTGCTCTCCAAATTTCAGGATGACCAGTGGCCCTTCAGTCATCTCTGTGCATTGGAGGGCTCTTCATCCCCATAGTTCTTTTCAATGTACTAAAAGTTTGGTGTACTTCCCCCATTAGATTTTAAGTCTGCTGCCCAAACATTTGACTTTTTTTTGTTTTTCATATACAAACTCCGATAATGGAAGTTTGTTTTTGAAAAGCAAAATCGAATGACCTCACACCCTGTAAGTTTCCTCCGAGGGTGTGGAGGGTCATAATTGATTTTTTCCTGTCCCTCACCATCAGGTGTTTTCTGGCCGCGACAAGCAGGAAAACAATGCCACCATCCATCCTAAATAGGGCGGATTGTGTAATGTCCTTCCTCCAATGGCCCCTGCTCCATTAGGCCATCAGAGGAAGTATACTGTTAGTGAAGCCTACAGGTGCTCCATTGACAAAATCCTAAAGGTCCGCCTGTCTCCAAGGGAGGAGGGTGGACCAAGAGTTTCACAGGTATGATACTCTGTCACATTTGTGACAGAGTATCCTGTTGGCAAACTATAAGTCAGGCCCTATGTTGTTTATTGCTTAAAAGTATTATCACTTTGGTGCTGTTACACATGTACCAAATGCAGACTGAATTTACCTATGTGGTGCCTTCCAGCAAATAACTTAAGGTTTAGGTCACACCTTTTGACTGAACAAAAAAGTCCTATAGGGTGAAAATAAATGGTACCTTTGTTTAAACAAAAACTTTTCTAATTTACTCTCTATGTCTCAAGTAGTCTCTGTAAGATCTTGTCTACTTCGAGGAGGGTGTAACTTGACCTCTGTTACTTTAGATGTGCATTGTGACTTGATCATGTGCTGTGCTGGCCCTGAGAGTCCCCAAAACATCAAGGACCAGAATTCTTCCAAGGCAAGGGAGGAGGAAACCAGAAACACTGATGAGAGCTATTTAAGAAAGAGCTGCTTCCCACAGCTTAGTGCTGTGGTGGAGCTGCGAGGTCCCAGGTCTTCAAGGGGAGGAAAACCTCCAAGGCAAGAAGGGGGAGGAGACCAGAAGCGCTGGCGAGCACTGTTTAGGTGAGCTTTGCTTCCTTTGGTGAAGGATGCACGTGGGGGACACCTGGGTGAAGATTGGGCTTATAGCCTTTTCCCAGAAGTCAGTTCCCAGAAGAGATTGGGCTGGGTCACCCTCTTGGTTTGTGGTTTTCAAGTTTCGAGGTATTAATGTTTTATTGCCCTGATATTGTTTTACTTTTAAGATGGTTTAAAACAAACCCTCTATTCCTGTCAAGCCTTGTTCTAACTCTTCTCCCCTGGATGGGTACATGGATCAAACATGTAATAGGCGCCTTAAGCAAAGAAACAAAGTACGCGAAGGCTGTTTATCTGCTACTATGGCCACAGATTCCAGTTCAACATTATCCTTGGAGACTGACTCCCAGGCTTTATGCATCAGCCCACAGACAATTAATTGCCTGTGTTACCATCTTCTCCCACACTTCTTCCTGCTGTCCTGTAGCAGAATATGGGAGCAGCCTCAACTTCACCCCATAATAACAGCCCCCTACAAAATGTAAAAGATGCCAAAAGGTAAGGAACTTACACCCCTTCTAAGACATTCCTACAAGAGCTTCTGATTCCAGTCCAGCTAGTTTGCCTGCACTCACTGCAGTGGACATGAGTTTCTCCAGGAGAAAAATTGGACTGTTCATGGGGTAGTTGAAAGTTTGTTTTCCCCTATCTATGCCTGGTTAGAGGTTCATCACAAACTCTTATGCCATATCAAGATAAAACATTCTATTTCATCTGAAAGTCCCATAGCCCAATCTACCCATTGGTTGGCACACGGAGATTCACAAACATCTCTTGTTTTGCTTCCATTGAGGACAATTCCCCTCCTAATTGTTCCAATGATTGTTACCCGGGCTGCTGCAATCCTGCCCTGCACCATCACCTTTCACACCATTGCTTACCCCAATCCTTCCTGTGTCATGCAGGATGGGGAGAGGTTTTACTTTGGCCAGGGTTGGGCAGGTCTTCTGGTTTTGCACTGGGCTTGCAACCCACCCAGCTCCAAATGGTTGGTCTTAACAACCCAAGTAAGACTAATAGCAGTATTTGCCATCTTAAGCGCCCTCAGGGAACTTATTCCAGCACATGTGGCACTCAAGGACACAAAATACTGAGGGCGTGTCCCAAAGATGTAACTATAAATTTACCAATGACTGCTGTCATTATGTTGTGATAATGAAAAATGTTCCTCATTTCCCTCAGGACATCAATGAGCTGCCAGTCCAGATGAGGAATAAAGGCCCATATGTAAGAAATGTCCCATCTGTGAGTCCTAGAAAGTGAATCATAAAAGATCGCTATTTGGGAGTCACAAATTGCAGTGCACAAAAATGTGGATTTCCTAATAGTGATTCCTATGGAGTCGCAATTGCTCTCAGGAAATCACTGTTTAGGAAATCACAAAATTTTAATTTTCTAGGAGCAAATCACAATTTTGGAAATCCTATTTCCTAGAGAACAATGATGATGTCAGAGTAGTGAGGTTACAAATATAGGGTGTTTCTACAACACAGAGGCCTACACTGGAAGTAAGGAGTGTCCCTGCAGCACCATTGTCACACATTACACCATCCCAGGAGAATACCATGGTCAAAGAGGATGGGAGCAAGTCTCAGGGTCCAGAAAGTGCAAAGTTAAGTTCACTAAGAAGGAGCTGGAGCTCCTGACAGAGTAATGTGCGGCCCATATGTACCAAGTTTTAGGAAAAGCCTCCTTCTCTGTGCAAGAGAGCCAAAAGACCCAGATATGGACTAAAATCCTGGAAAAGATTAACTCCCTTGGAGTCACCAAGAGACCATCCCTGAGATACAGAAAAGGTGGTATGACCTAATGGTCTCGTACTAAGTAAAAGCTGGCCAGCAGGGTTGAAGAGGGATGTGGAACTGGTAGAGGACCTCTACAAACCCCCTCCAACTACCATGTAAACACTGACAAAGGAGACCCTGGAACTAGGGAGTGTAGTGGTCGTAGGTGACATTGACACCTACCAACCCAGCAGACACCACCACAGTAAATCATCTTCCATTCACTTACTCAACAAAACAAACTGTTAGTAAATCCATATAACATACATACAGCATAATTTGGTCCACTGAGATGTTTGCTGCACCCTGACAATGCATCATGGAAGTTGTAGTACTTATCACCTGCTTGCTGCATTGTGTGCTAATTACTACTCCATTCATATCCCTATGACATTAATAAGTCACAAACAAATTTAACAGAGGCACAACATAATTGTGGACAAAATATAGCAATGTATTTACAATAACTATTTACATTCATTTACGTGGATCACAGCCAGGACATGCCAGGACCCATTGCAGCCAAAGGGCCTACTGACACTGATGTAGTCATGCAGCACATAATATCACCAACCCCTCCACCAATCATTCCACCTCCTACTTGCAAGAGAGCAACAATCTGACTGCTGCAAGATTTTATGGATAGTGAAGAGGGACAGTCACGGACATTAGAAGTGAGGACACATAGACAGCATAGAGGGCAGAGATCAGCAGTCCAGACTGAGAACTTGTCAGACAACATGTCAGATAGTGGTCCTGTGTATGGTGGGTTCTAGAGATCTATCATCTCAGTACAGTACATGCAGACAAAATAGATACAGGCAGTTAGTAGGCAGCTGCAACATAAGTCTAAGTCACTGCAGAATCTGGAGAAAGGTCAAAACTGTTAGCTAGCGGCAAAGGAGAAGGAGTGCCAGGTGCAGAAACAGCTACACAGGCAGTGCCTGGCAAGGTTTGATTCCTTAACCCAGTCTCTCACCCACCTGGCATTAGCCATACCAATGCTAGCACGTCATACTGTGAAAATTCAGACTGACATGGGCACGGCTGTTAGGACGTTGCACGTGGGCTTGTGCAAGTGAACACAGCCCTAGAGAATATCCACACCCGTAATCTCTGTGTCCCCAATATCCTACCCCCTCCTGGGAACAAAGAGGGCTCTAGCCTCAGTGCCACATCCATTCAGGAGGTATTCACACAGACACACATTTGGGACTGACATCACCGGGTCCACAACCCAATGTTGCTGGCAAATCACCAAAACCCAGAAAGAAGTGAAGAACTGTAAGCTCAGATGAATGAGTCACCTTTGTTTTGTTTTCTATTTGTTATTTTTCTTGTACATATTCTGTTACTTATACAAGGATACAGTTAATCCTTGTGTGTTACAATGTTGTTGCTACCTGAATAAACGGTGGTGTCACAGTTATGCACCAAGCATTAGCATCATGTGAGATGTCTCATTATTTGATAATCTAATTTATCTTACCTCAGACATAGTTATTTGTGATCTCTGTGCATCATGCATGTCCCTCTGCTGTATGTGTGCCCTCCTGCTGCACTTTAGTGGTGGTAACTCATCATCAGAGTCGGTATTTGGCTCTATGGGGATGTCGTGCAGTCCCTTCCTCATTGCAAAATTGCACAGTATGACACAAGTGGCGATGATTGTGCAGTATGTATCTGGTATGTACAACAGGAGCCCACTGAATTTGTGGAGGCAACGGAAGCGAAACTTCAGGATTTCAAAGGTCCTCTCAATGAATGATGGTGCACATTGTATTATGTGCCCAGTTGTAGTGCCTCTCACTTCATGTCCTAGGAATCAGGTGCGGTGTGAGTAACCAGGGCCATAAGGTATATGCAGTGTCACCTTTAGAGCATGATGATTAAAACCATTTAGTCACATTGCACACACTGTGGTGGCCAATGTATGTATTGAGTGTGCAAATCTCTTACCAAGTAGGAAAGCGTCTCCAAATGCCCCCTGTGTTAGTCGGATGTGGGATCCACTTATTAACAACATGAAGAAATTGTGGGTGCTGCCTGGGAATCTGGCTACAAGGTCTATACTTATACAGAAGGTGTCACACACTACCTGCATATTAAATGATTGTGTGCTTTTCCTGTTCCTGTTGATGTATTTAGTTGCTGAGGGGGCCATATGGCAGTATGTGTGCCATCTACACAGTCAATGACATTGGGGAACTATGCTACACTGTAAAAAACGAGTTTGGTTTGCTGCAATGATTTGGGACTATTGGGTAAGAAGATATGCTGGTTGATCCTTCTCACCATGACATCAAGGAACTGGTGAAAGGACCTGTAAAATGCACTTTGCGACACCACTCCTGCCTCTGCTATAACCCCCTGGTAACTGCCCAACGCTAAAGGGTGTAGGCAACACAGTATCTGCACATGTGATTGGTCAATTAAGACATACAAAATCCTTTTGTACATAGGTTACAGACTATGTTTATCTTTCTAATTTCCAAAACTGACTAAATTTTGTTGACATGAAGGGATGGGTGGATTGGCCCTCTGAAAAAATGCTTTGTGTGGGATTATTATTAACAAACTTGCTTTCACAGCCCAGTTGATCTTACTCCTCATTCTCTTTGTTTTAATTGAGAGCCTACAGTTGAGCACACTGCTCCCCTGTCCTCGTACTCTTTCCTTCCTGTCAAGACAGCCCAATCATTGCCTCCTAGCCTAAGGGTTCTTGCTTAATATCACTTCACTCTAGCTATAACGGTATTTCTCACTTTACCACATGTAATATTTCTGGGCTTCAAAACAAACTAACAGACCCGGATTGGAATAATATTACTTTCACCTTGCACATAATTTGACTCCAGGAAAACTGGAATGTGCAACCTGCCCATGTTGAAGATTATTGTTCCTTTTTTACTGGTGCTATTCTGCCTGCCAGACTGTACTAAAGGTGTTTTGCAGATCTTAATTTCAATTTTGTTACCTGTCATTATTAGAATGTCTGCTACCGTTTACCCATATTGTCAATTTGTGTTTTTGTCTTTTAGGGGTGGGTCAGACTTAGGTGGTCATTCTGACCTCGGCGGTAAAAGGCGCCTACCGCCGGTCAGAAATCCTCCATAATCCCGCCGCGGTCACGGAAACCCGCCACGGTCATTCTGACCCGCAGAAGGCAAACCTCCGAAAATCCGACCGCCACAACAGACCGCCAGACCAGCGGTCGGCGGAAAGGTGGAGGTGACAAAACCTCCACCGTCACGCCAACAGAAATACGCCCATGCCATTACGACCCACGAATCCACGCGGCGGTCATTCAAACGCGGTATTCCATTGGCGGGACACACCGCCGCGGTCAGAATACACACAAACGAACAAAACCCAGCCACATTGGACGATTTGAATCCCACACACCTGATACACATACACACACCACTCCCACACACACAATACAATATAAAACACACACCCACATCACCCACAAACCCCTACGCTAAAAAATTCGTAAAGAAGGCAAGAGCGAGACACCAGCATCCAAAAAATAACATCCACAGCCACTCAACACCATCACCCACACACTATCCACACACAAAACAACACACACCACCACACTCAACTCACTTAAATACACATACTCCACCCCACACATCATACACACCACCCCATGGCACCCCAAAGACAACCCCGCTTCACAGACGAAGAACTCAGGGTCATGGTGGAGGAAATCGTTCGGGTAGAGCCCCAGCTGTTCGGCACACAGATACAATACACTAGCATTGCCCGGAGGACGGAGCTATGGCAGAGGATTGTCGACAGGGTGAACGCAGTGGGACAGCACCCCAGAAATCGGGAAGACATCAGGAAGCGATGGAACGACCTACGGGGGAAGGTGCGTTCCATGGTATCCAGGCACAACATCGCCGTGCAGAAGACTGGCGGAGGACCCCCACCTCAACCCCCACAATTCACATCATGGGAGGAGGAAGTCTTGAACATCCTGCATCCTGACGGCCTCGCAGGAGTCGGCGGAGGAATGGATACTGGTAAGTTGAAGCTTCAATACTGCTTCCCCCCCACCTGCATGCCAAATCAGACCCCAACCCTCACCCCCATCCTCGAACCCCACCCTCACCGCCACCCCCATCCTCACCCCCACCACCATCCTCACCCCCACCACCATCCTCACCCCCACCCCCAGCACACCTATTCCCCGCCAATGTCTCACCATCACAACCCACACATCCCAAAACCTAGGCCTGCATGCGTCCACTAAGCATGGACACCCATCACCAAAGCATGCCCAATGCATATACACATCCCCCCCACAAGCCACCCTCACCAAAGCCCCCACACACGAATGCCAGCACTTGGGGACACGAGAACCCACAGATACACCCATATGCCACACATTGAAACTATAACCATACCTCTATACCCCTGCAGGACCCGACCGTCAACACACCGCGGCGGAGGGGCCAGAATTATCCACACCCCCCACCCAAGAGGCCGTCAGCGATGACAGCAGCTCTGTCGATCTGGACACCGATGACCAGCCCGGACCATCGGGGACCTCTGGACAGTCGGTTCCCCTCACACAGGCACAGGCCACTACAGACCCTAACCCCTCTGGGAACACCAGCACAGCTCCCACCCAGCGGGCCCATGCCTCTGTCTCCAGGGCGCGTCAATCTGCGGTGTGTCTACCACTACAGGGCACCCAGGATAACCCACCACCCCAACAACAACAGGGACCTGGGGGCAGTGGTAGTGGGCACACCGGCCAGGGGGCAGAGGCCCAGGGAAACAGGGGAACTCGGAGGGCAGCTGTGCGACAGGGGGGGGAGGAGAGGCCCAGGGAACCCACTCTCCACGAGGTCCTCACCACCATCATGGGAGCATACAACCGCTCCCAGGAGACGATGGCGACGGTACTGGCCCGGTTCCAGGAGATCCAGGCACTGCAGGAGGAACACTATCGGGGGTACAGGGAGGACATCAGAGCCATCAACACCACCCTGGTTACCATGGTAGGGCTACTGCAGGACCTCGTAAACACCAGGGCGGACACTGAACAACACCCAAGGGCCCCTGCCACTAGCCTGGACCAAGAACAGCCAACCACCTCCGCCGGCGCTAGTGGACAGGAGGCCCCCGCACAGCAGCAGCCCACCAGACCCCCACCTCCTGCAGGAGAAGAACCACCCCGCAAGAAGGCCCTGAGATCTCGCAAGAAGACAGAGTAGGATGTCAAGACCCCCGCCAGCAATGGATACCACCTGATGTCTTCCCACTGTCCCACATTGTCACCCTGTCCGTCCTTGAACTGCCCATGCTCCATCTCTCCACAGGCCTCTGGACAATACACCTGTGTGACTGTTACTCTGGACTCTGCCATGGACATTCCTTCACCATAGCCCCCACCCACTTGAAACCACCCATCCCATTTTGAGCACTTCAATAAACACCTATTTTGCACCAAAATATCTGGAGTCTGGCTGTGATTTCAATAGATTGTAATTGACATGACAGTGCAAATATGTCCTTGTACATGGTGAAGTCAACAAACAGCTGCCACAAAGCTGTAGTCCATGGGGAAACGAAGCACAGGACTCGTAGTGGGGACCCCAGATCTGAAATAGGGAGGGAAAAGCCAAAACTCAGTCATCATACACTGGGGCAAATAGACAGGCAGCAGAGATGCTGGAGAGTAGTTCACATTTACTAAATTATCTTTGAAATGTTACCTGTGTCCTATTGGAAGTACTGTTCAATGATTCTGTCCCTGTTGTCTGTTTCAGCCCCGTCGTCTTCCTCCTCGTCACTCTCCTCAAGTTCCACCGCTGCCACAACACCACCGTCTCGACCATCCTCCTGCAGGAAAGGCACCTGGCGGCGCAAAGCCAGGTTGTGAAGCATGCAGCAGGCCACGATGATGTGACCCACCTTCTTAGGTGAGTAGATTAGGGATCCACCTGTCATATGCAGGCACCTAAACCTGGCCTTTAGGAGGCCAAAGGTGCGTTCGATCACCCTCCTAGTACGCCCATGGGCCTCATTGTACCGTTCCTCTGCCCTGGTCCGGGGATTCCTTACTGGGGTCAGTAGCCACGACATGTTGGGGTACCCAGAGTCCCCCACTAGCCATACACGGTGTCTCTGTAGCTGTTCCATCACGTAAGGGATGCTGCTATTCCTTAGGATGTAGGCGTCATGCACTGACCCTGGGAATTTGGCATTTACATGCGAGATGTACTGGTCAGCCAAACACACCACCTGGATGTTCATTGAATGGTAACTTTTTCTGTTCCTGTACACCTGCTCCCTGTCTCTTGGGGGAACCAAAGCCACATGGGTCCCATCAATGGCACCAATTACGTTGGGAATATGTCCAAGGGTGTAGAAATCACCCTTCACTGTAGCCAATTCGCCCACCTCAGGGAAAATGATGTAGCTCCTCACGGATTTCATCAGGGCAGACAACACTCTGGATAACACCTTCGAAAACATGGGCTGAGACATCCCAGAAGCAATTCCCACGGTTGTCTGAAATGACCCACTTGCCAAGAAATGGAGTACTGACATGACCTGCACCAGAGGGGGAATCCCTGTGGGTTGGCGGATGGGGGACATCAGGTCGGGCTCCAGCTGGGCACACAGTTCATGGATAGTGGCACGGTTAAGACGGTAGGTCAGGATAATGTGGCGTTCTTCCATTGTCGACAGGTCCACCAGCGGTCGGTACACGGGAGGATTCATCCGTCTCCTCGCCCAACCCAGCGGACGGTGCCTAGGAAGGACAACATGGAGCACACAGTCAAGCAACCCACAGGTACGTACTCACAGCTAGCACAGTATACGATTCTCTATGCAGTGAATGGCGTGTCTGAGTGGCTATGCAAGGCCTAGGCCTGTGTGACGCAGTTGAAATTGAGCCATGTGGGCCCTGGAAATGGCGGCTGCCTGACCTGTGAAGTGTGACAATGGGATGTGAGGTCAATGCGCTGGCGTGGCACACCGCGGCGGGCGGCGGGCGAAGACCGCGGCGCAAAGCCGCATTGGTTAACATTGAAGCCTATGGGTTTCAGGAGCCAATGGCGAAGGGCGCCGGTGGTGGCGGGACGCACCGCCGCGGTACGCACCGCCGCGGACGTGACCGCCATTTTCTATCTACTTATCCACTTGCGACTTGAACTTTCACAGGAGAGGACCTATACTGCAAGTGTTGCTGTGACCTCGGTCTGGAAGGGACAATGGCTGCTGCACCTGGGGAAAGGGCCCCTGCCTTCACTGGAGAGGAGTTGGAGAAACTCGTGGATGGGGTCCTCCCCCAGTATGCGCTACTCTACGGTCCTCCAGACCAACAAGTGAGTTTAATTCAATCTGGATTTGGGGATACTGGCTGGCTTGGGGGCCTGGCGGGGGGCCTGGCGGGGATGGGGGGCATGTTGGGCCTGGCGGGGGGCATGGCGGGGATGGGGGGCATGTTGGGCCTGGCGGGGGGCATGGCGGGGATGGGGGGCATGTTGGGCCTGGCGGGGGGCATGGCGGGGGGCCTGGCAGGGATGGGGGGCATGTTGGGCCTGGCGGGGGGCATGGCGGGGATGGGGGGCATGTTGGGCCTGGCGGGGGGCATGGCGGGGATGGGGGGCATGTTGGGCCTGGCGGGGGGCATGGCGGGGATGGGGGGCAGGTTGGGCCTGGCGGGGGGCCTGGCGGGGGGCATGGCGGGGATGGGGGGCATGTTGGGCCTGGCGGGGGGCATGGCGGGGGGCCTGGCGGGGATGGGGGGCATGTTGGGCCTGGCGGGGGGCATGGCGGGGATGGGGGGCATGTTGGGCCTGGCGGGGGGCATGGCGGGGATGGGGGGCATGTTGGGCCTGGCAGGGGGCATGGCGGGGATGGGGGGCATGTTGGGCCTGGCGGGGGGCCTGGCGGGGGGCATGGCGGGGATGGGGGGCATGTTGGGCCTGGCGGGGGGCCTGGCGGGGATGGGGGGCATGTTGGGCCTGGCGGGGGGCATGGCGGGGATGGGGGGCATGTTGGGCCTGGCGGGGGGCCTGGCGGGGATGGGGGGCATGTTGGGCCTGGCGGGGGGCCTGGCGGGGATGGGGGGCGTTGGGCCACTGGAAAGGAAAATGCTGACAAACTTGAACGTGGTATTTCTCCCTCCCTGTACGTGTCACATAGGTCCGCGCCCATGAGAAGATCGGGATTTGGCGTGCCATCGCCAAGGAAGTCCGGACCCTGGGGGTCCACCATCGACGGGGCACCCACTGCCGCAAGAGGTGGGAGGACATCCGCCGCGGGACCAAGAAGACTGCCGAGTCTCTGCTGGGGATGGCCTCCCAACGTAGGCGGGGTGCCTGCCGTCAACTGAGCCCCCTGATGTTCCGGATCCTGGCGGTGGCCTACCCTGAATTGGATGGGCGCGTGAGGGCAGCACAGCAGACACAAGGGGGTGAGTACAAGCATTATCTACTCTGTTGTCGCGCAGTGGAGGTGTCTGGTTGGGGGAGGATGGCTGGGGGTCCCCCTAGGCCAGGGCGATATCTGTATGCTGGGCACCCCCGTAAGCCCCTGTGTCCCCAGCCACCACCCTCAGTAGTGTGTCAGTACAGCCATCCCTGGGCCGTGTCATCCATGGGTGCAGTTGTCAACTCTAGGCGTGTAGGGCATGTTCCACGGAATGCGTAGCGGACCCCAAGTGCGCAACTTAGTGCAGGGGGCATCTGTGTCTGTCATGTCCGCTAACTGTACCGGAGATCCATGTACTCAATATCCCTTTATTTCTCTCTCCCCCCCCCTTTTTGTTTGTCTTTCTGTGCTTGTGTGCATCAGCATCATCAGGCGGAGGAGAAGTGGCATCGGGGCAGGAGGGAGCTGCATCTCACATGGCCCAGGAGGGCCATGCCACAGAGTCAGACTGGACCAGTGAGACGGAGGGCGAGGGGAGCTCCACGACGGGGACGACTGGACCCTGCAGCGACACGGACACGTCCTCGGAAGGGGGCTCCCTTGCGGGGGTGGCACCATCCGTGCCCCCCGCCATTACAGGTACAGCCGCCACCCAGCGCACCATCTCCGCCCTCCCAGCAGCCCCTCAGCGTTCGCCCCGTGCCCGCTCTGCCAGGAAGCCGGGCATCTCCTTCGCCCCAGGCACCTCAGGCCCTGCCCCTGTTACCCCCGCTGCCCTCAGTGAGGAGGTCATTGACCTCCTCCGAACGCTCATTGTTGGGCAGACTACCCTTTTGAATGCCATCCAGGGGGTGGAGAGGGAGGTTCATCGCAGCAATGCGTACCTGGAGGGCATTCATTCGGGTCAGGCTGCCCATCAGCGATCGTTCCAGGCTCTGGCCTCAGCACTGACGGCAGCCATTGTCCCTGACTCCTGCCTGCCTCTACTAACTCCCTCCTCCCAGTCTCCTGTTCCTCTGCCTGTCCCACCCACACCATCAGACCAGCCTGCACACACCTCAACACCCAAGAGAAGCTCATCCAAACATAAGCACCACAGATCACGCAGACATTCACACACGCAACATTCCGATGCAGACATGCCAACAGTCACTACCACCTCTGTGACCCCCACCTCCTCGTCTCCCTCCTCCCTCCCTGTGACGTCTACACTCACACCTCCATTCACCTCACCATCAGCCAGTGTTTCCATCACCAGCACACCCTCCACTCCAGTCCGCACACGTGCAGTCACCACCCCCACTGCCATTTACACGTCCCCTGTGTCCTCTCCCACTGTGTCTGTCACCCCCTCTTCCACACCACACAAACGCAGCCACCCACCCACCCAACAGCCATCCACCTCACGACAGCCTATCCCTCCTGCACCTGCACCCAAAGACAGCAAACGTGACTCACCTACAACCACATCCTCTCCCTCCACTCCCATTCCCACTGCACCTACCACTCTCCATTGTCCCAAGAAGCTCTTCCTCGCCACTACTAACTTCTTTCCTGACCCTGAGCCCCCCCCTCCTTCTCGTCGGGGTAAGAAGAGCACCTCAGCCACCACCAGCCCTGCAGCCCCCTTGACAAGGGTGCAGGGGTATTGGAGCCCGCCAGCCCGCATGTCTGGATCTTCGCCCAGCAGCAAGGGGACAGCCAGCCCACCCCCTGGGAAGAGGAGCAGAAGGCGGAAGGGCCGCCGCAGGAGCCCGCCTTCTACATCCCCCCCGGACACCACCCAGAGACAGTCACCAGCCACAGCTCCAAAGGGAGGAAAGGGACACAGGCCCACGACTAAGGAGGGCAAGGGCAGCAAGTCGGAGAGGTCAGGCAGCAGGCCTGCTGCCCAGGAGGAGCCCACAACCCCCATAGCCGCTGCCCCGGGAGGAACCGGCACAGCTGCCCCGGGAGAGCCCACCACCCCCATAGCCACTGCCCAGGGAGGACCCAGCCCAGCTGGCCAGGAGGGCCCCACCACCCACAGCCCAGGTGGGCAGTGAAGGAGCACCATCCCCGCTGCCCAGGAGGGCACCACCAGGCAATTAGCAGTTGGCCATAGACCGGCCGCCGTCTCAAGAACCGCTGAACTGGGCCCTTCAAGGCAAGGACCGCTGAACTGGGCCCGCCGTCTCAAGAACCGCTCCGCTGGGCCCCGCCGTCTCAAGAACCGCTGAACTGGGCCCCGCCGTCTCAAGAACCGCTGAACTGGGCCCTTCAAGGCAAGTAGCGCTGACCTGGGCCCCGCCGTCTCAAGAACCGCTGAACTGGGCCCTTCAGGGCAAGGACCGCTGAACTGGGCCCCGCCGTCTCAAGAACCGCTGAACTGGGCCCTTCAAGGCAAGTAGCGCTGACCTGGGCCCCACCGTCTCAAGAACCGCTGAACTGGGCCCCGCCGTCTCAAGAACCGCTGAACTGGGCCCCGCCGTCTCAAGAACCGCTGAACTGGGCCCTTCAAGGCAAGTAGCGCTGACCTGGGCCCCACCGTCTCAAGAACCGCTGAACTGGGCCCCGCCGTCTCAAGAACCGCTGAACTGGGCCCTTCAAGGCAAGTAGCGCTGACCTGGGCCCCGCCGTCTCAAGCACCGCTCCGCTGGGCCCCGCCGTCTCAAGAACCGCTCCGCTGGGCCCCGCCGTCTCACGCACCGCTCCGCTGGGCCCCGCCGTCTCAAGAACCGCTGAACTGGGCCCTTCAAGGCAAGTAGCGCTGACCTGGGCCCCGCCGTCTCAAGAACCGCTGAACTGGGCCCTTCAGGGCAAGGACCGCTGAACTGGGCCCCGCCGTCTCAAGAACCGCTGAACTGGGCCCCGCCGTCTCAAGAACCGCTGAACTGGGCCCCGCCATCTCAAGAACCGCTGAACTGGGCCCTTCAAGGCAAGTAGCGCTGACCTGGGCCCCGCCGTCTCAAGAACCACTGAACTGGGCCCCGCCGTCTCAAGAACCGCTGAACTGGGCCCTTCAAGGCAAGAACCGCTGGCCCTTTGGCAGACGTGGCAGGGCAGGATCTATCTCGGGCAGGGCTGCAGGATGTCCTCTGGCCAACTTGCCTCCTCCAGTGGCAGTGGGGTCTGTTATGGACTGTATGGACTGTGGCTTTGCTCTCCCCAGGATGGCCCAGTGGGCAGGCCACCCACTGTATGGACTGTTTGGACTGTTGGTTTGCTCTCCCCAGGATGGCCCAGTGGGCAGGCCACCCACTGTATGGACTGTTTGGACTGTGGCTTTGCTCTCCCCAGGACGGCCCAGTGGGCAGGCCACCCACTGTATGGACTGTATGGACTGTGGCTTTGCTCTCCCCAGGACGGCCCAGTGGGCAGGCCACCCACTGTATGGACTGTATGGACTGTGGCTTTGCTCTCCCCAGGACGGCCCAGTGGGCAGGCCACCCACTGTATGGACTGTATGGACTGTGGCTTTGCTCTCCCAAGGACGGCCCAGTGGGCAGGCCACCCACTGTATGGACTGTATGGACTGTGGCTTTGCTCTCCCCAGGACGGCCCAGTGGGCAGGCCACCCACTGTATGGACTGTATGGACTGTGGCTTTGCTCTCCCCAGGATGGCCCAGTGGGCAGGCCACCCACTGTATGGACTGTATGGACTGTGGCTTTGCTCTCCCCAGGATGGCCCAGTGGGCAGGCCACCCACTGTATGGACTGTATGGACTGTGGCTTTGCTCTCCCCAGGATGGCCCAGTGGGCAGGCCACCCACTGTATGGACTGTTTGGACTGTGGCTTTGCTCTCCCCAGGATGGCCCAGTGGTCATGGAGTCCCCTCGTGGATCTGGCGTCGTGTACTCAAGTGGCTGAGGTGCCCCCCCTTCCCTTCCCCCTGAGGTGCCTGTCCGATTTTCTTTCTGATGCCCCTGCAGTGTTCTCTCCGTGGAGTTCTTGTCGTGGGACTGGGCCTTGCCCCTTTGCACAGGAACCCTGTGATCCACGGACAGTGGTTGGACTACATTTAGTAGCTGTATATATTTTGTATATAGTTTATTTATTTATTGGGATTACTGGTGTCCATATTTCAATATATCTGCCCGTTTATGATCTCTTCTTTTGGTCTTTGCATTATTTCGGAGGGGGGTGGTTTGTGGGTTGTGACAGTGATCTGTGGGAATGCATTGATGTGTGTGTTGTAGTGGGTGTGGGTGGGTGGGTGTGTGCCGGTAATCTTTTCCCTCCCCTGTGTCGTAGGTGCAGTACTCACCGATGTCTTCCGCGCCGCCGGGCGTGCTCCTGGTATATGAGCAGGAATAGGAGTGCGGGGATGACCTGCAACTCTGGTTCCATGCTGCCGAAATCTCGCGTGGAGTGCGTAGAGGTGAGCGTTTTCCCGTTCGTAGTCTGTTTCCGCCGTGTTCTTATCGGCGGTGCTCCCGCCCCGGAAAAGGTGGCAGATTGGTGGGTCGTAATAGGGTGGGCGGTACATTGTCTGCCGCCTGGCTGTTGGCGGGAACCGCTGCGCTGTTTGTTTGTACCGCTGTGGCGGGCGGAGTGTTAAGTTGGCGGGCTGTGTTGGCGGTTCCCGCCAGGGTCAGAATTGCATATTTTAGACCGCCGGCCTGTTGGCGGCTTGGCCGCCGCTTTATCACCGACCGCCAGGGTCAGAATGAGGGCCTTAGTGATCATTTTTACAACACTGTGTTTGATTCCACCTGCAGTGATGTTGTTTCCACCCCTTATGTGAACCTAGATGTGGTTTTGTGTTCATTTCATTCTTATTATCCCATTTTATGGGCTTGCGATTTTAATATCCAATAATGTCCCCTCCTGGCAAGGCATGTCTATGGTATTACTAACCCTGCAGGTGTGGGAATTTCTAATTTTTCACACAACACCAATGGGAAGTCCTTAAATTCTTTAATGTTTAAACATGATTTCCTATTGTTGGGGAACTGTAATACACTGATTTGTGAGCAGACAAAATTTTATTGGTAGAGATCCGAACAGTACCATCAACCGTATCCTAATTATTTCCATTGTAAGTCACCTTACTTTTGATTTTGGGGTTATTCAGACCGGTGTTAGTAACCATTATCCATTATCCAGTGTATTTTAATGCTAAAAGATATATGGTTACTACCCGTGTAGTAAATGCTAAAGCAGTTAGGCCAGCGGTTTCCGTATTAAATGGTGTGGGGTTGACCCCCTGTGCACTTTGAGGAGGCCGTTAGCCCCAAATGCAGCAGAATTTAATTATTGTTTAGCCATTGAAGTGGACTGGGTGATTCGTGCTTTTCAAACTATTGCTAAGTCATTTAATTGTTTACCAACACTATCTTTCAGACCAAGGTTTTCTAAGAGACATGACTGGTTTAAACACCCATGTACCCAGGCATCCCTGATGTTGTGGATTGCTTTGCACAGTTCCCTGAGGGACCATTCTGTGATTAAGCATTTAAGGAAGCACTACAATGTGACCTTAGCCTCTAGGAAAAAGGTTTTCTGGGAAAAAGCTTGACTAAAATTGGCCCATGCAGGCAAGGCCAATGATGTAATTGTGATTTGGATCATGGCTAATGCCCCATTTCTAAAAAATGATTCAGTCCCCAAATTACCTTTGTTTGTCCCTCTTCAGACTTTGGTGTGTCATTTTTAAAGATCTTTGATAACCCCACGAGCAATGTTTCTGAGTGTGGTGATCTGGTCTCTGTGGATAAATGTAAGTGTGTCAAGCTAACCAGTAGTAGGCTGCTTGTATTTACTTTGGATGAGGTACTCCGAGCTATAGAAAATAGTGCTGGAGGTTAAACTCTCAGGTCCGATGGGGTGCAGGTTGATGCCTTTACTACTATGGGCGAGTTATGGATCCCCATTGTAACTCATGTAGTTAATGTAGTGGCTGAGGGTTTGATACCTTCTAGCTGGGCCGATTCCATCATAGTACCCATTTTAAAGAAGAGGACAGATCGGATTTGAAGTCCTGCCGCCCCCATATCTCTTCTGGATTCCTCTGCAAAGTTACTGGGCAGAGTTCCTACGGAGAGATTGGAGCAGTGTGCCACCAATAATTCTATTTGTTTGAACGCCTAGTATGGATTGAGGAGGGAGCTTTGGACAGTAGGGCATTGTGTAAATTTAGACTTACTTATTGGCAAATACACTAAGGCTAAGTTGGGCACACTCGACTTTGCTTCACTGCTCTGAGAAGTGCCTTTGATCTGGTGAATCATTCAATCCTGTAGGGCACACTGCTCTCACTTGGAGCCCCCGAGAACCTTCTTAATTTTCCTGTCTCGGATGTATAAAAGCCTACCTGCCAAAGTTTGTTATGGCCCCAATGGAGAATGTTCTTCAAAGTTCAAAATCAGGAGGGGGATTAAAAAGGACTGTGACTGGGCCACATTCCTTTTTTCCCTTTTTAAAAATTGTGTTGATGATACTCTGCGGACCCTCCAGGCTGATGCACTTGTAGCTGCCGGTTGTCTGTCACAGTTCTTTTGTACGTTGACAAGGCAATCCTATTGTCTATGACTGAAGTTGGTCTGCAGAGTTTTATAAACACCTTTGTGGACTTCATGGAGACTAGGAAACTAAAGATTAGTATAAATAAAACATCCAGAAGTGCAGGACATTTTTTATAAAGGGAACCCCTATTGTGAAGGTCAACTCATTTTGCTATTTGGGCATTCTTTTTTATAATATTAGTTCATAGTCCCAACAAATAGAAAATGCTCATTCCAAAATTAGTAGAGAATGCAAGTCTTTAGGTTTTTTCACACTTGGTAGCACCTCATCAATGATATGGTTAATATCTGTACGGCTAGAGCTTTGTCAACTGCAATGTATAGTGGAGGCCTGTGAGATTATGGCCCTCATTCCGAGCCTGGCGGGCGGCGGAGGCCGCCCGCCAGGCTTCCCCCCTCCAAAATACCGCTCCGCGGTCGTAAGACCGCGGAGGGTATTCCGAGTTTTCCCCTGGGCTGGCGGGCGGTCTTCACAAGACCGCCCGCCAGCCCAGGGGAAAACTCCCTTCCCACGATGACGCCGGCTCGTAATAGAGCCGGCGGAGTGGGAAGGTGCGACGGGTGCAGTTGCACCCGTCGCGTATTTCAGTGTCTGCTTTGCAGACACTGAAATACTTTTAGGGGCCCTCTTACGGGGGCCCCGCGACTCCCCCTCCCGCCATCCGGTTCCCGGCGGGAGAACCGCCAGGAACTGGATGGCGGGAGGGGGAGTCGGAATCCCCATGCCGGCGCAGCATGCTGCGCCGGCTTGGAGGATTCCTTTGGGGCAGCGGGAAACCGGCGGGAGACCGCCGGTTTCCCTTCTCTGACCGCGGCTGAGCCGCCGCGGTCAGAATGCCCCGCGGGGCACCGCCGGCCTGTCAGCGGTGCCACCGCGTCCCACGGCCCTGGCGGACTTGTTCCGCCAGGGTCGTAATGACCCCCTATATGTCTTGCATTCCTCTCCAGGTTGAGGAGAATGCCTTTCTTAGGCATCTCCTTTGTATTCCAACTTCTACTCCATCTTCTATTTTTCATAAGGAAGTGGGGCTACCTCACATGGAGGACCAGCTATCACTTAAGTCTGTTCTTCTCTGGTATTCAGTTTGGGGCAAACTGAAATGTCTTTCACAAAATCTATTTTTATGGACTGTCTAGCATTGGACCACATTTTTATTATCCTGTGCCTTTCTTAAATCAATGAAATTTAAAACGTACTGTTTGAGTCTCCCATGCTCAAAGATCCATCAGGAATCTTTAATTTTCATAAAAGTGAGGTTACCTCCTACTTTTCAGATACTATGTTAGGTAAGAGGGAACTAGCTGAGTCCAAGAAGTCAACTGTTGTCTCATATTTGTTGCATGCCTTTATGGAGGGCTTCCAAATGTTCCAGTCTTTGGTGACCAGTGCCCAACACTGCTTTGTCTTAACAAGGTTGAAGCTAGGCATAGTACATCACCTTGTTGCCTTACCTACCTTGAACCATTGGCCCAGGACATGGTACCATGCTGATGTTTTGGTGCTTCAAAACAGAGCACTTTGCACGTTATTTCTTTTTGTTACTTTAATGGCCAACTAAGGGAACATCTTTTGAAACAGATCTTTGGGGGGCATAACATTAGAGACTATAGTGTTGCTTTTCATTACCTGTGTGTATTGGATTACCCAACTGTATATTCTAGTATTGCATCCTACATTTGGGGAGAGATTTATATTAGAAAACATTTGTTTATTTGATTGTAATACCTGCTATGTGCATTTTAAATCTGGCTGTATTGCTTATTAATGTTGTATAGTCAATTGATTGTTTTTAATTCATTTTCATGTACCGATGTATTCGGATTTATATTACTTTGTTCTTTTATGGCACTATACGATTGTGCCCAATAACAATTTTTTTTTTACTTTGGATGTAGGGGGTTCTGACAGGCATAAACCTATTTATGGGTGCAGGGACGTCACAAGTGTGGAGTTCTCCATCCCTCTGTAAAGTTCATACAAGGGGTTGGAAATTTATAATTTCAAAATGTTTCATGGCTTGGTTAGCCTTCTAAGCTGCTTGTAAGTGCCCACAGACAAACAAATGTGTGGAAATTCTGAAACTCCTCTTTTTCCCTTTGCACTGCAGAAAGGGCCAGGCCAAAACGCGTCGACACACACTTTGGCGAGATTGGGTTCTTGATTAGTATTCAATCCTGAAAAGAATTTGCCTCACATGGATAGATACCTCTAAAAAATACACAGGTATTCTAAAGAGGCACATACACGAACCGTCAATCATCTCACCGTAGTTGATTACAACCACAAATACTACCTGTAACCACTATTTCCTGCCAAAGAAATTGAGTTGGGGACAACCCCCGGTTAACAGTCCGTTTGCTTCCTAGGCTCCAACAAGTCTGTTGTTGCCCTCAAAAAAAATATTAGGCTATGTGTAATGTAGTGTCAATTATGTTTGTGCTATGTGTTGTTATTTGAATAGTTATTGTCATAAAGTAATTGTTTTCTGAGTCACTATTGACCTTGCAAAAGTTTTTCGTAATAATTTTTGGAAAGTAATTGAACCACAAAGGAAGTACTTATCACGTTTCTTTGAAAAAATTCAGAAAATGCATCCCAACCTTTTTGACCAACCCTTTGTTGCTCTATGTTATTGAACCCAGGTCAGGTAAGGGTTATTGGGTTTTCCTCTTTTGTATACAGTTCTCAACTCCAATCACTGAACAAGTTTATTCACCTTGATACAATCAGGATGGTGAAACTGTGGACATTATTCCATTGAGACGGAATTTGGGGATGGTCTGTTTCTTTCTCCAGGTTCTGGGCTGGCTGATCAACCACAAGAAGCCTCATTTGGTGCCATAACAGGAAGTGACCTTTATAGGTTCGATCTTCCACACACAGCAGAAGAGGGCCTTTCTGTCCCAGAAGAGGATCAGTGCTCTCCGAACACATCTTCAAAATTTGTTGGGACAGACACAAGCATTGTCCCAGACTTGGTTAAAAATTCAGTGTTTTGTGGCAGCAACTATGGCTGAGATCTTGTGGGCTCGATGTCACTTGAAACCTCTCTCTATTAACTCCTAGACCACTGGGATCAGGTGCCTCAGAATTTCAAGATACTAGTTCCAGTGACTCAAGAAGCGGTCAAGGATCCTCAGTGGTGGCTGTTGGAAGATAAATAAAAAGGGAGTTCTCTTTCTTCTGCCGCCTCCACAAATGTTCACAACAAATACAAGCCTTTGGGGTTAGGTTGCTGTGGTTCTTGGTCAGGAGGTCAGTGAACAGTAGTCAAAGGTAGAGAAAGGTTTCTCTTCCAACTGGAGGGATTTTGCAGTGGTTCAGCATGCCATTTAGGTATCTCAACCTGATCTGAAAGGGGCAAATCTGGCCATCAGAACAGACAATCAGCTAGCCAGGTTAATGTCATCCATCGGACGCATGACAAGTTGAAGACTCAATGACCTACGCACTAACAACCTTTACTGGGCAGAACATCTTCTGTTGGCAGTAAGAGCAATTTGCATTAAGAGGAAGGCACTTTTTCAATCAGATTCCTTGAGTCTCAATTTGCCTTCCTCTGCCATGTTTTGTCCCTCTCTCTCTCTCTCTCTCACTTCCAATCTTAGCTATTACTTCCACCAGAAGATTGGGGGAGTTATATTCCCTTATGATTACTTTCTCTTATCCGGCACAGGGATGAACTTTAGTTGTAACCCATAATTGTTCCTAATGTGCAGCCAATATATTTTTCTTTTCAGGAGATAGTGCTTCAATTTTTTCCATCTTCTGCAGGATTGGAAATTTCCTCTACTCTTCACATTCAGACGAATTTGTTAATATACTTGCAAAGGAAAAAACCTTTTAGACAGTCTAAAACCTCAATTGTTTCATGTGAGGGCAGCCAACAAAGGGAAAAAGGTGCCAGCTCCAACCTTAAGTAGGTGGTTAAAAGGGGCTATTGCTAACAGGTCAGCTGAGTGGGACTCTCCTCAGGTTGTCCAGGGATAGTCAACAAGGATGGTATCAGCCTCCTGGGAAGAGGTGGGCAGCGCTTCATTTCTTGAGATTTGTAGGGCAAGAACCTGATCAATCCCTCAGACATTTATTTCCCTTTATCAACTGTGTTTATCTTATTCCAACATAAATAATGTTCGTTCTGTTGTTTTGGATACAGCAATGGAATAATTCCTGTATGATTCAAACAAAGTTCTATTGCTGTCCACTGTGCAGAAGTTGATGCATTTATTGGCTCCTTATATCCCCATGTACGTTATGACTGGAACACACAGGATTGATAAGGGGTACTGAGTCAATTACTTATGGGTAATCTTCATTACTGAATCATGGACCTACCCATCCCAGTCCACTTCCCTCCCTCCCTTGTTGTGCCTCTTTCTCTTTTTGTGTGTTAAATTATTTGGTATATGGAGGGGTTGGGAGAGGAAATGGAGGTACTTTTAACAGAAGGTCAGTCAACATAGAGATGGGGGCGCATTTCAAATTTTTCTTGGGGGGGGTACTTTAGTAGTGTTCTGTGGGCGGCAGGGCTCCAGACATATGTTATGACTGGGCTGGGGAGAATTATGATTCAGAGTAATGAAGGATACCAGTAAGTAACTCATTCATTACCTTATTAACAGCTTTCCTCATCCCAGGCTTCACAATGAGGGAGGCTGTGCCTCCTGGAAAGACATGTTGGTAGCATTTTTTCATCCCCAGGATAGGTCCCTTTATATTGGTGCACAGGCCAATTCTGGCTTACTTTAGTCATTGTTTCTCTGGTGTATCTCTAACTGCATCTGGATAATCACCCTCCATGCGTCTTAGTAATGGGAGAGGGATGAGGTG
Source organism: Pleurodeles waltl (assembly GCF_031143425.1). Classification (NCBI taxonomy): domain Eukaryota; kingdom Metazoa; phylum Chordata; class Amphibia; order Caudata; family Salamandridae; genus Pleurodeles; species Pleurodeles waltl. Next base: position 1,345,004,791 of record NC_090445.1, read on the forward strand.
TGGTGCATGAAGCAGGCAGCTGTCCAAAATCCGTCTTGAGTTCCTTGCCAAGCAGAAGCCAGGGTGGGATGTTCTTTAGTGATGCTGGATGCTTGCTCTTTGACACCTCAGGGCCATTGGGGAGGTCCAGGTACCTCAAGTGGTAGCTCAGGTGACAATCTCATGCCCTAGCATGGTGGCCATCTTCATTAGGCCAAAGTAGCTCCAGGGCTGCAGCACATCAAACATTCTAATTGCTTCTAGAGGTTTGTGACCAGCTTCAGCCTAAGCAAGTAGGCACAGTTAGACGGTTTTATGGTGGGCGCTGTTTGCAGCGAGCTAGTAATTATTGCTGAAAAGTTGTTTGACTGATTTTATTTTAATAATGGTGATATATATATATATATGTGCTGCTAAGTGTTCTCGTCAGAGCTATCTGGCAGGGAAGCCTTCTAAGGAGACTGACTGTGATCCACTAGTGCTCTTCCAGTTCTGATGACAGAGGCCTTTTATGAGCTCATCCCTAAGCAGAGAGCAGCAAAGCAGGACTTATTTGGTTAGAAGCACAAATGGACCCAAACTTTGGGGGGAGCTAACAGTTCAAATAGTGGAGGCGCACAAATGAAATTGCGATTCAGAAGAATATTTAGTAGGGGGATTAAAGGTGGTTTTCCATTGAATAATTGTTGCAGTTTGAATGTTAAATGCTGCATTTTAATACACATTAGCCTCTCAATCCAGTAGGATTTGAAATTTTGGGTTCTGGCCTCAGGGACAATCAGTGGCGCTCAGTACTGTGAAACACTCTGGGCAGTTGCAGTGATTTCAGCTGAACATGACTTTAAAACAACTTTTACAAGCCATTTGGCATCCTTCCCTTACGTGTATTAAAGTTACTAATCTGTGTGTAGTATTGTCTATTCCCCTTCACTCGCATTTAAGAGATTTTTCATCTATGATAGAGCTGATATCCAAATTTGTATCATACATACGAACGCTATTAGCATCAAAACGCAAACTGGTTTTTATCCGTTGTGAAAATATTTGGCAAAAGTTAACCTTACCATACAAAACACTACCTCATATGATTTTCAGAAATAGAATACTGTCACTTTTAATCTGGCGAGATGTCAATGATGGACAAATTTAAAGAACTGTTAATCTGACAAGTGAGATATTATTTCTTGAGGAAGGACCAACCCACCCAAAAGACCCCTTCCAAGTTACTGCTGTTTTGTGTCAAATTCTTCCTATAGCATTGTCCCTCTTTTGTAGCTCCCCCTACTCAGTGCCATAAGATTACATTTTGGTGGCTTATGGAGCTATAAAATAAGCAACAAAGCATTCTGTTCCCGAATGGCCAGAGTAAAAGACTACATCCCTTTTCACCAAAGTTCTAAGTTAACATTTTCTTCAAAGAGCTCTTGGAGTTTTAGCTCTCTATGTTTGCCTGTGGCTGTCTTAGAAATTGCAACATGTTCAGACTGTGCACAGCAGCAGGAAAAAAAACAAAAAAGTCATTCATAGGAGAAACCGAGCGGAAAAAATACAATCTTTACTGCTCTCCTGGCCATCATCTTCCAGTGACTGTTCCTCTCTATCAAACAATCATTTCTCGCACTTTCTTTCCTTCATCTTTAACTCTTCGCCTCATTTAGGCCCATATTTATACAGTTTTGCGGCAAAAATATTACCGCCGGCTAACGTCATTTCTTTGCGTCAAGAGGGCGTCAAATTTATACTTTGGCGCACGGCGGCGCAAACCACAGGTGTGAGTCTTTTTTTTTTACTCAAACCAACGCACCACGTCGTAAAGGAAAATGATGCTAACACGGCGAAAATGACTGTGAGCCGGTTTACGATGTCGCAAACCAGATACGCGACGTTTTTTGATGCAATTGCATCAAAGAGCGGCACAAACACTGCAAAATGTGCTAAGGAGAGCCAAAACGGATCCCAGATTCTTCCACAGACCCCAGGAAGATGACAATAGACCAGGAGCTAGCCAGGAGGACCTACACAAGGCCCAGGACAGGGATAAGAAGAAAATAAATTGGTGCTTTAGTGCAGAGGAGCAGGAAATTCTGGTTAAAGAGGTGACGGAACACCAGCACCAACTGTTTGTCACCTCAAAGTTGCTAATCAGTAGGAGAGAGGCAATAAGGCAACAAATTGTTGACAAGATCAACAGTGTGGCAGAAGTACGGAGTACAGTCATCGAGTGCAAGAAACGCTGGCATGACTGCAAGCGCAGGACCAAGGAAAAGATGTCCAGGAACAGGAAGGCAGCACTGCAGACTGGAGGTGGGAGTCCAGCACCGCAGGAGGCCCTGGACAACATGGAGGAGATGGTGGCAGCCATCATCCCTGAGGAGATCCTCACAGGGATTCAAGGACAGGACAGCCCAGACTACCAGGAGACAACACACATGCAGGGTAAGTCGCATGGGGAATTAAAATACAAAATGTTAACTGTAAGCGGGGGTGGACATACCTACTACACAATGCATGTAAGTCATGATATTCAGGGAGTGGCATGGGTAAAGGGGCACGGCACGGGGGCATGGCCCGTTCAGACAAAACCTGGGGCACAATACTACACAACACCAACAACCTTTGCATGAGGGTATGCTGCCATGCCAAGGTAAAGCCAGGACAGGAGGGCAGGGAACAACGTAAAACTGGCAGACCGTCCCACGTCAGCCAGTATTCTTCCTACATTAACTGGGGCCCAATTAACAACCTCTGGCCATATCTGAAAGTGGAATCTAACATTGCCAACAGTTGCCACTACCATCTCTGCTGTGTGTGCAGGTCAAGTAGCTAATGGTAGAAACCTCCCCATGGATCAAACACACCCAAATTAGAGGGTTCAGGATGACAACTTTATCAATCCCTTGAAATCAATACAAATGTTCCAATCCTGTCAAATGTGATTGTCCAAAGTTGCTACAAACATCAGCCATTGTCATAAACATTAGGAGGTACAGAGCACTAATGCCATACCCATGCTGCATATGTCAGGGTCGACCCTGTGCCTGGTTCACAATAGCTCCAATGACACCATGCAACATCCCAAATGTCATACTGTTCAGACAACAGCATTGAAGGGGAGGACACATGTAACTGGTTACAGAAATACACCTGCACAGTCAGAGGAGGAAACAGAACACTGCTAGGACTATCAGTGCAATCCAACATACCACATATTCCCCAACATCAGCAGTACACATTACCAATGCTGACATCCATATCGTGCCATAACAATGCTATACATAGTATGTGCTAGATCTCAACAACATATAGGTGGATGTGAAAGATCAGAGACTGGGGCAGTTCCAGATTGGTAAGTGTGGTGCTTGTGCCATCAGAGCGCCCACAGCCAGTGAAAGGCCTCACCATGAGAAAGGAAGTAGACGGAGGGTTGAGTAGAACAAGAAGGTGGCAATTCACAATTTGGCCTGAACCAACACCTAGAGGATGTGAGGCTGACAAGTCCACAAACTGACCACAATACATGTGACATGCAGGTGGGGCATAGGCCTGGAGAAAGCTTATATTATAGATATGAACAATGAACAGGAACCAAGATCACAATGCGAAAATAATCGGATGGCAGGCATGTAACATTACAAATCCTACAACACAGACACTAATTGTACCATATCTCATTGCAGAGGACGATGGCTCTCCTGCGGATATGCCTGTCCAGGACTACCCTGATGACATGGATGACGAGCTGACCATCATCAGCCAGCAGACCCTCCAAGATGTCCTTGGAACCCTACAGACCCCACCTTCAGTCACAAGAGGGAGCACAGAACTAGCAGCCATCACAGAGGACCCACCCACCACCCCAATTGTATGACCTGCCAGCTCCAACACAGCTGAGGACTCTGGAGACCCTGGATCCAACTTTGAGCGAACTGTAGTTGGAGTACAGCGGGAGCTGGCCAAGGAGGTGCGGGTGGGGATGCAAACTATGGCAGATAGCCTAGAGGGGGTGCGTTTGTGCATGATGTCATCTGAAGAACAGGCAGCAGCTTCAGGGCAAACAACAATCTTGCAGGAACTTGAAAAAAGGTTGAAGGAAATCAGCACCATAATGCTGTGTTGGACAGAATAACGCTTCCTCAAGGGATGTCTAAGCCAGAAAATAGTGCCTTCAATTTTTACTGAAAGTCAAAATTTAAGTATGTGACATTTGCCTCAATTTTCAGCTAACACACACCAAACAGCATGAATGGGTGTGTATGAGTTTCCATACAAATAAGTCACTGGGCTGAACATTGTAACAAATGATAGGTGTGAGTTATGTATACCATACTATATGAGAGCATTCTACCACTCACCTTATAAGGATTCGCTTGGAAATCAGGCTGCAGGCAGACTTAACACAGTGTCCCCAATACCAAATCTGTTAGCAAAGTATGTGACTTTGAAAACATACATCACAAAATAACCACACTTGGGGATCCATAGTAACCGTGAGTGGTGGGTGCAATGGATGGCCGAATCTTAGCTAAATAGCTTTGGTGTTACTGCCAATGTAACAGCTCAGTTGGGATATGGTTGTAGCATGGGACACAAAAGCTAATACAAAAGAGACACTGTTCACTCATGGCAAGCCCCTGATCTACAAGCATCTGACATACTGTAAAGGGTTACCTAGATATTTATTAAACAGTAAAAACAGTAGCTAAAACCAGGGGAAACACCTTACCTAACCTAAACGACTCTAACTACACATTACCCACAACTTTCCCTAACTAACCTAAGTTAAACTTACTTATCACATTTAACGAAACAATCTAATTATCAACCCCCCACCCTCCTTATAAGACGGGACACATGGAGGACAACATATACTAACCTAAACACATACTATCTTATATTAAACAAATATATATATATATATATATATATATATATATATATAAATATATATATTCTTTTTTTTTAAACACTAAAACCCCAACATCGTCCCCCACCCACCCACACACATAATAAAAACAGTTGTAAAATGTATGATACCCCACCCACTACTACTAACTAAACTAACAGCCTATACCAACCTAACACTAAGCCCCCTAAACCCACTAATTTAAATAACCAGGAAAGAGGAGGGAGGGGAGTGAATCATGGCTGAGTATAAGCCTACAAGTTGGCCCTCCGCAGGGCCTTTTTGATGGCATGCACCCCTCGATTCACTTGTGCCACCTCCTGCTGCAGTCTGGTCATTTTACGCAACACACAATCCAAGTTCCGTTGCATCTAGTTGAAAGCTGCAGGGTCTATGACTATAGCAGGGGTGGTCTGGGTGCCAGTGGAGGAAGTATGGGCCCTTGTCGGTGCCATGTCTGTCGGCTGAGGTGCCGGTGATGCTGTGACAGGTCCTGGAGCTGTGGATGTTGATGGTCCAGCAAAGGTCACTGCCATGTTAGTGCCACCTGGGTGGTAGTGGTGGTGCTGGGGGCTGTGGTGGACACGGAAGGGCCCCCCTTGGGCTAATGCCCTCCACACTCCGGAAGCTCTTTCATTGCGATAACACCTCGCCATGTTGCGGAACCCAGACTCCACATCCAGAATGTGGCGGTAACGTATTGCCCTGAGCTGAAACTGTCGAATTTGGATGGGAGTCATATTGGCAGCTGTTATTAAGACAAATAGAAAACCAAACATTAGGTACTTCATTGTGTGAAGTGGCTCAATAATTAAATCAGACAATACATCTAATGTACCTGAAACAGCCCATATCATCATACAGATCACTGATTGTCCCTGAGGCAGTACATGCCAAGCCAGCCTACACACGTCCTATCATCATACAGCACATCAAAACCCTAAAAGATGGGTAACAACTGGAATTACTTTGGCATCATTGTTCAGCCACTTGTCAGGTAAAAATCATGATGCAAATCCTCCACCACTGACAGGCCAAATTGCTATGTTCTTGATGACAATCTAGGGCCACAAGATCTGCTGGTTGTAAATGGAATTGCCAGTATAGAATCAGGTGCTAATCATGTGTGGGTATCCTAGATTTGGTCAAGTGATTTACAGATTTACATGTCTGTGTACTTTCCGTGAGGACTGCTATACCAGTCACCCAGACATTGTGACTAAGACCAATTTAAGACAAACAGGTACAACGTACAGAGGGCCAGGGACAGTTGTTAGCGCTCAATGTGTATAATTTTCTTCATTTGATGTGCCACAGCTATGGTAGGTTGCACCAACCATAGAGATGTGAACCTGTGTGCATACCTTTTGTCATCCATCCCTAATTTAAATGTGGCGCTACAAACTCAAAATATCAGTCTAAGATGTTACCTGAGGTAAGCTATAACTTGTTACGTATGTGTGAGAATCCAGTTCAGACATGTATCCGAAAACAATAGAGGGACACATTGGGGGTTATTCTAACTTTGGAGGAGTGTTAATCCGTCCCAAAAGTGACGGTAAAGTGACGGATATACCACCAGCCGTATTACGAGTTCCATAGGATATAATGGACTCGTAATACGGCTGGTGGTAAATCCGTCACTTTTCCGTCACTTTTGGGACGGATTAACACCTCCTCCAAAGTCAGAATAACCCCCATTATTTCTTGAAAAAATCTGGATTTCAAACATATGTTTCCTGATACACTCACAGACCACACATGAAACATATGTTAGAGCGACATTGGCATCATCAATTGACGTGAAGGCAGCACTAATTTACAGGCTCCTGTTGTGTTTTGAAAGTTAGTCTAGCTGTAGCGTCAACAAATGACGGTAATGTGTAGGAAATATTGTATACCTCACAGGCAACTGTGGCCGATATTTATCCAAATTTTGCACCGCATTTGTGCTGATTTTTGACACAAAGGCGGCACAAACTTACAAAATACAATTGTATTTTGTAGGTTCGCACCACTCTTGCTTCAAAACAGGTCGCAATTGCGGTGCTAACAAAGTAGAAATATGGCCCTGTATGTTTAACTAGCATTCCACATGTTCAAAAACATTGCCAGCAGCATATGAACAAATCAGCTACTGTCACTACAGAGCATTTAAACCTGCACATTACTCTGATTTGTACTCACCAACAGGGCCACCAATCACAATCCCCAGGTGGTCCAGCAGGTCTTGCTCCCTGGCAACAAGGTCAGCCCAGTGGTGCTTTAGCTGGTGGTCATTGCGCGGTGTGTTGTAGATTCTCTGGAGATGGTACAACACCTTTGCCCACCGGAGCCTCCTTGCCTCTGTGTGATAGCCTTGGATCACATGACCACCTGCCTCTATCATTAAGGGTAGGAAGTGGCACACCAGCCAAATAAACCCACCCAGCTCCACCTATCCCATCCTGCCAAGACGAGGCCTACCCAACATTCTTGCACAAAAAAAGGGAATAAAGGGGTACAGAGAATAGAGGGAAAGTAGGACAGGGAAATGCAAAATAACCAAGAGCACAGCCCAACTATACCCAAACTACCACTACCCACAACAGACTGCCAACACAACAAAGACAAATGTTGACACTACAAATGACCAAAAAACACTAAGACAGGATACCACAGACAGTTATGAAACACAAAAAGACAATTTAGAGACCACACTGGAGACAAAATCACAGAAAGACAAGTCAAAACACAGCCACACTGTCAGGAAATATCACAGACTGCAAAGTGAAAGTGAAAGTACACCCACTATACCAATTCTGTAAACAGGATATCCTATTACATCACTTCCTGCCTCAAATGCGGTGCGTTTTTATTGTTATGCGTCAAAATATTATGACGCTTACAGTCTGTGAGTCATTTTTTTTTTACGCACATAATTAGAAATAACCCTGCATCCATATTGTGAAATATGTTTCATACTTAACCAATTTCTGGGCGTACAGTGTGGGAATTACCTCTCAGGGCCAATGGATGTTTCATTGCAATGTGCGTCATATTTTGATGCATAAGCGTCATTTTTTGATGCATGTGCATCTTTTTTTGACACGTATGTGTCAAAATTTCTATCTTTAACTGGGTTTGGGTCATTTCTCATTTGTAATGGTACATGACAGTTGTGACAATACATAGATAGGCTGATTGCACCCACATTGGGCATTACGGTGTATGGGCACATGTGACATTTCATACTACTGCGGACCATGGTCCTCTACTTTTTGTACCGGATTTGCACTCTTCACTGACGCAATAGATGACCAAACGTGTGGGATACATTTAGGTATTACCCAGTTTGGGCATGTTTTGCGTCAAGAGAGGATAGCAAGGCGATCAAAATCAATACAGTAACTCAATGCCTATGCGTCAAAGAGTGTGATTTGGCTACTGCTATTGTTGTTGTCCCACTGTGTGACCATCACAAGATGCATTTTTGCAAATCTGCTTGTGTGCACGTGGAGTCAATGTGTCAAACTCTCAGATGCAAGTCAGTGTGGAAATGAGAGAGGACATGTGTTAGTCAAACACATAGCAACAACTGATGTGTGCACTACCTAGGTTTTTTGGAACATAAGCACCACCAATGACAAAGCATGCACAGCATAGATAGCAGACGGTTGTTCATGGCAATGTTCCAAAACATACCCATCACATGTCCTGGAATGTTGGATACTACTTCCTAGACACTTGTTTGTTTACCCACCATGAGTCAGGCATGGGATGATACTATGTGGGTATCGTGTTTGTGACACCGAGTCCCAAATATAATACACAATTGTAATGTTACGCCACAGTTGGAGTCATATAACTGAGCCATGTCTCTCCTGTGGCAGTGGAGGACCAGCAGACCAGGCAGCACGTGTTCACATATTTCCAGTGGAAAATGCACAGAGGTGTCTGGTTCATGTGTGTGGGCCAGTGTTTAGCCTGTATATTTATTGGGGTCTATGTTGTCACAGTTACGTGCAGGTCTAGTCATGAGTCTGTAGAGCCATTTCCTGTATCTACAAAGTATCCTTCGCAAATCAACAGAAGGAAAGCCAATGAGGAATTGAGAACACACATGGGGATGGTCCAGCTATGTCAATGCAGATGTGTTATGAGACTGTCAACAGGGCAACCTTGGTGTGCTGACAAAGTTAAAGTCTCAGGATTCTTACACCAGCAGGTGTCCTAACAAAATTTGTACACAGGTTGGCCTCTAAAATTCACTCTGCATCTGGGAACATTAGTGCCTCTGTGCTGATTAATCTCACAGCTATTCACCACACAAGCCCCATCAATATGTTGGGAGCAATGTGAATCAGCGTGTGGACTGTCAGGGTCCTAACATGTGTAGATATTTCATGCACATTATCTGACGTTGTTTGTTGTGCTGGAGGCACCATACCCAATCCATGCATACAGCCATGGTACACTATCACTATTTGTCACTCATGCATACATGAAACCCAGACAAGGGATAGGCCATGATTCGGCTATTTGGAGACAAGTTCCCTTCCATGGTACGATAAATAAACTGATTATGCTATACAATGTATTTGAGTATTATCCTTCGCCACAGTCCTTCAGCTCCATTCTTCCCTCAGACCTTCCTACAGGCTCATCCTCCACACCACTGCACTTTTGCTTGCTTCTCCATTCACCTATTAGCCATCCTCTCATCTCATTACACCGACCTTGTGTTGCAATTTAGTAGCGATTAGATTAAGCATTAGCAGAAGACATCTTGTATTTAGCAACTATTGTGAACATTTCGCGGAATCCATTTTGTATTCATGGCAGCCATTTTCTCTGCCACATGCTGCCATGTGCTCGCCATGTGCTCTGTCCTACCTTCCTGTTAACTACGCTTGAAAACATGTATAGTGGCAAGGTATATTTAGCATCTCCCACTTTGCTCATGCCCAGTAAGGTCTGCAGCTGTTAGTAATTAGTAACCGACAGTAATGTGTCTACTAGTCCTTGAAAACTGTTAGCCCCTCCTACCTGTCGACTGTGCATTTCCATATGACCTTATATGTATATAAGTCCTGTTTCTATAATTGTACCGCCTTCTTTTTAGCCCCTGCGTGGGTATAAAAGGACCATGCTCTCTTAGTTCAGTGTGCTACTTCAAACATTACCGAAGGGTGCTGTTTAAACTGTAGTACCACTTCATGAGGTTTACTAAACTTTGTTTTTTATTTCAGTTTCTGTGCCAACTTCTTCCTATATTGTCTGAGGACTTTGTGCAGAGAAGGGCGAACCCCTTGCACTAGTAGGCCTTGCTGAGGCTTACTTCGACAAATTGGTGCCCGAACAGGGACTCATCAGCGACTCGGATGCCCGACAGATTGGTCGCGAGGAAGGATTGGGATCTCGCTGCGGACGATCAATGCCTGAGGAGACCCGAGTCTTGGCAACCATGGCGTTTTTCCCTTCTTCCTGATTTGACCATCCAGGTGGCGCCGGTCCTTGACTGAGATCCTTTTTGTTCATTCGTTATGCAGTGACTATTTGGTCAATTTTAGAACTTGGCAGTTGGAACCTGGATGCCCTGTGATTGGTAAGAGACGTTTTACGGCACTTGCTGTGGGTTTTGATGCCTTTGTTTCACCACTTACTGTGGCTCTCGTGTTTTGGGTGTCTAGTTAATTTGTGTCCGTTGAATTGATATATAAATTGCAATTTATATAGGCAGGTAATGAGGAGAATTTTCTCCAATTTAATTTTGATTTGAACGGCACTTTAAGTGGTACTTTGATTATAATACTGCATATTCTGCACTATTTTTGGCATGCCTGTTTTTAGCGCACTTTGTAGGATGTGTTGCTTTTGTAATGGTACCAATTTGAGACTGAAAGAATCGCAACCGGCACCCCCAGAGGGGACGCCCAATAGAGATATGTATGTTAAACATGGTCTTTCTTCTATAATGTACAGCACATTATGGAATAAATACACTCATGCGTATCCTGAGTTACGTTGGCCTATGCATGGGTCATTTGATTTGCGAAAGATTGAGTATGTGGAACAATGTATGTGTAAGCGAAGGTCTAGGCAAGATATGTTTGACTGTGTACGAATGTGGGAGAAAGAAGTGCGTGGACGAGTGAAGCGTGAGCAAGCCTTGCTTGAGAAAGAGCAGCAGAAGAATGTATATGTGAAAGCATTGGAAATGAGAAAGAAAGAAATAAATGACTTAAAGGAGATAGAAGAGAAAGAACATAAATTACAGGTAATTGGCCAATACACTGTTCGGCAACCTCTATATCCTATCCTTAATAAACCGCACAATGATTTTTTGTTACTAGATTGCCCTCCACCTCCGTATGTCATTCCTTCTGCCCCTCATGAGTTAGCTGAGGTCTGCGGTACGGAGCAACAGAAGATACGAGACAGTCGCTCTATGTTGCCTGCTGACCGTGCGTCTGAGCTTAGATCTATTGCTCGTAAAGCAATTTGTAGCGTTGTCTCTGCTTCTGAACTTTTAGGCAACATGAAAGGGTGGATCGAAAAGGAGCAGCTATATTTTACTGAGGCATTTGGCACAGAAGTTATTGAACTATTTCGGAAATATTCTGATGAGTTAGAGCCCGATGATGTAGCAGTTGATCGTAAGCAAATGCATGATGGTCTTTTTGTTTTCTCCCAGGTGGCTGATGCAAGCAGGCGTTTGGTGAAATTATGTGTTGCGGCAAACCGTTTGCAAGAGGAGAAAAAGGCCGTTGACGTAGTTGCACGGACATCTCAGACCGGCGGTGCAAGCTTCCATCTTCGGAACAGATAAGACTATGATAGTTCACGCTAAACCAATGCGGGAGGCCACGCCTTTGTATGTTCCTCCTAAAGGATCGGGTACAAGTGATGATAAAACTTCTGTTGATGCTAAGGGTTATTTTATTTATAACTGGATGTATACTCCTTGGAATAGGGCAGATGTAATGGCATTTAAAACAGCATTACCTGACCAGCGAAAAAATCCAGCCGCCTTTTATGAGGAAGTTGAGGGAGCAATTAGTTCTTGTGCTATGACTTTGGCTGACATTGATTTATTTTTCGGATTGATATTACCGCCAGATATGTGGAGAACTGTTCGTAAAGTTGATGATTGTGTAGTTTTTGGGGCGTCATGGAAAGAATTAGAACAGATGGACGGGGATAGGGAACCTGCGAAAAAGCCATATCAGTTGATTCTAGATCTTCCCGCAGCCATATTAGGTAAGTTAAAAATTATTATTCCCCCCCAAAAAGATAGATTGGATGGTTTTAGCGTCTTGTAAGCAAAAGGCAGATGAATCGGTCTCTGATTTCTTTACACGCTTTGAAGAAGCATTTCATGATTTTAGCGGCCAGTTATTGTCAGATGATACGGGCAGACATTTGTTCGTCGATAAATATGTTGCAAATTTTTTACCAGGAATATCTAGTAGTCTAACAGCTAGTGAAAGTTCATGAACTACTTCTACTCTGGTTTCTCTTTTGACTATGGCTCAGTATTATGAACGTCAGGAATTAGAAGCAAAAGGTAGCAAGGATAAAAAGATTGAAGAATTAAAGATGAACGTTATGTTGGCTCAAGCTTATGGTCCGCCTTTTAGAGGTAGTGATAGAGGTGGACGAGGATCTTATGGTTCTTCTTACACTCGTTCAAATTTGTCTGTTGATCAGTGTGCGTATGGTAAGAAATTTGGGAATTGGGCTGCCGATTGTCCAGCACTACGTGTTCAGCAGTGTTCACGTTGTCGGGGACAAATGAGAAATTGCTCAGGATATTCAGGGCCTAGAATAAGCATGAATGATCATGCTAGGGTTGATGCTAATATACGAGGGCAGGATGGGTTTAACACTTTTGATAGACGGAACCAATACCAGATGTCTAACTATGAGCAGCCTGATTTCCATGATTCCGCTTATGCATAGGATTGCCTAGGATGGGGTAAGGAATCAGTTGAAGTTCCAGTAGATCAGAGGGGTCCTTATGTTACAGCACATGTTTTGGGTTCTAATGATCAGTTTCTGGTTGATACAGGAGCTACTCGTAGCGCCTTGTCTAAACAAAATGGTTCCAAGGGCGCCCCTGTCTGGCTTAACCATTACATCGAAAGGTTTCGATGGAACACCTTTCCCTAGCCCATTGTCACAACCACTTGCATCCCATGTTGATAAATTTACTGCTTCATGTCCGTTTTTGCTTTCTCCAAATACACCAGACAATATTGTGGGTCTTGATATGCTCAAGTATTTCAGGGCTACAATACGATGCTCTCCAGAAGGGGTGCGTGTTATTTTGAATGATAATCATCCTGTGATGGAAAGAGTTTGTCTTGTTAAAGAGGATATTACATTAGCTTCACTCCCTAGTACATTGTGGGCTACTTCAGATACTGATGTGGGACAAATGATTATTCCACCGGTGTCAAGGAGGGAGCTGTATTGCCACGTTTGCCTCAATCCAAATTTCACAGGAGGGCGAAGAAGCACTCACACGAATTGTGCATGTTCTTTTTGCAGTTGGAGTTATTGAGGAAGTTCTGTATAATGTTTGTAACAGTCCGATTCTTCCTATTCTGAAAAAGGATACTGATACTAGGATTTACCGATTCATTATTGATTTACGAGAAGTGAATAAGATTGTGGTACCACAATATCCTGTGGTATCTGACATCACAACACTTCTTACTTTGGTTCCCCCGACAGCAAATACGTTCTCTGTGATAGACTTGAAGAATGCTTTCTTTTTGATCCCTATTCATCCTGACAGCCGATATTTGTTTGGTTTTACTTTGAATAAACAATATTATAGATTTTGCAGAGTTCCTCAAGGCTATACTGAGAGTTCAAGTATTTATAGTCAAGCGTTAAAACGACAACTTGATTCTTTTGTTTTGCCTGAAGGTGTGGCTCTCATACAATATGTCAATGATATTTTGTTGGCAGCTGATACCCCTGAGCAATGTGAAAAGTGCACTTTGTCCTTACTTTCTTTTCTTGCTTCACACCATCATAAAGTGTCACCAAAGAAATTGCAATATTGTAGACCAAAGGTTACCTATTTAGGTCACCTTTTGTCTAAGGAGGGCCGTGCACTTATATCAGATCGTATTCAAGCAATTTTAGACACACCAGTACCCTCTACTCAGAAAGATGTTCGTGCATTTCTTGGTCTTACTTTTTTTTGTAGGCAATGGATATTAGGGTTTTCACACATTGTCAAACCTTTGCTAGCACTTTTGACTAAAGAGACTCCAATGCACCTCCCATGGACAAATGAATGTGAGACTGCTTTCCGGCAGCTACGACAAGCCCTTTGTTCAGCACCAGTGTTAGGTACTCCAGATTACACAAAGCCTTTTGCACTTTACGTACATGAGAAAGATGGATGTGCATTGTCAGTTTTAGTACTGACACATGGAGATAAGCAGCGTCCCTGTGCATATTTTTCAGCAGTACTTGATCCTGTCGCTCGAGCACTGCCTGGGTGTTTTCGTTCAGTTGCGGCAACAGCTGTGTCAATATGTCAGAGTGAAGGGATAGTTTTGTCACATAAGCTGTTGGTGTTAGTACCCCATGCGGTTGATGCTCTTTTAAATCAAACAAAGACACAACATTTAACTAGCGCTCGCCTGACAGGATATGAATTGAAATTGCTGGCTCCTCACATTACACTGAAGAGATGTGCAACACTAAATCCAGCCACTTTGTTGCCATATTCGGTGACTCAGTCACAAGAAACACATGATTGTATATTCCTTACCGAAGAACAGACAAAGGGTCGTATTGATTTGCAAGATACGCCCCTTCCAGATGTAGATGGGGAATTGTGGGTTGATGGGTCTTGTTTGAAGTTGCCAGATGGTACGACCTCAGCTGCATATGTAATCACCACATTAGACAGCTCGTATACCACAGAAGTCAGCTCAAGCAGCTGAACTAATAGCTTTGACAAGAGCATGTGAGCTTAGTACTGACTTATGTGTGAACATTTTTACAGACAGCTGCTATGCTTTTGGAGTGGCTCATGATTTTGGTTTGCTTTGGAAGGAGAGAGGCTTTCTCACATCCCACGGGATGCAGATAATGCACAGAGAATTAGTGCATAACCTCTTGACTGCATTGTACCTTGATTTTAACTATTGAGGGGGTAAATAATAGTAGTTTTACAGCTTCACATAATACATATTTTGTTTGTGGTAACCTACTTGTTGGGTGGTCAGGTGTGTGTTATGTATCTTTTCTATTACCCCCTGTGTTTTTGGCACCTGCATCATATCACCGTGATTTTAAACTGTTCAATGACATCCTTAAAAATAGATATAAAAGGACAATAAGTACAAATAAGGTGGACCAAACGGACACTAGCCTGTAACAATATGTTGATTTTAATTTAGGGTTGTTCTCCTTTGTGGGTGCTGCGTTAAACAATAAGAAAGTGAGACGATTGACTAGGGTTGTGGAAGCTGTTACCGATCAGGCAGCTCTGGCACTTGGGAATATTACAGAGGAGCTCCAAATTGCGAGGATTGTAGCGCTCCATAATCGTGTGGTACTAGATGTGATATTAGCTGATCGAGGTGGTGCATGTCGCATCATCGGTAGTAGTTGCTGTGTTTTCATTCCAGATCACTCACCTCCAGTTTAGGATGCAATATCTAAATTGCATAAAATTGCTGCAGAAATTCACACAGAGACTGGTACTTGGACTTTTTCTGGATGGTTTTGGGCTCTTGTTTCCGCTTGGGGCTGGAAACTACTGACTATCCTGTGTGTAATGATTGCAATATTTTTCACATGCTCTATCTGTATTCAGTATGGTCCAATGTTCTGCTCCATGTGTATTACTGCTTGTATGCCTACCAAAAGAGATATTACAGAAATGAAAGCACAACACATGTTAGATAAGGAAACAGCTGAAATGATGAGCATAAATATACAAGATGAATATTTAGATTATCCCAGAAGGACTAATGTCTTCAGCTAATGCTGAAAGGGTTGTCTGTTGTAATTTAGTAGCAATTAGATTAAGCATTAGCAGAAGACATCTTGTATTTAGCAACTATTTTGAACATTTCGCTGAATCCATTTTGTATTCATGGCAGCCATTTTCTCTGCCACATGCTGCCATGTGCTCTGTCCTACCTTCCTGTTAACTACTCTTGAAAATCTGTCTAGTGACAAGTTATATTTAGCATCCTCCACTTTGCACATGCCCAGTAAGGTCTGCAGCTGTTAGTAATTAGTAACCAACAGTAATGTGTCTACTATTCCTTGAAAACTGTTAGCCCCTCCTACCTGGCAACTGTGCATTTCCATATGACCTTCTATGTACATAAGTCTTGCTTCTATAATTGTACTACCTTCTTTTTAGCCCCTGCGTGAGTATAAAAGTACAATGCTCTCTTAGTTCAGTGTGCTACTTCAAACATTACCGAAGGGTGCTGTTTGAACTATAGTACCACCTCATGAGGTTTAATAAACTTTGAGGGGCCATTACGACCCTGGCGGACGGCGGAGAAGCGGCGGTAAGACCGCCAACAGGCTGGCGGTCAAATTTTTGCAATTATGACCATGGCGGTTACCGCCATGGTCATCCGCCGCTTCTCCGTTCCGCCCGGCGGTCGTCACTATACCGCCGGCGGTATTTGGACCCGGCTGACCGCCATGGATTTCATGCAGTTTGGAACCGCCATGAAATCCATGGCGGTAAGCACTATCAGTGCCAGGGAATTCTTTCCCTGGCACTAATAGGGTCTCCCCCAACCCCCACCCCCACCCCGACTCACTCCCCTACACCCCCCACCACCCCTGCCACCCCCCAAAGGTGATAGGACCCCCCTCCCCACCCCTACCCCCATCATCACATCACTCATTCACACCCGACACACACGCAGGCACCACCCACACACATACACGCACACACACCAACATACATGCCAACATCCACACACACAGTCAGACACGCACATCCACATTCAAACTTACACGCACACATCCATACAGACATACCTACAGACATACACGCACTCACACACCCCCTCTACATACACACACGCACACCCCCATGCACGCACACAACACACAACACCCTCCCGCCCCCCTCCCCTAACGGACGATCAACTTACCTGGTCCGTTGGGAGGGGACGGGATCCATGGGGGCTGCTCCGCCGACACCACACCATCAACAGAACACCGCCATGCCGAATCACAGGACGTGATTCAGTGGGCGGTGTTCTGTTGACGTGGTGGTGGAGGTGGAGCAACCTCCACTTCCCCGCCGACCGCCAGTATGGCTGTTGGCGGCTCTCCGTCCGAAAAAGGACAGAGGGCTGCCAACAGTCATAATACGCCGAGCGGAAAACCGCCACCACTGGCGGTCTTCAGCACGGTGGTCCCTCGGCGGTCTTGACAAAAGACCGCCGAGGTCAAAATTACCCCCTTTGTCTTTTATTTCAGTTTCTGTCCCAACTTCTTCCTATATGGTCTGAGGACTTTGTGCAGAGAAGGGCGAACCCCTTGCACTAGCAGGCCTTGCTGAGGCTTACTTCGACACTTGGCCCTCTGATCCTCCACCACGCAGGGCTCCCTGACCTTCTAAAATTATCCAGAAACACAGGCCTAATCAGATGAATTACAATTAATTTCTGACTCCACCACATTTCTGACATAGTCGAAAATTTGGTCCCCTTAACCGTAAATGGACCAAGTTGCCAGGTTTTCGGTATGTCCTCTGCTACCAGTCTACGGAAAGCTCTCTGGTTCTTTCATTAAATCTGTACTCTGGCTATCCCTCCCTCTTCCACTTTTTGACTTTCTCTGTCTTTCTCTAATTCATTAGCTCATTTCCTTTACTGCCCACCTTTTTATGGCCTATGAATAGGCTTTGCTACGCTCTCAAGGTTAGGACTTGCACGGCCTAGGTGCGTGCATGGTCGGTGGGAATCAGAGTGGTTCCGAGAGTGGCAGGCCACCAGGAGTCATCCCATGCGGACCATGCACGCACCTAGGATTTCTCTTGGACCCCTCACTATCCATGACCCAGCAAGTCAACGCCATCTCCTCCGCCTGCTTCAACACCCTCTGCATGCTCTGAAAGATCTACAAATGTATACCGCGGCTTGTGGAATGTGAGAGCGACAGTTGAAGGGGAGAGAAGAGGACGCTGGTTGGTGTAGGGCTAATCGTTTGGCGTATTACTTAAATAAATCATCACCACTTCATTTAACTTTTGGTGTTGTTCGTGACTACCTCTCTGCCACCCCTCTTACATTGGCGACGAGGGTGAAAATGGAACTGATTGGTTTCTCTGGAGTCTGCGGAAGGGGAACGGTAGGCAGCTCTGGATTAATCTCTATTGTACTAGCGCCAAGAGCCCTGACAACACGTCTGTGGATCTTCGTGGATCTTCTCTGTCAAGTTGTTCACGCCCAGGTATTTCATTTCGTGCTGGCGTGTTTATTTTATTTTATTTGGCTTCAGTTGCCCTTCGAGTTTCGGCGCGCGAGAGCCAAACGCGCAACCCTAGCAACAGCAGCCATAGAAATAACGCGTCTCGTGCTAGAGGTTTATACGCGCAACCCTAGCAACAGCAGCCATAGAAATAACGTGTCTCGTGCTAGAGGTTTATACCTCGCCAGGAACTCACGCGCACCCTGACAACAGCAACTTTTGACGCTCATTGACATTTTGTGTCATCTACTGAAGGCTGTCTGTTCCTGTTTATTTCTCTGCAATATAGGTAGTCACGTTTCTGCAATAGAGAGTTCATCATTGATTTCGGTACCACTTCTTAATTCAGGTTTAAACAGCTTTAATTAATTGCTTGCCCTTTTAAACTATTTAAAGTTACTTTGTCTCAACCTGCCGATTGTGGAGTTGTCTTTCACTGGTCATCATGCAGAATGTTCCTGCTGCACCGTTTTTTTTAACCTCTCCTGGTGACCCACCCATATCATGGCAAAAGTGGAAAAAAGTTTTTAACAACTATGCTAGGGTGTGTGGCGCTTCATTAAGTGCTGAAAGGAAGACTTCACTTTTAATGCACTGTTTAGGCACTGAGGGCCAAGAAGTCTTTGAAAATCTTCCTGATCTTTCAGATACAGACTCTACTGGCCTCAACGAATTTGATATTTGTCTAAAGAAACTGGACCTGCATTACTTACCAAAAGTAAATACAGTTCTTGAAAGATACCAATTTGGAAAAAGGATGCAACGCCAAGGTGAAACAATGGAACAATATATTACTGAGCTGAGAAGGCTTGCTTCTACCTGTGCTTTTGGAAATTCTTATGAGGAACGTTTGAAGGATCAATTCATGCTTGGCTGCTCCTTGGAAAAAGCAAAGGAGAGCATGTGGCAAAAGGACAACCCATCTCTTGATGAGGTTCTAGTGTTGGCTAGAACCTGTGCACACTCCAAGAAATGTGTTGAGGTACTTCGAAAAGACTCTACTGTATTTGACACAACAAGGGATGAAGGAGCGTCGGTGAAAGTAATACATTGCAATAACACTGACAGTAAAGTTGGTGGAGAATCAGTAAAGTCAAAGAAAACATTTACTGGGAAGTCTTTTAGGTGTGGGAATGTTGGTCACATGGCCAATAACAAGGAATGTCCTGCCTGGAAAATACTCTGTAGGAACTGTGGTAGAGTTGGTCATCTTGCTAGATGTTGCAGGGTGAAGAATAACACAAAGAAAATAAGAGAGGTGTGGTGTGATGGTGACACAGATGGTGCTGAAGCAGTGAATGTCGTTCAGGTTCTACAAACTAGTGTTGGGTCTTTTGATGGTCCTGTAGAGTCAATCTTGGTTAATGGTAAATCCCTAAAAAATGTATTTGATTCTTGGGCAAAACTTACTTTGATACCTAAAATATTTTATGATCAGTCTTTAAAGGGGACAGTCGACTTGTTAAAACCGGATGTGTTACCTAAGGGTTATGGTGGCGAGCCAATCAAGTTGTTGGGTTACTTTTGGGGAACGGTAGAGTTTAGGGAGCGTGTCATTCCAGCAAAAGTGTACGTCTCTGTTAAAGGGGACTCTTTAATTAGTTGGTTTCATCAACGTGATCTCAGAATTTTGCTTAATCCAAATGAAGACCCACCTGTTAGGCTGAAGGATAACCACACAGTTCAGTCTGTTTCGGAAGATGTGGGGGTTTGGGTGAAGGAGTTTCCAGATGTGTTTAGCAAGAAAGTAGGCTGTTTGAAAAACTATGTACACAAAATTAGGCTAAAGCCTGGTGCACAGCCGAAGGCAGCGAAAGTGAGAAATGTACCTCTGTTGGTGAGGGATAAGATGAAAGCTGAGATCGATAAGCTCATCATGAATGGGATTATTCAAGAGGTTGAGGCTTCAGAATGGGTGGCACCAGTTGTTATGGCAAGGAAGTCCAACGGCGAAGCTAGGCTCTGTGTTGATCTGAGAGATCTAAACAAGTCAGTCATCATAGACCACTATCCTCTTCCAAATATTACAGAGTTGTTGTGTTCGCTGTGTGGGGCAAGTCACTTCTCAACCCTAGATTTGACCTCTGCTTACCATCAAATTAATTTGCATAATTCTTCCCAGGAACTTACCACTTTTATAACACCTTTTGGCACATTCAAGTTCTTAAGAATGCCGTTTGGGTTGATTTCTGCAGCATCTGTTTTTCAGAGGGCCATGGAAAGGATTTTGAGAGGCATGGAAGGGGTGAAAGTATATCAAGATGAGCTTTTAATCACAGGGACTAATCTAGCAGAACACAACAAGAGACTGAGGATGGTTTTAGAGAAGCTACGAGACAATGGCCTGACTCTCAAAGCTGAGAAGTGTAAGATAACTATTCCCAATATTGAGTACTTAGGTCATGAGATTTCGGTGAAAGGAATTCGCCCCAAGGAAAGTTTAGTCAATACTATAAAAAAATTACCCAGTCCACAAAATAAAGAAGAACTTGTAAAATTCCTAGGCATGGCGGAGTTTTATAATAAGTTTGTCCCACGCTTTGCTGAAAGAACTTATTACATGAGACAATTGTTAAAGAAAAAAGCAGAATTTAAGTGGGATCAGGTATGTGAAAAGGAGTATCGGGACATTAAGGTGAGCTTGGATAAGGCAGCAGATTTAGGGAGCTTTGATGCACACGATGAGATTATTGTGATGACTGATGCCAGTTCTAAGGGTCTTGGGGCGGTTTTGTTACAGAAAAAACATGGTCAAATGAGGACTATTCTTTTTGCATCCAGATGTTTGAAGGGAGCTGAATTCAATTATTCGGTTGTTGAAAAAGAGGCGCTTAGTGTCTTTTGGGCAGTAAGAAAACTGAGGAAATTTTTGCGGGGACATAGATTTCAGATTGTGACTGACCACAAACCTCTGGTAGAGGTATTTACAAAAAAAGGAATAGAGTTGATCTCACATAGAATCAGGAAGTGGGTAGTGGCATTGCAAGAATTTGTATTTGTAATCTCTTATATGCCGGGGACATTAAATGTTCAGGCTGATTGTCTGTCGAGGTTGTGTCCAGACACGGGAAAAGATGATGAGATCATTGAAAGAGGGTGTTTTGCGGACATTGTAGCTGACGAGGAGATAAAGGTCTGCGTTGTCACTGAGGGAACAATCTCAGAACCAATGTGGTTGGATGAATTGTCGAAAGACGTCACGTTGCAGGATGTAGTGAGTAAAATTACAAATGGTTGGGGTGTCAAAGAGAAACTGTGTGAAGAAGTAACAGGTTACTGGCAGGTCAGGAATGAATTGTCCGTAGTTGGTGGGTTATTGATGAGAGGCAGCAAGTTGGTTCCACCAACTAGCTTGAGAAAGAATCTTATTAATTTTGCTCACTCAAGCCACTTGGGCATCTCCAAAACAAAGGAGAGATTAAGGAACGCCTACTGGTGGCCTGCCATGGACATCATGGTGGAAAGGGAAGTGAGGAACTGCTGTGAGTGCGCTTGTTCAGATAAGGTATTAAAGTATAGGGTTCAGCCCATGGTCATACATGAAGAATCTTCCGGTCCCTGGGTTGACATAGCCTTGGACATTTTAGGCCCAATTAAACTGAAGTCTATTGACCGGTATATTTTAGTCTGCATTGACATGTTCTCTCGTTGGCCAGAAGTCAGATTTGTGAATTCGGTTGAATCAAGAGACATAATTAATTTTCTTGATGACCTGTTCGAAAGAGAGGGCTTTCCCTCTACTTTACTGACCGACAATGGGGTGCAGTTTGTTTCTGATGCAACAGAGTCCTTTTTAAGAGAAAGGAATGTGGTTCACAAAAGAACTGCTCTTTATCACCCAGAGTCTAATGGTGTTGTTGAGCGCTTTATAAAAGTGCTGAAACAATGCATGCAATTAGCACTTATTAATAATATTGAGTGGGAGGGTGAAGTAAAAAAAAAGGTTCGGGAGTATCGTTTGACACCACATTCCACTAAAGGGGTGACTCCTTTTCAGTTATTCAAAGGTAGAGTTCCTTACAGTGACATTGAACCCAGATGGGTTAATGAGAAAAGAAAAGAGGTCAGTGATCAGGTTGATAGCATTGAAGGTTGGAGAGAGAGAGAGAGAGAGGTGAAAGAGAGAAGAAAGTTGAGGTATGATGAGCGAAAAGCTGTTAAAAGAACTGTATTACATGAAGGGGATTTTGTTAAGATAAGATCTCCAAGGAAGGAGGGAAAACCATCTAAGTTCAAGGGTCCATTTAAAGTCATAAGACTGTTTAGGAATACAGTGAAAACAGAAGATCATAGGATATGGAATCTGAATAGGGTGGCTAAGTGTTCGGGCCCCGATGTAGAAGTTCATGACTCTCAAGGTATCTCACTGGATGTTCCTGCTCAAGATATCTGTATCACTCCAGGTGTTACTAAAATACGAGGCCCAGTTGAAACTCGACCAAAAAGGAATGTTTCAAAACCATCATGGTTCAGGGACTATGTAAAATGAACTGTGAAATGAACTGTGTTCTGTGACATCTTTATGGACCTTGTGATGCAATGTTAGTTCAATTTGTCTTAGTTTGTAAGCAATATTAATTGTTCAAGGGCCATGGGTAGTTTGTATTTTAGTTTTGTTATTCTGATATGGGGAAGGTGGTGTGGTATCCTAGGAATCTGGGTGCGTGCGTGTCCGGCACGAGACGAAGGTGAGAATGTTGTGTTTGCTCGAGATGCGGCTTGTGGAATGTGAGAGCGACAGTTGAAGGGGAGAGAAGAGGACGCTGGTTGGTGTAGGGCTAATCGTTTGGCGTATTACTTAAATAAATCATCACCACTTCATTTAACTTTTGGTGTTGTTCGTGACTACCTCTCTGCCGCCCCTCTTACAAGGGCATTGCCATAGTCCAGTTTGCTGGTTACGAGGGCTTGGGTGACTGTTCTTCTGGTTTAGGTGGGTATACATTTGTAGATCTTTTAGAGCATGCAGAGGGTGTTGAAGCAGGCGGAGGAGATGGCGTTGACTTGCTGGGTCATGGATAGTGAGGGGTCCAAGAGAAATCCTAGGTGCATGCATTGTCGGTGGGAATCAGAGCGGTTCCGAGAGTGGCAGGCCACCAGGAGTCATCCCATGCGGAGGGGTTGGAGATGAAGATAAGGACTTCCGTCTTCTCCGAATTGAGTTTGAGGCAGCTGCTCTCCTTCCCTCTTCTGACTTTTAACTTTCTCCGTCTTTCTCTATTTCATAATATAATTTCCTTTAAACTCCATCTTTTTATGGGCTATGAAAGGCTTTGCTGTATTTAAAATGTAGGCTGTGTGTGCTTAAGTTTTATATGTCCTGTCAGTGAAAAACTCCTGCAATCAATCGGTTTTCACTCCTGTAAAGCCTCTCTCTTCCATTGCTTTACACTTGGTTCCTTTATTACATCTAATACATTCTGACTTTAGATTAGCAACAGGTTGATGTATGCTGTTTACACTCATGTAAATTGTAATTTAAACTCCTCTTTAATGGAGTAGTTGGATTTTAAGTTACAATTTTGAAAAGCCACTTTTAGAAAGTTGGAATTTTAATGTACCAACAAACTGTGCCTTTTCCCAGTGTCAGTGGTCACATGACAGTGAATGGCTCAGCTGTTGGGGTTTGTTCATTATTTCCAGACAGGGACACAAAAGGGGGCTTAGGTGTGGACAGGATGAACCATCTCAACAGGATTGGAGGTGAAGAAGCTGTACCCAGCCTCAATTTCATTCAAAGGCCTTTGCTTACAGCACACACAACAAATTGACTCGAGGCCTGCCCTGCCTTTTGTCACCCCAGACAATTTGGAACCTTAACCTGCAGAGGGGAAGTACTTTTCAGAACCAGTGTTGATAGTAGGACAGGGAGTTGCTCGACACAAAGGCTGGCACCAGGTATAAATATTGGACCTCCAGAGCCACTAACTCCTTGACCTGCAGAATATTCAGAAGAAGAACTGTCCTGCTGCTTGAAGTCTCCTCACTCTCTGAAGTAGGAAGACCTGACCTGCTTGCTTTGTTCCAAGGCTACCCAAAGAGACTCTAAGGGTCAGTTGGCTGAACTCATTTGTGAGCTACAGGGACATTAGCTTTAGAAGTCTCACTGCAAATACCCAACTGACCAGGTGCAACTGGCCCTACCTGGACTTGCCTGAGCCCTACTGCCGGCCTCTGCTTGAGTGCATCCAGTCTCCCCATGAGATGCCTCCAGGTCAAAATGGGAACTCTTCAAAAGAAAAAGGTGGAAATCCTGAAGTTAATTTCCTCCAAATAGTAAACTGGCCCATTCGCTCCAAAACATTGGCAGCGGCAAAAACCACTAACACAAACCTCCAGTGAGATCTGCTCTTCAGACCAACAGTAACTGCTTGTGATGATTGGAAACACAAGACCTATCCTTCGTGCTCCAGCTATGACCGGATATTCGTGCTACAGCAACGACCATCTGTGACGCTCCACCTGGTCTTCACTCCTGAAGCCTGTTACTGCCAGCCTTCTCCAACTCAAATGGAACTCTTCATGCCAGACTTAAGAAAATAATTTTTCAGTAGGACTAACCTGCTCCCAATTTACTACTGTTTGTGTGTTGCATAAATACTTTACATCTTACCTCTAGATTGAGCCTTGATTGTTTTTGTGCGGAGCTACCAGGGAGTTAAGCACAGGTTAATGTAGTGACTTTTGTGATTCACTCCAACAAGAATTGTGGTTGTTGAATGAGTGGGGTTTCCATCCCCTCAACCAATAATCCAATTTCTTACAACAAGTAGTTCAGCAAACAAAGAAAAACACGTTTTATAGCAATCTCTGATATGTATTTTTTTTTCAAACAGCTGGAGATACCGATATTTAGGATCACAGTCCTTGCCCTCAGCAGAGGCAGAGATCACCAGGCAGCATGGCAGCTCAAGAAATAGAGAAGCAGTTCCTTGGAAAAGTCAGTCAAAGCAAAGTGGCAATCCTTACAGCACAGCAGTTGTTACTCCAGTAGAGTCCTTCTCAAGTCTAGAAGTGTACTGTTTTGCTAGGGTCAGGGCCCTGGTAATTATACCCAAAAGTACCTTTATGGTGGGGGTAATTCTAGACTATCATGTTTGGGTAAATAGCCCTTTGTGTGGGGACAGTCATTTCCCTTTAAAAAGTGTAAGTAGGAGCTCCCCATTGCCCTTCCAGCCCAGGAAGGCCCATCAGAATGCAGATGAATGTAGATCAGTCCTTTGTTACCCTCTTCCTGTGTTTGTGGCTGTCTGGGGGGAATGCATAAAGTGTATCTGTCACCTAGTCCAGGCATGTATTAGAGACAGGCTACAAGGAAAACAGACCAGTAAGAGCAGAGAAATGCCCACTTTCTAAAAGTGGCATTTCTACAATTGTATTGTTAAATCTGACTTTACCATTAAAGATTTACTATTATAATTCCAATTATATGAAACATGATGTAGCTACTCCTTTCTGATCAGAAATTACAGCTTAAAAGTATATTAAGGAATTTTCAGTGCTGGCCCATGAGAGGAATAGGCCTCACAGCAGTGGAAAAAACTGACTTTGGGAGTTTTTCACCACCCGGAAATGTACAACTTAAAAGGTACAGAGCCTGTCTTTTATTTACATGGCTGCCGGCCCTATGGGCTACCTAGGAAAAACGTTAGGGTGACCTTTATGTAATAAAAGCGGAGTTTAAGGCTTGGCAAGAGAAGTCGAAGTGGCAGTGAACTGCACACACAGGCTCTGCAGTGGCAGGCCTGAGACAAGTGCACAGTGCTGCTTGAGTGGGTGGCAAAATCAGTGCTGAAGGCAAACTTGTAGCATTTAATGTACAGGCCCTTGGTATATGGTTTTTCACTCTACAAGGGACTTACACGTAAATTAAACATGCCAATTGTGTATACATTAGTGTTGCCATGTTTTAGGGGCAAAGCACATGCGTTCTAGCACTGGTCAAAAGAGCTAAAGTGCCCAGAGTTCAAGGCCAACAAAAAGATACACAGAAATGTGAGGCAAACAGGTAAAAAGATTTGGGGAATGCCACCCTAACGCTGTCAGATCTAACAGGAATCCTACCTGGTTCAATCTTTGCCACCTAATAGTCAAAGCATTTCTTCCACAATATCCTCAACCAATGTAGGCACTTTTCATTATATTTTTCCATTAGAAATTCTAATCTCGATACACTGAGGGTTGTAATCACTTCAGCAGTTAAAATGGATTTACATTTGGAAATAGTCAAACTCAAATTATCTGAGGCAAAAATAAAGTCTATGTTGCTGCCTTCTCTTCTCCCTATGAATGCATGTTTGAATATGACTGGAGGTATGCTAGCCTCATTAGACAAACTAAATTATATTTCATCAGTAGATGATTTAACAAATTCCCATTATTATCATGTGTAAAAATGAGTCTGTCTATGACCATCTACAGCCATAATACCACATATTTCCCTGTCTGTTGATGGTCAGAGAAGTTCATTAAAATCCCCACCCCAGGGAAACTATATTTCCTTGGGGGTATGGGTGCAGCTACTATAATGTTGTAGTTTTATCAGAACTAAAATTATTATTAGAGTGTTTCACTAAAATAATGTGTTAGACCTGGCATCCTTGGCATGGTTTCCCCTATTTTTTTCCCTTTGACCTTCTGTTTTCCAGGCTCAATTGTGCTGGCTTTCAAGATTCGGTGCACTTTACCACTGCTAACCAGATGCTCTGTACTCTAAAACATGGTAACGGTGGCTCAGACACAATTGGCATATTTAATGCACTTGTCAGTTCCTAGTAAAGTGCACTAGGTTTGCCTAGGGCTTGTAAATTAAATGCTACTGGTGGTCCTGCAGCACTGATTGTGCCACCCTCTACAGTAACCTTCAAACATGTCACTAGGCCTGCCACTGCAGAACCTGTGTGTGCACAGTTGTACACTTCCATTTCAACCTGGTAAGGGTGCACATTTGCCAGGCCCAGACCTTCCTTTTTTATGACATATAAGGCACCCCAAAGGTAGGCCCTAGTTATCCCCAAGGGCAGGGTGCAGTGTATTTAAAAGGTTGGACATGTACTTTTTAGTTAAACATGTGCAGGTAGTGACAAACTCTTAAAATAATTTTCCACTGCAGCAAAGAATGTCTCTCCCATAGGTTAACATTGGGATTGCCTTAAACATTTTTTGAGTGTAATTTCCAATTGGGAAGATATAGAACTATGGAGTTTGGTGTTTCCAGACTCAAAATTTAAAATCACAACCTATGGTCACATCCGATTTTAAATTAGAAGTCTGAAAATGTCACCTTTAGAAAGTTGGCATTTTTTTACTTTAACCATTCTGTGCCTTAACCTGTTTCTGAATAAACATCTGGGCTGGGATGGGTGACAGCTAAACTGTTGAATTCCCTCTAGACAACCACAGGCACAGGACACTCAGCTGCATTTGCATTCATCTGCATACTGATGAGTCTTTCTCAGCAGAGGGAAGGGGAGGAATTGACACTTACACTTCAGTAGGTGGTGTCCTGTCGCCACACAAAGTACTGATTACCCCCCACAGAAAGCCTGGCAGACAGGGCTAGAGTGAAAGAGACCCTTGTTCACTTCAGAGAACTTCTTTGAAGTGTCCACCTCATCAAAGGTCTTTTGGGCTATAAGTACTGGACCCGAAAACCCCACCAAATCATTTCACTTTTGGGTCTTGAGGAGACTCTGCAACTAAGAGGAGTTGCGCTGCCAGGGACCTGCCTCTTTGTCACTTGATTTGCTGTGTTGGCCTGCTGCTTTTTGATTGCTGTGCTGCCAGGAGGGACTACCACTTTGCAACTTGCTCTACTGTGTTGGCCTGCTGCCTGCTACCTCCGCAGTGAGGGAAAAGTATGATTGTTCTCGACAACCTCTTGAACCAAAGAAACTCCAAGGGCTTGTTGGCATGCACCCTGTTCCCTGAAGTCTCAGGGACATCAAAGACTTCACCAGTTAGCCTCTGCCATCGGGCTTCACCATCTGTACATCTGGCCTCTTAACAACAACCTGATCAAGCGCTTTCTGTTCCCTGTTCCTGGACTACACCAAATGAGTGCTGACCCTAGCTGCTGATCAGAAGACATCAAGCACTTTGGGCAGACACTCCAATGCACCTCACAACCCTTCAATGTCCTGACAACCTCAGGACATGCCTACTTGCTGGACTCGAGTGTGCTTGATGACGCTGTGCCCCACCTCCAGCCACAAAGGGAACTGCAGTGTACATCCACTTTTCTCACCAACAAAGGTACTGTGAACCACTAAGTCCAGTGAGATCTTTGTAGACAGCATATGTGACATCGCGGGTGGCTTAGGGTGAATTCTGCGTATTCTGGTCTTGAGGAACCATGGCAAGGCTGCTTGCTACGAAGAGTGGGAGGGAGTAGAACACCAAGAATGCTCCTGTGTGTTCTTTGCTAGTAATCCTCCCAAGTAGCTCACAGGAGCAGAGTTCATTATCACACTATATTAGCACTTTAAACATGCATATCTTGAATGCACATATCCTGAAAAGTATTGACTGCATTTATATAGTTTTGCTCCTATCTTTACAACAATACAGAAAACTATTTTAATAAACCTGGTGTGAAGACTTTTGTGGTGTCTTTCTCTGTGTTACTGTAATTAAGTGTTGCACAAATACTTTACATGTTTCCTCCTAAATTAAGCCTGACTGCTGTGTGTCAAGCTATCAGATGGTGAGAACAGGTTAATGTATGAAGTGTAACCTACCTACCCTGACTAGTGTTAAGGTCCCTGCTTGGACAGGGTGCATACCTCTGCCAACTAGAGACACAATTTCTGTCTCTAGGCATGTATCTCATGCCATTGCTTATACTAACAATGGATAAAATGAAGCATCCTCAGAATACTTACACACCTTTCCAGAGGTCAAAGTGGATAAGTATATCAATAATCCCTCTTTATCTGTGGCAGAAGCTGACTGAATCGCTGGAAGAAGAGTGGTGAATGTACATTAATTCAGTAGTGCAAGTTCTTAAAAACAAAGAATATCACATTTTACACAAATTTGAGAAATTAGTATTATTAATTTTACTCTTGAGTCCCGCTACATTCCAGAATACAAAAATCAAACAATCATCATCCGAGTGAACTACATCTGCAAGGGTCTTTTCACTCTTAACAAACACTATCCCCAACTTCCAACCTCAAAACTGCCGAACAGGATGAGTCTACATTAGATCCTGCTAACAAAACTGACCCCTCCTGAATAGCTGAAGTTGGAAGGGCCAATAGCCTCCTTTTTACCCTGATCGAAATTCTGGGGAAATCCTAGCCCTGTAATGCAATAGAATTTTCCTATGACGCAGCGTTTATCGTGGTTCTCATCAGCCCTCAAAGGGAGGAAGCAGATGAAAGTAGGAATGACAAAGCATTCCTGAGGTGGACTATAGAGAGCTGTAGGATTTGATTGTCTAGGATTCTTAGTGTAAGTAAAGGCTAATAGAAAAAACCTAATTGGACAGAGCTTATCTGAGTTGAAGATGTAACAATAATGTCTGAACCAGGCTCGGGGATCTAAAATTCAAAACAACACAATCACTAACACAAGTTTCTTCTCCCCTACCACGCACTGGCTCATACATGAAATGATTGAATATAGCCTTAGAACCCGCCGTAGCGGGCTCTACTGGCTATTAAAGGCCCGCTCCTGCGTTAAATGCCCGAGCCGAAGGCTCTTTGATTGCTGTGTATTAAATTAATGGTACCTATCCCCGCACCTTCACAGGTGTGCATTAAATAGATGGACTGATGACGCATTTAGTTTTACCCTAAAAATTTAATATTCATTTTGTTAAGATTATATATATGTGTGGGGCTGCACTTTATAAAGGACTGCACAGAACTAAAGAAAAACCATTTAAACTGCTTTTGAGAAATATGTACCTATTTCTATTATTATTCTCATTTCATAAACTTTAACTTTGGGAGGCACGCATGTGTTATATCACTGTTATTTTTCGAGGGAAGTCATTGGGCAGAGAGAGCAAGGCTGACGAGGGTAGGGCAAGCAGTGCAAGCAAAAAAACAAACGAAAGCTTCTCCTGCTGTAGATTCTTTAAGAATATCAGAGGCTTACTTTAGATGCCATGTACCTGGAGATGAATAGCAGCCCAAGCTTAGCCAGCCCATGGAAGCTATTTGAGTGCTAAAGGTTGGGTTTGTCTGTCTCTTGGGAGTCCCCAGAGTAAGAGGACAACTTTGATGTTTCCTTTGTGCTTTATCTAAAGGGTGGATTATACCCTTGTTTTTGGGTACTTGAAAAACAATTTTGACTGCTGCTTGCAGAGCCTGTTGAATTAAGTATTACCTTTTCTGACTTATTTTCCCAATTTCACCATCCTGTTCCCATGTGACAATGGAGCTACTGACCGAAGATGTGCAAAGAATTACAGAAGGATGAAATCATACCGGACGTGCTACCTCTGAAGACGTCAATCATATGGACCAATAAACTGCTTGTGAACCAATATGGGGTGAAAGATTTAATGACATAGGGGGTCATTTTGGCCCTGGCGGTCCGAGACCGCCAGGGCTAAAAGGACGGAAGCACCGCCAACAGGCTGGCGGTGCTTTCAGCCCTATTACGACCGCGGCGGAAGCGCCGCGGTCGCACTGCCGGGGCCGGCGGTTTCCCGCCGTTTTCGCCCCAGCGGTGATAATCCGCCAGGGCAGCGCTACAAGCAGCGCTGCCCTGGGGATTATGACACCCCTACCGCCAGCCTGTTTCTGGCAGTTTGCACCGCCAGGAAGAGGCTGGCGGTAAGCGGTGTCCTGGGGCCCCTGGGGGCCCCTGCACTGCCCATGCCACTGGCATGGGCAGTGCAGGGGCCCCTAACAGAACCCCGGCCAGCTTTTAACTGTCTGCATAGCAGACAGTGAAAAGCGCGACGGGTGCAACTGCACCCGTCGCACGGCCGCAACACTGCCGGCTCCATTAGGAGCCGGCTCCTATGTTGCGGCCTCATTCCCGCCGGCCCAGCGGGAATGTCATAATGGGGGCCGCCTGAGTGTGGCCGCATTGGCGGCCGCACGGCGGTTACCGCCTGGCGGGCAGCGGTAGCCACCCGCCAAGGTCAGAATGACCCCCATAATCTGCTTTTAATTGGCTAAAGATAGTGGGGTGCAACATTTGTCCAATCAAGTTTTAGGGGAATGTACAATGAAAAAGGGATAAAAACCCATGACACGGGGAGCCATTTAGATTGGTTAGGGAAATACTATCGATTTGATCCAGAAACTTTGTCACTCTGTTTGGTGACTTATTTGGTTTTACTTAAACTATCCTCTTCCTTAGATTGCCCATTTACACTTTACCTCCTTATGAGGGAAGTGCCCCTTTTCTCCTGACAGCTGAGTCTTGACTGATGGCGAATCAACTGATGTCCTGAAGACGAAGACCGAAACTGAGTGCTGACCCAAACCTTGGAGGGTAACTATGACAGTGAAATTGTGATTTGTCTGTTTGCTTTTCCTTTCTAGGTACCAACTGCTTATTTTTTTCGACAGAGACCATAGCTAGATGTTTTCCAAATTAGTGTTCCAAATTGTTTTGCATGAAGCCCAACATGCCAATGCCAATCAGTGGTTAGGACAGGGGTTCACTAAACTGATGCAAATAGACGAATGACTGAATCTATGCTTTGTTGAACTGATGCGGTAATGACACTCTGCTAAATTTGATCTATGTTGACTCCGTGTTATGTTCTAATAATTGCGTTCCTTGCCTTGATGAAGTCTTATTCGAGTTGCCAAATTATGACAATGTTACTGAGTGCTTTGGTTTTGAATTTAACACACCTGCTTTTAGAATTGTAAGCAATAGGGAATAAAACTCATACAATTCTACTAAACTGGTGTGGTTATTCATGACTGCAAGGTCATGGTGGTGTCCTGAATTGATTAATGTCTTTGACTAAAGTGAAATGCATTGTAGTAATAAATATTGATGACGTTATTGACGTATTGATTGACATATTGATTAGCTATCTCGTTCTAAGCTGTCTCTCAACTGGGTCAAAAGATTCATTGGCCTAAAACGAGTCCTGATATGTAATAAATTATCATAGAGGGACGCGTTAGCACTACCATAGTCAAACTAGCCTGGTTGATGAAGGGTGATACCCTGAAACTGCTCCTAGGATGCTTATTTCTGGTCCAGGGAAGACCTGGCCTGGCAGTTCGGGCTGGACTGTTCCCATGGGGAATGGGGTCAAGACTGATTTGCATATGGCTAGGTTGAAACTGGAATGGCATGGCAAGCAAAACAAATGATGGATTAAACTCAGATCTGTGACTGAGGGTGAATGTTTGATTTGTTCTGCATTCTGTCCATCATCTTTCATCTTTGCATTTATCACCTCAAGTGGGAAGGGTATGCCCAGACGTGGGTCCTGTGCTTGCCATGCTACCAGATTCAACTGAACTTGGCTGATGAAGGGTGATACCCTGAAACCGGTCCCAGGATGCTTGTTTCTGGTCCAGGGAGGACCTGGCCTGGCAGTTCAAGCTAGATTGTTCCCATGCCCTCGCCACCGCCCCCGCATCCACCGTACCACAACCGGTGGCAGATCCTTCTCCCACCTCACCGCCAAAACCTGGAAGTCCCTCCCCATCAACGTACGTGTGACCCAGGACCTCTTGACCTTCAGGAAACGTCTCAAGACCTGGCTATTTGAGCAGTAGCAACCCACTCCCCCCCCAGCGCCTTGAGACCCTATCGGGTGAGTAGCGCCCTTAACAAGTGATTGATTGATTGATGGGGAAAAGGGTCAAGACTGTTTTGCATATGGCTGGCTCTAAACTGGAATGGCATGGCAAGCAAAAGAACAGATGGATTAAACCCAGATCTGTGACTCGGGTGAATGTTTGATTTGTTCTGCATTCTGTCTATCATCTGTTGTTTTTGTAAGCATCAATATCAAGGCACATCTTCATTTGTGGGTGCCTGCATCTGGTTAATATGATCACAAGGCTGTGATGGGGAGGACATTGTTCATGAACTATGTGGGTGATGGTTACCCAGTCATCCAAAGAAAATGTTTCTCCTTTTCCTGGATCTGGTGATGGTGCTGCCTCAGGTTACAATTGTCCCACAATTTGGGGCTCCCTTGTAGTTCAGGGCCTCTCTCAGACTGTTTTTTAAAAGTTGCAGCAGGTTTGTCATGCCTGTTTTGGGCTTGTTTGTATTTTTACTCAACAACTTCTTCCAGTGTTCATCTCTCGGTCCCTATCGGAGAGAGCATAGGAAGTGCATGTCTGGCTTGCCATTTGCAGGATAGCAATGACTTTCATCCATTTCCAGTCATTCTCTGTCTCTGAAGATGAAGCAAGGGATGGTTTTAGTGGTTCTTTCAGATCTGAAAGCCATGTTGTTCTGTACTTTGCCAGATGTCGTATAACCTAAAGTGCATTCATCTGTAGTCCCATCATGCCTTCTATTGCTACCACTCTCAGGGGCACATTTATAATCCCCTAGTGCAACCTTGTTCCACATTAGTGTCATTATTTTTAACATTAATGTGGCCGAATAAGGCCGAAATCCCTGCACCGAAGTTATAGAGTGGTGCAATGCATGCATTGCTCCACTCTGTAAACCTTTCCCCTACTTTATGCCTGCACCAGGCACAATATATGCAAAGGGGGTGCTCCCCTGTTAGGGTGGCCGAACAAAGGACATGAGGAAATCTATGAGATTTCCTTGCACCATTTGTTATGGCACTTTTAACGCCTGCTCAGAGCAGGCTTTAAAAGGGAGCTTCCATTATTTAGAATGGGCCTCTATGTACTCTGCAGGAGCAGTGAAAATATTTTGGCACTACTCCTGCAGAGTACTTCAATAGCATTATAAAGATGACCCTATTGCCCCCTATTCTGCCCCATGGTGCACCATATTTAAAATACCGCACACACATGGTGGTGGTAGCGGTGTGCTAAGGCGCACAGGGAATGTGGTGCTGCACTTCCATAAATCTGCCCATTGGTTTTATGGTTCCTTCAAAATGACTTTCCTTGGGTTTGTTATTTGCACACTTAGGGGCAGATTTATGGAAAGTGGCACTGCACCGAGTGCAGCACCACTTTCCCTGCACCCTGTAGCACCCCCCTAATGCAACCATGTGAGCCCCATATTTAACATACAGCACACCGTGGAGCAGAGTAGGGGGCAATAGCTTCATTTCTCAAGACGCTATTGATGTACTCTGCAGCAGTTGTGACAAAATATTGTCACTACTCCTGCAGAGTACATACGGCCCCATTCTAAAGAATGGAAGCCCCTTTTTAAGTACTTTTCAAAAGTACCATAAAAAATGGAGCAAGGAAATCTCTTAGATTTCCTTACACCATTTTTCCGGCTTCCCTAAAAGGGGAATGCCCCCTTTGCATATGAGTCAGGCAAAATGTGGCACAAAGGGCTACTGGGTGGTGCAATGCATGCATTGCATTGAGCCACCTTGTAAATACGGCTTGGGGTTTCGGCCTCGTTGGGCCATATTGACGTCAAAAATAATTACGTTAATGTGGGGCAAGGTGGTGCTAGGACATTATAAATATGCCCCTCAAGATTCAGTGGGCAGTTGATGATTTTAATACTTAAAGCCTTTTTTCTGTTGACTATCCCCTCAGCTAGGTGGCTTTGTGAGCGGGGCTCTGTGGTATTACAGACCCGTTTTCTTTTTCCCTTCCTAGACAGGCTTGGATTTGTATGCAATTTTGCTTCTAAATTTTAGAGTCAGTCCAAGGTTGTGCTCCCTGCGTTTTATTATGATCATATGTCCTCTGAGGGAACTGTAATGTATTCTCTGGATGGATCCAACTGCCTCAATATTCTTAGGTACAAGAGCTTCAATTCACCTTAGTGACTGCCTGCTTATTAATGTTGGCCCATCCGGTTAGTGTTTACAGCCCTCTTCTGGTAGCTTGGGCTGCTAAATAAAATTAGCTATCTCTCTGGCTTTTGAAGTTTCAGGTAGGGCCCTGCCTGATCAGATTCATGGTTCTCCACACGGCACAATGTGACCTCATGGGCAGAGGTGCAGAAGGTGTCTCTTGTGGACATTTGTTTTGAGACTACTTGGAAGCCTAGAAGCTTTGTGGCCTACTACAGGCTGGATGTGTTTTCCAAGCGATATTTATCTTAGGTGGGGGTGTTTTGTCTGCTGTCTCAGAATCTGTAGTGGATTGAGCTGCTATTATTAAACAGTGCAGTGAAAGCACAGGGATGAGGAAGTAAGTCAAGGAAGAAATGTGTAGATTACTTAATGGTAATCTCATTCCTCAGATTCTTCCTCCTTCCAGGCATTAGTGACCCACCCCATATCCTCAAGGTCAGCAGCTTGATTGGAGCTTAGTTAGTTGTGATTAGGCAGAATAAATCAGTTGTGCACCAATATATGATGTCCTGTGAAGGAGGAGATGAAAAAAAGCCACAGGCAAGTCTATGCAGAAGGCACAGCCTGTCTTATTTTAAGGCCTGAGACAAGCAAGGAAGAAGTAGTGTAATGTGGATACCATCAAGTAACATACACATTTACTAATTTCTCATATAGCTGTGGCACCCTTACCTGAACACTTGTGAAATTATATTGAACACATTGACCTTGACTTCAAATTT
The DNA here is from genome assembly GCF_031143425.1 of Pleurodeles waltl. NCBI lineage: Eukaryota > Metazoa > Chordata > Amphibia > Caudata > Salamandridae > Pleurodeles > Pleurodeles waltl. The sequence continues at coordinate 1,345,040,783 of NC_090445.1, forward strand.
AAGGCTAAATTCTGATCCTTGTGAGAACTGAAGTTTGCAAAATTTTCTGAATTACTAGTTATGTGATAGTTCCCACCCCTTGCAGTTTTCCCTTGATAGATTTTCACATGTCAAACAAGCTGACATTTATCAGCGGAAAAGCAAGAAAAAAAGGCAAAGCATATGGAATTCTGGGCCTGATTTATACTTTTTGCTGCAAAACTGCACAAACACAGTTTTGTGGCAAAACGTATAGTGTCAGCTTGCACCATCCCACTGTGCCAGCCAGGCGCCATACTAAAGGAATGGTGCAAGCCAGCGCTAAACTTGGGCTAGTATCTTAAAAGAAGATACTAACCAGGTGGGGGTGGTGGTAGGGAATGAGGGGGCTGTGTGTCAAAAAATGACGTTATCCTAGTTAGAGGCAAGAAAATGCCTTTAACAAGACTAGCGTAATTTTCTGTCACACAACCACCAAAAACATCAGTCCTGTCTAAGGAAAGACATGAGTCATGTCCACCACCCCAATGGCCAACACAGGGGACAAGTGTCCCTTAGCCATGGCCATTGCACCCTGTGCCATGCAGGGGGCCCCAAGTTAGGGCCCCCAATGGCAAAAAAAAAAAAAATACCCTGACTTACCTGGGATGGGGTCCCCCATCCTCCAGTGTCCCTCTGGTGGGGGTGAGCGTGTTCCTGGGGCTTGGGGAGGGCACCTGTTGACCCATTCTAGGGTGCTTAACCATGGAAATAGGTCCACAGTTCCCCTAACGCCTTCTCTGACCCACACATTAAATATCAGTGCAAAGCAAGGCTTTGCACCATTATTTGGCACCTCCTCCCACCCATGCGTCATTTTATCATGGGGGCCCTGTGCAGCTTGAAAAGTCTGTTAAACCCTTCTCTAGTTCGACAGAGAATTGCACAGGGATATCGGAGGGGACAGGAGAATAGTAAACAGGAGAAGTAGAAAGGGGCAAATTAAAGAGAGGGCTGGTAGAGCGGTAGATAGGTTAGCTGAAGAGACATGAGCCAGAGAGAAAAGTGAGATACAAGAGAAGCATTGAAATGAAATGAAAACAAACAAGGACAGAGCAAGAGGAGGGTGAGGTACTGAGAAATGAGGTAGAGTGAAGAGGGTAGGGTGATTGAGGTAAGCACAAAGAGTGGTGGAGCACAAACTGAGGATGGGAGAGATCAGAAGAGAGAGGTAGGGTAAAGAGAAGTGTTTTGAAACAGATGTATGATAGACATAGGGACATATTTATGAGTCCCTAGCAGCACTGAAACGTCACGTAAAGTGATGCTCCAATAGCGCTAACCTCTGCTATGCTCTGTATTTACAAGGAGGTGTAACACAGCACACACACATGTGCCAAAGCACATTATTGATTGTTTATGTGCAGGTATGGACACATTACCCCTCAAAACAGACATCCTTGCACGATGGTACAAGAATGCCTGCGTTGGTGCCTACAGCTAAATTTAGCCCCAGCGCATAGGGGTGCGTCATACTCACTTAAATATGCTGCATCCCTGCCTTGTGAAAATGACGGAGTGCAGTGGTGCCAATTTTTGGCTCAGCGTCGCGCTCTGTCATTTTCCCATAAATATGGGCCATGGTGAGGTAGACAGAGTAGAACTAGATAGGTAGGCAACAAGTGAAAAGAGAAGAAGAAGGTGGAAAAGAAATAGAGACTGGTGGGATAGAAGAGGTGAAGATTATATTTTGGAAGGTTTGATGCCGATTTATCAAACGAGGTTCTAAGGCCCTGATTTGTACTTTTTGGTGCAAAACTGCACCAACTTAGTTTTGCACCAAAAAGTTTAGCACCGGCTTGCACCATTTCTGTGCACCAGCCGGGCACCACATTTATGGAATGGTGCAAGCCGGTGCAAAAGGTAGACTAGCTGCAAAAAAATGACTTTAGTCGGGTGGAGCTGGCGGCATGGAAGAAGGGGTTTTTGCACCAAAAAATGACGTTAGGCAGGTTAGAGTAAAAGAAAAATGACTCTAACCTGCCTAGAGTCATTTTCTGATGCAAAACCATCCATACCACATGACTCCTGTCTTTTCGAAGACAGGAGTCATGCCCACTACCCCAATGGCCATTCCCCTGGGCATGGCCATTGCACCCTGTGCCATGTATGGGGGCCCATTTCAGGGCCCCCAGTGGCACTTTAAAAAATAAAATGAAATACATACCTGCACTTACCTGTACTTACCTGGGATGGGGTCCCCCATCCTCTGCTGTCCCTCTGGTGAGGGTGTCCCTGAGTCCTAGGCAGGGCACCTGTGGGCTTATTTCATAGTGTTCCACAATGGAATTAGGCCCACAGGTCCCCTAATGCCTGCCCTGGCCCAGGCGTTAAACAATGGGGCAAAGCAAGCTTTGCATCGGTTTTTGACCCCTCCTCCCTCCCGTGCACCATTTTTGCACAGGAGGATAAATATGGCGTTAATGCCATGGAGTAATTTTTTGCATGGGAATGCCTACCTTGCATCTCATCAAGGCAAGGAAGGTTTCTAATTCCAAAAAATGACTTTAACTCCATAAATTTGGCAATAGACAGGTCTAGCACCAAAGTATAAATATGGAGTTAGTTTTGCACCAAATTAGGGGAAAAAAAATGAAGCTAATTTGGTTCGAACAGAGTATAAATATGCCTATAAATACCATGGGATGGAAATTTTTTGTCTTGCTAATAACTTCTGCACCATTATGATGAATGTTTACTAGATATTTAAAAAAAAAATTATTATCCATAGCTCTTTCCTGGAGTGATCCATCAAGCGGGGGCTGAAAAAAAGGAGGGTCCCAAAATGTGTTTTCCCCATTCAATTTCCCAAAGGAATTTTAGGAAGCATTTTAAGTTACACCAAATTTGGCAGAAAGCTTGATCTTTACTGAGAACATGTGATTTATTTGCTTTGGTGTAAATGAGTTTAGTGATTTTTGATAAATTAAAGTTCAAACACTTGCAACATATTGACTGTTGTTGGTACAAGAAATGCAAGAAATAGAGTGATGTGATTGGCCTAGACTGATTTTTTTTCCCTGTGGGCCATCTGAGTCCTGCAGGACTAAACCTGATCTAGACCGAGCAATATGACTGGCTGGCGACACCATCAGCATCATCAAGCAACTCACCAACCCCAAGTCCTGCTCAGCCGACACCCCCCGCTCGCAAGACCTCTGCGACTCCCTCGCCACCTTTTTTCACCGCAAGATCATGGACATCCACGGCAGTTTCGCCCCCGATCCCCACAACCACTGCTGCCAATGCCAACCCCAACGCACCCAAACACACCAACCCACTGAGTGCCTGGACCCACACCAATGACGAAGAAACCACCAAGACCATGAGCACCATCCACTCCGGTTCACACGCCGACCCCTACCCTCACCATGTCTTCAATGAAGCCACCCAAATCATCGTCTCTCAACTCCGAGCCATCATCAACAGTTCCTTCGAGACCACCACCTTCCCGGAAAGCTGGAAACACGCCAAAGTCAACGCCCTGCTCAAAAAACCCAAGGAAGACCTCAAGCATTACCAACCCATCTCCCTACTCCCCTTCCCAGCGAAGGTCATCGAGAAGATAGTCAACAGCCAACTATCTCGCTTCCTGGAGGACAAAAGCCTACTCGACATCTCCCAATCTGGCTTCCGCAAGAACCACAGCACAGAGACTGCTCTCATCCCTGCTACTGATGACATCAGGATCATGCTTGACAAAGGTGAAGCCATGGCCCTCATTCTCCTTGACCTCTCAGCAGCCTTCGCCACCGTCTGTCACCACACACTTCGCACACGCCTCCACAGTACTGGAATCTGCCATAAGGCCCTGGACTGGATAACATCCTTCCTCTCGGACAGAACTCAGAGAGTCTGCCTCCCTCCGTTCCTGTCAAAAGCCACCAAGACCATCTGCGGAGTACCCCAAGGATCCTCTCACAGCCCCACCCTTTTCAACGTCTACATGGCGCCACTCGCCAACATCGTCCGTTCCCACGGCCTTAACATCGTATCCTATGGGGACGACACATAACTGATCCTCTCACTCACAAAGGACCCCGCCACCGCCAAGACCAACCTCCACAATGGACTTCACGCCACCGCCAAATGGATGGAGGCAAGCCGCTTCAAACTGAACTCAGATAAGACCGAGATCATCGTCTTCGGCCCCAACAAATCAGCATGGGATGAATCCTGGTGGCCTGCCACTCTAGGAGCCACTCCAACTCCCATCTCCCACGCACCCAACCTCGGCTTCATACTGGACTCATCGCTCACTATGACCCAGCAAGTCAACGCCATCTCATCATCATGTTTTAACACCCTCCACATGCTTTGCAAGACCTTCAGATGGATCCCCATTGAAACCAGAAGAACAGTCACCCACGCTCTCATTAGCAGTAGACTGGACTACGGCGACACTCGCTACGCGGGAATAACGGCCAAGCTCCAGAGAAAACTTCAGAGCATTCAGAACGCCACAGCACCACTCATTGTTAACCTCCCTCACCACGAACACATCTCAGCCCACCTCAGAGACCTCCACTGGCTCCGCGTCAATAAAAGGATCATCTTCAAACTCCTGATCCACGCTTACAAGGCTCTCCACTACGCAGGCTCTGCCCACCTCAACGAGCATCTCAACTTCCACGTCCCGACACGCCATCTCCGCTCTGCCAACCTCACCATCACCACCGTCCCCCGCATCTACCATACCACAGCCGGCGGCAGATCCTTCTCCCACCTCACCGCCAAGACCTGGAACTCCCTCACCGTGAACCTACATCTGACCCAGGACCTTCTGACCTTCAGGAAGCGTCTCAAGACCTGGCTTTTCGAGCAGTAGCAACCACCCCCCAGCACCTTGAGACCCTACTGGGGGAGTAGCATGCTTAACAAATGATTGATTGATTGATTGATCAACAGAATTGTTTTTGCAGCCATTACAGAAACAGAGGGCCTGATTTATACTTTTTGCTGCAAAACTGTGCAAACGCAGTTTTGCAGCAAAAAGTATAGGGCTGGCTTGCCTCATTTCAAAGCGCTAGCCGGGCACCAAATTTATAGAATGCCACAAGCTGGCACTCAGGTTGGGCTACTGTCAGAAAAAAATGTATGTTAGCCGGGTGGGGGTGGCCGTACGGGTGAAGGGGGTTTTGCTTCAAAAAATGGCACTGGGCTTGTTAGAGGCAATAAAAATATTGTTAACCAGCCTAGCGTCATTTCCTGATGCAAAACCATCTATAGCACATGACTCCTGTCTAATAAAAGACAGGAGTCATGCCCACTATCCAATGACCATCACAGGGGACCAGGGTCCCTGGTCATGGCCATTCCACCCAGTGCCATGCACGGAGGCCCATGTCATGGCCCCCAATGGCACTTAATTATTTTTTTAAATACTTACCTATACTTACCCTAAATACCATAAATGGGGTCCCTCATCTTCTCATGTCCCTCTGGTGTGTGGGTGGGGGTGTTCCTGGGGCTTGGGTGGGCCCATTCCATGGTGTTCCACCATGCAAATGGATCCACAGGTCCCCTAACACCTGGCCGCTGCTCCCACCCATGCATCATTTTAGCATGGGGGATAAATATGGGGCTATGGGGTTAGCACCATTTTTTGGATGGGAACGCCTAACTTGCATCTCATTGACTCAAGGTAGGTGCTCGAATCCAAAAAATTGTGCTAACTCTAATATTTTGATGCTAGATGTGTCTAGCGTCAATATATAAATATGGAGTTAGGTTTGCTCCAAAATTGTGCAAAAAATGACACAAATTTGGCACAAATGTAGTATAAGTATGCCCCAGAGAGTCTGTTGACATGTCCTGAAATTAAGGATAAAGCAAGGTACAAGGGTGCAGCCTAGGGATAATGAGACCCCCCACAGACCTTGTGAGGGGAAGGGGAAGAGGGAGTCAAAACAAACAAAAAGAAAGTTTTGTGCTGTGGGTTCTGTAAAACAAATGTCTGCCCACACGGACTTCACTACCTGTGGTGGATAGGATGGAGGGCCTGGCTACAGGCCAGACTCTGTGGTCAGCCCTATGCTACATGCAGCTGAAGATCTGCATGGCAGGGGGTTGGTCGCCAGGGTGGGAGTTTGTCACTGACCATGGCCACAGTCCAGGCCCTGTGGCCAACCCTACACCATGCACAGTTTGGATTATAGCTGGCCAAGGGTTGGTGTTGGGGGCAGGGCCAAGCACAGAGTATGCTACTATGCACAGTCAAAAGGTACACTCCATGAGTAAACTCAGTGAACCCGATAATATGATGAAATCCACTGGCATAACAAAGGGATGTTATAGTTGAAAATAGTAATTATAAAGTTTTACATTAAGTTACATAACTTTAGAAATTAACAGACAAAAACAAAGGTTAAACTGACATTATAGTTAGGTCTGGTAATGATATAAAAACTATTGTTTTAACCCATTAGCTGCTGGGCCCTCTACTGTGCTGATCCCTTTGTTGGCTATTTGAGGTAGTTTGCATTTAGGACTCCATAACTTTTCTAACATGCAAGGTATCTACACAAAAAGTGCATCTTTTTTTCTAACATCATGGGGATTCCAAAAGTACCCAGATCTTGTGGATTCCCTTGGAGGGGACCAAGAAAATAGGAAAAATATAGCAATATTTTGAGTTTCTTGAGAAAAGAGGAAAAAAGTGCTTCAGATAAAAGTGTCTATATTTTTTCCTAAAAATAGTATCAATGAAAGGTTTGCTGTGCTAAAATCACAATTTTTCCAGCTTTTAGGAAGAAACAGAGCTGAATTTAAAAAATCTAAATCTGTGCCACAGTTTTTGCATTCTTCAAAGAGGTAGCCCATTTTTCCTATATTTTGCGCTCTTACCCTACTTCCAGTTTGTGTTGGAAACCAGTATGAAACCCATTGGGACCCAGGAAGGCTATAGGTTTCTGAAAGTTAGAAAAAAATCTAAATTCACAAAAGGTGTCATATGTGTAGATTCCTCTAGGTTTCCCCAAGAAAATACCTATTGAAATAAAGAAATATTGAAAATGAGTAGAAAAAAACAGCCATTTGTGACAACGTTTGCATCTGTAACTTTTTGCCACAATGGCTGATTTGCAAAAGAAACATACCATTATGACCTCTAGACCCTTCTGATTGTGGGAGTATATATAGGGTTTGTGGATTCTCAAAGAACCCAAGGTACCCAGAGACAACAACGTAATTGCACTACACCAATGATTTTTCATTGAGTATTGATTATAGACCAATATATATAGTGAAATATGTAAAGTAAGGAAAAGTATAAAGGAAACCAATTTATTTCTGAAATGGAGGCAATAGATGGAGTTTAGAAGCAGTGGCTATTTGTACATCTCTGAATTTTTGGATACCTTTACAAGCGCATGTTTTGAAGGGTATTTTTCTAAATGACTCCTTTCTTATATGCTGACTTACTTTTGAACCTCACAAATACATCAAAATCCAGTGGGCAATAACAAATGTTCTACTATTCTGTGCTCCTACAAGTCTTCTGATAAAAATGGTACCTCCGTTCTGTGGCTAGCCCTAGTGCATGCAACAGGAAATTGACCAAAACACACCATGGGTGCATCATGTTTTCCAACTGAAAACTGAACCTTTTTCCCATGTGGGTACTGTAGATTTTGGACCCTAGCTCAGTCAGCACTAGGCAAACCTAGCAAATCTGTACAGTGTTAGAAACTAGACACATAGGAGTAGCCAGGGTGGGACGACTTGCAAGGCTCTCACCAGATTTTTAACCTTAAATCCTTTGCAAATCTCAAACTTTGACTAAATAAACACATTTTCCTCACATTTCTGTGATGTAAAGTTTTGGGATCTGAGGGGAGCCACAAACTCCCTTCCACCCGGGATTTCCCCAGTCTCCCAATAAAAATGGCTCCTCATTTGTGTGGGTAGGCCTAGTGCCGGTGGCAGGAAAGGGTCCAAAACACAATATGGACGCATTACAATTTTCCACTCAAAACTGCCCTTTTTTTGCAAGGTGGGCAGCTAGAGATTTTGGACCTTAGCTTAGCCTACATCCAGGGAATTGTAGTAAACCTGCAAATTTAGGAAAATGAGGGACCTAGGGATATTGCTATGTCTCTTTTTTAATGGCATGAGGGTTGTGGTGTGTCTCACTGCCTTTGTTTTTTCTTACGTAACTTGGAAGCATCTCCTTCACAGGTAGTTCTGGTCACTGTGGAGTGATGCGATTTGTAGTTGACTAAGATCATGCTCAACAATTGTGAAAAAATAAAAAACAACTTTGGCTATATATCACCTCTATTCTCTTAGGGACGCCATTATTATTTTATATTTGCCAAGGTTGCTCTGAGCTTCAAAATTTGTACATACCCTTGGCAAATGCTTCTGGGTTATGTAGGCTTAAGAAAAAACAAAGGGATTGAATTGCAAGCCGGTCATGATGCAAATCTCAAGCCACTAAATAGGAGAGATAGTGAGACAAGAGCATTTAGATGTGGTGAATCATGGAAGCCCCTCTCTGAGAAAACACGAAGTAGAAATCACTCTGTGAAGCCTGAACACAGAACCACTGCCTCAGGCGGCTGCACAACTTCACAAGTAACACATGGGCCGAAAACACACAGTAAGTGACTGATTGAAGTCTAATAATGAAGTTAAACTATGGTTTTCTAATGGTCCATAGATTAGGTACACTGTTAACTGTGGTGATTAGAACACTCCAAGACATAAAAAAAGGACATTGTTCCCCAGGAGGCGGCTCAATGTTTCCAACTAACACACTTCCCGAAGCCACATATCACCCACAGACAATAAAAGTTATGTTAGTATTCATTCATTTTTAGTTTCTTACAGCCCTTCCCAGTTCATTACCCTGAGATACCCTAAATTGAAACGCATCAAAACACGTTGGTATTTTAAACTTTAGGACTTGATCAAAACAGTCTGGTTGAGGAGTCAATTTTTGAAGAACTTGTGTCTCTTCCTTAGAGCAAGGCCTAAATTCAATCCCTGGTTTTGTTTTGAATAATGATGTATGGACACTAGCATAAAATGAATTACTTCTTACTTAGATGTTTTGCAATGTATTGATTTGGTTCACAATCACACAGCTGCTTATTTGGTGTATCATGCACTGATTTTTATTCACATGTAATTATTAGGTAAGAAGTTTCACACAAATCTGAATATTGTGGGATAAATATCTAGATTGCAAATGTTTAAATTATGCCCTATGTGCATATGACGTATGTGAAGTTTTCTTGCATAAAACATATAAATGTGATGTTAAGTAGATGGTGAAAAAATTGTTTGATCATGTTAATTAATTTAATGATCCTGTGGTTAATAATTTGCTGAAAACCGTTTCAAACAAGGTTCTCTTTTAGTGGTTAGTTCTATGTGGTCTAACCTTGTTGAATTATGAGGACCCAACCCCAGGCTTCACAATACTTTTAGAAAGTTGGCATTTTCTGAGCCAACCATTTGGTGCTTACAGCCTGTGTCCTTAGTCACTTGGCTAGGTTAGCTGGTAGTTGGTCTTTGTTTATTTCTCCCAGACAGTGAGACAGAGTGGAATAGGTGTTGGCAGGATGGGCCATCTGTGACTTCATGAAGGGGAAGAGCTGTCACCTGCCACATGTGCACGTCAAAAAGGCTCTCGACATGCACACTCACAAAGGGATTTGACACTAGTCTTTTGTGACCTCAGACAAGCTGGAACCAGGGTATGGACTAAGGAAATTCTAAAAACCTCTGGGGTGGAAACCTGCAAAATCTTCTCCTACTTCATGGTGGGGACCAGGTATAAATAATGGACTCTCAGATACTAGTCTTCAGTACACTTCTGGACCTATGGAAGACTTAATAGGACTGCTGTGCTTCTCTGCAAGAAGGACTGCTACTCTTTTGCACTGCTGCCCTGCTGACTGAGTGAAAAGGAATGGAACTACATCTGGAACCCATGACCACCCGAGTGACTCCAAGGGCTGGTTGGCTGGCCTCCTGATCATAGCCTCACAGAGTGAAAAGGCTTCAACCACCCTGAATTCAGCACCTGGACAATGTCTGCTGTGAGTGCTACACCCAAATGGTGCCAGACCAATCCGGGACCTTTGGAAGTGGGCATGAAGGTGCTCTAAGAGCCCAGCTGGGAACCTATAAGCAAAACCGATACAGCACGATGCATCTCCTCGCAGCCACTCTGAAACCAGTGCAGCGTGACTCACCCCCAAAGCGGGTCCTCACTTTGCATCCCGCATCTTCTTTGGAACTACAGCTGTGCAATGTGTCTTCGACTCCAGACCTTAAATTGCAAGTCCCTCAATGATGGCATCGTCAACGATGATGCAGAGTCTGCATTGCAGACCTGCAGCTCCTCAGAACAGTCCCTGCGTTATGCATCCATGACACGGGATCTCATAACGCTCTGCAAAACCAAAATTTAATTAAGGTACTTTGTACTGTGGCCATAACTTGGTCCCTGTATCTTGCATGTGGTTCAGCGTGGTTGGCCTGAACTTGTGACTTTGTCCCAGTCCAGCATAACCAGATAACCATGGTTGGTACCACATGCCTCCAGGCACAATTGTCACTTAAATCTTCAAAGTTGCATATCTATGGTTCTACCTGATTGGATTTTTGTCATTTTGGTCTAGAATCATTTCATACTTTTTGCCCTATGTTTCTAAATTGGTGTCAGATTTTTCTTGTGTGTGTTTTCTCTTTATTACTGTGAAGTGCTACATAAATACTGTAATCACTGCCTCTAAATTAGACATGCCAGCTTTTGTGTGAAGCTATTAGAGGATTCAGCATAGGTTATTTTGGGTTTGCTTGTGATTTCACCCTAACAGAAATTGTACATGCCGCTTGAGAAGGTATTCACCCCCTCTACCAAAATCCCAGATTCCTGCAGTTCCTTCAACCTTTGCTTTTTCAATATATTCCTTGTTCTTTTTTACATAAGTTAAGGTTTTTTTTCTTTACCTAAATATAATGTCATCTGAGCCTTTGTTTCTTCAGTGAATTTCATTGTTTTTTAGCATAAAGTAAAATGTTAATAAAATATGTAACAAATGTATTAAGAAGTATAGCTTCAATGCTATCTTCAGTTTTTCTTTGCAGTTTTCAGTTGTGTACTGTATGTTTTTTTCAAGGTAATGGCTTTTTTTTTTACTCTCCATGGGTCCTGTGGTGTTCCTGTGGGTCTCCAGAACCAATGGGCCGGATTTCCATGTAAGTTTTACTTCCATTTCCTGGTCCAGCTGGAGTACAGTAGGACCACTCTAACATAAGAAAGTTGTATTTAATATAAAACTGTGATCCTCAATTAAGTTTGAACCTATATGTTTTCCAGTTAGGTCAGATAGTGAGGATCCACTGAATATTTTGCCTAAAATTTCACAACGTTTGAAGTTTTGTGATCAAATGGCAGTACCACAGGAGGATTGCAGGAATACTACCAGACCTATGACATACATGAAAAGCTTCTGATTAGTTGAGGTCACTGCCTTTCTCCCTGTTCAAGAAGTTCTCATACTTTCTTCCTCATTTGGGGAATAGCTTATGTCTGTAAACACTTTCTGTTTTTGTTCCTTGACCATATGTGGCATTTTTTGCCGAGGGATATGCATAGTAGGGGCTTGACCAACTAACGGGGCTTAGCTCTGTCTGGAAGTGAAGGATTGCATAGTAGGGGCTTTGACACATAGTAGGGCTTTGATATATTGAGGGTGTGAACACTTTTGCAAAAAGCTAATGGTGAGTGCATTATGGATTTAGCAACCTAATGGGGCTTGGGAGTGTGGGGTGGGCTCTCCGTGAAGACTTCTGTATAAACACAGTGTGTGCGTAATTAGGGCCATATTTATACTTTTTGATGCAAAACTGCGCTAACAGAGTTTTGCGTCAAAAAATTTAACGCGGGCTAACGCTATTTCTTAGCACCACCCGTGCATCAAATTTATACTTTCACGCACGGTGGTGCTAAGCACAGGTTAGAGTATTTTTTTTTTTACGCTAACCATTGTGCAGCGTTGTAAAGCAGAACAACGTTAACGCTGGGAAAATGACTCTAATCTGGTTTGCGACGTCGCAAACAGGATATGTGCCACTTTGCACCGCATTAGTGTAATAAAGCGACACAGACCCAGCAAACAGTGCTAAGGAGACACAAAATGGATCCCAGAAGCCAGGAGAGACCCCAGGGAGACCCCGGTCTACCAGGAACCAGCCAGGAGGACGCAGACAAGACCCAGGGGAGAGACAAGAAGAAAATGAAGTGTTGTTTCAGTGCAGAGGAGCATGAAATACTGGTTAGAGAGGTGACGGAGCACCAGCATCAACTTTTCATCACCTCAAAATTGGGAGGAGAGAGGTAATTTGGCAACAAATTGTCAACAAGATAAACAGTGTGACAGAGGTCCGGAGAACTGTCATGGAGTGCAAGAAACGCTGGTATAACTGCAAGGGCAGGACAAAGGAAAAAATGGCAAGGAACAGGAAGGCAGCACTGCAGATTAAAGGTGGTAGTCCAGCACTGTAGGACGCCCTGGACGATATGGAGGAGATAGTGGCAGTCGTCATCCCAGAGGAGATCATCACAGGAATCGCAGGACAGCGCAGACTACCAGGAAACAACACAAATGCAGGGTAAGTTGCAAGGGGGACCAAACTGCCTAAATGTTAATAGAAAGCAGGGGGAGGTACATACCTACTACACAATGCATGTCAGCCATGGAAATCAGGCAGTGGAAAGGGCACAGGGGCACGCCATGGGTGCGTGGGCTGGGCAAGGGCATCCAGGGGCACAGCACAACACAACACCAACAATCTTTGCATGGGGTAGTCCGCCAAGCCAAGGCTGCTGGAAATGCTGTAGCAGACCAGGAGGGGAGGGTAGAATGTAAAACTGGGCAGCTGTCACAGGACAGCTGGTATTGTCAGAACATGAACTAGGGGATAATGCCCAGTCTCAGGCCATTTCCTCAAGCGGCATTTACCATTGACAACAGTTGCCACTACCACCTGTGCTGTGTGTGCTGGTCAATTAGAAAATGGCAGTTAGGTGCCCATGGAACAAACAAACACAAAATAGAGGGTTCAGGATGACTATGTGATCAATCCCTTTCAATTCCTAAAAAAGTGTAAATCCTGTCAAATGCTCATGTCTGTAGGTGCAATAAACATGATGTTTAGTTACTTACATTATGAAGTACTCAGCAGTAATGTCATACCCATGCTGCCCATTCAAGGGTGTACCCAGTGCCTGTGTTACAATACCTGCAATGCCACCTTGCAACATCTCCACTGTCATACTGCTAAGACAACAGCATTGAGTGGGAGGACATATGTGTCTAGCTAGTGAAACACACCCGCACAGTCATAAGAGTAAATGGAACACTTCCAGGCCCATCAGTGCAATCGAATGTAGCACACATTGGCAAACTTCCACATGACACCCTACCAATGCTGACACCTGCATCGTGTCATGCCAATGCAATACATGGTATGTGCTAGGTCTCAGCAACGTATATGTGTATGTCAAATATCATAGACTGGGTCAGTCCCATATTGTTATGTGTGGTGCAAGTGGCATCCAAACACCAACAAGCATTGCAAGACTTCACCATGCTAATGGAAGTAGATGGAGAGTTGAGTAGGACAAGATGGTGGCAAGACACAATTTGGACTGAACCTAAACCTAGAGGATGTGACGCAGACAATTCCCCCAACTGCCCACACTACATGTGACATGCAGGTGGGCCATAGGCCTGTGAGAATGCTAATATTAATGACAGGAACAATGAACAGGAACCAAGATTACAATGTTCGACTAATAGGAAGTCAGTGATGTCACATTAAAATGCCACAACATAGACACACTAATTGTACAAAATCTCATTGCAGGGGACGATGGCTCTCTTGTGGATATGCCTGTTCTGGACTACCATGATGACATGGATGACCAGCTGACAACCATTAGCCAGGAAACCCTCCAAGATGTCCTGCGAACCCTCCAGACCCCACCTTCAGTCACAAGGAGGAGCAGAGATGTGGCAGCCATCACAGAGGACCCACCCACCACCCCAATAGTATGACCTGCCAGCTCAAACACAGCTGAGGACTCCGATGACACTGGGACCACCCTTGAGAGGACAGTTGTGGGAGTACAGCAGGAGCTTGCCAAGGAGGAGCGGGTGGGGATGCAAATTATGGCAGCCAGCCTTGAGGGGATGCACATGTGCATGATGGCATCCGCAGAACAGTCATCAGCCATGCAAGTCCAACAATCCCTACTGCAAGGACTACAACAGTTTCTGAGGGACTTCAACACTGCAGTTAGGGAGTTGCCATAATACCTGGCATCCCAAACATTTCACTGCATGCATGACTACAATCATGACCCCCTCAGGGCCGACCTGATTGCCTACTACAGCGATGTTGCTGCTATACTCAATAACCAGCAGCTCCTCCTTACTGCAGTTATGCCCTTAATAATTCTACAGTTGGCAGCTACTGGGAATCGTGAGTCAACTTCTCCAAACACTGAAGTGTGTGTTACCCCCTCAAACCCACCACCACCATCATCAAGGGCAGAGGAGACGACACACACATCAGAAGATGAAGACGTGGAACAAATCACCTTTACACGTAGGAGTACCCAGTAGCATCAGCCCATGCCACATGGGCACTGTTTTTCCTTTGTCCTGTGCTTGACAACATGCTAGTCTTGCTACATTTGATCAAATGCACTGTTCTCCAACACACTGTTTACCTTACCACTATGGACTGCAATTGTCTCTCACTACCTAATTGGCAATTGATGTTCCTGTGCACTGAATTACAATCCATCACAGCATGTCCAATGCATTGTCCCTCATCATTGCACTTGTGTTGCGTCACAATAGAATGCGTCACACGAATGGACTTACAATCCTGGACTAAATATTGCACTACAGCACTTTAAAATAAACAGCACCTACACAAACACTTTGTCTCTGTGTATTGTGACACATCAACTGTGCAGGAGTTTTGTGAAGCATGTAACATGTCCATGGCCACAGAATGTCAATACAATAGTGTAGAAAAATGTGGGTTGATATCTATGCACAAGGGTGTGGATTTTATCGTCATCTGTGCTGCTTGTGGCTTATTTCTGAAGTTAAAGTATCACAAACAGTATTATGCTGTGTAGAAAATGTATATGTCAGGCCCAAAGTATCTCCAAGATGAAACTCAATGTTGCCCATATCCCCTACAAGACAATCATTGTGTATGTGACATAAGACTCTAAACTTAAATCCCACACTCACAGCATACAGCATGAATGGATGTGTACGAGTGTTTGGACAATAACGTCACCTGGGAGTACAATGAGAAAACTCATAGGTGTGATTTATGTATACTGAACTTCATAAAATTATGACACCACCCAGTTTATCAGAGTTCACATGAACATCAGGCTGCAGGCAGATGTCCCACAGTGCCCAAGATTCCAACACAGGACTCAAACGATGACAGCTTTAAAATCACACCTATCTTTATAATACATTCAGAACCATAGTCACCATGAGTGGCGTATTCTATGGATGGCAGATGCATAGAGAAGTAGCTTTGTTGTAGCTGCCAATGTGACAGCTCATTTGGAAGTGGGAATATCCATGTCAAGAATGGGATGTGGAAGCAGGATGGAACACACAGGCAAACACAAGTTTGACACTGTACACTTATGCAAAGGCCCAGATCCCCAAGCATATGATACATACTGTAAATGAGTACATAAAACGTTATTATATATGCATGAAAAGAAACTTAAACTATGTCAAACACCAATACTAACCTAACCTATCCTAACCATATATTACCCACAAATGGCCCAAACTGCCCTAAGCTAAACTTACTTACCACATGTAACTAAACACTCTAAACTTCAACCCCCCATCTCCCTTATATGACGGGACTTGTGTAGGACTACATATATTAACCTAAACACATACTGACTAATCCTAAACAAAGATATATTTTTTGTATTTTTTTTATTTAAATATTTGTTTTCAAATACTCATAAACCCCAACATCAACCCTCACCCACAAACCTTCATGTAATAATATAACTCCCCCACCCCCGAACCCACTTATCCTAACTAAACTAACAGCCTACTGTAACCTATCACTAAACCCCCTAAACTCACTACAAAACAGTATGAGGAAACAGGAGGAAGGTGATGGAATTAGGGCTGGGGATCAATGAACTCAAAGGTTTACCCGCCTCAGTATTTTTTTGATTGACCTCAGTCTCCTGCTGTTGTGGGCCACCTCTTGCTGGAGACTGTCCATGTGCCTCATCATCCGTTGCATGTCACGATGGAGGTGGTGCAATGCTGCCAAGTCCATAACACCAGCTGTGGTGGTCTGTGTTGCACTCAATGTTGCAGGTGCTGGTGCCGTGGTTGGAGGTGGTGGTACAGTTGGTGCTGCATTTGGGCCTTGTGCTGCTGAGGTTGAGGGTCCAGCTGGAGTTGCTCTTATTCCAGCGTCCACTGTGGCTGCAGTTGGTGTGGTGGCGGCTGTTGTGGCCAATGCTGGCCCCTCTTTGCTAAAAGCCCTCCACACACCTGTGGCTCTTTCGTGACTATACCGCCTTCCCATCATGCGGTACCTAGCCTCCAAATTGAGGATGTGTCTGTACCACACTGCCTGCTTCTGAAACTCACAAATTTTCTGTGCATTCATGTGGGCAGCTGTAAAAAAGAGACAGGCAAACATTAGTGTCATCATTGTGTGATAAAGTACAGATGATAATCTAACACTTCCTCACAAATAGCACATGCAGTCCAAATCACAGTACAGATGATAGAATGTCTCTGAAGAATGACATGCCAACGCAGCCTACCCATCAACCATCTAACAGCACAGCAATGCACAAGTGTGTACTTAATGAACTGATCTGTGCATATATGTAACAAATGCTGCAAGTACTCAACATGTGTCAGTCCAACTAATCCCTATCTTCTGGATCAACTTCAAGACACACAAGACCTGTGATTTGTATATGGGACTGGCAGGATAGTATGCAGTTGGTAATCAGAAGGAGTCATTATAGTTTGGCACAAATGGATGCTTGAATTACATGTCTGTCATCTACACGGTGATCATCACACCTAGCTACGTATATTTTCTCCCCCTAATCCTGAGCCTCGTGGAGATGGGCACGCAATACATATTTTCAACCATCAAGGACAACCATGAAGCTTTGTTCAGCTGTACATGGATTTAGTCAGTGTGACACAGGTAAGGAGGCCTACCAACTAGGAGTGAAACAACCATTGGACAATCACATCTACATTCATGTTTCCATTGGTGGACAACCATCAACATCAGATCTCACTGACACATTTCCCAAATCAACCACTTTGATGCAAGCACACATCTGGCCTTGACCTGCTTGCACGCCTATAACATATCACTTAAGTGCCACGTAAATGGAGTACAACATGTGGGGCTAGATGCTGGGGGACAGTCACCCATACAGTCCTACATGTTCATTACATTACCGGGATGCACAACTTTGTGTGTAAAACTGATGCATCACTGTTCTGTATGAATTAGGGTATGACTTGCTGACTACATTATCACACTGGCCACCTCCAAATCAATTGTGGGCATACATGTGGCTACAAATCACCTTGTTCACCTGCCCATGCCTTTTGCACAGCACTAGACTCCCAATATATGACTCTCTGCCAGTGAATGTCTAACTCTTCCATGGAACACTATGTCAACCTCCTTTCAAGTCACAGATCAGATCATGTGCCAGCTCCTCAAATCTTGCAATGAGTCCAACACACAGGAGTCAATCACACAACAGCTGCAAACACAACAAAGGACAAGCATTTTCACACATATTGGATACGTCTGGGTCCTCTAATTGAGCCACTTCACCTAAGGTATAGGGGGCTGGTCCACCTGTAAAACATGTAAGGGTGATATATGCTCAATGTCAGATCACTGTTCAAATGTGGGAACAACAAATCACTGTGTGTGACATTTTATGTGATAGAGCTGCACATCAGGCATGTAGACACCCCAACAGACATACCACAGCAAACACGCATTGACACTGTCACTCCAGTGAGTGATAGACACACATAGGCACACATGCACTGGCCCTGACAATCATGGGGTGCCAAACATGACTATACAATATTTTGGATAATACATTCCGGATGGTAATCCATTTCATCATTTGAAATTGGGAGACACTTGGAATGCCACATTCCTGGTGCACTGCAATACCAGTGACTCAGGCATTGTGGCCTGTGCATCAAAGGACAATGAGTAACTGTGTGATGGACATGTGGGTTGATTTGATTTCTGGAATTATTGTGCTTTCAGTGGTCCATAATAGGTGTGCCAGTGTTGTATGTAGGTTACATTTGCCACATTGGCAGTGTCCCCTAAGCCGTATATGCCCCCTATGACAACATGATGACAGTGATCCTGTGTGTTAATTGATGACAATGTAACGCTAAACATGTATTGGCCAATTTTCTGTTCCAAAACTGAAAAATAATGTATGCTGACAGTGTCTTAGTTGATCAGCGTTGACTGATTGCATGGGCACAGGTGTAGTCATTGCACCTGAAATGTGTCACTCAGGGCCATGGGTAGATATATCAGGTATTGTGAATCACATATTGCAAGATTCAGCAACTCACAATTATCAAGTTGGGTGATCAGAGGTAGTACACCCAAAATGACACTGTTTGCTAATGAAAAATGGGGTAGCAAATGTCCTACTTCTTCTATCATGATGAGGTAGGTCTCTATTTGAAAACACCTTGGGAATGGTGGCACTCACAGGAATGCTTGCCTGCTGAGCTCAGCAGACCACCATGTCTGTGACAGTCTTCACACTAAGAAGTTTACGTTTGTAGGAATGCTGCAATATTTCAGCAGGGGTGTACCAAAAGTAATTTAACAACCTATTTCTTCACTAAAATAGTATTATGGAAGCAGTCAGTGGTCCCTTGCACAACATCATGCTCAAAAATAGTTTGTGACCATGCATTCACAAAGAGCAAGGATCCCATGCTGACCCTTTCACTTTCAAAAATGGGTTGACACCAATGTGACACAGATGGTAACTGCAATAGCTCAGACCTGGCAATTGTGCCCAAGCAAAAAATGTTGCAGGGCCCTGCAACTCAATGATAGGATTTCAACACCTAACCCTGTTTTGTGATAATGCAATCTGGTAGCATATTGGCCCATTTGGGTTCGGCCATGTGAATGATTATTTGTCCTGACATAAACACACAGATACAGTGAACTTAGGCCCAGATGTCAAATTTATTTTGTGTTGCATTTGGTTCATTTGTTGACGCGACAGCTGCGCAAATTAGCTAAAGAAATTTGTATGTTGCAAGTGTACGCTACTTTTGCATCCAGAAATTACTCAAATGCAGCACAAACAAAGTAAAAATATGGGCTTAAGATAATAGTGAAGGTTATGAGAGCTTCGTACCTTTGGCCCTGAATACTGTTCGGACATGGTTCAACAAAACTGTGGACTACATTGTTACCGTGTATTACCATGTGTAATACATCACATTCCTGTGACACTTACAGTTTGTTCAACCTGCATTCCACATGTCCACAAACATTGAATGCAGCATGTCACAACATCTGCTACTGTCACTCCAGAGCATTGTACTGTATACATTAGTCAATTTGGTTCTCACCAACAGGGCCATAAATCACCACACCCAGGTAGTCCAGCAGGTCCTGCTCTCGGGCAACCAGGTCAGCCCAGCGATGTTTCAGCTGGTGCTCATTCCGTTGTGTGTTGAAAATACCCCTCAGGTGGAACAGCACCTTTGCCCACCTCAGCCGTCGTGCCTCCGTGTGATACCCCTGTATCACACGGCACCCAGCCGCCAACATCATGGGAAGGAAGTGGCATACCAGCCACACAAATGCCCCTAGCTCCTCCTCACCCATGCGCCCCAGCTGTGGCCTTCCCGACATCACACAAAACAGTATTTCAAAAGTAAAGAGCAAAAAACAAGGAAAGGAGGTAGAAAAAGGAAACTTATCTAACTCAATGACAGCCAAAAACTACCCCAACTAATCCTACCCACAAACAGACTCCCAACAGTACAAATACAAAACTAACTACAATTAAAGACACAAAAACACTTACACAGGATACAAATTACACTTACTAAACACCAAAAAACAAAATATAGAACACGCAGGAGACTAAGGCCCTCATTCTGACCCTGGCGGTCCTAAACCGCCAGGGCCACGGGCAACGGAAGCACCGCCAACAGGCTGGCGGTGCTTCATTGCCCATTCTGACCGCGGTGGTAAAGCCGCGGTCAGAAAAGGGGATCCCGCGGTTTCCCGCCGGAATACCCCTGGCAGGGCTGAACCTCCATGGCGGCGCTGCAAGCAGCGCCGCCATTGGGATTCCGACCCCCTTCCCGCCAGCCTGTTTCTGGCGGTTTTGACCGCCGGGAACAGGATGGCGGGAACGGGTGTCGTGGGGCCCCTGGCATGGGCAGTGCAGGGGCCCCTCTAACAGGGCCCCAGCATGATTTTTGCAGACAGTGAAAATTGCGACGGGTGCAACTGCACCCGTCACACCCCTGCAACACCGCCGGCTCCATTCGGAGCCGGCCTCTGTGTTGCAGGGTCTTTCCCGCTGGGCCGGCGGGTGCTCCTTTGGCGGGCGCCCGCTGGCCCAGCGGGAAAGCCAGAATGGCCTCCGCGGTCACGGCCAAATGCCGGTGACCGCATGGCGGGCGGCGGTCAGAATGACCGCCTAAATCACAAAATCAACAGAGAGACAATCCAAAACACAGCCACACAGTCTAGAAAAATCACAGACTGCAAAGTGAAAGTGAAAGTACACCCACTGTACCATTTCTGTAAACAGGATATCCTATTACATCACTTACTGTCTCATTTGCGGCCCGTTTTTGTCTTGCGTGTAAATTGTTGACGCTTGCGTAGTTTGCATCAAAATGTTTTGATGCATATGCTCCAAAATCCCACACATTCATGGATCAATACATTTTCAATGGATATCAGCATGCCAGGGGTGTGCTGGTGAAATTAACGCTAGGGACCCATTGATGTATAATGTGCATTTGTATAATTTTTTGTCAATATTTCTGACTCAAACTGTGTTTGCCTCATTTTTCAAATTTTAACATGCATGCAGCCTAGACAAAGATAGGATGGTATGACCTGTAGTGCGTGTTCTAGTGTTTGGGCACATGTGGCAGACTATACTACTGCAGACCATAATACTCATATCGTTGTGCAGGACTAGCTCTTTTAACTGACGCAACAGCAGCACAAACTTTGGAAATTAAAATGCAATTTTAAAGTTTGGGGAGGTGTTGCATCAATAGAGGACAGCAAGGCTACGCTACAAAACATTTTTTATTCATGGCCTCTGTGTTTTGTGTGTGAATTGACTGTTAAAATAATTTGTGTGCCTCTGTGTGAACGGCATGCAATACATTTGGCGTAATGTTCATGTATGAATGTGTTACAAATGGGTATCACCATCAGATGCCAATCAATGAGGTACATCAGTCATGATATGTGTTTGTAATATCTATTGCCTCTTATGCTGTGTGTACTTGCTTGACTTTGCAGACAATACATTTCCCATGACAAGCAATACACAGGAAAGATCAAGGATAGCTGATGAGGGCTATATCAGATATGTTACCCCTCACATCTTATGAAATGTTGGCTACCACTTCTTGGTCACGTGTGTGTATACTACTCATGAGTCAGGCATTTGAACATGCTAGGTAGGTACACAGAGCTTCAAATCCAATCATAACATTATTATGTACACCACAGTTTGACTAATGTAAATTACCTATGTTCTCCCTGTTTCTGTGGTGGACCAGCAGCCCAGGCTGCATGTGTTCACATATTTCAAGTGGTTCATTGCACAAAAGTGTCCAGTGTAAGGCCGTGTGTACCCTGTGTCAGTATTGGCCTCCATGGTGTAACGATTACGTGCAGTTCTAGTCAGGAGTCTGTGGAGCCAAACCTTGAATTAACCGAGTATCCTTCAAAGCAGATTTGACCTAAAGCCAAAGATCAACTAACGGCATACAAGTGGATAGGGCAGCCATGGAACAGCAGAAATTACAGAAGGGTGACGACAGCGCAACCTTGTTGTGGTCAAATACGTTATGGATCAGTAATAGACAACAAGTACAGGTTTCATCACTACATTTGTACACAGGGTAGGGCTCTGAACTCACCAAAGCAACAGGGAACATCAGTGCCTCTGTGCTAGTCACCACGCAAGCCCCATCAAAAGGTGGTGGCAGAAGTGAATCTGTGTCTGGACCATCAGGCCACAAACATGTATTGTCCTTACATACACATTAGCAGCCCTTGTTTGTTGGGCTGGAGGTACAGTACCAAATGCAGGCATACAGTCATAGCACACTGTCATTGTTTGGCACTAATGAATACATGCAAAACCAGACAAAGGATGGGGGCTGCATTCGCCCCCTGGAAAACATGTCCCGGTACAAACATTATATAGGAAAACAAATTAAACTATTCTATACAGTTGAGGACTGATCGTAGACTTACCAGACACAATACCCCAAGAGGAAATGGAGGGCATGGAAACCAACTATGAGGCAAATGTAGCCACAGGGAACGTCTCTGGTTAACGCAAAGACTGGAACCAGTCCGGCTAACAGGATGCAGGCTCTATCAGGATAAACATAAACAAGGCAGAAAAACAGTGAGAAAAGTCTGACTGGAACAAGCAGGAACAACACTGTTGAAACAAAGAGCAGTTTCAGGTGCACTCAGCACTGTAACACAATCCAACAAGGGCTCTGGTACACAAATGAATTGTACTCCATTGCACAACAAGGAGCTTCAGGAAATGGCAACTGTGAAGCAGTTCCAGGCAGCAGCAAGGGCAGGGCAGAGTCAAATGGCTGGGCTGCATGAGAGTGCCCACAGGTGTGTGCAGCTTCAGTCTCTCACAAGTCCTGTAGTTGATAATCCAGTATAAGGGGCCAACCGGACTTTTCCCGTAGGAAGTAATGGACAGCAGATTACAGGTCTTACCGACTACCAGGCAGTGCATTATGGCACCTGAAGTCCATGCAGGCTGATGAAGTAGATCTGTGGCATGCCACACTGAAAAGGGAAGCACGCAGGAGTCAGAATGGGAGTCTGGATGAGTGTAGATGATGATTCCCAGGGTACAGTTAGCCAATTTACAGCACCCCCCAGAGAAGGGTGGACAGAAACTTAAAACACGGCAGTGGCAGGACTTATTACCTGGGATGGACTGCACAGGGAATGTCGTGTGAGCATTGCTTGTCATACTTGGGACACTTGTGCTATCCATTTTCAGGTTTGATGCACTTGTTGTCACACATGCTCCTTGCAGAGATAGCTGATGTCACACTTACTGCTGTCAAGGGTCTGGTCATCCGTTCCTGTTACCAATGCAATTTCACATCCACTGCCTCATGTATGATGCACTTTTTTACATTATGACTGATGGTGTCATAGTTGGGTGTCATATGCTGCAATGGACCATGTTGGCAACATGGATGTTTCTCATAGCTGTGGTCCTATGAAATTGCCCTTCACATGTGAAATAGACAGGATGTATTTCATAAAAACTGTGTGTGATGTTTGCTGTACATTCATACCCATCAAATGTGATGTGGCATCTGAAGTATGCAAATTTGTCTTTCTGCAATGCTCCCTGAGGTAATACTCTGATTATGATTCCTAGAGATCATGTGAGGCTTAAATAATTGCACAGAGCATGATTGAGTGATAAAGTGAGCTGTTTCATTCCATATTGTTACAAAGTGATGATAGTGACTATTTTTGAAAAAAATGGTGTACTACATGTTGTCTGTGACACATTCCTGCAGCTGTGTTAGGATGTTCCCCCTCATTTTCCCGGACAGCCTCCTCCTCTTCCTCCTTCACTTCAGGCATTTCTTGTTCAGGTTCATATAGGGGGATGTTCCTCCTAACACAAATGTTGTGCAGGATGGCACAGGTCAAAATGATCTTGCAGACCATTTCTGGGGAATATAGGAGGCTGCCTCCGGTGATGTCCAGGCACCTGAATCTGGACTTCAGGGTGCCAAAAGTCTGTTCAACTATGGATTGTGTCCTCTGATGTGCCTCATTATAGGCACGCTCTGCTGCTGTGCTTGTGTTGGCAAATGGGGTAATGATCCATGGCTGGAACCCCGTAACCCTGATCAGCTGAAAGAGAAAATAGGGGTAAGTATTTTGTTGTTGCTTGCACCAGGAATGTCATTTTGCATGACAGTTGATAGCTTGTGTTGTCTGTGACTCATATTTGTTTGTGGTATTGTGTGGGATCCTAGGCTTCTGTGAGGTTCTTTCTGCATTGGGTTGTTTGACTAGCAAAACTTGTGTTTGGCTAATTGACCTGATATCTCTGGTATATTTAAGAACTTGCAGTTCTGTGTGTCTCTCCTGTACATTATGTAGTGAGCAAGATGTTTTCATGTGCATTCACTGTAGGTGACATGACACTTCCACACACACAATAGATTCCATTGTGGTGGTAAGATGATTGCACTACATGGCCTGGACATCCCATCAAATTAGACATATGTAATTGCAGATGACATGCATCAGTGAGGCCCTTTGATTTGGCTGGGTGACAATGCACAACACATCTCGATAGGTTGGCAGCACTGAGGTGTTCATTATTGACAAGGCACAATTATCCCATGTGTGACTAGTTCTATGCAAACCTGTTTCTGTTCCCTCACCCAGTTGACTCATGTGCAACCGTGCACCTACACTGCTGAACTTGCTCCAGGTGAGCTGCCTAACTTGGTTGTGGGGCTGGATGTTTTTGTGTAGGAAGGGCCATCTCCCTGTACATCTGTTATGTAGATGGGGAATTGTCTCTTTCAGTATGTGTAGCATTGTGCAATTTGCATTAGTGTCACATCAACATGTTTTCAATGCACAGTCCACTTCCTTATTGCTAGCTGCCAATGTGGGATGTTGGTACAGCCTCAATAATTCCATGACACCTTCATTCGAGTAAGCGTCATCATGCCATGTGTCTCATGGTGTTTGACCTGCAGCAACACACATTGCACACCCCTTACACAGTACATATTGCTTGGAAGGGTGTGGGATTGACTATGTGGCCTTATGTGATACTGAATGGTTAATCTTCCAAGTTGTATTGTCAGTGCAGGCCATGTCATTGTCACTGTGTGGTTTAAAATTGGCCCCTTGTGGCTCTAGAGTGGCATCTGTTGTCATTGGCAGCCATCAATTGTCCATAGGTGTGAATCCCATTAGGTCAGGATATCAAACATAACTACCAGTGTCACACCTCAGGGTCTTCCTGCCCACGTGTCAATGTAGTGGTATATGTCTTGTCTGTCCTACAGGATTGCTGTGCTGTGTGTATATTACTAGGTTTCTGAACTTACCAACAAGAAGGCCATTGCCATATCATCCATCCTGGAAGTGCCGATTGATGGTGCTGTGGTGGAAGATGAAGGAATCATGTACACTCTGAGGAGACTTTTCATGATGTTGGTAAACAAACCCTGGTGATCAACAATGGCCTGCACATTGATGGAGTGGATGTGCTTTCTGTTGCGGTATAGGTGCTCAGTTGCAGCAGGTGGCACAATTGGTACATGTGTGCAGTCAATGGCACCAAGCACGTGCAGGAAACCATTAATTTGGTAAAAAACCCTGTTTGATCTCCTGATGCTTCTGCTGTGTGTTGGGAAAGCTGATGTGGCGGGGTGTGAGGAGATGATGGCATCAAGTACCTTGGGAAGGAAGGTGGAGAATGAGGACTGTGAGACCCCAGCAACCAGGGCACCAGTAGTTTGAAATGAGCCACTTGCCAACATGTGCAGGACTCTGGTCTGTAGTGGAATGATGTGGGGTGTCTGCAGGCTGGCTGTTAAATGTGGCTCAATTTGGCACAGCAGCTGCTGTATGGCGTGCCAGTTGAGTCTGTACCTCTGGATGATATCAATCAATCAATCAATCATAGTATTTATAAAGCGCGCTATGTACCCGTCAGGGTTTCGAGGCGCTGAGGGGGGGGGGGGGAGCGCTGCTGGTTTAGCAGTCGAAGAGCCAGGTCTTGAGGAGCCTTCTGAATGCGAGGAGGTCCTGGGTCTGGCGAAGGGATGTGGGGAGAGAGTTCCAGGTCTTGGCGGCGAGGAAGGAGAAGGATCTGCCGCCGGATGTCTTGCGCTGGATTCGGGGTACGATGGCGAGGGCGAGGTTGGCGGATCGGAGTTGACGTGTTGGGGTGTAGAAGTGGAGTCTGGTGTTGAGGTAGGAGGGTCCGGTGTTCTGAAGTGCCTTGTGAGCGTGGGTCAGGAGTTTGAAGGTGATCCTCTTGTCTACCGGGAGCCAGTGGAGTTCCTTTAGGTGAGGGGAGATGTGACTTTGGCGGGGTATGTTGAGGATCAGTCGGGCGGAGGCATTTTGGATACGTTGGAGGCGTTTGATGTCTTTGGTTGGGATGCCTGTGTAGAGTGCGTTGCCGTAGTCAAGTCTGCTGCTGACGAGGGCCTGGGTCACCGTCTTTCTGGTTTCTGTTGGAATCCACTTGAAGATTCTGCGGAGCATTCGGAGGGTGTTGAAACAGGAGGAGGAGACGGCGCTGACCTGTTTGGACATGGTGAGGGCGGAGTCCAGGATGAAGCCGAGGTTTCTTGCGTGGCTGGCAGGGGTGGGTGGGGGTCCGAGGACGGAGGGCCACCATGAGTCGTTCCAGGCCGAGGGAGTGCGTCCGAGGATGAGGACTTCCGTCTTGTCGGAGTTGAGTTTCAGGCGACTGTTGTTCATCCAATCGGCGATGGATTTTAGTCCCTCGTGGAGGTTTGTTTTGGCGGTGAGCGGGTCTTTGGTCAGGGAGAGGACGAGCTGGGTATCGTCGGCGTAGGAGATGATGCTGAGATGATGTTGGCGGGCCAGTTGAGCGAGGGGGGCCATGTAGACGTTGAACAACGTGGGGCTGAGGGAGGATCCTTGGGGGACGCCGCAGATGAGGTTGGTGGCTTTGGAGCGGAAAGGGGAGAGACGGACTCTCTGCGTTCTGTCGGAGAGGAAGGATGAGATCCAGTGGAGGGCTTTATCTTGGATGCCGGCTTCCTGGAGGCGGGTCAGTAGGGTGCGGTGGCAGACGGTGTCAAAAGCGGCTGATAGGTCGAGGAGGATGAGGGCTGAGGTTTCGCCGTTGTCCATTTGATGTCTGATGTCATCTGTGGCGGCGAGGAGGGCGGTCTCAGTGCTGTGGTTTCGTCTGAATCCGGATTGTGAGGGGTCCAGGATGGAATTGTCTTCGAGGAAGTGGGTGAGCTGAGTGTTGACGATCTTCTCGATGACTTTCGCTGGAAAAGGGAGGAGAGAGATCGGACGGAAGTTTTTGAGGTCGTTGGGGTCAGCCTTGGGTTTTTTGAGGAGGGGTTGGATTTCTGCGTGTTTCCAGCTGTCCGGGAAGGTGGCAGAAGTGAAGGAGAGGTTGATGATCTTGCGGAGTTCGGGGGCGATGGTGGCGTTGGCTGAGTTGAAAACATGATGGGGGCAGGGGTCCGTGGGGGAGCCTGAGTGGATGGTGTTCATGGTTGCTATGGTTTCTGCCTCGTCCACGTGGGTCCAGGCAGTGAGGCGGCAGTCGCAGGAGGAGACGTCGGGGGTGGGGTCTGGCGGTGGACCGGTGATGAAGCTGTCGTGGATGGTGGTGATTTTCTGGTGGAAGAAGGTGGAGAGGTCGTCGCAGAGTTTCTGGGAGGGCGGGATGTCGTTGGAGTTGGCTTTCGGATTGGAGAGTTCCTTCACGATGCCGAAGAGTTCTTTGCAGTCGTGGGCGTTGTTGTTGATGCGTTCGGTGAAGTGGGCGCGCTTGGCAGTGCGGATCCTTTGGTGGTGTTCGCGGTTGGCGTTTTTGAGGGCGGCGAGGTTGTCGGGTGTGCGTTCTTGGATCCATTTCTTTTTGAGTTTCTGGCAGTTGCTTTTGGAGGTGGTGAGATCGTCTGTGAACCAGGCTGGTTTTCTCTTTCATTGGGTGGTGGTGGGTTTCTTGAGAGGGGCAAGGGTGTTGGCGCAGTCGAGGATCCATTGATGGAGGTTGATGGCGGCTGTGCTCGGGTCGATTGCGTCGGGTGGAAGGTTGTTGACGAGGGTGCTGGTCAGTTGTTCTTGGGTGATTTTGCCCCAGCGGCGGTGGGGAGGTAGCTGGATGCGGTGTTGCTCTGTGGTTTTCTTATAGGTGAAATGGACACAGTGATGGTCAGTCCAGTGGAGTTCGGAGGTGTGGCTGAAGGAAATGTGGTTGCTAGAGGTGAAGAGGGGGTCAAGGGTGTGTCCGGCGATGTGGGTAGGTGTGTTGACTAGCTGGCGGAGACCGAGGTTGAGGAGGTTGGAGGTCAGTGACGCGGTGTTGACGTCGTTGGCATTTTCCAGATGGTAGTTCAGATCTCCCAGGAGGATGTAATCCGGGGAAGCGAGGGCGTGGGTGCTTGCAAGGTCGGCGATGGTGTCGTTGAAGGGGGGTCTTGGTCCTGGAGGGCGGTAAATGAGGGTTCCTCTGAGGGTCGTGTTGGGGTCCGTGTGGATCTGGAAGTGGAGGTGTTCGGCTGTCCTGAGGGTGTCGTCCGAGTGGGTGTGGATTTTGAGGGTAGCTTTGTGAGCGATGGCTATTCCGCCGCCGATTCCGTTGGTTCGATCTCTTCTGGTGATTTTGTAGCTGTCCGGTATGGCGATGGCGATGTCCGGAGACGAGGAGTCGTTCCACCAGGTTTCGGTCAGGAAAGCCACGTCAGGAGCAGTGGTGTCGAGCAAATCCCAGAGCTCGATGGCGTGTTTTCGTGCGGAGCGGGTGTTGATGAGGATGATATCATGTTCCCTGAGGCCCAGGATGGTTGTCCGGGTCCTGAATAACATATCCTGCCTTCTGCATTGCCTTTGGGGGTCCACGTTGGTGTGGTGGTAGCTGCTGCTGTTGGTCCTGTGCTCTGCGTCTTCTGCTATGCTGCATGAGTACCCTGTGTCAGTATTGGCCTCCATGGTGTAACGGTTACGTGCAGTTCTAGTCAGGAGTCTGTGGAGCCAACCCATGTTGTCCTTCTTGAGCAATGATGTTGCTTGTGTGAGTTTTTCTTAAGTAGTGTTGTGTTTGCCCTATTTTAATGCCTTCCCTGACCCAGGGGTTAAAATATTCCGGGTCCTCTTCCCAGCCGTGCGTCATTTTTGCCCATTTTGATAAATATGGCGCACGTGTGTTTGAGTCATTTTTGGATGGGAACGCCTACCTTGCATCTCATTGACGCAAGGCGGATTCACGCATCCAGAAAATGACACAAACTCTGAAATTTTGACGCTAGACCACTAGACACCAGGGAAATTATTTTCTTTGTTTTAGGGAAGCGACCCCTTAGGTAAGGGTCGCTGCCCCGGGGGCAATAATTTGTTTACATGTTTCGGCCATGGGGGGGGTCGAAACCCACTAGGTGCCAGGGATTGTGAGGTGTGTGTGTGTTTTGTGTGTTTGGGGGCACCCCTTGGGCAAGGGTCACCCCCCAAAGGATGGAAATTTCGTATTGGCTATCTCTGCCCCCCTTGGGGGCAGAGGGGCCTATTTTTGTAGGCCCATCTGCCCCCAAGAAGGTCAGAAACCACCAATACGGCAGGGATTTTTTTTTTTGATTCCCCTTTTTTTGTTTAGTGATGGGGGTGCCCTCCGTTTGCCCCCTTTGGCAAGGGTCATCCCCTGAAATGGGCACAGAGCTGTTGGCCATTTCTGCCCTCCTTTTATGCCCATCTGCCCCTAAGGGGGGCAGAATCCACTTAGGCACCAGGGATCCTGTGTGTGTGTGTTGTGTGGGGGGGAGGCGGCACCTTTGGCAAGGGTCACCCCCAAAAGCCTATTTTTTGTTAGGCCTATCTGCCTCCTAGTGGGGCAGAAGCCACTTAGGCACCAGGGACAACTTTTAAGTTCTTGGTGGAGGGGTGTTTGTAAACTGGCGAAGTATTTGTATTTGTGACTATAACAGTTTATTTCTTCTTTTTGTTCTAGTTCAAAGCTTTTGCTTCCTTTGCTGTGGATCCTTGCGATTTTGGCAGTAGTTGTCCAGCGGTTTGCATAGTTGCATGTTTTAGGCAAGTGAAAGCAATTTACTCCAAAGGAGTATTGTTGACATGCATGAATGACAAGTTTGTAGGTGGTGTACTAAATGCAGTATTGTGTGTGAAATTGTCCTTAGATTTGAGCACAATGATATTTGTGTTGTCATATGACTAATTTTCTTTTTTCTTTTTAGTGGGATATCATTGGTGATTGCTGTGTCTGTGCAGAGTATTTGCTGGTGAGTAGCTTTTTCAGGCAAGTGAGTGGTATAGTTTTTTAGTACATAACTCTTTGTGATAAAGCTACACTTTGTTTATTACTTATTTTATTGCTAGTTGTTGTTGGCAATCCATTTGTTGTTAGTGAGGATCATGGCTAGCCGCAGAGTGACCACTCAGCAGGTTGCTGGCATGCTCTTTGAGTCATCTTCAGACCATGATTACGAGACTGTCTCTGCATCTGAGGCAGAGGAAGAAGTGAGAGATTCTGGCAGTGAGTTTTCTGTCCGAGAGTATTCTTCTAATGAGGAAGCTACTCTCAGTGCAGATGAAGGGCCTGTTGTAGAGGAGGACATTGATGTGCCAAGAATGCAGCAGCCTGGGGCTGAAGGGTTTCCCATTAGAAGACCTGACACCTGGATTGCCTCAAACATAGAGCAGCCACAGTTGCCTGCATTTACTGGTCTCCCAGGGTGTAGAGTCAATACGGAAAACTTTTTGCCTGTCCATTTCTTTCACTTGTTTATGGACGATGTATTTTTGGAAGAGATTGTGGAGCAGACTAATTTGTATGCAGAGCAATATTTGCGAGACAACGCTGCCAGACTTAAGCCTCACTCTAGAGCTACTCAGTGGATTCCCACATATCTGGAAGAGATGAAAAAGTTTTTAGGTTTGACTTTTTTGATGGGGTTGATCAGGAAGCCGTCACTGGCTTGTTATTGGTCTACTAGTCCCTTGATGGCAACGGCTATATTTCCTGCAACTATGACACGTAATCGCTAGTTGCTTCTTCTTCGTATGCTGCATTTTGCAGACAATGCTTTAGCCTTGTCACAAGATCACCCTGATTGTGACCGTCTTTTTAAGATTAGGCCTGTCCTTGATCATTTTGTAGATCGGTTTTCAGAGGTCTATGTTCCAGGCAAAGAGATAAGTGTGGACGAGTCTTTGGTCCTTTTCAAGGGGGGTTTAGTTTTTAAGCAGTACATTCCTAGTAAGAGGGCTTGGTATGGGATTAAATTGTATATGCTGTCAGAAAGCAGTACAGGATATGTGTATAATTTCCGGGTCTACACTGGTAGGGATTCCAGTATTGACCCTCCGGGTTGTCCAGCCACTTTTGGAGTTAGCGAAAAAATTGTGTGGGAACTTGGTAGACGACTGTTTAACAAAGGTCACCATTTGTACGTAGATAATTTCTACACTGGAGTGCAGTTGTTCAAGGAGTTGTTTAGAGTGGACACTGTTGCTTGTGGCACAATCCGTTCTAACCGGAAAGGCTATCCAAGGGAGGTTGTCTGTAAAAAACTTGAGAGGGGACAGTGCAGTGCCTTGCGGAATAATGAGCTGCTAGCTCTGAAATTTTCAGACAGGAGGGATGTGTACATGCTATCTACCATCCATGATGAGAGTACTTCCCCTGTGACTGTTTGTGGTCAGGATGCAGAAGTGCGCGAACCTGCGTGCATTTTGGACTACAATAGGCACATGGGTGGTGTTGATAGAGTAGATCAGAGGTTGGAACCTTACACTGCTCTTCCTAAGTCTTACGTGTGGTATAAAAAGTTGGCCCTACATTTATTTCATTTGGCAACTTTTAATGCTTTTATTGTGTTCAAGGATTGTTCACCTGAGTCAAGGATGACATTTGTTCAATTTCAGGAGTCAGTGATAGAAAGCCTTATTGTGGTGGAACAGGCAAGAGTTCCTAGAGTAGAAGCGGTAGAGGATGTGGCTAGATTGAAAGATCAGCACTTTGCAGATCACATTCCTCCCACTCCCAAAAAAGACTTGCCCACAAAGAAATGTAGAGTATGTGCCCGGAGATCAATCCAGAGGGAGAGCCGGATGTACTGGCCCTAATGCCCTTCAAAGCATGGGCTGTGTGTGCCCGGCTGTTTTAGAAGTTACCACACAAGGAAAAACTTTTGGGAAATACCGTGAGCATAAACTGTCTATTTTATATTTTCATATGTTCGGTTTCACGGTTGGCATTACTGTCATGTATTTAGTTAGAGCTTTTGTGTTTATAGTTTTGTACTTATTTTATAATTAGTTTGTGGTTTCTTTGTTGTTTATAAACAAAAAAAAAGTTATGGCGGTGTCCGTGGGGTGGCGCTTGGCTGGTGGTATGGGTGGGGTGGCGCTTGGCTGGCGGTGTGCTTGGGGTGCCGCTTGGCTGGCGGTATGGGTCGGGTGGCGCTTGGCTGGCGGTGTGCTTGGGGTGGCGCTTGGCTGGCGGTATGGGTGGGGTGGCGCTTGGCTGGCGGTGTGCTTGGGGTTGGCACTTGGCTGGCGGTATGGGTGGGGTGGCGCTTGGCTAGCAGTGCCAGCCAAACGCCAGTCCACACACTCATTAGCTGGTGTGATTACTGTGTCAGGCATGTGGGCGTATGAAAGTGATGGGCCCTTAACTGGCGCTGTCTGTCGATGCAAGTGTTGTAATGTGCTGGGCCCGTGGCAGGCGGCGTGAATGGTCTTGTGCATGTCATGTATGAAAGGTGTGTGAATGGACTGTAAAGCGGTTGGTGCCTTGTTGTGGCTTTAGAACTCAAAAGCTGTAAGTCATTGGTTCAGTTTTTTGGCCTTTCAGTTATTACCAGTGCATTTCACTTTTGTGAAATCTCTTGTTAATAAAATTTGATCTACTGAACCATCACTCACCCTTGTGCCAAATCCAACCAGTATGTGTGGTACAAATGACAAAACCTGCTCTGCTGTAATCAGGTGTCGCAGCACACTTGAGACATGCTAGGTATCTCAGGTGGGACCCCGATGACGAAGCATGTCACCAACTTAGTTGGTGGGTGAGGGGTCTTTTTCACATAAGCTAAGTGCGTTTCTTTTCACAATTTTAGTGTTTGGCACATCACTGACGTATGTTGACACATCAAAATGATATATTACAAACCTACCTGTGTTTGGGGGGGAGGGGACACTTATGTTTTTGGTCCTGGGTGCAGCCTTCATCTAGGGAAACCTACCAAACTCAGACATTGTTTTAAAACTAGACACCCCAAGGTGTCCAGGGAGGTGTGGCTTGCATAGATCCCCCAACATTTTCTTACCCAGACTCCTCTGCAAACCTCAAAATTTGCTTAAAAAAGCATATTTTCCTGACTTTCGTTTGTATGATCACCGCTCCAGCACAAAATTCCTACTCCCCAGCATTCTCCTCAGTCTCCCAAGTAAAATGACACCTCACTTTTGTGGGTCCCCAAAGCAGAGTCAGCCTAAAGATGTACAAAAGAAGAATATGTCCTCATCAACTCGCTGTGCTATCCCCTCTACCTCTACAAGTTTTTGGCCTTATTCTGTTGCAGGCACCTGGCCCACCCACACAAGTGATGTATCATTTTTATCGGGAGACTTGGGGAAACGCTGGGTGGAAGGAAATTTGTGGCTCCTCTCAGATTCCAAAACTTTCTGTCACCGAAATGTGAGGAAATTTGTTTTTTTAGCCCAATTATGAGGTTTCCAAAGGATTCTGGGTAACAGAACCTGGTCAGAGCCCCACAAGTCACCCAATCTTGGATTCCCCTTGGTCTCTAGTTTTCAAAAATGCACAGGTTTGGTAGGTTTCCCTAGGTGCCGGCTGAGCTAGAGGTCAAAATCTACAGGTAGGCACTTTGCAAAAAACACCACTGTTTTCTGTCAAAAAATGGGATGTGTCCACATCGTGTTTTGGGGCATTTCCTGTTGCGGGCGCTAGGCGTACCCACACAAGTGAGGTATCAATTTTATCGGGACACTTGGGGGAACACTGGGTGGAAGGAAATTTGTGGCTCCTCTCAGATTCCAGAACTTTCTGTCACCGAAATTTGAGGAAAATTTGTTTTTTTAGCCAAATTTTGAGGTTTGCAAAGGATTCTGGGTAGTAGAACCTGGTCAGAGCCCCACAAGTCACCCCATATTGGATTCCCCTAGGTCTCTAGTTTTAGAAAATGCACAGGTTTGGTAGGTTTCCCTAGGTGCCGGCTGAGCTAGAGGCCAAAATCTACAGGTAGGCACTTTGCAAAAAAAACCTCTGTTTTCTGTCAAAAAATGGGATGTGTCCACGTTGTGTTTTGGGGCAATTCCTGTCGCGGGCGCTAGGCCTACCCACACAAGTGAGGTATCAATTTTATTGGGAGACTTGCGGGAACGCTGGGTGGAAGGAAATTTGTGGCTCCTCTCAGATTCCAGAACTTTCTGTCACCGAAATGTGAGGAAAATGTGTTTTTTTAGCCAAATTTTGAGGTTTGCAAAGGATTCTGGGTAACAGAACCTGGTCAGAGCCCCACAAGTCACCCCATCTTGGATTCCCTAGGTCTCTAGTTTTCAACAATGCACAGGTTTGGTAGGTTTCCCTAGGTGCCGGCTGAGCTAGAGGCCAAAATCTACAGGTAGGCACTTTGCAAAAAACACCTCTGTTTTCTGTCAAAAAATGGTATTTGTCCACGTTGTGTTTTGGGGCATTTCCTGTCGCGGGCGCTAGGCCTACCCACACAAGTGAGGGATCATTTTTATCGGGAGACTTGGGGGAACGCTGGGTGGAAGGAAATTTGTGGCTCCCCTCAGATTCCAGAACTTTCTGTCACCGAAATGTGAGGAAAATGTGTTTTTTTAGCCAAATGTTGAGGTTTGCAAAGGATTCTGGGTAACAGAACCTGGTCAGAGCCCCACAAGTCACCCCATCTTGGATTCCCCCGTAATTCATATGCTAGTATGGGCACCCCGGAATTCAGAGATGTGCAAATAACCACTGCTCCTCAACACCTTATCTTGTGCCCATTTTGGAAATACAAAGGGTTTCTGGATAGCTATTTTTCACTCTTTATATTTCAGCAAATGAATTGCTGTTTACCCGGTATAGAATGAAAACCCACTGCAGGGTGCAGCTGATTTATTGGCTCTTGGTACCTAGGGTTCTTGATAAACCTACAAGCCCTATATATCCCCGCAACCAGAACAGTCCAGCAGACGTAACGGTATATTGCTTTAAAAAATCTGACATTGCAGGAAAAAGTTACAGAGTAAAATGTAGAGAAAAATTGCAGTTTTTTTCACCTCAATTTCAATATTTTTGTTTTTCAGTTGTTATTTTCTGTAGGAAACCCTTGTAGGATCTACACAAATTACCACTTGCTGAATTCAGAATTTTGTCTACTTTTCAGAAATGTTTAGGTTTCTGGGATCCAGCATTGGTTTCATGCCCATTTCTGTCGCTGACTGGAAGTAGGCTGAAAGCACAAAAAAATCGATAAAATGGGTTATGTCCCAGTAAAATGCCAAAATTGTGTTGAAAACTTGGGTTTTCTTATTTAAGTCTGCCTGTTCCTGAAAGCTGGGTAGCTGGTGATTTTAGCACAGCAAACCCTTTGTTAATGCCATTTTCAGGGAAAAAACCACAAGCCTTCTTCTGCAGCCCCTTTTTCCCATTTTTTTAAAAAAAACTAAATGTTCACTGTATTGTGGCTAATTTCTTGGCCTCCTTCAAGGGAACCCATAAAGTCTGGGTACCTCTAGAATCCCTATGATGTTGGGAAAAAAGGACGCAAATTTGGCTTGGCTAGCTTATTTGGAGAAAAAGTTATGAGGGCCGAAGCGCGAACTGCCCCAAATAGCCAAAAAAAGGCCTGGCACAGGAGTGGGAAAAGGCCTGGCAGCGAAGGGGTTAAGAGAAAAAATGGCAACAGTGACAAGCCAAAGAGGTCGGCAGGTCGAACCGAAAGGAAATTTGGTGTTACACTTTGTATATTTTTTGTTTCATAAAAAAGCCAATGGTAAAATTAACAATAATTATGGTCTTGCAAGAAGTCTCTGATGTCATTAATGGAGATTGAGACTAAAAAGAATTCCCCTTCAGCAGGCAACAGGTGAACCAATGGATTAGCAGAGGGATCCATGGAGTAGAAATGTGCTGTGGAGTTGTCACCGTCCATTGTGCCAGATGTCATTGCAATGAGGAAATCCACAAGCACAGGCTCGTAAGTTGCTTTGCACATCAGCCTCAGTCTCAGAGGGCATGTCGATGAATGAATCATCATGAAGAACTTTAACAGATCCTTGTCCACAGGAGCTCAGGCTGCACAGCAAGGCACTCCATTGGTGCGCAATTAGTGGTTCACTAAATGCAGTTGAAAACCAGCTGCACACAGGCTAGGATTGGTCGGAATATCATTGATCAATCATGCACCAGCTCTTCCAAAAGGGATGCTCTAACGTACTGCATCATGCGATCACGACACTGCTTTGCTGAAATAGGGCAGCCACTGCGTAGCATACATAATAGCACAAAGTCTCACCAATCAGTGCCAAAGCAATGGGGAGTCCGCCAAAGATGCTCGAAAATAGTGAGTGTATGGCTGAAGGTATGATTCAAAACACGGTCTGGAAGGTACTGACAAACCCAGAACCGACAACCTTAAAAAAGTACACAATCCCTTCAGTGCTAGAGGCGTTGAAAATTTTCCTGACCAATTCTCCAAAATGCTTTGGGAAATTGCTACTTATAGGGACTGTATCTCAGCTCGTGACCTCGCTATCTGGAGATCATACATCTCTCTCTTGCTTATGTACTTGTTTTTAGAACAATACCACCTTTAGTCTACTGAGCTTGTCAAAATTTACATTTGAAGTAGCAATTTGAGGCCACAATTCCTCTACTCTTATCTCTTGTGTGGGGTGAATAAAACATGGCCGCAATAGGTTGCAATTTGAGAAACAATCCTATAAGGAATTCCAAGCTTCATGCCCATGTTGGAGAAAAGACATGTCATTCTGTATGATGTCAATCACAGAAGACCCAATATTATTTAAGGTAGTTATTCCGTTGGACAAAGTGTTCATGCCATTATCAACACCCGCTAAAGCCTTTTCCATATGTTCATTATTTATCTGCAGTAAACATAGCGAGGGTCTCGCCAGCTTGCTTTTAACCCCCTGAAGAATTAACAAAACACGCCTGGCAACTATTTGTGTCCTTTGGCCATAATAACCACCTGCCGTGACTTGAAAGTGAGGAATTAGACATACAATTCTGAACCCAAGCTATTAACTGATCTTCATGATATTTAAAAGTATTTGCCAATTTTGAGATTCAACTGGTGTGGGGATGCTGAGCGAGTTCATTTCCCTTATTTTTGCTAACCCTAAATATGACGTTTGTTGGACTGTTTCATTTAAAAATATAATTTGCAAGGGAATAAGGCATGCTCTAAACAAAGCTTTCCTATCCTGTCTCTGCCAACACTCATAGCCTTCAACTGCAACTGGAAAATAAAGCAGTCTGAATGAATCTGTTTTGTATCGGTTAGCAATATTGTCCTCATTCTTTAAAGTGATATTTTGGAATAATATGACTCAGGTTTTCTAGTATCATGCCCAGTAAAATATGTAAACCTTTCTACATATGTTTTGTAACTTCCCATGCCCACAGGTGGAGTCAGACAATGTTCCCACTGTGTATAATTGAAAAATAATTTGGTACAAAAAGTGATGTTGCCAATGATTTAAACAGAACATTTCCCATGATTCACTGTTTTTTTATATACATCTTCACTTTCAAAAACAGTGTAGTAGTCTAGCTCAGCAAGCATAGAATCAACTGTTTTAACATCCTAGTCATCGGAAACAACACTTGGTGTAATAACACCAGTCATTGATATTTTAAACACATATGGAATGTGAATGACCTCAGTAGGGCCATATATGTCTAAAGGCACTTTATCCCAAACAATCCCACCAGGAATCGGAACTGTTCAAATGTTCACAAAGGACAAGTCTCTTCAAACTTTGTGAGAAGATAAGTAAGGTGTTAAAACCTCATCCACCAGCTCAACTGCAGGGCGTTCAGGAAGGTAATGTCCATTTATCAAGAGAATGAAAACAATGACAAAACCAATCCATAGCAGAAAAGCGAGCAATGTCAACACTATCCAGAGATAATACCATGGATAATCTAAATAGTTATTTTTGAAGCCATATGTACAGCTTATGTGTCATTGATACAGTTTCTGTTGTAGAATCAGAAGGATCAGAAGAAAACTAATTAATGTCGACAAAGTAAGCAGAAGCAGTTTGTGCAAATACAGGAGCCGGTGCAGAGCTGGTAGATGGATCCACTTGCTGTAGAGGTTCATAGTAGATTATACCATCTGTCTGTGTGGCATTGGAGTTGTATAATTCTACATCTTAAATGTTTCTTGCTGGTGAAGTGGTGACTGGAATCAGGAAAAAGCTTGTTCTCTACCTGCCCCACGCTCGAGGAGGCAAATGTTTAATTGTCATACCAGAACAGTTGTTTACTGCATACAGATGTATATCCTGTTGGTTAGTGAGAGGGCAGCGGGTACTACCCAAGGGAACTTGTGGTCTACTGTGCAGGATAGGCCACATAGTACAATCTGACATTGTCAATGGAGGGAAATCTGTTTTCTTTAGAACCAGGTAGCGGTGGTAGGATGACAGTTCTGGTACCGTGTATTTCCAGGACTGGAACCTGTACTCTGTAGGATGGGCTGAATTCCTTCTTCACAACAATCTTTCCATGTGCCTGCATAATGGATCATGAGGAAATGCCTCTAAGTGACAGGGTGTTTGTTTAGCAATGTGAATGTTCCTCATACGTCTTTCCCCAGAACTCTGTGATAACATGATTCCTGCTATAGAGAGGCCAACTAGACTCCAAAGACGTAAATCTCCACCAAACCAGGGTCCTTCCTCTTATCTATTTGATGTAAGTGCTTCTTTGGTTTGTGGAGACATACTCATATTCATTGGCATCAAGAATGCACCACCAAAATCAGTGGGAAATGCACTGGGGGCCTTTTGGTAAGCTGTACATCATCCTGGCAAAAGACAGGAAGACCTTTGCATAGTAGTATGGTGGACAGTGTGGGGCCAAGTGTGTGGAGCTTTCAGGGAAGTTGCACATTTGCATACATGCAGCAATTTAAAGGCAGAACCGTGGACTCAAGGGGATGGGGCCACCCTCCCCTGGCTGATTGTGACCCCAGGACTCCATCCCTCTGGGCTTGGCCTTCATTTAATAGGGGAGGGGGGCCATGTGCCCCCCACAGGTGGACCTTGACCCCGGGGACCCCATTCCCTGGTGCCTGGCCTTCACTAAATAGAGGAAGGGGCACATACGCGCCCCCATCGCTGGGTCAACCTCAGCCTGGGGGACCCCATCCTCTAGGGGCCAGCCTTCACTAAATTGAGAAAGGGGGGGCACATGATCCCCTTCTCCTGGCTGGTCTTGGCCCTGGGGACTCCATCTACTGGGACCAAGCTATCACTCCTATATGCTCGCCAGGGCACCGAGTGTGCAATGGGACTGAAGGAGGAGCCTCAGTGCCTTATAATCCCAGCCAGCTCCCTGCTTCCAGTGGGAGGCAGCATTGCTCTCACACACAGGGAGCTGCTAAACATGCAGTTCCCTGTGTGTGAGCGCAATAGTTTCATCTCTGTCCCTGCCTTTATCTCTGCAGGCAGGGAAAGAGATGAAACCTCTGCTTCTAGCGGGTGAGAGCACTTTGATATCTCTTGTCCCCTGGAAGCAGAGTACTTGCTCTGACTTAGCAGGAGCATACAAAGCTTCTGCCAGGTCAACGCAAACAGCTATGTCCCGGGATGGGCACCACAGGACATAGAAGAAGCCAGCCCTGGGGGGTGGTGTTTACCATGGCCATAATTCGCTCCAAGAGTGGGGCCCCAATCAACCCTTTAATTTAGCCCAGGGAGGTGGCAGTCTCCTGGGCTGCAGAGGGGCCACACGGCCCCTGGACCTGGCTCACCTGGGGACAAAACAAAAAAAGGGCGGGAGAACGCCTTTAAAAAAAAATTGGAAAATTCTGCACATCCAGAGCCACAGATTTTTCCGAGATTTAAAACAAAATACTTTTTGTCCTTGTCGTGGTCTGTGCAGGACCCAAACACCAAGGTTAGGAGCTAAGGGTGACCCTACCCTGGCCCCTTTTCTTTTTTTTCACCTTTATCGTGTGACTTGGCTGAAGCCAAATCCCACAATGGCTGCCAACACTTCCTTGTTTAAGTGTTGGCAGCTAATCGGATACCAGCACAGGGACACTTGGATCTTTGGAGGATCAACATCGCTAGGTATCTAGGTATCTATATTTTTTGCCCTTTAATATGTCCAAAACTACTGAACGGATTTATACAAAATCACAAAAAGCACAATCTGCACAACAAGATCTAGCTTCTTGCCAAATTTGGTATAATTCTGTTCAGTGGTTGAATGGGGAAAATATGTCTTAGGACTCCCCTTTTTCTGAACCCCACTTGAAGAAAGTTTTGAAAAATAGGGGGAGCAAAATGTGTTTTCCCCATGCAATGTCCCATAGGGATTTTAGATCCAACGACAGCCTGAAGGAGCAGGAAAATGCCAACTTTCTAAAAGAGACATTTTCTAAATTCTAACAATCAATCAACTTTGTCATTAAAGAGCATTTATCATTACAATTCAATAGGTATTAACCAAAACAGATGTACTCCTTCTTAATCAGGAATCGCTTCTCATTAAATGAAGTAAGAAATCCTCAATGTTATCCTGTGGGAGTGGTAGCCCTCACAGTAATGAACATTTATCTATAACACATATATGTGTATATACATCTTCCTGGCTGTCAACACATTGTGTATAAGTTCAAAAGGAGGTTTGAGTTTTTCATTTCATAGATAGATAAATAAACATGAATGTTGAATATATTTAAAATAGCAGAATTATGTTTGCGATAGTTTTTACAAATTAAGTCTATTTGAAAGGGAGATGGATAATAATTACGATCTCTACATTATATATAAGAAGTTTTCATTGTATTATGTCTATCAATGTGTCCGTAGAAGTGGAATCTATAGTAATGTAGGCTATATAGGCTTAAAATATGGTTAATTGTGTAACTGTCAACATCATTATGTTTTTTGTTCAGGTTTTTTCACGAATCATGTTTCTTGCCAAAACGATCGAAAATCATCATTAATAACAAGAGATATTAATCTAAGAAATTTAGAAATTGATAGAATGAGATATTTGAGTGAAAAATTGGTCTTTTCTTTATATTTATTGAGTGTTGTTTTTGCTAAAGCGATCATGTGATATATAAGGAAACAAAACATGGCGACCATCAGGTTGACAAAGGCAGAAGTGCTGAAACGTGTTCCTGTGCATCAATAAAATTGCTTTTAAATTTTCCTGACTTCTGGAGTGTTGTGCTTCTGCACTGAGGAAGAAAGCGTGGATATGTATATACATATATGTATATATATATATATATATATATATATATATATATATATATAAATAAATATATATATAATTCTACAGCACCTTCAAGCCATTAATAACCATGATAGGTTGCCGTACCCCATGGCTAAGTATTTTTTGGGAACAACATGGTGGGAACCTCCAAGATTTAAAAAGTTCTGCCAGTAAACATGTCAAATTGAAATTCCGCAGGGGGGATTGTGAAGTTGAGCTACGGAAAGCTGAATCTAGATTGAATATATTCATTGTGATAGAGAGACCATGGGGACACAATCTTGATGTGGAACTGCATGTGCATCTACCTGTGATTGAAACCATAGATATAGTAAAGGGCTGTGTAGGTTTAGACTGCTCCGCATAAGTGATGAAATGCATACATGACAGGAGAGTTAAGACTTCTCCTGTATCTACAAATATTGAAGCACTTCAGCACTTCTGAAATTATTATTTG
Organism: Pleurodeles waltl; assembly: GCF_031143425.1. Lineage (NCBI taxonomy): Eukaryota > Metazoa > Chordata > Amphibia > Caudata > Salamandridae > Pleurodeles > Pleurodeles waltl. The sequence goes on from NC_090445.1 coordinate 1,345,082,908, forward strand.
TGCTACCTGTTATTAACACCATCTAATACCAGTTGGATATTTTGTTATGTCCTCTTACTTTCTACCCCATAGTGACATTTAATGCTTTTCTTCAAGGTTGAAAGATGGGAATGCATCAGTTAAGCATGCGTCATGTATAGAGTGACAAGTTGCCAATAGTCTTTTTGCTGTGATATATGAGTCCCAAATTGATATTCCTTTAATTGAATGTGTAGAATTGAAGGCATGATCAGAGCTAACAACTGGTGTCTATGTGACCATCAAACACTTTTAATACACAGCACCTGTTACATTTAATATGTAATTGTCATCCCCCCATACAATATCATGGACAACAGTTGGGATATGTCTGTTTAGCATGTGTTACCCTAAGCATCAAGCTGGTATATATGAGTCCCCAAATTATTTCCATCTAATTGAGTGTGTAGAATAGACATATGGTAACAGGTTTTAACTGGTGTTTATGTTATCATCAAACATTTTTTAACATGCAGAACGGGCCTCTTTATTTATACACTGCCATATCCCCATGTATTTCTATGGAGAAGAACTGGGATATGTTTGCACAGCACGTATCACTTCAAGCATTTAGCAGGTATACAACATATATGATGACTTTGTTGTTTTTTGCACAGCACTTGCCACTTTATGTAATTGTTATATAAATGCATTAATGAACAAGGGGTCCTAATAATAAATTATAACTCAATGAGCCCAAGTTATATTTATATTCAACGGGTGGACCTCATCTTCGCTAGAGAGCTTACATATATGTTCCGCTAAAACTTAATTGTGAGATTTTTGTTGGTCTTACAAGATAAGACATCTACGATTTAAGGCTCTCATGTGTGAAAAAATGAGACTAATCAAAATGAACAGTTTGAATGGACGAAATGCCCCTGATTTGAAGAATTACATATTGATGTGTCTTGTATTTGAAATGAAATGTATTTTACATATCATGCCTTCAATTTCAACAACAGGGCTCCTTTTACTAAGATGTTTTATGGTGGACAAGTGTGATTATACGTACAGCAAACACTGTGTTTGAACAAGCATGAGTTGTTAACAAAAGAGCACATGCAAATATATATATATATATATATATATATATATATATATATATAGCCTAGTGGTGGTTGCAATAGGTAGTTATAGTTAGCACCTAGGCCCATATTTATACTTTTTTAGTGCCGCATTTGTGTCATTTTTTGACGCAAAAGCGGCGTAAACTTACAAAATACAATTGTATTTTGTAAGTTTGCGCCGCTTTTGCGTCACAAATCGGCACAAATGCGGCGCTAAAAAAGTATAAATACAGGCCCTAGTTTCTATAGAGAATTATTTTTTTTTACTTACCTTTATCTTTGCCATTGGTTTATGAATCTTCACAACATTTTTCAAATATGACTCTCACTTCAGCTGCTGTCTGGAAATTTCTGGATTGATCTCTCAAGTGGGGGCTGAGAAAAAGATGGGGGTTCAAAACTCGTTTTCCCCATGCATTTTTCCATAGGGATTTTAAACCCAATTACAGCCCGAACTGCTGGACAGAGTTACACCCAATTTGGCAGAAAGACAGCTCTTGGTCCAGAATGCATCCTTTTTGTTATTTGGTGTAAATCCGTTCAGTAGTTTTTGAGATATTAAAGGGAATTTAAATTTGTATACATAGGGATGCGAATTCTCCACAAACACTCCCGATCTCGTACTTTGGTCTGATGGGCTGCCAACAGTTCAACCAGGAAGTGGGAATAAGCTTCAGCTGAGTCTCTGAAAAAAAGCAAAACAATAAGAAAAGTGGACAGGGTAGGGACACCCTGACCCCTTAGTTCTGGTGCTTGGGTCCCAGAGGGACCCACCCAGGGCAAAAAAGCACTTAAAAGAAAATATTTCCACTGAATTTGCAAGGGGGTCGTGAACCCGCAGCAGAAATGTAAAAAAAAAACACAAGATTGGTTTCCTGTGCTTGTTTTACTAAAGCCCCTTGCTGGGCCATGCCCTACGATCATGTAAAAAATAAAGGGTCTATTTTTGCCCTGAGGACCTCCCAGGGGCTTATCTTTCTTAGTATAGGCACCCACCATGGGGCCCTCCTGTACATCAGTGACCACCATCTGCCCAGGTTAAAATTGCTTTGTTATTGTCCCCATGGGCTCAAGCTGAATTATTTTTTATTATAATAATCAATTATTGCAGGGGGTCCTCATGCCCCCTCCGCAGTCCTCAAGACTGCTATCTCCCCATGGATAAACAATCAATTAATGTGGGGGGCCTACATTGCCCCATTCCCTGGGGATGAACTAAAATAATGAACTTGGTCCATTGCAGACCCCCAGCCACAGTGACCACCACCTCACTGGGGTGTTTAAACATTGGAGGGGGTTGTGTGGCCCCTCTTCAGGAGCCAATAATGGTTCTAGTGACCGATACCCCCAGGGCCAGATCCTACTATGTCCCAAGGTGCCCACCCCCGGGACATAGCTGTTTGCTCTGACTTGGCGGGTGGTTTGACAGTTCCCACCAAGTCACAGCAAACACTCCACTTCCAGCAAGCGAGAACTGTCAAACAGCTTGCTGGAAATGGGAATTCCTCTGTTTCACTGCCACGGAAATGTGGGCATGGCAACAGAGGAAACAATTGCTATCAGGGATTAGCAGCTCCCTGTCTGTGACAGCAATGCCAGCTCTTGTAGGATGCCGGACGCCAGCTGCGACCACCTGGCCTTGAGGATTCCCCTTGGTCCCATTGCACATTGGGTGCGGGGACAGAAACTATAGAAACTAGGTCCTATCTATATCTACCTAATGGTTACATATATATATATATATATATATATATATATATATATATATATATAGATATAGATAGATATACAAAACCAAAGTGGTCTACCAAAGTGGGGCACTCAAACTGCTGGTGGAAGCATTTGGGGTATGATAGCTGTCCACAAAATAAATAAATTACCAACCGATGATGCTGCACTCCATAGGACCTTTCATTTACATATTCATTTATTGGAGAATAGCATTGCACCAAAGATCAGCTTGCCCATTATCACCAGTGTGTTTCGACAACAGTCTTTTTCAAAGTGATTTAAGTCTTTCTGTTACTTCATATTGTCAATTTATACTCTTGTAATTGTTCATAAATCACCAGTGCTGGATTATGTGTTGTTTTCATAAATAATCTCAAATAATGACAGGTTTATTCCTTAAAAAGAGACTCAGAGGCTCACAATAGTGAAAATATAACATGCTTAGCGTCGAATTTGCATACTTTTTTTATGCAAATTTAGCACAAACCTAAATCCATATTTATATTTTGAGGTTAGACACGTCTAACTTCAAAATATAGGAGTTTGCACCATTTTGTGGATGCGTGCACCTACCTTGCATCAAGGAGATGCAAGGTAGGCAATCCCATCTAAAAAATACCACCATCCCCATAGCACCAGATTTATACCCCTGTGCTAAAATTACGCATGGATGGGAGGAGGGGCCAAATATTGGTGCAATACTTATTTAACGCCTGCGTCAGACCAATCTTAGAGGACCTGTTAAACACCATGGACTGGGTCCACAGGTGCCCTCCCCAAGCCCCCACCAGCGGGACACCGGATGATGTGGACCCCATCCCAGGTAAGCCCGGGTAAGTATTTAAAAAAATCATTGGGATACCTAACTTGGGGCCCCCTGCATGGCACAGGGTGCAATGGCGATGCCCAGGGGACACTGGGGTGGTGGGCATGACTCCTGTCTTTCCTAAGACAGGACTCATGTTTTTGGTTGTCGTGCGCCTGGAAATGGAGCTAGTCTGGTTAGAGGCATTTCTTTTGCTTCTAACCAGGCTAGCGTAATTTTCTGACGCACATCCCCCTCCTTCCCATCTGCCACCCCCAGCTCTGGGTTGCTCCATTCAATAAATACGGTGCCTGGCTGGCGTTGTTAAACGACTCTAAGCCTGTGCTAAACTTTTTGCCGCAAAACTGCATTAGGGCAGTTTTGCGGCAAAAAGCATAAATATGGGCCTTAGTGCCAATGTTTAAACAAGTAAATCTTTCTATGCAATCATGAAGCTGCCATCATTAGTCGTTCCAAGTCAATGTACAATTATATACACTTTAACTTTGGGTTAATAACCAGCAATGCCCCCTTTACTTCCAAAGAAGACTTCTCAGTCAATACCTTTGGCATTAACATTGCTCCCTCCAAAAAAGTGAAACATGAAACATGAAGCCAATGAACTCTAATGCGCCACATCGATGTGAAGGTTCCATTTACAAGACATGTGTTCACCATTTTCCCAATGAGGCTGTCCTTAAAAGCTGTCACAGAGTCTTCTCAAGGCTCTATTAAAGTCTATACCATACAAGGTTATAAAAATCTTCAATTGCTCAGTGCATACACTGGAGATTCATATCTGCATTCAAACTCTGAAATACTGTCAGCTCTTAAAACTTAAAACGTGATGCTTCCTTGTTAAAGTGTTAGCAGCCGATCAAATCTCAGCATGACATTGAAGTGGTTGCAAAGTCTTCCGTCCCTGAATATACAATTTTTTTTTTCTCTCAAAAACTACTGAAAGGGTTTACATCAAATTTCATAAAGGGTGCTTTCTGGACCAAGTGCTATCTTTCTGCCAATTTTGGTGTAATTCCGCCCAGTGGTTCAGTCACTATTCCTGTTCAAAATCCCTGTGTTAAAATGCTTGGGGAAAAAGAATTTTGAGACCGCCTCTTTTTCTTAGCCCCCACTTAATGGATCACGCCGAAACTTTAGATTGAAGTGAGCATTGTATTTTTTGGGAATATTTTGTGAAGATTTATCAAATTGTGCCACAGTTATTAGCAAAACAAAAAAAAGCTTTTAATATTTGTATTACAGAATGATGGCAGCCATTCAGTACTTATGGTTAGGGTTTCCAGAGATACGAATTCCTTGGAATTTTTCCCCTTAATAGTAACTTTATGCCCCTTTTACAATTTATTTCCACTAATCTTTGTGTGCCTTTTCTTCCTTCAACATTGGCCGATAATGCAAATTATGCAGTGATTGGTGAAGGGGGCAAAGTGGAAAGGGGGTTCCCAAAACAGGTTTTGACCCCAATGCATTTCACACAGACTTTTTTTCTTGGACATATGCCAAAATGGCTAAACAGACTTATATGGAATTTGGCACAATTACAAATTATGGTGTGCAGATCATTCTTTTGGGTACTACAGGTAATTAGGGTAAAAAAAATGTTGTAAGGTATAAGGCAATTTAACTTAGTGATATCTGTTACCGCACTATTTCACTGTATTTTCATAGATGTTACAGTACATAGTGGTGAGAAGTCTAAATAATTGGGTAATGACTGTCTTTAGAAAAGCTGTTTTCGGCGTTACGCCTACATATACAGGTAAGTAGTAGGTCTGTTTTCCCCCCTACCTATTACCACTTCAGTAAAGTGTTAATATGTAGAGAAAAATATTTATGTTTCCCATATATTTCTAAAAAAGTGTATGAAGTACCACAGTACCGCCTCTTGAGTACTGTGGTACTTAAAATAAATTAACAAAAACAATGCATATGTTAATAAATTAAAAATGAACAGTAATGCACTATATTTAACAAATATAGTGTACTAAAGTGTATTTAGAATTTTTAACATATTTAATTATGAACAAACGATTACAGAGTAGCTCGGTAGTACCTACAAATTACTGTACTACTTGATGCACTGTTCCCCTTAGGCTGCTATAAATATATATATAGAAAATTATAAAGAAAAGTCTCTACCTAGTAACACTTAAATAAAGTGGCTTTGCTAATGCTCATTAACATTATCAGGTAAATGAGTATGAACAAATATTTTGATGTGAATAATTAGAACTGAAAATGTTTCAATCCTGAAAATATGAGATGGTGAATTAAACATTACTAAGGAATGTAGAAGTGTCCTAATGACTCCCGTTCTTCCCTTCACACCACTTCTCACTGCCAACTCTCACTCTGTTCAACTCGCATGCCCTTTCTCTATCCACATCTTTCGGGAACGCTCCATCTGCACCTCAGATTTCATCCCTTTTCTCTTCCGTAACCTCTTTTCACTCTGCTGCATGTACTTCCTTGCATCTCCTTCACTTCATCTTTTGCACCCACACACAACACACCTGCTGCACAATGCATTTAACTTTCACCCTGTCAAATATTTCGAAAGTTACCTCCAACAAAATTTCGCACAGAATCACAATTACAATTGGCACACATGACCACTGCTCTGTGCCATCGGCAGAGAGGCCAAAGATGACATTAGAATATGTTCTAAATACCTTTATGACACGCTGACGTGCACAGGACGAAAGTCCAACCTCAATTTCAGAGCTCTTAATCGTGGCCTATTAAAAACAACCACCCAAAACCTGAATTCGCCTTGTTACCTAGAGGAGACTCTTATCATAGAACACAATATTCAAGAGTAAAATAGGTTGAAAAAAATATAAAGACACAATATGCTGGAAAAAGCAACACACTTAAGGACTGCACGATTAAGTAAAACATGTGAAAGTAAAGAGGAAGTACATCCTTGACATTAATTACTTTTAAGGATTTTACAGTAATTGTTTTGCAAATCGATCATTATTTTCTCCCTGTAAAGTGGACATGAATATAGGGTCGGACACGGACCCGCTTCAAGGACCGTTTTTGATTACTCACAGATCCGATGCTTAGCGGGACCCCTCCCCCTTGAAACCCTCCTGACCTCCCTAACTTTTCTAAATGATAGCCTGATGAAAGGGGAACATTTGCTTTTCCACTGTTTGACTTCAGCCCAGGATAGCTGGGCTCTTCAACGCCGGTGCTAGAGACACCTGGCAATGCCTTAAAAATACGAGAACAGTGCAGAGGAAGGTGAGTAACACACCTAAAGTGCATTTTTTTGTTAAAATCCAGAGTTCATTATATAGGTCACTTTCCTCTTCTCGGTCAGCCTATCACTAATGGCATCTGCGAAACACACAAAGAGAAATGCAATGCTGATTTGTGATTATTTATTTACCTTTCTTAAAGTGTTTTTTGTTTTTATTCAATTGTAAAACACTAGCTTGTCTTGCGGATTTTGGTGCTAGGAGAGCGCGAAAAAGAAAAAAGGAAAGAAAAAGACGCTAAAAGGGAGAAAATTTCAAAGGAGCTTTAATAAAGCAACACAGTTTTAACCACTTTCCGAAAGCCACATGTTTTTCAAGGCAAGTGGGTTAAAGGCATACCCACTGGAATTACACGGCAGGGGAGGACCAAAGAATGTGGACAGGTTCACTAAATTATCTGCCAAAAATGCAAATTATGCAGCGGAATGTGACACATTTTTGCAATAATATTCATTATTTTGCAATGTTTATAAATGTTATCATTATCTGGGCAAATGCTTCACATCATCAGTACCAGTGTAACATCCAAATACAGCAATAATTGACTGAAAGGTAGTCAGTCAACATTTTATGATTTGTTTAGCAGCTCGTTTTGCCAGGTTTGAAGTAACTTTTGATCCGTTTTTAGATAGAAACGTTTATTGTTAAAACCCGCAGATTATGCAGCACATGATGAATTTCTGTACTTAATATGGCCCAATCGGGTACTTGGTACTTGGGATCAGTATTGCCCATTTTAGTGTGGTAAGAGAGAAACCCCGCCTAATAAATCTTTTTAAGTTAACATTTTAAACAACACACTATATCCTTGGTATAAGACAAAAGGCTTTAGTTGGCAGCCAGCGGAGACACTTTTCTTCTGGCATCAGTAATGAGGTCGAATTGGCACATCCCGGTATCATCACAGCGAAGGTCTGGATTCGCTATATTTCGTTGTACTTCAGCAGTGGCAGTTTTTAGGCAAACCCGAGTAGATTGCAATAATTGATTCGGGAGAAAACACACACTGATATAACATGGGCTTGTGCTTATTTTTAATGAACGAAAAAGCCCTTCCCAGCATTTTTAAGGTGCTTCAATCTTTGTAAGAGAGATTTAACCTGGCTTGCAGGAATGGGTGTCGTTCACTGTGTGAAAAGAGTGCTACAGGCAGCAGCTGCCAAGAGTAGCGCGAAAATAAGGGGAGTACAAAATAATCTGCCAGTAGTAATGCAACGTTAGCCCCTCAGTGGAGGCAGATATAAGAAAGCATCATTTTGAACAAGTATGAGAGGACTTGTAAATACGCATTGAAAAAGCAAGAAGTCCTGGCTTCTGTGTATTGCTTCCTCTCAGTCATTCATCAAACGTGTAGAGGCACAGAACAAATTGCTGCTCAAATGCAGCCAGATAGAACACACTCAAAGGCACCAATTACCTACAGATCAACACATATTTACGAACGGCTAACCCACATGAAGCATTTAATTTCTAATATCCTTTTCAACAACCAGCCATAAATGATATTTGTTATGCTTATCAGCCGTTATGACCAAATGAACTTGACTTTTGCACTGTTATTCTCAAACATTTTAGTCCTGCCTGATGGTAAGTTTTGTCCAACTCTGAAGACCTACTGTAGAGTGATTAATACGTTTTGTATACCTCGATGACACAGAGCGTCGAGGAGAGGAGCAAGGGGAGCGAGCTAAGGAAAAGAAGGAAAAGTCGTTTGAGGGCAGAAAGAAATAGAAAGTGCCAGGGGCCGAAAACTGAAAGGACGTATATGGGCAGGTGAGTTGCGTGGAACAAGTACATTCTGTTTTCCCGGGTATCTGGGTCCTTTCTTGTCTCCTCTGCTCCCAGCTCTCCCACCCTTTCCATTTGCCTCTGTCTCCACTCACCCACAGCCCATGGGTCCCTCTGCTTTTGTCTTCTTTTGCCTGCCTCTGCTCGAGCTGTTGTTGAGAGTGGTGGGCTTTTGTTCACCTCTGCAGCAGTTTAGTGGCAGCTGGAACTCTCCCGGGACCTCAGGGATAGAGGCTCGGGCACCCGGGTTCTGAGAAGTGAGGTTGGATGCCACTGATGCCCCAGGCACTCCAACCATACCACAACTATAACATAAATACAACATAACTACAACTCAGTTTTTACCCACAGCATTTTGTACAGTTAAAAAAACCTTACCAAGCAGCTAAGGAAGCAAGCAGTTAAGCATCCAGAACCTGTAGCGTTGTGCGCTTGGCCTGTACCAGTCCATTGGCACGAGCATTGGCACCAGTACCAGCATTGGCATCAGTCCACACTGTCCTCTACTCCCTTTGCTGGTTCACACCACACTTTGCTTACTCTGTCTACCACCACACCCGCACCTGCCATCTGCTGGTACCTACAGTCTACTCACTACACAGTCTCTTTGGGTGCTATTTGGGTGTCTTACTTGGAGCGCCTCATGGTAAAGGCATCTTTGGTTATCAGCAGGAAGTCAGAGGAACAGTGCTCAATCATCAGCCATTCACTAAACAAGCAAAAAGTAACATCTAAAGGCGTGCTTGTGCACCCTACACAACAGCCTAAACAATAGTCTGTTGAGGGTGAGTTGATGTGAATAAGGGGACTCAGGCAACCAAAGGGTGGAGTATCTCTAGTATCCTAAGGCCTATGTCCCCAAAACATGCCCAGCACAACTGTGTTACCCCCCTTGGCCTCCTGTCCTACCTCCTGTTCTCCCTGCAACTGCGCCCTCAAGCTTGTGAAGGTCAGGAAAGCTGGCAAAGGCTTTGGAAAAGTTGGACTGAGCCAGATTGAGCTGAGCGTAGAGGGCTGTAGGCAGCCCACCCTTAGTGTGAGCCCAGCTGCCCAGTGGAAGTGGCCCATCTAGGGTTGGGTGCAGCTTGCTGGGTTTGTCATTGTGCCCTGCTCAGAGCTACAACTTGCATTAAATCCTGCTAGTGGTTCCTTCTAGCGGAGGCCTTTGCAATCTGTGCTTCAATCTACGCTAGTTTTATAGTGATCAGACACAGTGGTCTGCTCCTGTGGACGGAGTTGCCTGTAAAAAGAGTAAGTCAAACCCTCTTAGAATCAAGGGGCACAGTTTGTCTCTGGCAAAGAGCTTGAACACCATATATTCCTTCTTTCAAAAAGACAATCAGGATGACCATTCTTTAACCATGGATGTTAACACAGTCAATACGGAAGCCACTGGATCCTCCATGGAATCTGAGCCAGCTTTAATCAGGTCTCACCAATAGAGAAGTTACCTCCTGTTGTAGATCGTTAAAATAGTAAGTCTTCCATCTATAAGGACTTAAGTTCTCTTATTATTGAGGACTCTACCTGATAGCAACATCAAAGTTACTTTTCGGATTTTTATGACTGGTGTAGTCTCTAATTCCCCAGTGGTTCCTTAGTAGGGCTGCGGTTTAAGGATTTTCAGTAGCACCCCTTCAGATAAATCATAATTGGTATTTCCTATGTCTGTAACACCGCAATTGGAAACATGTCATGTGATCAGCCTGGCCAGTATGTGGTTATTTCTGAATTGCTCAAATGCCTGTAAAGAATCTTGTTGTCTGTTCTTCCATTATTAGAAAAGTTGATAAATAACTCAGACAATATAAAAGATATTTTATTGGTAATATTGAAAGTGTTGATGAGCAACAAGGATGAGGGGTGGATCTTGAGGGAGAAGTTTCAAAAGGCTACAAATGAGACTTGCAGAATGCTGGGTCTTTCAGGCACTGGTCCAGCTCCTAAGGCTTCCGAGAATAATTCAAATAAGGGAGCGCCTCACTGCCATCTAACCCTCAAACAGGGAACTCAAGTGGGCAGGCCTCGAATTTTTTTTAGAAACTATTGACATTAGGAAATTAGGGAAACTTGAAAACCTGGTATACTCACTGGAAAATCTCTTTTCTGCAGACTGTGCAAGCCCTGCTGTTTCAGCTGACCAGGCTAAATCCCCAGGGCCTGAGGTGGAACCTTTCCCAATCTTTAGATCCTTAGACTGGTCTGCAGCAAGACCTGTATCTTCCATTGTCTCAATATCCACTAAGAAGAAGGGGAAAAGGAAAAGGAGGTCTTTGAAAAAGAACAAAAGGATAATAACGAAGAAAAATCCAAGGAAACTACTTTTTCAGGAGAATAACGATCTTGAGGCTTCATCCGCAAAGGGGCCTGTAAGCCTGCCTCTGGGGCAAGTATATAATGATCCGCAATCTCTTTTGGTTGAAAAATCTTCCTTCGAGTTGGCACCTTTGAAATTAAACCCCAGAGCCGAACTCTTTATTGTTCAATCAAATTTGGTGCCCAATGAATCTTAAATTTGTAGCCAGCTGAGTGTGAATTTTTTTGTAATCTGTTACTGGTCCCACTCATACCTCAATGGACACTGTATGGTTAGATTGTGTTGCATTATGTGATTCTGATCTGATTTAGGTTTTTGTTGTCTTGCTTTGTCAAAAATATTGATGCTATTGTCCTAACAACTGCCATTGTAAATACAGAAAAACCATTGTGTAGTTAGGTGGGGCAGGGGCGACCTAAGAAAAGTGGTGCATTGGGATGGATGCACCACTTTCATGTAAATATGCCACTTAATTCTACAAAACTGTGACTTGTTGCAATGCAAAGGTATCAACGTGATTATGATTTTGGATGAAAAAGATAGTAGGCAGTCTGTTCATTCAAAACCAGCACTGCACAACAAATATTCACGGTCTTTACTTCATTTATCCACCAGTAATCTTAAATGCATGAACATTTCTATCTCAAGAGGAGGGAGATTAGTAATATTTTCTCCTCTGGAATTTCCAGTTATCTCCCCTATGGAGGATGAGCTCACAAAGTGGAATTGGGTGGCCGGAGCCTTAAAGAGTTCCCGGTCGCTGTTCCAGGACCCAAACCGGAGGCACTAGCAAAAATTTAAGAATAGTCTCTTGGAATGTAGCGGGTATACCGAACTCTCCAGAAAACAGAGGTTTTTTATGCAGTGTAAAAGCTGAGTAAATCTGTACTCAAGAAATCCGGTGTACCATTGATTTTTTTTGTGAAGGATATATTGTTTTAAGCTGTTGTACATTGCCTTCTGAGAAAGGGAATGCTGAAGGGGGAAATGTGATCTTACTGATCCATATGTTAAAATGGGAATATCAACATTCAAAAACTCCCTCCAATCTTTACCACGCCATAAAAGTTGTGTTTTATGTAGAAGGTGGCAAAAAAGTTTCTCAGTTGGTGGTACATGTTTACATCCCTCCGGACAAATGTTATAGCAATATACTTCTTGAAATGTTTGATTATATATAAATGATTGAGAAGAACGAAGGGAAATGTGAGATAATGACAGATTTTGATTTTAATTTTAAAATGTCTAACCATTCCAATAATCCATAATGTGATGGTGAGAAGGAAATCACTTTTAATATCCTTCCTCTGCTCTTCTCTTCAAATGTTAAGACAGACAAACAAGGGTCTGTGCTTCTAAATCAGCTCAGAATGATTAGCTATACAATCTTTGATGGTAGATCTAACTCAGATTTGCTATCCCAATTCACTCACAAAGCCCCTTTGGGATGTTCTATCATTGATTACATTGTTGCCTCTTATCCCACAGCTAAATTTGTCTTAACCATGACAGTATTGGATTCTTTGTTCAGCAATCATGAATTACTTGTCCTCGTTCTAAATGTAGGTCTTTCTTCTGTATAGTCTTGGAAATGGGATGGCTCTAGGACCAGTTTCATCAAAGGTACAGGTAGAACACACTGGCCATTGTCAAAATAGATAACGTAAAAAAGATGTTTAGAGGGGACTATTTTGAATTGATCCCTTTGAGAACATGATATTCTTAACTCCTTTGTGGAGTTTATGAAGCTGACTATAAAGACCAACTATCAAGATCCCTCCAAACATCTCCAGAAAGTAAGACTGGCTTTAATGTTACCCTTAAATAAAGAAATCAATAGATTAATTTGGCTGAAGTTTATCTTATTCTCATAGGAAAGGGTTAGACTGATAACACTATTATGGAGAGGAAGGAGGCGGATGCAGCTAGGCTTAGGAAAACAGAATGCTGATTGTATATGGATTAAGCTGAAAGAAGCAGCTGGTTTGAGAATTTCATGTAAGTATTGGTTAATTATGGCAGATTGCTGTGGTGCCACAAAAGCTTCACATGTGCCCCCTACAGAGGAGGGTGTTTGGAGAGGTTACATTCCCTCTCTATATGCAGAAAACCTAGACACCACTAATCTCATCAAGATGCACTGCCTGACTGTAAAAGAGATGTTGCTAATTGTGGTAATCCTTCAGAAGTAGAGATTGAGTTATCAATTAAGGCAATGAGATCCTCAGGTGCAATGAGCCCAGATGAGGTTCCTATTTCAGTGTTCAATCTAGAGGCTTCCCTCTGCATTTGAATGCTGTTGCTTAAAGGGTACAGTTCCCGCATCATGGTTTGGAAGTGTCATCATTCCCTTGCGTAAAAAAGGGGAAAGAAGCTCTCCCACTAATTATTGTCAAATTGCTCTACTGGAGGCTGTTGTCAAGGTGTTCACTAGAAGCCTGCTAGCACACCTTAAGCCATGGGCAGAGAGATTCATGATTATTCCACTGGAATAAACTGGCTTTAGAAAAGTGCATAATACACTTGATAACTTTGCTGCATTACAGCTAATAACCAAAAGATATGTAACAAGGAGGGGAGCTCCGGTCTATGCAGCTTTCATAGATTTAATCATGGCGTTTGATAAGGTTGACCGACCTACCTTGTGGAAGAAGTTACCCAAGTTTGGGGTTCCGGCTAATCTTCTGCATAAGGTTTTTGAACCATGCCTTGCGGTTTGCATGCAGCTCTTTGAAGACGGTTCAAAACTCCCTGTGTATAATGTAAGGATTGCAATTTGTGAGCTACAAACAATAAAACGATCTTAGTGTCAAAAGAAGTAACTCACTTACCTGTCTACATGAGATAATAGCCTGTCATCTGCATATTACATGATCTACTTTGCAGGAGACACATTAATACTCTATATTATTTTATTAGGTAAAACTGTGACTAGACAAAACAGCTAATTCATGAACCACCAGAGTTTTATTACCATAATTATTATTCCCAGAGATTTACTTGCCACAAAAAGCTCCCTGCAGCATGTGCCCTAATCCCATTAGATACTTTAATAAGCATTAGCAAAGCCAATGGGTCTTGCCTATACAACATCTATTGGCTTTGGCAATGTGTTTTAGCTATGTTGTACACCAGTGTGGCTGCCATTCAACAATGCTAAACGTTGGTGGTGTGGAGTGTCATAGATTGTAGTGGTGGGTAGATTGTTGTAGAAGGGAGTAGAGTGTTGTAGAGTGAAGTAGTGACAAGTAGAGGTCACTGGCAGGGAGTGTCGTAGAGTGCAGTGTTACAGAGTGGAGCAGGGAGTAGAGTGTCATAGAGGGAAGTAGAGGGGTGTAGAGTTCAGTGGTTCAGTGTAGGAGAGTGTTGTAGAGTGCAGTGTCATAGAGTGGGGTGGAGTGGGGTTGGTTGGAGTGGATTGAGGTAGTGGGGTGGATTGTCTTGGGGTACAGTGGGTGAGTTGAGTGGAGTGGGTGGATTGAAATGAGGGGCAGTAGATTGGATTAGAGGGGTGGGTTAGATTGGATTGGGATGGGTTCATTAGAGTGAAAGGACAGTTGGGGAGGACTAAATTGAAGGAGAGTGGTTTGTAGTGTGTTGAATGGAAGTGTGGTAGATTTTATTGTGTTGGAGTGGATTGAATTAGAGTGGAGTGGATTGGACTAGAGTGGTGTGGATTAGACTAGAGTGGGGTAGATTGGATTGGAGTGGACTAGGTGGATTTTATTAGAGTGGGCTGGATTGGGTGGATTGGATTGGAATGAGATGGACTGGATTTTAAGTGGGGTCAATTGAATTGGAGTGGGGTGGATTGGATTGGTGTGAGGTGTACAGGAGGGGGGTGCATTGGTGTGAGTGGATTGGAGTGATGTTAGGTAGAGATTGAGTTGAGTTTGGGTGGATTGGATTAGGGTGGATTGGATTGGGGTTGGGTGGAGTGGAGTGGGGTGGATTTTATTTAGTGGGTTTAATTAGATGGGGTGGATTGGTTTGGAGTGGGGTAGATTGGATCAAAGTGTGGTGGATTGGGGTTGGGTGGATTGCAGTGTGGTGGGTTGGAGTGGGGTGGATTGGAGAGGGGTGAATTGTGTGGAATGGAAGGACTGGTTTGGAGTGGCATGAGTGGATTAGACTGGAGTCACATGGGGTGCATTAAGGTGAATTAGGTTGGAATGGAGCGGGATGGACAGGAGTGGAGTGGGGTAGGTGGATGTATTCGAGTGGAGTGGGGTCGATTATACTGCTATAGGGTGGAATGAATTTGAGTGGGTGGGCTGGAGTATGGTGGATTTGAGTGGATTATTTTGGATTGGAGTGTGGTGGATTGGAGTGGGTGAATTGGGTGAGTTGGATTGGAATGGGGTAGGTTCAATTGAAATTAGGTGGTTGGATTACCGTGGGTAGGTTAGAGTGGGTGGATTAAATTAGAGTGGGTTGGATTTGATTGGAGTGAGGTGGATTGTGGTGGATTGGAATGAAGTGGAGTTTGACTGGGGTGTTGATGGGTGGATTAGATTGGAGTGGGTCGATTGGATTAGGCTGGAATGGTTTGGGCTGATTGGAGTGGGGTAGAGTGCTATAGATTGGACTGGTGTGGGGAGGATTTGGTTGGGTGGATTGGATTGAGTGGGGTGGTTTGGACTGGAGAGGGTGGATTGGTCTAGAGTGAGGTCGACTGTGTTGGGTGGGGTAGTTTGGATTGGGGTAAGGTGGGTTTGTAGAGGTGCAAATTGGATTGGACGGGTTGAATTGTGTTAGATTAGAGTGGTGATGATTGGATTGGGGTGGATTGGCGTGGCGTGGATTTAATTAGGTTGGGAGGATTGGAGTGTAGTGTAGTGTAGTGGATTGGAAGTGGATTGGAGTGAGTAGTTTGGATTGCAGTTTGTGGAGTTGGTTCGAGAGTGGTGGGTTGGAGTGTCATGAATTCGATTGGTGTGGAGTGGATTGGATTGGTGTGGGTGGACTGGATTGAGTGTTGTGGGTGAAGTGGGGTGGATTGTGTGGTGGTGAGGTGGGGTTGATTTGAGTGGGTTGGAGTGGGGTGGGATGGATTGGATCAGAGCAGGGTGGATTGTGGTGTACTGGTCAATTATCTGTTAAAGCATAATTTAGAAGTTTTAGACTTAACATCATTGGCATGGTCTCCCCTAACTTTTTGCCTCTACTTCCCAGGTTGCTTCTGTGTGCTGGAACCTGTTTTTGCTGTTTGTGTTTGCTCTGGACACTTTGCCTCTCCTGGCCAGTGCTAACCTGTAAGAGTTTCCTTTATAAATTATATGTCTACTTTGGCTCACCCATGATTGGCATTTTGATTTACTAGTAAGTCCCTAGTAAAGTGCACTGGAAGTGCCCAGGGCCTGTAAATCAAATGCTAAGAGTTAGACTGTAGCACTGGTTGTGCCACCCGCATTAGTAGCCCTTTTAACATGGCTCAGACCTGCCACTGCAGTGTCTGTGAGTGCAGTTTTAAACTGTCAATTCGACTTAGCAAGTGTACCCACTTGCCAGGCCTAAACCTTTCCTTTTTTATACATGTAAGGCACTCCTAAAGTAGGCCCTAGGTAGACCCCTGGGCAGGGTGCAGTGTATGTTAAAGGTGGGACATGTGTTTTACATGTCCTGACAGTGAAATATCTAAATTTGTTTTTCACTGTTGCAAGGCCTATCTCTACAAAAGGCCATAGGTTAACATGGGGGCTGCCTTTAAATATGATTAAAGTGCAGATTCCCTTTAGGAGCAGATAGACATCTGGAGTTTGGGGTCTCTGAACTCACAATTTAAAAATACATCTTTTAGTGAAGTTGGTTTTTAGATTGTGTGTTTGAAAATGCCACTTTTAGAAAGTAGGCATGTTCTTGCTTAAACTATTCTGTGACTCTGCTTTTTTGTGGACTCCCTGTCTCGGTCAGTTTGACAGTTGGGTTGTTTGCACCTCTCCTCTAGACAGTGACACTAAGGGAGCTGGGGTGTAGCCTGCAAATCCTGAAGGGCCATGTGGGCTGAGGGGAGGAGTGGGTACTCATACGTGAAAGGCTGTGCCTGCCCTCACACAATGCAGGTCTCAGACCCCTTGGTGTGTGTCTGGGGCCTGGTCTGGGCAAGGCAGGATCTTGAAATCAACAGAGACTTCTTTTTGAAGAAGGCCTACTTCAAAAGCAGAAAGGGGTATAAGAGCACCCAAAATCAGATTACTTCTGGAACCAAGAGGAACCTCTGCCAAGGAGAAGATCTGGAGATACTGGAGGAAGAGTACTGCCCCTAAGCTGTGACATTGCTTTTCTGGTTTAGCCTGCAGTAGCTGCTTCTGCCTGAGAGAGGGCAAAGACTGACTTTTGTGTGACTTCCCACTGGTGAAGAATCTCCAAGGGCGTGAACTGAGCGTGCCTCCTGTTGTTGAAGTCTCAAGGCCAACAAAGACTTCTCTTTGCCAACACTTGGGCATTCTGGTGAGAGTTCTGCCTGCCAAGTGGTGCCCTAACCTGCCTCTGGGCCCTTGAAAGGTGCAGCTGGTGGAAAAGAACAGAAATCCACCCAAAGACTGCTGTGCGAGGAATCTTTCAATGCACCACCTGCGTCACAGCTGATAAACGAGGCTCCCCAGCCTCTCGGCTGAAATCAACGCTCCACCTGCATCGCAGCTGGGAGATCGACACAACGCGGCTGGAGAAACGTTGTGCAACACCCGCAGCGGCTGCTGTTAACAATGCAAGCCCCCAGTGTGGTTTCTTGACACCGTCCAACCATATTTCGACACAACATCACTGGGCACAGAAAATCAACGCAAAGCCTGCCCAGACCCCAGGTGCCCATCCAGATCGGCGTATCACCCTCTTGTGGGAGAGAAGAAAAAACGCACGCCGACCTGACCAAAGGAGGAACAAGGCATGTTCTTGCTTGCAAGTGAGAAATCAATGCATCACTGGCCTTTTCCGACACACACTCGCCCGTGCAGCTTTATTTTGACGCTACCCAGGTACTTTTGTATGCTAACAGCATTCTCACTGATTTCTAAGTACTTAAGACTCTTATTCTTTTTAAAATTTCATATTTTGACTTGTGTATGTTTGACTTTTGTCATTTTGATCTTGTTTTGTATATATAAATATTATCTACTTTTCTAAACCTGTGTTGTGTCTTTTTGCAGTGTTTTCACTGAGTTACTGTGTGTGTTGGTACAAATACTTTGCACATTGCTAATGAAATTGAGCCTGCCTGCTCATGCCAACCTACTAATGGGCTGAGCAGGGGTTAACTGAGGGTGATTCTCCTTTACCCTGACTAGAGTGAGGGTCCTTGCTTGGACAGGGGGTAACCTGACTGCCAAACAAAGACCCCATTTCTAACAAGGAGATTATACATAACAAAGAAACAATGTTGTTTTGTAATATTTAGAAGATGATAATCATCAGCTTTTGTTTGAGAACAGCTAGCACCTAGGATCAAAAACAAAACACTAGTTCAAAGTGAGAAAAAATATTTGACAAAATACAAGAGTTAACTAAACAAAATAAAACTTTTGTTTGTCCTGCTGGGCATGTTTTTGCCAGTCACACTTCTTCTGTTTCCAAGGCTCTAGAAGTTAAAAAGTATTACCTCAATCACTTTTTGGAGCAGAGGACAGGCGCTGGTTAAGTTGAATCAATCAGTGCATAGTGCCTGCTACACAGAAATGAACGGAAATGATGCTAGGACTGAAGTTACCAATTGCTAGGCTGTAAAGAAGAGTGCCATGAAAGCCAACAAATGGTAAGCAAAGAGTGGACTCCAAACCCTTTCTGTTAACAACAGTGGCTCTCAAGCGAAACTCATGCAATAACTCACGCTATTGAAGGCTTGACACTAAAAAGCAGCCTGTGCAACCAATTATACAAGAACAGATTTACTTTCAGGTCATCATTGTTACCAATATCTTTGTGGAAGAGTATTTTTAAACAATAATTGTACAAGTTGACTGTCAGATTGCTTTTCATGACTTCACAACTCTTGAAGCCACTCCCTTTTATTGCCACACCTTCAGCCCCATTTTACGGGTTTCCGGAGTAAATTGTTTGCAATTCCAGCTTTGCCCAGGACTGTAGTCCTGCAATAGGGAAGGCGGCATTCTTAAACTGCATTAAAATCTCACTCGATGTTATCATCCACGTTCAACAAAGCCCACCACTCTGTACAAATGGAACTAATGTTGCACTCTTTTTGATTGATGCATAGAGTTGTGTGCCGCAGTCGACGCAGCCCCAGACACTAGCAAGGGGTTATCTAATAGATTTGCTGAGGGAATAAAATATTTAAAGTCTTATCGGCTAGTCCCTTTAGCTTAGCTATACTGTGGATAATGGAGCAGACCAGTTCTTTTTGCTTCATAAATCATCTAAAATTATGTTGAAACAGATATTGCTGCATACATTATTGGAGCATCTCCCTAGGTTCTTGGCAAGGCTCATTGTTTGAACGAAATTTGCTGAGAATAATATATCGCCTGGTAAAATGGATATTATGCAAACAGTTTTTGTAAGAAAGGAAATTGCGTTAAGGCTCTAATTGTAGCTAATTGCTTCTTGAACCTGTAATTTATCAGCATTGATTTAAAAAACAAAGCTTTTTTCGGGAAGCTTTAACACGAACACACTGAAGTGGCTGCAGCATTTATGTGCAACAAAACTGCAATCCGGTTCCTGGAGACAGAATTATGATGCATTAGTCAAATAGTACATTAAACCTGATTGTCATAATTTTCGGCCTCATGAAGGAGTGGCTGGTCAGGCATATTGGATAAATCTGAGGAATGAAAACTGCAGTAGTAGTATGTAAATTCGTTTTTTCATAACTCGAACTTGCCTTTTAGCAACTTCTAAGTGTTTTGAACCCATGGTGGGAATGAGTGGAACACTGAGCAGAGGAGGTGGTAACGATAAAGAAGGAGGACGAGGAAAAGGAAGAAGACATCGAGGTAAAGATGGAGATGGCAAAAACACAGGAGGAACTGAAATGAATACTGTTACTTTTTTGATTTCTCGTATCAAGCAAACGAGTCTCTTGCGCCCACTTCATAGTGCTACATGAGTCTGTATTATTATATAAATACTTATACAGTATCAGAATTTGTTGATGATAGACTGTGACAGCAGACAGTGTGCATCATGCATAATCCGCGCCTACGAATCTTAATATAAGAATTTTAACCCAATGGAGATCTACTGATGCTATGGACAGATAAAATATGTTTATTGCTAATCAATGATACTCCTTAGTTCGACCTCAGAAGAATGAATGGTTGAGTGTACCCAACAGAATTTGAAACTATGACTAAGGTTAAACACACACCACAGGAATGGATGTATTAATCCACTGAGCCACCTGACCCATAAGAGAGTAAGTTAAAGCATACATTAGGTGTGTGATTTGATTCCCATCTGGTTTATATAAAGGTGACAGAAATAGATGGCAGTATGAGATAATCCAAGGATAAATAATCACAATACATATTAGTGAGGTAATTTAGTGTTAGAATCATGTAAAATGTGATACCAGCATGAAACGTTTGCACAGGTCTTAATAATAAGGTAAAAATGAGTGGTGATATAGACCCCAACAATCGCATGGCTACTTTGCCCAATTATCATCATAAAAGAGAATGGCTGCTGGCATTATTTGTATAGTGATTATGAATCTAATGTTAGGCATCCATCAAATCATTTCACACATTTTACTGGTCGGGAATGCCAAAAGTGGTACAAATTCTGTATTTTAGGTGACCCCTGACGAAGTATGAGACATTTTTAATGGATCCAGTAAGTAAATACCTTATGATATCAATAAAATAGGTATGTTGTACTGTCATTGTAAACTAACAAATAATTTTTTTGTTGCAGTTTTCAGAAATTGCGAGAAGATTATCTGCTGTCAATGAGTAAAAATGTCTACCAACAGAAGATGTGAATTCGTGAATATTAATGAAGAGTTTATATCTAGTACTCAAAATGTTGGAACTGTGCTGAAACAATTGATTGAGACCTGCTTCGGAATACTAAAGCGTACAGTGGCCACAATTAATGCTAATCAGACCCCTGTGGTGACATGTGATCAACCATTCTAGGCAACAGCTAAACAATTGCAGTGGTCACTTCCAGAACCTTGTGGGGAAGACAAAATGGTAGTCATGATGGAATCATTACATATTGAAATGTCATCCCTTGCAGTTTTAAGAGATTGGCTTGATGGTAGTGGTTGGGCTGATATTTTAGTTTACCAGTGAGGGTAAAGTTGGACAATGTCTAAAAGGGTCTCATATAAAATGATCTCACAACATAACCAAAGTTAGTGTTGCACCACTGTGTATACATTTGAAGAAGACTTATCGTGTATCTACTGATGGGCAAATATCCATGAAAGAATGG
Source organism: Pleurodeles waltl (assembly GCF_031143425.1). Lineage (NCBI taxonomy): Eukaryota > Metazoa > Chordata > Amphibia > Caudata > Salamandridae > Pleurodeles > Pleurodeles waltl. The sequence continues at coordinate 1,345,104,325 of NC_090445.1, forward strand.
ATTACACAAAGAGTTGCAGAGTATGTTCATTTCAAATATTGGTATAGTACACTTCAACTCGAACTACTTCTATTCTGATTTCTTGATACCATTCGATAAGCAAATTTTGAGAAGTTTATTGTAACCCTGCAAATGATCTGTCCTTGGATGTTTGCTATAGACCACACCCACTATGCCATGTGGATGCCAGTGTACATTAAAATGATTGTCAAACTGAAAACAACTATTCCAGATGTTTATGAAGAATTTTCAAATGAATATTTTGTTGCTTGAAAAAGTGACAGACCTTATTCTTGTATATCTTATGATCACATGCATGGGCAGTATAACAAGGATATAAAATGAGTCGGCGGGGAAGTTGGTATTCTTGATAATCCTAATGCATTGATGAAATGGATGGTGTCTGAACCTGTAATTGCCAACTAACTGGGATGATTTGATGAAGAAATGGGATTCAGTGAAAACAAAAATAACTGTATTCACCATTAAGATAACATCTCTGGCAATACTAGATTTGAAAATTATGTTAAGGAGCTTACACAAGTGTTTTCACATGATAATAGAATTCCTTATGCCTGTGGTATTGGCGAAAATCGTATGAATATTGCATCCAACTCAATCATGAGTGATAATGTAAATAAATCTGTGTGCACTGCTGACAACGTGGGGCGAACTCAATATAGATTGTTTGCTCAAGAATGCCTGGTACAATGTGAAAAATCTATTTTTAGCCTATTCCTAGAAACAAACTGTGTTTATTTCATAAGGAAGTCCCAAAATCAAAGAACCAGAAAGTAACTATCTTAAAAAGTGACTGCTCACTTTTCACTAGACTGTATATTGCTTGCCAAGATAGAGAAGGAGATTTAAGGGATTTGTTTTGCCCGTGAGAACCTTGATAATCAGCCATCACTTTCTGAGGGAGGATTGCTAAGAAAAGAGACAAAGTCTGACATCATCTCTTGTTTGGAAAAGCTTAATGGTGCTGTAGATAACATGAATAGCATTTTCAGGCACTGCAAGTTGTGTTATTATTGATGGATCTGCAACAATACATTTCTTAAAACCCAACAATGTCCACAATTTTCAAGACTACAACACGTATATATTCCAGTCTAATGTAATGAACATACTTAATCAATCGAAACAAGTAGACAGAGTATGTGACCGTTACATAGAGGGGTCTCTTAAAAGGGATGAAAGAAATAGGCAATAGTTTGGTCCACATTATTATGTAAAAGGTTCAACAAAGATACCAACAAACTGGGTGACTTTTCTAGAAAATGAAGATAACAAAAATGATTTGTTTCAATTTTTGACTTCTGACTTTCAGAGTCTTGAGATACCAGTGGGGTAGAATTAGAGTACTGACAAAGGATGATGACGTGGTGAATATTCCTGAAAATCTGAACGTATCTGAACTCAGACCATATTATCAATAAGAAGCTAATACCAGAATACTATAACATGAAAAACATGCTAGTGAAAGTGGCCAGAAGTCTATAACTACGGCCCTCATTATGTCATTGGTGGTAAAAACCACCTACCGCCGTGGTGATGGCTGCCAAAATACCATTGCTGTGCCTACCATCTGTCCGCCATATTATGATCACTGTCGGACTTCCGCCACAAGAAGGGTGGAAATCTGGCAGTGATCATACTGGCGGACAGGGGTAAGCTGGCGATGCTACCACCAGCACTGCCACGCCAGTTGAACGCCGCCAGCCGTATCATGACTTGTGATAAGGCTTGGCGGTGTTCTGTTGGCGGGCATTGCTGGCGGTATCAGCGCCCCTTCCTGTTCCTCCTAGAACAAGGTAAGTCAGGCTTCCGACATGGGGGTTGGAGGGTGGGGGCTGTTGTGCATGTGTGTGTGTCTGAGTGTGTGCATGAATGTGTGAGTGTGTGCGTGAATGCATCTGTGTGTGTAGTGTTGTTTGCGTGGGTGTATGCATGTGAGTGAATGCATGTAAGAATGGTGAAGTGAGTGCGTGTCTGCGTGTGAGTGTGTGAGAGCATGTCTGGAGGTATGCATGTATGAATGGGTGTATGCCAGTGTGAGTGATTGGGTGTATGCGTGGTGTGTGTCTGTGTAGGAAAGTACCATCTTGCCTGGCATGTTACCCCTATGTTTACATGTATGTCAGTTTGTTTTTGCCTGTCTCACTGGGATCCTGCTAGCCAGCACCCCAGTGCTCATAGTTTGTGGCCTGAATGTGTGTACATGTGTAGTGAGTAACTGTTTCACTGAGGCTCTGCTGACCAGAACCTCAGTGCTTATGCTCTCTCTGCCTTTAAAATTGTCACTATAGGCTAGTGACCATTTTCACCAATTCTAATTGGCACACTGGAACACCCTTATATTTCCCTAGTATATGGTACCTAGGTACCCAGGGTATTGGGGTTCCAGGAGATCCCTATGGGCTGCAGCATTTCTTTTGCCACCCATAGGGAGCTCAGATATATCTTACACAGGACTGCCACTGCAGCCTGAGTGAAATAACGCACACGTTATTTCACAGCCATCTTACACTGCACTCAAGTAACTGATAAGTCACCTGTATGTCGAACCCTCACTTAGTGAAGGTTAGGTGCAAAGTTACTAAGTGCAAGGGCACCCTTGCACTGGCAAAGGTGCCCCCACGTAGTCCAGGGCAAATCCCCGGACTGTGTGAGTGCGGAGACATCATCACACGCGTGCACTGCATATAGGTTAATACCTATATGCAGCTTCACAATGGTAACTCCGAATATGGCGATGTAACACAGGTGGTGGACCCAAGTGACCCAGACTATCCAGTAGTCCAACTGTCCAAATTTAGAGGAGGTAAGTCCTTGCCTCCCCTCTCCAGATAGTAATCCTGTGCACTGTGTGAACTGCAGCTGCTAGGGCTTCTGTGCACTTTTACAAGGAATCCTTTGTGCACAGCCTAGCCCAGGTCCCCAGAACTCCGTCCTGCATTGCTCAACTCCCTGAGTTCACCTCCGACTTTGTGGGACCCTCTTTTGTAGTGTTGAGATGACTGCCGTGTTCAGTCTTCTTGAACCTGTGTTCAAGGACTTCTGCGGGTGCTACCTTCTTGTCATGGGCTCTCTGTGTTGCTGAGGGCCTCCTCTGTCTCCTCTCTCAAGTGGCAACATCCTGGTCCTTCCTGGGTCCAGGTAGCACCCTTTTTCTTCAACTGCAACCTTTGCAGCTAACAAGGCTTGTTTCCAGTCTTTCTCCAAAGAAACAACCCTGCATCCTCTGGCACTCTGTGGGACATCTTCTGCACAAAGGAGAAGTTCCTAGCACCTTTCGTTGTTGCAGAATTCTCAGCTTCTTCCATCTGGAGGCAGCCATTTTGCACCTTCATCCGGGGTTTAGTGGGCTCCTGCCCCCCCGGACACTTTCGCGACTCTTGGACTTGGTCCCGTTCCTTTGCAGGTTCTCAGGTCCAGGAATCCGCCTTCAGTGCTTTGCAGTCTGTTGTGGTCTTTGCAGAATCCCCTATCATGAGTTTAGTGTGTTTCTGGGGAAATAGTAGTACTTTACTCCTACTTTTCAGGGTCTTAGGGTGAGGTATCTTGGACACCCTTAGTGTTTTCTTACACTCCCAGTGAACCTCTGCACACTACACTAGCCTAGGGGCTCATTCGTGGTTCGCATTCCACTTTCTTAGTATATGGTTTGTGTTGCCCCTAGGCCTAATGTATCCTATTGTATTCTACAGTGTTTACAATACTTTCTGACTGTTTTACTTACCTGATTTTGGTTTGAGTGTATATTTTGTGTATTTTACTTACCTCCTAAGGGAGTATAGTCTCTGAGATATTTTTGGCACATTGTCACTAAAATAAAGTACCTTTATTTTTGGTAACTCTGAGTATTGTGTTTCTTATGAGATAGTACTATATGATATAAGTGGAACAGTAGGAGCTTTGCATGTCTCCTTGTGCAGCCTAAGCTTCTCTGCTATAGCTACCTCTATCAGCCTAAGCTGCCAGAACACCACTAATCTACTAATAAGGGATAACTGGACCTAGCACAAGGTGTAAGTACCCTCAGGTACCCACTATAAGCCAGGCCGGCCTCCTACAGTCTGCATGTGTGTGTGTGTGTGTTTATGGGGGGAGTGAGCGGATCAGAGGGGGTGGAGGGTTTGAGAGGATTGGAGGGTGTGGGGGAGTGAGAGGATCGGAGGGGGAGTTTGGATGGGGGGAGGGTGCGGGGCATCAGGTGGGTGTTGAGGGGGTGGGGAAGCCGCCTACTGGTGACAGGGAAGGAATTCCCTATCACGGTAGGGCCTACTGCCATGGTTTCAGTGGCATTGGTAACACCAAAAAAACCATGGTGGTAGGCAGGCTCAAAAGGGCGATGGTGGTATTATGACAGCCGCTGGGCTGGAGATTGACATCTCCGGCCCGGCGGCTGATACCGCCATGGTGGTATGAGTGGAGAAGTGGCGGGTTGGCTGCAGCCAACCCGCCATTCTCATAATGTGGTGCAGCCTGTTGGTAGTACTACCGCCACATTAACACTCACTGCTGGCGTCATAATGACCCCCTATATGTACTATTGATTCCAAAGTAGCAGTTATTGCTCTTAAGGCATTTAGCAGCTTAAATATTTCAAATCTGTGGACTGATTTTGGTATTGGGAAACCTCAAAGGCAACTGCATATCCATGAGTAAGCTAATAAACTTGGCAAAAGTGTTTGTGAAGGTATTTTATTTTTCCATGCATTTAAAGTTCGTGACACTATGGCCCTCATTATGACACTGAATCCCTCTTACTGCCATGGTGAGGGCCGCCAACATACCGCTGCGGTGGAGAATATCCGGTCCACATATTATGACACACACACACCAATCCGAAAGAATACAGCCACATACAAAAATCCGCCAGCCCAAAGGTCAGTGCTAAAGTGGTGACATCAACATCCATACCATTACGCCAACAAAACAACGCCCGCCACATTATGAACCATGAATCACCACGACGGATATTCAACAACGGTAAACCATTGGCGGTACATACCGCTGTGCTCAGAATGGACACAAATATACAAAACAACACTACATTGGCTAATATTAAAAATACACACTTGACACTCAAACACACACCACACCCACCCACCCACAGCACCATAAAGCACCCACCCACATTACCCACAACACTTTACGAACAACAATTTCTGCCAGGAGATTGACACGAACAGCACAGAGACAACCAGACTCAAACACCACATACACCCATACATCCCACACACACTCCACATCACACACGCCACCACATTACTCAACACATTCACACCAACACACACCGCACAACACACATGTCCCCACTAAGGCACCCCTGTTTCACTGATGAGGAGTTAAGGGTCATGGTGGAGGAAATAGTCAGGGTAGAGCCATAGCTGTTTGGGGCACAGGTATAGCAAATATCCATTGCCAGGAAGATGGAGCTATGGCGGAGAATCATAGACAGGGTAAACGCCATGGGACAGCCTCCAAGAACACAGGATGACATCAGGAAGAGGTGGAACCTCCTACGGGGAAGGTACGTTCCATGGCAGCAAGGCACCAGCTCACCATACAGAGGACTGGCGGTGGACCCCCACCTCCTCCCCCACAGCTCACAGCATGGGAGGAGCAAGTCTTGGCATTACTGCATCCTGAGGGACTCACTGGAGTACCCAGAGTTCTTGACATTGGTGAGTCAATATTTACTACTTATCACCCCCATACCTGCATGCCATCACACCCCCTCACCCTCACTCCTTTCACTCCACTCCATCCCACACACTGCACCTACAAATATGTCCCACAGGCCACCCCCAACACTCGCCCTGCAGAGTGTGAACCACCCTGCAAAAATTCCCTGCGACCGAAACAGAAGCCAGAGACTCTTGCCAAGACTACCACCAGGAAATGAGACTCTCCTGATTGTCCCCCTTGTGCCCCACCCTGTCACCTTGTCCACTTTGAACTGCCTTTGCTCCCGTTTGTATGGCCCCTTGGACACTGGACCTGTGCTACAAACAGACTGGAACAATAACCTGGATTTTCCTCCATCATCACCCCGTTCCATTGCACTTCTCCATCAATTTCATAGCACCACAATAAACACCCTTGAACACAACTTGACTACTAGTGTTTTATGTATTGAAAATGTGCATTTATGAAAACAGTCATATCTAGTGCAAATGATCTGTCTCACCTGTGTGTCAATGCAAGTATTGACGTATAACTGATGTTCGTTTGTCCTCATCCATATCCTTTACCTCCTCATCCTCACTGTCCTCAGGGTCCACTGCGGCCACAGGGGCATCTCCAGTCTCCTACTCCTGCAGAAAAGGTACATGTCGTCTGAGGGCCAGGTTGTGCAACATGCAGCATGCCACTACTATCTGGCACACCTTCCAGGTTGACTAGCACAGGGATCCACCTGTCGAATGGAGACACCGGAACCTTGCTTTCAGGAGCCAGAAGGTCCTCTCAATGATCCTTATGGTTCTTCCATGTGCCTCATAATAACGTTCCTTAGCCCCTTTTCTGGCATTCCACACAGGGGTCAGCAGCCATGATAGTTTTTGGCCTCACACAATGCTATGGGGATGACACCTGAAGGCATACACTAACATATAGTGGGTGGGGACCTTCGCTCACCTATTAGCCACACCCTGTGCCTCTGTAGTTGGGCCATCACATTTGGGATTCTGCTTTTCCTCAGAAAAAAGGCATCATGCACCAACCCAGGATACTTGGCAGTGACGTGGGAGACATATTGGTCTGCCAGGCACACCATTTGCACATTCAGTGAGTGGAAACTCTTACGATTCCTGAACACCTGTTCATTCTGGCAGGGGGGGACTAACGCAAAATGTGTACTGTCAATCGCCCCAACAATATTGGGGATATGTCCCATTGCATAGAATCCGGCCTTGACAGTGGCCAGATATTCCTCCTGGTGGAAAGTTATGTAGCTGCACATGTGTTTCACCAGGGAAGACAAACCTCTTGCCAGCACAATTGAAAACATTGACTGTGACATTCCTGCTGCCAAGCCCACTGTCACTTGGAAAGAACCAGTTGCCAGGAAATGGCGCACTGATAGCACTTGCACAAGATGGGGGATCCCAGTCGGATGACGGATAGCTGATATCAGGTCAGGCTCCATTTGGGTACACAGCTCTATGATTGTGGCCCTGTCCAGTCTATAAGTGCGTATAATGTGCCCGTCCTGCAGTGTAGACAAGTCCACAATGGGTCTGTACACGGGGGTTTGTCTCCTCCTCCTATTCATCCACAGCCGTAGGTATATAAGGGACACAAGAGTGAGTAAGCTGTTACAATTTGAACAATGGAACCACAACCTCAGTGTACATAGTACATTTATGTGATGGGACAATGAGAATGGCGAGGTATGTGCTAATCTTGGCTGTGACTCAGTTACGGTTGATGTGATCGTTGTCCAACACCATGAAATGGCGACCACCTGTCCTGTATGTAGGGACAGGTGGAAGTGAGATAACTCCGCCGACGTTGGGCGTCGTGGCGGAAGACGGTCTTGCGCCGACATTCAATTGGATAATATGAGGCTCTATGGAAATCAGCGCCGGCAATGACATATACACTGCCGCGGATGTGACTGCCATCTTCCATCAGATTCCTCACTTGTTTCCTGACCTTCGAACAGGAGACCACCTACACTGTGTGTGCTGCTGTGACCTGTGTCTGGAACCTACCATGGCCCATCTAACCGGGGAAAGGGCCCCTGCCTTCACTGTGGAGGAGTTGGAGCGATTGGTGGATGGGGTCCTACCCCAGTACGGACTGCTGTATGGACCTCCCGACCAACAGGTGAGTACACCTTGGGCACGATGCATGTGGGAAGGATGTATGGAGATGTGTGTGAAAGCATGGTGTCATCGGGGGGATGTCTTGTGGTGGTGTACATGGTGTGCGCTGGGTGATGTGTGTGCCACTGGTGAGGGAAAAAGGACTGGTGGGCCATATGTGTGACAGGCTGGATTGTATGTGCAATGGTGTCCTCCTGTCTGTATTACCTCTGCAGGTTAGCGCCCATCAAAAGAAGGGATTATGGCATGCCATCGCCAAGGATGTGCCTACCCTGGGGGTCTATGGCAGGCAGAGCACCCACTGTTGGAAACGGTGGGATGACCTGAGACGCTGGGCACAGAAGAGCACGGAGGCCTAGCTAGGGATGGCCTCCCAACAAGGAAGGGGTGCCCGTCGGAACCTGACCCCCCTGGTGACCTGCACACTGGCAGTGGCCTACCCAGAGCTGGCTGGGTGCTTGAAGGCATCACACCAGCCACAAGGGAGTGAGTACAGTGGTCATTATTACAATAAGTGGTAGGTGGCATGGGATCCGGGTTGTGGGTGTGAGTTAGTGGGTGCCTCTTAATGCCAGACAGACATTGCAGCATGATCCAGCTCAAGGATAATAGGTGAATGGTAGTGGTTCCCAACCTTTTGCCTTCTGTGGACCCCCATTTTATCAATACTGGAACCTGGGAACCCCCACTGAAACACTATTGGAATCCGGGGACCCCCCACTGAGACAATACTGACAGCTGTGGATCAAATCTGTTAATAATATTTAATTTCCTAAGTAGTTGTGGACCCCCTGAGGAGTCTTCATGGACCCCGGGGTCCCCAGACCACAGGTTGGGAATCACTGGTGTATGCAAATGCAGGTAACCTAGCTTGTTAGCATTCCATGTCAGCCAGGGCTTTGTGGATACCAGGAGGGGTGCAGTTGGTGGTGTGTGGCCCTCATCTTGACGTGACATATATACAAATCACTGGCAATGCAATGTATAGTGCTCAATCCTGATCCAAGTGTGTGACGGTGCTGTGCATGCCAACTGTGGTGTTGGTGCAGTAATTTACACAGTGTTTCCTTTCTCTCTCTTCCCCCCTTTTTTCTTCTGTCATCCTGTCCATGTGTGCATTAGCATCATCTGGTGGAGGAGCAGGGGCACTGGTGACAGAGGGAGCTGCATCCCACAGGACCCTTGAAGCAGAGTCCACTGACGCCGAGGGAACCAGTGGGATGGAGGGCGAGGGGAGCACCACAGCGGAGACAGGAGGCAACAACACAGACTCAGATACCTCCTCCCATGGAAACTCTCTGGTGGTAGTGGACCCCACTGTGACCACCCCAGCTGCATGTACAGCCACCACCCCCGTACCAGCACCGCCCTCCCACTAGTCCCTCAGCAAGTTACCCGTGCCCGCTCACCCAGGAGAGGAGGATGAGCATCGTCTTCGCCCCAGGCACCTCAGGTCCTGCCCCAGTGAGCCCTGCTGCCCTGAATGAGGAGGCTATTGACCTCCTGAGATCCATGGCTGTAGGGCAGTCAACCAATGTGAATGCCATCAAGGGGCTGGCATCCCAAATGCAGCAATGCAATGCATCCCCGGAGGGCATCCACAGTGGATTGTCGGCCCCACAGAGATCGATTAGGACCTTGGCCTCCTCTCTGATGGCAGCCATTGTCCCTGTTCCTACGGTCCCCCACCAACTACCACTTCCCAGTCCCATTCTCCTCAACCCCAACCCATCCATGCACACAGACAGATGAGCATGCACACAAGACAACTAACAAGAGTGGCACAGTCAAACACAGGCACCACACTTCATCTCACAAGCACTCACACAAACACCAGACAGTTGCAGACACAACCACATGCACTGCCTCACCTGTATCACCCTCACCCTCCTCCTCCACCGCCCTCACAGTCACGTCCACACTCACACCTGCTTGCACTGCATCAAAATCTACCACCAGCATCACCACACCGAGCAGCACACACACCTCACTAGCATACACCGCCACTACATCCATCCACGCATTCCTTGTGTCCTCTCCCACCCTGTTGGTTGCCTCCTCCTAAAGGACACAAATGCAAGCACTCAGACACCCAAAAGCCATCCACCTCACATCAGCACACTGCCCATGCACCTTCATCCAAGTCCAGCAGACAAGTCACCAACTCCGGAGATTGTAGCCTTGCACTCCCCAGCAGAGAGAAATGGGCATGGAGCCCCCTCCATAACCAGTGTGCTTGTACCTGTATTCAGCTGAGGCCCCCCCCATCCATCTCAGGTACCTGCCCAAATGCAAACTGATGCCCTTGTAGAGTTCTATCCGGATGAAGTCAGGATTCGAGTTGGGCCTTGGACTGTGCCGTGTGGCCATGTGGGCCCTTTGTACTTTAGACTGGGCATTGACCCTTTGTGTACATTTTTACATTTGTACATAACTGTTTTTGTACAATTGGTTCTTTTGGTAGCTGTTCACAATCAATACATTCTCATTACTGCATTCTTGTTGTCCTTACATTATTATGCCGTGTGTCATGTGCCATTGTTTTTCGTCGTCAGCTGGTTGTTTGTATGGTGTGTGTGTGTCGGGTATGTGTCCTGTGTGCGTGTGTCACTCTCGTTTTCCTCCCTCCCTCCCTTGTGTGCTGGGCGGCTGTACTCCGTGTCGTAGTCTTTGTCGGCGTTGGTGTTCCAGATGTAGCATGGCATAGATGAGCATCGGGAAGACTTGTAGTTCCGGTTCCATGGCGGCAGTGTCCTTCGCTGTGTCGCCGATGGTGAGTCTTTGGTCTTCTGTATTCTGTTTCCGCCAGGCTTTTGATGGTGTTCATACCACCCTGGAAATCGTGGCCATTTCCTGGGTCATGATGTGGTGGGCGGTACTTTGTCTTCCGCCTGGCTGTTGACGGCTACCGCCGTAGTCAGTGGTGTTAACCCCCTGGCGGTTGGTGTGGTACATTGGCTGTCTATGGGAGTTATCACCGCCATGGTCATAATTTGGCGGTAAATACTGCCAGCCTGTAGGCCTGTAGACCCTCATTATGACACTGCCAATGTCATAATGAGTGCCTACATCTGCATTTGCAGGTCATGACAAGAAAACAGGTTGGAAAACGTGGCAACATTTTCAGTCTGACATGGAAACATTTATTGAGCTCTCTCATTGCCCACCATATAACAGTTTCAGTCATTTTCAGTAATTTGTAATTAGATTATACAATAAGAACATTACAACAGATTCTGTTAACGAGTGTTGAAGAACTAACCTGCTTTTTAGAAAATGTGCCATCAAGTGAAGCTGCTCTTTCACAGCACAGCAAGAGAGCTATTTTCCAAGTGGATTATGTGTGGTCTCAGTGGTTGAATGTGTATTCCTGATTAGCTCTGTTGGGATGGCAGAGGAAAGAGTCTGGATATGAACCTCTGTGGTCTCTTTTGCCTAATGCTTTATAATACTGCAAGGAATGTGTAAAATACTACATGAAACCTCACATGGTAACCACTTTTTGAAAGCATCCATTCCTGTTCTCCCAAACGCCTGCTCTGCCTATAATTCACTCAACCCCAAATGCCCTGCGGTATTAAGTATTTAACGTCCAAGTACAGCTGGGAATAACAGTAATGAAAAGGTAATTTCATCCATATTAGAGGATAAGGGATTTCAATTATCAGAGTTTTGCCTCAAACGTGCATGACAATCATAGCCAAGGCTTGTCACTGTCTGCTCAAGTCTCAGATTCCCGTACTATTATGATTTTCTTAATGGGATTAATAACCCACATTTTTTCATTTAATTTGAGACAGCAGTCAATATTGTCTTGCTCACCGCAATGAACTACTTGCCGTTTTCTGTATCCAAACTAGACCTGTCTTCAAAATTCAAAAAACAGCATGCTGAGTGGCACAGCTACTATGTTTAATCCTCGGTGGGATCTCAGTTTGTTGCTTTTCTTGTACACTGACACCATGATAAATACACAACCCCTTTTTTCTCCTTTTTTGATTTGGAGAAACAACAGGTCCTCTGCTTCTGTTTGATAGTTTTAGCTGATCTAAACATGTGGTTGGATATAGTTAGGAAATATGATTAAAAGAATTAGTGAAATTCACTTAAAAATACAAAGGTTAGAAGAACGCTATAGTTAGTTAGGCTCACATTTTAAGCATCCAAAAACATTCACCTCTTAGAGTTATTTCAAGTGACTATCACCCTTATTAGAATAATGGTAGTAAATGCCTCCTACTGCTGCGGCGATGGCCACCAAAAGATCGTTGCCGTGGCTACCATCCATTCACCAAATTATGAACACAGCCGGATTTCCATCATAAGAAGGGCAGAAATACGGTTGTGGCTATACTGGCGGATGCTGGTAAGGTGACGCTGCTACCGCAAGCTGCGCCACACCAGTAGACCACTTCCAGCCGTATTCTGACAAATAATATGGCCTGGCGGTGTTCTGCTGGTGAGTGCTGCTGGCGGTAGCAGTGCCCTGTCCTGTCCCCTGCCGAAAAACCCTCTGGATGCAGGTAGGTCGAGTTCCCGCCAGGAGAGGTGGGTGAGGGGTATTGTGTAAGGGAGTGGGGTTGTATGCATGAGTGTGTGAGTGTGTGCGTGAATGCAAGTGTGTGTAGTTTTGTTTGCATGTGTGTATGCATGTGTGAGTGCGTGAATGAATGGAAATATGAATGCGTGTCAGTGTGAATCTGTTTACGGACGTGAGTGTGAATGAATGGATGTATGCGTGTATCTATGCGTGTATGTCTGTGTGAATGAGTGTGTGTCTGCCTGTGTGTTTGTGCATGGGTGGGGAGGTTGGAAGGGAGAGGGAGCGTTGGTGAAGGGGGTGTGGAGAAGTGTTGGAGGGGAGGGGGCCTCCTATCAGTGACAGGGAAGAGATTTCCTGTCACTGATAGGGCATACAGCCATGGTTTTCATGGCATTACGAATGCCACAGAAACCATGGCGGTAGGCAGGGACATGATACCGTCAGTGGTACAATGGCGGCCGCCAGGCTGGAGATTGTTATCTCCAGCCCAGCAGCTGCTATCGCCATGGCTGTCGGAGTTGTACATTGGCGGGTTGGCTTCAGCCAACGTACCAATGTCATAATGTAGCGGTAAGCACTGCCAGCCTGTTGGCAGTGTTACTGACGCATTATCTCCGACCCCTGGGGTCATAATGACCCCCTATATCTCTTGCCCTAAGGTAACTATAACTCACGTCCTTGCCATGCACTGTTAATTGCCCCACAAATTACAGCACTCATGACATCTTTGATAACATCATTGAACTCTAACTGTAACTGCTGAATTTCTATGCTTTTGTATGAGTAAATTCAGAACCTAGCTTTAACGTCCCTGTAAGCTTTGTTTTTTTTTAGTTAATCTTTATGTTTTTTTAGTGTATAGTAATTTTAATTGCTATACGTGAATGCTACCTCCGCAGTGCATGGCTTTCTACTGTACAGGGTTACGGTTGGCCACAGAGCCTGGTTGTGGCCCGGCCCTGAACCCAATCCCTTATAAGCACCCAAACATGCACCATGCACAGCCTTCTCCTGTGTGCAGTAGGAGTTGCCCGCAAGGGCTGACCTGTAGCCTGTCCTGTGACCAACCCCCCTAACCACCCAACCCGATGCTGTGCACAGCCCTTTGAGCATGCACGGCGGAAGTTGTCTGCGGCCTCTCTGGGTGTGGAAATAGGTGTAAGAGGCTGTATCGGGGTAAGAGTGGCTGTCAGAGTGTCTGTTTGGGTGTAAGAGTGCATACATCAGTGTTTAGTGGGTGTGTCAGTATGTGTGTAGGTCTGTGAGTGGGTGCAACAGGGTGTGAGTGTGTCTGAGTGGGTGCTTGTGGGTCTGACTGGGGCTGCTAGTGAGTGTATAAAGGTCTGAGTGGGTCTGTTAGTGGGTGCACATGTGTCTGTTTGGGTCTGTGAGTGAGTGCATGAGTGTCTGAGTGGATCTATGAGTGGGTGCGTAAGTGTCTGAGTGGGTGTGTGAGTGGGAGAATTGATTGAAAGAGAGACAGAGAGAGCAAAATAAATTCAATTATAATTTGTAAGTTTGCACCGCTTTTGCGTCAAAAAATGATGCAAATGTGGTGCTAAAAAAGTATAAATCAGGCCCATAATTCCTCTAGTGTGTGGCTGTCTGGGAGGAATAAACAAAGTCGACCTGCCAACTACACCAGGTCCTTTGACTCAGGACCAGGCTACAGACACAAAATAGCGAGGGCAGAAAAATGCCAACTTTCTAAAAGTGGCATTTTCAAAATTGCAACTTAACATCCAATTTTACCTTTGAAGAGAATTGCTTAGTATTATTAAATGTAATTAGGCAACCCACTTTTATCCTATGATAGAGATAAGCCTCACAGTAGCAAAAAAAGAATTTAGAAGTTTTCACTAAAAGGACATGTAAAACTCAAAAGTACATGCTCTCAAGTTGAAAAGTACAAGCTGTAAATTACAATGCACCCTGCCCTATGTGCTGCGTAGGGCCTATTTTAGAGGTGACATATGTAATAAGAGTGGAGTTTAAGGCTTGGCAAGGGGTTTAGTTTGCCAAGTTGATTTGGCAGTTTAAAACTGCATTCAGGCTGACCTGGGACATGTTGCAAGGGGCTACTTATGTGGATGGCACAATTAGTGCTGTAGGACCTCTAGTAGCATTTATTTTACTAGCCCAGCTTATATGTTATGCCACTTTACTAGGGGCCTATAATCTAATGTGCCATTCAGATGTAATCCAATTTTACGTTTTAGGGCATGAGCACAGTCCCACATCCAACAAAAATGAATTCCGAAAATTAGAAAGATGAAGGCAAAAAGTTTGGAAGTGACTTTGAATGGACAGCCAAGTCTGACAGTTACATATTCATTACATTAAGCAACACCCATAGCTAACATGGTTACATCCTTATTGTATTTTAATGCTGTTAGTTTTGTTTGGTGTTGAAGAATAGAATATGTAGAAAATGCATCTGTCATTCTGTTTTTTATGGATATGTAAAATGAATCAATTTCTATTTGAAACAATATGTAGGTATGCGTGTGACATTACAGGTTTAAATGTATTGTGTAGTAGGAAGTAATGTGTGCTTAGCACTAATGTAGAACAAGAAAAGCAATTGGAGTATTGAAAAGTAATTGTATGTAAAGGATATGATTTATAAAAAAAAATATTTTTCTATAAATGTTCATATAATACTGTCTAAGGATAATATGGTGTACAGTCATCATAGATAATATTTAATGTAGAAAAGGGTTGGCCACTTATTTGGTGATTTGTTTGGAGGGAGAATCACTTCCCTGCAAAAAGCTTTGTTCAAGGGGAAAATTGTGTGTTAAAAAGCTTTGGGAAACTATAAGTGATATGTGTGGTGTTGAACAGATGTGCCCATGAAGGGATATGTTCAGGTTAACTGTTGGATGTAGAAGAGGTTTGCCTAATTAGTAGTTGACTTGTGTGGTGGGTGACTAGTCTTTGCATGATAACCTGTGTTCAGCGTGCAAACTATAAGTAAATCAAACTTTGACGATATATATATATATATATATATATATATATATATATATATATATATATATATATGTAGTAGGAACTCGCCTCTCAGTAGTAGGCCAACCCTCTTCTACATACAAGTGTCCCCATAACCAAAACTCAGCATCATGTCTGCAGTCTCCCAGTATGTATACAATATTTTATTGTGCTCTACCTGTTCTACATGAATCACTAAAAAATCTATGTTGCAAATGGCAAGCCCCCAACAAACACACATTAACCTTTAAGTACACAGAACTTCTTCTACATACAACTGTTCACCTAAAGATAGCTCTGGATCTAGAGGTCAACCCCTCACTACACACATGAAGCATTAATACTATGACCTCTTTTAAAATACAACTTTGTCCCAGAAAACTGCTTAGTTTGAAGTATCTAGTCAACCAACACATCTTCTAGTAAGTCAAACGTATCCTACATGGATTGTTCTACAAACAATCTTTATTATGTGTTTATATACCCACCATACATTTCATGTACTAATTGGCCGGGTCTCTTCTACATGGAGCTCTCACCCTAAACAAAGTTTTCCAGCAAATGGCCAGTCTCCCACCACTCACAGCACTTTTTATAATGCCCAGCTTCTTCTACATACATCGCCTTATGACAAAAATTCAGCATCATAAGCAAAGTACCCCAGCATGTATACCATCTTATATTATGCAGATCCCCTTCAACTTACTGGTGTCTCCCTAAAAAAAGTTGTGTTGCAACTGGCCAATCCCCCTCTAGACACATATTGACATTTAGTACGCTGAGGCTCCGGTATATACAATTGTTGCCCTAAAGATAACTCTGCATTAAGAGGCCCACCATCACATGAAGTAGTCACATGAAGTCACATGAAGTATTTAGAGGTTGAACTTTTTTTTTACATAAATGTCTGTTCATGAATAGTGATCTGTCTGAATTCTCTAGTTACCAACAACACATCTGATGTACTTGTAGACCAAGCTTCTCCTACATGTATTTCTGTCACTAAAGAAGGTCCTGCAGCAAGTGGCTGATTCCCCAGCAAATACATCATCTTTTAATAGGCCCCAACTCATCTAAATTCCGCTTTTTCCCTAACCAAACTTCAACATCATGAGCTCAGTCTCTCAGCATATACCACCTTTTAGTATGCTGAGCCTCTTCTATGCACAGTTGTTTCCCTAAACAAAGCTCTGCAAAAAGTGACTACCACCCAAGCAAACACATATCACCTTTTAGCAGGCTGAGTAACTTGTATATACAACTGTCCCCCTAAAGAAAACTCTGCATCAAGAAACCAGTCACTCACTAGATATATATTAAGGCCACACTTTTTATATATCCGACTTTTCCCTTAAATACTGCTCAGTCTGAAGAGTCTAGTCACCCACAACACATAGCATATATTTGCTGGCCAAGCTCCTGAACAAAGTTGAGTAGTAATATGGCACCTCCCCTCTGGAAACGTTACATATTACTAGGTGTAGCCCATTATATACAGCCTTCTCCACCTGATCAAAGCTCAGCCTCAAAACTCTTGTCCCCCACCACACATACCATGTACTGGTAGGTCAAGCCTCTTCTACTTACAGCTGCCTCCTCAAATAAGCTGAGAATTGAAAGGCAAGTCCCCACCACACAGGCCAACTTCAGGAGGCCAAGCCTCTTCTACATCAGCTGACCACTTAAATAAAGCTCAACTTGAAAAGGTGAGTCCTCAACTAGATACTATTACTAGGCCAAGCCTCTTCTACATACTGCAGCCCCTCTAAACACAACTCAGCAACAGGAGGCCAGTGCACCACCACATAACCACCTTTTGATGCACAAAGGTCCATATTTATACTTTTTGATGCAAAACTGAGCAAAAGCAGTTTTGCGTCAAAAAGTATGGCGCTGGCTTGCGTCATTCCAGAGCGCCAGCCGGGCGCCAAATTCATGGAATCCCACAATGGAATCCCACAAGCCGGCGCTCAGGTTGGGCTAGCGTCAGAAAAAATTATGCTAGCCGGGTGGGTGTGGCTGTAGGGGGAAAAGGAATATTTTTAAATACTAACCTATACTTACCGTACTTACCTGGGATGGCCTCCACCATCCTCTGGTGTGGGTGGGGGTGTTCCTGGGGCTTGGGGTGGGCACCTTTGGGCTCTTTCCATGGTGTTTGACAGGTCCACAGGTCCCCTAATGCCCGCTCCGACCCAGGCATTGAATTATGGCGCTAAGCAAGCTTAGCACCATTATTTAGGCCTGCCTCCCCCCGTGCACCATTTTTGCATGGGGGGATAAATAAGGCGCTAGGGGCTTAGAGTAATTTTTTGGACAGGAATGCCTACCTTGCATATCATTGATGCAAGGTGGTTTCACACATCCTAAAATGACGTTCACTCATATATTTTGGCACTAGGCAGGTCTAGCGTCAAAATATAAATATGGAGTTATGTTTGCGCTGAATTTGCGTGAAAAACTGATGCTAATTAAGAGCAAACACAGTATAAATATGCCCCAAGGTCTCTCCTACAAAAAACGTTCTTACTAAGCAAAGTTCTGCATCAAGAGGCATATGGACACAATCTTAGGAGGCTGAGCATCTTCTAAATACAGCTGTTCCCCTAAACTAAGTAACTATCAAGTGCCCAGTCCTCATCTATACATATTAGCATGATATTATACATCCATTGGCCTAAAAAAGCTCTGCTTCGAGCTTTTTATAGAGAGAGCAGTCACCAAGCACACTAAAGTACCTGCAGCATATTAAGATAATGTCTGAAATAGATTAAATATACAGAGTTTATTTTTTTTATCTTGCTATCTCATCGACGTTCTCCTGGTTTTAAACTGATTGGAAAGGGCATTATAAACAGCAGAAGAGGAAGAAGAACAGACATGTAAAATACTATTGAGCAATGACAATATCAAACAGAAAAAAAGTCAAAAGAAAAAACTGAATAATGGTAAGAGTACTACAATTTTTTTTAGAAAAATCATTTTAAAAAAGTCAGTTTTGAAGGTGTCAGGAAGAACTATCAATCTGCCACATTGAAAGTAGGCCTAACTAGAACATCCAAGGGAGACACTATTTTGAAAAATAAGTATCACTATTTTAATGTCAACAGAATGAGAACTTTAGACAGGTTAATGCCATGCCTAAAAAGAAGTGCTGTCAAAAATAAAAAATCAATAAGTCCAACTTTAGCAGCATGGTTGGCAGGCAGTAGAAACGTCAGTAGTAAGACTTTCTTTAATAAAGAAAGCTAAAATCAAACAAATAGCTTGTTGGTTGCCTATTGATAAACATGGCTTATTATTTGTGGTGAAACAAGGTACAGCAATATGAAAGGAAAGGTTGGTACCTAGAAATACTGAGGAAATAATTAGTGCTGAAATTTTATAGCAACGTCCGACTACTCCAATGTATGAGTGACAGTGCAGTCGCAAAAAATGCAACATAACATTCCTAAGAAAGTTCAACAGTGCATCTTTAAAACAGAAAATCACAATTTTACAATCTCTATATACCTATAGACTACGGAACCTATCTAACCTACAAGAGAATTCCTTGGTTTGCTTATCTAAATAGATATGTGACAGTATTTTTCATAATTTTCAAATGTTGTCTGTGCATCAAACAAGAATGCGTAATGTAGTAAGAAGGCTATCCATCTCTGCATTTTGTAGCTTTGAAAAAAAGCTCTTTTGTATGGCATTTTGTCGGACATTATAAATATTTCAGAAGGTAATCCGTTAATGTAATTTGGAACTGAAGTAAAGGAAGTAGTAGTTATCTTCCAGTGCAAGAGGTAGTACAGGTACTTTGTTAGACAACTTCAGCAAAGAAATAAGATAATTTAATGCAACAACAGCAAACATTCCAAAAAACATTATGGCGCTGATTATGACTTTGGCAGTCTTCACCAAAGACCGCTCGCTGCGGAGGCGGCAACCTGCCCGCCAGATCATGACTCACAAACACAAAACCGCCAGTAAGCAGCCAAAAGTACAACCCACCAGACCCAATGAAGGCGTGAAAGAGTCGGTCCCACCACCCTCCCCGCCACGCCTACAACACACCGCCCTCTAAATGATGACCCATAAATCACCACAGCGGTCACTCAACGGTGGTTACCCATTGGATTTGCAGACCGCCACGGTCGATTTTGCTACTCCACACCAGCAGAAGCCAACATTGGCCTCATACACACACCGTAAACACCCACCAACAGCACTATTAAACACACCCCCACACAACCCACAATTCTTTACAAACGTGAAAATCTAGCTACACCTTGCCAGCCCACACATTTCCAGAACTGCGGACACAAACCACAACCACCTATACACCCTTCACGCATCACACACCACTCATCATACATCTGCACCTAACACACACAACACTGGACACAATCACTACTTTACAGCATCCCATATACTCACACACCCTGCACTCTGACCAAACATTCCACCCTTTGCACAATACACAGTACACCCACTACACAATTGGCATGTTCCCACAAAAGAACCCCCGTTTCACTGATGAGGAGTTGTGGGTCATGGTAGATGAAATTGTAAGGGTAGAGCCACAGCTGTTCGGTGCACAGGTCCAGTAGATATCCATTGCCAGGAAGATAGAGCTATGACGGAGAGCCGTGCTAGATGAATTCCATGGGAACCGATCCAGGCACAAGGGACAACAATAGAAAGAGGTGGAAGGACCTGGGGGAGAGGGTGCGGGCAATGTCATTCAGACACCACATTGCTGTCATGAAGACAGGCGGTGGACCTCCACCGCCTCCTCCACAGTTGACAACATGGGAGGAGAAAGTCTTGGCTACACTGCGTCCAGAGGGCCTCACTGGAATCACTGGAGGGATGGACATTGGTAAGTCACCATTACTCCCCACCTACACCTGCATGGCATGTCTCCCCATCACTCTATCTCCCTTAGCTCCACTCCATCCAAAACAGTGCACCATCCACATAACCACCCTCAACAAGTTACCCCTGCATGCCCTACCTACTGCAAACACACCTCTCCAAGGTCAGCATTGACACACATCAGTAATTCATGGGCAGCTTGTAGCACTACCAATCACACAATGCATCACCATACACAATCCAAAGGTGGAAAAACACACCTGTCCCATAGGGAAACTGAGAAATGCTGAATATGTATCTGAGAATAAATGTAACAAATATCATACATACCCACAGGTACCCCAGCCAATGTCAGCCGGCAGCATGTGCCACATCAACCCAGTCCTTCACCAGGAGAAGGCCTCAGTGATGACAGCAACTCTGGATGTCTGGATCTGGAAGATCTCCCTGGCCCATCTAGTATCAATGGTCAGTCAGACACCACAGGCAACACACAGTCCACCCCAGAGCACCCCACATTGGACTCCACTACCACAACAGCCACCCAACATGCCCAAACCTCTCTCCCCAGGACACATCACTCAACAGTGTGCCCACCTGTACAGGGGCCCGAGTCAACACCTCACAGGCAAGACAAAGAAGGTCCTGGTGTCAGTGGGAGTGGGCATACTGTTCAGGTAACAGAGGCACAGGGGGCCAGGGCCAGTGGGAGGAGGATATCTGTGTGTCAAGGGGTAGGCCAACCCAGGGAACTGACTTCCTAGGAGGCACTGTCACATGTCCTGGGAGCATACCAAAAATCCCAGGACAGAATGGGTCGAGTACCTACCATCTTGCAGGAGAACCAAAGGCTGCAGGGGGAACACCACCAGGAGGTCATACAGCAGTTGCAGTCCTTCAATGTCACTGTGTCCTCCATTGCAGGGGTGTTCAGTGAAATGGCTACCATCATGCATGAGTCCACAGCACACCAGCAGGCCCCTCCCACGAGCCAGTGTACTGACCAGCCCTCCACATCTGCTGCAGCTATTGGGCAGGAGGACCTGCCACAGGACTCACAAACCACCAGCACCCCTCCCTCTACAGCAGGAAAACCACCCCGCAAACACACTCTGTGCGACCCAGACAGCCACCAGAGACTGTGGCCAAGACCCAAACTACTGCCAGGAAGTGAGCCTCTCCTACATGTCTCCCTTGTGTGCCACTGAGACACCATGTTTACTTTGGACTGCCATTGCTCCTTTTCCTATGGGCCCCATGGATACTAGGCCTGTGCTACAAACTAACTGGGCAACTACACTGAAGATTTAGTCTACCATCACCCCAATCTATTGCACTATCCCTTCCATTTTGTCAATTCACACATTTAAACACAACTGAAAAATGTGTGCTTCAATTTCAACAATATGCAATGTCTTGACCTTTATTATCCTGTGCAAATGTAACGTAAAGTGTGAATCCATCCATTGGACAGTAAGCTTGGGATACACATAACCAGGGTAAGAGCATGCCATAAGTCACCATCCACCAAATTGTGTGGAAGCAGTCTGTAGGCATTACATGAGTTCACAGTAGTTACCACACCAACATCTGTATAAAGGGAAAACATTAGTGACATTCAAATGAGAAGTTAAAGAAGTAGAGCAACATGAGCCCCTGTAACATAACAACCTACATTCAGCTGGTCACAACAACTCAGAAGTTTTTACTGCAATTGACTCCAAATACCAGAAGTGAGGAGATACAACTCATTTCAGACCCTCACACAAGATACCACAGTGTTAGCTATGCCATAACGTCAGAATATCAATCCCTCCTCTGGACCACCTAGTCTGGGCCAAACTGTCAGGGACAATGAAGTCACAGAGTGGTTGTGTAAGCACATTGTAACTCACATAACATTCCCAGCAACAAATACTGAGCACTGCATGGAATGAGGACACAGTCTAATGTGGGCATGTATTTGAAAATGCAAAACATCTGATACATTGCATAGGTTGAATAAGCTTTATCACTATCATCATACCACTGCCACGACAGATTTCAGGTAGAAATGTGTCAGGTTACAAAATGCACACATTTGTGCTTGGTACATCAGAACTGCCATACAGCTCTTAATTGTAACAGTGGTGTGAACAGAAGTACAGTCTTACCTGAGTATCATTGGAAGTACTGGTGTATCAGATGTGTCCTGTTGTCCACATCCTCCTCCTCACCATCTTCATCACTATCTTCAGTGTCCTTTGCTGCCACAGGTGCATTGTCTTCCCCCTCCTCCTGCAGAAATGGCACATGCCGTCTAAGGGACAAGTTGTGAAGCATGCAGCAGGCCACCACTATCTGGCAGACCATTCCAGGGGAGTAGAGTAGGATCCACCAGAAACATAGAGGCTCCTGAACCTGGCTTTCAGTAGCTCAAAAGTTCTTTCGATAACGCTTCTGGTCCATCCATGTACCTCATTGTATCGATTCTCTGTCTGTGTCCTCAGATTCCTCACTGGCGTCAACAGCCACGATAGGTTTGGGTAACCGGAGTCACCTCAAAATAGTGAGAAACACACATTACTTGTGTACAATTGCACAGAGGACAACTCTGGCACACAGTGACATACAAAGTGTGAAACATCAAGATCACCAATGAGCCAGACTCTCTCTCTCTCTGTAGTTGTGCCATCATTTGTGGGACACTGCTGTTCCTCAATACATAGGCATCATTCACAGATCCTGGAAACATGGCAGTAACATGGGAAATATACTAATCAGCAAGACACACCATCAGCACATTTATAGAATGGTAATTCTTCCTATTTCTTTACAGCTGCTCATTTGTCCTGGGAGGGACCAAAGCAATATGGGTCCCGTCAATGGCCTCAATCACATGTGGAATGCTTCCTATTGTGTAGAAATCAGCCTTCACAGTGGGCAAATCATAACTGTGGGGGAATGAGCTATAGCTGCCCATGTGTTTCAGCAAGGCAGTCTAGACTCTGTTCAGCACAGTAGAAAACAGTGGCTATGATATACCTGCAGCCAAGCCCACAGTCACCTGAATTGATCCACAGGCCAGCACCTATACTGTAGGAGGTATTGCAGTAGGACTACAAATGGGAGGAATGAGATCTGGCTCCAATTGTGCACACAGTTCAATGATTGTGGCCCTGTCCAGACGATGGGAGAGTATAATATGGCATTCCCCAGTGTAGCCAAGTCGACTAGGGGTCTGTACACAGGTGTAATCCTCCTCCTCCTCCGCAGTGGTTGGTATCTAAACAAACCAAACATCAAAAGTGTGTTACAGCAGAAAGGACAGACACACAACATCACAGTAAACAGAGCAGTCTCATACATTTCAGGCAACCAATGATTGGAATCTGCCCTAGTGTACTCTACATGCAAACGTGCTTCAGAAACCATACATTCTTATTCATTTGCCACAGTGCCTCACAGATGTAGTCGAAGTCATGTGACGTGATTTGTAGCATGATATTTTACATGTTCTGTCAACTACTCTTCTGCAAGCAGTACACTGGTATGAGATCTCATTGAAGAGCCAGAGTTTCCCAACAAACCAAAGTATGTAGACAGCTTGGAATTGCCTTGGTCTGTACCTTCCGTACCTATGACGCACATTTAATTGACTGCCCTGCCTGCAGAGGACAGGTGGAAGTGACCTTACTCTGCCAGTGTTTGACCTCATGGTGGAGGGTGGTCTGAACCATCCTGCAACTCCTCATTGGTTAACATTGAAGCCTATGGAGCACATGGGCCAATGATGATCACCGCCGGCGTTGATGATGTTTACCAGAACGGTCATGACTGCCATTTTCAGAAGCCCTTGCCACTTGACTCCTGACTCTCACCCTATCAACACCTCCACTGGGTGTGCTGCTGTGTCCTGTGTCTGGAACCCACAATGACCCATGTTACAGGGGATAGGGCCCCAGCCTTCACATCTAAAGAACTGGAGAAGCTTGTGGATGGGGTCCTACCCTTGCATGGACAGTTGTATGGGCCTCCAGTTCAACAGGTGAGCACCTTTTGGGTATTTTGGATGCAACATGGCTCTATGTAAATATATGTGTGTGCTGGTAGTGTGGCCTTTAGGGAGTGCTTTTTTGCTGCATGCAATCTGTACAAAATGAGTTATGTGTAAGATGAATGTGGGATCAATGCAGTATGTAGTCCATTGCTGTAACAGAATGTACTGTGTGGTTAATGGTGTCCTTCTGTCTGTGTTTCTGTCAGCGAGACCGGATCCTCCGGGTTTGCGCCTGTTCCCAATATGTCCACCTCTTGGCAGCTCCAAACTCTACTAGCCGTTATAGCACAGAGTTAAAGAATGGCCAGGTGGGGGATGGTGTTTAGGTTGGGAACAGCTTGGAAGGAGACCTGTGGAAACAAGAGTTATGAACACAATAGCAAAGTTATTCACATTAATCCTGATGAACTTTGTTATAATTATCCATACTCTGATAACATGAGAGTTCAAAGGCTTTTCAATAACATGACTTTTTAGTTCTGGATACCTAGAAGTAAAAGAAGAATTACACAGACTTTCATATAAGCATTTCCAGAATAACATCTTATACACTGAACATGGAACTCTCTCAAGTTAGTTCTTGGAATACCAACTACGTCATAACAAGATTCAATTAACATATTAATTCCCAAAACATGAACTGCGAAAGACTCATGAATGATACTGTAAAGTCACACTCTGTTTTGATTTGAGTTTCAGGATTCAATTGTCCAGAAATTACTATGCATCTTATTGTCAAACTGTACATCAATATTCCAATACCTGAAATGATTGTGCAACTCTGCCGATCCAAACTGCAAGGGTTAATTGCCAAGAATGAATCGCGCACACTGCTGCCGATTCAACCATTGAGATTCAAATGCCAGAAAATTATCGCATACTCTGCCGATCTGACCTCCAAGGGTAAATTGCCAAGAAGGAATCGCTCACACTGCTGCCGATTCAACCATCAAGATTCCACTGCCAGGAAATGATCGTGTATTCTGCCGATCTGAACTGCAAGCGCCAATTGCTAAGAAATAATCGCACACGCGAATTAATCAAAAGACCAAAACTCAAAAATCTTTGGAAACGGAGTGGGGGGCCTACCCCGACCTTCACTGTGGCTTTGCTGCCCCACAGAGATCGTTTCAGACTCTGGCCTCCTCTTTGACGGCAGTCAGTGTCCCTAGTTCTTCCATCCCCCACTCCAACTACCTGTACCCAGTCCCAGAGTCCTCTCTCCCACCCATCCCAAGCACACAATCAGACGAGCATGCACCCAAGACAACAGACAGGTCTCGCAAAGACAAGCACCACAAATCACACCACAAGCATACACACAGCAGGCACATAGAAGCACACACAACAACAGCCACTGCCTCACCTGTCTCCCCCCTACCTCATTCTTCACAGTCACATCAGCACTCACACCTTTAAGCACTGCATCCTCAGTCCCAGATTCTGCCACCTGTTCATCCTTGCCCACAGTCACCACAACAGCAGACACGCAGACTAGCACCCCATTCACCACATGCGCAGTCATCACCACCACCATCACAACCACATGCAGCACACCCACCTCGCTTGCAGATACCACCCCAACATACATGCACGCGACCTGTTTGTCCTCTCCCTCCCTCTCTGACCCCCTCCTCCCAAAACACATAAATGCTTCCACTCACACACTCAACAGACATCCACCTCACACATGTACACTTTACATGCACCTACAACCCAGTCCAGCACACCTACACCTCCTACAACCACTCCCTCTACCTCCACTCCCAAACCTCCTCCCACACTCCCCCCACTGTACCTAAGAAACTTTTCCTTGCCTGCCCTGACCTCTTCCCTCTTCCTGACTCACCCCGTGTTGTCCTGAAACAGAAAGTCTCACTCCCCCAGCCCAGTTCCTCCAGCTCCCAGCCCTTTCATGCCCCCGTAGTGTTATAAATGTCCCTCTCCCATTAAAAAAACTCCCAATATGGGGCACAGGGCAGCCACTCCGACCCCCAGCTACAAAAAGCCCACACTCTCTCAAACCAAAATCCAAAGACCACTCTTCCAAGAAAAAAACACCCTCACTCCCCCAACCCCTGAGAGGCCTGTCTTCCAGATTGATGTCCCTGCCCAGTGGAGTCACTCGGGCTGTTAGGAGTCAAGTTGGGCCTCTCTCATTTTGCCCTGTGTAGTGGCATGGACACTTTTGGACTGGCCAATGGCCCTTTGTTTATATAGTTTTGTTAACTTTATGTGGTCGCTATTCCCATCAGAACACAGTGGTTGGACCAAAGGTATTTGTCCTGGCTTATTTACTTCTGGCTTATATTGTTGTTGTACTTTTCAGTGGATTGCTCTCCATGTGTAGTATGTGTGTATGGTGTGTGTTGTGCGTGTGGGTGTGTCACTCTCCCCTCCCTCCCTTGTGTGCTACGCGGCTGTACTCACCGTCGTCATCTTTGTCGATATCGCTGCTCCTGGACTTCCATTGCATGGTACAGCATCGGCAGGACTTCCTGTTCGAGTTCCATGGCAGCCTCAGACTCAGCCTCTGTGTCCCTGAAGGTGAGTGTCTCCTTTTATGGGTCATATCTGCCAGGCTTTTTGTGGCAGTGGTCCCGCCCTGGAAATCCTGGTGGTCTGCTATGTTGTAAAATGGTGGGTGGTGAATGGTGTTCCGCTGGACTGAAGATGCAACCGCCGTGGTAGGTGGCCGGACCGCACTGGCAGTTCAAGCAGTCCATTGGCTATATATGGGAGGGATCACTGCTGTGGTCATAAAATGACAGTCTTCACCACCAGCCTGGCTTCTTTACTACGGCCATCACCGGTGTTGCGGTCAGTTGACCATCAAACTCAGAATGAGGGCCTATGTGTTAATGTCATACATGCTACAAAGCACAATAAAAAAAATATTTTCTGTGCTAAAACTGAAAAGGAAGACCTCATTCAGTTGTTTAGACATGGATTTTATTTAATTACAGAAGAACACTTTTATATGTGTATCAATCAAGTAGTCTGTAAGTATTGCACAGGTAAACTTGATTACAACAAAATGCCAGCTAGAGCTATTAACAATAGGTTAGATTTTTTTCCAGTTTCTCCTGAAATACAAGACCTTAACATGTTTGACAGTATTCTTATACAAATGGTACACCCTTTTAAGCCTTAGTCAAAATGTAAACAAAAAGTGCAAAATCTCCTCAAAATGAATTAGTCTATGGTCTTAAAGGAAAGGTTGTGTACTTTCCTCTAGACCCTAACCACCTCTGGTGCCCTGGATGAGGTGGTTACGTCCTCGGCTGTGACGCTCAGGTGCCAGGAACGTAACCACCTCGTCCTGCACCCGGCTCATGTGGGGAGTGCTTCCCCTTCCACCCGACCCCCTGCCCACCCACCCCCACACACCTTGTGACGCCTACTGACTTCAGGGCGTGATCTCACACTGACCACATCAGAGGCCACCCCCATCATGCTGGAAGCTCAGCTTTGCATTTCTCTTCCGATTATGGGGGCAGGCAAAGCATCAAAGGAAAGGAAAGGCATTTCCTTTCCTTTGATGTCTCTTTGAGCATTTCTGCAGCCCGATCGTGAAGATATCGGGCTGCAGAAATGCCCACTAGATAACAAGTAGTTTTTTTCTGTGTTGTTTTCAATAAAGGGGAGCGACCCCTTAGACAAGCTTTGGTCCCCTGGGGGGGGGGTACATTTATTTTAGGCCATTTCTGCCCACCTTGGGGACAAATCAGCCTATTTTAATTTGTTTGATCTGCCCCCCCCCCGGGGGCAAGAACCATTAGGCACCATTGATTTATCTAAAACTATTTTTAAAAAGGGGAGCAACCCCTTAGGAAAGGGTCTCTCCCCTTTGGGGGAAATGTATTTCAAGTCATTTCTGCCCAGATCAGCCTATTTCTACTAGGTCTTTCTGCCCCCGGGGGGCGGAAACCACTTAGGCACCAGGGATTGGTGTGTGTGTTTTGTTGGCCATTTCTGCCCCCTTGTGGACAGGTCGGCCTATTTTTGGAATGCCTATCTGCTCCCATGGAGGGCAGAAAGTCCACTAGACACCAGGGAATTTTTTTTTTCAAAAAAATAGGGTGGAAGTATGGCCATACCCCCACCCTAAATAAATGGGGGAAAAGTTGCTCTGCCACACGGTGGGGAGATCGGGCAATTACACCCAATCCACTCGACGGGGGCAGAAAGCCTATTAGATTTCAGACATTAAAAAAATAAAAAATAGTGTGGTGGTGGCTACCAACCAGTATGGGCATGATCATACCCCCACCCCAACTGAAGGGGGTAACAGTCTTTTAGCTCTCCTCCCACAAACTAAAACATCTTATCCCACAGCAAGCAGGAGGACATTTGATTATTTTGAGTCCTGGTTTTACATTTGGGCCATGACTGCTTGTCTAACTCTCAAAATTATCCCACATGGAATGGTGAGGGCTTCACTTTTGGACTTTGGGATGCTGCAATTTAGAAACATCTATGAGACCTAGACACATCTGAAAACTAAACATTTGGGTCGGTCCAGGGTGGTGTACTTCACATGCACCCCACACCATTTTCCTACCTACAATGCCCTGCAAACCTCTAACTTTGCTTGAAATCACACATTTTCCTCACATTTTTATGATGGTACCTTCCAGAATCTGCAAAATTCCTACTACCCGGCATTATTGCATCTATTCTGATAAAAATTCTGTCCCACTTGTCAGCCTAAAAGTTTTTTTTTCCAAACTGCCCTTTTGGACCCGCTTTGGTTCCCCCTTGATTTCAAAATGTTTTTGGCTCTTCCCTGTCACAGGCACTTGGCCCACCTACACAAGTGAGGTATCATTTTTATCAGGAGACTGTGAGGAATGTTGGATGGTAGGAGATTTATGCTGGTGCAGTGAGCCCCCACAGAAATGTGGGAAAAATGTTATTTTCTTTAGCTAAATTTAAGGTTTGCGGAGGATTCTGGGTAAGAAAACACTCGGGGGTCCATGCAACTCACACCTCCCTGAAATCCCTTGCGTCTCTAGTTGTCAGAAATGTCTGGGTTTGGTAGGTTTCCCTAGATGGTTACTGAGCCAAGGACCAAAAACACAGGTGCCCCTCACCGTAAAAACAGGTAGTTTTGAATCTGATAATTTTGATCTGTCAATGGAGTGTTTTGGCGCATTTCCTGTTGCGCACACAAGTGAGGTACCATTTTTATCGGGACACCTGGCGGAATGCTGGGTGGAAGGAAGTTTGCAGCATCAAATTTGAGAAAAAAAATGTTTTTTGCCAAATTATGAGGATTGCTAAGGATTCTGGGTAACAGAACCTGCTGAGAGCGCCACAAGTTACCCCATCCTGGGGTCCCCTAGGTGTCTAGTTTTCAGAAATGTCCAGGTTTGCTAGGTTTTCCTAAGTGCCGTATGAGCTAAAGGCCAAAATCCACAGCTAGGCACTTTGCAAAAAACAGGTCAGTTTTCTTTTGGAAAATGTGATGTGTCCATGTTGTGTTTTGGGGCATTTCCTGTTGCGGGCACTAGGCCTACCCACACAAGTGAGGTACCATTCTCATCAGGAGACTTGGGGTAATGCTGGGTGGAAGGAAATTTGTGGATCCTTTCAGATTCCAGAATTTTCTGTCACTGAAATGTGAGAAAAAAAGTGTTTTTTTGCCAAACTCTGAGGTTTGCAAAGGATTCTGTGTAACAGAACCTAGTGAGAGCCCTACAAGTCACCCCATTCCGAATTCCCCTAGGTGTCTAGTTTTCAAAAATGCACAGATTTGGGAGGTTTCCCTAGGTGCCAGAGGCCAAAATCCACAACTAGGCACTTTCCAAAAAACACATCAGATTTCAATGTAAAAATATGATGTTTCCATGTTGCGTTTCCTGTAGCGGGCACTTGGCCTACCCACACAAGTGAGGTATAATTTTCATCGGGAGACTTGGAGGAACACAGAATGGCAGAACAAGTGTTATTGCCCCTTGTCTTTCTCTACATTTTTTGCTTCCAAATGTAAAACAGTGTGTAAAAAAGACATCTATTTGATAAATTTGAGAAATGCTAGTATGGGAACCCTGGTATTCAGAGATGTGCAAATAACCACTGCTTCTCAACACCTTGTTGTGTGCTCATGTTGGAAATACAAAGGTTTCCTTGATACCTATTTTTATCTCTTTATATTTCACCAAATGAATTGCTGTATACCCGGTATACAATGAAAACCCATTGCAAGGTGCAGCTCCTTTATTGGCCCTGGGTACCAAGGGTTCTTGATGAAACTACAAGCCCTATATATCCTCACAATGAGGAGAGTCCAACAGACGTAACAGTATATTGCTTTCGAAAATATGACATTGCAGGTCAAAGTTATAGAGTAAAACGTGGATGGAAATGGCTCTTTTTTCTATCCTCAATTTCAATATTTTTTATTTCAGCTGTTATTTTCTGTAGGAAAACTTTGTAGGATCTACACAACTGATCCCTTTGTAAATTCTGAATTTTGTTTACTTTTCAGAAATGTTTAGCTGTCCATGAACCAGCATTGGTTTCACACATATTTCTTTCACTAACTAGAAGGAGGCTAAAAGCACAAAAAGTAGTAAAAATGGAATATGTCCCAGTAAAATGCCAAAACTAGGGAGATGGTGATTTTAGCACCACAAACCCTTTGTTGATGCCAATTTCAGGAAACAAAAACACAAGCTTTCTTCTGCAGCCCTTTTATTTTGGCTAATTCCTTCGTCTCCTCCAGGGGAACCCACAAACTCTGGGTACCTCTAGAATCCCTGGGTTGTTGGAAAAAAGGATGCAAATTTGGCGTGGGTAGCTTATGTGGACAAAAAGCTATCAGGGCCTAAGCGCGAACTGCCCCAAATAGCCCCCAAAAAAGGCCTCGCACCTGAGGGGGAAAAGGACTGGCAGTGAAGGGGTTAAACTGAATATTTAAACTTTGTGTAGATCGTAAAGGAGAGGAACATCCAGTGTCCCAGTAAATTGTATGCCAGATAGGAATAAGATTTGGCGGGGTTTGGTTAGTATAGAGAAAGTAAAATAAGCCATAGAATACAAAAAACATATTCTACAAAGATGTCGCTATAAATCATTATGTGACTTCACTGGACACACTCAGTTCTAAATCAACAGATTTTTGACAGTTTGAAAACAATAGATTTTAGAAAACCAGAAGAGAGATGTAAATACTACAATATTCACCCTGTACACTCTCAGAATGTAATGGGTGATTGGAATTATATCTGATCCATCAAGTGAAAGGTGAACTTATTAGTGCATGGAAAAAGAGTTTGGAAGCTTGCTGCTTTCCACATCTGTTTCCAACTGAAGGAAGTTATTATGATGATTGCCAGTGCAGACCAGCTTTAGGGTCAAGGTCAACAAGACTGTACTCTGAAGATCTGGGATTCAGACAAAACATTCTGTACTTATTTCACCTTTTGTTTGAAAGTGAACTCTCAATTTTGTCATGTGCTGTTGTGAAAACTGGAGCACTTTTTCAAAATATGAGTGCAAGAGACTTTGTTGAGAAAGTTAATGAAAGGAAGAGAATCTTGAATGCAAACTCATGAATCTCATAGCATGAAAATGTGGGACACTTTAGTATTGGGTCTGTCAGCATGGTGAGCTGAAGGGCATATTCCACAATTTAGGTGCACCTATCTGTTTGTAACTCTTAGCTGTGCTGAGTCTGACTGGGATGATTGCACAATTTCCTTAGAGTAGCTAACTTCAAAATTTCTGGCTTCAACTTAGAAACACCAGTTAAATTGTGCTTGATGGGTCAAGCAAATGTTTGTAGGTACTTCAATCATACATTTTATGATATACTTCACTTTATCTGCGCCACCCAAAAATCCTCTTCTCCATGTGGTCTTTGACTACATCTGGAGGTAAGAATACCAAGTTTCAGGTATGGTTAAGCACAGCACGTTATGAGCAGAGCTTCCATTTTTTATCACAAATGTTAGCTTAGCAATGTTTTCTGTTGGTGTATTCTTGCATGGTTTTTCACTCATGCGATAATGTACTGGGAATTCACTGTACATGCAGCTTATTCCTTGTAAGCTTTTCTGCCATGCAGTCTATACACTCCATCCAAGTCCAGGCGTGCAGAAAGTGATGCTCTTGTAACATGATTGTCCATTGGAAATAGCTACATACATGCAGACATATCATGGCATAAGATCTGCACCTTAGACACAGTGCAATATGAAGAGTGCTTTCATTATAAAAACTGCCTCTGTGCTACATTTGGCAGTGGAGCACTTCTGCTGGAATTATCCTGGAACACAGTGCACTGTGACCGAGATGCAGCCCTGCTGACACTGACCTCCATAGTGCAAGGGACAATAACCTGCACTACCCCAGATTGCCTCCCTGGTTTTCCATTACATTTTACCGAGCTACCAGATGGGAGGGTTAGGCTATCCCAATTGATCTGCCAGAGGGTACTCCCACTATGCTCTAAATAGAGTAGGTAGTAACAGATAGGATTGTAACATTATCATGGTTCAACTGTTTATCTTTTTCACAATTTTTATAATGCTTGTTACCATGCTGTGATTAATCTGCCTAATAATTACAGCTCATACTTTTTCTGTGCAAAAATACAATTGTTGCAATCAATGTTTGATAAGACATTTTCGTATCTTTCATGTGTCTTGCTTTGTGCAAGCACTGCAACAACAAAAGGATAGATCTGTTTCCACAATTTCTTTTGGAATCCAAGCAGACCTGTTTAAAATTGCAGATGCCATCTGGTACCCGGGTAAGTCTAGGAGTTCAGATGGGGCACTGTGAGCTAGCTGGGAATTGTGTCAACAATTTATGATGGTATAGAGGGACTGAGGGGGTCATTCCAACCCTGGCGGTCGGTGTTAAAGCTGCGGCCAAACCGCAAACAGGCTGGCGGGAAAAAAATGGAATTCCGACCCTGGCGGAAACCGCCAACAGCGACCGCCACAACAACACACCGCCTGCCACGGCGGCACAAACAAACAGCGCGGCGGTCACCGCCAACAGACAGGCGGGAGACAATGTGCCGCCCATTCTATCACAACCTTCCAATCCGCCACCTTTTCCGGGGTGGTAGCCCCGCCGATAAAAACACGGCGGAAACAGCCATTTCGAAGGGAAAACGCTCACCTCCATACAGCCCACGAGGAATCAGGACAGCATGGAACCCGAACTCCACATACTCCCAGCGATAGTGTTCCTACTCCTCTACCAGGAGCACAAACGCCCGCGCAGAAGACAATGGTGAGTACTGCACCTACGACACAGGGGAGGGGGGAGGGGAAATTATTATGGGTACACACATACGCGACACACCCACCCTCACCCTCACCCACTACAACACACACATCAATGCATAGCAACACATCAGAGTGACACCCCCCAAACCACCCGGAAGAATGCAAATACAAAAGGAAATGATTCTAAACATTGGAATATATTGTAATACTGCCAAAAAAATATATATACACATCAAAAAATCATATATACATAAATGTACAAGTCCGAGCAGGCATTGTTCGTGGACCACAGGGCCCAAATCACATGGGCAAAGCCCACACAGGATACCTGACTCCAACGGAGAGAACACTGCAGGGGCATCAGATAGCAAAACTACAGGCACCTCAGGGGGAAGGGAAGGGGGGGCATCTCAGCCAGATGAGTGCACGACGCCAGATCCACGAGGGGCCTCCATGCCCACTGTTCAATCCTGGGGAGTGCAAAGCCACAGTCTCACAAGCCCAGACAGTGGGTGGCTTGCCCACTGTTACATCCTGGGGAGTGCAAAGCCACAGTCTCACAAGTCCAGACAGTGGGTGGGCTTCCCACTGTTACATCCTGGGGAGTGCAAAGCCACAGTCTCACAGGTGGATAACAGTCTTCACTGGTTCTGGAGGGGGCCTGGTGCCCAGAGTGCTTCGTGCAGCCCTGTCCGACACAGATGCTGGCCAGCCCCTGCCGCTCATGGGCCAGCGGTACTTGAGATGAAGGGCCCAGTTCAGCGGTGCTTGAGATGAAGGGCCCAGTTCAGCGGTGCTTGAGACGGCGGTGCCCAGAGCAGCGGTGCTTGAGATGAAGGGCCCAGTTCAGCGGTGCTTCAGGTGAAGGGCCCAGTTCAGCGGTGCTTGAGATGAAGGGCCCAGTTCAGCGGTGCTTGAGACGGCGGTGCCCAGCGCAGCGGTGCTTGAGATGAAGGGCCCAGTTCAGTGGATCCGGCCATGGCGGGGAGGTCATTTGCCACCTGTCCTGTGGCTGGCGGGGCCCTCCTGGGCTGCAGTGCCGGGCCTGTTGGTGGCCTCCACCCCACCTTGGATGGGGCTGGCGGGGCCCTCCTGGCCAGCTGGGCTGATGGCGGTGTTGTCGGGCGTGCTGCCCTTCCCAGCCTTCCCTGATCGCCTGTGGCCCTTCCCCACCTTGGGCGGTGTGCCAGCTGTCTCCACACTTTCTGCCGCAGCCATGGTAGGGGTTTTAGTCCCTGGTGTTTTCACCCTCTCGCGCCGACCACTGCCTATCTTGGGATGTTTCTCCGGGGGTGGGCTGCCGGTGCCTTGGCTTCGTACCGAACTGGCTGCCCTGGAGCGTGGGGCACTCCACAGTCCATGGCAGACTGTGATGACAGGGGCCGGTTTTGTAGTGGCTGAGGTGCTGACTGTAGTCCTATGACATGGACGGGGTGGGGGACTTGGAGGAAAGAGGTTGAGTTTGGACAGGAAAAGTTTTTTAGGAGTAGTGGGACGGGTAGGTGTAGTGGGTATGGGAGTGGAGGAAGAGGTTGTGGTTGTAGGAGTTTTAAGTCTGGTGTCTTTGGTTGCAGGTGCTTGGGCTGGAGGCTGTCGTGAGCTGGATGGCTGTTTGGTGGGTGGCTGCCTGCGTTTGTGTATCTTGGAAGAGGGGGTCACAGACACACTGGGAGAGGACACAGGGGACGTGTAAATGGTAGTGGGGGTGGTGAGTGCACGTGTGCGGGGGTGCTGGTGTGTGTGCTGTTGATGGACGTAGTGGCTGAAGATGTTGTGCATGCAGGTGTGAGTGGAGACGTGACAGGGAGGGAGGAGGGAGACGAGGAGGAGGGGGACACAGTGGAGGCAGTGGGTGTTGGTATGTCTGTATGTGGATGTTGCTTGTGTGAATGCCTGTGTGATGTGTGGTGCTTATGTCTGGCTGAGCTTCCCTTGTGTGTTAAGGTGTGTGCAGGCTTGTCTGATGGTGTGTCTGGGATAGGCAGAGGTACAGGTGATAGGGTATGGGTGGAGGAAGTGAGAGGGGGGAGGCTAGAGACAGGGACAATGGCTGCCATCAGTGCTGAGGCCAGAGTCTGGAACGATCGCTGAAGGGCAGCCTGACCAGAATGAATGCCCTCCAGGTATGCATTACTCTGGTGCACCTCTCTTTCGACACCCTGGATGGCATTCAAAATGGTAGACTGCCCAACAGTGAGCGTCCTCAGGAGGTCAATGATCTCCTCACTGAGGGCAGCAGGGGTGACTGGGGCAGGGCCTGAGGTGCCTGGGGCGAAGGAGATGCCCACCTTCCAGCAAACGCTGAGGGGCTGCTGGGAGGGCGGTGCTGGTGCGGTGGGTGGCGGCTGTACCTGTTGTTGCGGGGGGCACAGATGTTGTCGCCATCACAAGGGAGCTCCCTTCAGAGGATGAGTCGGTGTCACTGATGTCTGCCCGAGTCCCCGCTGTGGAGCTCCCCTCGCCCTCTGTCCCACTGGTGAATTCGGAGTCCGTTGCATGGCCCTCCATGGCCATGTGGGATGCAGCTCCCTCGTGCTCCGATGCCACTGCTCCTCCCCCTGATGATGCTAATGCACACATGAACAGGGAGACCACAAAAAAGGGGGGGGAGAAAATAAAGACATGTTGAGTGCATGCATTGGCGACACCATTGGCGGACAGGACAGACACAGAAGCCAAGTGCACTACGCCGCGCACTTTGGGTCCACTACTCAATCCGTGGGACATGGCCTACAAGCCTATGGACGACATCTGCACACATAGATGACACAGGGCCATGAATAGCTGTACTTGGCACCCTACAGAGGTGGAGGGCAGGGGCACAGGGCCATGCCTTACGGAGGGGCCTAGCCTACAGAAATCGCCCTGGCCTAGGGATACCCACAGCCCTCCTCCCCCACCCAGACACCTCCACTGCGCGCAAAGTCACCAGGATGAGAGTGTACTCACCCCCTTGTGTCTGCTGTGATGTCCTCACGCGCCCATCCAAATCGGGGTAGGCCACCGCCAGGATCCGTGACATCAGGGGGGTCAAAGTCCGACTGGCACCCCTCCAACGTTGGGAGGCCATCCCCAGCTGAGCCTCCGCCGTCTTCCTGCTCCAGCGGCGTATGTCCTCCCATCTCTTCCGGCAGTGGGTGCCCCGTCTGTGGTGGACCCCCAGGGTCCGGACGTCCTTGGCGATGGCACGCCAAATATCGATCTTCTGGTGTGCGCTGACCTATGTGAAATGTACAGGGGGAGAAAAATAATCATCACCTTCTGCACGCTCAATGTGAGTGGCCCCCCATCCCTACCCTTGCCATGTGGCACATGCTCTCACCGTCTTTTGATGCATGCCTCAATCGCTCCCCTCCCCACCATCTTTCATCCACCCCACTCAACACAGGCATTGCCCACAAAGCATGCTCCCAGTGTACTTACCTGTTGGTCTGGAGGACCGTAGAGTAGCGCGTACTGGGGGAGGACCCCATCCACAAGTTTCTCCAATTCCTGAGCAGTGAAGGCAGGGGCCCTTTCCCCAGTCGCATGAGCCATTGTCTCTTCCAGACCGAGGTCACAGCAGCACTTGCAGTGGTGGTCCTCTCCTGTCGAAGATCAGGTATCGAGTGATTGAGGAGAAATAAAATGGCGGCCACGCCCGCGGTGGTGCGTACCGCGGCGGTGTGTACCGCGACCGCCAGCGCACATTGTCATTGGCTCCTGAGACCCATAGGGTCCAATGTTAACCAATGCTGCTTAGCGCCGCGGTCTTCGACCGCGTACCGCCACGGTGTGCCACGCCAGCGCAGTTACCTCACATCCCATTGTCGCACTTCACAGGTCAGGCAGCTGCCATTTCAGGGGCCCATATGGCTTACTTTCTACTGTGTCACACATACCTAGGCCTTGCATCAACACTCCTACAAACCATTCAATGGATTGAGAATCGTGTTATATGCAAGCTGTGGTTACGTACCTGTGGGTTGATTGACTCTGTGCTCGCTGTTGTCCCTCATAGGCACCGTCCGCTGGGACATGCGAGGAGATGGTGGAATCTTCCCGTGTACAGACCGCTGGTGGACCTGTCGACAATGGAGGAAAGACATGCCATACTGACATACAGGCTTGACCGAGCCACTATTCATGAACTGTGTGCCCAGCTTGAGCCAGACCTGATGTCACCAATCCGCCAACCCACAGGGATCCCCCCTCAAGTGCAGGTGCTGTCAGTGCTCCATTTCTTTGCAAGTGGGTCATTTCAAACAACAGTGGCCATATCATCAGGGATGTCCCAGCCTATGTTTTCCAAGGTGTTGTCCAGAGTGTTGTCTGCCCTGCTGAAACACATGCGCAGCTACATCGTTTTCCCTGAGGTGGGGGATTTGCCTACAGTGAAGGGTGATTTCTATGCCCTTGGACATATCCCCAACATCTTAGGTGCCATTGATGGGACCCATGTGGCTTTGGTTCCCCCACAGAGGAGTGAACAGGTGTACAGAAACAGGAAGAGTTATCATTCGATGAATGTACAGATGGTGTGTTTGGCAGACCAGTACATCTCCCATGTTAATGCCAAGTTCCCTGGCTCAGTGCATGATGCGTACATCATGCGGAATAGCAGCATCCCTTACGTGATGGGTCAACTCCAGAGGCACTGTGTGTGGCTAATTGGTGACTCTGGTTACCCCAACCTGTCATGGCTACTGACCCCAGTGAGGAATCCCAGGACAAGGGAAGAGGAACGCTAATGTGGCCCATGGGCGAACTAGAAGGGTGATCGAGCGGACCTTCGGCCTCCTGAAGGACAGGTT
This sequence comes from Pleurodeles waltl, assembly GCF_031143425.1. Lineage (NCBI taxonomy): Eukaryota > Metazoa > Chordata > Amphibia > Caudata > Salamandridae > Pleurodeles > Pleurodeles waltl. The sequence goes on from NC_090445.1 coordinate 1,345,142,655, forward strand.
CCGCTGCCTCCATATGACAGGTGGATCCCTATTTTACTCACCAAAGAAGGTGTGCCAGATCATCGTGGCCTGCTGTATGCTTCACAACCTGGCTTTGCGACGACAGGTGCCTTTTCTGCAGGAGGATGGTCCAGATGGTGGTGTTGTAGCAGCTGTGGAGCCTGTGGAGAGTGAAGACGAGGAAGCCGAAGAAGACGACATAGACAACAGGAACACAGTAATACAGCAGTATTTTCAATGACACACAGGTAAGAATACACACCGGCATATTACATATACTTAAACACAACTACCTCTCTACTGTCTGTCCTTTTCCCCCAGTGTATGGTAACTGAGTTGTGACTTTCCCTTCCGATTTCAGAGATGTGGGCCCCACTGCGTGACATCTGCTTTGCTTCCCCATGGACTACAGCTGTGTGACAGTGGCATGTTGGCATCACAATGTAAATAAGCATTTTGGAACGGTAATGTCTAATATATTTGTACAAAATCACAGCCAGACTCCTGATTGTTTTGTGCAATAACTGTGTTTATTACAGTGCTCTATATTGGTGGGTGGTTGCAAATCGGTGAGGGGTGATGGTGGAGGATTGTCCATGGCAGAGTCCAGAATATTTGTATCACAGTTGCATTGTCCAAATGGCTGTGGGAAGTGGAGCTGGGGCAGTTTAAGGTTGGACAGGGTGACAATGTGGGACAGTGGGATGACAATCAGGGAGGTATCCTTTCCTGGCGGGGGTCTTGGCATCTTACTCTATCTTCTTCCTGGATCTCAGGGCCCGCTTGCAGGGTGGTTCTCCTTCTGCAGGGGGTGGGGTGCTGGTGGCCTGTTGGTCCTGTGGTGGGGCCTCCTGTCCACTATCGCCGGCAGAGGTGGTAGGCAGTTCTTGATCCATGCTAGTGTCAGGGGCCCTTTGTGGTGCCACAGTGTCCCGCAATGTGGTGACTACCTGATTCAGAGCCCCTACAATGGTGCCCAGGGCGGAACTGATGGTTCGTAGTTCTTCCCTGAACCCCAAATACTGTTCCTCCTGCAGGAGCTGGATCTCCTGAAACCTGGCCAGGACCGTCGCCATCGTCTCCTGGGAATGATGGTAGGCTCCCATGATGGAGGAGAGGGCCTCGTGGAGAGTGGGTTCCCTGGGCCTGTCCCCCCCCTGTTGCACTGCAGCCCTCCCAGTTCCCCTGTTTCCCTGGGCCTCTGTCCCCTGGACCGTGTGCCCACTATTACTGCCCCCAGGTCCCTGTTGTTGTTGGGGTGGTGGGTTAACCTGGGTGCCCTGTAGTGGTGGACACACTGCTGATTGACGTGTCCTGGGGACAGAGGGATGGGCCCGCTGGGTGGGTGCTGTGCTGGTGCTCCCAGAGGGGGGAAGGTCTGCTGTGGCCTGTGGCTGTCTGAGGGGAACCGACTGTCCAGAGGTCCCCGATGGGCCGGGCTGGTCATCTAGATCCAGGTCGACAGAGGTGCTGTCATCACTGTGGGCCTCTTCTGGGGGTGGAGTGGACATTTGTGGACCCTCCTGCACGGTGATGTGGTGTTCGGGTCCTGCAGGGGTATAAATGGATGGTTATTGCATCTGTGTGTGCCATAGCATGCAATGGGTGGGTGCCCGTGTACCCCAGTGCTGGCATTCCTGTGTGGGGGCTTTTGTGACGGTGGTTGGGGGGGGTGGGGATGTGCAGTGGGCATGCTTTGGTGATGGGTGTCCATGCTTTGTGGTCGCATGCAGGGCTTGGGGTTGGGATGGGTGGGTTGTGATGGTGAGACATTTACAAGGAGTAAGTGTGATGGGGGTGAGGGTGAGGGTGGGGGTATGAGTTGGCATGCTGGTGGGGTGGGGGGGATGAAGTAGTGAAGATGAGACTTACCAGAGTCCATTCCTCCAGATACTCCTGCGAGGCCCTCAGGATGCAGGATCGCCAAGACCTGCTCCTCCCATGTTGTAAATTCTGGGGGAGGAGGTGGGGGTCCGCCGCCAGTCCGCTGCACCGCAATGTTGTGTCTGGATACCATTGAACGCACCTTCCCCCGTAGGTCATTCCACCGCTTCCTGATGTCATCCCTATTTCTTGGGTGCTGACCCACAGCGTTGACCCTGTCGACTATTCTGCTCCATAGCTCCATCTTCCTGGCAATGGTGGTGTGCTGCACCTGTGTCCCGAAGGCTCTACCTGTACAATTTCTTCCACCATGACCCTGAGTTCATCCTCAGAAAACCTGGGGTGTCTTTGCGGTGCCATGGGGTGGTGTGGGTGATGTGTGGGGTGGATTGTGTGGTGCTAAGTGTGGTGATGTGTATTGGTGTATTGTGTGAAGTGCGTGGCAATATTGCTGGGTGTATGTAATATGCGCCTCTGGGTGCTCAGTTCTCTATTTCTCTGTGAGTGGTCCCGATTCTCTAGGAGTGGAGGTTTGTGGGAGATGTGGGTGTGTGTTTTATATTTAATTGGGTGTGTGGGAGTGGTGTGTGTATGTGTATCAGGTGTGTGTGTTTCGAATTGTCCAATGTGGCTGTGTTTTGTAAGTGTGCTTGTATTTTGAGCGCGGCGGTGTGTACCGCCAATAGAATACCGTGGTTGAAAGACCGCTGCGTGGATTCGTGTGTCGTGATAGTGTGGGCGTATTTCTGTTGGCGTGACGGTGGAGGTTTGGTCATCGCCAGTTTCTCGCTGGCCTTTGGTGTGGCGGACTTTTGTGGATGTCTGTATTTTGGCGGATTGCCTGTTGTGGGTTAGAATGACCGTGGCGGTTTACCGCGGCTGCGGCGGTATGTTGGCGGTCTTCTGACAGCGGTAAGCGGCTTTTACCGCCAGGGTTGGAATGACCCCCTGAGTCTCTATACTCTGATGTTTATGTTGACCTGATACACAGTCCTACTTAATTTATAGGAACTGTATAACATTACACAACCAATGTTCTAGGTCAGGTGCTTATTCAATGGGTCTTCTGATTAGTTCTCGCATGTGCCAAAGGCCCCCCTTTTCTCATTCATACAGAGACATCCATAGTGTTAGGGATTATTCCTCCTCAGCTTAATAGGAAGCCCTTATTTTAGTCTAAAGTTTCTTCAAGTTGAATGTTCAAAAGGATCACCCCACCTTAGTATTTACTCTCTGAATCTGATTCCTTAAAATGGTGAACGCAATTAATCTTCTGGTTAATTGTAGACATGGTGTTATAGCACATTTAGTGGCACAGGTACTAACTAGGGTGGAAATGTCACCTTTGTGGTACAGGCCAACAAAGCAAATAAGTGCTAAGTTTTTGTATTCATGGGTTTATTTTCCTGCAGCAGATGAAAATACACAAACGTTTCACAAAGGCTGCAGTACCTAACCAATAAAGGCCATATCAACAATTAGAAAGACCATTAACATTTCAGAAACATTAAAATTGCTCAACCTCATCCCCTACAACATGCATGGTTAGGTCCCCTCAGCACCGATGGAGTTTCCTGGGAAGTCCTAGCCAGCTACACACCATCCCCAAATCTGGCACCATTAAATGCTGGCGAACTCCATACTTTGCACACAGGTCTGGATAGACTATATTGGCATTTAATGCAGTTTGATATGCCTGTAATAAAAACTGCTTCAACAAGGGCAGTTCAAGCTGTGCATCTACAGTTTGTGCTGCTTGCAATTAGTCCTTTCACTATTAATACAATTATGAGTACGGTTCCCACTAGACGTAAAGAAATTTTGTTCTGGATATCACAAAAAACAAACCAGCATGAAGCAGTGTTCCCCCGTATAGGACTTCAAGATAAACACAGAATTATCACAATATGTCTACCACTTAGTATGGTTTCCCTTATTGAAGATTGTGCCTTATGGGATACCATCTTTGCTGTCATATATACCATACCACATACTATTCCATCAATAGTTGTTTTGCCTGAGGTTCTAAAACAGATTCAAAATGAATATGGCCTGCCCATGCCGTGGACGTGCAGATGAAATGAATTTGCAACTCTTTCACAGTTTCCTCAATTATATTAAGTAGTGTTAAAGGGGAGATAGCAGCGTTGGCAGTAGGATAATGTCTAATGTATGCTCCTGCAGTGAAGCAAGAATGCAAACTACCAAAAATTATTGTAGGTACCTATACATCTTTAGGTCAAGGAAATTTAGGAGCCAAGCCTAATGAGATGCAACTTAATGGCAAATCTGAAACACCATGCAGACACATATGTCTTCTCAAGAGCAAGGGGACAAACAAAAAAAAGACAAAAGAAAAACTCAAGGCGAATCTTCACAACAGGAGTCCACTGAAAGGTGTTATAATTTACGGAACAGTGATTCACTTAAACAGCCTGATAGGTATCAGTATACTGATAAATGCACTTCTTGTTCCTTTAAGGACTCACCAGACAAACGCTCAAGGAGGAGGATGGACATAATGGAGTCATAAAAAGTATGTGAACCAAAAAACTGACTCAAAGTGCTCATCTGACATCATCATAAAAAAAGAAAGAGAAACCTCCATAACAACATCCCCAGTTTAAAAAGAAGAAGTTGGCAGGTATTTCAGCTAAATATGCCACACATATTAGCCCCTTCATTGGCAGGCCTTTTCCCCTCCTGTGCCGAGCCTTTTTTTGGCTATTTGGGGCAGTTTGCGCTTAGGCACTCATAATTTTTTTCGACATAACCTACCCATGCCAAATTTGCGTCCTTTTTCCCCCAAATCCTAGGGATTCAAGAGGTACCCAGAGTTAGTGGGTTCCCCTGGAGTAGACCAAGAAACCTAGCAAACCTGCACATTTTTGAAAACTAGACACCTAGGGGAATCCAAGATGGGATGACTTGTGGGGCTCTGACCAGGTTCTGTTACCCAGAATCCTTTGCAAACCTCTGAATTTGGCCAAAAACACACATTTTCCTCTCATTTCGGTGACAGAAAGTTTGGGAATCTGAGAGGAGCCACAAATTTCCTTCCACCCAGTGTTCCCCCAAGTCTCCCGATAAAAATGGTACCTCACTTTTGTGGGTAGGCCTACTGCTCGTGAAATGAAATGCCCCAAAACACTATCTGGACACATCAAAATTAGCAAATACAAAAGTAACTGTGTTTGCGGGGGGCACCTGAGTTTTTGGTCCTGGGCTCAGCAGCCATCTAGGGAAACCTACCATACCCAGACATTTCTGAAAATTAGACACCCGAGGGAGTACAGGGAGGTGTGACTTGCGTGGATCCCCTAATGTTTTCTTACCCAGAATCCTCAGCAAACCTCAAATTTAGCTAAAAAATCTAATTTTTCCCACATTTCTGTGTGGGATCACTGCACCGGGACACTATCACCTATACACTACCCACTCACCCAACATTCCCCTCAGTCTCCCGGTAAAAATGATACCTCACTTATGTAGGTTGGCCAAGTGCTTGTGGCAGGGAAGAGCCAAAAACTTGTCCAAATTGAGGGGGAACCAAAATAGGTCCGAAAGGGCAGTTTGAAAAAAAAAAACATTTTTAGGATGACAAGTTCAGCAGAATATTTATCAGTATAGATGAGACAATGCTGGGTGGTAGGAATTTTATGGATTCCTGCAGATTCCGGAAGGTTCCATGACAAAAATGTGAGAAAAATGTGTGATTTCCAGCAAAGTTGTGCGGGTGCATGTGAAGCACACCACCCTGGAGTCAGCGAGATGTTTAGTTTTCAGATGTGTCTAGGTCTTGTGGATTTTGCTACATGGCAGAGCCCCAAAGTCCATAAAGTGCAGCCCTCACCATTCCAAGTGGGACGATTTTGAGAGTTAGGCAAGCTCTCATTTCCCAAATGTAAAACCAAAACCCCAATTAATCAAATGTCCTCTTTCTTGACATGGGATAAGGTGTTTTAGTGTATGAGGGAGAGCTGAAAGACTGTTACCCCCTTCAGTTGGGGGGCATAACCAGGTCAATACTTGTTGGTAGCCACCACCCCACTATTTCTTTTTTATTTATTCCCTGGCATCTAGTAGACTTTCTGCCCCCTCCCGGGGTGTGGATCAGGGGTAATTGCCCCATCTGCCTACTGCTGGGCAGAACAACTTTGGCCCCATTTATTTGGGGTGGGGGTATGGCCATAACCCCACCTTCTTATTTTGGAAAAAAAAATCTTCCCTGGTTTCTGGTGGGCTTTCTTTCCCCCTTGGGGGCAGATGGGCCCTGCAGAAATAGGCCAATCTGTCCCCAAGGGGGGCAGATATGGCCAACAGTAATGTGCCCCCATGGGGAGTGACCCTTACCCAAGGGGTTGCCCCCCAAACAAAACACACACATACACACACACCAATCCCTCGTGCCTAAATTTGTCCCCGAGTGGCCCTTGCATAAGGGGTCGCTCCCCTTGCGTGACATTGGCACACAAAAAAAATCCCCGGTCCCTAGTGGTTTCTGTCCCCCTTGGGGGCAAATCAGCCTAATAAAAATAGGCTGATCTGGCCCCAAGGGGGGTAGAAATGGCCTAAAATAAATTTGCCCCCCAGGGGAATGACACTTGCCTAAGGGGTCGCTCCCCTTGCGTAAAATTGACACAAAAAAATAAAGATCCCTGGTGTCTAGTGGTTTCTGCCCCCCTTAGGGGCAGATTGGCCTAAAAAAAATCTGCCGATCTGCCCCCAAGGGGGGCAGAAGAGGTCTAAATACAATTTCCCCCCCAGGGGAGCAACCCTTGCCTAAGGGGTCGCTCTCCATTAATAAAAAAACAAAAGTAAACAAAAACAAAAATATATCCCTGGTGTCTAGAGGTTTCTTCCCCCCTGGGGGCTGATCAGCCTAATTATAATAGGCGGATCTGCCCCTAAGGGGGTGCAGAAAAGGCCTACAAATATTTTCCCACCTGGGGAGCGGCCCTTGTCCAAGGGGCCACTCCCAAGGGGCCACTCCCCTTATGCGCAAGTAGAAAAAAAAAGAAAATCCCTGGTGTCTAGTGATTTCTGTCCCCCTTGGGGGCAGATCAGCCTAATACCAATAGGCTGATCTGCCCCCAAGGGGGTCAGAAATGGCCTAAATATAATTTGCCCCCTAGGGAAGCGACCCTTGACTAAGGGGTCGCTCCCCACCTTAAAAAAAAAAAAAAAAAAAAGATCCCTGGCGCCTAGAGGTTTCTGCGCCCCCCTGGGGGCATATCGGCCTAATAACAATAGGCCGGTCTGCCTCTAGGGGAGGGCAGAAAAGGCCTTGAAAAAAATTACTTGCCCCCCCTGGGGAGAGACCCTTGCCCATGGATTCACTCCCCTTATGCCCATTTCTGTTTACAAATAAATCCCTGGAATCTATCGCTTCACAATCTGGCTTTTGAAATGCTCTGAGAGACTTTAAAGGGAAGGAAATCCCTTTCCTTCCCTTTGGAGCCTCTCAGGAATCACTTGATCGGAAGAGAAATGCTCTTCATTTCTCTTCCGATCGCGCTGGAAGCAGGGAGGTGGCCTCTGATGAGGTCAGCGCGCGATCATCAGACGTCACTGGGGGGGTCGAGGACGACCAGGGGTGGAAGGGCTTTCCCTTCCATCCCTGCCTTGTGGCGGTGGGAGGGAATCCCTCCGAGCTCATGTGCGAGGACGTAATGGTTACGTCCTCGGCACAGGAGCACTGTGCTAGTGGACGTAACCATTGCGTCCCCGGCACTGAAGCGGTTAAGAACACTTCCTTCAGAACAAGGTGTGGGTATTGACACTGCTAGATAGTGCAATCTTCAAGAGTTTCTGGTTACATGAGCAACTAGTGAATTTGTTCAAGCTGAAGCATCAGATCAGCGAGTTAGTCCTTTGGCCCTCATTATGACATTGGCAGTAAATCCCACTTACCGCCATGCCGACTGCCGCCAACATATCGCCGCCGCTGCGGATATCCGATAACCATATTATGACACACACATACCAATCCATCACTATACAGCCACAGACATAAGACTGCCAGCCCAAAGGTCAGTGATAAACTGGCAGTATCAAAACTCACACCGTAACACCAACAGAACAACGCCCACAACATTATGACCCACGAATCACTACAGCGGAATTCAATGGTGGTAAACCATTGGCGGTACATACTGCCACACACAAAGTACACAAACACTAACAAAACAACATCACATTGGTCAATTCAAACAACACACACCTGACACCCATACACACACCACACCCATAAACCCACACCACTATAAAACACACACCCACATCACCCACAACCCTTTACGAATACAAACCATTGGCATGAGACAGACACCATGACCACAGGCAAGACCAGAGACACACACCACTATCACTTATACACCACCCACACACCCCACATCACACACCCCAACACATCACCCTACACACCCTCACCCACACCACTCACACCACACTCATGGCACCACAACAACACCCTAGGTTCTCAGATGAGGAGCTGAGGGTCATGGTGGAGGAAATCATCTGGGTAGAGCCACAGCTATTTGGATCACAGGTGCAGCAGATATCCATTGCTAGGAAGATGGAGCTGTGGCGGAGAATCGTGGACAGGGTCAATGCTGTGGGACAGCATCCCAGAACAAGGGATGACATCAGGAAGAGGTGGAACGACCTACGGGGGAAAGTACGTTCCAGAGCAGCAAGGCACCAACTCGCTGTACAGCAGACTGGCGGTGGACCCCCACCTCCTCCCCCACAACTAACATGGGAGGAGCAAATATTGGCAATCATGCAATCTTAGGGCATGGCTGGAGAAGGAGGAGGACTGGACTCTGGTAAGTCAATTCTCTATAACTATCACCCCCTACCTGCATGCCATCACATACCTCCACCCTCACCCTCACTCTGATCACTCCACCACCTCCCACACACCCCACCATCACAACCCACTCATCCCAATGCCAAGCCCTGCATGCAACACCAATGCATGGACACCACTCACAGACCTGCATGGACACCTATCACCACAGCATGCACACTACAAAGAATCACGTAGCCCACCAAATAACAACTCACGCAAGGCAAAGCTGCCAGGGCAATAACAACCATAGAGGGCAACACACCCATGCACAATATGGCACACGCAGAAAGAATAACACTGCATTTACATCCCCACAGGTACCCAAGCCAATATCACCGGCGAAGAGGTGAAAGCAACTTCCATCGTCCCACAGAAGAGGACCATAGTGATGACAGCAGCTTTGATCGCCTGGATCTGGATGACCAACCTAGACCATCAGGGACCTCCGGAGAGTCGGTTACCCAGGCACACTCTCACACCACCACAGAGCCTCCCCCCTCAGGAAACACCACCACAGCACCCACCCAGCGGGCCCATTCCTCTGTCCTCAGGACACGTCAATCAGCAGTGTGTCCACCACTACAGGACCCCAGGCCACCCCACAAACACAGGACAATCAGGGGCCTGGGGTCAGTGGCAGTGGGCACACGGTTCAGAGGACAGAGGCACATGACAACAGGGAAGCTGGGAGGACTGCTGTGCGACAGGGGGAGGACAGGTCCAGGAAACTGACCCTCAAGGAGACACTCACCGCGATCCTGGGAGCATACCAACATACCCAGGATACGCTGGGCCAGATCATGGACAAGATACAGGAGAATATGCGGTTGCAGGAGGGACAGTAACAGGGGTTCAGGGAGGACTTGAAATCCATTGACACCACCCTGGTCTCCATTGCAGGGGTGCTGGTAGACATAGCCAACAGTATGAGGAAGGCAGTGGCACACCAGCGGGCCCCTGGCACTAGCCAGAACATTGAACAGCCCTCTACCTCCGATGCCGCTAGTGGACAGGAGGCCCGCCGCAGGATCAATAGGCCACCAACACCCTTCCCCCTGCAGAAGGAGAACCACCCCGCAAATGTTCCCTGTGGTCCAGGCAGAAGTCAGAGACTATTGCCAAGACCCCGCCAGGAAATAAGACTCTACTGAATGTCACCCTTGTTGTCCCATACTGTCAACCTGTTCACCTTGAACTGCCATTGCTCCCCTTCCTATGTCACCTTGGACACTGCACCTGTGATACAAATAGACTGGACTCTAACCTGGACTTTTCGCCATTATCACCCCAGCCCATTGCACAACCCCCTCTTTTTCAGAGCACTTCAATAAACACACTTTGATAAAAACACAAGTATGGTGTATGTCAAATGTTTTAAAATGTATTCGTTTAACCAGGTTCAAACATTACAATTCAACTGTACAGTAATGTTTACATAGGAAAGGCCTGTAGTTGGCTGCACTGAATACACCAGGAGCAATAGTGGGGCACCAACATCGGCAAAAACAGATGCCAAAGGGTACAGTGAGTGGGCATAGAGGTAGGAATTCACAGCCTGCCAGTGACAATGTCACACATCAAACTGTCAATTATATGTGAAATAACACTGTCTTACCTGTGACGAATAACTGCACTTCTGTTGTCCTCATCCTCTGCCTCCTCATCTTCACTGTCCATAGGGTCCACTGCTGCCACACGGCCATCTCTAGCCTCCTCCTCCTGCGGAAAAGGCACATGGCGTCGCAAGGCAAGGTTGTGCAACATACACCATTCCACGATGATCTGGCAGACCTTCTTGGGTTAGTAGAAGAGGGATCCACTTGTTAGATGGAGGGACCGAAACCTGGTCTTTTAGGATGCCGGAGGTCCTTTCTATAATCCTTGTTGGTCACACATGTGCCTCATTGTAACGTTCCTCTGCCCTTGTCCTGGCATTCCTCACAGGGGTCAGTAACCCTGAGAGGTTGGGGTAACCAGAATCACCTGCAAATATGGAGGGACAACTGTTAGACCCACACTCACACTTAGGGCCGACAACATACCCATACACTAACATCCACTGGGTGGGGACCAGGGCTCGCCTATTTTAGCCACACCCTGTGCCTCTGGAGTTGGGCCATCACATTTGGGATGCTGCTATTCCTCAGGATAAAGGCATCATGCACAGACCCAGGATACTTTGCATTGATGTGGGAGATGTACTGGGCCACCAGGCACACCATATGAACATTCATGGAGTGAAAACTCTTTCGATTTCTGCACACCTGTTCATTTCGCCGGGGTGGGACAAATGCAATATGTGTTCCATCTATTGCCCCAATGATGTTGGGGATATGTCCCATTGAATAGAAGTCAGCTTTCACAGTGGCCAAATCCTCCAACTAGGGAAAAACGATGTAGCTGCACATGTTTTTAATCAGGGCACACCACACTCTGGTCAGCACTATTGAGAACATTGGCTGTGACATTTCAGCTGCCAAGCCCATTTCCCATGGAAAGAACCAGTTGCCAGGAAATGGGGCACTGAAAGGACTTGCACAAGAGGGGGGATCCCGGTGGGGTGACAGATAGCAGATATTAGATCAGGCCTCAACTGGGCACACAGCTCAGTGACTGTGGCCCTATCAAGTCTATAGGTAAGGATAATGTGCCTGTCCTCCATTGCTGCCCAGTCCACCAGGGGTCTGTACACTGGGGGATGTCTCCATCTCCTATTCATCCCCAGCGGTTGCAATCTAGAGGGCAAACGGTGAACAGCTGGTCAGTATCTCATATTTCCAAACACTACACTTCATTGCATGTTGTGACTGTAACAGTATATTGTTGAATAGGCCTAAATGGTGCCTATGTGTACTGTGACGCAGTTAGGTGCCATGGCCTGCCCCCCCCCGAAATGACATCCGCCTGTCCTGTGTGGGAGCACAGGTGGAAATGAGGTCATTCCGCTAACGTTGAGTGCCATTGCGGGAGGCGGTCGAGAACCGTTGTGCAACTCTTCATTGGTTATCATTGGGCCCTATGGGGTACAGTGGCCAATGGTGATGTACGCCGGCGGTGACTGTATGCACTGCTGTGGACGTGACCTCTATTTGCTATCTGTTCACTCACTTGCTACCTGACCAACAGGAGAGGACTTACACTCCATGTGCTGCTGTGACCTGTGTCTGGAACCAACCATGGCTCGTGTAACTGGGGAAAGGGCCCCTGCCTTCACCTCAGCGGAGTTGGAGCGACTGGTGGATGGGGTGCTACCCCAGTACCGACTGCTGTATGGGCCTCCAGACCAACAGTACACTGTGAGTACGATGCATGGGTCGTGAGTGCATGGAGTTCTGTGTGTGACGGCCTCATGCAGGGGGGTTGGTGGATGGGCCCTGGGCAGCGTGCAGCATGTATGCTGAGCCATGTCTGTGCTAATGGGGATGGGAAGGGGCATGGTGGGCCATAAGTGTAACAGGCCGGACGGTCGGACTAATACCTTTCCATGTGTCTATTTCCCTGCAGGTCAGCCCCTATCAAAAGAAGGGTATATGGCATGCCATCGCCAAGAACGTGAGGACCCTGGGGGTCTACCCAGGCAGTGAACCCACTGTCGGAAACGGTGGGAGGACCTGAGACGCTGGGCACAGAAGACGGTGGAGGCCCAGCATGGGATGGCCTCCCAATGAGTAAGGGGTGCCCGTTAAACCCTGACCCCCCTGATGGCCCTCATACTGACAGTGGCCTATCCGGAGCTGTATGGGTGCTTGGGGGCATCACAGCAGCAACAAAGGGGTGAGTACAGTGCTCTACATTACAACTTACGCATGGTGGGGTGTTATCCGTGTGGGGTGTGTGGGCCCTGTGGGTGCCCCTAGGCCAGGCCTGGCATTGCAGAGTAGGTCCCATGTTGGGCAAGTCCTCCAACCAAGCTAGTAGGCATCCACTACTGGGCAGGGGTCTGTGGGTCTCAGGTATGCTGCAATTTGCATTAGGTGTCCCTATCGATGGGCTGGTGACTAGCATTGTGACTGAGAGTTAATTGCCTAATGCGTAGGGCTATTCCCTGTGTGTTAGTGTGTTGTGTCCGCCAACAACGGTGTTGGTGCTGCCATTGACCAAGTGCATCCTTTGTCTCTTCCCCCCTTTTTGTTTTGTCACCCTGTCCTTACGCACATTAGCATAATCTGGCGGAGGAGCAGAGGCACCGGCGACTGAGGGAGCTTCATCCCACAGGACCCAGGAGGCCGAATCCACCAACGGTGAGGGCACCAGTGGGACGAAGGGCAAGAGGAGCACCACGGCGGGGACTGGAGGGGACAATCGGACACGGATATCTCCTCCGATGGAAGCTGCCTGGTGGTGGTGGACACATCTGTGATCACCCCAGCTACAGGTACAGCCGCCTCCTCTGTACCAGCACTACCCTCCCAGCAGCCACTCAGTGAATTGCCCGTGCCCGCTCACCCAGGAGGGTGGGCATCTCCCTTGCCCCAGGCACCTCAGGCCCTGCCCCAGTTAGCCCTGCTGCCCTCAGTGAGGAGGCTATTGACCTCCTGCAATCCACCTCTGTTGGGCAGTCAACCATTGTGAATGCCATCCAGGGGCTGGCAGCCCAAATGCAACAGTCCAATGCATTTCGGGAGGGCATTCACACTCCCTTGGCGGCCCAACAGAGATCAATCCAGGCTCTGGCCTCCCCTCTGATGGCAGCCATTGTCCCTGTTTCCACCCCCCTCCAACTTCCTCAGCCCAATCCCATTCCACTCAACCCCAACCTATCCCAAGCACACAGTCAGGTGAGAAAGCAACCAGGACAACACAGAAGAGTGGACATGGCAAACACAAGCACCAAACTTCATCCCACAGGCACTCACACAAACACCATCCAGAAGCAGACATAACAACATCCACTGCCTCCACTGTTGCCCCCTCCTCCTCCTGGTCCATCTCCCTCCCAGTAGTGTCTCCACTCACACCTGCATGCACTACATCCTCACCCACTACCACCATCACCAGCACACCTGTAAGTATACACCCCTCACTGGCAGTAACCACACCCCATTCCATGCACACATCCCCTGTGTCCTCTCCCACTGTGCCAGTGCCCCCTCCTCCCAAAGTGAACAAACACAAGCGCGCAGACACCCAGCAGCCATCCATCTCACAACAGCATCAAGCCCATTCACCTGCACCCAAACACTGCAGACTGACACCTCGTACAACAACTCCCTCGTCCTCCACTCACAAACATATACCTCTTCCCACCCCAATGTCCCTAAGAAGCTTTTCTTCTCCACCACGGACATCTTCCCTAGCCCTCCCCCGTCCCTCGCGTCAGCCCAGGGTGGTCAAAACCCAGACACGCACCTCAGCCACTCAGTCCACGGGCACAGTAGTGTCCCCAACAACTCCAGGTGGGAAAGGATCCTGGCCACCAGCCAGCCAGATGGAAAGAGTGCCTGCCCCAAGTGCTTCAAGGAAGGGCAAGGAGCCAGCCCCAGCTGCAGAAAGGAAGGGCAAGGGGCCTGCAACAGCAGGCAGTAGAGACAAGGGGCCTGGTGCTGGGACGCATTCTGAGCCACCACCACCAACCATGGTGGTGCAGCTGTCTGAGGCTGCAGAGGATGGGCTGGAGCATCCGCCCGCCACTACCAGCACCGCCACCAGCACCACCACCTGCCCCAGTGGGCAGCCATCCGAGGCTGCAGGGGATGGGCTGGAGCCTCCCCCCACCACTACCAGCACCGCCACCTGCCCCAGTGGGCAGCCGTCCGAGGCTGCAAAGGATGGGCTGGAGCCTCCCCCACCACTACCATCTCCACCAGCAGCAGCACCAGTGGGCAGCTGTCCGAGGCTGCAGGGGATGGTTTGGAGCCTTCCCCCACCACTACCAGCAGCAGCATCACCACTATCACCACTGCACTACAGTCACCGCTTGCGGACAGTGTGTAGTCCTGCATCCATAGGCTGTTTTGCAGCCTGGCCCCTGAAATCCTGTGGGTATGACACCCCCTCTGAGAGACTGTGACCTTGCACTCTCCAAGATCTGTATCACAAGGCACGATGCCCCATCCAGAAACAGTGGAGAAGACATCCACTCACCCCATCCTCCCAAGGATGAAGATCCCAGGGTACGATGCCCCCTCCAGAACCAGTGGGAAAGTCATCCACTAACCCCATCCTCCACAGGATGAAGCTCACTGGGTACGATGCCCCCTCCAGAACCAGTGGAGAAGACATCCACTCACCCCCTCCTCCCTAAGATGAAGATCACTAGGCATAATGCCCCCTCCAGAACCAGTGGAGAAGACATCCATTCACCCCATCCTCCCCAGGATGAAGCTCACTGGGCTCGATGCCCCCTCCAGAACCAGTGGAGAAGCCATCCACTCACCACATCCTCCCCAGGATAAAGCTCACTGGGCACAATGCCCCCTCCAGAACCAGTGGAGAAAACATCCACTCACCCCATCCTCCCCAGGACAGAGCACAGGGCATGTTGCCCCCTCCAGAGCATGTGGGCAAGTCACCCACTTGAGAGACTGTGGCCTTGCACTCCCCAGGACAGAGTGATGGGCATGTTGCCCCCACCAGGACCAGTGGCGTTGTACCATCTTCTGGCTGAGGTGCCCCCCCTTTCCCCATCCCACTGAGGTGCCTGGCTATTTTCAACCTGATGCCCCTGCAGTGTTCTCTCCATGTTGTTGCAGGAGTGAGGTGGGGCCTTGGACTTTGTGATGTGGCTCTGTGGCTCACGAACATTGAGGACTGGGAAGTGTCCCTTGATTTGTAAATATGTATATACTTTTTTGTTGGATGCACGTATTACTGCTATATTTATCTTATTACACTCTTTTTACTCTATTGTAGTTGTCCTTGCATTATTCCTGAAGGGTACAGGGTGAATATGTTATGTTACTGCATCTGCTTGTGTGTATGGTGTTGGGGGTGTTGCATGTGTGTGTCACTCTCTTTTGCCTCCCCCTCCCCTGTCTGCTAGGCGGTAGTACTCTCAGTGGTCGTCTTCGCCATCGTTGGTGTTCGTAGTGGAGCAGCACGTAGAAGAGCATGGGGAAGACATGCAGCTCGGGCTCCTTGGCGACGTGGTTGTCCCTGAGTATCCAGAGGTGAATCCTTTGACTTCTGAGATCTGTTTCCGCCAGGCTTTTGATGTTGTTGGTACCGAACCCAGAAAAGGTGGCGGATTGGTGTGTCATAATACAGTGGCGGAACATTGGCTTCCACCTGGCTGAAGGCGGTTCCCGCCTTGGTGCCTGTTGATTCTGCCCTGGCAGTTGGTGTGTTAAAGTGGCTGTCTGTCTGTGCTGTTTCCGCCGTGGTCATAATTTCGCAGTTATTACCGCCAGCCTTTTGGCGGTATTACAGCGACTTTATCACCAACTGCCAGGTTTGTAATGAGGGCATTTATGATTTGGACCTCCAAATTGAGAGCAACAAAACGCGTACTGTTTAACTGACTTTCAGGGAAAAATTAACATATACCTATGACATTCTCTTGGTTGAGGTAAAATGGCTGTCTGAGTTTGTTAGGAGTGTCACACAAGGAGAAAATGTAATAATAACTTCCCTCTATGTTCTTGTCCTTGAAAAAGGTAAACAAGAATATGCCAAAGATTGGGCTCTTGCACAAGCCTAGGTGTTATATTACAGTCATGTAGGTTGGGCTAAGGGTTATACCTAGCATATAATATATACATGTGCTCTAGTCCACAAGTGCAACCACAATACCCAATTAAACATGAAGCAAAGGCTCATTTGGGGGAAATTCTCTCAGAAACAGAGTCCAAAGGCTTAATTAATCCCTCCATTCCTCCTATGAACAATCCCTTATTCCCTGTAGCTAAGTTGGACCACTCCTGTTATAAAGTCCTAGACTATAGACATTTAAATGGCCACACACGCACCTGACGGACGATGACTTTTATACACATTTAGCCAGAGTCGATCACATAGTGCTGGGATTTACTGAATATGGCTACAAATTCAATGTTCAAAAATTAAAAATTTATTTTCTCAGTGTCCTATTTTTGGGATACGAACAGTCTAATAAAGGAAAAAGTCTGACACCACATTTCTTAGAGAAATGTGCTCTTTTACAAACACCATAAAAAAAAGCTACAATCACTATTAGGCTTTCTAAATTTTGTTAGAACATACATATTAGATTATACACAATGGGTTAAACCGTTGTACGATTTAATTCACCCTGAATTTTCCAGTACATATTGGATATCAGAACTCACACAAATACTCAGATCATTGCAAACTGACATGCGTGCATCCAAACACCTACATACTTTTGCCTTAACAACTAAGTGATCTGCATAATTCTGGGATCCACTGGCTTTACATACGTCACCTTCAAGGAGGGTGACACAGTGCCAAATGCATATAAATTGAATTTATGTTCCAATGCTGAAATGCGTTTTGCATTTCCAGAAAGTATACTGGCTGCAGTTCTGATCGCCGTTATAAAAGAAAGACCATTGGCTCAGGGTAAATGCATCATTCTTGTAACCCCTTCCAACCAAAGAGTTTGTCACCAAGGCCAGCATTCCTAAAGTGAGGGACTTACATCTTAGATGAATTCAGTGGGTCACTTCCTTTACAGCTACTGATGTAGTCTGTGGGCCTGATTTAGATCTTGGTGGTAATGGTCCCACCATCGATTTTCTGCCAGATTCCCCATCCGTCAACTTGGTGGTCCGCTCGTCCGATTTAGACATCAGCAAGTCCATAGACAAAAGACTGCTGATGAACTGCCGTCGCACCCAGGGGTCACCTCTAGCATTGACTGTGCCATAGACAAAAGCAGCTGGTGGCGGATCTCCAGCCCCTGAGCCAATCATGATCAAGCCACCACACCTGGGTTGGCGGATTGGGAGGGATATAAGCATGAAACTCGCCTTTTTTCTACTTGTATCATTTCCTGTCACCACAAATCCTATCATAGAAGTCTTACCTTTGCTGCTGGATTAAGATGAAAATCAACCCAGTCATTATCGGAACCGAAGGCAAGTCACTATTGTACCAGTCATCATCGCAAATGTCACTGTAAATTAGCACTGGGTTCGAGCATGTTTAACAAGTGCTTGCAACCAACAGAACAATAATGTGCAATGCATATGTGTGCAATGTTGTACTTAAAAAAATGTTTAAAAACACACTTTGAGATATTAATAGTGCCCCCCAATCTGGAAGTAACTGCTTTCATGACAGTGGACACCTAAACCAAAAGTCACTGCAATCCCAAATAAAAAAGTGTCCATACAGGTATGTGCATAATGTTTCCTAAACTACCATATCATATTCATAAACCGTATACCCTATAGGAACTACTCAAATCTATGATACTGTAACATTGCACAACCAAATACTACAAGTGGGTGTACATAGAATGTACAACTAATCTTACCTCTAAACTGTAAATATGTCTGAGATGCATGAAGGTCACATTTCCACTTTGTGGGTGCAATTTATGACAAACAGATGTCATTTAACTCAAAAGCGTCAGGAACCCTGGGTAATGCATATGTTCATATTATTGACACATCATGTCAAAATACACATGGGTTCTCCAGTCACAATACAGAAACATATTCAATTTTGGTGTAAGTGTCCAGTAACATGATGAATGCTTGTTCCAAAATTAACATGTCCATCACAAATGTACAACACTAATGTATGCATTCTAAAAAATATCTAAAACATACCACCTGTGCGTGTCATTGTCACAAATGAGATTAATTTCATGGCACACATATTAGCAGAAATAACATCATCAGTAAACAGTGAAGTAACAATCCAAAAATAAGGCCAGGCCAAAGGTATTCTCAAACGACTTTTTTATATATCAATGAGATAACTCTCAAATTCCTATTGTAAACAGTTCTATAAACATTAAAACAAATACTTTTGCACATGAGTACAGTCTGGGTTGCATGCCCATCACTTGCCTCCTAATTTCATTGCCAAAATAAACCTCCTATAGAAGGGGCATCTATGGGGCAGAGAGCATGAACCTCATGATATGACTTGAAGTGGAAGGGGGTCTTTGGGTTTGGGTTTGGAAGGGGTGGGTTTGGATTTGGTGAGGTGTGTTTGGATTTGGGAGGGGTGGCTTTGGCTTTGGAGGGATAGGTTGGGTTGGGGTGTGGAAGGGGTACCTAGCTGTTTGGGTGTGGTGCATTTCTGTTTGGGAAGGATGGTCTGGGATGAGGAAGGGGTCAGGGCAAACAAAATGTCCTCCTTCAGTAAGAAGGTAGGGTGTTCATGAGGGGGTTGGGGTTGGGAGGTAGAGGGAATGGCAATGTCTGTTGTGCATGTGACTGTTAATGGCGTTGCTGCTTGAGGGTCTAGTGTGAACATTTCTGTACAGAATGTGTGTTTGTGTGTATGTGTATGTGTCTTGTGTGGCGGTGATATGTATGGGTGTGGTGCTAGGGGATGTGCTGGTGTGTAAATGTGTTGTGGTGGTTGTCATGTCTGCAGTTGTGGTGGTGGTGTAGGTGTTTGTGTTGTGGTGGGTGTGGTGTATGTGGATGTATTGGGGTATGTGTGGATGTCTGTGTTGTGGTGGGTGCAGTATTTACGGGTATGCTGGTGAAGAGTGTGGGTGTTTACATTGTAGTGAGTGTTGTGTCTGTGGGTGTGCTGGTGGTGAGTGTGGGTGTTTGTGTTGTGGTGGGTGTTGTGTTTGCAGGTTTGCAGGTAGTGAGTGGGGATGTCTGTGTCATTGTGGGTGTAGTGTATGTGGGTTTTGTTGTGGTTGTGGTTGGTGGGCAGTGTTGTTTCTGCCTGTGTGTGTGTTAGTGTTTCTTGCTGTGTTTGTGTGTATGTGAGGATTTGCTGCTTGTGTGTGTTTGAGTGGGTTTGTGTAAAGATATGTATGCAATCTGGATAGGGCTGGGCAGAGGGATTTGGTATGGAGAAGGGGTAGGCGTTTGGGCAGAAGGTTGGGGTGGGTGGGATACTGCAGTCAATGAGGAGGCCAGACCCTGGAATGACCCCAGTAGGCCAGTTAGGGTACTGTGAATGTCATTTATGTAAGCTAGCATCTGGGAATTCTGACCCCGGGATGGCATTCAGTATGGTGGTCTGCCCTATAGCGATAGTCCAAAAAGATCAACAGCCTCCTCATTGAGCACAGCCTGGGAGACTGGGGTAGGGGGAGGTGCTTGCCGAAAAGGTGATGCCACCCCCCTTTAGGGGAGTGGCTACGGCCAACAGGGGGAGAAAGAAGGGTGGAGATGGATATGTGGGTGGTGGACAATGATGCAGGTGGAACTGTAGCAGAAGGGTCCACCACCAATAGGGCGTGGTTGTCTGTGGAGGCCTCTAGAGATGATGTTAAGTCGTTTTTGGCCTCCACACCAGTCCCTTTACCCTTTGTGGCACTGAGTCTCTCGGTGTTGGTGGTGTCTGCACCATGACCACAGTGCCCAGCTCCTTCCCCACCAACCTGACTGCTGTCACCTTCGCCTTTCCCAGATGATGCTGTAAAGACAGACATGACAGTTTGAGGGTATCTGGGTGAACAGATTTGAACATGAACTTTGCTCACAAAACAATTGCCAAGTCTCCAGAGTAACACATCCCTAAGGCACTCAAACATAGCTTCTTAATAATCAGTATCTCATACCTGTATGGAAGAATTCGACAACCCATAGCTCCCATATCACATATGCCTTTTGTTTCTTATTCACTTGTATTTTTCTGCATGACAAATGGCTTTGACAGCATTAGTGAATGGGAAACATCCTTTATTATGACTTTTTTTTTACGAGAGTCGTGGTTAACGAAAGCGTAACAACGCTTTTTTTAACCACGACTCCGTTATTTTGTGCCTTAACTACGTATGTTCTGAACAACGAACATGCGTGGTTAAGGTACAAAGAAGGGAGTTGGCGAAGGAGGACGACACAGGTGACAAGGGGTCGACTAAGGTAAGTGGTGGGTTTAGGTTTTGGGGAGGGGGTGGGGGTCAGGGGGTTTTAGGTTTTGGGGTGGGGTTGGGGGTGGGGCGTTTTTGGTTTTGGGGAGTGGGTGGGGGCTAGGGGGTTTTAGGTTTTGGGGTGGGGTTGGGGGTGGGGCGTTTTTGGTTTTGGGGAGTGGGTGGGGGCTAGGGGGTTTTAGGTTTTGGGGTGGGGTTGGGGGGGTGGGATGTTTTTGGTTTTGGGGAGGAAGTGGGGGTCAGGGGGTTTTAGGTTTTGGGGTGGGGTTCGGGGGTGGGACGCTTTGGTTTTGGTGAGGGGGTGGGTGGTCAGGGGGTTTTAGGTTTTGGGGAAGGGTTGGGGGGGTGGGGCGTTTTTGGTTTTGGGGAGGGGATGGGGGGTTAGGGGGTTTTAGGTTTTGGGGTGGGGTTGGGGGGGTGGGGTGAGGGATGTAGGGTGAATGGTGCCTATTAGTAATGATTTTATCAGGAATGCCTTTACAACGAAATATCGTTGTTAAGGCATTCGTGGTAAAATCATTAGTAGTAAGAACGAGGTCGGTGTTCAGACCTCGTTCTTAAGGCACTAGTTGTTTTCAAAGTCGGTGTTCCGTCATACAACCTTAGTAAATACATAGGCCTGTATAAATTCCTAAACCACTTAAGTACAGAGCACAAACATTTCCACAGATCCAAAAGAGACCCGTTTTGGGCCTGATATTGACTTATCAAGATGGGATACTCCAACTTCCATGTGATGGAACATCCACCTCCAATTGTCCTTTTAAGTATTTCTTTTCTCAACATCATTGCTTTCCACCTGGACATAACTAAGGATGCCTAATGTCATTTGGGGTACATGTAACTCTGTCACCAATGTGGACACGTTCCTGTCTGTTTCAATCAATGCAGTCTGTCATGAAAACTGATGTTGGTTCACGCAGACTGACTTGCATGCACACTAGGGAAGGACTGAGGCTTCATGACAATCTGCCACTATTGACATTACATTGAATTGAATTTTACAATTAAAACATATTTCAGATAAGGAATGATGCCATTGTACACATGTTTCCAGTCATTTTGGTGCAGATGCTCATGATTATATTTTCATTGGTCTATGTTACCAAAGTAAAGTCTGAAAACTGTCTCAGATGTGCTTACTATGCCATGTCAGCAGGATTAGGACCTACATTATCTACTCACATTTGTGATGTAACATTACACCTGACTCAATCCTCAAATGGGGTTTATTTGGTACAAATGTCCCTCATAACATGGAGGAAATGCAAGTACCCCTTTCTTCGCACGCAGACATGTGTCTGCTCAAAATAGTGCTTGGCTTGTGATGAGGAATCTAGTGACAACCTTTAGCAAAAAGCAGTACACCAAACACAGGGGCATATTTATACTCCGTTTGCGCCGGAATTGCGTCGTTTTTTTGACGCAATTTCGACGCAAAACTAACTCCATATTTATACTTTGGCGTTAGACGAGTCTAGCGCCAAAGTCCATGGAGTTAGCGTCATTTTTTAGCGTGGACACCTACTTTGCGTTAATTATATGCAAGGTAGGCGTTCCCGTCTAAAAAATCGACACCGAGGCATGTGCGTCGGATTTATACTCCCGGGCAAAAATCACGCCCGGGAGTGGGCGGGTCAAAACAAATGACGTACGGCCGCTTTTGTGCCGTTTTTTAGCGCCTGCAAAAGGCAGGCGTTAAGGGACCTGTGGGCTCAGAAGGAGCCCAGAGGTGCCCTCCCATGCCCCCAGGGACACCCCCTGTCACCCTTGCCCACCCCAGGAGGACACCCAAGGCTGGAGGGACCCATCCCAGGGACATTAAGGTAAGTTCAGGTAAGTATTTTTATTTTATTTTTTTGTGGCATAGGGGGCCTGATTTGTGCCCCCCTACATGCCACTATGCCCAATGACCATGCCCAGGGGACATAAGTCCCCTGGGCATGGCCATTGGGCAAGGGGGCATGACTCCTGTCTTTGCTAAGACAGGAGTCATTTCTATGGGGGTTGGGAGTCGTAAAAAATTGTGCAAATCGGGTTGAGGCGAAAAAATTGCCTCAACCTGACTTGCCCCATTTCTTGACGCCCAAGCTCCATTTTCCCCTACGCCGGCGCTGCCTGGTGTACGTCGTTTTTTTTAACGCACACCAGACGGCGCCGGCGGCTAACGTCATTCAATAAATACGGCGCCCGCATGGCGCTTCAGAATGGCGTTAGCCGGTGCTAATTATTTTGACGCAAAACTGCGTTAGCGCAGTTTTTCGTCAAAAAGTATAAATATGGGCCACAGTATCATACACCGTCTGAAATACCTACATCTCCAGAAATCCTCATCTGCGTTGGATGTGTGTCAACCGTCATGTTGATGCTAAAGAACATTGCTTTAAATTAAAAATGTTAAACAACAAGATTAGCTACATAGAATAACTCACCCCGTTGATGATTCTGTTGGGCCGGGTAGGCCACCGCAAAGATGTGGGCCATTAGGGGGATTGTGGTGCAGTGCACGTGCTTGCATAACCTGGCCGAGCTGGACTTCTGCTGACTTCCTGGTCTAGCATCAGAGGTCCTCCCACCTCTTCCTGCAATGCAGGCTGTGCCTCTTAAAGACCCCCAGGGTTCACACCTTCTTCATGATGGCGTTCCACAAATTCCACTTCTGATGGGCGTTGACCTGTATGGATGAGAACAAAATACAACAAAGATGTTTTGAATGATTTAGTTTGTCTTTAGTACAGTGACAAGATGTTTTGCCTTCTCACACATGCATCCCCAGAATAGTCAGTACAGCTTATCTACAAACATTTCAAAATTCCCGAGAAACACTAACTTGCAGTGTTCGGTGGAGCAGCCTAAACAGTTTCTTTCTTCTTATGTTAATTATGCAAGACACAAGCATCATCTGTGCCAGGAATAGGAAACTTCTCATGTAATGAGACCTACTCCAGATTAGTCCAAATCATTGTGAGCTGCGGAAGGCTAAACAACCTGTACATTATTTGCACTTAACCACAGGTACAGCTATATTTTCTTCATGCCTAACCTTCTAAGCGTCGGATACTATGGTTTGCACCACATACAGGGCCTGATTACGACCTTGGCAGAGGGGATTACTCTGTCCCAAATGTGACGGATATCTTGTCCGCTGTGTTACAAGTTCCATAGGATATAATGGAACTTGTAATACAGCGGGAGATATCCATCACATTTGGGACAGAGTAACTCCCTCCGCCAAAGTCGTAATCAAGTCTACAGTGACTAAGGACTGTATGGGAGGGCTGCCAAGTGCCTATGCTGGTATGGTTTTGGGTGGTATATAAGCAAGTGTGTGTTGTAATGGGACACACTTGTATGGCTGTTTGACAGCCAGGGTCATTTAGACTAGCAGCACAGGAAATACCTTTCCCCATATGTTGCATCATGACATGTTTAACACATGAACATACTCCTATTCCAAAATATAGGCTGTGCATACACTTGACATAACAGCATCAGACAACTCCATAACTTTAAAGAGTCTACTTCGACTGAACATTTCTCTCAATTCAGCCAGGCCTGTATGTTTCTACTTAAACTAGTGGTACCCTACCTACTAACTACTGGTACTAAGCCGCCAGCAGTTTGTCTAATTGAATCTGGAATTGTGAGTAACGTACATTGAAAACTGAGCTAGGTCTTTCAGGTGACTTTTCACATCAATGCACACACATTTCATACATCCTCAAAGAACACCCTGGACCCAGCGAATTAATTCAGTTCACTACACTCCAATCAAAACACTTCACTCATGAGCAAAAAGGGAGTCAATAGCCTGTGGGCAAAGAGGGAACAATTTACTTCAGCAAATATTTCCCATTCAAACATGCTCCTGTTCTGTTCCTGTTCATGTTCCTGTTCCTGTCACACACGTTAGCCTATGACATTGTCTGTCATGGGTCTGTCACCTTCCACCGATGGCAATCGAATAGCCAATGTCCTGATGACAAGGTCAGGCAGGCGCCATTTTAGGATGTTTAGCTGCATTCAAAATCATGGCTATTTTGTATACATATCTCAGATATGCACAATACTGTGTTTGGCAAGATATGACACATAACAGTGAACCATTACTGTGTTTGACATCATTAGGCCCAACGTGAATGTAATACTTCAGTTGACAGTATTTTGGAAAAAGAAAATTAAAAGAAATATGTATAAATAACACATTTCAAATATATTATTAACACATTATTTGTAAAAAAAAAAAAGTCAGATGTTAAAAAATATAGTTTTGCAGTTACAAAGATGTTTGAAAATTATGTTAACATATTTGACACAATAAAATCACTAATCTAACCTAAACATGAGATGAATGTTGATTGTGAAAGTCTTGTGTGACAATTCTTGTTGGTAGTTAGCTTTTCTAACATGCAGACATTTGAATCTAGGGATGGACAGAAGAAGGTGTCCTCAAGTCCTCAGACCATTTCTAGTCCTTGCCACCATGGAGGAAAGGGACATAATCAAAAAGTTTAGATTAAATAGGCAAACTATACTGGATTAGTGACAGCAGTTGCAACCTGAACTCATGCCTCAAAATATGAATACAACAGCAATAACACAAATAGTGAAACTCATGGCAGTACTTCATTTTGTGGCCACTGGCTCTTTTCAATACACTGTCAAAGTATCTGGAGGCATGTGACAGCCAACTTTCAGTAGTATGCTACAAGAAATCCTTGCTTCAATGATGAGACACATCAACAGTTTCATTCAGTTTCCAAGAGCTCAGGATATGGGCAATATAAGGGAAGAATTGCATGTTTTTGGTGGCCTACCACATGTGGTTGTAGCAACTGATGGCCAACATATTGCTTTTTTTGCCACCAAATGCAAGGGAACAGGCGTACCTCAATCAGAATAACTTCCATTCCATCAATATGCAAGGGATCTGTTTACTGGATTTATACATCTCAAGTATGTGTGCCCGTTTTCCTGGGTCAACACATGATTCCTTTATGCTACAGAACAGCACCATACCTCTGCAAGTGTCACAACTTGGACCTGAGAGGGCCTGGTTTCTTGGTAAGTACAGTGCAACTTGATAATGACTTGCTTTAATCCTAGTTTAGGATAGCATAATGGCCTGATATGATTATAATCTGTTAATGTATTGCTTCCATGTAGGAGACTGCGTATCCTAACCAACCATGGTTGCTGTCACTGCTGAGGATTCCAGCAATGCCGGGGAAAGTCTGCTTCAAAGAGGCCCATGGAAGAACACAGAGGCCTGTGGAGTGGGCTTTTAGGCTCCTGAAGGCCAGATGCAGGCCTCTGGACAAGACCGGAGGAGCCATGCTCTACCCACCCAATAAGGTGTGCCAAACCATGGTTGCCTGCTGCATGCTGCACAACATTACCCTGCGTTGGAATATCCCAATCATTGCAGAGGATGGAGACGAAGAGCTACTGGGTGAGGATGTCAAAATGTCCAATGAATATGACAGTGGTGAAGAGGAAGGAATTGACCTATGTCAAGATGTCATTGACCACATCTTCACCTGACTGTAAGTACACCCTTACATATTGTGACATCCAATGTCAGAACAACTTGGACATATACACATCAGTGACTGATGGTAATATGTCAGGAATCGGCAGTTGAGGAAAGTCCAAAGCAAAGATGTTTGTGGATCAGAGTTTCCCTACTTGGTCTACTGACATTGATTGACTTTGCTTGTGCTAAGTTTTTTGTGTCTTCCTAACATAATTTGAGTCAATTTGTATATATGAAATCACACATTTTCCCTTGTTATTTTGTTTCAGAGTCCTTCATCATGCCATCTTCATTTGGCCATTTCAAAGTTGTGACATGTGCAGTGATATTTTGCCATTGGAAAGTGGAAAAGGGAGCATGGGTTGATCCTGAGACAGACACCCACTTGGGATAGAAAGATCTTCTACAGAGACAACTGGGACTGTGATTGAACAAAAGGTCTTGAGATTGTATCCGACCTGCTTACTTTGGGATGTTGTCACCAAGGCAATATGTGCTGCTTAACTTGCTCTAACCATATTTGTATGTCAAGCCATAGCATACTTGTTTTCCTTCACGTTGGCTAAATCTTCGCTTTGTATTCAGAGTAGGAACCTGTTGACATGTCCTCATTGCTAAATAACTTTTGTTTTAGCACAACAGTAAATGTTGATTGAGACATTGCACCAGATACTGCCACACTTTCCTGAAATGGATGTGTGGCCTCATATTTGGTTACTGCCATGATGTAGAATATTGGTGTTATTGATGTAGGATTCCTATTGTGAGGGCAGGATGTCTGGCTCTAGCTGATACCATGCATCAATAATAGTTTGCCTATTTAATTTGTTCTCATGCAATATTCAATTTCTTCCATGGTGTTAAGGTTCTGGAATGGCAACTTCTAAATGGCACCCACTTTTTGGCTTCTGCATGGTTACCTAGAAATGTATGACACAATAACATTCAGATTTTATTGTTTCTTTTTCCATATTTATTGACATAGGAACCACATTACCTAGTTTGTATCGCTCATTTATTTTAATATCAAATGATGGTGTACAGAAGACATTGAAAAGGAATCTCCACAATAAATACAACACCAATCTTTCACTTTGTTTTGTGTACAGTTATCTTGAACGAAAAGCTGAGTGCAATAGCTGTGAAACCATAATGAAAAAGAACAGGAAAAACAAAAAATAAGTCCATCATGGTGGATGAAACTGTATTTGTTGAACACAAACAGTTTGGAGTCAAATTTACAAAATACATCTCTCCTCAGAAAAGGAAAATGTATCCATGTAATAGTCCACAGAGTGAATGGCAGACATATACTGGAGGAAGTTAGGTTTGTCATCTCTTGGATGTGGTGGTGGAGGTCTTGCCATCTTCTCCTGGTGGTCAGGCTGAACGTCTGTTCCTGGATGGGGGGACAGGTGCAGGGACTGGGGTGGGTGGATCTGATTCCTCCTGTGGCAGGGCCTTCCTGTCTATGGATGTAGAAGGTGTATTATGTCCTGATATAGGAGGAATACAGACAGGAGCAGATGGTGCTGGAAAAGCCTTGCACATATGATGGTAAATGTCAAACATAACCCCAGTCAAGGAGCACAGATTTGAGTTGTAATTCTGTAGCTCTTGAATACGCTCCCTAGGCACCTGCTTAAGGTCCCTGATCTCTGTTAGGACCTGGCCCATCAGGTCTTGGGGCTGTTATATTGTTCCCAAGACTCAGGCAATGGTGGTTTGGGTGACAATGATGCCAGTGGCCTAACTTGCTTGGCCCACTGATGGCATCCGATGATGCCTACTCTCACTACCCTGTGCCCTTAACACAGTGTGGTCCATCCCACTGGGCTCTGGCAAAACTGGAGGTGATGGTGGGGGTGGTAGTTGCTCAACAGTAGCCAGGACTGGGGAGGCACAAGATGGGACTTGTGATCCTCTGGACACAGGAAGGAGGGGTATCCATATGCACAGTTGTTGTTTCAGCTGGGGTGGGAGGTATAGGTTACAGTCGAGTGAGCCTCACTGGGGCTGTCTGCCCAGACAAACCAGATGGACCAGGCATCCTCTCATCATACTGACTTGCAAAGTGGTGTCCACACTGAAGGCTTGATCCTTGTCTGAACTGGAGGTGTCTTTAGTTGTTGACAATGGTTCTCCAGACCTGGGTGTTGATCCTAATATGAATTACAAAATAAAAAGACATTACAGGTATGACGCATCCTGAACAAAGACCAACACGACTTATTGTTCAAGAGCTCCAAAAAACCTGTTGCCAAGTGTCCCTCTAACAGAAGACCGGTCTCTTTCATTACACAATACAGCCCTGCAAGCAACGCTGTGCTACACATTCTCAAGAAACACTGGCACCTGTTAATGTTGGACACTTGTCTCAAAGACTCACTGGGCGGGTCACCCTCTATTGTACACAACAGAGGTCGGACCCTTAGGAACATTCTGTGTCCCAGTTTTCTCTGTCCCTCCCCTCAGTCACGACCCTCAGGGTGGATGCCAGAGAGACCGAATGGTTTTTACAAATGTGGCTGCTGCATATCCTGCCAACTAGCCCTCAACAAAACTACTTCCTTTTCTTACAATACCGCGACCACGCACCACATCAAGACCTTTATGAATTGCAACACCAAGTATACTGTCTATTGCCTGATTTGTGTATGTGGTCTGATTTACGTTGGAAGTTCCATACGCCCAATGAAAGAACCTATTCAGGAACATGTCAGAGCCATCAGAAATGTCAACACTAACTATCCTCTTGCTGTTCATTTCAACACCGTACACGGGGAAAAAGACCTCTTGGACATTAGATTCCATGGCATCACTCAGATCTCCAACTCACCGAGATGGGGAGACAGAACCAGGGACCTGCGTAGATGCGAGTCCAAATGGATCATAAAACTCCGCGCAGTTGAATTAGGCCTGAACACGGATAGTGAACTACATTTTTTTCTTACATGATTGTATTGTTCCTTTGCCTTATGTCTATATTTCCCATGTTGCATCCTTTTTGTTGAATATTCATGTACATAACTATGCCTTAGCTCTACATTGTACACTACACGCTATCCTGATTCTCACAATGTTGTGGCCTACTGTGTATTCCACTATTGTACCTATACATCTATATAATGTTCAGACTGTTGCACCCAAGTATTGCACTTCATGGCTCTGGCTCACATGTTCCAGTTATTGTCTACTGGCGTCCATGACACAACGATGTTTCTTCACACTCTTTGTACAACTCACATAACTGTTGTTGTCCCTTAGCTATTCACAATACCTCAATGCTCACCCCATTTCACACTCATCCATGGTTCATCTCACATTCTCCACTGCTCGATAACTGGACTGGGTTCCTCTATGTGTGTTTTTGCTTTTACCTTACTTTAGGCACTTATCCTCTGCCTAGCATCTATCCAAATATGGCCACTTCCTAACCAGCACTTGATTAGTCTTTGTTCGTATCTACCATTGAATAGCTTTACCGCTCTTTCCTTTGTACACCTAAGATGGCCGCCGTTTTAGCTACTATACCACTGTTTCAAGTCCCTCTTCTCTTTCTGTTACACTCCCACCATCTATTTCAACGAGAGAGCGCAGGTCTCCACAGACCGTTATACGCTCTCGAGATCACAGGAAGCCCGACGCTGCTCCTATCTCCAGGTATGTCACCGACTCGCCTACTCTACTCACGCTTTAGCTTCTACTTTGCCGATATTGCCACCTTGTTGTTGTAGCTCTCTTTACTCTCTTTCCACTGCCCTATGACGCACGCTATCTGTAGCAAACCACGATCGTATTTTGCAACTGCCATGCGCCTCGACTCTTTTTCATTTTCATTTTTTAGACCTATCTCGGATTTATTTTAGTTACAGCACCTCATAGCCAGCGCTCATTACACGACCGGCATGGTTATTGCTACACTCGTTTTCCGACCGCGCCTTTTTTTATAACTGTCCATATCATCTTCCCATATACCTTGTTCACGGCACTTTCCTACAAACTGCACCACGCTCGTGCGGTTTGATGTTTCTAACCTTATTGATCGCTACTTTTGGAAGCCACGCATATATTATGTAATTGCCATACGCTTCAATACCTTTGCACCTTTGACTTGCCTCGATTTTACTGCCTAACACCACCTCACAGTATTACTTAACTTTGGCCTTTATCACATTAACTTCACCATACCACCCGTAACTGGGGTTTGCCCCATCACCAAAAAAATATCTTTTACTGCTTTTCTGTTCTTCTCGTCCATTTCGAACACACTTCTCTTACCCCATTTTACCTAATACCCTCTTAGGATACGACTACGGGCTTATCAGGGCCCGCTATACCGGTTTTACTAGACTTAGGCCCTCATTCTGACCTTGGCGGTCGGCGGAGAGGCGGCGGTCGGACCGCGAACAGACCGGTGGTCAGAAAAATGGCATTCTGACCGCGGCGGTCACCGCCGCGATCGACCGCCACTTCCCCACTCCGATCGCCACGGCGGTCATGACCGCCGGGCTGGAGTTTGCGCACTCCGGCCCGGTGGTCGTCCCAAGACCGCCAACGGTATCATGACCCTGCCTACCGCCGCGGTTTCTGGCGGTCGGGAACCGCCATGCGAACCATGGCGGTAGGCACTATCGGGGCCAGGGAATTCCTTCCCTGGCACTGATAGGGGTCTCCCACACCCCCCACTACCCACCCGAGTCCTCCCCCCACACCCTCCACCCCCCTGCCACCCCCCAGAGGTGGTACGAACCCCCTCCCCACCCCCACCCCGACATGCACATACATGCACCCCGACATGCACACACCCCCAACATGCACATATACACACCCCCTACACACACATACACAACGGGGACACATACCCGCACACATACATGCAGACATGCGCACCTGCCGAACAGCACACATTACCCATAGACACAGCAGCACCCCCCGCCCGCATACACGCACTCACACACCCCCTCTACACACTCACACGCACACCCCCATGCACGCCCACATCACACAACACCCCCCTCCCCCTCCCCTCACGGACGGTCAACTTACCTTGTGCGTTGGTCCTCCGGGAGGCGACGGGAGCCATGGGGAGGTGACCGCCAACAGAACACCGCCAACAGAAGACCGCCACACAGATATGTGGGTCGTAATTCTGTGGGCGGTGTTCTGCTGGCGTGGCGGTGGAGGTTGACCAGTCTCCACTTTTCCGCCGACCTCCAGTGTGGCTGCTGGCGGTTTCCCGGCGGAACGCTCCCAGCGGTCGGAATGCGCACAGCGGCATACCGCCGCGGTCGGCGGTCTTCACCGCGGCGGTAACTCGGCGGTCTCGCGAAAAGACCGCCAAGGTCAGAATGAGGGCCTTACTCTCTTACTACACGCACCTGCAGCTGCTTGGGCAGCCATACTACTTGCAGATTTACTACTTTCTAATAGGTATGTACTAATCGATCTACTTCTGCCTTCACAGTCTACTTTAGTCTCACAATTTTTCTCTAGTCCGTCCTCTCTCACTTGTTTCTATATTTGCTACTCACTTTCTCTCCCTGGCCTCTCTCAGTCCTGCACTACTCTCTCATCCAGCCTATTTCACTTCACCTTCTCTATATACCAGGCGTGAGACAACGCGGTCTCTAGCTACACAGTACTCTATACTCAATCTTTCTGAGTTTTCTGTTTGCAGTATAAATTACATGACCACGGTGCTTCACTGGTTACCTTCATGTTTTATAGTTTGGGTCCGGATCACTTTACACCTATCTTGTATGCCTTGTTCACTCCATGCTCACTCACACGAGTTCTTACTACTGGTCACTGGTCTCTGGATTTGGAATCTTCCTCACACGGTCACCTGATTAGCGCACACTAGATTCCATACACACATATATGCCCAATTTTGCTTTCATTACTGTTTTGCAGCCTTGATGAAGTCACCTGTGTGACGAAACACGTGTTGGGTGTATCTCCATGATGACACAATCATCTCTAATACACCTACTAATAAAGACATCATCTGCAAAAAAGACTTGAGACTCTCTTCAACTTCATATTTCCTGTTACCTGCAATACGACACCAGGAATACGTATTCTTGCTATACTGTTGGACATTACATTCTGTGTGCTGTGGCCTTCTTGTCCCAGGTATGTATTGTACGTCAACTCTGTCTTCAGCTCCTGATGAAGCAACCTTAAGAGAAGAAAAATAATGATAAAGGGCACATTAAGGCCTTTGTGATTTTTTCACTGTTTACTCATGCATGTTAATGTACACAGAGTCACAGTTCAGTAACAACGATGGAGAGATGTCCTGAAATGTAAAATGTAAAATAGACAATGTAGATTCCATGTACCAGACATGCAACTCAACACTGTAGAGAGGAGATTTGACAGCTGTGCCAGCTCAAGGCCTAGAAGTTTCAAAAACAAACTATGGTACAACTTCTTGTATTTAATGCCATTGGTCATCATTTGAACCTTCAAAGCAATTTGTTCATCAATGCTACTTATAATCAGCATGTTACAGAACATGGTTGGAAAACTTTGAGTCCACAAACTGTGATTTATACAAGAAAGTAGATCAATTCAATGTAGTGACAAGAAGGTGACAACATACTGAATCAACATAGCAGATGAAATTTTAATTCATACCATGAAATTGTGAATGTCACATACCTAAAGCTTTGACTTTTGGCCATATGTGGAAGTAAAGGGAGGTTGAGCTACATCACATTGCACTATTGTTTAACAGAGACAAAACCAGGGCATCATGGTAGGTGTAACCATTTGTAAACACTATTACCAATATTTGTGGAAAAGTGGGCAAAACATACCCATATAAATTTATGTAGTGAAAATTAAACACACATTTGCAATATGTACACACACATATGTGTATAAAACAATTAGATTAAGATACCACTTACAAGCACTATACCTTCATGTGTAGATGGATGGAGTTTGTAACCTGTTTTTGAAGTAAAACAACCTACATTTAAATACAGCAAAAGACAGGGCAAATGTGAGGGGTGATCCATGGAGGACAACACAGATTCTGACAATACACATTGCTCATTGTTAAATAGCTTGTAACAACCAAGATACTACTTATTTGGGTAACACAAGATATTTCTGATATTGGAGTTTAAATATGTATGTTTTGATATGTGATTGGATACATTCTGTACAGTGAAGATAAAGGCAAGAACTCCATTTGTGATCAGCGAGACATACATAGGTGTAACTTGTCAGTCTTCACTCCAACGGGGATTCCTGTGAAGCCTTCAGGATGTAGGATCTGCAAGACCATCTCCTGCCAGGGAAAGAGTTGTAATGGGAGGCAGGGAGAACCACGACCAGTCCTCTGAGCCTCCAGGTGATGCTTGGAGGCCAGGTAATGGACTCTCCTTCGCAGGTCTTTCTACTACTTTCTAAATTTCTCCTGTGTGCACAGATTGTTAGCTATAGCATTCACTCCTTTGACTCTTCTGTCCCACATTAGCCTTTCCTGGGAACTGGTAGTATTTTGTACTTGTGCTTCAAACAATTGTGGCTCTGCTCTAATAATTTCATCCACCATGACAGGCAATTCTCCCTCTGTAAAACGTGGGTTTCTCCTCCCTGCCATTGTGATTAAAAAAATATATACTAGTGTCCCTACAGTGATTTGAAAAAAAGGTAAAAAAAGGCAAAGTGAAAAACCTGGATGTTCAGTGTCAAGTTCGAGTCCTCAGAATGGTGGTCAGCAGTGGAATGGCAAAGGATCATGGTTCGAATTGCAGTGTGTTTTTATAGTGTGTTTTGCATTTGTTCACAATTGTCCCATATACATCAGTTGTGGCTGGCTAGCATTAGCCAGAGCCTAATTCCCGCAACAGACTCCTGCCATCATGGGACCGCCACTAGTACACCGCCAGTTGGATTGTGCTATCTAAATATGGTCGGCACAATGCTGCCGTCCTGACACCAGCATTGGAGCGTCAGTTGCGTGCTACAGCTAGAGTGATGGAGTACACTCCATAGACCCAGATGGCAGCTAAGCAGCTATAGATCTAAATACAGTGGCCAGCCCACCCTCGGCTTGATGGACTACAGGAGACCACCGCTGCTGTGGATTGGTGGTAATACCATCAAGATCAAAATCAGGCCTTATGTCTTTGACCCCACTTTGCAGACTCAAGAATTCCATCGGTATAAACAAGAATACCCTGCGCCCAGTGACATTTTGCCTCTTGATCTATATGATTACATAATATACACTGATGGTTTAGCTTGTGAATGGTACAAAACAAAAATATTCTGTCACATGTGCAGCAGTACATGGTGTCATGAATGATGGAGTATTTCATGCACAATAAACCTTTACATAGTCGTTGGGGAATTGTACCTCTCAGCTACCTGAAATCATGCACAAAAAACCTTTACATAGTCCTTAGGGGATTGTACCTCTCAGCTACCTGAATTGACAGCCTTGATTCTGGCAATGGAGAGAATAAAAACCCTGAATTCCCCACACTTATGGTGTGTGATTCACATTACTGTGTCTAGTCTTACAATGAAAATTTGCAGTATTGGCACCTGAATAGATTTGTGGGAAAGGTGGTGCATCTTAAACATTGCTTGCCCAGGCTCATGTAATTCATACATTGAGTCACCAATGTGTTGGAATATACATTGCAGGGAAAACACTGGATGATGAAGCCAAAAAAGCTGTGGTCCAGGCTGCTGTACTAGCAATGATTACTCGTTCTCACATGAGGGTAGATGATGAAATCTTGACAGCTGTCTCTGTTTCATGCAGTAGTGCTCCATTACTTACAAAATATCTAGCAAGATATGCCTATATGTTGAAAAAGGTACTTTTGCTCACTTACCAGGGGTGGGTGACCGTATGATACTCAACCAGGGCCACCAGCTAGAACTGATTATTGCTGCACATCATGGATTGGTGTTTGCACATGGCGGTGTGACAGCTACAGTTTCCTTACTAAAGAAATGCTATTGGTGGCATGATCTGTACAAACAGACAAAACAGTATTTCCTTAGTAGTAACATTTGTCAGCAAATTAAGGGTTCCAGTAGAACACTCCCACTGCAGACACCCCTCTTAGTTTCCAACAAACCTCTCCAGTGTGTATATTTGGACCATTATGGACCTCTGAATTCAGATGGCGTATTTACATTTATTCTACTGGCCAAAGATTCATGTTCTGGATTTCTTCGGCTTTGGCCACAGTGATCGGCTGACGCTTGCACTGTTGTTAAAGATTTTCAGGTCTTCATCAGGTTATATGCAGTAGCAACATTACACTCAGACTAGGGACCTGCATTTGCCACAAAGGCTTATCAGAATACTATGGAGGCTCTGGGTGTTGCTGAGCATTATTTCTCTCCCTAACAGCCTGAGGGAAATTCAATAGTGGAAATGAAGAACCATGACTTAAAGCAGTCCTTAACAGCTAGAGTATTAGGCTCAGGTCAGAGTTGGATCCATCATCTGTATGGAGTATAGAGAACTTTAAATAATCTGCATAGGAAGATCTTTGGGAGGCCTCAGGGGACATGGCACAGGAGGAGACACTGTTTCCTGCACTTGATCCAGTAGGGGAATCACTCTCTGTGGGTTCCCTTTCTCCTCTGGAGCCACTGCTAAGTCATTTTTCTCCTCTTCCTCAAAATCCTTCTCAGGGCCATCACCCCTTTGGTCCTTGGCTGCCTATTTCTCTTTCCAGCATGGCTCCTCAAAGTCTACAAAGGCATCCTGCAGTTCCTGCTTAGTGGATCTCTTTGACACAGCCAGGCCTCTCTCTCTGCAGAGCTCCCTCTGCTCAGCCTTGGTGAGGGATTCAATGGGGACAAGGTTTGACTTGCCGTAGTCTTCTGTGAAGCTGGAATCCATTTCCAAGCTGTACTAAGGTATCACAGGCACTACACAAAGTTCCAAGTTTACAAAGGAGAGGTAGGATTTGATTTTGAAAAAAATGACCAAGTGGAGAGAAAAAAGGAGCAGAGAAAATCAACCACCTTTAACTTTGGGTAGGTAGTGAACACATAGCTATTGTATATTACTGCACTAACACAAGTCCTATCCTCACTGCTGATCACCAATGTTAGAAATGGGGTCTTTGGTTGGCAGTCAGGTTACCCCCTGTCGAAGCAAGGACCCTCACTCTAGTCAGGGTAAGTCACACACAATCCAAATTATCCTGTGCCCACCCTCTGGTAGCTTGGCACTGAGCAGTCAGGCTTAAACTAGAAGGCAATGTGTAAAGTATTTGTGCAATGTATCATGCAGTAACACAGTAGAACACCGCAAAAATACACCACACAGTGTTTAGAAAAATATATAATATTTATCTGATAAGATGCAGGTCAAAACGATTAAAATGCAATAAGTATATTTAGGAATATCACTGTAAACATGATATAAAGTGTTTTTAGTCTCTTAAAGGCAATAAATGTCTCTTGCAAGCACAAAGTACCTGGTTTGTGTTCAAAATCTCTGCAAAGAACCACAGAGGAGGAGATGCGTGGAAAACAGGGAGGTGTGCATCGATTTCTCGGGCCGCACACAGCGATGCGTCATTGATTTTTCACGCAGGGAAGACTTTGCGGCGATTTCCGGCGCTCGGTATTGGATCTTCTTCAGGTTGTGGGGTTTTAGGACGCCCCGGGGACAATGCATTGAATTCCGGTGCTGACAGGACGAAGTCACAGGGGCTGCATTGATCCGGTGGGTGTTGCGCGGAAATTTCTACCGCACGACAGGCGCTGCGTTGATTCATCTCTGGAAGTTGGGCTGTGCCATTCAGGCTCGGCTTTGCGCCGATCCAGTGGGCCGTGGGTTGAATATCAGGTCACTTCGTTGGCGCAGCATCAATCTTCTTGTTGCGAATTCGGGCTGTGTCTTTATGGTTTGGAGTGCAGTGAATTTTTCACCACAATGCAGGCTATGTGTCGTTTCTGGCAGGGTGTGCTTTGATTTTCACCGCACAATGAGTTCTTCTTTCAGAGGTGAAGATTTTTTGGTCCTGAGACTTCAGGGAACAGGAGGCAAGCTCTATCCAAGCCCTTGGTGAGCCCTTCTCAGCACAGCCAGAGAGCAGCAAGGCAGCAGTCCTTAACAGTAAGCAGTCAGGTGAGTCCTTTGGGCAGCCAGGCAGTTCTTCTTGGCAAGTTGCAGATTCTGGTTCAGGGTCTCTACTCCAGGAAGTGTCTGATGAAGTAGAGTGTCTAACTCAGAAGTGTCTAAGTTGGTAGGGTCAGAGACCCTGCTTACATACCCAAATGTGCCTTTGAAGTGTGGGAGACTTCAAAGAGTGGCTTAGAAGTGCACAAGGTCCCCTTTCAGTTCCATCCTGTCTGCCAGGGTCCCAGTAGGGGGTGTGGCAGTCCTTTGTGTCAGGACAGGCTACTGTCCTTTGACATGTAAGTGCCAATCCCTCCACCCTCCAGCCCAGGAACACCCATTCAAAATGCAGATATATGCAAGTGAGGCTGAGTATCCCGTGTTTGAGGTTTGTCTGAGTGAATGCACAATGGAGCTGTCAACTAAACATAGCCAGACGTGGATTGCCAGTCAAAGAAGGATTTAATGGTAGAGAAATGCTCACTTTCTAAAAATAGATTTCTAAAATAGTAATATAAAATCCAACTTCACCATTAAGCAGGATTTGGTATCACCATTCTGGCCATACTAAATATGGCCTGGCTACTCCTTTGAGATCAGGATTTACCACTCAAACAGTACATGAGGGTAGCCCTAATGCTATTCTAAGAAAGGAGCAGGTATCACAGCAGTGCAAAACGTATTTAGGAGTTTTACACTACCAGGACATGTAAACCACTCAGGTACATGTCCTGCCTTTTGTATACACAGCACCCTGCCCTATTGGCAACCTTGGGCCTACCTTAGAAGTAACGTATATGTATAAAAGGGGGCATTTAAGGCTTGGCAAGTACTTTTAAATGCCAAGTCGAAGAGGCAGGCCTGAGACATGGCTAGGGGCTACACATGTGGGTGGCACAACCAGTGATGCAGCCCACTAGTAGCATTTAATTTACAGGCCTTGGGCACATGTAGTGCACTTGACTAGGGACTTACAAGTAAATTAAATTTAGCCAATTGGGTATGAGCCAATGTCACCATGTTTTAAGGAGAGAGCATATGCACTTTAGCACTGATTAGCAGTGGTAAAGTGTGCAGAGTCCTAAAGCCAGCAAATATGAGGTCAGAAAAAGAGAAGGAGGAAGGCAAAAAGTTTGGGGGAGACCCTGCAGAAAGGCCATTTCCAACAACAACTAAGCAACATGATTCAGAATAGTACATTTAATTCTTCAATTTCAGGTCCAGACAGGTGATTAGTGTGGCTAGGTGACACTAATGGTTGTTACACACATTGTTTAAACTGCTCTATTCATTTCAAAGCAAGCAGACCTGACCACCAGAATTTGAAGTTGCAACATTGGGCGGTAGTTATTACATATAGTGTAGGTAAGTTCTGCCAGCAATCGTTATAACGTTCAAGGTTAACTTCAATTAAGGAACACTCATCTCTCCTTGCTGATGACATGGATTTACAAGATGTCTTCCTAGGTCATAGATTACCGTATTCCAAATGCTTCCTTTATGGCATTTACAATGAGATTTAAAAAAATTCTCAGCAAGACACTGCTGAACGATTGCTGCAAAGTGACAAGGAAAATTTTGAGAAAGCGATGGTTGTTGTATATAATGGCATGACAACATTGTTGACTTACATTTATTCTCTGAACAATATTGTATTATCTTCGCTCAATATCTTACACAAGGTCATGTCTCTCTTATAGCATGGGCAAAGTCAGTTGAGATCGATTAAAGAAATGAGGTCTACATTGCAGGTTTTAAAATCAAACCATGTGCCATGGAAATATCTGAATGCAACAGAGTTGATTCCGCCATATAATTTAACACACATAGAGACTGATGGTGGAAAAAGATGCAACTCATACAGTGTTGAACAATTAGCTTTTTGAAAAATGTCCCTTTTCAGGCACTGAAATACCATCTGCTGTGTGGTTGATCCACAGCTTTACTTCATTACTAATTTCAATATTTCATGTTTGCAGCTTGTTTGAAACATTTTTGAGTAAGCAGATATGAAGCTATAGGGGATAATTTGTTTACCAGTTCTAGGTTTTTCCTGAAGACTTCCTTACTGGAAATTAATGTGAATTTTCATTAGGCAATTCATTGCTTTGCAAAGAAGTGACACTGCATGGTGCATGCAATATGTCCATGTGCAATTTGGTGTGTTATCTGAAAGGCACACCAGTCCCTTTGATTCAACCAGTGTTCTGATTACTCTCAAATGGGAGTTGTTTTGGTCCTGAATGACCAAGGTTGTTGGGGAATGAAAGCAGATGTTCCATATGTGGCGACAGTTTCCAGGGTTGTGACCTGCTGCATGTTATTTCCACCCACACTCCTGGTTAGGCAAATTACCATATGGCTTTCCATCCCTATTTGTAATGTTTACTTTGATAAGCTGAGGTGACTGAAAGCCTTATTGTTTCAGAAGGTCCTACCATTAACATCTGCCCGAGAGACCTTTGATCATCAAGTTGCAAGGTCTTCCTCTGAAGTCCAATTGCCATTGTGCACAAATTTGCCACAGCATTTTGGTGAAATTGTTCACCAAATATTTAATGCTTTCAATACCATTAGAGTGGTACACCTTTTTACAGCTCTTGGGTCTGGCTCTGTCAGCACGTTCCAGACCATATTTGGAGTGATACTGTTTGATGGTGGTATTCTTATTAATTGCTATTCATTGCTATTTTGGACTTATTCTTGTTGCTCCACAATGTCTGTTCCACCTTGAAGCCCAATTGTGATGAATCTGCCACTTGTCCTGCTGTGTTTTGAAAGCAAGATACAGCACTTTGGAGTGTCTTTGCTCCCGGAACTGAACATGAACTGGTCTTTGTCCTTTAGGCCCATGTGGTTACAATGTGTGTAACCTGTGTTCCGCTGTCTGTTGAGCACCTTCGAGTGTGCACTGGACTTGTATATGGCTATGCAATTGTTTCAATCTCTGTATATGGATCTGCATGTGAGTTTGTTGAGGACCCATCTTCAGTGCTGTGTAATGAGGCTGCCTTTGCTGCTGGATGAGTACTATGAGCCATTACTTCTGGTTGATATGGATGCTTTGGCTCCTGGATTCTTGGGATCTAGCTATTATGTTGAGGTTACACTCAGGTCAGTTGTCTCACCTTCAGCATCTATTGAATTGGCTGCATTTGACCATGTTTGTTCATTGAAACTTCCTTGTCAGGTCA
Organism: Pleurodeles waltl; assembly: GCF_031143425.1. Lineage (NCBI taxonomy): Eukaryota > Metazoa > Chordata > Amphibia > Caudata > Salamandridae > Pleurodeles > Pleurodeles waltl. The sequence goes on from NC_090445.1 coordinate 1,345,183,203, forward strand.
CAGTGTATCTATCATCTGCTGCTGTGGGTTCCTTCCTGGATGCCATTGACTCCGGACATGGAAACTTTTCAGGAGCCTCCTAGATGTTTGATTTGACCCCTTGTTTGAAGCAACTTTTTATTACATTTTATTGGCTTTTTTTATTGGAATATTTATATGTATTGCGTCTGCTTTTATTATTAAAGTACATTTATGTTCTATATATATATTCTTTTAATATTCATGTTTTAGGCTCGCTTTTGTGTTTTTGTTTTATCCTGAGGTAAGTCTCACACGTCCAAGGGGAGGTTGCAGTGAAGCATGATATGGTCCACTTAGAGCCTCCATCTTAGCTTAACATTTCTTTTCAATGGTGACTTTTCACTCATGCAATAATGCATTGATAATTCACTGTATATGCAGACTATTCCTTGTAAGCATTGCTGCCATGCAGTCTGAACACTCCATTCAAGGGTAGGTACACTGAATTTGATGCCCTTGTGTTAGAAATGTGGTTTCTGGTTGGCTAGGGTATGCACCTAAGCCAGGCAGAATCCACCACTCTAGTTAGGGCACATACGTTAAACACAAAGATAACCTGTGCTCACCCCCTGGTAACTTGGCACAGAGCAGTCAGGCTTAGCCCCAGCAGCTATGTGTAAAGCAATTCTGCAGCAAACCCACCACGTGACACAAAAAACACACCACAGAGGAGGCTACACACAGGATTATATAAAAATAAGTTTATGTATTGTAAATTTATATCTTAGGCCACAAGCAACATAAATTATATATATATATATTGTGCATATGAAACAATAACTAGAAGATGGTAATCATTATTCGGAGAAAAGCAATACTCATAAATGACATATAACCCATTGTCAGTGGATATGTAGAGCACTTAGGACCTCATTACAACCCTGGCGGTCCGAGACCACCAGGGCTGTTTTGGCTGAAGCACCGCCAACAGGCTGGCGGTGCTTCAGAGGGGATTACGACCGTGGCGGTAATCCCGCCACATTTGCCCCGGCGGTGATAATCTGCCAGCGCTGCCCAGGGGATTACAAGTCCCCCTACCGCCAGCAGGAAAAGGCTGGAGGTACAGGGAGTCGTGGGGTCCCTGGGGGCCCCTGCACTGCCCATGCCACTGGCATGGGCAGTGCAGGGGCCCTCTGACAGGGCCCCGTGCAGCTTTTCACTGTCTGCATAGCAGACAGTGAAAAGCGCGACGGGTGCAACTGCACCCGTCGCACGGCCGCAACACCGCCGGCTCCATTTTTATCAGGCTCCCATGTTGCGGCCCACATCCCCGCCGGCTCAGCAGGGATGTCATAATGGGCACCGCGGGAGTGCGGCCTTGGTAGCCGCACAGCGGTTACAACCACCGCCCGCCAATGTTGTAATGACCCCCTTAATGTATCCCACTAGCAAATACCCACATGAAGTATGATAACACCATGGCGGTCATTACAACATTGGCAGTAAAAGCCGCTTACCGCCATGCAGAAGACCGCCAACACACCGCAGCGGCCGCGGAAATCCGCCACAGCTATTATGACCCACATTTCGGAATCCACCAAAAGTCAGACACCCACACAAGTCCGCCACACCAAAGGTCAGTGATAAACTGGCGAAAACAAAACCTCCAGCATCACGCCAACAGAAATAGGCCCACACTATCACGACACATGAATCCACGTGGCGGTCTTTCAACCGCGGTATTCCATTGGCGGTACACACCGCCGCGTTCAAAATACACGCACTCTTACAAAGCTCAACAACATTGGACAATTCAAAATACACACACCTGATACACATATACACAACACTCCCACACACCCAATACAATATAAAACACACACCCACATCACCCACAAACCCCCACAACAAAAAATTCAGAAAGAAGGCCAGAGAGAGACACCACCAGCAAGAACAACAGCATCCACAGGCACACAACACCATCACCCACGCAACTAACACGCACCTCACACAACACACCACTACATATCACCACACTTATCACCACACACTCCACCCAACACATCACCTACACCACCCCAGGGCACGGCAAATACACCCCAGGTTCTCGGAGGAGGAGCACAGGGTCATGTTGGAGGAAATCGTCCGGGTAGAGCCACAGCTATTCAGATCACAGGTGCAGCACACCTCCATTGCAAGGAAGATGGAGCTATGGCAAAGAACAGTGGACAGGGTCAACGCAGTGGGACAGCACCCAAGAAATCGGGAGGACATCAGGAAGAGGTGGAACGACCTACGGGGAAGGTGCGTTCCGTGGTCTCAAGACACCACATGGCGGTTCAGCGGACTGGCGGCGGACCCCCACCTCCTCCCCCACAACTAACAACATGGGAGGAGCAGGTCTTGGCAATTCTGCATCCTGAGGGCCTCGCAGGAGTAGGTGGAGGAATGGACTCTGGTAAGTCAAAGCTTTACTATTACATCCCCCACCCTACCTGCATGCTATCACATACCCCCACCCTCACCCCCAGCACCCCAACTCCTCACATATGTCCCAACATCACAAACCACCCATCCCAACACCAAGCCCTGAATGCAACAACAAAGCATGGACACCCATCACCAAAGCATACCCACCGCACATACCCATACACCCCCCTAAACCATCATCACACAAGCTCCCACACAGGAATGCTAGCACTGGGGTACTTGGTCACCCACCCATTGCACACCATTACACACACAGATTTAATAAACATCCTTTTATACCCCTGCAGGACCCCTACCCAACGTCACCGGACAGGAGGGTCCACACATGTCCACACAACCAACAGAAGAGGCCCACAGTGATGACAGCACCTCTGTCCAACTGGATCTAGATGACCATCCCGGACCATCGGGGACCTCTGGACAGTCGGTTCCCCTCACACAGGCACAGGCCACCACAGACCTTCCCCCCTCTGGAAACACCAGCACAGCACCCACCCAGCAGGCCCATGCCTCCGTCCCCAGGACACATCAAACTACAGGGAACCCAGGATAACCCACCAACCCAACAACAGGGACCTGGGGGCAGTGGTAGTGGGCACACCGTTCAGGGGACGGAGGCCCAAGAACACAGGGGAACTGGGAGGGCTGCTGTGAGACAGGGGGCGGACAGGCCAAGGTAAACCATTCTCCACGAGGCCCTCTCCTCCATCATGGAGGAGCCTACCACCACTCCCAGGAGACGATGGCAACGGTACTGGCCAAGTTTCAGGAGACCCAACGCATGCAGGAGGAACAGTATATGGGCTTCAGGGAGGAACTCAGAACCATCAGCTCCACCCTGGGCACCATCGTAGGGGTGCTGAAGGAACTACTCAACACCAGGAGGGACACTGTGGCACTACAAGGGGCCCCAGACACTAGCATGGACGATGAACTGCCCACCACCTCCGCCGGCGCTAGTGGACAGGACGCCCACTACAGGACCACCACACCAGCACCCCACCCCCTGCAGAGGGAGAACCACCCCGCAAACGGTCCCTGAGATCCAGGACAAAGACAGAGCACAATGCCAAGACCCCCGCCAAGAAATGAGACCATCCTGATTGTCATCCTACTGTCCCACTTTGTCACCCTGTCCATAATTAAACTGCCTCAGCTCCACTCCCTATGCCCATATGGGCAATGCACCTGTGAGACTAATAGACTGGACTCTGCCATGGACACTCCTCTGCCATCACCCTTCACCATTTCACTACCCCCTCCAATATTGAGCATTTAAATAAACACACCTAAAGCACAAAACGATCTGGAGTCTGTCTGTGATTTCGAAATAGTGTATTAGCAATTACAGTGCTAAAATGTTTTTAAAATAGTAATGTCAACATATCTATGTCACACAGCTTTAGTCCATGAGGAATCTAAGCAGATGTCACACAGTGGGACCCACATCTGTGAAATCGTAAGGGAAAGTGACAACTCAGTGACCATTCACTGGGTGAAAACGACAGACAGGAGAGAGGTAGTAGTGTTAAAGTACATGTAGTAGGCAGGTTTGTATTCCTACCTGTGTCTCACTGGAAATATTGAAGGATCACTGAGTCCCTGTTGTGCATGTCTTCTTCCTCTGCTTCCTCCTCATCACTGTCCACAGGCTCCACAGCTGCCACAACACCGCCATCTGGACCATCCTCCTGCAGAAAAGGCACCTGTCGTCGCAAAGCCAAGTTGTGAAGCATACAGCAGGCCACGATGATCTGGCACACCTTTTTTAGTGAGTAGAATAGGGATCCACCTGTCATATGGAGGCACCTGAACCTGGCCTTCAGGAGGCCGAAGGTCCGCTCGATCACCCTCCAAGTTCGCCCATGGGCCTCATTGTAGCATTCCTCTGCCCTTGTCCTGGGATTCCTCACTGGGGTCAGTAGCCATGACAGGTTGGGGTAACCAGAGTCACCTGCAAATGGCGAGGGACAACTGTTAGACACACACTAACCTGTAGGGATAACCCCAGACCCAGACAACCATTCCCAATTACTTGCTTCCAGGTGCTCAACTAATAGCCACACACGGTGCCTCTGGAGTTGACCCATCACATAAGGGATGCTGCTATTCCGCAGGATTTAGGCGTCATGCACTGAGCCAGGGAACATGGCATTCACATGGGAGATGTACTGGTCTGCCAAACATACCATCTGTACATTCATAGAATGATAACTCTTCCGGTTTCTGTACACCTGTTCACTCCTGTGAGGGGGGACCAAAGCCACATGGGTCCCATCAATGGCCCCTATGATGTTGGGGATATGTCCCAGGGTATAGAAATCACGTTTCACTGTAGGCAAATCCTCCACCTGAGGGAAAACGATGTAGCTCTGCATGTGTTTCAGAAGGGCAGACAACACTCTGGACAATACTTTGGAAAACATAGGCTGGGACATCCCTGATGCCATGGCCACAGTTGTTTGGAATGGCCCACTTGCAAGGAAATGGAGCACTGACAGCACCTGCACTTGAGGGGGGATTCCTGTGGATTGGCGGATTGCTGACATCAGGTCTGGCTCCAACTGGGTACACAGTTCCTGGATTGTGGCACGGTCATGCCTGTAGGTGATAATCAAATGTCGCTCCTCCATTGTTTACAGGTCCACCAACGGCCGGTACACTGGAGGATGCCGCCATCTCCTCACATGTCCCAGCGGACGGTGCCTATGAAGGACAACAGCAAGCACAGAGTCAACCAACTCAGAGGTACGTTCCCACAGTTTACACAGAACACCATCCATACACAAAGGTGGCCTGTATGTGTGTTGAGTGTAGTCCTAGGTCTGTGTGACGCAGTTGAAAATGAAGCCATGTGGGCCCCTGAAATGGCGGCTGCCTGACCTCTAAAGTGGGACAATGGTATGTGAGGTAACTGCGCTGGCGTTGTACACTGTCGCGGTAGGCGGTCGAAGACCGTGGCGCACTGCTGCATTGGTTAGCATTGGACCCTATGGGTTCCAGGAGCCAATGACGATGTATGCCGGTGGTGACGGTACCCACCGCCGCGGACGTGACCGCCATTTTCTATCTGTTCAATCACTTGATACCTGATCTTTGACAGGAGAGGACCTACACTGCAAGTGCTGCTGTGACCTCGGTCTGGAAGAGACAATGGCTCGTGCGTCTGGGGAAAGGGCTCCTGCCTTCACATCGGAGGAGTTGGTGAAACTCTTGGATGGGGTCCTCCCCCAGTACACGCTACTCTACGGTCCTCCAGACAAACAGGTAAGTACACAGGGAGAATGTTGTATGGGCTATGCCTGTGTGGAGAGGGCTGGATGTAAGAAGGAAGGGGGCAGAGTGCTGAGTGCAGGAAAGACAGTGAATGCATGTGCCACATGGCAAGGGTAGGGATGGGGGCCAATTACTTTGACGGTGCAGTTGGTAATGACTTCTCTTTTTCCCCTGTATATTTCATGTAGGTCAGCGCCCACCAGAAGAAAGATATTTGGCGTGCCATCGCCAAGGACGTCCGGACCCTGGGGGTCTACCACAGACAGAGCACCCAGTGCCGGAAAAGATGGGAGGACATTCGCCACTGGAGCAAGAAGACGGCGGAGGCTCAGCTGGGGATGGCCTCCCAACGTGGGAGGGGTGCCCGTTGCACCATGACCCCCCTGATGTTCAGGATCCTGGCGGGGGCCTACCCGGAGTTGGATGGGCGCTTGAGGGCATCACAGCAGACACAAGGGGGTGAGTACACTGTCATTCTGCTGACTTTGCGCACAGTGGAGGTGTCTGGGTGGGGGAGGAAGGCTGTGGGTTTCCCTCGGCCAGGGCAAGTTCCGTAGGCAAGGCCCCTCCGTAAGGCAGGCCATGTGGCACCCCACCTCTGTAGAGTGCCAAGTACAGCTATTCATGCCCCTGTGTCATCTATGTGTGCAGATGTTGTCCACAGCCTTGTAGGCCATTTCCCAGGAATTAAACAGTGGAGCCCAAGAGCGCGGTGTAGTGCAGGGGGCTTCTGTGTCTGTTGTGTCCGCCAACGGGAGCGGTAATCCATGCACTCAATATGTCTTTCTTCTGTTTCCCTCCCCCCCCTTTTGTGGTCTCCCTGTTCTTGTGTGCATTAGCATCATGAGGCGGAGGAGCAGTGGCACTTGAGCACAAGGGAGCTGCATCCCACATGGCCATGGAGGGCGACATTACAGAGTCTGAATTCACCAGTGGGACGGAGGGTGAGTGGAGCTCCACGGCGGGGACAGGAGCTGAGACCAGCGACACGGACTCGTCCTCTGATGGGAGCTCCCTTGCCACCCCCCTTACCAGCACCGCCCTCCCAGCAGCCCCTCAGGCTTTGCCCTGTGCCCGCTCACCCAGGAGGGTGGGCATCTCCTTCGCCCCAGGCACCTCAGGCCCTGCCCCAGTCACCCCTGCTGCCCTCAGTGAGGAGGCCATTGACCTCCTCAGGTCCCTCACTGATGGGCAGTCTACCACTTTGAATGCCATTCAGGGTGTAGAAAGGCAGTTGCAACAAACAAATGCATTCCTGGAGGGCATTCATTCTGGTCAGGTGGCCCTTCACCGAGCTTTTCAGACTCTGGCCTCAGCACTGATGGCAGCCGTTGTCCCCGTCTCTAGCCTCCCACCTCCAACTTCCTCCACCCCGACCCAATCCCCTGTACCTCTGCCTATCCCAAGCACACCATCAGATCAGCCTGCACACACCTCAACACACAAGGGAAGCTCAGGCAAACATAAGCCCCACACATCCCACAGGCACTCACGCAAGCAACACACACATGCAGACACACCAACATCCACTGCCTCCACTGTGTCCCCCTCCTCGTCGTCTCCCTCCTCCCTCCCAGTCTTGTCTACACTCACACCTGCATGCACTACCTCTACAGCCACTACGTCCCTCACCAGCACACCCACCAGCACACCCCGCTCACGTGCAGTCACCACCCCCACTACCATTCACACGTCCCCTGTGTCCTCTCCCAGTGTGTCTGTGACGCCCCCTCCCAAGATATTCAAACGCAGGCACACACCCACCCAACAGCCATCCACATCACAACAGCCTCCAGCGCATGCACCTTCACCCAAAGTCACCAAACGTACACCTCCTACTACGACCACCTCTTCCTCCACTCCCAAACCCCCTCCAGCTACCCATCCCAGTGTGTCCAAAAAACTTTTCCTGTCAACCCTTGACCTTTTTCCCACACCTTCCCCACCCCGTCCATCTCATAGGTCCCAGAGTAGCACCTCAGCCACAACATCTCCGGGACCAGTGGCGCCTGTAGTCACCGGTATGTGGAGTGCACCGGCCACCAGGACAGCCAGTGTGGCACAGAGCCACAGCACAGACAGTCCCGCACCTGTGAAGCATCAGAAGTTGGCCAGTGCCTGGCGGGAGAGGGGAAGACTCCAGCCACCAAAGCCGCTCCCAGGGGTCCCGTTGGGAGTGTTGAGTCAGCTGTGACACCTTCCAAGGTGGGGAAGGGCCACAAGAAATCCGGCAAGTCTGGGAAGAGCAGCACAGCGGAAAAGACCGCCATCATCCCCCCTGCTCAGCAGGCCACCGCCAGTCCCAGCCCAGCTGCCCAGGAGACCACCGCCAGCCCCAGCCCAGCTGCTCAGGAGGGAACCGCCAGCCCCAGCCCAGCTGCCCAGGAGGCCAACATCAGCACCATGCCCGCTGGGCCATGAAGGACCGCCAGCACAAGCCCCACTTGGCCATGAAGGACTGCCAGCAAATGCCCCAGTGGGCCATGAAAGACTGCCCACACAATCACCGCTGGGCCATGAAGGACCGCCAGCAAAAGCCCCGCTGGGCCATGAAGGACCACCAGCACAAGCCCCGCTGGGCCATGAAGGACCGGCAGCACAAGCCCCGCTGGGCCATGAAGGACCGCCAGCACAAGCACCGCTGGGCCATGAAGGACCGCCAGCACAAGCCCCGCTGGTCCATGAAGGACCGCCAGCACAAGCCCCGCTGGGCCATGAAGGACCGCCAGTAGCTGAGACCCTGCAATGTAGACCGCCATCTGAAGCACCACTGAACAGGGCACCACCATCTCATGCACCGCTGAACAGGGCACAGCCATCTCAAGCACCGCTGAACAGGACACTGCCATCTCAAGCACCGCTGAACAGGGCACCGCCATCTCAAGCACCGCTGCACAGGTCACCGCCATCTCAAGCACCGCTAGCCCATGAGCGGCAGGGGCACTGACGCAACTGGGTCTGTAACGGGGTGATTGATGCACTCTGGGCACCAGTCCCCCTCCAGAACCAGTGGAGAGATCCATCCACTACCTCAGTCCTTAACAGGATGAAGCACTCTGGGTACCAGTCCCCCTCCAGAACCAGTGGAGAGATCCATCCACTACCTCAGTCCTTAACAGGATGAAGCACTCTGGGCACCAGTCCCCCTCCAGAACCAGTCTACCTCAGTACTTAACAGGATAAAGCACTCTGGGCATCAGTCCCCCTCCAGAACCAGTGGAGAGATCCATCCACTACCTCAGTCCTTAACAGGATGAAGCACTCTGGGCACCAGTCCCCCTCCAGAACCAGTGGAGAGATCCATCCACTACCTCAGTCCTTAACAGGATGAAGCACTCTGGGCAACAGTCCCCCTCCAGAACCAGTGGAAAATGTCATCCACTTGAGAGACTGTGGCTTTGCACTCCCCAGGATTGAACAGTGGGCAAGCCACCCACTGTAGAGATTTGAGAGACTGTGGTTTTGCACTCCCCAGGATATGGCAGTGGGCAAGCCACCCACTGTAGAGACTAGTGAGACTGTGGCTTTGCACTCCCCAGGATATGGCAGTGGGCAAGCCACCCACTGTAGAGGCTTGAGATACTGTGGCTTTGCACTCCCCAGGATTGAACAGTGGGCAAGCCACCCACTGTAGAGACTTGAGAGACTGTGGCTTTGCACTCCCTAGGATTGAACAGTGGGCAAGCCACCCACTGTAGAGACTTGAGAGACTGGGGCTTTGCACTCCCCAGGATATGGCAGGGGGCAGGCCACCCACTGTAGAGACTTGTGAGACTGTGGCTTTGCACTCCCCAGGATATGGCAGTGGGCAAGCCACCCACTGTAGAGACTTGAGAGACTGTGGCTTTGCAGTCCCCAGGATTGAACAGTGGGCAAGCCACCCACTGTAGAGATTTGAGAGACTGTGGCTTTGCACTCTCCAGGATGTAACAGTGGGCATGTGGCCCCCTCGTGGATTTGGCATCGTGCACTCAAGCGGCTGAGGTGCCCCCCCTTTCCCTCCCCCTGAGGTGCCTGTTTTCTTGCTCTCTGATGCCCCTGCAGTGTTCTCTCCGTCATGGTCGGGGATCTTGTGTGGGCCTCGCCCATACCGTGTGGTCCCAGTGTTCCACGGACTTTCTTTGTGCAGTACCTGGACTACTATGCCTGGTATTTCTTTTGTACATTGTGTATATATATATTTCTGCCTACTTGTTTTTAATATATTCCGATGGTTACACTCATTTTCTTTGGTCTTTGCATTCTTTCGGGGGGATTTGGGGGATGTTACTGTGATGTATTGATATGCATTAGTGTGTGTGTTGTGGTGGGTGAGGGTGGGGGTGTTGCTTGTGTGTGTCCCTGTTTTTTGCCTCCCCTGTGTCGTAGGTGCTGTACTCACTGTGGTCTTCACCGCCGGCGTTCGTGCTCCTGGTAGAGGAGCAGGAAGAGTATCGCAGGGAGAATTTGGAGTTCAGGTTCCATGGTGTCCTCGTTCCTCGTGGAGTGTGTAGAGTGTAGAGGTGAGTGTTTTCCCTTTGAAATTCCTGTTTCTGCCGTGTTTTTATCCGCCGTGAATCCGCCCCGGAAATGTGGCGGATTGGCCTGTCATAATAGTGTGGGCGGTACATTGTCTCCCGCCTGTCTGTTGGGGGTGACCGCTGCGCTGTTTGTTTGTACCGCCGTGGCGGTCTGAGTGTTAAAGTGGCTGTCCTTGTTGGCGGTTTCCGCCACAGTCGTAATTGCAGTTTTTTTACCGCCAGCCTGTTGGCGTCTTACCGCCGCTTTAACACCGTCCGCCAGGGTTGTAATGACCACCCATATGTCCACCATCAAAACATAAAGCAGTGAAATTGTGCATAAGTAGTGTAACCTCTATCGGTATCCTGATAATACAAAGGACAAATCATCATACCAAGTTTCGTCATGACATGCGAATGTAACAGTTGGTGAAGTATGCACCATCACCTGAGTGCAGTGCGGTACTGTTAGTGTGTGGCAAGAGCACCTGAATGGCCATCCATGCTGTAAGAATGCAAATGGCATACATTATATATCATTAGCCCCCTGTAGTTTCTGTGCCATGAAATGCATCAGGTGGTATGAAACAAGAAAATACATCCACTACCATAGCAAACAGGTGCCCCCCCCCAAGGTAGGCACCAACACAGGGGCACACACTGCCTACTGCTATGGGGAGACCCCAAGTATGTCAGCTATAGGGCAGCTGCTGGACAAGCTGCCTTTCATCAATACCTAGGCCAATGTTGCAGAGTGTCCAAAGCCCTCCAGAGCCTTGTGGAATAAAGCCCTCAGGAGCACACCGGCCTTTTCAGTGAATGCAGACTTTTCTGTGTGGGATGGATGAAAGCCTCCCATAGGGTCTTACTCATCCTCCCTAATGCTGTGGGGATGGCTTCTGCTGACCCTCAGCACCTGATTTCCATAGAGCGGTCCCTTCTTCCCTGAGGTCCCACTTGCTCCACTGTCCAGCGGCGGCAGCCAACACTGATGGGAGTGATTGTCTCTTAACATTCAGATCGCAAGGCCCACTCTCCATGTCTTCACGTGGAAGAGGGTGCAGGGCCAGGGGGTTTTCTGACGGCCATTGATGTCCGGAACAGGGGTGTTATCCTCAGTAAGGCAGTGTTTCTTCACAGAGGGGGGAGTTCCAAAGGCAAGCACTACTCTCCCCACGCTGCAAGTAATGGTCGCCTCACTGTGGGGACTATAATGGTAGTCCACATGCCACTCTCCTGAAGGGATCAAGAGCACTCAGCACACATCTGTCCAATGATTTCAGCTCAGTCTTTCTATGCATGAAGACAATTATTGCAATAAATGTTTGAAAATACATGTTTGTATCTTTCTTGTGTCTTATCTTGGGCAAACACTGTAACAATGAAAGGATAGATCTGTTTCCACAATTGCTTTGGGAATCTGTGTAGTTGTGCACAAGGTTGCAGATGCCATCTGATATCCTGGTACATTTAGGAGTTCTGATAGGGCGTAATGATCTAGCTGCAAATTGTGTCAACATTTTCCTGATGGTATAGACAGAGTGAGTTTCTGTATCCAGATGTTTATGTTGACCTGATACACAGTCCTACTCAAGCTGTAGGAACCGTATAACATGTTGCAACCAACATTCTAAGTCTGGCACTTAGTTAATGGGTTTCCTAGGCATGTGCCTGAGTTCTCCCTTTTCATCTTTTTACAGAGACATATGTGGTATTAGGGATTACTCCGCCTCAGCTTAATAGGAATTCCCTAATATAGTCTGAGGGTTGTTCAGCCTTCAACCTTTAAAATTGTTACCCCACCATAGTATTTTCTCTCTTTGGTGGAGTAGCATAATTTTTATGACTCTACTCCAGCAACACGTGAGTTTAGCGGAACAGATGTGTCTGAGTTTCTGATGCACCTGTGAAAATGTGTGGCATGGAGCTCTGTTTTGTAAATACAGCACATCCATGGAATTGTTAGGGGTTTTTAAAGAACCTCAAGAAATTTGATGCATCGATGTGCCAGATTCTCATAAATGAGGCCCTGAGTTTTCAGTGGTTTCAACTTATTTGAAAATGTTGTATGATGAGATTCAGCACAAGGAGACAATAGCCAAGATTGTTAAGGACAGCTCAAAAGGCAGCCATGGTTCCAACCACATAGTCAAAATCCTCTTTGCCAATCTATAACCTATTATTGAGAATGAGACAGCCATTTCCAGAAAGGAGGAGCAGGATACTGTGTATCAGATCAAGATTCAATTCATTGAAAAATGAAGACCAAATACAATTATAAGAGGAAATAGCTGCTTCAGTTGTCATGGAATTTTGCACAATAACTCTGAATGTACATGCACCACATTCAAGCCTACACTTCTCTGGGTTAGTGGACAAGCAGACATCGGCAAACATTTCCTAATAAAAGTGCTCATTGGAAATGATCATAAAATGACTGGTAGTAACCCTTCTTGTGTTGTGACAGCATATACTGGACTACCTGCACACAATATAAAAGGTATGACTTGTCATTGTCTTTTGATGTTGCCAGTGAAGCATGGAAACTAACTGGAGTATTAGAATTTCTTTGGTGATGCTTGTCAAGACGTTTCAAGCATTGTTATGAAACTGAGGCCTATATTTATACTTTTTTAGAGCCGCATTTGGTCATTTTTTGACACAAAAGTGGCGCAAACTTACAAAATACAATTGTATTTTGTAAGTTTGCACCACTTTTGCGTAAAAAAAGTGATGCAAAGGTGGCGCAAAAAAAAGTATAAATATGGGCCTGAATGTCTTGATTATAGATGAGGGTAGCATGGTTTCAAATTTAATGGCAGCATTTGTTCATCTAAGAATGCAAGATGTTCTCAGGACAGACTACAGTACTCACTTTAGAGGTAAACATGTTATAGTGCTTGAGGATCTACTTCAGCTGACCCCTCTGCAAGGTAAAACAGTTTTCAATTAACGGATCCAGGAACTCTTTAGGCAGCATTGCAAATGTTATGTTAATATTTAGTTGAATTTCCAGTACAAATCACTAACTAGGAATATGAGTCAGGCTACACGTGTGGAGTATGGAGATATACTAAAGGATGTTAGATTAGGAATTATCACAAAAATGGAATCAGCTCTTTAGAGCTGCACTTTATGTACTCTTTCTCCAAACCACAAGTCTGAAGGAGCTGTAGTAGCCATATAAATGTGCCATATAAATGTTTCAAACAGACTGTGTGCCTCATGTCAACTTTGGACAAGTGTACACAGTTCAATTCAGAAATGCTGATGTTGGAGAATGAGATGGAGGGGCTAGAGAAATGTCTCGAACAGAAAAATCTAGGCCTCAGTAAAAATTGTAGAATCATTCTGTGTTGGAATTTGAATGTTGAGGAGGGCTTAGTGAATGGTGCAATGCAAACATGCTAGACTTCATTATATATCCCAATAAAAGTGAGTTTGAGTTCATTTTAGTCAAATTTGACAACATATAGGATCCAAAACAAATAGGTAGGTTTGGGCTAGGTTCTGTTAGTAAAAAATGTGTATGTGCAAAGAGAAGAGCTTCCCATATGTTTGGCATATGTATTCACTATACATAAGTCTCAAAGATGAAGTCTAATTACAGCACTACAGTATTTAAATTTAGTATTTCTTATGTTACACTGTCACTGTTGGAACTAGCCCTCTCTACAGGGTCATACCCAAACTTTTTTCTTTCCTCCTCCTACTTTTTGCTGGATTTTTGCCAGTCGGCCTTAGGCTCTGTGCACTTTACCACTACTAAACAGTGCTAAAGTTCATGTGCTCATTCCTCTAAATGTGGTTTGATTGGTGTATACCTGATTGGAATATTTAATTTACATGTACGTTAATTGTTGAGTGGTATACCATATACCCAGGACCTGTAAATTAACTACTACCAGCGTGCCTACAACATTTCTTGTGCCATCCACTTAAGCAGCGTCTTAAAACTTGCCCCAGGCTTGCCACTGCAGCCTGAAAGTAGTGTGCCTCTGCAATGTCAACTTGGCATTTAAAACCTCCTGTAAAGCCTTAATCTTCCCTTTCATTACATATACATCAACCCAACGGTAGGCCGTAGGTAGCCCATAGTGCAGTCTGCGGTGTACTTAAAAGGTGGAACATATACTTTTTTAGTTTTACATGTCCTAGTAGTGAAAAACTCATAAATGTGTGTTCTCACTACTGAGAGGACTGCCCCTCCAACAGGGTAGCACTGGCGATAACATATTTAAATTCAAAAAGCTGTAATTCCTAAGCCAGAGTGGTATATATGTCATTTTTAGTACCTATGAACATCTAATGTTAAACCCTCTTTTATTGTAAAGTTGGATTTATCATCACAAGTTTGAAAATGGCACTTTTAAAAAGTTGGCATTTTCCTGCCCTTATCCCTCTGTGCCTGCAACCTTCCTTAGGTCACATGACTGGGTGTAACTGACAATTGGGACTTTGTGAATTCACCACAGATATGCACAAAATAGGGCTATTAGCAGAGACTGAGAGAGCCATTATCTAACTTTATGGGGGATGGAGCTAAGTACAGCCTCACTTGCGACTGAATAGACTGAGCTCTGCCACCAGACATTGGGCTTAACAACTCCATATTGTCAGTGAAGCCAGCTAGGAGCCAAGCAGGGGAGGCAGAAAATGTATCGAACTTCAGGGACTCCCTTATGGAACCTTCTCCTAACTTCTAGAAGCAGGGCACCAGGGTATAAAAATAGGGCTCTCAGGTCCACTCTTCAGTTCACTACTGGACCTGTGGAAGGACTCTCAGGGGACTGCCTGGTGCTGTGACCTGCTGTGCACTCTACCAGACTGCTGTTGTCACTCAAAGGACTGCTGTGCTACCTGGAGCCTGCTTGGAATTTTCAGAGGCCAGCCCTACTGTAGAGCCTTGCATCACCACCTGCACCTAGGACTTAAGAAGTGACTCCAAGGGCTAGTTTAGCTGGTCTCCTGTTCTGGGCCACAGGAACATAACAGGCTCCCACCATCTTAAACTTGCACCTAGACCCAGCCTGAGTGAGTCTTGGACCACCAGAAGTCTCCATTTATTTGTGGATCCTTGGTTTTTGTGCTAGAGGTGCCCAGGTGGTCATTTTCTAAAGCTGACGACTTGCTTTTTTGGAGCATAAACTTCAAAAAAATATAAGTCTGGTTCTACTAATTTAATTGTAATGGTTTTGGTGTCAAATATGTTATTAAATGTGTCTCTGTTTTTCTAAATTGGTTTGGGATTTTTATTGTGGTGTGTTTTCTTCTTCTATCTTGCTTTATTTGACTTGTATGAGCCACAAAAGTCACAGAGAAATATACACAAATATTAAAACAGACATAAAATGCCACAGCAAACAGTTTTAATACCTAGAGCGTATTTTCAAAGCACTTGTAATAACATAAAAAATTGCATGAACAACCATTTTATTACCCAATTGGTACAAATATGCAAGAGCAGCAATATGTGATTTAAAATCAAGAGGCCACAAAACGGGGCACAAAAAACTGTCTTTCTTGAGCAGTGTAAAAGGTGCAAAACAACATAAAGTGCATTGTGCTCTGTTCAGACAGAAATTCACAGTGGCAAGCAGGAAGAGATTGAAACCATGTGCCTTTATGAGGGAAATCCACCAAAAAATGAATTGTTTGGAGACAAAACCTGGTCGATAAAAACCTATGGGGGTCATTATGACCCAGGCGGTCGGTGCTAATGTGGCAGTAGTACTGCCAACAGGCTGGCGGTTCTTACCGCCACATTATGACATTAGTGGGTTGGCTGAAGCCAACCCGCTAATGTACCACTCCGACTACCTTGGCAGTAGCAGCCGCCAAGCTGGAGATAACAATCTCCAGCCCAGTGGCCGCCATTGTGCTGCCGGTGATATTATGAACCTGCATACGGCCATAGTTTCGTAACGCCATGAAAACCATGGCGGTAGGCCCTATTAGTGACAGGGGACTTCTTCCCTGTCACTGATAGGAGGCCCCGTTTCCCCCAACACTCCCCAGTCACCCCCTTACCTCCCCTACATCCACGCCCCCCAAAACACACACAGACACACACTCATTCACACATACATATATACATGCATACATTCATTCATTCACACATCCGCACACACATCATAACATACACGCCGACACGCATACACATTACCATACATACACGCACTCACGCACATTCATCCACGCACTCACACACATTCATACACGCACTCACACACATTCATACACACATGCAAACAACACTACACACACACTCGGATTCACCTACACTCACACATACATGCACCCACCGCCACACACACAAAACTCCCCCCAACTGTCGGAGACCCGACTTACCTGGATCCAGGGAGGCTACCGCCAGCAGCGCCCACCAGCAGAACATCAACAGGCCATTTTTTTTTCATTGTATGGCTGGCGGCGGTCTACTGGCGTGGTGCTGCTGGTGGTAGCAGTGCCACCTTACTGCCATCTGCCAGTATGGCCACCGCCGGATTTCCAACCTTTCTGAGCCGGAAATCCGGCTGTGGTCATATTATGGCAGACGGATGGTAGCCGCGGCGACGGTCTTTTGGTGGCCGTCAATGCGGCTGTGGCATAAAAAAAATCCTTGATTTGTTTCAATGAGAAAGAAGCTAAACTATTAAGGTCCTAGTACAAAGTGGGTCTATCAAAGCTCTCAAAACTTGTTTTAATAAACCTTAGCCTGGGGATGTCTAAACATTGATCAAGAGTAATGCAGTCCATGATTATAGTTCTGCACAACTGCGCTTCTGAGTTAGTCCAAATCCTGTACCATAATAACAAAGGCTGCAGTCTAACAAAATTTGCTAAGCTGAATTACCCAACCTCACCATGATGTAACAGCGCAGGAGTGGACTGCGGTACTGCTAGCAGTCTTTTCAGGAACTTGTTTCTAGAGCTTTACAGTTAACATACCCCCAGACATCCACCCCAAATTCAGCTACCGACACACATTTACTTTTAAAAATGCAAAGGATTTCCCTGACCGGCTTCAGGCCCAACCACCTAAAAATCTAAAAACTGCATCTATTGACCGTTGAACCTGCATGATTCTCAAATTTAAGAAAAACTTGCAATTAAAATCAATATCAAAAGGAATGCCCATGTAAGTCAAATGGGGGACTTTCATGATCTCCTCTCCACCAAGTAAATGTTTTATTGTTTTTGACAATTTGGGGGCCACACTTTATCAGATAGGACTTGGTGCGGTTTATTCTCAGCCCTAAACTCTCTGTGAATCTATTAAAAGCATCTAACAGAAGCTGCAGCACATTTAGAGGTTGTGCTATAAGAAAAGCGTCTTCAGCGTAAAACAGGACGGGATTTCTCTAGAATTCAACTTAGGGATATCTCTTCCTGTCCTCAACAGCTAATCACCCAAAGAATTAATAAAAATAAGAAATAAAAAGAGGGCAAGACGCAGCCTCTCCACCTTAGCTGTGGTATTATCATGGAGCCAACACTAAAGGGAGACAATAGCTCTGTCAATCCCCATGTAAAGCATGATAGACCAAAGCTTTGGGCATTCTACCATATCAAAAGCGCAGGTTAGATCCATAAATGTGAGATGGACAACACCTTTCTTGGCCTTGGTGTACTTCTGAATAATTAATGATAGGTTTAAGGCCTGTTCAACAGTTCCCAGGCCTGGGTGAAAACCAAACTGCAAATCCAACAGAGCCTGCAACTCTGATGCCCATGATTCCAATTTAGAGACTAAGGCCCTCATTATGATACCCCGCCGAGATCTGCACTGACGGTCGACGGAAGACCGCCAGCGCGAAGGACCCCTCTCCGGCCACATAATGATCTTCCCGCTGGGCCGGTAGGCAGAAACCGTGTTTCCGCCTGCCGGCCCATAGGGAAACAGGCCCTGAATATTGACTCCAGCTCCAAATGGAGCCGGCGCCAATGTGGCAGTTGTACCGGTGCAGCAGCAGCCTTCGTGCATTTTACTGCCCATAATTCGGGCAGTAAAATGCGCAACAGGGCTGTGCATAGGGGCCCCCTGCACTTCCAATGCCAAGTGGATGAGCAGTGCAGGGGCCCTTGGGGGGGCCCGAGTCACTCATTCCGCCAGCCTTTTCCTGTCGGTGTAAACCGCCAGGGAAAGGCTGGCAGAATGTGACTCATTATACGGAGGACAGAGCTGCTTGCAGCGCTGCCCTGGCGGATCTGAAATGCCACCAACGCCAGGCTGCCTGGTGTCAGGAGCCTGGTGGTGGCAGCGTTTCCACCATGGCGTTTCAGCCACATTCAGAATATGACGGTCTGGACCACCATGACGTTGGCGGTAATGACAGCCACTGCCGGCGTATCGGTTGAGACCGTCATGTTCAGAATAAGGGCCTAAGGCCCTGATTTATACTTTTTTTGCTCCGCATTACCATCATTTTTTGACACAAAAGCGATGCAAACTTACAAAATACAGCTGCTTTAACCAGCTTATTGCCCATATAGCTGGTTGTCCTTGTGTATGCGGCTATCACTTCATGGGGGTTGGGGTCATCTTGCAGAAGTATAGCTATGTCTGTATGATTAAACATCACCGATCCCTATAGAAAGCTTCCGTATCAGCTTTTTCCCATTTGACTATCAAACCTTTATTACGGCTGTGGTCGATCTGAAGTGGGGAAATTATATGGGGCCAGATGTAATAAAAAAGGCATTTACGATTCGGAAATAAGGATTTTTAAGAAATCGCTATTAATGATTCGCAAAATGCAATGTATCATATTTGCGATTCGGTTATAGCGATTTCTTAAAATCGCAAATGCTATTACCGAATCGCAAATTGCGATACAGACCCCATTCGCACCTATAGGCCTGTAGGCCCATATTTGCGAATATTTTGTGTTTCCCAAATTGCGAATTCCTAACTGGACTTCGCAGATCTGGGAAATGCAAACCCCACGGTGCTGGGGGCCTAAGGCCCCCTCTGCTGCACCCCAAGAAGTTTTTTAAGGACATGTAAGGCGCACACATGCCAAAGGGGCATGTGTGCATTACACGTCAATTTTAAAAATGCATTTTTAATGCATTTTTTAAATTTGCACATGGTTATCACCAAGTTCAACTTGGTGGTAATAGCGATTCCTTAATGCCCAATTCGCATTAAGGAATTGCTTGTTACATGTGGTTTAGAAATCGCAAAGAAGGATTCCTTATTTGTGATTTCTTATTTAGAGAATCGCAATTTGCGATTCTCTAAACAGGCTTGCAAATTTAAAGAATCGCTATTTTAGCGATTCCTTAAATTTGCGTTGCGAATGCCTTTCATAAATACTGAAAGGCATTTTTGCATTCACAAATGGGCATTCACACCGTTTGCTAATGCAAAAAGGCTTGATACATCTGGCCCATGGTTCCTTAAGGGGGATTACCCTAAGGCCAACAACAAGTGTGTTATGGTCGCTCAAACATGAGGCCTTAACTTCACACCATATGACTGTCGGTAAGAGCATCCTAGAAATCAGCACATGAGCAAAACATGAAAATGATTTATGTCCCATAAACGTGGGAAATTTAGGCCTACCAGACAGGACAGAGTCTAAGGTGTTACCACATTTTGGGCAAAAAGTACCCTGCTCAAACAGTCCCAATGAGCTGTGTGTTTAAAATGTATAATGGGGTCATTCAACTCATTGCCGATACCACACAGAAATGCTTCACCATGAACACAAGTTTCGATATTAAAGTCTCCCACCCACACAATAACCACCTTTTTTTCATGGGGGTTAAATATTTTATGAAGAGAGGCTTTCAAATCGTCCACAACCAGAGTCTATGTATGATCAAAGCTGTTACAATAAAAATTCACCAACACCAATTCAAAAGGCTTTTGTAAGGTAAACAATAACACATGATAAAAATGGCAAATAACTTTCTCTTGGACAGAGAGGCACCCCAAAGAAATCGAAATGAATGGGTACAATGCCCCCCTTTGCTCGACCAGCAACAGAGGGGGTGGCAGGCACATTGTAGGAGACAAAGCCATTAATGTGCTGAGAATTCACTAGCCATGTCTCTTGGCAGTAATTAATGTGATGGTGGTCCACTGAGTTTAACCACTCAGGTAAGTCCAAATTGGCACGGAGTCCAGCTAAATTCCACAACATTATGCCTACACCCAGGGTCTGAACTTGAGGATCACAAGTAAGTCTTAAGGGGGATGCAGGTTTAGGACAAGGCAAAAAGGGCACTTTCTTATTGGACAGTCAGTATAATCGCTCCAAGTACGACAAAGTGTCAAACCTATTAAAGGGACTTATGTGCCTAGGGAGGACAAACCAAAAACAGCGGGTACACTTTTATGCCATCTCAGTTTATATGGGAATGGCTAGGTGAACATAACAAAGCCTGAACAACACTGGAAGTTCTAAAGTTAAATATCACACAGTCACCAGCCAGGATTTTAGGCAAGGAACCTATCCATGAAACCCCCCTTGTAGAGATGATTTATCTTGCAAGGTTGTCCAGGCTAGTCAAATGACTAGTCAAATGGCTGCCCATACAGTGCAAGACATTATTTCTCAGTGTGCCATGTGTTTCCAACTGAGTAGAATTAACTTTTGGAACATTGGTCAACACAATAATTTACTGTTTACATTCTGGTGTGATATGCTGACAAGGCAAAGAGATGCAATTGCATTGGCCCACAAACCCCGTACCAGACTCTACGCAACAAGGACCCTTTACATAGGTAGGGGGTTTCCCCAGCTTCGCTGTACCAACTGTGTGGGTGTTCAAGCTATCACAAGAATTTGTGTTGTCATTGTGTTGCTGTTTGTGTACTGCATAAATACTTATCACATTGCCTTTAGGTTTAGCCTGATTGCTTTTGGTGCAAAGCTACTCAGGGTTAAGCACAGGTTAAACTAGTGACTTTTGTGGGTCACCCTGCAAGGTATTGTGGCTGTTGCTTGACCAGGGCTCACACCCCAGTCAACCAACAACCACATTTCTCACAGTCACGATGTAAGAAACTGGGTAACTGGTGTGGGGGGTGAAATTCCCAAGTAGCTACCATCATTTTTTTCAGGGGGAAGTGACAAGCCCACCCTAAATTGACCTGTGCTTAAACCTCGGGTAGCTTGGCTCAGAGCAGTCAGGCTTAACTTAGAGACAATGCATAAAGTATTTTTGTACCACTTTAAACAATAACAGATTGTAACCACACCACAAAATGGTCCTGCAACAGAGTTAGAAAAACAGAATCATGTTCTATAAATAAATGAAGCCCAAAATGACAAAAATCAAATCAGTGGAATCAGAGATATTCAATTTTAAAGATTTAAGTAAAAATAGTGGCAAAAGGCATGACGCACCTATTGTGTATACCTGGTCACATCAGACCAGGTCAACATCACAAGTTCAGGCCAATCCCAGTTACAGGGACTCAGTTAGGCCTACACAACAAAAGTTCCTTCAAACCTGGTTTGCAGAGCTCTGCAAGGATCTGCATCGAAGATACAATACCTAGCTAAGTAATGCATCAGTTCCACAATGCGGCGAGGCTGTGGTGTGAGGTCCTGCGGCATTGCTGTCAAAGATCCCATCGATGAGGGTTTGCAACTCAAAGTCTGGAGGCTGCAATGTGTTGCACAGTTGGGACGATGAGTCGGATCTGAGGATCTGCGAGGCTGCGATGTGGGGTCCTGTGTCCAGGCTGTCATTGGCGAGGGATGTGAGGTTCTGCACCAGGAATGAGTCATGCAGCAGTGTTTCCAGTGCAGCGATTAGGTGCGATGAGATGTAGGTCTTTGTGGTGGTTCCAATCTGTTAGAAAAGGGGTCTCTGGTTGGCAGCCAGTTTGCACTCTGTCCAAGCAGGGACCCTCACTTTAGTCAGGACAAGGGAGATACTCAATAAAGATAACTCCTGCTCACCCCCTCGGTAGCTTGGCACAAGCAATCAGGCTTACCTCAATGGCGAGGTGTAAAGTATTTGTGCCAACACACAGAGTAATAGAGTGAAAACACTACAAAATGGACACCACACCAGTTTAGAAAAACTGGCAATATTTATCTAAATCAAACAAGACCAAAACCACAGAATTTAAAAATACACAAATAAAGTTAAGAATTTTTAAAATAATCAAACAAATCTTACTCCATGGAAAACAATGGAAATGTTGTTGCACAAAGTACCTGATTTGCGTCAAAAATAAAGCAGCACGGGCGAGTGTATGTCGAAAAAGTCAGCTATATGTTGATTCCTCAAGTGAGGCAGTTTATCTTTCTTCTCCGTTTGGGTAGGCGATGCATCGTTTTTCTCTCTCGCAAGAGTACAACATGTCAATTTCTGGATGGGGACGTCAGGTCCCCCCAAGTTCACGTTGGTTTTGATGCCCAGTGATGATGTGTGCATTTATTTCTTCCACCAGCTTCACCTTACAAGTGCCTGGAGTGGGCACCACTTGGCAGGGTAGGAGTCTCAGCAGAGGGTACAGGTGCTGGTAGAGGAAGACTTTGATGGCCCTGAGACTTCAAAACAGGGGACAAGCTCAGTCCAAGCCCTTGGAGATACCTCTCAAGCAGGAATATACCACAAAGTCCAGTCTTTGTCCCCTTTCTCAGGCAGAAGCAGCAACTGCAGGATAGCCCAACAAAGCACAGTCACAAGCAGAGGCAGCACTTCTCCTTCAGGTCTTCTCCTGGCAGAGGTTCCTCCTGAATCCTTGAAGTGATCTAAAGCCTGGGGTTTGGAGTTCAATACTTATACCTCTTTCTGCTTTTGAAGTTGCCCAACTTCAAATAAGTGTCTCTGTTGTTTGCAAGGTCCTGCCTTGCCCAGGCCTGGCCCCAGACACACACCAGGGGACTGGAGACTGCATTGTGCAAGGGGCGGCACAGCCCATTCAGCTATATGTGAAAACTCCTCCCTCCACTCTAGCCCAGATGGCTCATCAGGATATTCAGGTTACACCCCAGCTCTCTTTGTGTCACTGTCTAGAGGAGATTCACAAAAAGCCCAACTGTCAGTCTGACCCAAACAGGGAATCTACAAACAGGTAGAGTCACAGAATGGTTTAAGCTAGAAAATGCCTACTTTTTAAAAGTCGCATTTTCAATTTAACAATATAAAAAACAACTTCACTAAAAGATGTATTTTTAAAATTGTGAGTTGAGAGACCCCAAACTCCACGTTTCAATTTGCTCTCAAAGGTAAACTGCACTTTAAGAATATATAAAGGCAGGCCCCATGTGAGAAAGATAGACCTTGCAACAGTGAAAATCGAATTTGACAGAATTTCACTGTTAAGACATGTAAAAACACATCACTGCATGTCCTACCTTTAAAATACACTGCAGCCTGCCCATGGGACTACCTTGGGCCTACCTTAGCGATGACTTACATGCATAAAAAGGGACGTTTTGGGCCTGGCAGATGGTTACACTTGTCAAGTCGAATTGGCAGTTTACAACTGCACACACAGACACTGCAGTGCTAGGTCTGAACCATGTTTACACGGCTACTCATGCCGGTGGCAGAACCTGTACCGCAGGCCCAGTAGTAGCATTTGGTTTACAGGCCCTGGGCACCTCTAGTGCACTTTATTTGGGACTCAGTAGTAAATCATATATGGAAATCATGGGAAAGCCAATTACACATACAATTTCAGATATGGAGCACTTCACTTTAGCACGGGTCGGCAGTGGTAAAGTGCCCAGAGTAACAAAAACAGCAAAACAGAGTCCAGCACACAGCAACAATCTGGGAAGCAGCGGCAAAAAGTTAGGGGAGACCACGCCAAGGGTGCAAGGTCTAACAGTGCCCACTAAAGCCACCAAGTCTTTTTTTTTGGGTCAGAAAGTCAATTATTTCTATGTGTCTCTCTTCGCGAAAAGGAGCATCCAGGAGTGCGGTAGACATAGCCTTCACAATGCATGTGGGTTCAGTCTGGTGGGCACATGTAATATCAGACGCACTGGGGAATGGTCTGAATATGTGCGGTCCCAGTGTATGACAGTATTTACCCAAGGCCCCACCCCTCTGGAAACTATCAAGTAGTCGAGCAGGACCAGCTAATATGAGTACTGGAGTGGAAGGTAGCCTCTTGAGTATCTGCATAATGGGACTTCAAGGCATATAGTAGATCTTGTTCTCTCATGATATTACATATGTGTTGGGCAGCAGTACAGTGATAGTCCCATGGTTAGTGTGACCATTCATTAGAGACATTAAGTATCACAAAGAAATCTCCCCCAGATTATGTGGAATGGGTGAGCCCCATCAGAAATCCCCACAATCGATCAAAGAATATAGGATTGTCAGTGTTTGGGCTATAGCCATTCACAATAAGGATAGCATGGGAGGCCCATTTGCCCCAAGTGATTGAATAGCGACGTTGCAGGTCATCAATTGATCCCTTATGAAAATATGGCTTGCCTTTATGCACAAGGGTAGCCATTCCCATGGTATGAGAGGAGTAGGTGGAAAACTGTCAATGTGAAGCCATCGGCCAGCAAACAAAGCACTGGTCTTGCCCACCATATGGGTCTCCTGCTATAAGGCAATTTGGATGTCATGTCTATCTAGATAGACCAGAATATGCTATTGATTATGTGGGTCACCTAGCCCCCTTACGTTCCATGTGAGGCAGTAGACCTTTACATGTTGTGTAATAATAGGGGCGGTTGGAGGAGCAAACGGCTTAGGGTGGGAGATAGGTAATGAACTGTGAATTATGGGTTAATGAATATGCACAGTAGAGCAAGGGCTGACTAATTGCAAGTATTGAAAGCGGCGCTTATCAAAAATCATTTTGAACAAACCTAAACCCACCCTCCTTCTACACTGACAGCTCAATCCTGCCAGGGATGCATAATCCACCCAAAAAAAGAACAAGAAAGAACCGACATGTCAGAGAGTATGAAAAAGATGCTCAGCGTAGTTGATAGCACAACTTTGCAAAGCACCAAAATAAACTAAGCCTATAGGGGTAACCTGTGAGGGACAACCAGGGAGTCAAGCGGGTGTCCCTCGTGGTAGCGATGGTGTCCAGGGTTAGACTATTTCCAGAACCATCGGGTGTCTGATGTGTTAAGTCATGCAAGAATTTAGCTATGTGGTGGCCAGTCCTTCAATGACAATGAGCTGTCTTGGTCCTTTTCAAGGTGGTGTATATTTTGGTTGTTTGATAAAATCAGCGACCAAGGCTGGGTTAGTGAAGTAGTAATCTTTGCCTTGGTGAGAGACTTGCAAACAAGATGGATAAAGCATGCATATGGCACAGCTGCCTGGCATAGCTTTTGCTTTATGGGTGCAAATTTCCTCTGATCCTCCTGGACTGTGATTGTGAAGTCTCTGTAAATAGCTACATCATATCCACTGAAGTTTTGTGTGCGTTTTTATTTTGCCAGGTGCAGCACCATGTCTCTATGCTTGTAAATCAGAAATGTTGCTATAATTTCATGCAACTGTGCTCCCGGAGGGGGAAGGAGGTGGACATCAGGGCTCTGTGTACTCTTTTAACTCTGAGGATTTCGAGAAGGAAGATTCTCTGAACAGGGTGATAAGGAGCCGCTCCACATATTCTTCCATTTTGCCTGTGTTAGCAGTTTCCAGAATGCCCAAGATGTTCAAGTTATTGCAGTGAGACCTCGCCTTCAAGTCTTAATTTTTGGATACAATCAATGGCAGGGCTTTCTCCATATTCAATCATTTGTCCCCTTTCCCGTTTGCTGTATTTTTCACAGTAGGTGGGCGCTGCTCTGCCTCTCTAAGATGGCCGTCTTACAGCTCCATTTTACAAGTTAAGGTGTCCATTCAAATGTATATAATGTCCATTTTAATTTTGAGGATAAACTTTATTGCAAAGCTAAAAGCAGCATTTTCATACCTGTTTCTGCTGTGAAAGGATTGGAAGGAGGATCTTCTAAATGCCCAAGTTGCTGTTGTTGCAGGTCACGTTAGGCTGCACAGTCGCCAAAAATAGTGCTGCAAGTTAGAGCACCTGACCTGTAGCAAACCTGCAGAATTGCAGAGGCACTGTGAAGTGATGTTGGGTGTGCTACAGACAGTTACATATCCTTGCAGGGGAGTTTTATCCGCATTTCACCCCGATGGAGACTGATAATGCTGTATGTGAACCCCGGACACCAGGAGCCTCACACACGGGTGACTATCTTGTGCGTCATCCCTCTGGCACCCCTCAAAATTATAATTTAAACTCCAGTCTCACCATAAGTTAAGATTTTAACTTCTAATTCCAGAGAAACCAAACATGATCTGATTACCTATTCCCATTTGGAAATTACACTAAAATGTAATATCGTGACTCCATTGTTATCCTATTGGAAATGTTGGCCTTTTAGGAGTGAAAAATGAACTTTAAAGTTTTTCTCTACCAGGACATGTTAAACTTAAAAGTACATGTCCTGCCTTTTATATACACTGCACCCTCTCCTCTGGGCTGTCCAGGGCCTATGTAGTGGTGACTTAGATGGATAAAATAATTTGGTTTGGACCTGACAAAAGGTTTATTTTGCTAGGTTGACATGGTGAGTGAAACTGCATACCTAGGCTGCTATGCCAAGGCTGAGACATGTTTAAAGTGTAACTTATGTGGCTGGCACAATCCCACTGGCCACTAGCAGCAATTAATTACAGTCCCTGGGCACAGAAAGGGCCACTTACCTATGGACCTACAAGTAAACTAAATAAGCCAGTTGTTTATAAGCCAATGTTGCCACGTTTAGATAAGAGAGCACAAACTCATTAGCACTGCCAAAGTGCACAGAATCCTCAGGCCAACAAAAATGAATTCAGCAAAAAGAAATGGGAGGAGTGAAGGCAAGTAGTTTGGGGATGACCCTACAGAAAGGGACAAGTCCAACACACATGTTAAGCTACTGACAGGCCTCTACCTTGTGGATCTGGATGAGAGCATAGTAAATGCAGACAGTTCATTTTTCAGGGAATGTAATCAGTTGAGAGGTCTGTATGCTTCTCATCTGAGTGAATACCCAATCTATGAAAAACAATACATCTGTGTTAAACATGAGCTAAGTAAAGTGTGTGAGGAAAAGGAAGGACAAAAACTGGAGCTTATAAAATTAAAGGTATTGAAAAAGGAGAAAGTGGAACACGTAGCAGAACGGGTTGGATGTCAGTTCTCCACTGAATCTGGAGTTGCTACTGCAATGTAGTTCTCAATTTCCTCTTACGTCCAGTGATGAAAGAAATTGAGGAAATTGCAGATAAATCATGATGTAGAGCACTGTCAATTCTACTGAGGACTGGGAGGACCCAGATGCCAGGTATCTGTGATTGTGTTGACATATGTACTAGTGTCACACAATTTACTTTAAATTCTCAAGAATTTCTAATGGTCATGCTAGACATTCTAGAAAATGAGTAATTATTAATAAAGTATTTATTTGGAATAAGCTTCTCGTGCCACGTGAAAGTGAGAATTGTCAAAATCAACAACTCACTCACTCAAAGGGATTTGTGCACGTAAGCATGTCGGATTGCAAAATTAGGTCATTTGATAAATGAATGAAGAAAGTTCTGCAAATTAATGTATGCCTAGACTGCAGAGCAGACGTTCTATTAACTCTAATTGTTGACTTTATAAATAAGTACAGTGGGTAATGCTACAAAGGTGTAGGGCAAATGGAACTGAAATAAGAACAGATATTTCAGGTCGTGTCACTATAGTCTATTTGAAAAGGTATCTGGATGGACATAGTGAAATGACAATTGACTTCCATTCAAACTGAGATTACCTTGGAAATTACCAAACCCCTTTCTAATTTTTCTTGAACCAAAATTCTAGAAAATAAAGTGGCAGTGTTAGACATAGCTGTTCAATCAATAATATTGGGTATGTTCTTTATACATGTTGTCATACAACCTAGCAAGTTGACAACTAGTTTAGACCTTGCCTTTTTAAACAGAATTGTGCGTCCATTTTGCTTTCAGTTTTTGTAACATACACTTGTAATGAATATTGAGTGGAGAAAATGAGTGACTAAGAGTGTTTTTTAAACAAATGTTATTGAGTTTTACAAAGACCAGACATACTTCCAATGATACAGGGCATATCCGGATGAGGATAAGCCCACCATGAGTAATTTACAGTCAGCGGTCCATTTGTGACACAATACTGGATATGAAACAAAAGCAACCATAGTATTAGACAGAAATCTGTGAATAACCAACATTGCCCAGGGGCAGAAGAACACAGATTAGAACATTGGAACGTTGGCAGCTCCATTGAAGACAATGGACTGCTGCGGACTTTTACAGGCCGGTAAAAGCCCGCAGCGCCAACATTCCAATGTTCGCTTTGTTCACAGCAACAGCTGTGAACAAAGCCTCATGGAGCCCAGGGGATTTAAATCCCCTCGGGCTCCGTGAACATTTTTTTTTTTTTATAGAACATTCTGCCCTGTGTGGCAGAATGTTCTAATAGCCTTAGAACCCGCCATAGCGGGCTCTACCGGCTACTAAAGTCCCTCTCCCTTGTTAAATGCCCTCGCCTTCGGCTCGGGCATTTAACGCAGGGAACGGGCCTTTAATAGCCGGTAGAGCCCGCTACGGCGGGTTCTAAGGCTATAATAATCAACTGACGTTCAAGCAGTACAGCGGTCAGCGTTAGAAAGAAGTAACATGGGGGAAGGGAGAAAAATAACCAGAAGTAAAAAATAAGGAAGAAAAAAGAACCAAACAAACAGCCAGTGGGGAATACAAACTACTCAGGGATAAATGCCTAATGAGTACCAGGGTGTGGAGACTGTATTCCACCCTGGAGCCACCCTCCCTCTCTGTGAATGCTGATGGGTAGAATATAGGAATGCTTCATTTACTGACATCGTTCTAAACTAGGAAAGAAACAATTGTCTGTGGTCATCAATGCCCTGGCAGTCCCACAGGATAAAATTCTATGAATGGTTGGGAATACGCTGTCCGCTCTGCACTTCCGACTTTATTAACGTCTCCTGGCATTCAGCCCATAAAAGCAGATTGCGCCTCCACCGCAGTGGAGAAGGACCCAAGGGTGATTTCCAAGCTTTAGTTAACTGTCGCCAAGGAAAGAAAAGTGGCAAGCCAGTGAATTTGGTAGTGAGGGGTTTTGCCTTGGCCTTGGGGAACAGTCCCTACAGACATGCTGACGTTGACCCCTTAGTGTATAGTTCGTAGGCAAATTCATGAGGAGTAGCACTGTGCCCGGTAAAGAGAAATGGCTGGAAAAAGTTCGCTCCTTAAAAAAGACAGAGTGGACAGCCGGGTGTCAATCAGGAAACATGAGATTGATGTATTTGCGTATGAGGTATACTCTGTAAACAGGAACACTAGATCAGAGGGTTATGTGAGACCTTGAGGGTAAATGCCAAGGTCTGTGTTCCCATGTGCCCGACCCAATGTCGGCCTTTCAGCAGTCACGAAGATCGAGTGTATTCCCATTGTGTGGTAAAGTGATGCTTTATAAGGAAAAGTGATCACACGCGTTTGCCCGGCTTTCGTGTAAATTCATTATAAGCAGTAATTCTCGGGGGTCTCCAGGTCGTCATGTTGCCACACAAGATGGACAGCCACTGATAACTGTCTTGTATGGAAAAAGTATTGTGGGGGAAGTTCAAATACATCAGTTAATTTCCGGGAAGCTTCGTAAGTGGGACATTGGCATATAAATCTTCTGGTGTGGAAAGGCCCCTTAGGTTACATTTATATCATCCTGACCTGTCTCTTTTATGAGGAAGGTGCTGTAATGCTGTTAACTGAAGGTTTTTGGTCCAGGGGCATTTCGTCCGTGTGCACTGTAGGGCGTGAGTCCACATAAAAAAGAGGGCTGCAAGAATGAAACCAAGTGGGGGAATCTCATATTTTGGCTGTGGGATAAGCAAAAGGGCCAAGAGTGTAGAGCAAACTGGGATGAATCCTGTGGTCACAGCAATCCCACCATGCCATGCCCTCCAGTAGGCTGCCCAATTCGGTTGGGCCACAAGGTAATAAAGTTCAAGATCTGACACCGCAAGCCCGCACTCATCAATGGGGGGCTGCACTTTAGGCAGCACAACCCAATGGTGCCCCATTCCCCAAAGGAGATGTACTAGCAATTTGTCTGCTTCGTGGGAGAATGATTTAGGAAGTCAGATTGGGAAGTGATGAGAAAAAATATAAGAGCTGTGGTAGAAAAACCATCTTCGATAACGAAACCCTCCCCATGACGGATATTGGCAATGTCAGCAACAAGTGCACCAATTGGTACACGGAAGCATGTGCGGCTCGAACATTGCATTCAAATAGGGAAGTACCCATGTGATACACATTAATTCACAAGTATTTGAACATATCTAATTCCCAAAGAAAGGTACAGGTAATTTCAGGGGCGGGTGTCTCTCAACATCGGTGGATGCAATGAGTTCGTATTAACTTCGTCCCAGTTGACAGGCAGGCTGGAGAGAGAGCCAACGTTCTCCAGCCTAAGTCCTTCAGCCCCTCATGTGCCAGCCCTCACCCAGCATGTACAATAGCAGATTATTTGCATAAAGAGACACATATAATCGGGAGCCATCTATGTGCACCGCATAGTAATATTGGCTCTAGTGAAGTGGGAGAGCAACTGGTTCTAATGCTATAGCAAAACATTGTCTGAGCCTGCTGGGTGCCCCACTCAATCCTGCAAGAGTCAGAAATGGTAGTGCCTTTCCTAAATCAAGTAGTCAGTGTACGGGAGGCATGTCCAAACTAGGAAGCCACTGCCCAGCCACATGCTGGCCATTGTCACACACAGGAACTACCATTGCAAGGAGTCAAAGGCCTTTTCGATGTCTATAGAAATCACGTGTGCATTAGGAGCATCCATCAGTGAGATATGGAGCACCTGTACCAACTGACTAATATTAGAGATTGTGATATCTTTAGGTATAAAACCTGTCTGGTCTGGGAGAATAAGGTCATTGAAATGCAGTAATAATCTATTGACCAGAATTTCATCCAGAACCTTGTAAATAACATTGAAAATAGACAGTGGTCTATACGAGGCTGTCTGGTCTTCAGTCGTATTCCTATTGAGGAGAGACACTAGTAAGTCCTCTCTCATCATCGGCAGAAGGGATCCCTAAGCCTTACCTGCATTGTAAAGTTTTATGAAGATCAGGGCCAGAACGTCAAGGTAAGGAGTATAAAATTCTATTGGGAGCCCATCCAAACCAGCCATTTTGCACCTGGCCAATGCCTTAACAGCACCTCACACTTCCTGAATTGTAATTTTGTCTCCTAAACACCTTACCAATACCACAGACAGCAGAGGTGGAGTGACTGATAGTATTGTGCAGTGTGCAGCTGTAGAGAATCTAATTAAGTTCTTAATGGGACTCTGGAGATTAACTTAGCACTTTGGCTTGCAGGCCTGTGCCCCCATCACCTAGTGACTTTTAACTTGCTTGGCATTCTCTGATTTGACTTGCATTATCAGTGGCACTCTGAAGGGATCAGTATCAGCGTTATAATCAAGTGATGTATGTAGGTATTCACATCATGTCCCTTTCTCACATGAGACAGGAACATAATGTACACCTGTTGGGGATTGTTTACATAATTGCTGCCACAAGTCAGCCTCCTAATCAGTTGTTTGGGAACATACCTGCATCACAAATCCTACATGATCTGTATAAATACATATCACACAGACAGTGTTATCGGAGGGATTCCTTCTAGATGCCATCTATACTGCAAACCACCTCGCTGCAGAACTCAGCCTATGTGAGACCACAGAGTCTGACCTAGAGACCTCATTCCAAGGTAACGAGGGCTGGGGGTGCTTCTCATGGACATGGCACTGGCAGATTAGGTTTATCATTCCTAGCTCTAATTAGGTTAGAGATTAGGTTCTCCATGCTAGAGATTTTACATTTCATATTTATTGCAAGATGTTGGGGGTCTTTGTATACACGACTCACATCTTCACAGTTATGCTTTTTTTGTTGTTTGTTATCCTAATCATTGCAGCTCATGCGTTTTACCCTAGATTACAGTCTTATCAATAAACCTATTGAAAACTCTCCTGCATCTGCTTCATTGCCTGTGTGTGTCTGAGACTTATTGCTAACGTGAGTAAAGTGTAACTTCCGTTTCACCACAACTCCCCTGAGATGTCAAACTCTAGAGTCCATGCGTAAGGCTGACAGAAATCACCTTTTACTATTTGTGTTTTTGATGAGGCACTGCTTGTGAGGCGAGGGGGGGTGGGGATGAGCCAACAGTTGTGAGTTGTTGTAGGAGTGACTCAGTCACCTGCAAACAAAAGTGATGTCATCCCTAACCCAGCAGTCTCGCCTAGGAACAAGAGTCCAAATACAATTTGGTGCCACCAGCAATGGTGTTTTACCACTAATTTATGGACAGCCTGAGTATCTCTGTCTTGCACAGAGCGGGTACTCTAAGTACCATGAAACAGAGACATCCATGGTCTTGGGGATAATCCTGCTCAGCTGAATAGGGAGCACATAACTAGGCTGTAGGTTGTTCAAGCTTGAGCTCTAAAAATAACTTTTCTCAATGTGGTGTTCCGTCTCTATTCCTATTACTCAACATGGCGAACACCATAGATATTTTAGAAAATGTCACACACACATTAAAACAACACCTAGAAGACCATGACTTAATAAATGAAAGCAGGGATGTCACATTTATTGTGGAAGCTCGCAAAGCTTACCAGACAGAAACATTCTATTCCTGGGTCACCTTTCCTGATGAAAAAGACAGAACACACGCATTTCATACATATAAAGTAGCAAACGTACCACAGCGGTACCAAGCTTACCGGAATTTAGAAATACAGATTTCCTATCAAGAACATCAAAATTGTTTAAATGGCACTGTTAGACCTGACAGCCGTAGAGTGGTCACCCCTAACTTTTTGCCTGCCTCCCTCCACTTTTTGGACACTGTTTTTGCTGGCTTTTAGACTCTGCACACCTTATCACTGCTAACCAGTGCTAAAGTGCATATGCTCTCTCCCTTTAAACATGGTAACCTTGGATCATACCTGATTGGACTATTTAATTTACTTATAAGTCCCTAGTAATGTGCACTATATGTGCCCAGGGCCTTTAGATTAAATGCTACTAGTGGGCCTGCAGCACTGGTTGTGCCACCCACTTTAGTAGCCCATTTACCTTGTCTCAGGCCTACCATTGCAAGGCCTGTGTGCGCAGTTTCACTGTCACCTCGACTTGGCATTTAAAAGTACTTGCCAAGCCTAAACCTCCCCTTTCTCCACACATGTCACCTCTAATGTGTGCCCTAGGTAACCCCTAGAGCAGGGTGCTGTGTGGGTGAAAGGCAGGACATGTAACTGTGTAGTTTACATGTCCTGGTAGTGAGCAGGGTGCTGTGTGGGTGAAAGGCAGGGCATGTACCTGTGTAGTTTACATGTCCTGGTAGTGTAAAACTCCTAAATTCGTTTTTGCACTACTGTGAGGCCTGCTCCCTTCATAGGCTAACATTGAGGCGGCCCTCATGCAGTATTGAAGTGGTAGCTGCTGATCTGAAAGGAGTAGGAAGGTCATATTTAGTATGGCCAGAATGGTAATACCAAATCCTGCTGACTGGTGAGGTTGGATTTAATATTACTATTCTAGAAATGTCACTTTTAGAAAGTGAGCATTTCTTTGCACTTAAATCTTTCTGTGCCTTACAATCCATGTCTGGCTGGGCTTGGTTGACAGCTTCTTGTGTATTCACTCAGACACACCCCAAACACAGGGTACTCAGCCTCACTTGCATACATCTGCATTTTGAATGGGTCTTCCTGGGCTGGGAGGGTGGAGGGCCCGCTCTCACACAAAGGACTGCCACACCTCCTACTGGGACCCTGGCAGACAGGATTGAACTGAAAGGGGACCTGGTGCACTTCTTAGCCACTCTTTGAAGTCTCCCCCACTTCAAAGGCACATTTGGGTATAATACAGGGCTTCTGCCCTACCTCATCAGACACTTGCTGGAGAAGAAGCCTGAACCAGAACCTGCATCCTGCCAAGAAGAACTGACTGGCTGCCTAAAGGACTCACCTGACTGCTTTCTACAAAGGACTGCTGCCTTGCTGTTGCCCTGCTGAACTCTTGTCTGACTGTAAAAGTGCTCTCCAAGGGCTTGGATAGAGCTTGTCTCCTGTTCCCTGAAGTCTCAGGACCAAAAATACTTCTCTTTTTCATTTGGACTCGTCGCCGCACACTGACGCTGATCGACGCGACACCTTCGGGGCGACCGAAACTTCGACGCACGGCCTCGCAAGGACAACGCCGCCTGACTTCTAGAGGGGAAATTGACGCGACGCCTGCCGTGAGGGTGAGAATTCCACGCACAGCCTCCCGGAACGACGCGCAGCTGGAAAACAAGCTGAAGAATCCACGCACAGACCCCGGGACATCTGGTAATCCCGCGACCCACAGAAAGAGACTGTCTGGGCGCCGGAAAACGACGCACGGCTTCCCCGCGTGAAAAATAACGATGCAAGTCTGTGTGTGCAGGTGAGAAATCGACGCACACACCGTTTTTCCACGTGAAATACACACATCTGATACACATACTAACACCACTCCCACACACCCAACACAATATAAAACACACACCCACATCACCCACAAGCCCCTACGACCCGAAATTATTAACGAAGGCTAGAGAGAGAGCACAGAATAGACAATCCCACAACACAGAGGCACACAACACCATCACCCACACAGAATCCACGCACCAAACACCACACACCACCACACGCACCACACTCATCACCACAAACGCCACCCCACACCTCAACCACACCACCCCATGGCACCCCAAAGACACTCCAGGTTCAGTGACGCCGAACTCAGGGTCATGGTGGAGGAAATAGTCCGTGTAGGGCCCCAGCTCTTCGGGGCACATGTGCAGCACACCACAATTGCCCGAAGATGGAGCTATGGCAAAGGATAGTGGACAGGGTTAACGCGGTGGGACAGCATCCACGCAATCGGGAGGACATCAGGAAGAGATGGAACGACCTACGGGGGAAGGTGCGTTCCATGGTATCAAGGCACAACATTGCGGTGCAGAAGACTGGCGGCGGACCCCCACCTACTCCCCCCGAATTTACCGCATGGGAGGAGGAAGTCTTGCACATCCTGCATCCTGAGGGCCTCGCAGGAGTAGGCAGAGGAATGGACTCTGGTAAGTCAAATCTTCACTACTGCTTCCCAACCCCACCTGCATGCCAAATCATACCCCCACCCTCACCCCCACCCCCATCCCACCAACACCTAGCAAAAGGCTCACCATCACAACCCACCCATCCCAACACTAAGCCCTGCATGCGACCACAAAGCATGGACACCCATCACCAAAGCATGCCCACTGCACACACACATCACCCCCACAAGCCACCCTCACAAAAGCCCCCACAAGGAAATGCCTGCACTTGGGTACACGGACACCCACCCATCACACGAAATGCCACACACAGAAGCAATAACCATACCTTTATACCCCTGCAGGACCCGAACGCCACCACAACGCCAAGGAGGGTCCAGAGATGTCCATCCCACCCCCAGAAGAGGCCCCCAGCGATGACAGCAGCTCTGTCTCCCTGGAGCCAGATGACCAGCCCGGCCCATCGGGGACCTCTGGACAGTCGGTTCCCCACAGACAGCCACAGGCTACACCAGACCCAACCCCCTCTGGGAACACTAGCACAGCTCCCACCCAGCGGGCCCATGCCTCTGTCTCCAGGACACGTAAATCAGTGGTGTGTCCACCACTACAGGGCACCCAGGTTGACCCACCACCCCAACAACAACAGGGACCTGCGGGCAGTGGTAGTGGGCACACCGTCCAGGGGACAGAGGCCCAGGAACACAGGGGAACTGGGAGGGCTGCTGTGCGACAGGGGGGGGACAGGCCCGGGGAACCGACTCTCCAAGAGGCTCTCTCCTCCATCATGGGAGCATACCACCGCTCCCAGGAGACGATGGCGATGGTACTGGCCCGGTTCCAGGAGATCCAGGAACTGCAGGAGGAACAGTACATGGGGTTCAGGGAGGAACATCGGTTCCGCAATGGGGACCATCGTTGTGGCCCTTACCCAGATCGTCACCACATTGCAGGACCATGTGGCACCCCAAAGGGTCCCTGTCACTAGCCCAGGCCAGGAACAGCCTACCACCTCCGCCGGCGCTAGTGGACAGGAGGCCCCCACACAACGACAGGCCACCAGAACCCCACCTCCTGCAGAAGAAGAACCACCCCGCAAGCGGAACCTGAGATCTCACAAGAAGACAGAGTAGGATTGCAAGACCCCCGCCAGCCTAAGATACCCCCTGATGTCATCCCACTGTCCCACATTGTCACCCTGTCCAACCTTGAACTGCCCCTGCTCCATCCTTCCCCAGGCATATGGACAATGCACCTGTGCGACTGAGAACTGGACTCTGCCATGGACATTACTCCACCCCCACCCATCACCGTTTCCCAATCATGTACCTATATGTAGCACTTAAAATAAATCACTTATTGCACTTAAAATAACAGGAGTCTGCTTGTATTCTTAACAAATGTATTACACATAACGGTGCAATAATGTCCAGTTACTTTGTGATGACAACATACCAATTTCAATACGCTTTAGTCCATGGGCAAACAAAGCTGAAGTCAGGCAGTGGGTCATACAGCTCTGAAAAGGGAAGGAAAAGTCACAAATCAGTTAACAGGAACTGGGGGGAAACACAAACAGTGGACACGCATGAGGCCTTAAGTAAATGTAAAATGGCGTGGCTGATTCTTACCTGTGTGCTACTGAAAATATTGTTGTATGACTGTATCCCTGTTGTCCGTGTCTTCCCCGTCGTCTTCCTCCTCTTCACTCTCCATAGGCTCCACAGCTGCTGCAACACCACCATCTGGACCATCCTCCTGCAGAAAAGGCACCTGGCGTCGCAAAGCAAGATTGTGAAGCATACAGCAGGCCACGATGATCTGGCACACCTTCTTTGGTGAGTACATTAGGGATCCCCCTGTCATATGCAGGCACCTAAACCTGGCCTTCAGGACCCGAAGGTCCTTTCTATGATCCTCCTAGTTCGCCCATGGGCCTCATTGTACCGTTCCTCTGCCCTGGTCCGGGGATTCCTCACTGGGGTCAGTAGCCACGACAGGTTGGGGTAACCAGAGTCACCAATTAGCCACACACGGTGTCTCTGTAGCTGTTCCATCACATAAGGGATGCTGCTATTTCGCATGACATACGCGTCATGCACTGACCCAGGGAACTTGGCATTTACATGGGAGATGTACTGGTCAGCCAAACAGACCACCTGGACATTCATCGAATGATAACTTTTTCTGTTTCTGTACACCTGCTTACTTTCTTTGGGGGGAACCAAAGCCACATGGGTCCCATCAATGGCACCAATGATGTTGGGGATATGTCCAAGGGCATAGAAATCACCCTTCACTGTAGCCAATTCGCCCACCTCAGGGAAAATAATGTAGCTCCGCATGTATTTCATCAGGGCAGACAACACTCTGTACAAAACCTTAGAAAACATAGGCTGAGACATCCCAGATGATATGGCCACTGTTGTCTGAAAAGACCCACTTGCCAAAAAATGGAGTACTGACAGAACCTGCACCAGAGGGGGAATCCCTGTGGGTTGGCGGATGGGGGACATCAGGTCTGGCTCCAGCTGGGCACATCGTTCATGTATAGTTGCTCTGTCAAGCCTGTATGTAAGTATGATATGTTGTTCTTCCATTGTCGACAGGTCCACCAGCGGTCGGTACACGGGAGGATTCATCCTTCTCCTCGCAAGTCCCAGCGGACGGTGCCTAGGAAGGACAACATGGAGCACAGAGCCAAGCAACCCACAGGTTCATTCACACAGTTTGCACAGTACACAAATCGCTATGCATTGAAAGGCTTGTATGAGTGGCAATGCAAGGCCTAGGCCTGTGTGACGCAGTAGAAATCATGCCATGTGGGCCCTTGAAATGGCGGCTGCCTGACCTGTGAAGTGTGACAGTGGGATGTGAGGTCACTGCGCTGGCGTGGCACACCGTGACGATAGGCGGTCGAAGACCGCTGCGCAAAGCAGCATTGGTTAACATTGAACTCTATGGGTCTCAGGAGCCAATGACAATGTGCGCCGGCGGTCGCGGTACGCACCGCCGCGATACGCACCGCCGCGGTACGCACCGCCGCAGGCGTGACCGCCATTTTCTATCTGATTAATCACTAGAGACCTGATCATCCACAGGAGAGGACCTATACTGCAAGTGCTGCTGTGACCTCGGTCTGGGAGATACAATGGCTGCTGCGACTGGGGAAAGGGCCCCTGCCTTCACTTCCGAAGAATTGGAGAGACTTGTTGATGGGGTCCTCCCCCAGTATGCGCTACTCTACGGTCCTCCAGACCAACAGGTTAGTACACAGGGTGCACGTTGAACGGGCTATGCCTGTGTTGAGTGGGGTGTATGTAAGATGGTGGGGAGGGGAGCGAATGAGGAGTGCAACGCACGAAAGATGAGAGCATGTGCCACATGGCAAGGTTGGGGAGGGGGGGGCCACTCACATTGACTAGGCAGAAAACTGATGCGATTTCCTTTACCACCCTGTACATGTCACATAGGTCAGCGCCCATCAAAAGATCGACATTTGGCGTGCCATCGCCAAGGACGTCTGGGCCCTGGGGGTCCACAACAGACGGGGCACCCACTGCCGAAAGAGGTGGGAGGACATCCGCCGTGGGACCAGAAAGACCGCCGAGTCTCTGCTGGGGATGGCCTCCCAACGTAGGAGGGGTGCCAGCCGCCAATTGACCCCCCTGATGTCCCGGATCCTGGCGGTGGCCTACCCCGATTTGGATGGGCGCGTGAGGACATCACAGCAGACACAAGGGGGTGAGTATCAGCACATTCTGCTATCTTTGCGCGCAGTGAAGGTGTCTGGGTCGGGGAGGAGGGCTGTGGCTATCTCCAGGCCAGGGCGCATTCTGTAGGCTAGGCCCCTCCGTTAGACACGGCCCTGTGCCCCCGCCCCCCACCTCTGTAGGGTGCCAAGTACAGCTATCCATGGTCCGGCCTCACCCATGTGTGCATTTGTCGTCCATAGACCTGTAGGCCTAGTCACAATAACTGAGTAGTGTACCCCGATTGCGCGGCCTAGTTCAGGGGGCTTCTGTGTCTGTCCTCTCCGACAACGGTGTTGCCAATGCATGCACCCAACCTGTCTTCATTTCTCCCCTCTCCCCATTTTCTTTGTCTTCCTGTTCATGTGTGCATTAGCATCATCAGGCGGAGGAGAAGTGGCATCGGCGCACGAGGGAGCTGCATCTCACATGGCCCCGGAGGGCCATACAACAGACTCTGAGTACACCAGTGAGACGGAGGGCGAGTGGAGCTCCACAACGGGGACCCGTGGAGACGTCAGCGACACCGACACGTCCTCAGAAGGGAGCTCACTAGCCCCGCCCTCCCAGCAGGCCCTCAGCCTTCGCTCCGTGCCCGCTCGCCCAGGAAGGCAGGCATCTCCTTTGCCCCAGGCACCTCAGGCCCTGCCCCAGGTACCCCTGCTGCCCTCAGTGAGGAGGTCATTGACCTCCTCAGGACACTCATTGTTGGGCAGTCTACCCTTTTGAATGCCATCCAGGGTGTAGAAAGGGAGGTGCATCGGAGCACTGCATACCTGGAGGGCATTCATTCGGGTCAG
Source organism: Pleurodeles waltl (assembly GCF_031143425.1). Lineage (NCBI taxonomy): Eukaryota > Metazoa > Chordata > Amphibia > Caudata > Salamandridae > Pleurodeles > Pleurodeles waltl. The sequence goes on from NC_090445.1 coordinate 1,345,223,157, forward strand.
GCTGCCCATCAGCGATCGTTCAACGCTCTGGCCTCAGCACTGACGGCAGCCATTGTCCCTGTCTCCAGCCTCCCTCTTCTGACTCCCTCCACCCAGTCCCAGTCTCCTGTTCCTCTGCCTATCCCATCCACACCATCAGACCAGCCTGCACACACCTCTACACCCAAGGGCAGCTCTTCCAGACATAAGCACCACAGATCCCACAAGCATTCACCCAAGCAACATCCAGATGCAGACATGCCAACAGTCACTACCACCTCTGTGTCCCCCACCTCCTCATCTCCCTCCTCCCTCCCTGTGACGTCTCCACTCACACCTGCATGCACACCACCATCAGCCAGTACTTCCATCACCAGCACACCCTCCATTACAGTCCGCACACGTGCAGTCACCACCCCCACTGCCATTTACACGTCCCCTGTGTCCTCTCCCAGTGTGTCTGTCACCCCCTTTTCCAAACCACACAAACGCAGGCAGCCACCCACCCAACAGCCATCCACCTCACGACAGCCTCCGTCACAAGCACCTGCACCCAAAGACAGCACACTTGACTCTCCTACAACCACATCCTCTTCCTCCACTCCCATACCCACTACACCTACCCATCCCTGTCCTTCCCAAGTCGTTTTCCTTTCCAACCTTGAGCTCGTTCCAATCACTGACCCACCCCCTCCATCTGGTAAGAGTAAAAAAAGCACCTCAGCCACCACCAGCCCTGCATCTACTGTGACCATAGTGCAGGGCTATTGGAGTCCACCAGCTCCTAGGGCAGGAACATCGGCCAGCAGCAAGGGGACAGCCAGCCCACCCCCTGGGAAGAGGACAAAAAAAAAAAGGCCTGGCGCGACAAGACTGAGACGGCTGTCACCAAGGACAGTAGCCTTGCCCCGTCACCTGCCACATCATCCATGGGAGGCAAGGGCCACAGAGCTTCAGCGAAGGAGGGCAAGGGCAGCAGGGCGGAGAAGTCAGGCAGCAGGCGAGCTGCCCAGGAGGGCCCCACCAGCCCCATTCCGGTTGTGACGGACGACACCCACGGGCCCAGGACTCCATCACAGGAGGGCCCCGCGACCGCAAGGTCGGATGGCGAATGAGCGGGAAGTCTTGCCCAGGTCTGGCTCCATAGACACACAGGACAAGCACCGCCGCACAGGGCCCCGCCGGGAGGAGCACCGCTGAACAGGGCACCACCGGGACGAGAACCGCTGAACAGGGCCCTGCCGGGAGGAGCACCGCTGATCAGGGCCCCGCCGGGAGGAGCACCGCTGAACAGGGCCCCGCCGGGACAAGAACCGCTGAACAGGGGCCCGCCGGGACAAGAACCGCTGAACAGGGGCCCGCTGGGACAAGAACCACTGAACAGGGCCCCGCCAGGAGGAGCACCGCTGAACAGGGCCCCGCCGGGAGGAGCACCGCTGAACAGGGCCCCGCCGGGAGGAGCACAGCTGAACAGGGGCCCGCCGGGACAAGAACCGCTGAACAGGGGCCCGCCGGGAGGAGCACCGCTGAACAGGGGCCCGCCGGGACAAGAACCGCTGAACAGGGGCCCGCTGGGACAAGAACCACTGAACAGGGCCCCGCCAGGAGGAGCACCGCTGAACAGGGCCCCGCCGGGAGGAGCACCGCTGAACAGGGCCCCGCCGGGAGGAGCACCGCTGAACAGGGGCGCGCCGGGACAAGAACCGCTGAACAGGGCCCCGCCGGGACAAGAACCGCTGAACAGGGGCCCGCCGGGAGGAGCACAGCTGAACAGGGGCCCGCTAGGACAAGAACTGCTGAACAGGGGCCCGCCGGGACAAGAACCGCTGAACAGGGGCCCGCCGGGAGGAGCACCGCTGAACAGGGCCCCGCCGGGAGGAGCACCGCTGAACAGGGCCCCGCCGGGAGGAGCACCGCTGAACAGGGGCCCGCCGGGACAAGAACCCTTGAACAGGGGTCCGCCGGGACAAGAACCGCTGAACAGGGGCCCGCCAGGAGGAGCATCGCTGAACAGGGGCCCGCTGGGAAAAGAACCGCTAACAGGGCCCGCCGGGACAAGAACCGCTGAACAGGGGCCCGCCGGGAGGAGCACCGCTGAACAGGGCCCCGCCGGGAGGAGCACCGCTGAACAGGGGCCCGCCGGGACAAGAACCGCTGAACAGGGCCCCGCCGGGAGGAGCACTGCTGAACAGGGCCCCGCCGGGAGGAGAACCGCTGAACAGGGCCCCGCCGGGAGGAGCACCGGGCCCCGCCGGGAGGAGCACCGCTGAACAGGGGCCCGCCGGGACAAGAACCGCTGAACAGGGCCCCGCCGGGAGTAGCACCGCTGAACAGGGGCCCGCCGGGACAAGAACCGCTGAACAGGGGCCCGCCGGGACAAGAACCGCTGAACAGGGGCCTGCCGGGACAAGAACCGCTGAACAGGGGCCTGCCGGGACAAGAATCGCTGAACAGGGGCCCGCCGGGACAAGAACCGCTCCGCTGGGCCCTTCATCTCAAGCACCGCTCCGCTGGGCCCTTCATCTCAAGCACCGCTCCGCTGGGCCCCGCCGTCTCTGCACCGCTCCGCTGGGCCCTTCATCTCAAGCACCGCTCCGCTGGGCCCTTCATCTCAAGCACCGCTCCGCTGGGGCCTTCATCTCAAGCACCGCTCCGCTGGGCCCCGCCGTCTCTGCACCGCTCCGCTGGGCCCTTCCTGTCAAGCACCGCTCCGCTGGGCCCCGCCGTCTCTGCACCGCTCCGCTGGGCCCTTCATCTCAAGCACTGCTCCGCTGGGCCCTTCATCTCAAGCACCGCTCCGCTGGGCCCTTCATCTCAAGCACCGCTCTGCTGGCCCCGCCGTCTCTGCACCGTTCGCTGGGCCCTTCCTGTCAAGCACCGCTCTGCTGGGCCCCGCCATCTCTGCACCGCTCCGCTGGGTCCTTCCTGTCAAGCACCGCTCCGCTGGGCCCTTCATCTCAAGCCCCGCTCCGCTGGGCCCCGCCGTCTCTGCACCGCTCCGCTGGGTCCTTCCTGTCAAGCACCGCTCCGCTGGGCCCCGCCGTCTCTGCACCGCTCCGCTGGGCCCTTCATCTCAAGCACCGCTCTGCTGGGCCTTTCATCTCAAGCACCGCTCCGCTGGGGCCTTCATCTCAAGCACCGCTCCGCTGGGCCCCGCCGTCTCAGCACCGCTCCGCTGGGCCCTTCCTGTCAAGCACCGCTCCGCTGGGCCCTTCCTGTCAAGCACCGCTCCGCTGGTCCCTTCATCTCAAGCACCGCTCCGCTGGGGCCTTCATCTCAAGCACCGCTCCGCTGGGCCCTTCATCTCAAGCACCGCTCCGCTGGGCCCTTCCTGTCAAGCACCGCTCCGCTGGGCCCCGCCGTCTCTGCACCGCTCCGCTGGGCCCTTCCTGTCAAGCACCGCTCCGCTGGGCCCTTCATCTCAAGCCCCGCTCCGCTGGGGCCTTCATCTCAAGCACCGCTCCGCTGGGGCCTTCATCTCAAGCACCGCTGGCCCACTGACAGTGCCGGTTCTATGTCGAGCAGGGCTTCAGGAAGCACTCTGGGCACCATGCCTCCTCCATTAACAGTGGAGTCGGTAATCCATCTGATGGACTGTGGCTTTGCACTCTCCAGGATGGGACAGTGGGCAACCCACCCCCTGTAGAGACTTGTGATACTGTGGCTTTGCACTTCCCAGGATGTGACAGTGGGCATGGAGGCCCCTCGTGGATCTGGCGTCGTGGACTCATGTGGCTGAGGTGCCCCCCCCTTCCCTTCCCCCTGAGGTGCCTGTATTTTTATCATCTGATGCCCCAGCAGTGTTCTCTCCAATGGTATCTGGTCTCCTGTGTGGGCTTTGCCCATGTGTTTGTGCACATTGGCCCACGGACTATGGAACTTTGAGGGAATGTGCAGGACTTATTGCCTATGTATATATTGTTGACTATGTTCATTCCTTATTTTTGTATCTTTTATATAGCATATTTCCCATACCTTTAATGGAGCTATTTATACATATATTTTATAGATCATTTTAATTGTGTCTTTGCATTATTCCGGCGGGTTTGGGGGGTGTCACTCTGACTTGTTGCTCGGCATTGGGGTGTAGGTATTTGTGGTGGAGGGGTGGGTGTATGGCGCATGTGTGTGCCCGTAAGCTTTCCTCCTCCCCCCTCCCCTGTGTCGTAGGTTGTCGTCTGCGCCGGCGTTCGTACTCCTGGTAGATGAGCAGGTAGACAATAGCTGGTAGGATGTTTAATTCGGGTTCCATGCTGTCCTCCTTCCTCGTGGAGTGTGTATAGGTGAGCGTTTTCCCGTTCGTAGTCTGTTTCCGCCGTGTTTTTATCGGCGGGGCTCCCGCCCCAGAAGAGGTGGCGGATTGGTGAGTTGTGATAGGGTGGGCGGTACATTGTGTGCCGCCTGCCTGTTGGCGGTGACCGCCGCGCTGTTTGTCTGTCCCACCGTGGCGGTCGGAGTGTTAAAGTAGCGGGCTGTGTTGGCGGTTCCCGCCAGGGTCAGAATTCCTTTTTTTGGACCGCCTGCCTGTTGGCGGGTTGGCCGCCGCTTTATCACCGCCCGCCAGAGTCAGAATGACCCCCTTTATATCACTTTTCAGTGATATCTCTACAATTTCACACTGCATCTTTATTCGTTTTGACCTACAATTATCCTGATAAATATTACATATTTTTCTAAACACTGTGCGGTGTATTTTTGTGCTGCTATAGTGTGTTATTGTATGATTTATTGCACAAATACTTTACACATTGCCTTCTAAGTTAAGCCTGACTGCTCGTGCCAAGCTACCAGAGGGTGGGCACAGGATAATTTTGGATTGTGTGTGACTTACCCTGACTAGAGTGAGGGTTCTTGCTTGGACAGAGGGTAACCTGTCCGCACTGCCACATGTAATACAACCTGTGAGATTAGGTCCCTTGAGTAATGACGGACCAACGTGGCCTATGATTGTCACATACACACCACATCCTGGCATACAGGCAATGCAAAAAGCTGATGTACACACACGTTATAATGAGCTAGAACAACTTTAAAGATGATTAGTACAATTTGCTATGCGGACCTTAAACACCGCCCCAGTACAGGCTACACCAGCTGGTCACCAATTGGCCTTTACTGGGATTAACCCACAAACAGTACATTCTATCATGGGAAAAGCACCCAGGGAATGTGAGAAGATTCCATTCTGAATGGCACAAAAATGTTACCAGCTGTAAGCATTGTTTCCCCATACAGGACCCCAAAATAAACATAGAATTCTTACAATGTGCTTGCCATTCAGAATGGTTCCCTCAGTGGGCAACTGTGCCACATGAGGTACAGTCTTCGCTGCAATTCACACCCATGGTACCCCCAAACTTGACAATTTACCGGAAGTGTTAAAACAAATTGAAAATGAGCACAGGGCTGCTCAAGCCCTAGATTTAGGGATGAAACTAATGCACAACTTCAACACAGTCTCCTCAATAATACTAAGTAACATTAAAGAGGGAGAAATAGCATTGGCCATACACCAGGAAGTACTAGTATAAGAAGATATAGGGGGTCATTCTGACCCCGGCGGTCTTCGGCGGGAGCACCGCCGACAGGCCGGCGGTGCCCCGCAGGGCATTCTGACCGCGGCGGTTCGGCCGCGGTCAGAAGAGGCAAACCGGCGGTCTCCCGCCGGTTTACCGCTGCCCTTAGAATCTGCGCCGCCATGGGGGATTCTGACACCCCCTACCGCCATCCTGTTCCTGGCGGTTCGCCCGCCAGTAACAGGATGGCGGTAGGGGGTGCCGCGGGGCCCCTGGGGGCCCCTGCCGTGCCCAAGCCAATGGCATGGGCACGGCAGGGGCCCCCGTAAGAGGGCCCCGCAAAGTATTTCAGTGTCTGCTAAGCAGACACTGAAATACGCGACGGGTGCAACTGCACCCGTCGCACCCCTGCAACTCCGCCGGCTCAATTCTGAGCCGGCGTCCTCGTTGCAGGGGCATTTCCTCTGGGCCGGCGGGCGCTCTTTTGGAGAGCGCCCGCCGGCCCAGAGGAAATGTCTAAATGGCCGCCGCGGTCTTTTGACCGCGGTGCGGTCATTCAGCGGCAGTACCTTGGCGGACGGCATCCGCCGTCCGCCAGGGTCATAATCAGGCCCATAGTTTGGGAGTCAAGCCGAAAAAGCCTGAAATTCAGAGTACCACCCATAGGGATGGTACTAAACAAGCACAAGAGGGTTCTAAAAAATGATGGGGTAAATAAAAACAAAATAAAGACAGAAGGAGTCAGACAGCAGACTTTCCGCATCCGAAGAGCTCCGAAAGGAGACATAGGCCCTCATTACAAGCCTGGCGGTAAATGGCGCCTACCACCGTGCTGATGGCCGCCAACACACTGTGACTGCGGCGGTAATCCACCACAGGTATTATGACCCACAATGAGAATACCGCCACAATACAAACACCCACACAAGTCCGCCACACCAAAGGTCAGTGATAAACTGGCGATAGCAAAACCCACATCGTCATGCCAACAGGAATACGCCAACAGTATCACGACCCACGAATCAACGCAGTGGTCTTTTAACAGCGGTTAACCATTGGCGTACACACCGTCGCGCTCAAAATACACACACACTTACAAAACACAACCACATTGGACAGTTCAAAATACACGCACCTGATACACATACACACACCACACTCACACACCCACAACACTATAAAACACACACCCACAATACCCACAAACTCTTACAACCAAAAAAAAGAGACCAAACACAGAGAGACAAGCAAAGAGCACACACTCACTCAGAGGCACACAATACCATCACCCATACACCATCCATGCACTTCCCAGTATACATCCCAACACATCACCCCACACATCACCACACACATATCACTCACACCACATCATAGCACCTCAAAGACACCCCAGGTTTTCTGAGGAGGAGCTAAGTGTCATGGTGGAGGAAATCATCCGGGTAGAGACACAGCTATTCAGATCACAGGTGCAGCAGACGTCCATTGATAGGAAGATGGAGCTATGGAAGACAATTGTCGACAGGGTCAACGCAGTGGGACAGCATCCAAGAACAAGGGATGACATCAGGAAGAGGTGGAACGACCTACGGGGGAAAGTGCGTTCCATGGTATCAAGACACCAGATAGCAGTACAGAGGACTGGCGGTGGGCCCCCACCTCCTCCCCCCCAACTAACAACATGAGAGGAGCATGTCTCGGTGATTATGCATCCTGAGGGCCTTGCAGGAGTAGCAGGAAGGCAGGACTCTGGTAAGGCAAATCTTTACTACTTTATCCCCCCCACCCTACCTGCATGCTATCACAAACCCCATCAGTGCCCTCACTCCCATCTCTCCATCACCTCCCATCCACCCCACCATCACAACCCACACACCCCATGCCCTGCATGCAACAACAATGCATGGACACCCATCACAGACCTGCATGGACACCCATCACCTCAGCATGCCCAGTAGAGAGGCCCACACAACCAGCAATCACACAAGGCCAAGGCGACAGGGAAAGTACAAATCTAGAAGGGAAACACACCCATTTCACAAGATGGCACACACAGATACAATAACAATGCATTTACATCCCAACAGGACCCCTACCCAACGTCACCGGACAGGAGGTGCCAGCCACATCCAGTCCCCCCACAGAAGAGGCCCACAGTGATGAGAGCAGCTCTGCATGCCTGGATCATGATGACCAACCTGGCCCCTCTTGGACCTCTGGACAGTCGGTTCCCCTGCCACAGTCCCAACCCACCACAGAGCCTCCCCCCTCAGGAAACACCACCACAGCAACTACCCAGCCGGCCCATGCCACTGTCCCCAGGACACATCAATCAGAAGTGTGTCCACCATTACAAGGACCCCAGGCAACCCCACCAACCCAGGACGATCAGGGACCTGGTGTCAGTGGCAGTGGGCACACGGTTCAGTGGTCAGAGGCACAGGACAACAGGGAAGCTGGGAGGACTGCTATGCAACAGGGGGAGGACAGGCTCAGGGAACCAACCCTCCACGAGGCACACTCAAACATCATGGGAGCATAGCACCATTCCCAGGAGACCATGGGCACAGTACTGGCCAAGTTGCAGGAGACCCAGCGACTGCAGGAGGGACAGTACATGGGGGTCAGGGAGGACCTCACAAAAATCTACACCATTCTGGTCACCATTCCAGGGGTGCTGGCTGACATGGACAAGACCATGAGGGAGGCAGTGGCTCACCTATTAGCCACACCCGGTGCCTCTGGAGTTAGCCTATCACATAAGGGATGCTGCTATTTCGCAAGATATAGGCGTCATGCACGGAGCCAGGATATTTGGCATTCACTTGGGAGATGTACTGGTCCACCAAACACACCATTTACACATTCATCGAATGATAGCTTTTTCTATTCCTGTACACCTGTTCAGTTCTGCGGGGGGACAAATGCCACATGTGTGCCATCAATGGCACCAGCGATGTTGGGGATATGTCCCAGGCCATAGAAGTCAACTTTCACTGTCGCCAAATCCTCCACCTGGGGGAACACGATGTAGCTGCGCATATGTTTCAGCAGGGCAGACAACACCCTGCTCAACACGTTTGAGAACATTGGCTGAGACATCCCTGATGCCATGGCCACTGTAGTTTGGAAGGAGACACTTGCCAGAAAATAGAGCACTGACAGGACCTGCACTAGAGGGGGGATTCCTGTTGGCTGGCAGATAGCTGACATCAGGTCTGGCTCCAATTAGGCACACAGTTCTTGGATTGTGGCAAGATCAAGTCTGTATGTGATTATAATGTGTCTGTCCTCCATTGTCGACAGGTCCACCAGGGGTCTTTACACCGGAGGATGCCCCTAACTCATCAGCTGCATCAGTGGTTGTAGCCTATGGAGGAGAATGGTGAGCAGAAGGTAATTTACCACATAGATAGCACAACTGTGTCTGAATCAATGTTTCAGAAGCAGGGTGTGACATCGAGAGTCAGCATATGTGCCAAAATGTGTTGTGATGCCGTTAGGTGCCATGGCATGTGCCCCCCTGAAATGGCATCCGCCTGACCTGAGTCTGGAAGCGACAATGGCTCATGTGCCTGGGGAAAGGGCCCCTGCCTTCACTGCGGAGAAGTTGGAGAAACTGGTGGATGGGGTCCTACCCCAGTACATGGTACTCTACGGTCCTCCAGACAAACAGGTGAGTCCCCTCGATCATGATGTGTGGGCAATGCCTGTTTGGAGTGGTGTGCATGGAAGCCACATGTTGGGGGGTGCTAAGGTGTCCTGACCTGACTGCTGCTTGAGAGGTGGTCACTGTATGTGCATCACAGCATGGGTGGGAACTGGTGAGCAATGAGTATGATGCTCCGGACGGGTGAGTAATTACATTTTTCTCTGTCTTTACCCTCTAGGTCAGTGCCTACCAGAAGAAGGGTATTTGGTGTGCCATCGCCAACGAGGTGCGGACCCTGGGGATCTATCACAGGTAGATCACCCACTGCCGCAAAAAATGGGAGGATATGCGCCGCTGGAGTAAGAAGGCGGCGGAGGCCCAATGTGGAAGGGTTGCCCATCGCACCATGACCCCCCCTGATGTTCCGCATCCTGGCGGTGGCCTATCCAGAGTTGGATGGGTGCTTGAGGGCATCACAGCAGCTACAAGCGGGTGAGTACCATTTTAGACACTTGACTTTGCGCACTTTAGGAACTAGATGGCTGGGGGATGTGGGCTGTGGGTGCCCCTAGACCAGGGCGATCATGCCAGGGTAGGTCCCTTGTTTGCAGGCTCTCAAGCACCACTACCCCAATGGTACAAGTGGCCAACTACTACTGAGCAGGGTCCTGTGGGTGTCAGATGTGCAGGTGCTGGCGTTAGGCATTTTACCCCATGGGCTGGTGAGTGGTTGGGCATGGCCTAGTGCATAGGGCAGCTCAGTGTGTGTTGTGTATGCCAACGGTAGTGGTGTTGCTGGCACTGACCATGTGTATCCTCTGTCTATCCCCCCTTCTTGTTTTGTACCCTGTCCTTGTGTACATTAGCATCATCTGGCGGTGGAGCAGAGGCACCGGCGATGGAGGGAGCTGCATCCCACATGGCCCAGGAGGGTGAATCCACGGAGGGTGAAGCCACCAGTGGGACGTAGGGCGAGGGGAGCTCCACGACGGGGACAGGAGGGGAGACCAGTGACAGCGACTCCTCCTCTGATGGAAACTCCCTGGGGGTGGCAGACATGTCTGGGCCCACCCCAACAACAGGTACAGCTGCCACGCCCCCTACCAGTACTGCCCTCCCAGCAGCCCCTCAGCGTGTTTCCTGTGCCTGCTCAACCAGGAGGTTGGGCATCTCCTTCGCCCCAGGAACCTCAAGCCGTACCCCAGTCAGCCCTGCTGCCCTCAGTGAGGAGGCTATTGACCTCCTGAGATTCCTCACTGTTGGGCAGGCAACCATTCTGAATGCCATCTAGGGTGTCGAGAGGCATTCACAACAAACAAATGCATACCTGAAGGGCTTTCTTTCTGGTGTGGCGGCTCAACAGAGAGCATTTCAGGCTCTGGCCTCAGCACTGATGGTGGCCATTGTCCCTGTGTCCAGCCTCCCCCCTCCAACTTCCACTCCCCAGACCCAATCCCCTCTACCTCAGCCTATCCCAAGCACACCTTCAGACCAGCATGCACACACATCAACACACAAAAGTGGCTCAGGAGAACAGAAGCACCACACATCATCACACAAGCACCATACCCATGCACACATACCAACATCCACTGCCTCCACTGTGTCCCCCTTCTCCTCTTCCTCCACCCCCTCCCAGTATTGCCTCCACTCACACCTGCATGCACTACATCATCAGCCACTGCCTCCATCACCAGCACACCCATCACAACACACCCCTCACGAGCAGTCACCACACCCACAACCATTCACACGTCCCCTGTGTCCTCTCCCAGTGTCTCTGTGAGGCCTCCTCCCGAAGTTCACAAACGCCGGCACACACCCACTCAGCAGCCATCCACCTCACAACAGCCTCCAGCACATTCACCTTCACCCAAACCCAGCAGACGTACACCTCCTACAACCACTACCTTTTCCTCCACTCCCACACCCCCTCCATCTTCCTGTCCCAATGTGTCAAAAAAAGATTCATAGCTAACGTTCACCTCTTCCCTACACCTCCCCCCGTTATTCCCCTAGGGCCAGGATGTCTAGGTCCCAGGCCAGCACCTCAGCCACCAAATCGGCATCCGCTGTGGTCCCTGCAAGTCCGGGAGGATCAAAGGGGGCATGCGTCACGGCTGCCAGTGTGTCTCCTAGAGATGGTAAGGACCACCCAAATCCGCCACCTGCCAATGTTAAGAAGGGGCCGGCACGCAGCAGGGAAAAGTCGCACCACCCACCCAGCAAAGCCTCATCCAAACACAAAGAGGACAGTACAAAGGTCCCAGGAGTGACTACCAAGGTGGGGAAGGGCCTCAAAAGCAAGGGCAAGTCACCTCAGGGCACGAAGCCTCCTGGTGATGGGCTGGTGACCACCATTTCCCCAGACAAGCCAGCAACCTGTACCACGGTCAGCACCGCTACACCGACCACCACCTGCACCGCCACCTGCCCTGCCATCTGCACAACCCCCTGCACCACCGCTGTCACAACGGCAGTCACCAGCATCCTCCACAGTGATCAGCCTTCTGAGGCTGCCGGAGATGGTCTGGTGTCTCCCTCCACTAGAACAGACACCTACACCACTGGCAGCACTGGCAGCATCTCCGCCGCAGACACCGCCACCTGCACTGCCACATGCCGAGCCGGTGCCACAACACCGGACATCAGCAGTATCCCCAGTGTGCAGCCGTCCGAAGCTGCAGGAGACGTCCTGGACCCTGCACACACCACATGAGGCACCAGCACCGACACTACTAGCAGTTTGCAGCCTAAGTTGCCGCAGGATGGAGCATGGATCTGCCTCCAAGGAGTATCATGCTACCTGTTCCCTGCGCATCTCGTAGCTCAGACACCCAGATGAGGGTATGGGAACTGCCACACCCCAGGTGCAGCATAACTGGGCGCAAGGCCCCCTCCAGAACCAGTGGAGAGATTCATCCACTCACCCCATCCTTGGCAGGGTGAAGCAGACTGGGCACAAAGCCCCCTCCAGAACCAGTTGAAAAATGCATCCACTCACCCCTTCCTTGGCAGGAGGAAGCAGACTGGGCACAAGGCCCCCTCCAGATTCATTGGAGAAATGCATCCACTCACCCCTTCCTTGGCAGGATAAAGCAGACTGGGGACAAGGCCCCCTCCAGAACCAATGGAGGGATGCATCCACTCACCCCTTCCTTGGCAGGATGAAGCAGACTGGGCACAAGGCCCTCTACAGAACCAGTAGAAGAAGGCATCCACTAGAGAGACTGTGGATTTGCACTCCACAGGAGCAAGCAGTGGGCAAAGCACCCACTACAGAGACTATGGCTTTGCACTCCTCAGGACCAAGCAGTGGGCAAAGCACCCACTACAGAGACTGTGGCTTTGCACTCCCCAGGACCAAGCAGTGGGCAAACCTCCCACTACCAAGACTGCAGCTTTTCACTCCTCTGGACCAAGCAGTGGGCATGGTGCCCCCTACAGGAACAGTGGCCCAGTACCATCTTCCGGATGAGGTGCCCCCCTTCCCCATCCCGCTGAGGTGCCTGTGTTTTTCAACCTGATGCCCCTGCAGTGTTCTCTCCGTTTTGAAGCAGGTGTCATGTGTGTGCTTCGCCCCATGATTTTTGGGACCACTGGTCCATGGACATTTACAAGGAACAGTGTACAGATTTCTGTACATAATGTAAATATTTGTATATACTGAATTCTTTTTAATCAATAGCTATTTCTGAATGTTCCAAAATATCACAGGTTAAACTAATTTCCTTTTGTCCTTTCATTCTTCCAGGGGGTGAAGAGGTGTATCTGTCATGTTGTTGTATGTGTTAGTGTGTATGGTGTTGTGGATGAGGGTGGGGGGTGGGAGTGTTGCGTGCCGTGTGTGTGTAACTCTCTATTACCTCCCCTGTGTGCTAGGTGCAGTACTCACCGCCTTTTTTTTCTATTTCCTGGTATATTAGTAGATACACCAACATGGGGAGGACCTGCAATTCGGGCTTCATGGCGTCCTGGTTCTTCGTGGAGTGTCGGAAGGTGAGTGTTTCCCCTTCAGTGTAGTGTTTCTGCCATGCTTTTGATGTCGTTGGTACCGCCCCGGAAAAGCTGCCGTATTGGCCTCTCATAATAGGGTGGGTGGTACATTGTCTTCCGCCTGTCTGTTGGCGTGACCGCCGAGGTGTTTGTTGCTACCGCTCTGGCGGTCGAAGTGTTAAAGTTCCTGTCTGTGTTGGTGGTTTCCACCGTGGTCGTAATCCCATTTTTTTACCGCCGGCCTGTTACCGCCGATTTAACAATGACCGCCAGGGTTGTAATGAGGGCCATAATCTCAGATGTAGAGAAACTTTAAAGGCTGCTCATTAGACCTGACAGCCTTAGGGTGGTCACCCCTAGCTTTTTTGCCTGCCTCCCTATACTTTTTAGATACTGTTTTTGCTGGTTTTAAGACTCTGCCCACTTTACCACTGCTAAGCAGTGCTAAAGTGCATACACTCTCTCCCTTTAAGCATGGTAACATTGGATCATGCCCAATTGGATTATTTAATTTACTTATAAGTCCCTAGAAAAGTGCCTTATATGTGCCCAGGGACTGTAGATTAAATGCTACTAGTGGGCCTGCAGCACTGATTGTGCCACCCATTTAAGTAGCTAATTTAACGTGGTCTCAGGCCTGTCATTGCAAGGCCTGTGTGTCCAGTTTCATTGCCAATTCGACTTGGCATATAAAAGTACTTGCCAAGCCTAAAACTCCCCTTTTTCTACATATAAGTCACCCCTAAGGTATGCCCTAGGTAACCCATAGGGCAGAGTGCTGTGTAGACAAAAAGCAGGACATGTCCCTGAGTAGTTTACATGTCCTGGTAGTGTAAAATTCCTAAATTCATTTTTACACTGCCGTGAGGCCTGCTCCCTTCATAGGTTAACATTGGGGCTGCCCTTATATATTGTTTGAGTGGTAGCTGCGGATCCGAAAGGAGTAGAAAGGTCATATTTAGTATGACCAGAATGGTGATACAAAATTCTGCTGACTGGTGAGTTTGGATTTAATATTACTATTTTAGAAATGCCATTTTTAGAAAGAGAATTTCTCTGCACTCAAATCTTTCTGTGCCTTACAATCCACGTCTGGCTGGGCTTAGTTGACAGCTCCTTTGTGCATTCATTCAGACACACCCCAATAATAGAATACTAAGCCTCACTTGCATACATCTGCATTTTGGATGGGTCTTCCAGGGCTTGGAGGGTGGAGCGCATGACACTTGCATGTCAAAGGACAGTAGCCTGCCCTCACACAAAGGGCTGCCACACCCCCTACTGGGACCCTGGCAGACAGGATTGAACTGAAAGGGGACCTGGTGCACTTCTAAGCCACTCTTTGAAGTCTCCACCACTTCAAAGGCACATTTGGGTATTTAAACAGGAACTCTGCCCCTACCAACTCAAACACTTCCTGGAGAAGAGAACCTGACCCAGAACCTGCATCCTGCCCAGAAGAACTGCCTGGCTGCCCAGAGGACTCACCTGTCTGCTTTCTGTGAGGGACTTCTGCCTTGCTGTTGCCCTGCTGTGGCGAAGAAGTGCTCTTTAAGGGCTTGGATAGAACTTGCATCCTGTTCCCTGAAGTCTCAGGACAAAAAAGACTTCATCTCTACCAGAAGGACTCCTTGTGTGGTGAAAATCGATGCACAGCTTGCCAAAAACGACACACAGCCTGCACTGCGGTAAAAAATTAACGGCACGAGAAGATCGGCGCAGCGCCTGTGTAGTGACCAGAAACTCGACGCACGGCCTACTGGATTGACGCACAGCTGGGCTGGAACAATGCAACCCGACTTCCAGAGATGAATCGATGCAACACCTGCTGTGCAGTAGAAATTTCAATGCAACGCCTGCCGAATCTACGCAGCTCCTGTGACTTTGTCCTGCCAGCACAGGAAATCCACGCATTGTCCCCGGGGCCTCTGAAAATCCAGCAACCCGAAGAGGATCCACAACGAGCGTCAAAATCTACGCACAGCTGTCCCTGCATGAAAACTAAACAACGCATCGCTGTGTGCGTCCCGAGAAATCGATGCACACCCCTTTGTCTCCACGCATCTCCTCATCTGTGGTTCTTTGTGGAGATTTTGCACACAAACCAGGTACTTTGTGCTTGAAAGAGACATTTATTGCTTTTTAAAGACTAAAGACACTTTATATCACTTTTACAGTGATATCTCAACATATACTTATTGCATTTTAATTGTTTTGACCTGCATCTTTTCAGATAAATATTATATCTTTTTCTAAAGACTGTGTGGTGTATTTTGTGGTGCAATACTGTGTTATTGCATGATTTATTGCACAAACACTTTACACATTGCCTTTTAAGTTAAGCCTGACTGCTCTGTGCCAAGCTACAAGAGGGTGGGCACAGGATAGTTTGGATTGTGTGTGACTTACCATGACTAGAGTGAGGGTCCTTGCTTGGACAGTGGGTAACCTGACTGCCAACAAAATACCCCATTTCTAACATTGGTCACCAGCGGTTGAGGATAGGACTTGTATTTATGCAGTGACATACAATAGCTAAGTATTCACTACCTACCCACAGTTTAAGGTCAACTTGATTTTATTCTTTTTTCTGCAATTTCGTTTTTTTCCTGACAATTTTCCAACTAAAATCCTCACTGAACATGTCTCATGCTGGGTCTCAAGCTGGAAATGAAGAGTTTGACCTAGCCCTGTTGGAAACATATACTGTCAAGCAGCTGAAAGGGTTTGGCAGGGATATGGGAGTACCCACCAAGGTGCCTGGGCAGAAGCCCATTCAGAGCAGGATGCTGAGGAGGAGGGTCCAGAGGATGGCCCCTCAGAGGATTTTTTGCCATTAGTGGATGATGTTACCACTCCAATTGTGCCCCCTGCCAAACCAGGGAGCAGTGTCTCTGATCAGGGCCTGACCACAGAGGAAAGGAGAGAGGAGAGGGAATTTCAAATGCAAATGGCAAGGTTAAAAATTTAAGTTCAACAGGAGAAAAGGAGGGCAGAAAGAGAAGCAAAAGCAGCTGAGAGAGCCTTGGCTGAGAGTAAACATTTGTTGGCTCATAAACTGAGACTCAAGGAGCTGGAGATCAAGACGAGACAGTTTTTTCCAGCAGTGATGGTGGCAGCATACATGCAGGACCTGTTGGGGAGAAATAGGGTTGTATACCCAAGATTGTGGTTCCTAGTTATGTGGTGGGAGATGACATTGATAAGTGGTTGGCTGCCTATGAAGTTGCACTAAGGGCTCATCGGACCTCTGAGGGGCAATGGGGGGGGGGGGTCGGCATTGTGGTTTTATGTACCAGTAGTGAGGAGGGACACACTTCTTACACTACATCCACATGATCAGAATGTCTATACACCCATGAAATCCGCTTTACTGGCCATGTTTGGGCTGACTCGCCAAAAATACCATAAGAGGTTTAGGGACAGCAACAAACTTTCCACACAAACTTGGGTAGATTGTTTTGATTTCTCCACTAAGGCAATGAATGGATAGGTGCGGGGTATCAAAGTTAATGATTATAAAGGGTTATATGATTTGAATTTCTGAGAAAGCATATGCTCAGTATTTCTTTTACAGAGTTGCGCGAGCACTTAGTAGACAGTAAGCTGACTGATCCCAGGAAGCTTGCTGAGGAGGCGGACCTCTGGATTAGCACCAGAATGTACAAAAAGGTATCTGGGGAGGACACCCACAAAGGTGGTCAGGGTTCTCAACAGAAGAAAGAGGGGGGAGAAAAACTTCAAGTTAAGGAACTCTCAAAAGGCCCCCAAAACAATTCCCAGGTGGGGGTGGTAACCATTCCTCTTCTAAGTCTGGGAAGAAACCAGGGTACTTTGATAAGAAGGTAGGGAAGTTCATCCCCAGATTCTTAGAGTGCTACCAGCATGGACACTCTACAGGCAACTCCCAGTGTTCCAGGAGATCACAGCTCACCAAAGGAGGGCAGACACCTTAGTTGGCTAGTGTAGCGCTTGGAGGGGAGACAGTCCCAGTTAGCTTTGGGGGCAGACAGAGAGTTGTCCCTAGTATCCCTGGGAGATAGGGAGATAGTGCCAAAAGCCAACATGCTTGCCAATACCTCAAAGTATAGGCAGTGGGTCACCATTAATGGGCAAAGGGTGGTGGCTCAGCTTGACACAGGAGCCAGTAGGACTATTGTCAATAGTCAGCTGGTGTCACAGGAGCCAGTGTGACTATTGTCAATAGTCAGCTGCGGTCAGCGGAGCAGGTAGTCCCTAATACATTCCACTAGGACATAGTCGCTGACAATCGTGAGAGTCACCTACCTGTGGCTCTGGTTCCCTTTGAGTGGGAGGGGGGTCTCTGGTACTCTGAAAGTAGCTGTGAGTCCTGCCATGCTTGTAGATTGTCCGTTAGTCAATGATCTAGAGCATACTGCCTGGAAAGAGGTAGAGCTCATATCCCACCTGGTGGTGTTAGGATTGCCTGAGTGGGTCTGAATGACCAAAAGGTCCGTGGCTGCCCGCGAAGGGTGTCAAGGGTGCCTGGAGCCTGGAAAAATGGCCCAGCCAGCTGCAAAGAGGAAGGGCAAGAGGCGCGGGAAACCCGCCTCAGATGTTCCCAGGATGGTGGACGGGGTCCTTGAGGAGGAGGAGGCCACTGAGCCAACCGGAGAGGACATTGCTGACCTGGGCAGCCTGCCTGAACTTGCTGGCTGGCAAGTAGAAGGTGGGCCAAAAGCGCAGAAGGAATGCCCCACCCTTGAGGGTCTGAGGCAACAGGCCGCAGCCCAAGCAGCTGGTGAATCCCCTGGCGATCACCACATCTAATGGGAGAATGACCTCCTTTACAGTGAGGCTAAGGCCATGGGGGCAGCATGTGTGCTGGTGGTCCCTCAGTGTTACCGGCCCTTCCTACTGGGTCTGGATAACGGCATGCCCCTGGCAGGACATTTGGGCCAAGATAAGCCCTTTGCCAGGCTTGTCACCCACTTCCACTGGCCTAGAATGTGGGTAGCCTAAAATAATTTCTGCAGGGCCTGCCCCACCTGCCAGGCTAGTGGGAAGACAGGAAAAATCTGAAGGCCCCCCGATCCCACTCTCTCTCATTGGCACCCCCCTTGAAATGGTGGGTATCGATGTCATTGGACCCCAAAACTGCATTGGGCAACAGGTTTATCCTGGTTTTGTTGGACCATGCCACCTGCTATACAGAGGCAATCCCTCTGAGAACAGTGACTGCACTTGTGGTGACCAGAGCTCTGATTGGAATATATACCTGGGTGGGATTCCCTAAGGAAGTTGTGTCTGACAGAGGCACAAACCTCATGTCTGCGTACATGAGGTACATGTGGGATGAGTGTGGGGTGACCTACTGGTTTACCACCCCTTATCATCCCCAATCCAATGGACTTGTTGAGAGATTCAACAAGAACGTCAAGGGCATGATCACTGGCCTACTTGAGCCCATGAGGCGTAAGTGGGACATCCTCTTGCCATGCCTGCTTTTTGCTTATAGAGAGGTGCACCAGAAAGGGGTGGGGTTCAGCCTCTTTGAGCTTCTCTATGGTCACCCTGTCAGAGGACAGCTAAGCATAATTAAAGAGGGCTGGGAGAAAGCTCCCAAGACACCTCCCCAGAATGTGGTCAGCTACATGCTGGCCCTCCGCAACCAAACCCAAGGCTTCTGGAATCAGGCCAAGAGTAACCTTGAGACCAGTCAAGAGGTGATGAAGAAGTGGTATGACCTGAAGGCCACTCTGGTCGTGTTCTCACCTGGAGACAAGGTTTGGGTAATGGAGCCAGTAGATCCTAGAGCTCTCCAGGACTGCTGGTCTGGCCCATTTGAAATCAAGGAGCCGAAGGGGGAGGCCACTTACCTAGTGGGCCTCAAGACCCCTAGGCACCCCCTAAGGGTTCTCCACCATAACTGACTCAAGCCTTATTTGGAGAGGTCTGAGGTCAGTCTGTTCCTTGTGACAGATGAGGGCATTGAAGAGGATAGTAAACTTCTCCCCAACCTCCTCTCTGCCAAAGAAGGTGATGGGTCAGTGGAGGGTGTCAATCTCTCTGACTCTCTGATTCTGAATCAGAGAGGAGTCTACTTCGAGTTGTTAGAGCAGTTCTCTCCCCTGTTTTCCCTTACTCCTAGACTCACCCACTTGGGTGTCCATGATATTGACACGGGAGACAGTCCCCCTGTAAAGAAAAGAAATTACTGGTTGTCAGATAAGGTGGAGGCCAGCATCAAGGAGGAGGTCTCCAAGATGTTGGCCCTAGGGGTTATTGAGAAGTCCAGCAGTCCCTGGGCCAGCCCTGTGGTGTTGGTACCTAAGGCTGCTGCACCCAGTGCCAAGCCAGAAGTTCGGTTCTTTGTGGACCACCGGGGTCTCAACTCAGTCACACGGACTGACACTCACCCCATCCCCCGAGCTGATGAGCTCGTAGACAGGCAAGGCACAGCCAAGTTCCTCAGTACTTTTGATCTCAAATCAGGGTACTGGCAGATCGCTTTGACTGGGGGGGGGGAGGGGCAAATGAGAGATCTGCATTTTCCACACCTGATGGCAATTACCAGTTCCGGGTGATGCCCCTTGGGCTGAAAAATACCCCTGCTACCTTCCAACGGTTGGTTAACGGGGTCCTAGCTGGCAAGGATGCCTTCTGCACAGTCTTCCTAGAGGACATAGCCGTCTATAGCTCCAGCTGGGGGGAACACCTGCTCGACCTCTAGGAGCTGCTTCAGGCTCTGCAACAGGCAGGCCTGACCATCAAGGCTAGTAAGTGCCAGATTGGGCAGGGTTCCATCGTGTACTTGGGACACCTAGTAGGTGGTAGCAAGGTGCAGCCATTCCAGGCCAAGATTGAAACTATCAAGGTCTGGCAACCACCAAGAACACAGACTGAAGTGAGAGCCTTCTTAGGCCTCACTGGATACTACTGTAGGTTTATCAAGGGCTATGGTTCCATTGTGACACCCTTGAGAGAACTTACTTCCAAAAAGCAACCTAGGTTGGTGAATTGGACAGAGGCTTGTCAGAAAGCCTTTGATTCCCTGAAGGAAGCCATGTGCACGGCCCCATGCTCAAGGCCCCTGACTACTCCCAGGAATTTAATGTGACACTTCAGAGCATGGCATAGGGGCTGTTCTAGCACAGCTAAATGAGGAGGGCCTAGATCAACCAGTAGTCTTTATTAGCAGAAGAGTATTGCCACGGGAACAGAGGTGGAGTGCTATTGAGAGAGAAGCATTTGCTGTGATTTTGGGCACTGAAGAAGCTGAGACCATACGTGTTTGGGACTCACTTCTGGGTTCAGACCGACCACTGGCCCCTCAGATGGCTCATGCAGATGAGGGAAGAGAATCTTAAAGTCTTGAGGTGGTCCATTTCCCTACAGTGGATGGACTTTACGGTGGAGCAACTCTGATGGTTTATCCAGATACTTCCACCTTAGTGAAGAGAGCTCCCAGGAGGTTGGGTAGCTCTCCCCACTTTCAGCTGGGGGGACACATGTTAGACCTGACAGCCTTAGTGTGGTCAACCCTAACTTTTTGCCTGCTTCCCTCCACTTTTTAGATACTGTTTTTGCTGGTTTTAAGACTCTGCACACTTTACCACTGCTAACCAGTGCTAAAGTACATATGCTCTCTCCCTATAAACATGATAACATTGGATCATGCCCAATTGGATTATTTAATTTACTTTTAAGTCCCTAGTAAAGTGCACTATATGTGCCCAGGGTCTGTAGATTAGATGCTACTATTGGGTGTGCAGCACCGATTGTGCCACCCACTTAAGTAGCTCCTTAACCTTGTCTCAGGCTCCATTGCAAGATCTGTGTGTGCAGTTTCACTGCCAATTCAACTTGTCATTTAAAAGTACTTGCCAAGCCTAAAACTACCCTTTTTCTACATATAAGTCACTCCTAGGTATGCACTAGGTAACCCACAGGACAGGGTGCTGTGTAGACAAACGGCAGGACATGGACCTGTGTAGTTTACATGCCCTGGTAGTGTAAAACTCCTAAATTCATTTTTACACTGCTGTGAGGCCTGCTCCCTTCATAGGGCAACATTGGGGCTGCCCTCATGTATTGTTTGAATGGTAGCTGCTGATCTGAAAGGAGTAGGAAGGTCATATTTCGTATGGCCAGAATGGTGATACAAAAACCTGCTGACTGGTGAGGTTGAATTTAATATTACTATTTTAGAAATGCCATTTTTAGAAAGTGAGCATTTCTCTGCACTTAAATCTTTCTGTGCCTTACAATCCACCTCTGGCTGGGTTTACTTGACAGCTCCCTTGTGCATTTGTTCAGACACACCCCAATAATAGGATACTAAGCCTCACTTGCATACATCTGCATTTTGGATGGGTCTTCCTGGGCTGGGAGGGTGGAGAGCCTGACACTTGCATGTCAAAGGACAGTAGCCTGCATTCACACAAAGGACTGCCACACCCCCTACTTGGACCCTGGCAGACAGGATTGAACTGAAAGGGGACCTGGTGCACTTCTAAGCCACTCTTTGAAGTCTCCACCACTTCAAAGGCACATTTGGGTATTTAAACAGGAACTCTGCCCCTACCAACTCAGACACTTCCTGGATAAGAGAACCTGAGCCAGAACCTGCATCCTGCCCAGAAGAACTGCCTGGCTGCCCAAAGGACTCACATGTCTGCTTTCTGTGAAGGACTGCTGCTTTGCCGTTGCCCTGTTGCCGTGCTGCTCTCTAGCTGGGGTGAATAAGTACTCTCCAAGGGCTTGGATAGAGATTCCCTCCTGTTCTCTGAAATCTCAGGACCAAAAAGACTTAGGCCCTCATTACAACCCTGGCGGTCGGTGTAAAAGGGGCGGTAAGACCACAAACAGACCGGCGGAAATAAAATGGAATCACGGCCATGGCGGAAACCGCCAACAAAGACAGCCACTTTAACACTCAGACCGCCACAGCGGTACAAACAAACAGCTTGGCGGTCACCGCCAACAGACAGGCGGAGGGCAATGTACCGCCCACAGTATCACAACCTACCAATCTGCCACCTTTTCTGGGGCGGATTCACCGTGGACAAAAACATGGTGGAAACAGGACTTTGAAGGGAAAGTGCTCACCTCTACACACCCCAGGAGGAATCCGGACGCCATGGAACCCAAGCTCCAGATCCTGCCAGCCCTTATCTTCTTGATCCTCTACCAGGAGCACGAACACCGTCAGCGAAGACAACGGTGAGTACTGCACCTACGACACAGGGGAGGGAAAAAACAGGGACACACACACGCAATTCGCAACACCCCCACCCCACCTCACCCATGACAACACACACACTAATACAGCATGATACATTACAGTTACACCCCGCAACCCCCCCCCCACGGAAGAATGCAAAGACCAAAGAAAATTAGTGTATCCATTGTAATATATATTAAAATCCAGTAGGCAAAAAAAATAATATATACACTATAAACAAAATGTACACCAAGAATAGTAGTCCAGGTAGTGCTCCATTGAAGTCCGTGGAACACTGGGCCCACATGGTATGGGGGGGGCCCACACCCAATCCCCGAACATGACGGAGAGAACACTCCAGGGGCATCAGATAGCAATAAAACAGGCACCTCAGGGGGAAGGGAAAGGGGGGGCACCTCAGCCAGTTGAGTGCACGATGCCAAATCCACGAGGGGGCCACATGCCTACTGTTCCATCATGGGGAGTGCAAAGCCACAGTCTCTCAAGTCTCTACAGTGGGTGGGTTGCCCACTGTTCAATCCCGGGGAGTGCAAAGCCACAGTCTCTCAAGTCTCTACAGTGGGTGGGTTGCCCAATGTTCAATCCCGGGGAGTGCAAAGCCACAGTCTCTCAAGCCTCTACAGGGGGTGGTTTGCCCACTGTTCCATCCCGGGGAGTGCAAAGCCACAGTCTCTCAAGTCTCTACAGTGGGTGGTTTGCCCACTGTTCCATCCCGGGGAGTGCAAAGCCACAGTCTCTGAAGTCTCTACAGTGGGTGGTTGGCCCACTGTTCCATCCCGGGGAGTGCAAAGCCACAGTCTCTCAAGTCTCTACAGTGGGTGGTTGACCCACTGTTCCATCCTGGGGAGTGCAAAGCCACAGTCTCTCAAGTCTCTACAGTGGGTGGGATGCCCACTGTTCCATCCTGGGGAGAGCAAAGCCATAGTCTCTCAAGTGGATTACTTTCTCCACTGGTTCTGGAGGGGGCTTTGTGCCTAGAGTGCTTCATCCTGCCAAGGACAGAGGTAGTGGATATGATACTCCACTGATTCTGGAGGGGGCTTCGTGCCCAGAGTGCTTCAACCTGCTCGTGACGGACTCAGTAGCATCATTGCCCTTGGCGCTCATGGGCCTGCGGTGCTTGTTGCGGCGGTGCCCTGTTCAGCGGTGCTTGTGGCGGCGGTGCCCTGTTCAGCGGTGCTCGGGGTCCTTTGCAGTGAATCAGCTGCTGGCGGTCCTGTCTGGCCCAGAAGGGTTGGTGCTGGGTGTCCCTCATGGCCCAGCGGGCCTGGTGCTTGCGGTCCTTCATGGCCCAGCGGGGCTTTTGCTGGCGTTGGCCTCCTGGGCAGCTGGGCAGGTGGCATTGGCTTCTTGGGCAGCAGGGCTGGTGGCGGTGGCCTCCTGGGTGGCGGGGCTGGTGGCGGTGGCCTCCTGGGCAGCGGGGATGATGGCGGTCGCCTCCTGAGCAGCTGGGCTGGTGGCGGTGACCTCCTGGGCAGCAGGGCTGGTGGCGGTGGCCTCCTGGGCAGCAGGGATGGTGGCGGTGGCCTCCTGGGAAGCAGGGCTGGTGGCGGTGGCCTCCTGGGCAGCAGGGCTGGTGCTGGCAGTGGCCTCCTGGGCAGCGGGGATGATGGCAGTCTTCTCTGCCGTGGTGCTCTTCCCAGACTTGCTGACTTTCTTGTGGCCCTTCCCCACCTTGGAAGGTGTCGCAGCTGACTCCACACTCCCACCGGGACCCCTGGGAGCAGCTTTGGTGGCTGGAGTCTTCCCTCTCTCCCGCCGGGCACTGGCCAACTTTTGAGGCTTGACAGGTGGGGGGACTGTCCGTGCTGTGGCTCCGTGCCACACTGGCTGCCCTGGTGGCCAGTGCACTCCAGATTCTGGTGACTACAGGCACCACTGGTCCCGGAGATGTTGTGGACGAGGTGCTTGGTTGGGACCTGGAGAGTCGGGCCTTAGGAGACGGACAGGGTGGGGGAGGTGAGGAAAAGAGGTCATGGTTGGACAGGAAAAGTTTCTTGGGAACACAGGGACGGGTAGCTGGAGGGGGTTTGGGAGTGGAGGAAGAAGTTGTGGTTGTAGGAGGTGTTCGTTTGATGACTTTGGGTGCAGGTGCATGCGCTGGAGGATGTCATGAGGTGGATGGCTGTTGGGTGGGTGTGTGCCTGCGTTTGTGTACTTTGGGAGGTGACGTCACAGACACACTGGGAAAGGACACAGGGGACGTGTAAATGGCAGTGGGGGTGTTGACTGCACGTGATCGGGGTGTGGTGGTGGGTGTGCTGGTGACGGAAGTAGTGGCTGTAGATGTAGTGCATGCAGGTGTGAGTGTAGACGAGACTGGGAGGGAGGAGGGAGACAACGAGGAGGGGGACACATTGGAGGCAGTGAATGTTGGTGTGTCTGCATGTGTGTGATGCTTGCGTGAGTGCCTGTGGGATGTGTGATGCTTATGTTTGCCAGAGCTTCCCTTGTGTGTTGACATGTGTGCATGCTGGTCTGAAGGTGTGCTTGGGATAGGCTGAGGTACAGGGGATTGGGTCTGGGTGGAGGAAGTTGGAGGGGGGAGGCTAGAGACAGGGACAAAGGCTGCCATCAGTGCTGAGGCCAGAGTCTGAAAAGCTCGCTGAAGGGCTGCCTGACCAGAATGAATGCCCTCCAGGAATGCATTTGTTTGTTGCAACTGCCTTTCTACACCCTGGATGGCATTCAAAATGGTAGACTGCCCAACAGTGAGCTACCTGAGGAGGTCAATGGCCTCCTCACTGAGGGCAGGGGCTGAGGTGCCTGGGGCGAAGGTGATGCCCACCCTCCTGGGTGAGCGGGCACGGGGCAAAGGCTGAGGGGCTGCTGGGAGGGCGGTGCTGGTAGGGGGGGTGGCGGCTGTACCTGTAGATGCAGGGGCACAGATGTTGCCGCCACCACAAGGGAGCTCCCATCAGAGGACAAGTCTTTGTCACTGGTGTCAGCTCCTGTCCCCGCCGTGGTGCTCCCCTCGCCCTCCGTCCCACTGGTGAACTCCGAGTCCGTAGTGTCGCCCTCCAGGGCCATGTGGGATGCAGCTCCCTCCTCCTCCTGTGCCACTGCTCCTCCGCCTGATGATGCTAATGTACACAAAACAGGGAGACCACAAAAAGAGGGGGGACGACAGAAGAAAGACATGTTGAGTGCATGCATTACGGCTACCGTTGGGGGACATTACAGACACAGAAGCCCCCTGCACTACGCCGCACACTTGGGCTCCACTGTTCAATCCCCAGGACATGGCCTACAAGGCTATGTGCGACATCTGCACACATGGATGACACAGGAGCCTGACTAGGTGTACTTGGCACTGTACACAGGTGTGGTGGGGTGCCACAGGGTCTGCCAGAACAAGGGGACCTAACTAGCACACTCGCCCTGGCCTAGGAAAACCCACAGCCCACCTCCCCCACCCAGACACCTCCACTGCACACAAAATCAGCAGAATGAGAGAGGACTCACCCTCTTGTGGCTGCTGTGATACCCTCAAGCGCCCATCCAACTCCGGGTACGCCACTGCCAGGATCCTGAACATCAGGGGGGTCATGGTGCAACGGGCACCCCTTCCACGTTGGGAGGCCATACCCAGCTGGGCCTCCGCCGTCTTCTTGCTCCAGCGGCGAACGTCCTCCCATCTCTTATGGAAGTGGGTGCTCAGTCTGTGGTAGACCCCCAGGGTCCGGACGTCCTTGGCGATGGCATGCCAAATATCTTTTTTCTGGTGGGCACTGGCCTACATGAATTGTACAGGGGGAAAAGAAAAGTTATTACCAAATGCACCGTGACAGTCATTGGCCCCCATTTCTACCCTTGCCATGATGCACATGCACTCACAGTCGTTTCATGCACGCCTCAATCTCCCCCCTCCCATTTTCATCCACTCCACACAGGCATAGCCCATACAGCATGCTCCCAGTGTACTTACATGTTTGTCTGGAGGACCGTAGAGTAGCGTGTACTGGGGGAGGACCCCATCCACAAGTTTCTCCAACTCCTCCGATGTGAAGGCAGGGGCCCTTTCCCCAGACGCATGAGCCATTGTCTCTTCCAGACCGAGGTCACAGCAGCACTTGCAGTGTAGGCCCTCTCCTATCGAGTGATTGCACAGATAGAAAATGGCGGTCACTTCCGCGGCGGTGCGTACCGTCACCCCCGGCGTACATCGTCATTGGCTCCTGGGACCCATAGGGTCCAATGTTAACCAATACAGAATTGCGCAGTTGTCTTTGACCGCCTACCGCAACGGTGTACAACGGCAGCGCAGTTACCTCACATCTCATTGTCCCACTTTACAGGTCAGGCAGCCGCCATTTCAGGGGCCCACATGGCTTACATTTTAATTGCGTCACACATACCTAGGCCTTTCCTCAACACTCATACATGCCAAATTTTGGATTATGATTTGTGTTCTGTGTAAGCTGTGGGTACGTACCTCTGAGTTGTTTGACTCTGTGCTCACTGTTGTCCTTCATAGGCACCGTCCGCTGGGACATGTGAGGAGATGGCGGCATCCTCGGTGTACAGACCGCTGGTGGACCTGTCAACAATAGAGGAAAGACATGTGATCATCACCTACAGGCTTGATTGTGCCAGAATCCTGGAACTGTGTGCCCAGCTGGAGCCAGACCTGATGTCAGCTATCTGCCATCCCACAGGAATCCCCCCTCAAGTGCAGGTGCTGTCAGTACTCCATTTCCTAGCAAGTGAGTCTTTTCAAACTACAGTGGCTATAGCATCAGCAATGTCCCAGCCTATGTTTTCCAACGTGTTGTCCAGAGTGTTGTCTGCCCTGCTGAAACACATGCGGAGCTACATCGTTTTCCCCCAGGTGGAGGATTTGCCTACAGTGAAAGGTGACTTCTATGCCCTGGGACATATTCCCAACATCATAGGTGCCATTGATGAGACGCATGTGGCTTTGGTACCCCCCCCCCTGCAGGAGTGAACAGGTGTACACAAACCAGAAGAGTTATAATTCGATGAATGTGCAGATGGTGTGTTTGGCAGACCAGTACATCTCCCATGTGAATGCCAAATTCCCTGGCTCAGTGCATGACGCTTACATTTTGAGGAATAGCAGCATCCCTTATGTGATGGTGCAACTCCAGAGGCACCCTGTCTGGCTATTAGGTGAGCACCTGGAAGCAAGTCAGTGGGAATGGTTGTCTGGGTCTGGGGATATTCCTCCATGTTAGTGTGTGTCTAACAGTTGTCCCTCGTCATTTGCAGGTGACTCTGGTTACCCCAACCTGTCATGGCTACTGACCCAAGTGAGGAATCCCAGGACAAGGGTAGAGTAACGCTACAATGAGGCCCATGGGCGAACTCGGAGGATAATAGAGCGGACCTTCGGCCTCCTGAAGGCCAGGTTCAGGTGCCTCCATATGACAGGTGGATCCCTATTCTACTCACCAAAGAAGGTGTGCCAGATCATTGTGGCCTGCTGTATGCTTCACAACTTAGCTTTCCAACAACAGGTGCCTTTTCTGCAGGAGGATGGTCCAGATGGCGGTGTTGTTGCAGCTGTGGAGCCTGTGGACAGTGAAGACGAGGAAGCAGAAGAAGAGGACATCGACAACAGGAGCTCGATGATCCTCCAATATTTCCAGTGAGACACAGGTAAGAATACAAACCTGCCTACTACATGTACTTTAACACTACCACCTCTCTACTGTCTGTCGTTTTCACCCAGTGTATGGTCACTGAGTTGTCACTTTCCCTTACGATTTCACAGATGTGGGTCCCACAGTGTGACATCTGCTTTCTTTCCTCATGGACTAGAGCTCTGTGACATAGGTATGTTGACATTACATTTGAAAGAGCATTTTGACACTGTAATTGCTAATACACTATTTCAAAATCACAGACTGACTCCAGATTGTTTTGTGCTTCAAGGGTGTTTATTTAAGTGCTCAATATTGAAGGGGATTTTAAAACGGTGAGGGGTGATGGTGGAGGAATATCCATGGCAGAGTCCAATCTATTAGTCTCACAGGTGCATTGACCAATTGGGCATAGGAAGTGGAGCTGGGACAGTTTGAGGATGGACAGGGTGACAAAGTGGGACAGAAAGATGACATTCAGGGTGGTCTCATTTCTTGGTGGGGTCTTGGCATCATTCTCTGTCTTTGTCCTCGATCTCAGGGACCGTTTGCAGGGTGGTTCTCCATCTGCAGGGGGTGGGGTGCTGGTGTGGTGGTCCTGGTGCGGTGCCTCCTGTCCACTAGCGCAGGCAGAGATGGTGGGCAGTTCATCATCCAGGCTAGTGTCAGGGGGCCCTTGTTGTGCCACAGTGTCCCTCCTGGTGTTGAGTACTTCCTCCAGCACCCCTACGATGGTGCCCAGGGTGGAATTGTTGGATCTGAGTTCCTCCCTGAAGCCCAAATACTGTTCCTCCTGCAGGCGCTGGGTCTCCTGAAACTCGGCCAGTACCGTTGCCATCGTCTCCTTGGAGTGGTGGTAGGCTCCCATGATGTTGGAGAGGGCCTTGTGGAGAGTGGGTTCCCTTGGCCTGTCCTCCCCCTGTCGCACAGCATCCCTCCCAGTTCCCTTGTGTTCCTGGGCCTCCGTCCCCTGGACCGTGTGCCCACTACCACTGCCCCCAGATCCCTGTTGTTGTTGGGGTGGTGGGTTAGCCTGGGTTCCCTGTAGTGGTGGACACACTGCTGATTGACTTGTCCTGGGGACAGAGGTATGGGCCCACTGGGTGGGTGCTGTGTTGGTGTTTCCAGAGGGGGTAAGCTCTGTAGTGGCCTGTGACTGGGTGAAGGGAACCGATTGTCCTGAGGTTCCCAATGGGCCGGGCTGGTCATCTAGATCCAGTTGGACAGAGCTGCTGTCATCACTGTGGGCCTCTTCTGCTGGTGGTGTGGACATGTGTGGACCCTCCTGTCCGGTGACGTTAGGTAGGGGTCATGCAGGGGTATAAAAGGATGTTTATTACATCTGTGTGCCCCATGGTGTGCAATAGGTGGGTGACCGTGTATCCCAGTGCTTGCATTCCTGTGTGGGACCTTGTGTGATGGTGGTTTAGGGGGGTGTATGGGTATGTGCAGTGGCCATGCTTTGGTGATGGGTGTCCATGCTGTGTTGCTGAATGCATGGCTTGGTGTTAGGATGTGTGGTTTGTGATGTTGGGACATTTGTGAGGAGTTGGAGTGATGGGGTGAGGGTGGGGGTATGTGATGGCATGCACGTAGGGTGGGGGATGTAATAGTTAAGATTTGACTTACCAGAGTCAATTCCTCCATCTACTCCTGCGAGGCCCTCAGGATGCAGAATCGGCAGGACCTGCTCCTCCCATGTTGTTAGTTGTGGGGGAGGAGGTGGGGGTCCGCCGCCAGTCTGCTGTGCCACGAGGTGGTGTCTTGAGACCACGGAACGCACCTTCCCCTGTAGGTCGTTCCACCTCTTCCTGATGTCATCCCTATTTCCTGGTTGCTGTCCCACTGCGTTAACCCTGTCCACTATTCTGCACCATAGCTCCATCTTCCTAGCAATGGAGGTGTGCTGCACCTGTGATCCGAATAGCTGGGGCTCTATCCAGACGATTTCCTCCACCATGACCCTGAGCTCCTCCTCAGAGAACCTGGGGTGTGTTTGCCGTGCCATGAGGGGGGGTAGGTGATGTGTGGGGTGGTGTGTGTAGTGATAAGTGGGGTGATATTTAGTGGTGTGTTGTGTGAGGTGCATGGAAGTTATGTGGGTGATGGTATTGTGTGCCTGTGGATGCTTGGTAGTTGTTTGTGGTGACTCTCTCTGGCCTTCTCTCGGTAATTGTGGTCATAGGGGTTTGTGGGTGATGTGGGTGTGTGTTTTATATTGTAATGGGTGTGTGGGAGTGGTGTGTTTATGTGTATCAGGTGTGTGTATTTTGAATTGTACAATGTGGTAGTGTTTTGTAAGTATGTGTGTATTTTGAGCGCAACGGTGTGTAACGCCAATGGAATACCGCGGTTGAAAGACCGCCGTGTGGATTCGTGTGTCGTGATAGTGTGGGCGTATTTCTGTTGGCGTGACAGTGGAGGTTTTGTTTTCGCCAGTTTATCATTGACCTTTGGTGTGGCGGACTTCTGTGGGTGTCTGAATTTTGGCAGATTCCGAGCTGTGCGACATAATAGCTGTGGCGGATTTCCGCTGTGTTGGCGGTCTTCTGCACAGCAGTAAGCAGCATTTACCGCCAATGATGTAATGACCACCTTAATCTCTACGAGAAGGACTCCTTGTGCAGCGAAAATTGACGCACAGCCTGTCATAAATGACGCACACCCTGCACTGCGGTGAAAAATTCCCCGCTCGCCAAACTGGAACAAAGCAGCCCGACTTCGTAATGAGAAGATCGACGCAGCGCCAGCGTAGCAACTGGAAATTTGACGCACAGCCCACTCGATCGACGCACAGGCTGAGCCAGAACAACGCTGCCCGACTTCCAAAGGGGAATCGATGCAGCACCTGCCGTGCAGTAGAAATTTAGATGCAATGCCCACCGAATCGACGCAACTCCTGTGACGTCATCCTGCCAGTGCAGGAAATCCACACATCATCCACGTGGCATCTGAAAACCCTGCAACCCAAAGAGGATCCATGACCGAGTGCCATAAATTGACGCACATCTGTCCCTGCATGAAAACTAAACGACGCATCACTGTGTTTAGCCCGAGAAATTGACGCACACCCCTTTGTTTCGACGCATCTCCTCCTCTACTGTTCTTTGTGGAGATTTTGCATGTGAACCAGATTCTTTGTGCTTCAAAGATACATTTATTGCTTTTT
Organism: Pleurodeles waltl; assembly: GCF_031143425.1. Classification (NCBI taxonomy): domain Eukaryota; kingdom Metazoa; phylum Chordata; class Amphibia; order Caudata; family Salamandridae; genus Pleurodeles; species Pleurodeles waltl. Next base: position 1,345,254,283 of record NC_090445.1, read on the forward strand.
AAAGACTAAACACACTTTATATCACTTTTACAGTGATATCTCAACATATACTTATTGCATTTTAATTGTTTTGACCCACAGCTTATCAAATAAATATTATGGGGTTCATTCTGACCCTGGCGGTCATCGACTGCCAGGGTCGACGACCACGGAAGCACCGCCAACAGGCTGGCGGTGCTTCAATGCCCATTCTGACCACAGCGTTAAAGCCGCGGTCAGAAAAGGGAACCCAGCGGTTTCCCGACGGATTTCCCCTGCTTGGGCTGAATCTCCTCCGACCCCCTTCCCGCCATGCTGTTCCTGGCGGTTTTTACCACCAGGAACAGGATGGCGGGAACGGGTGTCATGTGGCCCCTGGGGGCCCCTGCACTGCCCATGCCACTGGCATGGGCAGTGCAGGGGCCCCCTAACAGGGCCCCGTAAAGATTTTCACTGTCTGCATTGCAGACAGTGAAAATCGCGACGGGTGCAACTGCACCCATCGCACCCCTGCAACTCCGCCGGCTCCATTCGGAGCCGGCTTCATTGTTGCAGGGCCTTTCCCGCTGGGCCGGCGGGCGCTCCTTTGGCGGGCGCCCGCCGGCCCAGCGGGAAAGCCAGAATGGCCTCCGCGGTCTTTTGACCGCGGAGCGGCCAAGTGGCGGTTCCCGCCCGGCGGGCGGCGCCTGCCGCCTGCCGATTTTCAGAATGAGGGCCTATATATTTTTCTAAACACTGTGTGGTGTATTTTTGTGGTGCTATACTGTGTTATTGCACAAATACTTTACACATTGCCTTCTAAGTGAAGCCTGACTGCTCAGTGCTAAGCTACTAGAGGGTGGGCACAGGATAATTTGGATTGTGTGTCACTTACCCTGACTAGAGTGAGGGTCCTTGCTTGGACAGGGGGTAACCTGACTGCCAACCCAAGACCCCATTTCTTACACTGCTGATGAAAATTTTGATTCACGTCCCTCTCATTCCTTTCAGCACACACCGGATAGAAGTAGTGAGAGAGTGGGCCAGTTAGAGCAAGGTCCTGACTACATGAAACAGAAGAAAGACTTACAGCGGTCTTCAGTCAAGAAAGAAGACAAATCCCTACAACAAAGGTCACAATTTAAAAAGAAAAAGGTGGCAGCCATTAAACATGCCAGCAACCTTGAGAACATTGCTGAAGAACTAGACATGGACAGTGACCCTGCTGGACAGTATGGCAGAAGTCACAATATATTACCAGAGTCTGAAAGATCATCTGGATGCTACAGCAACTAACGACTTTCTTGCAGTCGAGTCTCCATACCAGCGCGTTCTATCACCTGGCAGGGTTTATGATTTAAACTTTCAAACAGAGGGAGACATTGAGTGCACCATAAGTGTTATCTTTTGGAAACAACTTAATTGTGATGTCCGATTGGCAGAAATAGACTGGCTACCTGAACATGGCCGTAAGCTCCCACATGGGGAAGATGACATTTTACATTGTTTCTCAGATGTGTTCCGAACACGGTAAAAGAACTACGCTGTTGACTGTGTTTTGGCGCAGGCACCTGCTCTGCACTGCAACCACATAGGGTGGGATACAAATTCCCCCTACCATGTAATACCAATCAGGTCTACACCCCAGCCTCAGCCCTAATACCCTGTCAAACACAAGGCTAAAGCTCTAGTGAGAGAGATCCTGCCTCAGCTTGAGTACCAGGGAGTAATAGAGCCCTGTGTCTCTGCAATGAATAACCTGTTATTTCCTGTTGTGAAACCAGATCATTCATATAGAATAGCCTTAGATTACAGACACTTAAACAATCATAGACGCACATACGCAATACAAAACTTACATAGTCCCACACTACATCATATAGGCCCTCATTACAAGCCTGGCGGTTGGTGATAAAGCAGCGGTAATATCGCCAATAGGCCGGTGGTAAAAAAAAGGAAATATGACCAAGGCAAAACTGCTCAGACAGACAGACACTTTAACACTCCGACCGCCACAGCGGTAGCAACAAGCACCACGGCGGTAACCACCAACAGCCAGGCGGAAGACAATGTACCGCCCTCTGTATTAAGACAGGCCTATCCGCCATCTTTTCCGGGGCAGTACCAACGACTTCAAAAGCACAGCGGAAACAGAACACAGAAGTGAAAGGACTCACTTCTGGACACTCAGGGAACAACCACAATGCCATGGAGACTAAGTTGCACATTTTCCCCATGCTCGTCTACCTTTTCCTGCATTACGAACATCAACGCCGGTGAAGATGACCACGGTGAGTACTGCCGCCTAGCACACAAGGGAAGGGGGAGTAAAAAGAGAGTGGCACACACATGCAACATGCAACACCCCCACCCACAACACCATACACACAACCAGATGCAGTAACATAACATATTCACCCCGTACCCCTCATTAATAATGCAAGGACAAAATGATTTGAAGAAAGTGAGTGTAATACGATAAAATAACTAGAATAAGTGCATCAAAATACAAACATATATACATATTTACAAATGGAGGGACACTGCCCAGTCCTCAATTTCTGTGGGCCGCAGGGCCACAACTCATTGGCCAAGGCCCCACCTCACTCCTGCAACAAAACGGAGAGAACACTGCAGGGGCATCAGGTTGAAAATAGACAGGCACCTCAGGGGAACAGGTAACGGGGGGACACCTCAGCCGGAAGATGGTACAATGCCACTGGATCCTGGAGGGGGCTACATGCCCTGTGCGCTGTCCTGGAAGTGCAAGGCCACAGTCTCTCAAATGGGTGGATTGCCCACTACTTGGTCCTGTAGAGTGCAAGACCACAGTCTCTCTAGTGGTTGCTTTGCCCACTGCTTGGTCCTGGGGAGTGCAAGACCACAGTCTCTCAAGTGGGTGCTTTGCCCACTGCTTGGTCCTGGGAATTGCAAGGCCACTGAGGGGTCATTATACCCATTGTGCTTCATCCTGGGAAGGATGGGGTGAGTGAATGGCTTCTTCCACTGGTTCTGGAGGGGGCCTTGTGCCCAGTGTGCTTCATCCTGGGAAGGATGGGGTCAGTGGATGGCTTCTTCCACTGGTTCTGGAGGGGGCCTTATGCCCAGTGTGCTTCATTCTGGGAAGTATGTGGTGAGTGGATGGCTTTTTCCACTGGTTCTGGCGGGGGCCTTGTGTCCAGTGTGCTTCATCGTGGGAAGGATGGGGTGAGTGGATGGCTTCTTCCACTGGTTCTGCAGGGGGCCTTGTGCCCAGTATGCTTCATCCTGGGAAGGAAGGGGTGAGTGGATGGCTTCTTCCACTGGTTCTGGAGGGGGCATTGTGCCCTGTGAAGCAGATCTTGGGGAGTGCAAGGTCACAGTCTCTCATCTGGGTGTCACACCTACAGGATTAGCAGGGGCCAGGACGCACTACAGCCCATGGAGGCAGGACTACACACTACCCGCCGGCGGTGACGGCTGCTCAGTGGCAGCAGTGGCGTTTCTGGTATCAGGGCTGGCAGTGGTGCTGGTGGCGGTGCTGCCTGTGGTAGGGGGAGGCTCCAGCCAATCCCCTGCAGCCTCAGACAGCTGTCCACTCGGGCTGCTGCTGCTGGCAGGTTTGGTGCTGGTGGCGGTGCTGTCAGTGGTGGGTGGAGGCTCCAGCCCATCCCCTGCAGCCTCGGACGGCTGCCCACAGGGGCTGCTGCTGCTGGCAGTGGTGCTGGTGGTGGTGCTGGCAGTGGAGGGGGGAGGCTCCAGCCCATCCCCTGCAGCCTCGGACAGCTGCCCACTGGGGCTGCTGCTGCTAGCAGTGGTGCTGGTGGTGGTGTTGGTGGCAGGGCTAGCAGTAGGGGGGGGTGCTCCAGCCCTTCCCCTGCAGCCTCTGATGGCTGAACTGCCATGGTTGGGGGTGGGGGCTTCGACTGAGTCTCAGCACCAGGCCTCCTGTCCTTCCTCACTGCAAGTGCAGGCCCCTTGGCCTTCACTTTTGCAGCTGGTTGTGCCTCCTTGCCCTTCCCTTTCGCAGCTGACGGTGCCTCCTTGCCCTTCACTTTTGCAGCTGGTGGTACCTCCTTGCCCTTCCCTTTCGCAGCTGGTGGTGCCTGCTTGCCCTTCCCTTTCGCAGCTGGTGGTGCCTTCTTGCCCTTCCTTGATGCACCTGGTGCATGCACACTTCCAGTACTGCTGGGTGGTTCCCGGGATCCTCTCTCACCTGCAGTAGCTGTCAACACTACTGTGGCTGTGGACTGGGTGGCTGAGGTGCTCGTCTGGGTTCTGACCACCCTGGCCCGACGTGAAGGACAGGGGTGGGAGGGGTAGGGAAGAGGTCAACGGTGGAGAGGAAAAGCTTCTTAGGGACATTGGGGTGGGAAGAGGGTGAAAGATTGAGAGTGGAGGAAGCAGAAGTTGTTATAGGAGGTGTCTGTCTGCTGTGTTTGGGTGCAGGTTCATGGGCTGGATGCTGTTGTGAGGTGGATGGCTGTTGGGTGTTTAAGTGCTTGCGTTTGTGTACTTTGGGTAGAGGGGGCACAGACACAGCGGGAGAGGACACAGGGGACGTGTGCATGGATATGGGGGTGGTGACTGAAATTGAGGGGAGTGTAGTGATAGGTGTGCTGGTGAAGAGGTAGTGGATGAGGATGTAGTGCATGCAGGTGTGTGTGTAGATGCTACCGGGAGGCAGGTAGACAAGGAGGTGGACACAGTGGAGGCAGTGGATGTTGGTGTGTCATCTGGCATCTGGATGGTGTTTGTGTGAGTGCCTGTGGAATGATGTGTGGTGCTTGTGTTTGCCTGAACCACTCCTGTGTGTTGTCCTGGGTGCATGCTGGTCTGCCTGTGTGCTTGGGATAGGTTTGGTCTGAGGGGAATGGGACTGGGTAGAGGAAGTTGGAGGGGGATGCTAGAAACAGGGACAATAGCTGCCATCAGAGAGGAGGCCAGAGCCTGGACTGATCTCTGTTGGGCCGCCATGCCAGAGTGAATGCCCTCCAGGAATGCATTTGTTTGTTGCAAATGGGCTGCCAGCCCCTTGATGGCATTCATAATGGTTTACTGCCCAACAGAGATGGATCGCAGGACTTCAATAGTCTCCTCACTCAGGGCAGCAGGGCTAAGTGGGGCAGGGCTTGAGGTGCCTGAGACGAAGGAGATGTCCACCCTCCTGGGTGAGTGGGCACGGTAATCTTGCCGAGGAGCTGCAGGGAGGGCGGTGCTGGTACAAGTGGTGGTGGTTGTACCTGTAGTTGAGTTGGGCACAGAAGTGTCCGCCACCACCAGGGAGCTTCCATCCGAGGAGGTATCACTGTCCGAACTGTCCACTCCTGTCTCTGCCGTGGTGCTCCCCTCGCCCTCCATCCCACTGGTGCCCTCACCGTTGGTGGATTCCGCCTCCTGGGCCCTGTGGGATGCAGCTCCCCACATGACCAGTGCCTCAGCTCCTCCACCAGATGATGCTAATGCACAGAAGGACAGGGTGACAAAACAAAAAAGGCAGGGAGAGGCAAAGGATACACTTGGTCAATGGCTGCTACAACACCACCGTTGGCGTACACGACACACACACAGACAGGGAACAGCCTTACGCATTAGGCAATGTACTACCAATCACAATGCTAGTCACCACCCCATGGACAGTAATACCTAATGCCACTAACAGCATACCTGAGACCCCCAGACCCCTGCCCAGTAGTGGATGCCTACGAGCTTGGTTGGTGGTGGTTCACATCATACCCTGCACAACATGGGACCTACAATGCATTGTCCGGCCTGGCCTAGGGGCACCCACAGGCCCACATCCCCCACCCGGAGACCACCCCACCATGTGCAAGTAGTATATTTGGAAACTGTACTCACCCCCTTGTGGCTGCTGTGATGCCCTCAAGCGCCCATCCAGCTCTGGATAGGCCATCACCAGTATGTGGGCCATCAGGGGGGTCACAGTTCAACGGGCACCCCTTCTTCATTGGGAGGCCATCCCGAGCTGGGCCTCTGCTGTCTTCCTTGCCCAGCATCTCAGGTCCTCCCAGCGTTTCTGTCAGTGGGTGCTCCGCCTGCCATAGACCCCCAGGGCCTGCATTTCCTTGGCGATGGCAATCCATATACCCCTTTTCTGATGGATGCTGACCTGCAGAAAAATACACACAGAAAAAAGGTATCAGTCAGACCGCCCAGCTTGTTACACTCATGTCTCACCATAGCCCTCCCTTCCCCTTACGCACAGACATTGCCCACCATACATGCAGCATGCTGGCCAGGACCCTTCCTTAAACGTCCCCCTTACACGAGGCCCTCACACACAGCACTCCATGCATTCATGCCCCATGCATCGTGCTCACAGTGAACTCACCTGTTGGTCTGGAGGCCCATACAGCATTCAGTACTGTGGTACGACCCCATCCACCAGTCTCTCCAACTCCACAGCGGTGAAGGTAGGGTCCCTTTCACCAGTCACACAAGCCATGTTAGGTTCCAAACACAGGTCACAGCAGTGTTTGCAGTGTAGGTCCTCTCCTGTTGAAGGTCAGGTAGCAAGTGGGTGAACAGATAGAAAATGACAGTCACGTCCTCAGTGGCGCGTACCATCACCGCCGGCGTACATCACCATTGGCCACTGTAACCCATAGGGCCCAATTGAATCCAATGAGGAGTTGCACAGCGTTTTTTGGCCGCCTCCTGTAACGGCGCACAACGTCAGTGGAATTACCTCATTTCCACATGTCCCTTCATACAGGACAGGCGGACGCCATTTCAGGGGGGGGGAAGGGCAGGCCATGGCACCTAACTGCGTCACAGTACACATACGCAATACTTGGGCCTATACAACAATATTGTGTTATAGTCACAACATGCAATGCAGTGTTGTGTTTTGAAATATGGGATACAGACAAGCTACTCACCATTTGCCCCCTAGATTGCAACCACTGCGGATGAATAGGAGATGGAGACATCCCCCGTATACAGGCCCCTGGTGGACTTGGCAACAATGGAGGACAGGCACATTATCCTCACCTATAGACTGGACAGGGTCACAATCACAGACCTGTGTGCCCGATTGGAAGTTGACCTGATATCTGCTATCCGTCAGCCCACTGGGATCCCCCCTCTTGTGCAAGTCCAATCTGTGTTCCATTTCCTGGCAAGTGTCTCCTTCCAAGTGACAGTGGGTTTGGCAGCAGGAATGTCTCAGCCAATATTCTCAATAGTGCTGACCAGATTGTTGTCTGCCCTGATTAAACACATGTGCAGCTACATCGTTTTCCCCCAGTTGGAGGATTTGGCCACAGTGAAAGCTGATTTCTATGAAATGGGACATATCCCCAACATTATTGGGGCTATTGATGGTACACATATTGCATTTGTCCCCCCCGGAGAAATGAACAGGTGTTCAGAAATCAAAAGAGCTTTAACTCCATGAATGTGCAGATAGTGTGCCTGGATGCCCAGTACATCTCCCATGTCAATGCAAAGTATCCTGGGTCTGTAAATGATGCCTATATCCTGAGAAATAGCAGCATACCATATATGACGGCTCAACTCCAGAGGCACCGGGTGTGGCTAATAGGTGAGCTCCTGTTCTCACCCAGTGGATGTGGGTGTATGGGTACGGTGTGAACCCTAAGGGTTAGTGTGTGTCTAACAGTTGTCCCTTGATATTTGCAGGTGACTCTGGTTACCCCAACCTCTCATGGCTACTGACCCCTGTGAGGAATGCCAGGACAAGGGCAGAGGAACGTTACAATGAGGCACATGGGCAAACAAGGGGAATAATAGAAAGGACATTCAGCCTTCTAAAGGGCAAGTTTCATTTCCTCAATCTAACAGGTGGATCCTTGTACTACTCACCCAAAAAGGTGTGCCAGATCATCGTGGCATGCTGTATGTTGCACAACTTTGCCTTACGTCGCCAGGTGCCTTTTCTGCAGGAGGATGAGGCTGGAGATGGGCATGTGGCAGCAGTGGACCCTCTGGACCGTGAAGTTTAGGAGACAGAGGATGAGGAAAACAGAAGTGCTATTATAAGACAGTACTTCCAATGACACACAGGTAAGACAATGTAATTCCACTTTACATTGACAGTTTTACATTTGACATTGTCATTGGCAGGCTGATTTTCCAACTTCTATGCCCACTTACTGTAGCCTTTTGAATCTCTATTTTCAGATATTTGAGCCCCACTATCGCTCCTGGTGTGTTGAATGCAGTCAACTACAGGTCATTCCTATTTATACAATACTGTACAGTTAAACTGCAGTGTTTAAAGCTTGTTAGTGAATACAAGGTTAAATGATTTGACAGACTCCATTCATGTATTTCTTCAAATGGTGTTTATTTAAGTGCTAATGATTATAGGTGGATGTGCAATGGGCTGGGGTGATGATGGAGGAAAGTCCAGGTTGTAGTGCAGTTTATTTGTATCACAGGTGCATTGTCCAAGGGGGCATAGGAAGTGGAGCAATGGCAGTTAAAGGTGGACAGGGTGACAGAGTGGGACACAAGGGTGACATTCAGGAGTCTTATTTCCTGGCGGGCAACTTGGCAATGTTCTCTGGCTTCTGCCTGGATGGCAGGGAACATTTGCGGGATGGTTCTCCTTCTGCAGGGGGTGGGGTGCTGGTGGCCTGTTGGTCTTGTGGAGTGGCCTCCTGTCCACTAGCGGCAGCGGAGGTGGAACGTTGTTCATCGGTTTGGCTAGTGTCATGTGCCCGGTGGTATACGACTGCCTCCCACATGGTGTTGGTCATGTCAGCCAGCATCCCTGCAATGGTGACCAGGGTGGTGTTTATGGACTTCAAGTCCTCCCTAATCCCCAGCTACTTTCCCTCATGCAGTCACTGGGTCTCCTGCAACTTGTTCTGTATCTGGCCCATGGTCTCCTGGGAATGGTGGTATGCTCCCAGGATGTTGGTAAGTGCCTCCTGGAGAGTCGGTTCCCTGGGCTTGTCCTCCCCCTGTCACACAGCAGTCCTCCCAGCTTCTCTGTTGTCCTGTGCCTCTGTCCCCTGAACCATGTGTCCACTGCCACTGAACCCAGGTCCCTGATCGCCCTGTGTTTGTGGGGTGGCCTGGGGTCCCTGTAGTGGTGGACACACTGCTGATTGACGTGTCCTGGGGACAGAGGTATGGGCCCACTGGGTGGGTACTGCACTGGTGTTTCCTGAGGGGGGAGGCTCTGTGGTGGCACAGGACTGTGCCTGGGTAACCGAATGTCTGGAGATTCCTGATGGGCCAGGTTGGTCATCCAGATCCAGGCGTCCAGAGCTGCTGTCTTCACTGTGGGCCTCTTCTGGGGGTGGACTGGAAGTTGCTGACACCTACTCTCCAGTGACGTTGGGTGGGGGACCTGTGAGGATGTAAATGCAGTGTTATTTTTTCTGTGTGTGTGATCTTGTGCATGGGTGTGTTGCCCTGTATGGTTGTCATTGTCCTGGCAGCTTTGCCTTGTGTGAGTAGTGATTTTGTGGGCTAGGTGATTCTCTATAGTGTGCATGCTTTAGTGATGGGTGCCCATGCAGGTCTGTGAGGGGTGTCCATGCATTGGTGTTGCATACAGGGCTTGGTATTGGGATGAGTGTGTTGTGATGGTGGGGTATGCGGGAGGTGGTGAAGTGATGGGAGTGAGGGTAGGGGTGGGGGTTTGTGATGGCATGGAGGTGGGAGAGGTGAGAGTAATAGAGATTTGACTTACCAGAGTCCAGTCCTCCTCCTACTCCTGCCAGGCCCTCAGGATTCATAATCGCCAAGACTTGCTCCTCCCATGTTGTTAGTTGTGGGGGAGGAGATGGGGGTCCACCGCCAGTCCTCTGTACAGCTATATGGTGTCTTGCTGCTGTGGAACGTACCTTCCCCTGTAGGTCATTCCACCTCTTCCTGATGTCATCCCTTGTTCTGGGGTGCTGTCCCACGGTGTTGACCCTGTCCAGGATTCTCTGCCATAGCTCCATCTTCCTTGCATTGGACGTCTGCTGCACCTGTGATCCGAATAACTGTGGTTCTACTGGAATGATTTCCTCAACCATGACCATTAGCTCCTCCTCAGAGAACCTGGGGTGTCGTGCGGTTCCATGGGTGTAGTGTGAGTGATGTGGGTGAGGGTGTGTAGGGTGCTGTGTTGGGGCGTGTGATGTGGGGTGCGTGGATGGTGTGTAGGTGATGGTGGTGTGTGTCTGTGGTCTGTGTTGGGGTGTGTGGTGTGGGGTGTGTGGATGGTGTATAGGTGATGGTGGTGTGTGTCTGTGATCTTATCTGTGGTCTTGCTATCTCTCTTGTGGCACTTGTTTGTAATGGGAAAAGGGTTGTGGGTAATGTGTGTGTGTGTTTTATAGTGGTGTGGGTGTGTGGTCTGTGTTTCTGTGTCAGGTGTGTGTTATTCAAATTGTCCAATGTGGTGCTGTTTTGTTTGAGTGTGTTTATTTTGAGCTCAGCAGTATGTACCGCCAATGGTTTAGCACCATTGAATGTCTGCCGCGGTGATTCGTGGGTCATAATGCTGTGGGTGTAGATCTGTTGGCGTAACGGTGTGGGTTTTGGTACTGCCAGTTTATCACTTACCTTTGGACTGGTGTACTTGTGTGTGTGGCTGTATAGTGACGGATTGCTATGTGTGGGTCATAATATGGGTGGCGGTAATCCAATGTGGCGGCAGTATGTTGGCGGCAGTCAGCATGGCGGTAAGTGGGATTTACCGCTAAGGTCATAATGAGGGCCATAGTGCGTAAAAGATACAAAACAACCTTGAAAATTTCCAAAGGTTTTTTCTGCCAAAACTTAGCACATGAAAGTCAGGATCTGAGTACATTTTCATTTGGCTCACAAAAAAAGATTTTGCCATTTGCCCCAGGGTTGTTTTCTGCCTCTGTATTATCAATATTGCATGATATTGATCCAGAGGCGTTGTCCTATGTGGATGTCATCTATCTCACAGATGATGACCTCAACTTTCATCTTGCCGGAGTCAATCGGATTGTTTTAGGTTTCGCAGCTACAAGTTAAATTTTAAGAAAACTAAAATAGCCATCCTTGGTGTATTGTTTCTGGGATAAGAGCTATCAAATAAGGGCAATAGCCTGGCCCCACACTTTTTAGAAAAATTTGCTCAACTTCAACCACCAATACTTGGTTTCCTCAACTTTGGCAGAACTTACATTACAGATTATGCATAACGCATCAAACCACTCTATGATTTAATTCCCCCAGATTCCTCAAGCAGACATTGTACAGTGGAACACACACGCATCCTTAGAGGAATGCAGCCAGATATTCTAGAAACAAAACACTTACACCCATTGACAACAAAACAAATGTGGTCATCAAAATAATTGTTGGTGCCATCATGTTCACCTATGTCACCTTTAAGGAGGGCGACGGGGTGTCATATAAATCACATTTATATTCCAATGCAGAACAACGCTTTGCACCCACAGAAAGATTCTGACTACTGTGCAAATGGCTGTCATTAAGGAGAGGCCAATTGCGCAAGGGAAAAGCATTTTTGCCATTACCCCATTGCCAGCCTTAGAGGCTGTCACCAAAGCAAACATTCCTAACGCTAAAGCATTACATCCACGCTGGATTCAATGGGCAACCTCTCTGACTGCCACTGATGTTGATTAAATCATTGACCCAAAAGTTCAAACAAAAGAATTTCTCCAATACGAGCAGGAGTACCCCGCACCTCTTAACATCTTGCCAGTTGACAGATACCACACTGTCATATACACTGATGGTTCAGCACAACCAGCTGTAGGTACAAAACATCAAAACTCAGCCCCTTGCGCAGCCGTGAGCGAAGTGATGAAGGATGGTGTATTCTACCCTCGGAATACTTACACATAGACCGTGGAGGACTGCATAGCAATGGAACATATGGATCCAGGACACCTCACATTGATTGTGTGCGGTTTGTACAATGTTGTCCAATCCTACAATGATTATCTTAATCAATGGTGGTTTAATAAGTTTAGAGATTCAAAGGGGAGTGCCATAAAACCCAGAACTCTGTGAGGGAGGGTGGCTGATCATAAAGATAAGCTACCAGATGCTCATGTAGTACATACATTGGGCTACCAATGTGGAGGAGTACATGTTATAGGAAACAGTTTGGCTGATGAAGTGCCCAAATCTTCCGTAGCTACAGCTTCTGTTGCTGCAGTAGCTCGATCTCACATGTGATTGCATAATGAAATTCAGGCTGCCATGAATGCTTCGGCTGAGGGCAAGCCTCTTCCAAAAACATAACCTTCAAAATATCCCTTCCATGTCAGTGCACAGAATGTTGGCTTTGCGACAGTCCCTGGGGTTAGAGATTGAGTGATCCCCAACCAAGACCAGAGATTAGATCTCATCAAAGCAGTGCATGAGGGTGTCGCATCTGCTCATACTGGTGTCACAGTCACAAAAGCACTCTTACAGAAATGCTTTTGGTGGCCTGGTCTATACAAACAGACCAAGCAATGTGTCCTTTGCTGTGACATTTGCCAGCAAATTAAGGGCCCAAATATAAAAACGCCCACTTCAGACATCCCTCTTCGTGTCCAGCAGGTGACTACAATGTGTACCTAGACCACTGTGTTCCCCTACAATCTTATGGTGCATACAAATATATCTGAGTCACTCTAGATTCCTGTGGTTATGGCCACAGCAGTCACCTGACGCTCAAACTGTTATAAAAGACTTGCTGGTCTTTATCAGTACATATGCGGTTACAGCATCCCACTTATACCAGGGCCCTGCTTGTGACTCTAGGGCATTCAGGGACACCATGAGGATGATGGGTGTTGAACTTCATTACTCTTCCCAATATCATCCTGAGGGTAATTCTCTTGTGGAGAGGAGGAATCATGACCTAAAGCAGTCCTTAACAGCTAGAGTATTAGGTTCAGGCCGCAGTTGGCTTCCTACCTAAATTGGGTCCAGAGAACACTGAATAATCTGCCAAGATGGACCTTGGAAGGACTCACTCCTTAAGAGGTACACTTTGGGATACCTATGTATGTCCCAGATCTAGCTGGCCCTGGTATGGTGGCAGCAAGCATACCTTTTGACATAAATAATGTCTCATTGCCTTACAGGAGATTGTACAATTTTGTGATGATGATTCATTCAACCTAGGAATAAGGGATTTGCTAACAATATCTACAGGGTGGATTCCTAAAGTTGGGGATCTTGTTCTTGAGATGATTGCTGTGAAGAAGGAATTTGGTACATCTTATTGAGCACATGTTCTGGTCATGGGAATACAAGGCACCAGAACTGTCATTCTACCACCGCTACCAGGTTCCAAAGGGAAGAAGTTTGTCTCCTTTGACAACATCATATTGCATCATGTGGCTGATCCTGCACAGTAGACCCAGAGGTCCCTTGGGTAGTTCCTGGTCCCCTCTTACTACCCAACAGGACATACCTCTTAAAGAAGAAGCATCAACACTTCTGAATATATTCTAGCATATACAACAATGCTACAAATTCCTTCTCCAGCATGAGGAGGATGGAGAATGAATTTTGCTGAATCCTATTACCACTTCACTGACAAGAATTGTCTAAGGTGTGGCTGTCTTCTACTCCATTGCAACACAAACTGACAACATTGTCTACTATAAGCCTCCACCTGAAGTGAATCCACCCACCAGTAATGCACTGGCTCCTTTATTCACAGAGACTGCTTCTGGTTGTTTCATTCACCTTGATGACTTCCCTTCAACTTCATCTGCCCCTGCATCTGATACTGAAACAGTTTCAAAGACACGTAAGCCATATATATGGCTTAAAAACAACTATTTGGTGTATCCATGGTATTATCTGTGGATACTTCCGACATGGCTTGCCTTTCTATTATGGATTGGTTTTGTGACTGTTTTCTTTCTCTTGATAAATGGTCATTATATTCCTAAACACTCTTCTGTTGAGCCAGTGGATGAAGTTTTAACACCATATCTCTCCTCACATAAGGTCCGAAGAGACTTGTCCCTTGTGAACATTTCAGCAGTACCAATTCCAGATGGGATTGTTTGGTATAAAGTTCCATTTGATATTTGCAGGCCTACCGAGGTTATACAAATTCCACATGTATTCAAAATTTCTATGACTAATGTTATTACACCTGATGTTGTTTCTGATGTCTGGGATATTAAGATAGTTGATTCTATGCTTGCTGAACTGCAGGATTACACTGCATTTGAAAGTGCTGATGTATATATGAACACTGCAAATTATGCTTAAATATTCTGTTATAATCATTGGGAACATTACTATCTGCACCGCGCAACTAGACATAGATCTGTATTTAACTACACACAGTGGGAACACTGTTCAACTCCACCAGTGGGGAGCCCCCAAAAATTTATAGACAAATGTGCATACTTGTATGGCCATGACACTATAAATGCAGAGTCACATTATTTCAAATCACCACCTTTCAAAATGTGAATGATTTTTGCTAACTGACGCCAGACTAATCTATTCAGATTCCTTTGTTTCCCGACTTGTTATTGAAGGTTATGAATACTGGTAGAGCACTATCGAGGTGAAAAGTGTATGGGGAAACACATGACTGGCAAACTCAGGGTAGGAAAGATTTGTTCAGAGCATGCCTTATTCCTGTACAAATTATATTTTTAAATGACAGTTCAATAAACATCCTGCTATGAGACACACAAAAAAAGGGAGCACACTGCCTCACACTCCAGCATAAAATAGCCCCAATGCATCATGGTAAATGCAGTCATTTGATTTAAAGATAGAGAACATTTTCAAAAAGTCTTTCACCTTAAGTAGGTGCAGCAAGTGCCGTATCTCTGGACACGTGTTTCTGGCTTTCGGCCGTCATCAGCAGAGAGAAAATATATCTGAAGGGGTTGCTTGAAATGCCGCCGAACGTCTTCACAGGTTTTTGTACCACTCAGTAGGCAAACAGGTGCATCACCAGAGCTCGTCAGCTCGTAGGCTCACGGGAGCCGTCAATTAGACACACAAAAAAATGGAGCACACTGCCTCACACTCCAGCATAAAATAGCCCCAATGCATCATGGTAAATGCAGTCATTTGATTTAAAGATAGAGAACATTTTCAAAAAGTCTTTCACCTTAAGTAGGTGCAGCAAGTGCCGTATCTCTGGACACGTGTTTCTGGCTTTCGATCGTCATCAGCAGAGAGAAAATATATCTGAAGGGGTTGCTTGAAATGCCGCCGAACGTCTTCACAGATTTTTGTACCACTCAGTAGGCAAACAGGTGCATCACCAGAGCTCGACATCCTGCTATGGTTAGCAAAAATAAAGGAAATGAATATGTCCAGTATCCCAAGACCAGCCAAATTCACCAATTGGAAAATATCCCTAAATGTCACTGAGGAAGAACTGAATGCTTGGGATCAGGATGGTAACTATAAATCCGCACTTCCCAGTCCCAGTGGGTGGTTATTGTGGCCAATAGACACAAATGGGTGTCAGGCATGTTTTGTTAATTTTCCAGGGGGTTTCAAGATTATCCAGCCAGACCCTCACTATGTTTCGAGTCAATACTTGGGTATAGTTACCACATACAGTGTGGGTAAACTGTGCCAACCATGGTTACGCCCTAACACCTTAGCAGCAATTAATCTCCTGTCAGAGGAAATAGCCTATCAGGATTTTTTGCTAGGTCCAAGAAAGCTCGCTCCAAACGATTCCTGAATGCTATATACATGGAAGCTTTCTCAAAGTGAAGCAGCTGCACTAATTCCGAAAAATGGCTGCATGCCTTGGAATCTTGGAAACATATCAACAGTAGTGACTTGTTTGCTGCTTTTCATTTTTTCAGGCTCAACAGATAAAGGCTAAAAAGGAAGCAAGTTAAACCATACTTAATATTGAAAAGTTGGAAAAGCTGCCTTTGACAATAGCAGAGACACCAGCAAAGGTATGACTCGTACATGACGTTATAAATCTGCCAATTTCCACCTTTCGTTTCATCAAATGTTTTAAACATTTTGCTGTGGGCAAATATGAGCGACTAGGAGATAGCTACATAAAATAAGAGTGGGAGTGCCTTTTGACTTCAAATGTCTGAACGGCGAAACAGAGGTCTTTCTGAGCAGAAGCAAATGTGAGACTACTGCTAGTCATTCAATGATCTGCGAACCAGTGTCAATTCACAGCTTTTGCAATGCAGAGTCCCAAACTTGGAATGCTTTCTAAAAGGTACTCCCGTCCCTTTGATTCCTCCAGCATTTCATGTACTTTCAAAAGGAAGTTATGTGGTCCTGATCAATCAGAGCTGTTGTGGAATGAGACCAGGATGTAATTTTGTGTCTCAAATTGTAACTTGTTGTGGACAGGTTTCATTCCCCCCTACTACTAATGCAAATTATGATAAGCTGAGCAGACCAAAGGTGCTAGTGTTCAAATAACAATTGGCGTTGACATCAGCCGGAGAGAGGATGCACTTCAGATAGCAAGATCATCAGCTGAGATACAATCCCTGATAAATACCAACTTCCCTAAGCACTTTGGAGTCGGGTCTTCAGAATTTATAACACCTCGAGCACTATGGGGATTGTCTACTTCTTTAAGGCTGTTCGGTCTGGATTCTTTTCCATCTTCCAGAATGTCTTTAGAGCCATTCCATGAGCCATCAATTTACTCTTTTCAAGTGTGGTGGTGGCTTTCCTGTGACTTTGGCAGTGATTAGCAGGTCACTGCTGCTGCTATTCCTAATACGCAGTGGTTGTGCCTTCTCAGCTATGTGGAGTGATGGAGCTACTACTACCAGCCCAACTGTTCCGTGATCGAATGGTACAGGTCTTTGGTTCTCCATTGCTGGAAGAATTGGAACATGATTGGTCATTGTCATTCTGACCAGTCTTGCGGTGCGTGCACCTGTCTTTCCTTTTACCTGATGCCTCTTCGAGTGTCTACCATTGGTGTTTCTTGCTGTTCAGCCAGTGCCACCTGTGGACAAGTAACTGCTGATGTTCTAGATGAGGATTCATTCACGGTCGTGCCCCATGAGACTGAGGATGATTTGCAACGCCACTTATGAGCCACCGCTGGTTAACTATATGCTCCATCAAAATTGGGCACTATGGATGGCGCTGCCTTTGCAGGTGATCCTGCATTTGAGACCTCTGTTAACTTCTGCTCTGTTTATCTATCTGCCAATCTTGCAATCAATCTGACATCTGATAATGTTGAGTCAATCCTTTAAGATCGTGATTATTTTTAAATGATTTGACCATTGGCCTTATTCAAAAGTTTAAAGTTATATGTCAAACTACCTTATTCATTTGATTCGCATTTGTCCTGCTGTGCTTGTCATGGTCGTCATTTATTCTCTCTGTATGTTTTTAAGCATAGTTTTTAATTAGATCTTAGCCTGTTTTTAGCCCAGAGTATTTTAGCTGAGACTCTCTACAGCATGCTAGCATCCTTGTTCCGGCAATGGGGAGGGTGTAGTGGATACAATTAAATTTTTATTGGGACTCAGGAGAATAGCTAAGCCCTTTGGCTCGCAGGCCTGTTACCCATCACTTAGTGACTTTCAACCTATTTAGCGTGCACTGTTTCAGTCCATTTATTTTATTATTTATTTTAAGATGGCTGCCATTGTTTACAGTTATAGAAATCTTTTTATTTGCATTATCAGTGCCACTCTGTGAAGGCATCAGTATCAGCTTCATGATCAAGTAATGTACATAGGTATTCACTTCATGTCTCTTTCTCACTTACTTGTGACAAGAACATCATGCACAATTGTTGGGGATTATTTACATAATTGCCACCACAAGTCCGCCTCCTTATCAGTTGTTTGGGAAAATACCTGCTTCAGGGGTCCTACATTATCTGTATAAATATGTCACACACAGACAAGACTAGCAGGGATGCCATCTATGCTGCACGTCTTCTCGCTGCAGAACTCAGCCTTTGTGTCACAATGTAGTCTGACCTAGAGGACTCATTCCAAGGTAACAAGGATGGGGGGGTGCTTCTCATGGACATGTTACTAGCAGATTACGTTTATCATACCAAACTCTCATTAGGTTAGAGATTAGGTTCTCCATGCTAGGTACTTTACATTTCATGTTTATTGCAAGATGGTGGGGGTCTTTGTATTCACGACACTCATCTTCACAATTATGCTTCTTTTGTGGTTCATTATCCTAATCATTGCAGCTCATGCATTTTACCGTAGATTGCATTCTGCAGCTCATTTATTGGCTGTGTTTGTGTCTGAGACGTATTGCTAAAGTGAGAGAAGGGCAACTTCCATTCCACCATGACTCCCCTGACATGTCGCACTCTAGAGTCCATGGGTAAGGCTGCCAGAAATCACCTCTTATTGTTCTGGTTTTTGGTGCGCTACTGCCTGTGAGCCGGTAGGGTTGGGCCGACAGTTGCGACTTGTTGTAGGAGTGACTCAGTCGTTTACAAACAAAAGTGCTGTCATTCCAAAACCATCAGTCTCACCTAGGAGCGAGAGTCCAACTACAACACAGCCTTACATGGATAGTACAATTGTCAAAATCAACATGATTATTATTCCCTTTAATCCAAGGATTGCAAACATTTATTTTCTGTATTGGACATGTTCGGGTTCTTATATTTATGTATTGATCCCTAGTAATTTGCACTATGTGTTCCCAGGGCCTATAAGTTAAATGTTGCTAGTGGGCCGGGAACACTGATTCTGCTGTCCACTGATTAGCCCTTCAACATGTCTCAGACTTGCATTTTCACAGCCTGTGTGTGCAGTTTTAAACTGCCATGTGCCTGGCAAGTTAACCCTTTTGCCAGGCCCAAACCTTATGGTTTCACCCATAAGGTAGGCTCTAGACAGCCCAGGGGCAGGGTACAGTGCACTTAAAAATTTACTTTTAAGTTTAACATGTCCTAGTAATGAAAATGTCTGACATTTGCTTTCACTATTGCAAAGCTTATCTCTACGTAGGATAACATTGAGATTAATTTATCAAATTTTTTAAGTGTAATTTCCAATTGGGAATAGATCAGGCCCCCATATTTTTTGTTTCTGGAATCACAATTTAACATCACAACTTATGGTGAGGTCAGATTTTATGTTGTAATTATGAAAATGGCGCTAGAAAGTTGGCATGTTCTCACTTTAGTAACCTGATGCCTACTGCCCATCTTCAATACACATCTGAGGTGGGGGGACAGCTGGGCTTGTGCATTCACTCTAGACAGACACCCACAAAGGGCGCTTAGGTGTAACTGATGGGCCATAGGGGCTGACACTTACACCTGAATAGGCAGTGCCCTGTCCCATCACAAAGGGCTGCATACCCTCCTGTAGTGAGTCTGGAGCCAAGACAGGGGCTCCATGTCCTTCAAAGGGCTTTCTGTGAAGTCTCCCCAAATCAAAGGCACAACTGAATATAAGTTCAAAACCTCAGACACCACTATCTCAGCACACTTCTGGACTTGTGGATACTCTGCCAGGAGCAGGACTGGTGTGGTGCTATTGGACTGGGCACACTGCTGGACCACTGATCTGGAAGAACTGTTGTCTTGCTGTGCTGACCTGCTGCCTGCTGCCCTCCTTGCCTGGGTGAGAAAGACTGGACCCACATCATTTGAACCCAACACCCAGAGAAAATCCAAAGGCCAGTGGACTGGTCTCTTGTTTTCTGAAGTCTCAGGGACACAAAAGACTTCCAACTTTCCTGCTACAGCACCTCAACACTGCATCTGCAAGACTTGTCGTGCCAAGTGGTCCTAAGCCAGTCCTGGGCTATTGTAAGTGGGTATAAAGTGCTGCATTGATGTTGTTGCTCTACTCAGAACTGGTGCATCTCCATCAATGCCAATGCATTGCTACTACTGCAAGAATCAAGTGCAACGCAATGCTGACTGTGGCACATCGCCTCCATTTCTGAATCATGTTGGATTTTGTTCATCTTGGAGCCGATGCATTGTCTCCATCCCAAGGATTGATGACTACACATTTCTTCCTCTGAATCCTCACATCTTCATTGACTCAACCAAGGTACTTTTTCAGGGCGCCAAGGCTGGTCCCTGCATCAGACCTGTGCTCCATCTCAGGTCAGCCTGAACTTTCAGATTTGATCCAGTCTAGTACGATCTGATAGGCCCGGTTGGCACTTTATGTTTTTAAGCACTACTTTTCAGTTTATTCTTTAAAAGTTCATTTCTAAACTTCTATTTATTAGCTTTTTGGTACTTTTTGTTTTGTTTTGTTCATAAACATATAATATTTTTTTCTAAACTAGTATGAAGTCTTTTTGTGGTGTTGTCACACATTGCCTCTTAAGTTAAGCCTGCCTGTTCTATGCCAAACTACCAGAGGGTGAGCACATGTTCTGATTTACTCTGACTAGGATTGTGGTTCCTCTTTGGACAGGGTCCATACACCTGCCAAACAGAAACCCAATTTCTAACACCCTTGTATATACAACTTTCTCCGTGACGCAAGCTTAGCCTAAATACTCCAGTCACACACTACACTTATCATGTAGTGGCAGGCAAACACTCTTCTAGAGGATATATCTGAATGATAGAGATAAATTGTTAATATATATTTTCTCACATATGTTTCAACCACTTTAGGGAAATTTCAGGTAGTCATACTACAGGAAGGAAATTAACTGAGGATTGTTGTACTCTGCTCAAAAGATGTTCTTGCATATTAAAGAATTACACTATTATTTTCATTCTCTCATTGTTTTCCATTTGTTTTACAGTGCACTATAGATGGTTCTTTTTCAGTGAGCTAAGGCTGGTCCCTGCATCAGACCAGCGCTCCATCTTGGTCAGCCTGAACTTTCAGATTTGACCCGGTCTAACACAACTAGATAGCCCAGATGGCACTTTATGCTTTTAAGCACTACTTTTCAGTTTATTCTTTACAAATTCATATCTTGACTTCTATTTATTAGATTTTTGATATTTTTGTCTTGTTCTGTTCATAAATAATATAATCAATTTTTCTAAACTGGTATGGAGTTCTTTCTTGTGAACAATGGAAGATAGATGCCCGCTGTGGAACATTTTTAAATTATAATTTTTAATAAATATAACAGTAAATTGGAAATTGCATGGCAGTTTTTAAATTTTAAATGGTTAAACACTACCAACAAGATGGGGAGAAAACCTGAAAGAAAAGGAAAATGAAGAATGGTGTTTTAAAATGATTGAGGAGCTATATATATCATAATTAAATACTGATTACTGCATTTCTCAGTATTGCTTTCTTTATTTCTTCGTACTGACATTTCAGGTATTGGTAATACTTAGTAAAAACTTTGTGGATCATCTTGAAAGTGATCTCACAGGTAGTCCTCAATAGACAGACACAGCAAGATCATTTTACACAAACACACACATATCCACAGAGGGGACTGCAGGCACATGCACTTACATTTAAGGACACAGACATAGACAGAGTTTTACAAGCAGTCTTCAACCACATATCCCTGACATATATATATGTCAAAATGAAAAAATATCATGTAAAACATGGATATATGTAAAAACACAGCCACACTTAAGCACAAACCAAACATACAATTACACATTTCCCCCACATGCACATATTTGCACACATTCATAACTATTCACTGACCTGATGGGGAAATCTGTTGGCCTAAACCCCTGTGGTTTAACTTCTAGAGGTACTCTCCAGGGTGGGGAATGCAGAAGTCTAGAAGTGGGGGCCAGGGAGGGAGGTACTCACCCCAGATCCCAGTTCAATCAAAGGGTCAGACACTGGGTTGGGAGGCCAGTTGCGGGGTGGTGACCTTGGTCTGGTGGGAGAATTGTGCAAGATGGCTGTTCCCAGAATTCTGACAGTTCAGGTTTCTGGTGGTTTCACTCCTAGGAGAAGGTGGCAGGACCCTATAAGGAGGGGTCGGGGAGAAGAACCTCACCTCTAACTCCTGTGCTGCTGATGGTTGCATACCCTAGGCTGGAGGAACAGTGGCAAGGTAGAACCCCTGAACTGGTGGGAAGTGGAGTGGAGAGAGGATGAAATACACCTGGAGCTACCACGCCCCACTGAGAGAGGTTTCAGAGACCAGAGGCACCAGGTTGCCCTGGTGCCTGGCTCAGACCACTGGCGGCTAGGGAGCCCCAAGGATTAGCCTATGCTGTCAGGGAAGCATTGACAGAGGGATCCAACTAGGATCAGATTGGTGTAGAACTGGAACATGCACCTGCAATTGAGGGCAAGGTAGGTTTTATCACCCAAACAAAGAATTGCTAGCGGAGCACAACAGTTTTTTCTAAAATGTTGATAGTCAAAGGTCAAAAGTAACTCTGTAATTACTAAGCTGTAATAAGCTGTCCACAATCCATATATGCTCATGTATTGTTATTAGCCTCAAACAATGTAGGTTCTCCTAATTATATATAATGAAAATGTTTAATCCAAAATTATTGACAATGATAACTAACATACAATACTAAACTACTACTAAAGAAATCCAAAAATAGTAAAAGACATAGGAGGTCATTCCGACCCTGGCGGTCATGGACCGCCAGGGCCGGGGACGGAGCAAGCACCGCCAACAGGCTGGCGGTGCTTCTGGGGCAATTCTGACCGCGGCGGTAAAGCCGCGGTCAGAAAAGGGAAACCGGCGGTTTTCCGCCGGTTTAACCCTGCCCCAGGGAATCCTCCACGGCGGCGCTGTAAGCAGCGCCGCCATGGGGATTCCGACCCCCTTCCCGCCAGCCTGTTCCTGGTGGTTTACACCGCCAGGAAGAGGCTGGTGGGAACGGGTGTCGTGGGGCCCCTGGGGGCCCCAGCAGTGCCCATGCCACTGGCATGGGCACTGCAGGGGCCCCCTAACAGGGCCCCATTAAGATTTTCAGTTTCTGCAAAGCAGACACTGAAAATCGTGACGGGTGCCACTGCACCCGTCGCACACCAGCAACTCCGCCGGCTCCATTCGGAGCCGGCTTCATCGTTGCTGGGGCTTTCCCGCTGAGCGGGCAGGCGGCCTTTTGGCGGTAGCCCACCTGCCCAGCGGGAAAGTCTGAATGACCGCCGCGGTCATTTGACCGCAGTACGGTCTTTTGGCGGTCTCCGCCCGGTGGGCGGCGCCCGCCGCCCGCCGGGGTCGGAATGACCCCCATAATGTGAATTATTACAATGAAAGTCCATTGTCGAATAGCTAACACAGAAGTGAACTTTGAGTCAATAAGACCGGATGGTATTTGTTGAATCCACATGTAACATCAGCCGACACGTGTTTCGTCCACACATTGGACTTCTTCAAGGCTTAATCTTTCCATTTGCCACTTGAATCTCCCAAACCATGGAAGCCCATCAAGGTATTGATTGGTCTCCCCCACCTTTAGGCTGGTGGGGGGTTATGTTGGATTTGGCCCTTTTTTAAAAATATATTTTTTATTTATGCTTTTCATACAATGTTCACAGTGAGCAAGTACGTCAACACACATTACATCTGATATGGCACATCTCATTATACATTCCAGTCCTGAAATTGCGACTCATGAAGCTGCTAGTCCAACAATTTGTTTGTGTCAAGTGGTGTGGTCCCCGCTGTTACTCCTCCTTCCCTTCGGTCATCTACTCACAGCTGACGTCCATTGCCAAGCCACTGTTAAGCATCCAAAAAAGCTGTGTGTACTTAGGGAACATTGATTCCCCCCTCGCTCAATTACTCGCCCTCTGGTTCTCCTGTTTCCTTGCCAATCAGGTATTGCTTGTGTATTTCCCAGTATGGTGCTGGCCTGCAAGTTGGGGGTGCCAGCTTGTTGAAGGCATCTGTCTGCGTATTACAATACACCATGTCTCTATGCCATTCGGCCACCGTTGGTACTGGACTCCGATCCCATTGCATTGCTATGCACCGTTTAGCCAGCAGCAGCCCAATAGCCACCACTCAGCGGCTCAATTTTGGTACTCCCCTGTCCCAGCCGAGCAATGCCAAAAGCGGGTCATGATCTAGCCTATGTCCCCCTATATTTCCTAGTTCAGTAAGTATGTGTTCCCAGACATGATAAACCCTGGGGCACAACCACGACATATGGAGGAAGTCTGATTGTTCCTCTCCGAATGTGGGACACCTGGCATCTGAGCACAGCCCATATATGTGCAGTCTCATGGGGGTGTAATATACTCTATTGATGTATTTAAAATGTATCAGGCGGTGTTTACCATTTAGGGATATCTCTCGAGTCTTTGAGCAGCAATACTGCCACTGTTCGTCCGTTAGCTGCATCCCCAGGTCCATGTACGTTCTCTTTGTATGTATGCATGGAGTTGGGATATCAAGCACTGCGGCTTCACTTCGGTAAAAACCTCAGATAGGGGCCGTACCTCCGGGGGTTCTATCATCTCCTCCCCCAGTAATGCTCCCATTGGGTGTCGAGCTTGGTGATACTGATAATTTAGCACAGTGGTTGTCCTGTCCACCCGCTCCATGACCTCTTCCCACGTCCTCATGATCCCTTCTCAGAAAAAGTCTCCCATACTCGTAATTTTTAACCTGTGCATGGCGTCCGCAAACCCCTCATCACTCCATAGTGCATACCACGTACACTACATCAGTGGCACCTGTGGGGAATATAGGAGAACAAGCCCCTGCCGGTGTATTAAGTCATGCCAGGCCCATGTGGTGGCATTCAACAATGCACACACCCCAAGTCTTCGAACCGGGGGCAAAATATTTTACTGGGTAAGGGGTCCGGGGCCGCCAGTTCTCGTTCTATTTTTAAAAAGGGCAAATCCTGTGACCCATGTATTCACGTGTGGGCAAATGTAGCATGTGCCGCTCTGTAATATAACTCCAGGTCCGGTACGTTAAGGCCACCCATCTCATATGACAAGGTCAGAGTCCTCCACTTAACTCTCGGCTGCTTCCCAGCCCAGGCCAACCGGATACACGGCACCCCTAGGGTTACAAAAAACACTTTCGACAGCAACATGGGTACATTCTGAAAAAGAAACAGGAATCTCAGGAGCACTACCATTTTCATGAGGGCTATTCTCCCCACCAGTGACAGTGGCACTCTGATCCATCTGTCAACATCTTTTGTTAAGGTCTGAATCACAGCCTCATAGTTATCTGCCTGTACTATCTTTGTATCTGTGTGTACCCGAATGACTAGGTATCTAACTGAACCCGTTTCCCACTTAAGCTGGAACTCTGTTGTCACTGGCATAGTGGCTGGCATCAGCAGGAACATGATTGACTTACCCCAGTTGATCCTTAATCCTAACAATGTACCATATTTTAATACTTCCATCAAGATCGGTGTCACATTGCGTTAGGGGTCCTGGATATAACACAAATTGTCATCTGCATAGGCGGAGAGCACCAATCTATAGTTCTGAAATTGCAGACCTCGGTGACTGTGATACTCCCTCAGTGAACATGCCAAGGGTTCTGCCACTAAAGCATTCAGCAGAGGTGACAGTGGGCACCCCTGTCTGGTGCCCCTCTTTATCTGGAAAGCGTCTGAAACCGTACCATTGATCAGCAGCCTGGCTGCGGTTCCCTATATAATGTCATCACCAGTTGTAAATATATATCTCCTACCCCCATTCGTGTTAATATTGCCATCATGAAGTGCCACTCAACGGAACCGAAAGCCTTCTCAGCATCCAAAAAGATTGCCACCGCTTTTACCTCTGGGTTAACATTCTGCATCGCCCCGAACAACGTGCGGAGATTAGCAGTTGGACTGCGTCCGGGAACGAACCCCGACTGCTCTGGGTGAACCAGTTTGGGCAAAAATTGAGCCAGCCTGTCCTCAAGGATCTTCACATAAATTTTGGTGTCAACATTTATCAAAGATAACGGGCGATAGGACGAGCACTGCCCAGGGGATTTACCTGGCTTCAGCAGAGCAATCAGCATTGCCTCTTGCATGTGGGGGCATTATACCGTCTTCCACCATCTTCACATAAACGTTACTGAGAAGTGGGAACAGAATATCTTTGAAAGTCTTGTAAAACTTTACTGTCAGCCCATCTGGTCCCGGAGCCTTCCCCTGTGCCATACCACCCAGGGCTCGGCCCATTTCCTCCAAAGTCAGAGGCGCCATGAGGGTCTCCGTATCCTCAGTCATTAGCCATGGTAATTTTATATGTAACAGATAGTCCGTCAGTGCCCCCAAGTCTGGGGCAATTTTGGAGGTATACAGGCCTTCATAATATTGATGAAACCTTGTCACTATTTGCTCTGGGCCTGTGAGTTCCCCGCCATCCTCAGCCTGCACCATTGTAATCGTGTCTCTCTCTCTACTGGGGTGCATCATCTCCATAAATGTGGGCTGCTGCATATGTCCCAGTGTGTTGGAGCTCTGTGAGCGCCGTGTCCTGGAATTCCTCCAGCTTAGTGCACATGGCCTCCATGACTGGGCCATCGGCCGTGTGCAAGTGCATCTGTTCTAATTGGGCAAGCTCAAGTTCCAATGTGTCTAACCTGCCCCGGACTGATTACAAAACTCCTGCATGTTTTGCTATAGTTATACCTTGGATGTACCCCTTGAATGTCTCCAATACGATGAATATATTGTCCCCTGAACCCATGTTAAGTCGAAAAAAGTATTGTATGGCTGTAGCCAGCTCTTCTCGAAACACTGAGTCCAGGAGTGAGTACGGTGGGAATCGCCATGTGAATGGAGTCGGTTTGCCTTGGGCCCAGAGCCATCACCAGAAAGACTGGAGAATGGTCTGAGTATGTGCGGGGCCAGGGGGTTTCTATCTGCAAGTTGCCTAATATACTGCTAGAAACCAACCAGAGATCGATTTGTGTGTGTAGATTGTGTGCTGCCAAGTAGTGAGTATATCCCCCTTGTGTCGGGTGTATACATCTCCATATGTCAACCAGTCTAGGGCTTCTGCTATTACTTTCAGCACCTTAGCTGCTGACGCCGGTCTTCTACATACACCTCCCGATCTATCGAGAAGGGGGGACTTGGCCCTTTTTACATGGTCATCCCAAAACGTTTTGTCTTCCTCCTATTTATTCTGACCTCTCTTTGTTGGCTTTAGGACTCAGAGCACTTTATTACTGCTGATCAGCGCTAAAGTGCATGTGCTCTCCCTTCTAAATTTGGTATGATTGGCTTATACTTAATTGGCACATTTCATTTACCTGTAAGTCCCTTATACAGTGGTATCCCTCTACCCAGGGCCTGTAAATTAAATGCTATTAGTAGACCTGCAGCACAGCTTGCCCCACCCACAGAAGTAGCCTTTAAACCTGTCTCAGACCTGCTATCACAGGGCCTGCATGAGCAGTTTACTGCCGCAGGGACCTGCCATCTAAATTTACTTTCCAGGCCTGGAACTCCCCTCTTACTACATGGTAGTGGCCCCGATGGGCAGCGTACTATGTATGTACAAGGCAGGACATGTGCCTGTGTGTGGCCTGTCCTGATACTGATAAACAACCTATTTGGTTCCTCACTACTGTGAATGCTGCTTCCCTCATAGGATTGCATTGGAAATGCCCTAACATATATCTAGGTGGTATTGTCTAATCTAAGAGGGGCAGTGTCTGAATGTTTGGTATGGTTGTAATGGTCGTAAGAAATGCTGCTTAAAGGTATAGGTGGAGTTTTTTATTACCATTGTAGAAATGCCACTTTTAGAAAGAGGGCATTTCTCTGTGCTTATGACTCTGGTGCTTGCAGCTTGACTCCAGTCCATTCTGGGGCAGAGTGACAGCTGGGCTTTGTGCATTCTTTTCAGATAGCCTGTACACAGGGAGGGTGGAGGTGTCACAAAATTGCATCTGCATATTGAATGGCCTTCCTGAGCTAAGAGAAGGAGAGGTGAGACACACCTGCATTTGTACAGACTGTACCCTGTCCTCACACAAAGGGCTTGTGTACCCCCCATTGATGTCTGGAGCCTGTGCTGGAGGAAAGAGGGGACACTCCTAGATCCAGTTAGTACTGGCTGGGACACCTTCGCCCCCTTTTGTAGAGACTGCACAAAATGAGTGTAAGTCCCCCACAATTTTAGACACTAATGTACTACTGAACTGGACACAGGGTGCTGCTGGAAGGACTCACCAGGAACCGCCTTTGGACTGCTGTTGTTGTGCTCACCTGTGACCTGCTGGATCACTAAGAGGAACTGCCACCGCCTGCAAACCTTTTTGCTGGCCTGCTTGCTTGGGCCCTACAGCCCTTTGACCCACATGCTATCTCCAGTGGCTGGGTGGTGTGCCCCCTGTTCCCCTGCATTTTCCCTTTCTCCAAGCATAGGACGGGTGCTTTATAATCCATTACTGCAGCGTGAGGGAAGCGCTGTGCCCATCAGATCTGGAAGAGCTCTCCATTCTTTTGCTTAAGCACGTGAAGTGTGCTTTCATTTTCGTGTGACTAACGCATGATGAGTGCTTTGGCTTTCATCCTGGCTTAGGGGTGTGAGGAAGCGTCCGTGTTACTGTGTGTGTGCGCCCTTCCCCCTCTCCAACGTGGGAGAGATCATGAGGCTTGGGAAACCAGCAGAGATGAGTGCACTTTGATTGGTACCCCAGGTCACAGGATCTCTGAAAGTAATGCCCATGGGGCACAGGCAGGCACCTGCTTCGGGTGTGTTCACCGCCACGACCCCTGGAGGTTATTAGAGGAGGGGCAATACCGCAGCTGCTGCGGTGAGGTCACTGGAACCCCTCCCCGCTAGATGCCAGTGAAGACCTCTGCAAAGGGGAGCCCAAGGAGGGCCCACCCCCTTGTTTTTCCATGTCAAGGTGGCCCCTGTGAGAGGAGTAGGGACACCTCCAGGTGAAGGGCCCTGATGATCGACGGTAAGTCCCTCCTGTTAGTTCCCGGCCTCATTTGGGCAGTGCGGTTTGGCTGGCAGATCAGGGAGAAGAACCTCAATGGATGACCCATGCCTGCCCAGCCTTCTTGAGGGTCACTGAGGATGAGGTAAAAGGAGCATAGGGGCTCTATACTTGGCGTAGTGGTCTCA
This sequence comes from Pleurodeles waltl, assembly GCF_031143425.1. Lineage (NCBI taxonomy): Eukaryota > Metazoa > Chordata > Amphibia > Caudata > Salamandridae > Pleurodeles > Pleurodeles waltl. The sequence goes on from NC_090445.1 coordinate 1,345,283,136, forward strand.
TAAAAAAGAAAAAACGTATTGTGTACAAAGGGAGCACAGGAGCATGATGACCCTCCTGGGAGTCAGTCTTGTTTGGGAGGGATTAGCTTGTGACTGGCGGCCCGTGCCTGTTTGCTACTCTTGCCTACTTTGCTCTTACTGCATAGTTCGTCACGGCTTGAATCATGTTATCTGTCAGGCTTGCTATTTTTGGGGAAACGTGTGTTTTGTCAGGAGAGGCATTGCAAACTAAGTTAGTGACAAATGCATTCTAGAAATGTTTTTCATGATGTGTGCCTTCATGAGGATGTCTTGCCAATTGTGATAAGGAGTTTATCTTGACATGTGCATTTTTGGCAATTAGGACAACCTGACTACTGCCTGTGTTGCAGAATAACCAGTACCCTATATTTGTGCCTGACTACTACTTATGGGTGCAGAGTACTAGTAACTTGTGCAATGTTTTGACAACTTCTTGTGCAGCAGGATATTTCTGACATGTTGTGTTTGGTCTAATGATATTTTATGCAATACAGTTTATTTTTATGTACGTGGGTGTTGTGTTTCCTTTGGAGTGTATTTATTGTGTCACGTGTATTGTGTGTGTTGATGAAGCGCTTCACTGGGATAAGCCTGACTGCTCATGCCAACCTACCAAGGGGGTGAACACGGGTTATCTTGGGTGTGTAACTTCCTCACCCTGACTAGTGTGTGTGTGTTCTGCCTGGCTGGGTTGCAAGCACTTTTGAATGATTTGCTATCTTTTTTTAACCAAAATGAATGTGTCCTTGTGTAATGTGACTGATGCTCATATAAAGTAGTACAATACTTTTGGGTCAGGTTTGTGCTATATAAAACTGCAAAAAAATGAAGAAATTAAGGCCCTCATTCCTACTCTGGCGGGTGGCGGTCGCCGCCCGCCAGGCGGGAACCGCCATATGGCCGCTCTGCGGTCGAAAGACCGCTGGGGCCATTCCGACCTTCCCGCTGGGCCGGCGGGCGCTAACATTGTTAGCGCCCGCCGGCCCAGCGGGAAGGCAGCCTGCAACACTGAAGCCGGCTCCGAATGGAGCCGGCGGTGTTGCAGGTGTGCGACGGGTGCAGTTGCACCCGTCGCGCTTTTCACTGTCTGCTAAGCAGACAGTGAAAAGCATGCTGGGGCCCTGTTAGGGGGCCCCAGGACACCCGTTCCCGCCATCCTCTTCCTGGCGGTGAAAACCTGGCGGGGGAAATCCGGCGGGAAACCGCCGGACCCGGTTTTCCGACCGCGGCTTTAACGCCGCAGTCGGAATGGGTTTTGAAGCACCGCCAGCCTGTTGGCGGTGCTTCAGTCATCTGCGAAGCCAGGGTCAGAATGACTCCCTAAGTGTTTCACCCATTTCTGTAATTCGGCTATTCTGGTTTGATTCAATCAAGATGGCTTCATGTGTGACATACTTTTGTAATAAGTAAGACTGTTAGTGCTCTAGCTGTTGTTTAGAACACTCGGGGAGGCTGCAGTAGAACACAAGGGAGTCAACTGACAGGCTGAACCTGTTGGAAGTACATGTTTTATTGAGAATGTCAGAATATATTCTCATATGGCTGGGAATGATAGGGGGAATTTAAAGAAAATATGCTCCTCCAGTTGACTGACCTCCTAGCAAACAACATGTATGGAACAGCTAGAAGCATGCTTAAACCTTTAATATTCATATTTATTAAAAAGCAAATTCTTTAGCCTTCAGCTGCAGCCCACTGAATTCCCAAGCCCTAAATGAGATGTGAAAACTGCTCCCAGAGTAGAGACAAAGTCATGGGTGTGGGAGTACTTTTGTTCCTTTAGCTCAATGACAATTTGGGCTGTGACCAGGAACTTATATTACTTCTCAAGGCTCTCTCCTGTCACAAGCAGATGTCAGATAAAACCTGGACAGGTGTCCTTGTGTTCTCCCAGTCAGGCAAGCTTCCATCCCAGTGTAAGGGGAGCTGCTCCCAGAACTGGTTTGGAGTGGCCTTAGAGGAAGAGCTGTTCATTACCCTTTTCAAACCTCTGGGTAGGCGCATAAGCTCTGCACAAGAGGAAAATGGTTTCACCATCTTCAATTTAGGCAGGGAGGAGCACTGTGTTTTTTTTTTTTGCATCAGGGCACATGGGAAATGCTGCAAAAAAATGGGTAGGGTATCGCCTAAGAAGTTTTTCCACATTAGCCAAATCATGCCTAGGCCCCCATCTACCATGACCACATCACCTCAGTAGACCCTTTACTCTTTTTAGTGCTATTTTTAAAATGAAACTTTAAAAACTCATGTCTCTGATTCCTACTATTGATTTTTTGTTATTTTGGTGCCATTTGATTTATCAAACAATTCTTTATTTTTTACATTTTTTTGTGATCATTGTTGCATTGTGTTTTTACTTTACTACTGTTTTGGTACTGTATAACTATTTTACACATTGCATCTAAATCAGTTCTACACAACCTTTTCAAAACCACTACCCAATTTTTAAAACAACAAACTTTCAGTACCCACCTAACCTTCATGGACATGAGGCCGTTGATTTCTTTTAATGTAACTAAAACATCATGTGGTATAGCACTTGACATTTACATACAGCACATTTTCTATTGAAATGTCTATTAAATTTGCACAGACATACAATTTCACCGATAAAAGTATACTGCACACAAACGATAATGTGTGGAAACCGAACTTCACGGAATATTTAGCATTTGTGCCTCACAAAGCAAAGTGTTTTTTTTTTCAACCTATAATCTTTCTTCAGTTGTACTTCAGAATTACAAAACGTGCCACATTTCTTCTTTCCTAACTGCTGAATGTGTACACTTCATTTACAGGTATTTGCATTTTGTTGTGTGTTACTAAAATGATATCCTACACTATTTCCTTTCATATGCATTTACTGTGGTGCTACAGCAAGATTGTCACTTAATTAATTGTATTTGTCCTTCTCTGGCTGCAACGTGAGAGGAGTTTGTAAAAAAAAAATCTCAGTATTAAAAAGTAATTTTTAAAGGCATCTTCACATAGCTTTTGGACTTTCATGGCCCACCAAAAATGATATCTTCCCACCAGTGTATTGCCACCACAGTTTGAAAAATGCTGCTCTAACTGAAGCCTGTATGCCCTCTGTCACAGGTACCAGGTGGTTGAGGTCAGGTTAATTTAGTGACATTAGTGGTTCACCCTGAAAAGCATTGTGTTGAATCCTAATCATGAGTAATCAATCATGTTAACTGATAGCCTGATTTTCTTACAACTATAAAGTAGGTTGTGTTTCATTCCCCAATATGCAGAACCAACCTAACCTCGCCTTAAACATTTTTGATGCTTCATAATTTAGATATCCCGAAATACAATGCAGGAAGGAAAAGGACAGCAGGTTCCATTGGTTATGCACGTTCATTTTTTATTACTTGCAGAAGGAAGCCAGTAAGTGCTTATTATAGTTGTTACATCGTGTAATGTGTGAACACTCTAAATTATGTTATTATTGATTTCTGTCCAGAATTTGAGGTACTAAGCCCGAAACGGAAAAGCAGTCATAAATATAGGTGTCAAATAGACTTCTTTGCTTTAAGTGCTTTGAACATTAGAACAGAAAATCCACATGTAACTGTCTCAAGAAGCCATGTAATTCTTGTAGCTATCGCTCATGTAGAAAAGGAACAATCAGTGCAGTATCACGCAAGCACGGGATTGTGTGGCTTGATGGCATTTATCTAATACAAATCAACACCCCCTCTTAAAACCTTCATCAGAAAGGATGCCTTTATCTGAAATAATCTATGCTTCTTAACTTTGGATCTGGAGATGTTGTTCATCCTTACACGAGGAATAATTCAGTCACAACCAACGAGAGAAAGTTTGCTGCTCCTTTAGCTGTACATTTTAAGTAGCTGAACACATATGCATCGTATTTGGCATGATTAAATTAACGGTATAAGGAAACATGCGTGGGCTGTTGATAAATACTATTTTATTTGATTAAAAAGAATAGATAATTGGCAGGATGTCCTTACGTATTCATATGTCAGATTGAACTAAAGGCTGAAACCTCAGAGGGGTTGGCCAGATGGCTTGGGAATTCTGATCTGATGCCCTAGTCCACCAGAGGCAAAACAGTTAAGTGAACTGCTTGAACTGAGCGAAGCATAGAACACAATGATACTCCAATGAGCTTGAAGGAACTGCTGTAACAGTGAGGTATATGGAGAGGTAAGATGCATCTAGTGGGCAGTTTAGACTTTGAGGAACGTGTCACACAAGATCGGTGAGGGAGCAGTGGTCCGAAGGGCCATTACTCACTATCCCAGATGGGTTCCCAGATAGATAGATAGATAGATAGATAGATAGATAGATAGATAGATAGATAGATAGATAGATAGATAGATAAGCATTTTAGTACAGCTCCTTCAAGGATTCAACTTATGTCTTAACATTTTAAAAGGTAAGTTTAAGTTGAATGAGCAAATACATCGATTTATATTATATTTATATAACATTTAAGGTGGTGCCTTTACTCTGATTTTTTCTTTCTTATTTTCTTCCACCCCTTTGCTGCCAGGCCTTTTCCCCCCCAGCTGGCAGGCTTTTTTTGGCTATTTGGAGCAGTTTGCGCTTAGGCCCTCATAACTTTATGTCCACATCAGCTACCCTTTTTTCCAACATCCTAGCGATTCTAGAGGTACCCAGAGTTTGTGGGTTCCCCTGAAAGAGACCAAGAAATTAGCCAAAATACAGTGAAAATTTCATTTTTTTCAAAACAATGGCAAAAGGGCTGCAGAAGATGGCTTGTGGTTTTTTTCCCTGTAAATGGCATCAACAAATGGTTTGCGGTGCTAAAATCACCAGCTTCCCAGCTTTCAAGAACAGGCAGACTTGAATCAGAAAACTACATTTTGCAACACATTTTTGGGCATTTTACTGGGACATACCCCATTTTTACAATTTATGTGTGCTTTTAGCCTCCTTCCAGTTAGTGACAGAAATAGGTATGAAACCAGTGGTGGATACCGGAGAGCTAAACATTTCTAAAAAGTAGATACCATTTTCATGAATTCAGCAAGGGGTCATTTGTGTAGATTTTACAAGGTTTTCTTACAGAAAATAACAGCTGAAATGAAAACAATATTGAAATTGAGCTGAAAAAAACAGCCATTTTTCTCCATGTCTTACTCTGTAACTTTTTCCTGCGATGTCAGATTTGTGAAAGCAATATACCGTTACGTCTGCTCGACGCTTCCGGTTGCGGGGATATGTAGGGCTTGTAGGCTTATCATGAACTCTAGATACCCAGAGCCAATAAATGAGCTGCACCTCGCAATGGGTTTTCATTCAATACCGGGTATACAGCAATTCATTTGGTGAAATATAAAGAGTGAAAAATAGGTTTCAAGAAAACTTTCATATTTCCAAAATGGGCACAAGATAAGGTGTTGAGAAGCAGTGGTTGTTAACACATCTCTGAATTCTAGGGTCCCCATCTAGCATGTGAATTACAGAGCATTTCTCAAATAGACGTCTTTTGTACACACTGTCTTACATTTCGAAGAAATAATGTAGAGAAAGACAAGGGACAAGAACACTTCTTCTGCTATTCTGTGTTTCCAAAAGTCTCCTGGTAAAAATGGTATCTCACTTGCGTGGGTAGGCCTAACACCCTCGACAGGAAACGCAACATGGACACATCACATTTTCACATTGAAAACTCATGTGTTTTTTGGAAAGTGCATAGCTGTAGATTTTGATCTCTAGCTCAGCTGGCACCTACGGAAACTTACCAAACCTGTGCATTTTTGAAAACTAGACACCTAGGGGGCCCAAGATGGGGGGACTTGTGGGGCTCTCAACAGGTTCAGTTACCCAGAATCCTTTGCAAGACTCAAAATTTGGTGAAAAAAAAAAATCCTCATATTTCAGTGATAGAAAGTTCTGGAATCTTAAAGGAGCCACAAATTTCCTTCCACCCAACATTTCCTCAAGTCTCCTGATAAAAATTGTGCCTCACTTGTGTGGGTAGGCCTAGTGCTCGTGACAGGAAATTCCCCAAAACACAACGTGGACACATCACATTTTCCCAAAGAAAACAGAGCTGTTTTCTGCGAAGCGCCTAGCTGTGGATTTTGGCCTCCAGCTCAGCCGCCAGCTAGGTAAACCTACCAAACCTGATTTTTTTTTTAAAAATAGACACCTTTGGGAATCCAAGATGGGTGACTTGTGGGGCTCTCACCAGGTTCTGTTACCCAGAATATTTAGCAAACCTCAAAATTCGGCCCAAAGAAACACTTTTCCTCACATTTCAGTGACAGAAAGTTCTGGAATCTGAGAGGAGTCACAAATTTCCTTTCACCTAGGGTTCCCCCTAGTCTCCCAATAAAAATGGCACCTCACTTGTGTGGGTAGGCCTAGTGCTCACAAAAGGAAATGCCCCAAAACACTATCTGACACATCAAAATTATCAAATACAAAACTACCTGTTTTTGCAGGGGGGCACCCTGTGTTTTTGGTCCTGGACTCAGCAGCCATACAGGAAAACCTACCAAATCCAGATATTTCTTAAAACTAGAAACTGGAGGGAGTCCAGGGAGGTGTGACTTGCTTGGATCTTCCAGTGTTTTCTTCCCCAGAATCCTCAGCAAACTAAAAAGCTACAAAAATCACATTTCATTTTTCCCACATTTCTGTGTGGGATCACCACACTGGGACAAATTTCCTACCACCCAATGTTACCCTCAGTCTCCCGGTAAAAATGATACCTCACTTGTGTAGGTGGGCCAAGTGCCTGTGACAGGGAAGAGCCAAAAATATGTCAAAACTGAGGGGGAACTAAAGAGGGTCCAAAAGGGCAGTTTGAAAAAGAAAAAAAAATCGAGGCTGACAAGTGGGGCAGAATATTTATCGGTATAGATGGGACAATGCTGGGTGGTAGGAATTGTGTGGATTCCGGCAGATTCCGGAAGGTTCCATCACAAAAATGAGGAATAAATGAGTGATTTCCAGCAAAGTTGGAGGTTTGTAGGGCAATGTGGGTAAGAAAATGGTGTGGAGTGCATGTGAAGCACACCACCCTGGACTCACCCAGATGTTTAGTTTTCAGATGTGTCTAGGTCTTTTGGATTTTTCTAGATGGCAGCGTCCCAAAGTCCAAAATGTGCAGTCCTCACCATTCCAAGTGGGACCATTTTGAGAGTTAGCCAAGCTCTCATGGCCCAAATGTTAAACCAAAACCCAAAATAATCAAATGTCCTCTTGCTTGCCATTGGATAAGATTTTTTAGTGTGAAAGGGTAGAGCTGAAAGACTGTTACCCCCTTCAGTTGGGGTGGGGGCATAACCATGCCCATACTGGTTGGTAGCCACAACCCCACTATTTTTTGTTTTTTTTAATTCTCTGGCATCTAGTAGACTAGACCCCCGGAGTGTGGATCGGGGGTAATTGCCCCATCTTCCCACTGGTGGGCAGAACAACTTTGGCCCCATTTCTTTGGGGTGGGAGTATGGCCATACCTACACCCTCTAATTTTGAAAAAAAAATCCCTGGTCTCTGGTGGGCATTCTGCCCCCTTGGGGGCAGATGGGCCTTCAAAAAAAGGGTGCTTTGCCCCCAAGGGGGGCAGATACGGCCAATAGTAATGTGCCCCCATGGGGAGCGACCCTTGCCCCAGGGGCTGCCCCCCAAACAAAACACACACATACACACACACCAATCCCTGGTGCCTAAGTGGTGTCTGCCCTCCGGGGGAAGATCAACCTAATAGAAATAGGCCGATCTGCCCCCAAGGGGAGCAGAAATGGCCTAAAATTAATTTTGCCACCACGGGAGCGACCCTTGCCTAAGGGGTTGCTCCCCACATATAGACAAAAATAAAAGAAACAAAAATAAAAAGTATCCCGGGTGTCTAGCGGTTTCTGCCCCGCGGGGGAGGCAGAAATGGCCTAAAAATAAATTACCCCCCTGGGGAGCAGCCCTTGCCCAAGGGGCACTTCCCCTTATTCAATCATTAAAATTAAAAAAACATTTCCTGGTGTCTAGTGGCATTTCTGATGATCGGGCAAGAGAACTGCTGAGAGAGACATGAAAAAAGAGGAAAGGCCTCTCCTTTCATGCCTCTCTCGCCCCCTCCACGTGAACAGAGGAGAAATACTTTAGCATTTTTCCTCTGATCAGCTTCTAGTGCAGAGGGGTAGGTCTCTGATGAGGTCATCACATGATTGCACATTGACGTCATCAGATGCCATAGGGGGCAGGTGTGGAAGGGGAAGCAATTCCCCTGCCATCCCTGACCTGGGGGCACCGAGGCGAGGCTCATGGGCCAGTCCAAGGACGTAACAGTTACATCCTTGGCTCCTCAGTGCCGCAGCCAAGGAAGTAACAGTTACGTCCTTGGCTGCGAAGGGGTTAAAAGTCTGACAGACAGCTTATTAGCTATTTGCCAGAGCTCAAGCCATCAACACATACAAAGAGCCCAGATTTACTACAACGTTGCGCCAATGCAAATACTTTGGATCAGCCACTTCAACGCATTGTGTGTTTTAAGTATTTTCAAAGTAATACATCAGACTATTGGTGTTTTGTGAAGTGATAAATGGAAAAGGAGTGCTTTGCAGCATGCATTAATGTTGCATAGGGAAGGAGCAATTGAACAGTGTGGTATCTAAAAATAAATTCTAAAGTATTTCAAACAAATAATGATGTTGAGAATAGATCCACAAGGTTAATACTACTAGCTCTGTCAACTACCATCTTTGAAATATGCTATTGTATGCAACAATTAAAAAGGTGGAAATAGTACCACTGTATGGAAAGTGAAACTAGATAACAATTGAACAATGTGATATTTAAAGTTCCATCCATAAAATATTTTAAAGTGGGCATTTAAACTAGGCTCTTGTATCTTTTAAATGCTTTAATGGTGAGGAAAAATGACAATAGAAAGCAAGGAAATATTATCTGACCTGGGCTTTCTTGGGTGTGTCAAAAACTACTAGACGGTATGCATTAAATAGCTGCTCATAGAAATGAAATGAAGATTTTGATGCTCATGATTGTAAAAAGTTTTAACAAATGAAACTCTGGCACATAGCTTGACAAACAGTTGGTTGATTTTGAATACGGATTCACTAACAGTCAGATGACAAAGGTTTACTTGTGCCATTTTGGTTCCTTTGATTAAATGAACACCGTGGTTCAGCAAACACCTGAGGGTCTGTACATTCTGGTGTCTTCAGCAGCAGTGCTACATAGAACCTATGGTACTGAACTCTGCCAGTTGACTAGACAGGGACCTCTAGTATCGACGTGTTACTACAGCCTAGTGAAGCTCAGGGGCGCCTCCTCCATAGGGGCGGTGAAGCATTGCCCCCGACAGCAGCTGCAAACCTTTTCCCAAAAAAACATCATAAACTGAGTTTATGATCGTTTTTTGGGAAAAGGGGCGGGGCCTCAGGGGTGACGTGCACTGTGGGGGAGTGCTGAGCACTCCCCCTCAGAGCGCATGTGTGTCTGGCCGACCCTCTTGGGCTGGAGAGCCTGTTAGCAGCATCAGCATTGGCGCAGGGCATGCTGGGAGCCAGTGCCTGCAACACAAGACGAAGGAGGCAGAGGAACGGCAAGTGAGTGCAGGTAAGTGGATTTTTAAATTTTTTTCATTATTTTGTATTTAATTCTTCCCCCCAAGCGCCACCCCAACCCGCCCCTTTCAATTTGCGTGAGCCACGACTGGTGAAGCTGCCAGCATCAAGGAGGTAAAAGCTGATACGTACATATTTGGATTACGTAGGGTATTCTTGACTATTCCCAGCCTGCACCATTTCAGTTGACTTCTGAGGGCCCTCCAGCAATGGCCTGAGGTACTACACCTTTTACGCTGAGGGTCCTCTAATTCTGACCTGCATTTCTGCACCTTTGGGAAACTGGCAAGTGGCAGCATAATGAAGGAGGAGCTGATAAGGAATGCTCTGAATGGAGAAGGGAAAACTGCTATCAGCATAAAAAAAGCTGTAATTTACATGTGAAAAGTCTTAAAATTAGCAAAAATAAAGTACAGCCTGATTAAACATATTTTGGTATCACGTTCAATCATTGGTAATTTCTTAGGTCCACGCTCCAGTGCATCATTTCCATCCACAGTGCCACTTCAGACACACACCAGGAGCCCATCAATACGGAGCAGGATAGTACAAAGCTAATTAACTGGCTGACTCTATGACTTGAAAAAAACAATTCTTCTAAGCATTTCTATGGTTGTATACCTTAAATGCCATCATCCCTTTCTAAAAAACAAAAGCTGCTATGCTATTTGCAATTATTAGCCAGGCAACAAATATGGAGATACCGGTCACAATAGTTTCCCCGAAGTCACAAAGTAAGTGCAGGCTGCAAACGATACTTAACCTTCTAGACAATATTTAAAATTAAACAACAACACTAACTCTGGTCACCATATACTGGTGGACGATTATAGGATTTTTATGGATCACCTGTCATGCTTCAAACATCTTTTCCTTATCCAGTTTCAGGTTTTAATGTACTTGAGCCCATTGATCAGGCAGTTTATCAGAGTGAGTTAGCGAGTGTCAGTGAGTGAGTTAATGTAAACAGTTTCACCAGAAGAGAGACAACTCCTACTACTATTGTGTTTTGGGCCCAGGAGCTTTGCCATTTTCAGTTCAGTTTTATTGTGTTGTCTCTGACTTCCTCCTCCCTGGCACGTAACTCCAAAGCAGCCTGATTATTAGTCAGCTGCCACAACTAAAGATCCTCCACGTGCAGGCTTAGCGAAATAGCATCTTGGAACGTTTTCTGCAAATAGATATGGATGATTCCTTCTGTCCAACCATTGTCCTCCATTTTCATATTTGCAGCTGAATCAAAAATTGTCTGGTTCCAACTCCATCCACTGTCAGCTTTCACCTTCCATGCTGAAATATAGCTACATAGTACACCATATGCAAATGTTTTTGAGACCAGTTTACTGCCCAAATGGTTTCATTCACACAGTTATCCAACCGGATGGTGGGGAGATAGGCAAGCCTGCCATAGAAAATGCTGAATACCTGCCAATAAGCATTCTGAAATTTCTCTGGATGGCCACTCATGTGAGTTCAGCTTGCCTTTTGTTCATACATATAGTCTACATGTGGGACACACAGACGACCTGGAGGAGGAGGTCGTAGGAGAAGGTGCTTTGAAGCCAGGGCTACCAAAGAATACTGGTAGTAGTGTTTTCCTCTCTGGAAAAAACAAAGCAAACCTGGCATGTAATGCCCCAAGTTCAATAGGTTATTGCGTATACCATGTAAGCATCACTTTCTTTGATTCCACTTTTGTTTTACAAAAAAACTACAGAAATGCACTGTTTTCCAAGCTTTTGTAGTGTCGCCAAATTGATTTTCTCTATTCAGGTAGAAAGGGAAATTAATCGCAGATTAATTTTAGAACACTTCTGCTTGCAAAACAATCAAAAATGAGAATCAGGGCCTGAGACGAACATGTCTACAGTTCTCAGGTGGTGGTGTAGTGGGTGGGTGTGGGGTACGAAGGCTGTCCCTTTCACTGAGTCTTCCGGAAACGTGTTTGAACAGTGCTCATTATGAAACTCATGTAATTACAATCAGCACATTCTGTCAGTGTTCAGCATTTGCCGCTTCACTTTATATATATGTATTCTTATGTGTTAGTAGGATGCTTTTTTGTTAAGGCGAGGGGTGTTCTCTGTGTTATTAGAGAATGTTGAACTTAAAGTGCATCCCCCAAGCTTAAAATCCTACCTAGATCATTGCTGAAAGCTACCATCACAAATAATCTGGCTTTCACTGCACATATGCCCAATTATCCTGTGTTTCTTAGTGTATGGGACAATTGCCAGTCTCATAGCATGTCCGTTACACGAGTTAACCATAAGACAGGGAAAGCAGACACAAAGCGTTAAAAATTACTTGCCTGAGGGATATCCAAATATGAAATTGAAAGTGGTTTGGAAGAAGGCCCGCAGTGTATCGAATTGCTGTGATTAGAGCAGGGAGAGCATGCACAGACTTCTGCTACGAGAGCATGCATATCCTTGATCCACAGACAAGATTTTCAAATGTGGAAATAAATAACTAAATAAATACATACATGCAGACAAATTTGTGTTAAGTTTCAGTCTCAATGAGTCAAAATAAGGATTACTGAAAAACAGGAGTATAACCTTTAACAACTTTTATTTGGAATTAAAAAATAATCTTATTTAAGATTTATATGGATGCAGTCAGGGATCTGTGATTTTATTGTAATTGTGATTCTATTCAGACGTCCTCTTTGTTGCATCATATTTCTTCTTGAAAAATAAATGTCGAAAGGCAATTTAGATAGCCGGAGAGTTGAGCGTATGCTGAGATAGGCCCAAGTTTGAATGAGTTCTGTCGCTGACTTAATAGTTTATGTAATAAGTTCTCCAAACCCTCAAGTGCTTATTACAAAGAGTGGATGTAACTTTGTCAGGAAAGCATTTTTTATATGGTGTGGTTGTGAGACCTCATCTTGTAAGAAATTTGTCTGTACTGTGTCTAGTCAGATTTGTTTAAAACAACCTTAGCCCAACCCAAGGTAGCTGTGGCTCAGAGCAGTCTCGCTTTATCAAAGGAACAACTACATACCAGTAAGATGCAAGAAAAAGACTAAAACGTAAAGAAAGCAGACTCAATAAAAATCTGACATCAATCTATAAAAACAGGTTATATTTTTATCATCAAATAGACTCCTCAATGATAATATTCCACTGGAGGGTTCCTCATTTTAATGGACTACACTCACTGTTACCTTTGCAATCTTTAGAAAACTTCTATAAAGGTATGAACTAGTATTCTGACCTGCTTTGGGTGACCAACTCCAGCAGGGAGTGGTCACAGGGGTCAAATAGGCTTGGTTGAGCAGTTAGCTCACAGTCAAAGCAGAGTCCTGTACAGTTCCAGACTCAATGAGCGAACTGCCATAAACTTAAATGGAGTCGTCCTGATTTGAGAGATATAGGATGCTCAAGGATGGTGAAGATGTTGATATGGTGACTGGGGTCTTCCTGGAGCTACTACTTGGTCAACGCACACAGTGGGGCAACATTGGTCACAGGCTTTGATGTCTCTCGAAGTCCTGCTGAAACCAGCAGTTTCAGTTTCCTGTAACGGAAATAACTCCCTTGCTGGGCGACCAAACTGATTCTCTCGGGTCCAGGTGACTTGGAAGTAACTTTAAAGGGTTCATTCTTCCAGGCTGCACATTGGCTGGTCAGCAGCAGTCTGGCCTGCTTGGCTACTGACTCACCAGGGAAGACATATTCAGTTTTTGTGGCTCTATAGCTGTAACAGTAAATTAGGCAAATGACTCTTGGAAAAACTCTGTCTAAGGCTCAGGGATGACTTTTCCTTGAGAAGGGACTCACAGGCACAGTCCTCTCTTTGCTAGCCCAAGGAGCAGCAGGTGCAGGCCAGCTTTCATTCAGCCACTCTTAGTGTGGCCAGGGAATAGTAGGGCAGTCCTTCCTCTGCCCACTCTTCAGTACAGACATCATTTGAGTGGTGCCAGATTTCTGCTCACTTTGTGCCCTCAAGGATAGTCACTACTAACCAATGGGCTACCAGGCCCCCTCCTGCCTAACAGTGGCTTCTTATGACGTGGGGCATCTAGTTAACCCAGACTGCACCATTCTGCCAACTCTTAACATGGCAGGAAACTTCTTCTTAGCCCACCCTCAAGGTATGGCTACTTGGGTCCACACTCCCACACAAAAAACAGTCTAACCACATTTTCCAATCTCTGCCTTCAAAATCAACATGTCTGTTTGAACAAAAAAGCAGCCACTTTGGAATGTGTCCACCATTTGCTCTTCAAATGCAGCTTCCCCTTTGAAGCTCCCTTTTTAGACTCAAATCATGTTTGCAATTCCTACTAGGGACAGCTCACACCTCTTCAAAGGCAGGCCCCTCTGTGTTCTATCCTGAGACCCATTCACACCTCTCTTTAGGAAAGCAGAAGGCAATCTCAGGCCCGGCAACCGTGCCCATTCACTGAAAAACTTTGGACAACAAAGTACATATTTACTGAAGTTGCCACTTGTCTAAAAGTTACCTTAAATTGGATTAGAGCATCAAGTCGGGTTTAGTGCAATGATTCTTTTGATGCCTTAAGGTATCATATTTTGTGGCCCCTTCATATGTTACCGCTACTAAGTTGTCAGCGTGTAACCCGGTACTCATAAATGAGACTACTAACCTTTTGTACAGTAAAACAACAATGTGGGGATTCTACTATCAGCACATGTAAGTCCTACTTTTTAAATATACAGCATTCTGCCTTAGGGGTCGTTAGGCTAACCTTCAGGGTGACATATATTTTAAAAAGAAAGGTTTGGGATTTGCCGTTACTTTAAATGGCAAAGTCGTGTTAAAAGTTTAAAGCTGCCCTGCTAGCCAGCATTGGCAGGCTGGGAGTCACACTATGCTTTGTCACACTTATGGAGGACCAATAAATGTTGCAGTCCATGAGAGACACTTTAAATTACAGGCCCTACGTAACACTATTACCATATACTAGGGACCTTTAAGTAAGTTAACTGATGCCAACTGTAGATGAGCCAGTAAGTTATTTATGTTTTAAGGGTGAGAACAATGGCAGTGTGGGTGGGTCTGTTTAGCAGGCTTCAGTGCCACATTGATGTCCAAAATCCATCAATATAAAAACAGTCCTTACAAACTAGATAAAATAAGAATACTAGTTTTAGATATTGGCTAGGAGAGTCGTAGAGTAGCATCAGTTGAACCTCTGAGCGTAAAGTAATTAGTTAAAAATGGTTAAGAGGAAGCAACTTAGTGCAAAAGATACATCTTCCCATAAAGGCCAGTCTTCAATACTAAAATGTTTCTCAGGAGCAATGGGTGCTATTGACAAACAGATTACTAATGTTGAGGAAAGGATACTAACTCAGAAGTGCCCGTTGGGATTTTCATCTAACCATAATAACCACTCACAGCCAGCATCGGCCTCTCCAACACAGATAAAGTTGCTTGAAAGCGTGGACCAAATAAAAGGCCCAAATGGATGCATCCACTATCTAAATGAGTCTATCTCAGAGGCTGATGACCACCCACCTCCACCCAAATGCACAAGGAAACCCAAAACAGCCAGTAAGAGTGGAGCATCCAGCTGAGAGCCATCTGTCATAAGCCGATATGGCAATATTGGAATTCAACCCATGGAACAAACTCAAATTAACCTCAACAACATAAAATCTGGTCAGAAGTCTACTCAATCTATAGCTAAAGCAAAAACTAACACCTTAGATACCATTAATGCCCTGGAGCATGTAGTTAAGTCATCTTTTGAGTTAGTGACAAAGCGTCTATTCCAAGTGGATGAAAAAGTGGAGTCAATACTCAATTTAGTGAAGGCTTAAACTTTAGGCCCTACGCCTGTAATTCCTCAAAATTCTGGCGATACAGTCCTAAACCAGAATTTAAATTCCCCTAAAGAGCGCCAACACCCACCAAGCATTCACCGGGCTAACCAACGACATGCAGAACCCTGTACTTCTTTAACCAGTAGCAGAAGTTGCCAACAAGCAAATGTGAATGTAATTGGTTCAGAACCACAGAATAAACCAAAACCTTCCCTGGTTATTTTAGCAGCATCAAGAGACACACCAGACCTCCCTCCCGCTGTAACTCCATATGTGGTAGTTCTTGCAAACGTTCCCACTTTACCCAAGGATAACAGGGAAACATGGACGGCACTGAGAAACAAATTCCTGAGTTGGATAGGGACCCGCATGAAACCTGGTATGACAGGTACACTCTTTGGAGATATTAAAATGGTCAGAAGGGTTAAATGGGTGGGCAGGAACGACAAAATACTAAGAGGTGACTGTGTGGTACTCTTGTTTAAAACCCCAAAATTGGTTGAGGATATTTTGAGAAATTTAAGCCTGCAACAGATCTCTGACCATGGCATTTCACTACTCCCTCTAGGTTTCTTTTATAATTCTAATGGGAGGCATGACCAATTCAGCACAGATCCTGCAAATCAACAAAGCAGACCCGAAAGAAATTATACGGTCCTTACTAAGAACAGATTCCATGCCCTCTCTCTAGAGGAAGTTGATTGACTGACAATAGATCAGGTTGTGGGCAGGACAAGGTCCATATTGATGAGTACCGCTCCTGATCTATTGAAAGGCGGTGACGGCCTGGTGGGGAGTATAGGGGATGAAATGACGGTAAAGGAAAAAATAGCTCAACAGAATTTCATTGACGAAACACCAACAGGTAGAGTTTCTGCTCATCTGGCCATTCCCACACTAATTTGCACACTCCACATAGAGATGGACACTAATATCTCCACATCAATAAGGAAAGTAGGACAACATGATACTCTGGGTTTGGGCCCAACTACATCGGGAGACAAACTTCTATTCTGGAACGTGGCAGGTTTGCGTAATAAAATTGAGAATGAGGACTGGCTAGAATTCATTGGATCTTTTTCTTGTGTGTGTTTACAAGAGACTTGGTCCGTAGATCCCATTAATATAAATGGCTTTAGGACATTTCACACCCGCAATCCCTTGTTCACGGGGCAGGTCGAAAGGTGGACTATGCACATTTATCTCCAATAAGTATGATTTAATAAAGGTGACTAGTTTAATTTCTAATACGTTTTACCAATTGATCCTATGGGAATTGAAAAATGGAGCGCAATTGGCGATTATCAATTTTTATAATAACGCCCCCTACAAAAAATCTCATACACACTTAGGCAATTGCAGGACGATCTGGATCGCGCATGTAATTCCTCAAATAAAGAGACCTCTATAGTGTGGGGGGCGATTTTAACACCCACCTGTGCTCCCAAATAGATGAGAAAGCTTGTTCCCTTGGTATAGGTGAAAACGATGATCCATTTCATTTTACTCACAACTATTACGGCAATTTGTTGAATGACGTACTATTTAAATTCAATCTTTTTCCTGCAATGGTTTAATCGATAGTAATCCACAGCTTAAACCTACCTTTAATGGCAGAGGTGCCAATACTATAATTGATTTTATTTTAACATCTAATAACTTCTTTTTTTGCACATCTGAGTGCAAAATCCATGATATCGCGTTTAGCGACCACTACACTCAAAGTTTACGTCTTGCGTTGCCTCAAGCTATAAATAAACATAAGGGAGTAGAAGAGAAGGAAGTGAATATTGAATTGGGTTCAAGGAATGGTTACTCTATTCGTTGGTCACAGATTGAACCAATAGCTTTTATGAAACAACTGCTGAATGATTACGGTAATGAGTTTGAAACCTGCCTCTCAGATAACATCAGTCCACAGGAGTGTATTAAAGCTTTCACAGCAATCACCACTGGAATCAAACAGTCTCTCAAATTAAGCACAGTCAAATCTAGACCACGGGGAAACAAAGGATGGTTTGATACTGAATGTACACGGGCCCATAAGAGACTTAAACAGTACCTACATAGTCAAAACCCTGATAAGCATGAGATCACTACTCTCAGACATGAGTATAAAAAGGCTATAAAAAATAGGAAACAAGATTTAAATGATGAGGCGTGGCACTCTTTTCATAATGCAAGCCTCCAGAACAACAATGCCAAATTCTGGAAGATAGTGAACTCCCCTCTCCTGGGTGATGGAACATCACCGACTATCGAAATAGCCATCACGGATGAGGAGTGGGTTACCTATTTTTCTAAAATATACTCCTCAAAAAATGTAGTCCCAGATACAAATGCACATAGAGCGGATTTTCAGCCTATTACTCCACCATTCACTTTAGATGAGGTCATTGATGCCATCAACGCCAGCAAGAGTGGGAAAGCACCATGCCCAGATGGAGTACCAATTGATATCTATAAGTCTAACGTGTTACTTTGGGGCCCTTTATTGACACAGGTCTTACGAGCCTGCTGCGCCACAGCCTTTATCCCAACCTGGGCAGAGTCCATTATTGTTCCAATATTTAAAAAAGGAGACAGCCAAAACCCAGCATGTTACAGGCCAATTTCACTGCTCGATACCCTCGCAAAGATTGCAGGACGTATTGTCTTAAATAGGTTGCGGGAATGGACGGAAGCTAATAATATACTAATGGACCTACAATACGGCTTCAGGGCTGGGATAGGGACTGTGAAACAGGCCCTGAATTTAGATATTTTAATTGGCAAATATACGAAGGCTAAATCAGGAGCGCTACACTTTGTATTTGTAGACTTGACTTCGGCATTTGACTGTGTAATCCACAGCAAACTCTGGCCCATTTTACTGCATATGGGGGTAGACATTACAATAGTCCACTTTATCAGGGAACTATATTCCAAGTCATTTTAAAGGGTGTCAAATTAGATGACATGGAAACCTTTCCATATCTTCGTATTATGTTTGATAACAAAGGCACCTGGCTGCAAGCCATTAGGTCTAGGAAATTACTTTTTACAAAAACTATTATGGCTGTAAAGGTCGGTAGGGCCACTCCCAAAGACATGATGACAATTTATAATGCAAAATGTTTCTCTGTTGCACTGTATGGGGCAGGCCTATGGGGATATAGGAAGTGCAACGCCCTTCTGCTAGCTGAAAACGATTTCTTAAAGTCCATCCTAAGTGTGCTAAAATCTACCTCAACCTTGGCGTGCCATTCAGAAATGGGGTAACATACATCACAGATCTCATAAGCACGCAACCAATTTTACTCTGGCATAAAGTATAGACCTCTGATTTTGCTAGCTTGAATAGGCCCATTAAAGAAGATGACCAATCATTAAGTTATTCGCTGCAAATTCCATGGCTGGATTATATGAAGAACCTTTTTATGGATCTGGGCCATCCTGAGTTTTATTTTACACCAGAAAAAATGGAAACACTTTCCAGGAAAGATCTAAAAAACATCTGTCTTACTTATCTGGCTGACTCGAGGTGGGCTACTGAGTCAAAGAAACCTAGTATAAGGAGGAATCTTCTGCTGCAGCAATCAGATCGTATGGAACCATATTTATAATATGTATTGAATCCGAGGCATCGATATGTCCTCACACGCCTAAGATTAGAGACATTCCACCAACTTGTCAGTTTTCCGCTCACCAATGACTGGAGTCCAGTCCTGGGAAAATGCCCTTGTGACTCAGTGTCAGACCAAAGAACAATGCACATCGTTTTTTTTGCAAATTTTACTCTGATTTAAGGAAAGTGTTTGTGATTCCACTTTTAAACTCTACGCATTTTAAAAAGTGCCGCCCAGGTTTTATTTATTTGTTGTGTCTTCCATCGATCAAATATGTAATGGTCAAGCTCTATATTTATGTGCAGTAATTAAGGCCAGATTAGATTTCTAGGCAAATAGTAGAGACCCTGCATTTCTAATGTTTTTAGTTAGGACAACAGTTCCTTGCTCTCTAAATATTTGTTTTTATTGATCTTATACTGGTTCTTGGAAGAATAATTGGATTTAGTTTTTGCAGCAAATTTTATCATATGGTACTAATTGTTGTATGTCTTGTTTCATTTTATCTGATTTATCTTATGTAGTTGTCGATTGGTGTTACTTTGTATATTTTATCTGTTTTTGTGATTGTGAGATACAATCGGATATAGTATTGTTTGATGATGTTGAATTAGAATATGTGTGACCAAAAAACATAGGGGCATATTTATACTCTGTTTGCGCCGGAATTGCGTCGTTTTTTTTGACGCAATTCCGATGCAAAACTAACTCCAGATTTATATTTTGGCGTTAGACGCGTCTAGCGCCAAAGTCCATGGAGTTTGCGTCATTTTTTTGCGTAGACACCTACTTTGCGTTAATAATATGCAAGGTAGGCGTTCCCGTCTAAAAAAGTGACTCCGAGGCATGGGCGCCGTATTTACACTTCCGGGCAAAATTCACGTCCGGGAGGGGGCGGGTCAAAAAAAATGACGTACGTCCGCTTTTGCGCCGTTTTTTAGCGCCTGGTCAGGGCAGGCGTTAAGGGACCTGTGGGCTCGGAAGGAGCCCAGAGGTGCCCTCCCATGCCCCCAGGGACCCCCCCTGTCAACCTTGCCCACCCCAGGAGGACGCCTAAGGATGGAGGGACCCATCCCAGGGACATTAAGGTAAGTTCAGGTAAGTGTTTAAAAAAAAAAAAAATTGTGGCATAGGGGTGCCTGATTTATGCCCCCTTACATGCCACTATGCCCAATGACCATGCCCAGGGGACAGAAGTCCCCTGGGCATGGCCATTGGGCAAGGGGGCATGACTCCTGTCTTTGCTAAGACAGGAGTCGTTTCTATGGGGGTTGGGAGTCGAAAAAAATGGCGCAAATCGGGTTGAGGCGAGAAATTTGCCTCAGCCTGACTTGCCCCATTTTTTGGCGCCCAAGCTCCATATCCCCCTACGCCGGCGCTGCCTGGTGTACGTCGTTTTTTTTCACGCACACCAGGCAGCGCCGGCGGCTAACGCCGGCTAACGTCATTGAATAAATACGGCGCCCGCATGGCGCTTCAGAACGGCGTTAGCCGGCGCTAATTTTTTTGACGCAAAACTGCGTTAGCGCAGTTTTGCGTCAAAAAGTATAAATATGGCCCTTAGTGTCTTTACTTGTTTCATCTTTGCACGGTATTCTGGGTAGGACAATATTGGGTGATCCACACAAGCCATACCTCCCTGGACTCCCTGGACTCCCAAACACCAGTCCACAACAAACCACCATCCAAGCAGTGTCCACACACACTGCTGGCCAAGCACCAGTCCACACACACTGTCACACACTGTCAGCCTAATCAGAGCCCACACACACTGCTCAAAGCCCAGGATTAGATGGACACTCAGGGCAGCGGATATAACTGTTCTTTTGCATGCCTTTTCAGACACAGACTCTACATCTCTTGCAAGGAAAGTTTATTTGGGGTGTGAAAAGAATGTAAACAGGAACGTGGCAATCTTTAAATCTAGCCCCATCCTCCACCACTCCAGCTCTAGGAACACTTACCTGCTCACCTGCAACAAGACTACCTATTGCTGACTTCTGAAACTGAACAAAAGTCATCTTTGAATCAGGAAAACAGTCCTTCAGTACAATAAAAGTATTGAAGGTTGGCAGATGAAACAAATGAACAGCCATTGTCTTACACTTAAAAACAGCACTGTAAGGCTTCAGCCTTTGATCTACTCTATCTACATCATGTGTTCATTCTAGTGTAAAATGCACACAAGCCCGCACACTTCAGCAACCTGATCTCAAACAGTCACAGGTGAAATACTTTCATCATTTCCAGCATGTGGACACCTCTCCTGTCTGAATGTTTCACAGCTAAAAGTTCAACACTGTGCAAGTCATTGCACTGTCCCCTCTGAAGATTTTACATACAAGCTTCTTAGGGAAACATTTATGGTGAAAGCAGATTGGGCTACATGCAACAGTGTCCACTTTAAACAATAACTTGAACATTTGCACCCCAGTGTGGAAGTTATATACATGTAAATGATGCCCTCTGTTGAAAAGCCTTCTACCAAGTTTCCACACAATTTTCTTACTGACTCCAAACATAGAAAGTCAATAGAAGAGTACTGATCTAGTACTACTCTGAGATGGCATATACATCTTAATTCCATAATGTGCCATCCTGCTAGGTATATACTGCTTAAAAAACAAACAGACCTTAGACAGGTGCAAAGGCTCATCCCCAGCTATTTAATTCCCTTGAACATAGATCTCTTAAAAACGATCTACAAAATGATCAAGGACAGGCCAAAACTTGAATGCAGCATCTGAAGCATAAACAGATCATGACTCATGGTTGCAGGAAATATAGCAGTTGCCATCAAGTGACTAGTAGACAAATACAGAGACAGAGGCATCTTACCTGTCAATCCCATCAAAAAAGTTAAATGCCAGAATGTTTTCAACTCATCCAGATTTGTGGGAGTCAACCATCTAGCTCTTGAGAGGTGCTTACGTTTGGTAATGATGTCCCTCAAATCCTGTTTAACATACAAATTAGTTTTGTCAATAATCTCATCTAAAAATGCATCTCACATAAACAACTGTATAACATTTATAGGCAAAATGTTTTCAGTATTGACTCTATACCTTGTGACACCAGTAAGGGCAAGCAACACAGGCTGCACCATGTTTGGGCCATCCCAGAGTTAAACACTTCCAATTGGAGCCTTTCAGCTTAAGGCTGCAAACCAGGTTTCTCTGGCTGCTCTATTGGGATATCAGTGACCTTCTCTAAAGGAGGAACTTCTGCAGCACTGATAATGGCTTAATCATTAGGCGATTCCTCTAGGACAGAAAATCTACTGTAAGAATTTTGGACTTTGTCCTCTGCCTCAGATGCATAGTCAGTCTTAGAACCATGGTCAGAGGAAGATTCTAAGAGCAAACCAAGAACTTGTCGAGCCATCAGCCTGCAGTTAGACATAATCCGTACTAATGAAAGTAACACAATAAATAAGTCAACAATAACCAACACTATGTAAAATAAATACTAAACAAACTGTGGCTTTATCAAACAGAAAGCAAAGCTACTGGCATATAGTGATCTTGCAGGAAAAGTTAATCAATACATAGCACACAAAGACCATTATACCCCAAAATAATTCTAATCACTTACCAGAGACATAAATATGGAGGATCAACTGTACCTAATCTGCACAGACACAGCAAACACCAAAGAACTACCACTCAAAAGGAAAAAACAAATAAATACACTTTAGATCATACCACAAGGCAGTGTAGAACATGTGCAAGTCAATACTTTACTTTGAAAGACAATCACACAAAAAGCTGAAGATTTAAACATTGGTACAGCAATCAAAAGCATTGTACAAACAGACCAAGAATACAGATTTGATGAAAAGATTACAAAATGAGTTGCTACCAACCACAACTCCATAAACCTAAAATCTGCCAAAGCTGCACCTCGCTAACAGAACACACCACCAAGATAAAGGAAACAATTGGCTCTGCAACAAAAAAACAACATTACAACATAAATAAAAAATGATAAAAGTCCTTCCACCCACGCTGAGTCCCAATCCACTCAAAAAAAGACCAGAAAAAGAGAACAGTCTGCCCTCAAAGGGGCATGCAGAATGCAAAATTAATATGGCCCTTAAAGAGATCAACCCTTGTCCTAAGGGATATTTCCATAATAAATCCCTGGCGTATAGTGGGCTTTCATCACCCCCCAGAGGGCAGATTGGCCAAAAAATTCCCAGTCTGCTTTCATAGGGGGCCAAATTAAAAAATGGTCTCCATGGGAAACTCTCCTTCACAACATAATTCCAGGTGTTTAGTGGGCTTCTGCCTCATCCCCAAAGATTACATACTGGCTTAAAAATGTCTGATCTGCCCTTGAATGCAGGCAGAATAGAATATGAAAAAAAAACAATGTCCGTGGGGGAGCAACCATTGTCCAAGGAGTTGCTTCCCTTCCAAACATAATCCTTGGTGTCTGGTGGGCTTCAGCCCCACCCCAGACTGGCTGATCAGCCAAAAAACAGCTGATCTGCCATCAGCGGGAGTTGAATTAAAAAATATGATGCAGAAGGGGGAACCCCTTGCCCAAGGGGCAGCTACCCTTCAAAATATAATTCTCTGGTGTCTAGTTGGCTTCCACCCCCCCGACCCCACAAGAAGGCAGATCGGCCTACAAACAGCTGTTCTGCCCTCAGCGTGGACGGAATATGAAAAAATAGGTTTTTCCCCAAGGTGTCGCTCCCAGAAACCTTCAAACGAGTGCAATCCCTGACAGATAGTGGGTTTCGACCCCTCTGGGGTTCAGATCGGCTGAACTATCCCCCGGGGGGAGACAGAAACATAGATGTACAACTTTTAAAAAATGGGAGTGACTCTTGCCCAAAGGGACATTCCCATGCAAAATCCCAGGTGTATAGTGGGCTTTCATCCCCCCCAGAGGGTGAATCTCTCAATAAAAATCACACCATGGTAGTCTATTAACCTCCCCTCTCAAAGAGAGGACTCACTAAGGAGAGTCCGCTCTCCTGGACACGCTGGAAGAAAGTGGCTTCCAGTGTGTCCCAGACACCATCTGATGAGGTTGGTGCACCATGCACACATTGACGTCATCAGATCACCAAGGATGGGGGTCGGAGATGGCAGCGAAAACACACTGCCATCCGGAAGAGAGGCATTTTATGGATAATTTGTGGGAGGAGCACCAGCGCTTCCAACATGGGTGGGTGTTAGGACAGTCTGGAGCCATCCTCATCACATAAACACTGGCACTGAGGGTGGATCCAGGCTGTCTTCATCACTCATTAGGTTAATGTGCTGCAGACACCAGGGGCATCTTCGAACTATGAACAATATAATAAAGAACTAATAAATAATATGGCAAAAACATGAATTATTATCTAAAAATGAAAATTTCACAGAGTGCTTAAAATCTGAAAGAAAAAAATATAGACTGACTGGCTGTCCTGTGGAAGAGGTTTTAAAATTTTAGGTCTCATGGTCTGGAAGGCTTCACCTCTGTGTTGTGTCTAATTAGAAAGTGGCACCCAGAGCAGAGAGGCAGTGATGTGCACATACAAAAGCAGGGCTGGTAAGAAGTCACTGACAGAGATAGGAAGGCGGGACAATATTAATAAAAGAATCTGTTGATTAAACAGGAATTTTAAGATAAATTCTGTACTTAATGCAAAGCCACCATGGAGAGGCCTTCCTCTGGGAGAAATAGTCAAATTTGTTGAGACCCAGAACTAATATCAGACCTATGTTTTTCAGCTTAAAGTGTAGACAGTCAGGAAGGCCAAAGTAGAATTAACAACATTAGTCAAAGTGAGGCTGGACACCCTTTCTAACAACCTGACTAACTTGTCAGCAAGAACAAAGGGGCACATTTTTTGAAGATGCTTGGCCAAATCTGTATTGTAGTCTCAAATTCTATCAATTTCAGTGGGCAAGGAGGAGGCCAAGCTGCTGGGGTCAGTAATTGGGAAATCAGACTTTAGAGCACACACTTATGACAATAATCACAGTTGCATCATTGTTCAATTTGAGGAAGTTATGAGACATCCACTCTTGAATCAAAAACAAGCAATTGTGTGGTAAGCTAATTAAACTGGAGGAAGACTGATGAAACTTCAGTCGACAGATTATGTCATTTGCATAGAACTGCATGGTGAAGCCAGAAAAGCATATCAGGTCATGTTTCATTTAATTAATAAACAAATAGGGAGAACACAGAGCTTTGAGACTGCCCCCTGTGAGAGAGCTGTTAGAAGAGAAGAAAAGAGATAATGAAACTTGAGTCCTGTTAGCAAGAAAGTAGGCAAACTAATCTGATGTCTGTCCAATTATTCCTGTGAATTTGAGATTGTGCAACAAGCTGGAATGTTTGCCGACATTAAAGGCTGCTGAGAGATCACTGAGCAGGAGACCTCCACACTGTCCCCTGTCCACCCTGGTGAGTAGCTGATTAAGAGCTGAAATTAAGACAACCTTGCTGTGGCTAGAGTGAAATATAGCTTAGCAGTCATCTACAGGGTTCTGGTCTCTAGAGAGGTTGGCACGGTGTTTCTGCATATTATTATCAACATGGAGTAGGGTGATTGAGCAGATTTTTTAATCTTTTTTATGGGTCCTGTCCAGGCCTTATGAACAGTGGATTAACCACATTCACTTTAAATAGCTAAGGACCAACCCACTTTGGAATGAAGCATTGATGACTGCCTTCATAGGTTATCTGATGACAGAGAGAAGGCTCTTCGAAAACAATAGCAAATAGAGATTTGTCAAGCGAGCCAGACTTCATGTCTCGAAGAGTGTAATGAACCTTCAAGAGTCTAATCAAAGGAAGATTGGAGACACCGTGTAAGGAGGGATATTGCAACTTCCCAATCGTGACCTTCAACTTTCTCATGAATGTTAAATATTTTAGTCAAAGAAAATGTGAAAGTTCCTAGCAATGCATTTAAGATGGTTCATAAACTAGCATGGTGGAAAGGGGATGACAAAACTCCATCACAATATTTAAAGGATCTTTGTACTTATTAGGAAGGACTGAAGTTGTGTGGTGATGAATGAGGATTCTGCTAAATGGACATTAAAGTTGTATTGTCTTAGGATCCCATTATACTCAAGATCATAACTGTTAGACAAGTCACTTTGCTCCTCCTCATGTTGTCTGACTGTAAGTCTTTCTACTCGGATCTCAAGAAGGGACCACTTATAACAAGGGCTGGTGCTCTTTCTAAATGTAATTATGTCATGCAGAAAAATGCGGATGCTGTTTGTATGCTACAGAAAGGTGGTGACATGTATAGCTTTTATTCCCGGGTTCTATTTTCTAACTTCTATTAATAAAGCTTTTCCATTAACTCACTAAAAAAGCAGTGGATCTTAGGCCAAGGGCAGAAATGGTAAATTATCAAAAAAGGTTTGAATGTACCATCCATCCTCCTCTTACACTATTTTGACGTTTGGGATTGAGGCTGTCCTTGTGGCAGATCTGCCACCAGCTCTGGCACTAAGAAAAACATGTGTAGGGTCCATTTCAGTAGCAATGGTATCAGTAGGGCAACCTAACTTATGGCAGCTGCAATCCCATTCAGTCGTTCCAGAACTTCCAAGCCAAATATAGTAGTCACAGATAACATAAATGCCTACATTACACACTAGAAGAAACCTCTCAGTGCAGGTTGAGCATTAGTTTACATTTTTAATTAAAAATAAGCAAAAGGGCCAAAGAAGGAATCAACAAGCTGCCATGGCATTACAGACCTGCAATATCCATTTTTAGTTCCCAAAGTGTCTTCAATCATAAAAGTCAATTTGGAGTGAGTGGAGGAATGCCCCCGCCCTCTGGCAAACCTTACATTTGCAGTTCTGGAGCACTGCTGGAAGCAAAGTCTTAACTGCCCTAGCCAGGTGGCTGCTAGATTACAAATATTTCAAAGCCCCTCTTAGTCTTCCAGATTTTCCACTGATGCTAAGTAAAGGATGAAATGTCTGTTTGCACCAATAAGTGCCTGCTCCTCTTTAGCATCTCATTGGAATTGCTTCTCCACATTTGCAGTGCTGAAAGCCTTTTCCATTATGCCAAAGTGTGCAGCAAACCAAAGAGTAGACACTTTTTAGATCTAGCTTGGGACCACAGCTGTTGTGGACCGTATATGATCAAAAGAGTTTTAACAAGTACTTCTAAGAGAATGATTTAGGCTCAGCAGACATGCTGGTTTCCTTAAGTACAGCTTTTGATTGATTCAAAGTTGTTTGCTTCCACTGAAGTGTGTTTGTGTTTGCACATTTTAACTTGCAGGAAAGCGTATGCCTAATATACCTTGGTAGGGTGGTAAGCTAATGAGCAAGACTATAAATGTGATCAGTTTATTATGAAAAGTTACAATAATGGCTATAGGTCTGATATATTGAATGTGAAAAGCAAATGTTACAGTCAATTGGGATTTAAGAGTGGGTTGTTACTACTCTGTATTAAAGCCTATAGGGGAGATTTTACAAAAAAGCAGCCAAAGTAGGCCTGGCTTATTTGTTGTTAGAAACATTTGTTAAAATCAACAGGTGTTTAGATGTGGATTATTATCACACTGTTTTACAGGATGTAGACTACTGTTTTGTTCCCACAGATTTCTATAGTAGGCAAGTGTTTTAGTATTGGTCCTACGTTTGACAAACTATGGAGCCAGAAGTTATTCACTATGATAGTACCTTCTCAAAAGGGTTGTATATTGTTTTGTCCACTTTAATTGGGTACATGTTTCTACAGAATGGTAACCAGCTTAATGCACACTCCAGGTGGCTTTAATGGCTATGATGGCAAGTCAATGGTAAAGGATATAGGCAGTCTGTCCTGTTTTCAGTGTTAATTTGCAGATTTAAGTAGTGTTTTTCTTAATGTTTTCCAAACCATTTGAAATCTGGAATTATCAATGTTTTTGCAGCTGCCCAACTCCCAAAATAAAAACAGTGTTTCCTGTGTTTACAAAACATTCCTTTTTGGAGTGGCTGTCGTAAAGCACAGATATAATTTAAAGGAGCTGTAATGCAGGGTATCTAGTGTCTTCCCACTGTTAATGTGCCCAATCGACTTATGTTAAAAGCACAGAAAGTCTGTGTACTGCTCTCCCACTTAAATCTCATTCCCCTTTCTCACATCTAATTACCTTTCACACTCAGGTGCTCATTCCGAGTTTGGCGGTCATACCCAAAGACCGCTATGCAAAAGGCAGCCGAAACACCGCCAGCGATAGAGGAGTGAAACCCGTCGTCTTACAAGTAACACTGGCAAATTCTGATAGGAAAAACAACACTGTCTGCCCAAATTACGTTAAAAAAAGAGGCGGTTGCACCACCACCACCGCCACAGTGAGAAAATACTGCCTGCCAAATTCCGATACACAAATCAGCAATGCGGAAACCAACACAGTGGTAATCCATTGGTGGTCCAAACCACAGCGTGAAAAAAAGTAGCCACCACCAGAGCAACACCGCACCAGGTAGGATAATACTAATAGCAACACCTGAAACACATACACACACCTGTCCACAGCACTACAAAACACACTACCACACATACCCAGAACCATTTGCAAATTGAAACCCAGATAGAGCGAGAGGAGGACACACTGAAAGGAAGCACTACACCTAGATACCACAGGCACCATCATACTAAGTACACAGCACACAACACACCACTGCACACAAAGACCACAGAGCACATGCACATATCACTACACATATTCACAACTACAAACAGCACACTCACAATCCCTGTACACCATACACCCACAACACAACCACCATGGCACCACCAAAAAAATAAAAAAACAGATTCACTGAAGAGAAAGCTCAGGGTAATGGTCGAAGAAATTATCAAAGTGGAGCCGAGACTGTTTAGAGCACTGGTCCAGCAGACATCCATAGCCAGGAAGAATGACCTATGGCAGAGCATAGTTAACAGGGTGAATGCAGTGGGGAACCATCCCCGCACAAGGGAGGACATTAGGAAGAGGTGGAAAGACCTGAGGGGGGAGGTACGGGCCCTGGCTTCCAGGCACACAGTGGCTGTCATGAGTACTAGTGGCGGACCACCATCACCTCCCCCAGAAATGGCACCGTGGGAGGAGATGGTCTTGGCCATACTACATCTGGTAGGCCTGACTGGAATTGGTACTGGACTGGACACTGGTAAGTCCACTGTACTCACTGGCTACCATGTCCCTGTGCACAGCATGTACCCCCACCACCTTCTCATCCCCTCAAACCACACAAACATGCACAATCCCATCTTTGGCCCCAAACCACACTTGCATGTCACACCTCCCCACTGACGCCATTCCCTCACAGGCCAACCTTGTGCGTGTATGCCTCACACAACAGAAAGTACCACAACTACCACAATGGAACACTCCCTAACCTTGCCTGACTGCTACGTCCATATCACATCTCTGCAATTGCATGGAAAACCATGTCGCTCCCCTTCACCAATATGTGGTAGGAATGCACATCAGTACATGGCAATCACAGTAGCAAGACAAATGTAAACTGTACTGCAAAATAGGGCCATTGCAACCTTCCACTTATAGGAACACAAGCTTTGGACTGCAAACTGTCAATGCAAGTACTGCCCTGCAAATACAGTGAATGAGGGAATACAACCATGTGTGTCACTGCATAAATAACATCATCTGAAACAATATCTCCCATCTCACAGGTCTCCCAAGTACTGACATTCAACAGAGGAGTCCAGTCACATGAAGCCCAGGCCTGGATGGAGCACCAATAGGGGAAGATCCATATGCAAGTCTGGATTCCGACAATGAACCTGGCCCATCAGGCATGAGTGGTCAGTCCACCACCACCAGCCTTACCCTGCCCACAACCCAAACGACCTCCCCTGTAGCAGCCAGTGCACAGCAGAGCCCACCTTCCCATACCTGTGTCCCAATATCACATCAATCATCAGTGTGCCCCACAGGACAGGGACTGGAGTCAACGCTGCAAACCCAAGACAATGACTGTCCAGGTGTCAGTCGGAGGGGGCACACTGCACCAGGAGCACAGGCATAGGGGGCAAGGGCCAGCGGGAAGACAACCGTGGGACAAGGTGTGAGGCAGGTCTAGCACATGCCTGGCCAGGAGGCCGTCTCCAGGGTCCTGGGAGCCTATCAGCAAACCCAGGACCAGTTGGGCCAGATACTCACCACCTTGCAGGACACACAGAAGCTACAGGAGGAATACTACCAGGAGGCCAGGCAGCAGTGGCAGGCACACAATGCTACCATAGTCTCTATATTAGAGGAGTTCAAGGAACTCAACTGCATCCTGCAGACATTTTCCACCTAACAACAGGCCCCATCCAGTAGTCAGTCAACACCACTGCCCTCAACTTCAGCACCTGCGACTGGAATGGAGGCACAGCAAGAGGACCCACAGTACAACAGCACCCCTACCCCCGCAGCTGAGGAACCCCCCGTACAAGAGGTCGCCCATCCAGACATCCTGCAGGACCCCAGGCCAAGACCAATCCCCCCACCAGGAAGTGATCCCTCTTCTGACATGACACCCTTGTGTGCCACTTTACCACCCTGTTGGCTGTCCAACACCAAGGACACATCATTCCGAGGCTAATGGTCACAGGACCTATGAACCTAACAGCTGGACCCCCCATTATGATCATCACCTAGACCACTACCCCACTTCTGTGGACTGTGCAATGCTACACTAAATAAACACCTATAACCACAAGTCATGGTGCATATGTCTTTAATGTAAGTATTGCCAAACATGTTGAAGAACTAAAACATAATACACAGGTTTAGAAAACACAGATGTTCAATTTACATATGCATTGTGATACTCCAGCAGGTGTGTAAGTACATCCATTTTGTAATAACATCCACTGTCAATTACACCAACAGGCAAAGATAGCAAGCAGACTGCAAAGAGAGATGTCACCTGAAGAGGAATACATAAATGGAATGAGGTACAAGGTGATAGGAATGAAAACCACAGTCATACATCAATCACTGTTGAGAACAAACACAGGATGAGTGTCCCAGCAGCAACCAGTGTTGCACCATAAATGAGGGACTGCATTGTCATTCACACACGAGTGGTACAGGAAAGATGAGACATAGGTCACATCCTCAATTGCACAACTCCCTGATTAGTCATGAACAGGTACCTGACACCCAGCAGATGTCAAAGCATGAAATGCCTACGCAGCAGGACAAGAGTAAGACGTCCCCCAAACAGAACCCCAAATAGGCAGCCTGAGGACCCTAAACCTTCACAACAACTTTAAGGCTGTACCGCAATAGTACCAGCATACCACAAATGAAGTTAGCAGCTTTGCATTTCCGCTACCACTCATGGTGAGTCACCTACCGTTCAAGTTCATCAAACAATATGTAAGGCTCCAGTCCCCACACATACATTGATGCATGCAAATACTGCTTACAGACTGCCTTCAACAATACATATACCATGCGAAGACGATATGTAATGCAGGCATGCCTGAACATCAAGGAAAGTAGTGACGAATCATGTCAGTCCTGCTGTCATGTGCCTCGTCCTTGTCTGCCTAACCCTCAGCATCAGAGTCACCGGCCACAAACACAGCTCAAGCATTAACGTCCCCCTCCTCCAACAGTAGTATGTGCCTTCTGAGGTCCAGATTATGGAGCATGCAGCAGGCAACAATGATCTTGTAGACTTTCCCTGAATTGTACTGTAGTGCACCACCAGACACATGGAGACAACAAAATCTGGCTTTCAAGAGATCGAAAGTAAGTTCAATCACACTCCTCGTCTGGCCACGTGCCTCATTGTACCTATGTCTCCCCTAATGTAGTTGGATGTCTCACAGGTGTCAGGAGGCAGGAGAGGTTGGGGTATCTGGAATCACCTGTGTGGGAAAGGAAACATGGGGAGGGGTAACATTGCTAGGCAGAGTGCTGACTCGGTCATGAGGTGTATAGACGTCTGACATGGAGAGAATTACACATACCTATGAGCCAGGCCCTTTCGCCCTATGGCTGGGACATTATTACAGGGACACTGCTGTTCCTCAGGATATAGGAATCATGTACTGATCCAGGGAATTTAGCATTCACATGAGTTATGTACTGGTCTGCAAGACACACCACTTGTACATTGAGTGAATATGTACTCTCCCTGCTCCTATAAACCTGTTCATTGATCCTTGGAGGTACCAGGGCAATGTGAGTCCCATCAATGGCCCAATTTACATGTGGGACATTTGAGATGTTGTAGAAGGCTTCTTTCACAGTGGAACGATCTGGAGGTAGTGGGAACCTAATGTACCTGTACACATGCTTGACTAGAGTATCCAGCACATCCTGCAACTGTAACGGCCCGCTTAGACGCGGCGTCTCTTTCGGTCTTCGCAGCTGGAACGCGCTGTGACACTCGGAGCGCCGTTCCCCGCAATTTTTGGTTCTGCGTCCTGGGAAGCATATATTTTGCTCCCGGTCATGCTACACGTACCTTTAGCCCCTTTTTTCTTCTTTTTGTTGGTGGTGGGTTTTTCCGGTCTTTTTCTTCCTGCCTCTGTCCCTGCTTGTGTCCATCTTGTCGTCTTCTTGTTTTGTGTCCCAGCATGCTCTAGTTTTCTTTTATACTACTTTCTTTTTTCCTATTCTGGTCTATGGGCTCTTCCCAATTCAAGATGGTGTTCTTTCCCTTTCCTGTGATGTCACTTCCCTTTTTCTCAGTATATAAGTCCGTCAGTCTTGTTCTACCTTGCGTTGCAAACACCTCCTTCTGGTTGTGCTCTACGCTCCTGTTTTTTGTTCCAGCTTTTGCCTTGGGATATTTGCCTGTTCTTTGTTCCTGCTTTTGCCTTGGGAAAATTTGCCTATTTTTGTTCCTGTTGTCAAGTCCTGTTTTTTCTTATTTTTCTTCAGGAGTTCCTGTTAGAGGTTTATCCCCAGTGTTGGGTTTTTTTCCCTCTGGGACTCCTGGAGGGTACGGTCTGCTTTGGCGTTGCCTGTCAAGCGGCACCGTGGCGACTAGTAGGGGTTGCCCTTATCTTGGAGTATCCAGAATCTGTAGAAGACCAGGTATATTCGCCAACCCAGAGTCCAGAGGTGAGAAGTCCAGCGCAGTTCGTAATAGCAACACCTTACTGAACTGGGGCTGCAAAAAGCCTACATCCAGTCCCACTATGCTCTGAAATGAGCCACTTGCCAGGAAATGCAGGACTGACAACACCTGGACGGTTGGAGGTATGGTATGGTGATTCCTCAAACCTGGCAGGAGGTCTGCCTTCAACTGGGCGACCAGTTCCCTGATGCACAAATGGTTCAGTCGATAGGTCAAGATGATGTGGTGCTCTCCCATGGTTTCCAAACCAACGAGTGGCCAGAAAATTGGTGCATTTCTCCTCACTCAATTCTGGCCAAATCTGTGCAGGGATACAAACAACAATCAGGATGTCTGTCACAATGTAGGCTATACAGTATGGCACACAACAGTCATTATGCAATACTCATGCAAGTTGCCTGTAATGTGTCAGTCCACATTACTGTACCATCCATACCTAACCAGACGATGGCACTTGATTACTGTGTGGATGGACGTGTGCAGGATATGTACGCCTACACCTTTCCTGTGTTTTACCTTACTGGTCAAATATGCAGACAATTGTTGTGCCAAGTCTTTACATTACACTAGACATGCACTACATGTGTCCATATTCACCATGTCAGACATGCAGTATGTATTTGTGTTGACGGGCAGGTAGTAAAGCTTTGCAAACTCAGTACAGTAATGTCACAAACTAAAATGGCATCCGCACGTCCGGCATGCATTGGACTGCTGGAAGTGACCTTGTTCCGCCGGCGGAAGTCGTCATGGGGGAGTGCAGTCAGAACCGCTGTGCTTCTCCTCTTTGTTTAACATTGATGTAAATGCAAGACTGGAACCAATGACGATCACCGCCGGTGGTGGCGGTCATGACCGCTGCGGTCTTAACCGCCATTTTGTGTCAGACAGCTCACTTGACTCCTGGCATTCGAGTGATACAGACCTCCACTTTGTGTGCTGCTGTGTCCTATCTCTTGGAGCAACTATGGCACGCAATGCAGGGGAAAGTGCCCCAGCCTTCTCAACGGAGGAGCTGGAAAAACTGGTGAAGGGGTCCTACCCCTGTATGGGCGGTTGTATTGAGCTCCAGGACAACAGGTCAGAACAACGTCCATGGTTCCACAAGTTGTGTGTTGTTTGACGATGTATGTGTGTGCTCATTCACATGTCATGACTGACCATGATATGATATGTGTGGGACATTGCCAGTGTGCACGAGCAGTGTTCATTGTGTGTCTCCTATGCCCACTGTTGAATTGTTATCATTAACATCATGTCCCCCCTTTTCTCATTGTTTCCCAATCAGGTCAGCACCCACCAGAAGAAAGGGTTGTGGTGAGCGATCGCCAAGGAAGTGCGGACCCTGGTGGTCCATTGCTGATGGAGCACCCACTGCAGGAAGCGGTGGGAGGACCTGCGTCGCTGGGCCCGGAAGACCGCAGAGGCCCAGCTGGGGATGGCCTCCCAAAGTGGGAGGGGTGCACGTCGGACACTGACCCCCCTAATGGCCTGCATACTGGCAGTGGCGTACCCTGATTTGGATGGGAGCTTGAAGGCAGCACAGCAGGGGGTATGTATTGACTGTCACTACTGCATGGTTGTGCATTGTCACCCTCCTTGGAATGTGGAATGAATGTAGTCAGATGTGATATGGGGAATGTACAGTCCTGGTTGCCACACCCATCAGGTAGGAGAGTGTGCTGGATGGTATGTTGAGCTATGTAGGATGAGTAGTGGTACAGTGACACATGTTCTGCTGTAGGTATGGGTCTCTCTAGTCTGCTATCATGTCAATGAATGCACCCTCCATCTCTGCGTGTACTGTAGTAGATTGAGTTGGTCCGGATGGCACTGTATATGGGTAATGACAGGCATGTTACGTGAGGGGTGCAGTTGCATCACTTCCTACATCAATGGATCGTCTGTACCACATGTACTCCTTACATTCCTGTCAGTTAGTTAGTGTCCAAGTCCCTCTCTGCTTAGATTTATATCATCCTGAAGCAGATGACATGTGATTGGTTATAGTCCAGGGCTTGATTCTGGTAGAAGTCACTTTGCCAATGATGGGCATGTAGGTGTCTCCACGCAGGGGTTTGGTCTGCAGGGTTGTAATGGGTTTGGACAGAGCTTGCATGACTCTTTTTGGTAAAGAGTGCTATACTGTGTAATGTTTGGCAGGCAGGGACTGTTATTTGCATTGTTTGTTGGTGAAGTGGGTGTGTGGGTTCTAACATTTTCCTCCCTTTCTGTTTCTGCCACCCTCCTTTTCTCTCTCATCCTCTGTCTATGTTTGCATTGGCATCATCTGGCAAGGGAGGAAGGGCAACGGCGAGTGGGGATGCTGCAGCCCACGGGTCCCAGGTGGCGACCAGCAGTGGAGCTGAGGGAACCAGTGGTACGGAAGGAGAGGGGAGCACCACGGCGGAGACTGGAGCTACCACAACATCTGACTCAGAATCCTCCTCCGATGGTGGCTCCCTGGCAGTGGCAGACCCTTCTGGTACCACACAAGCACCATTGTTGTCCACCACCACCCCCCTTTCCAGCACTGCCCTCCTTGTAGCACCCCACACAGTTGCCTGTGCCCACTCACCCAGGAGGGCGGGTGTCTCCTTCGCCGCAGGCACCTTTGCCCCAGTCAGCCCTGCTGCCCTCAATGAGGAGGCTTATGACTTCCTGAGGTCCATCTCTGTGGGGCAAACAACGATCGTGAATGCCATCCAGGGACTGGTATCCAAGATGCAGCAGACCAATGTGTTCCTGGAAGGCATGCACGGTGCCTTGTCTGGCCTCAAGAGATCGTTTCAGGCTCTGGCCTCCTTGTTGATAGCAGCCAGTGTCCCT
Source organism: Pleurodeles waltl (assembly GCF_031143425.1). Classification (NCBI taxonomy): domain Eukaryota; kingdom Metazoa; phylum Chordata; class Amphibia; order Caudata; family Salamandridae; genus Pleurodeles; species Pleurodeles waltl. Next base: position 1,345,319,084 of record NC_090445.1, read on the forward strand.
TCATCTTCCATTCCCCCTCCAGCTACCTGTTCCCAATCTACAAGCTCTCTCCCTGCACCCTTCCATGGCACACTAACACACTCGCATACACCCAGCACAACAGACAAGGTGCGCAAAGACAGACATGGGCCTCACAGACGTTCACACAGGCATGCACACACACAACACACATCTGAAGACACAACAACAGACACTTCTCCCACAAACCTCCTCTTGTACAGTCACATCTCACTCATAGCTGCCAGCACAGCATCATCACACACTGGTCCTGCTGTCATTCCTGTCATCCCCGCAATCACCACAACAGCAGACTCATAGTCATACACCCCACACACTACATCCGCATTCACCACGCCTCCGTATCTACCACCTGCAGCACATCCACTTCACTTGCACACACCACCTCAACATTCACTCACACATCACCCATTCCCTCTCCCTCCTTCTCTGCCTCCTCCCAAGAAATGCATACATACCCACTCACCCACCCAACATTCAGCCACCACAGACATCCAGACACTGTTCACACCAGCATCCACATACAGCACACAGACACGTCAGACAACCACTCCCTCTACCTCCACTCCTCTCCCTCAATCATGTGACTGTCCCATGTACCTAAGAGTGCTTTCCTTCCCTCCCTTGACCTCTTCTCTACTCCTCTCCCACCCCGTCTTCCCCGTAAACAGCATGTCCCCCTGCCCCTCTCAGGCCCTTCCACCTCCCATTCCTGGGGTCCCCTCTTCTGGTGTTTCCCCTGCTCTTCCACCCAGCAAAAAATCCACCCCTCCCAGTGCCAAGGACACTCCTCCCAAGCCCAATCCAAAACGTGCCCCTTCCACTTTCAAGCCTCCCCCACTACCCTCACACCTCTGAGGTGTCTGCCTGTTCAATTGCTGCCCCTATGAAGTGGAGGCCTAGCTTCAGTCAGGAGTCAGGTTGGGCCATTCTTGATGGGCAATGTTTCCTGCAAAATTGGACATTTGAACTTGCCATTGGCACCTTTGTACATAGTTTATTGTTCAAATACAACTGCCCGCATTGTTGTGGTTGGCAAGATGAGATGCTTGTCCTGGTTTCCTTCAACATTGTGGTGTGACATATATATACAATGCTGTGTGTGGATTGTGTCTGTGTTGTTGCATGCACTTGGTAGATGGTTTGGGCCATGGGGATGTTGTGATGTGTGTGTCTGCTTGCTTGTGTGTTTGTATGGGGTGTTGTGTGCATCCATGTGTCTAGTGCTGCATGTGCGTATGTCCTTAATTGATGGTTGTACATGTTGTGTCACCTGTATGATTATTTGGATGTGTGTTCACAGCTATTGATTGTGTGTCATTGCTACATGGAGTTCATGGTGTGTGTGTTTGTGTGGTGTCGCACAACATTCCCGTTTATGCCATCGTTGAGGTGTTTGTGGGATAGTTGTTGTTGTGTGGTTATGGGATGTGTTGGTGGTGGTGTTGTGCGTTGTACTATATTTGGCATGTATCTGCATGGCTCTGTGTGTGTATTGTGTATTTGGCATTGAGGTATGTTGTGTGTGCATGTGTGTGGCTTTCACTGTGAGTGGGGGGTTTCTGTGTTCTGTGTGGGAGTGTATCACTGCCATTTCCCAACCCTCTGTGTTAGGTATACTTACAGTTGTCGTCTTCTTCGTCGTCAGTGGTCCTGAAGGTGAATGGCGAGATACAATGCTGGGAAGACTAGCAGTCCATTTGCCATGGTGGCTGCGGCGGCGTCTCTGTGCCTGGAGGTGGGTGTTTCCATTTATACTTTCTGTTTCTGCCAGGTTTCTCATGGAGGGATGGCCCCACCGGATATCCTGGCAGAGTGGTTACTGGGAATATGGAGGGTGGGACGTTGGCTGCCTCCTGGCTGAAGTTGTCTTCCGCTGGCGGATGCAGCTCATAGGAGGTGGTGGGGCTATCGGTGAGTTGTCTGTATTGTGTTGGATTCACCACGTTACTTGTTATTTGTCGTTCTGCACCGCCACACTGCCGGTGGTCACAAGACCGCCATCGGCGTGGCAGTTGGGTTACCGTCAAACTCAGAATGAGCGCCTGAGTCTGACAGGTTTACAGAACTATTGATGGACTTAAAAAGTCATAGTGCTATATTCAAATGTTTTAATAAACATATTCCTGAACACAGTTGATACATTCGACTACTCCTTACTGACTATTATGACATTGTAGGGGTAGTCAGCCCTGTCAACAGGATAGTACCTTGTAAAACCTTTAAGATTTTTAATTGCACCACATTAATTGGTAGGTCCTGTATTTCAAAGCACCTGACACTTGATGCTAAAGGCAAGGCTACAACTTCTTTTCTTCTCTCTCCCTGACTCTGACTCTCTCCCTGACTTCTTTAAGTTGATTCTGCTGTGGACATTCATAGTTCTCATTTGTTCCCATTGCAAATGTCTCACTTGAGGTCAGCCATGAACAGACATCACTTGTATTCTGGAATTTGAAATGGGGCTTGAAATGTTGTTGTTAACATTGTAACTGTGGACTGAAAACAAAACCCCTGCAGTAAAATTGGATAAAAAGCAGAGAATTAACTGAAGATATCACACATGACAATGGACACATTGCAGCTATGAATTTTGTTGGCATGTGGGAAGTCTTGTGTCATGTTTTAACCACTATCCCATGTGCATGGTGACAGCACTCTTTTGAAATCCACTGTCAATAAAACCTTGCAGTGAATGTTTAAAGCCTGGGGCCAGTGGTGTAACTTGAGGGGGCTCCCCTGCAAAGCACATGGAGGGACACCCCTGCGACATCACTCAGGAGCTCCAAGGCCAGGGTACTCTACTGATTTTCCATGTATTTATCTGGGTCTATATATTTACAATAATAAGGGCTATTAATATTTTGGTAGAGTTTTATCAGTTATTGTAGGTTTTAAACTGAAACAGGATAGCCTAAATATGGGGCTTAATGTTTAATTTGGGAAATGTTACGTGAGATTCACTAGGTTAGATCAGTTTTATTATGAAGGTTATGACAAAGCCAGTAGGCCTGCCATACTTTTGGGGAAAAGCACTTCATTTAAGGGATTTGAGGTCTGAGGCGGTACATATCAAGACAACCAACAATACCATGCAGCCATTACCGGGTAAACTAAACTGTTCTGCAATTTAAGCATCATGTCAAATGAATAGTAATTGGTAGAAAATTACTTCCTTGAGGTTGGGATAACTCACACTGAAACATTTACAGCAGTCCTTGAATCACTCTCAGAGCAGGAAAGTCCACCTAAAAGGGATCTTTGATAAATATCTGGCATAACAGTGGTAGGGCATGTATGAAAGGTAAGAGATTCATAAGAGTGGATTGTTATTACACTTTGCTAAAGCCTATATGGAGGTATTTTGTAATATGGAATCTCTCATATTACTGTTGCATACAAGGGTATTTGGTGTTAAGGACCTACTCAAACAAACAATGGTGAAATAAGATTTGCACTTTAGTAATCCTTATTAGGCCCCAGTAAGCAGGAATTAAAAGTGCTTTGACAACTGTGTTTTTGTACGAAGTTGTAAGGTTATGGCAGTGTACCTGCTGGTAGGTAAGCTTATGCTCAATACAGTGGGTCTCAGTTAATTATAGGAAAAGTTATTTCAGTTACCATAGATCTGATCTGCTTATTTAGGCTTTAAGGGCAGGGTATTATTGAAACATTTTAAAGCTGTTCCACGTGCACTGGATTATATGAAATCTTATAGATAACCTTTGTCAGCAAGGATTTTGTATTTATTACACACTTTGACAAATCCTATGTGTTGGCACTGTAATAATTCTTGCAAGAATCCCTTTGACTTAGTAGTCTGCCGTAAATGTTATAATCTTGCAATCAAAAGAATATTTATATATATTAATATCTCAGATCTGCTGGAAGAGTGGAGAACCCACACAGCAGAATGCTCGATTCAACTCATGGGAACTCTAATTTCACAGGCCAAAAGACGAATGGATGAACAGATTATTAAGATTGAACAACTGACTAAGGAATTAGAGACGATGGTTAATCAACAAGATGTTTTTAACCAGCTAGGAAAAATGGAAGAACGTATTAAAAACAAAGAAGAAGAAATCAAATCACGTAAATCACATACATTTAATAGGGATAAATTGGATTATGAGCATGGCAGAATCTATACATTTGCACGCAAGTATGACAGCTTAAGAACAAAGGATATGCTTATAAGTGGAGCAGAGGGTGTTGAACATCATACCTCTGCTGAGGACAGTTCAGAGATAGGTTCCTCTGCAGATGAGGCACCACGAAACAAATTGGATTTTCAGGGGGAAATGCGCCTCATGCAGATGGTCACACCACCCACTGGCACAAATCGGAAACGTGGCCGAGGAGGCGGAAGACGAGGCGGGGGAAGAGGAGGAGGCAACCAATACAAGGAATAAAATCAAATGCTCATCCTCTTATTTGTTCTAGTCACCCAAGCACTATTGTCAATATCTCTAAACTTACACTAACGGATAATGAAACACGCATCCTTGATTTGGGACTCCGTTTTTGCCCTCATGTCCAATGGGATTATGTCAGCACACGTATTGAACTTTATAAGTTTGTTTGCAAATTACGACTTATTAAGCATTTTTCAAATAAAAATAAAATCTCTTCTGCTCCTAGTGTGAACAGTGGGGCTTCATCTTCAGGTTTCAGCATTTCAGACAGTACGGAATTGGTTGCCATCAATGATCTAGCTAGAGAAAGTGATGTACATGGATATTCATACAATGATGATACCAATACTAACATCAAGATGCTGAATAAGATGTGCTTTACTACGTATCATCATAGTAGTAGTCATTTAAAATTGTCGAGCAAATTTAATCCTCAATTACCCAGTGGAAATTTAATTGAAGTATTTCATGAGCTGACAATTGGGAACATTGATAAATTTCGCATGAAGACTGCATCTAAAAATAACAATAGATCAAACTTTACCCTACAAGACTGGAAAGATCTAAATGCGCTAAAATCGAATACGTCCGTTGTTATTAAGCCCTCAGATAAGGGCGGGAACATTGTCATCATGGACACACAATATTACAAAAAGGAAGCGTATCGACAATTGTCGAATAGGGATCATTAGACAAGTTACAGATTAATCCTATTAGTCAATATCAACAAATGTATCATGGGATGCTCTCAGAATGGCACACTAAACAACTAATTGACTAATAGGAATACTTATATCTTAAAATTTAACATCAAAAAAGTCCGAGCATCTACTTTCTGCCAAAAATCCATAAAAATAAATTGTGTCCCCCTGGCAGACCTATAGTCAGTCTGAACCAGTCTTTACTGGAAAATACATCAAGATATTTAGACCTGTTTCTGTGCACTTTTGTCACTGAACTATCCTCCTACCTATGTGACACTAATGATTTCTTAGCCAAGATACACAACATTCCTTGGCAAAAAGACTATCTAATGGTTACCATGGATGTGACCTCCCTTTATACCTCCATCAAGCATCAATATGGGATACAAGCCTGCAGATATTTTTTAAGAACACTGCCTATTGAACTGTTTGAACATACAGAAATGCTTGTGTTTATGTTACAATTTTGTCTGACCCATAACCTGTTCCTATTTGATAATGATTTTTTTTTGAAGAAACAAGGTACTGCTATGGGTGCGTCCTTTGCTCCCACGTATGCTAATTTTTATATGGGATGGTGGGAGAAAGAGGTGTTTCGGTCCAATGACAATGATAGTTACATTGTCAAAGTTGTACTATGGGTGCGATACATTGACGATCTCTTTATTATCTGGGATGGCTCTGAGCAATCACTTTTGGATTATATAAACAAATTGAATGATAACGAGTTTAATATCCATTTAGAAACCAGTTATAGTAGAAAGATCATTGAATTTTTAGATGTTTTACTTGAAGTTAAAAATTATCCTCTAGAGACTACCATCTATCGCAAACCCACATCATGCAATTCCATTCTGCATGCCAATAGTGGACTTCCCATGACTTTAAAATGGAGCATACCATACAGTCAATTTCTATGGGCTCGTAGAATGTGTTCTGATGAGAGTAGATATGATATAGAAATCAAGATCATGACTGAAAGATTCCTAAGTGGAGGATACCCCCTAAAAGTTTTGGTGGATGCACAGAACAGGGTTAAAAAGAAGAGCAGAGATGAGTTACTTTTCAAAAATGCACCGAGCAGCAATGAAACTAAATCATCCCCCCCTAGAACATTTTTGGAATACAATCAACAACATGGCTCATTGAAAACTATATTACAAAAAAATTGGCACATTTTACAGAATGATAAAAATATTAGGGATGTAATTGGCCAACATCCTTCTATAACCTATCGGAAGGCCCGCTCATTGGGAGACCATTTAACTAGGAGTTTCTTTACCTCAAAAGACAATACAACATGGTTGAGTAGGAAGAGTCTGGGGTTTTGGAAATGTGGCCACTGCAAGGCATGTAAATATGCCCAAAATATGCAACACTATCAAACATTTGATGGACGCCATTGTGATATCAAGGATCGCATTAATTGCGACACAGAATATGTGGTTTATGTTGTTGAATGTGGTTGTCACAAAAAATATGTTGGTAGTACCATTCATAAGTTGAAAATCAGGTTTATACAGCATTTTAGAGCCATCAAAAATCATGATAGAACATATCCTTTGGCCAAACATTTTTGGGGCATACATAATGGGGATTATAGCACATTAAGATTTTATGGCATCAAATTCATTAAAAGCAATCCTAGGGTGGGTGACAGAACATCTGAACTTAGACAAATGGAATCTAAGATGATTTTATTACTTGGTTCCGTATCGCCATGGGGGCATAATCTTGATGCTGAACTACATGTCCATTTATGAGATAATATGGGACAATATACATTAACTATAACATTGGAGAATGCTATTGAATTATGGAATAGTCAGCATTTATCAGATTTTGCAGAGAGTAGAACATTTAAATTTGTCATCTATAAGTGGTGATCTGTAGGATTCAGATTGCCATGCGCATCATAGAATAGTATATTTCTCCAATCGGTTTTGATTTTGATTCTTTACATTTTTTCTTCACTATATAAAAGTTAGGCAGCAGGTGAGGAGATGAATTTTCCATCATTGTTTTCCATATGCCACATTTACAATATTTCTGTAGAAGTAGATTTTAAGGGTGGCACTTTGCACTTTAGTTAGCGGCCGTTGTGGTTTGATTTTCTGCATATACATTAATGTTGAATGATAGAAGGAACATTAACATAGTTTGTCTCATTATTTAATATTACTTTTTACTTTTCACATGTTAGAACAATTAGACATCATGAATGTTGAGGGCTATACTTGGGATCCAACAGATATAATGCGTCCATATAAGGTTCCAATTCTCAGCAAAATGTATTATATTATTAGATGATTTAACATAATACCTATAATATTTGACATTTTAGGATTTTTCGATTATATCTTGAAAAACTGATAGTGATTATTTATAATTTTTAAATTTTTTACATTAGTGATTCAACTGATGATGAATGTCGAATTTTGTTATTGATAATGATAATTTTAAGGCAATGGGTGAATGATCATCAATAATTCAATGTTCTTATTAGCTTTTTAATGCCAATATTTATATTTGATATTATTTGCAAGTATTTAAAATAGTGTAATAACTATATTTAGGAATTATTTTTATGTATATTTAAAATCTATTTTTTTTAATATCGATTGTTACGATTTATAAAAATATACAAAAACATAAAAATATAAAAATATAACAATATATAATAAGGATTTTTGAATATATTAAAAATATTTTTAAATATATTTAATATTTAATGACATTAAGTGAATGAAGACATGTTGCTGTGTTGGGGGCTTTGGTTATTGAGTTGGATTGTAATTCTAACAAATTGGAGTTGATTGCCACTTCAGATCTTTTGGTTCTGTTTATTGCTGACATTCATTATTATAAATGAAGGCATTTATAATGATCAGTCGCCTTATTTTGTCGAAATTCTAAATAACAACAAGTGTTCTTTAAAGCTGAGACAGTGTCTTGCCCTGTAAATGCAGTTTTATTTACTAACATTTAAAAGCAATTAAGAGTATTTGCATGTCAAAAGATGGCCGCACCATTAGTTTGTATAAGCACAGCATGGAAACAAATGATGGTGTTTTAACTATGCATATAAAATGCAGTTTTTTCCACGGCTAAGTTTGTCCTGTAGAAGGTGTTTGCCGAAACGCGTTGACACTGTGATATTCTGTGCAGGAAACTGTGAAATACTTTAATGGAATAAAATTGGTGAAACTCCACTTACGGACATTTCTTTTGTCCGTATGAGACGGCCGAGGGATCAGTGCAGTCGTTTTGGTGGATATTGCTTCATCTGCTCCGGATTATATATTAATATATATATATATATATATATATATATATATATATATATATATATATATATATACACTTATATATATTTAAAACCTAGTGGTGGTTGCCACTAGATAGTTATAGTTAGGTCTGATTTTCCATAGCAAGTGCATCTTTATAATTTGCTAATAACTTTGGCCCTGCTTGACTAATCTTCACAAAACATTCCCAAAAAAGTTCATCCACTGCTTTTGCCTGGAAAGTTTCGGGGTGATCTGTCAAGCAGGGGCCAAGAAAGTAGGAGTATTCCAAAACGTAACATCACAATGCATTTTCAATAGACTTATTTAGGAACAGCTAAAGCAAAAGCTGCTTAACGGAATTACACCAAATTCGGCAGCAAGCTTGATCGTGGTCTGCAGATTGTGCTTGTTTTGATTTGGTCTAAATCTGTTCAGTAGATTTTGAGAAATTAAGTGTCAAATATCACTGTATATTTTGGCATTTGTGCTCACAAAAGTCTTGCAAGCCTCTTTCGAGTGTGCAAATTCAAAAATAGAATCCTGTGATTGGTCGAAAGGCCCATTTTTTCCATGACCCTGGCTGCTTTTGCAGGACTGAGATTGTCTGGCTGTTGTAATTTCAGCAATGAAATGGCCACCATTACTGTTTGCTGTGAAAAATTGGAGGAGACGTGGAAATGAAATAAAAATGCTATGTAAGGGGGCAGCAGAAAGGCATTAAATATTAGACAGGAAGTGTCTAGGGGTAACTACTGTGAAGAAAATAAATGTATATTGTTTTTAACTAATTTTTATGATCTCGAACGACTCTCGGGGGATCATTAATGGTAAAAAGGAGTAGATGAGTTCTCCATACACATTATTAGTAGGAAACATATTGTGGTCATTGTTTTTGGGAGGAATTGTGTAAGAGTTAAGCACTGTGGTGAGTGGATGGTTCATTCTTATTTTCAAAAAAGGGTTATGATCTCAGACGACTCTTGTGGGATTGTTAACAGTAGGAAGGAATAGGTGATCTTTGAATACAATGGAGTATGCACACTTGCTGCTGTGGAAAGGAGTCTTATTGGAGAAGGTCAGGTTCTATCCACACAGCCTACCACACACATCCATCATCTGAGAGAGCGCTCTGATAGAAAAGGCTAGTACATGTTCACAGCCTACTATGAAGACTATACACAGACATCTTCTTAGATAGAGGTCTGACAGAAGAGGCCAGTCCATGTACACACCCTAATATGTACACCCACCACCTGTGACAGAGATCTCAGTGGAGAGGCCAGTCTCTCTCCACATACCCTTCTACACACTCTCTTCATCTGAGACTAATGCCTGACAAAACAATCCAGTCAATGCACACAGCTTAAAATGCACACTTGGCATCTGAGAGAAAGGTCTGACAGGAGAGACTAGTCCACGTACACACCCTAATACCCACTGCTGTGACCTGAGAGTGAGAGGTCCCAGAGGAAAGGGTGCTTCCTCTACACTTACTAATACACATAACAGTCAAAAGAGAGAGATGTCTCACCATAGAGACCAGGCTCTTTTGACATACCCAGACACCTGTTATCAGAGCGAGAGGTCTGAAAGGAGAGGGTAGTCCATGTACACACTTTACTATGTGCACCCATCATCTGAGAGAGAGGTCTGACAGGAGAGGCTAGTCCTTGTACATACCATAATATGCACACCCACCATCTGGGAGACAGGTCTGACAGGAGAGGCCATTGCATGTATTCATTCTAATGTGTACACCCGTCATCTCAGAGAAATGTCTCAGCAGAGGGAGCAGTCTCTCTTAGTATACCCTACTATGCACCCCTGTCATGTGAGACTGAGGCATCAATGGAGGACCAGTATCTCTGCTAATCCTGCACAGCACCCAGATGCCCATTGAAACTAATTGGAGCCTACTTTTAATGCCTTCTCTGAGCAGGCGTTTAAAATCTCAGAAACAATGACGCAAAGAAATTTGTTAGATGTCCTTATGCCATTTTTAAGGCCACCCTAATGGGGAAATGGCCCCTTTCATACATTATGCAATGGCAGGCATTTGGTATTGCATAGGGTTAAAAAGTGGCACAATGCATGTATTGCACCACTTTGTAAATATGGCACAGCTTTTTTGGCATTCTAACACCACATTAACATTAAAAAAATGACTCTAATGTGGCATTAGAATGGAGCTAAGCCCTCTAAAATCTGGGCCTAAATGTTCAATTTATATGTTGTTCTAGTTAAAAGAGTCAGTGTCTGAAATTACGAAAGAAAGAATCTGCAATCTGTACAAGGCTCAGTGATTTTATGAACCTTTGAGTACTCATATTGTATCACTATGAGATGTTTGAGTTGAGATATTGGTATTTGTAGAGTAAACTGCCATGCTCACTGTTAAATAAATCCAGAATTTATAAAGCCTGCAAATCACCCATGAGAGTCTCAAGGCGCTGAACTGTAGGCAGGGGGAGATTGAGTGATTTGCCCTGAATTACAGAATGTTTAGCCAACACCAAGACTCGAACACGGTACTCCCAGCTCCACAGTTGGCAGCTCAGGCCATTAGGCCACATCCTCTTCCCTGTTAGAAAAGGTGTATAAAGTAGAATGTGTTACTTTGCAAACTGTTATGGAGCCATGTTTCAAGGCATGTTACAATTTGTTTGTGGATTTAAAAAAATGTAGTGTTAGAAGGTGTGGAATTTATTAAGAGAAAAGGATATGAAATTAGTTGTACAGTAAATGTAAATATGTGATCGGGGTGAAAATTGTAGACAGTTTCAGAGAATATAGTGATGAAACACTTACCATTTATTGATCAGTAAATAACTTAACATGTTTTGGTTATTTTGCCTTTTTTAGGAGGAAACAGAAAAACAGAAGGTCTGAAGAATAGAAGTATCATGGCACACAATACATGGAGGAGGATAACAAAAATTGTTCTCTTTGTAAGAAAGAAGAAACAGTACCTGTTGCAGAAACTAAGGGAAACGTGTAATTGCACAACTAATGTTATTCTTACTCTTGACTGCAACAGTTGTACCCTTGGAGAAGATTGTTCTGTGTAGCTCTACATGTTTTTGATGAGAAAATGATCTGTGTACTCAAACAGCAAAAAAGTGTTTGATTTACAAAAGAAAGGTTGTTATGCACTTGAGCAGTAAGTACTTGGGGAGAGGTAGTATCTGTCAGTTGAAAGAATGTATAAGCAGCTGAAGAACTATCTTGTTTGGCTGCATGAGGTAAGTTTGTCTTAGCTATCATTTCAGAATGACTGTATCTACAATACATCTAAATTCCTGTAAAGGTTGTCACGCACTGCTTGTTTTTTTTTTTTACCGGTTGAACTTCTTTTTGCAAATTTTATAAAACTATCATTGGAATAGATTCTTTTGCCACCTGGCCTGTCATAAAAAAAAAAGATTGTTATAAGAGATATTGTTTAGCAGGCTAAGGTGGCTGTAACAAAGCAAAAGGATATTTTAGGCCAATAGGCAAATGAAGTATAAGGGGAGAAGATGTTAGTTCTTGATAATGACCCATTGTATCTGCGATGTCCTCATTATTGGAAAATACATCCAGATATATTGATTATTTTTTACAACCTTGTGTTGAATGTTTGCCCTGATATGTTAAGGATACCACACACTTTTTTAAACTGATGGACGGCCTACATTGGGAAAATGATTTCCTATTACTAACCATGGATGTCACCAGCTTGTATACTTGTGTCCAACATGATTTGGGTCTTAAGGGTGTGAGGCACTATATGAGAGTCCGGTCCATTTCATATTTGGGGCACACAGAGATGATTTGCGACATGATCTGGTATTGTCTCTCAAATAACTTATTTTTGTTTGACAATATAATATATAAACAACTACAAGGGACAGCAATGGGTACTTGCTTTGCTCCCAGCTACGCACATTTATTTATGGGTAGGTGGGGGGAGCAACTATCCCAAGATTTCAAGGATTTTGAGGACAAAGTGGTATTGTGGTGTCGTTATATTGATGACATCTTTGTAATATGGAGGGGAGATGAGAAATCAGCCATGGAATTTGTAACGGTATTGAATATGAATGAGTTGAATATACAGTTAAGTGCACAGTACAGCAAGACTGCAATTCAGTTCCTGGATGTTGAAGTGAGTATTGATAATGACCGGGTGGCAACTAAATTATTCAGAAAAGCAACAGCTGGGAACAGCCTGTTAAATGCAGGTAGCGCTCACCCCTCCAACCTTATAAGGAATATTCCATATGGGGAGTTGCTTCGTGCCAAGATGATTTGCAGTACTAATGAAAGTTACCAACAGGAATGCAGTGTAATGTGTCAAAGTCTTTTGGAAAGAGGTTACAGTGATAGGATGATTGAGACAGCAGTTGATAAGGTGGATCTCAAAATCAGATCAGATCTTCTATATCCCCCAAATACAATGAAGGATGATGAGCAAAAAATAAGATTTATTACCACCTATTGTAATCAAGCTTTTCAGTTGGGACAAATTTTGAGGCACATCCTGCAAACGGACTCCCATCTGAGGAGTGTAGTGCAGGATCTGCCTTCCATCACATTTCGAAAAGGGAGATCCATACGTAATGATCTGAGTCATAATATGGTAATGAGTTCTGGCAGCATGATACATACTGGGGCTCCTATTAAGGGATTCTATTGCTGCCAGCGCTGCAAAGCTTGTAGATATAGTGTCAACTGCACGGATGTTATTTGGGGTAATGGACAAAATAAATATCAGATTACAGGACATTATAATTGTAATACTGAATTTTGTGTGTACTGTTTGAGATGCCCATATGATAGGTTATATGTGGGTAGCACAATTCATAAGGCCAAAAAGAGAATTCTCGGACACATGAGAGCTATTCGGAATAATGACTGTAATTATCCAGTGGCGAGACACTTCCAAGAGGTACACCAAGGGAAAGAGAAATTACTCAGGTTTTTGGCATGTGATCATGTTAAGAGTAATATTCGAGGTGGTGACAGACAAAAAACTTTGCGCATTCTGGAGTCCAAATATATTATTAGGTTTATGACACTCTCACCTGGAGGGTTAAACTCCAGTGAGGAAATGAGTAGTCATCTTGGATAGTTACTTCTGGGCAAAAGTTGGGTAATAACTGTGGAATATTTATTTTTGAATTAATTTTAGGTGTAAAATAATGTGTATTTATTAATAGTGTTAGTATTGGTTTTTCGCGCACAGGGTTTTTGACTTTTAAGTATGGGGTTATGAGCACTTGTAAATATTTAATGGACTGTAGTGGATATGATTTGAACTTTAGTATGGTGTATACCAGGTATAAGAGGATATAAGAATACCATGAAATATAATGTGTAACAATTTGGGATAATAACAAATAATTATTTTAGTCAATATATTTATTATATAGGCTGAGTAATATTAAGGTAAAAAAGAATAATGGTAAATTGTGATAGGTATCTTATGTACTAGTGACTAGCCTAATATGGCCACTACCTTTCCAAAACAAATGTCTGCATGTGTAGTATTTGTCTGTCTTTAGTTTTGTTGACTTTGGGTATTTACATGTGAATGTGCCAAGTTCCTCCATCTTTGAACAAGGCTACGGCTGAAACGCGTTGGGAGGAAGTATCTGTATGATAGTAAAAGCTTCAACCTCACTGGAAGTGTCCTGACCTTTCTTGTTGTTACAATAATTTGTTTGGTTATATATGGAAACATGTAGAACTATATATCTTCATGACTCTTTGATCATACGACTAGATCTGGAAGCTGTAAGCTGTCATCTTCAGTGTCATGGATTGCTATAGATGGTAGGCAGTCAGCAGCAGGCAATGAGTTTTCAAAACAAGTCTTTCTTCAGCAACGTAGGGAGCATCAGATTTCCAATTGTGCATCTGTCAACGCTCACTAAATCCCTTTTTCTAAAAGAGATGTCATTTGCATGTCACTTCTGTGTAAATTAAAATTTTCTGCTAGTTAACCAAGTCCCTTGTGTGAATAATGTTTTAATTGTTGTTTCTTTTGGTGGTCCCTTGAGGTAACTTAGTTGCTATTGCTCTCTCAAACATTGAAGTTGCAGGACTTTCACCTGTGGTCAAGTGGGGTGTTGAGCGATAAGCTACTAGAGAAGAATTCAACAATGCTTTCATATTGAGCTCCTCATGAGTTTCACAATGTACTGCCTTCTTTAGTGTGCTCATAAAAGGCTCAACAAGTCCACTGGCCTGTGGCCATAAAGATGTAATCTTTTGATGCTTGATGTTAAAATACTCTAAGAACTCTTTGACTTCTTTACTATTAACGGGCGCACCACTATCAGACTTCACAATGACTGGGATGCACAATATTGCAAGTTTGCCATTTATTTTTCAATAACTCATTTGTGAGTCATGGATGAGAGATCTTCAACCAAAGGAAAATGTGAGTATTCATCTACAATCACCATTAAATAATGTCCATTGTCAAGTGGACCAAAGAAGTCAATGGACATTCTATCCCATAAATGTCTAAGGTGTTTTGACATGTTCAGAGTATATTGAGTAACACCGGTTGTCAGGCAATTCCATATGTGACAGGCCTGGAGTTCCTTTTCAACTCTTTCATCAAAGTATGGAAACCAAACTCAGTCTTGAAGAACTCTCTTTATGGCAACGATGTCACAATGTCCTTTGCGAGCCACTTCAATCAGTTTCTGTTGCAGATTCCCTGAAATTGGGATTCTTGACCCTCCCAGTAGAACTCCTTTCTGAGTTATTGTAGAGACGGGGCCACTCACCTGAAAAGCAGGTTATCTGCAGGGGTGATGGTATGCCCATCGACATCCTGGAACACCTCTCGGCACTTCCTGGTGGACACAGAAACATCGGCAGGTGTTCCAAAATGAAAGGGGGAGTGGAAGAGAAAGAGACAAAACACTGCTACGTCTTTCCGGTCCAGCCAGGCACCCTGTATCTTAGGGGGCAGGTCGTTGTTGACAGAGTGATAGTAGAGTTAGTGCACTCAACTTCCTTGAAACTGAATCTCTCTTTCTGATATGGGCACGGAGGGGTAGAAGAACACCAGGATGCTCCAGCACTTTTCTTGGATAATAATAGCTGTTGGCACAATTACTAACACTGCATTACCAAAAACCCAAACTGAGTACCATAACAATAAGTACTGTGACAATAGGGCTGGCTTCACAGAGATTCACTGTTGCACACTACAATTAGAACTGTGGATGCACTTATCATGCACAAGAAAGACAAACAAGAGCATTAATGATATCACATATAACTTCCCTTGCATGCATAGGGTTAAACTAAAAGGAACAAAAACAATCCAAGAAATACAAATGTCCATTCTGGGTTCAAACAGTTAGGGTGGCACATTTTGGTTTGATTTCACTCTATGTGTGAAAAACCCTTCAAAAACCAAATTCCTCAAACCTGAAACACAGGCATGAATGTCACAATTTAAATTCAAGAGTTATGCTATTAGAGAAAGAAAAGTAACGTAAATGCTCTTTTAAAATTGCACTGCCACTTTTTGTAGTACTTGAGCTCAAGCAGATTTCCTGAAGCACATTTAGGCAAGTAACTACAATAATAATGTAGAATGTTCAGAAATGCATTTGTCTCTTCAGGATAAGCCCTCTGCCAAAATATAAGGTCTGAAATACACCAGCTGTTCTAGGAAAGCGTGGCTCTCCAAGAACAACACTAGTCACTTAGCTGCAGTCTTTTCCGGTGTGCTGGAGAAATGCTTTGTGTCAGCTGGTATAGGAACAAAGAAAAGAATTGCCTCAAAGTCCTGAATACGAGGATGACATCAGGGGCTGGACTGCCAAGTCAGATGCTGAGATGTGGGAGCAAAACAAAGCCAAGCAGGGAGGCATGATTCACTCTGCTATTTATAGCCAATCAGGAAAGCAGTTGAGATGAGTCACCACGCCTAATTAGAAGCACGTCTATACCTGCTCACATTAGCAAACAAGCATTGGTAAAACAAGCATTGATAAAACTAATTGTGTAACACAGCACATTGGTGGTCATTACAACCCTGGCGGACGGTGTTAAAGCAGCGGAAATACCACAAACAGTCCGGAGGACAAAAAAAGGGAATTCTGACCCTGGCGGAAACCGCCAACAAAGACAGCCACTTTAACACTTCGCCCGCCATGGCGGTACAGACAAGCAGCGCGGCGGTCACCGCCAACAGACAGGCGGAAGACAATGTACCGCCCACACTATTACAACCTGCCAATCCGCCACCTTTTCCGGGGCAGATTCACCGTGGATAAAAACACGGCAGAAACAGCTTTTGCTATGGGAAAACGCTCACCTGAACATATCCCACGAGGATCGACGACTCCATGGAGCCGGAACTCCAAATACTCCCTGCCCTTGTGTTTCTGCTCTTCTACGACCAACAGCTACGTAGGCGCCGCAGACAACGGTGAGTACTGCACCTACGACATGGGGGAGGGGGGAGGCAAAAGTTAGGGGGACACACACCAAACACCCCCACCCCCACCCTCGCATATTACAACATACACACCAATGCATTCACAAAAATCACAGTAACAACCCACAATCCCCCCGGAAGAATGAATACACAAAGCGAAAATCGGTCAAAGCCGCAGTCTCTCAAGTCTATACAGTGGGTGGTTTGCCCACTGTGCCATCCTGGGGAGTGCAAAGCCACAGTCTCTCAAGTCTCTACAGTGGGTGGTTTGCCCAATCTGCCATCCTGGGGAGTGCAAAGCCACAGTCTCTCAAGTCTATACAGTGGGTGGTTTGCCCACTGTGCCATCCTGGTGAGTGCAAAGCCACAGTCTCTCAAGTCTATACAGTGGGTGGTTTGCCCACTGTGCCATCCTGGGGAGTGCAAAGCCACAGTCTCTCAAGTTGATGCAGGTCTCTACTGGTACTGGGGGGGACTGGTGCCCAGACTGGATGAGTCTCCCCGTGAAAGGTCGTGTCCTGTCACTGTCCCAGCTGCACATAGGATAAGGATGCCTGATGTGGCGGGCCATTCATTCCTACCCCGTGCATTGCCCTGTTCAGCTGTGCTTTGCCATGGCGGTCTGTGCCCTGTTCAGCGGTGCATTGACATGGGGGTTCAGGACAGTACAGCGGTGCTTTGCCATGGCGGTCTGTGCCCTGTTCAGCGGTGCTTTGACATGGCGGTCTGTGCCCTTTTCAGCTGTGCTTTGACATGGCGGTCTGTGCTCTGTTCAGTGGTGCATTGATATGGCGGTCTTTGCCCTGTTCAGCGGTGCATTGACATGGCGGTCTTTGCCTTGTTCAGTGGTACATTGACATGGCGGTCTTTGCCCTGTTCAGCGGTGCTTTGACATGGCGGTCTTTGCCCTGTTCAGCGGTGCTTTGACATGGCAGTTCAGGACAGTTCAGCGGTGCTTTGCCATGGCAGTCTGTGCCCTGTTCAGCGGTGCTTTGCCATGGCGGTCTGTGCCCTGTTCAGCGGTGCTTTGACATGGCGGTCTGTGCCCTGTTCAGCGGTGCTTTGACATGGCGGTCTGTGCCCTGTTCAGCGGTGCATTGACATGGCGGTCTTTGCCCTGTTCAGCGGTGCATTGACATGGCGGTCTTTTCCCTGTTCAGCGGTGCATTGACATGGCGGTCTTTGCCCTGTTCAGCGGTTCTTTGACATGGCGGTCTTTGCTCTGTTCAGCGGTGCTTTGACATGGCGGTTCAGGACAGTTCAGCGGTGCTTTGCCATGGCGGTTCAGGACAGTTCAGCGGTGCTTTGCCATGGCGGTCTGTGCCCTGTTCAGTGGTGCTTTAACATGGCGGTCTGTGCCCTGTTCAGCTGTGCTTTGACATGGCGGTCTGTGCCCTGTTTAGCGGTGCATTGACATTGCGGTCTTTGCCCTGTTCAGCAGTGCATTGACATGGCGGTTCTGATAAGGACATTGGTGTGTGGCATGACGTTTCATCATTGCCCAGTGGGGCTGTGGCAGCCGGAGCACTCCAGGGCACTGACTCCGGTAGTGGCGGTGGTCTCCTGACCAGTGACAATAGTGGGGCTCTCCTGGGCACTGACTCCGGCGGTGGCGGTGGTCTCCTGACCAGTGACGATACTTGGGCCCTCCTGGGCTGTGACTCTGGTGGTGGTCTCCTGACCAGTGACGATACTTGGGCCCTCCTGGGCTGTGACTCTGGCGGTGGTCTCCTGACCAGTGACGATACTTGGGCCCTCCTGGCCTGTGACTCTGGCGGTGGTCTCCTGACCAGTGACGATACTTGGGCCCTCCTGGGCTGTGACTCTGGTGGTGGTCTCCTGACCAGTGACGATACTTGGGCCCTCCTGGCCTGTGACTCTGGTGGTGGTCTCCTGACCAGAGACGATAGTGGGGCCCTCCTGGGCACTGACTCCGGCGGTGGCGGTGATCTCCGTACCAGTGACGATACTTGGGCCCTCCTGGGCTGTGACTCTGGCGGTGGTCTCCTGACCAGTGGCGATAGTCGGGCCCTCCTGGGCTGTTAATCTGGCGGTGGTCTCCTGACCAGTGACGATAGTGGGGCCCTCCTGGGCACTGACTCTGGCGGTGGTCTCCGGACCAGTGACGATACCTGGGCCCTCCTGGGCTGTGACTCTGGCGGTGGTCTCTGGACCAGTGACGTTAGTGGGGCCCTCCTGGGCTCTGACTCTGGCGGTGGTCTCCTGACCAGTGACGATAGTGGGGCCCACCTGGGCTGTGACTCTGGCGGTGGTCTCCTGACCAGTGACGATAGTGGGGCCCTCCTGGGCTGTGACTCTGGCGGTGGTCTCCGGACCAGTGACGATAGTGGGGCCCTCCTGGGCTGTGACTCTGGCGGTAGTCTCTGGACCAGTAACGACGGTGCTGGCGGTTGTGTCTCGACCGCCGGAAATGATGGCTCACTTCTCTGCCGTGACACTCACAACAGGCTGGGCAGACTTCCTCTGGGCCTTCCCCACCTTTGGTGGAGTCACAGCTGACTCTCCAATCCCCTTGGAACCCATGTCAGTTGTTTTCCCACCTGGAGTCTTAACACGGTCCCGTCGTCCACTCTCCAATTTTATTGCCTTTACAGGGGGTGGGCTGCCAGTGCCTTGGCTCCGGGTCCTACTGCCTGCCCTGGTGGCCGGTGCACTCCAAAAACCTTGAACAGGCACCACTGGTATTGGAGGCTTTTTGGCTGAGGCGCTACGACGGGACTGATGAATTGGAGGGGGTGGGGTGGGGGTAAAAAGGTCTACTTTACAGAGGCACAGTTTCTGACGGACACTGGGATGGGTAGCTGGAGGGGGTCTGGGAGTGGAGGAAGAGGAGGTGGTTGTCGGAGGTGTCACTTTAGGTGTTTTGGGTGCAGGTGCAGGTAATGGAGGCTGTTGTGAGGTGGATGGATGTTGGGTGAGTGATTGCCGGCGTTTGTGTACTTTGGGAGGGGGCATCACAGACACACTGGGAGAGGACACAGGGGACGTGTAAATGGCAGTCGAGGTGGTGAGTGCAGGTGAGCGGGGTGTGGTGCTGGGTGTACTGGTGTGAGTCCTAGTGGTTGTAGATGTAGTGCATGCAGGTGAGAGTGTAGACAACACTGGGAGGGAGGAAGGAGAAGAGGAGGAGGCAGTGGATGTTGTTGTGTCTGTATGTGGGTGAGGCTTGCGTGAGTGCTTGTGGTGTGTTTGGTGCCTATGTTTGCTTGAGCTACTTGGGTGTGTTGACTTGTGTGCATGCTGGTCTGTAGGTGTGCTTGGGATGGGTTGGGGTACAGGAGATTGGGTCTGGGTGGAGGAAGTTGGAGGGGGGAGGCTAGACAAAGGGACAATTGCTGCCATCAGTGCTGAGGCCAAAGATTGCAGGGTTCGCTGAAGGACAGCCTGGCCAGAATGAATGCCCTCCAGGAATGCATTACCGTGTTGCAACTCTCGTTCTACACCCTGGATGACATTCACAATGGTAGACTGCCCAACAGTGAGTGACCTGAGGAGGTGAATGGCCTCCTCACTGACGGCAGCAGGGGTGACTGGGGCAGGGCCTGAGGTGTCTGGGGCGAAGGTGATGCCCACCCTCCTGTATGAGCGGGCACGGGGGGAACGCTGAGGGGCTGCTGGGTGGGCGGTGCTGGTAGGGGAGGTGGCGGCTTTACCTGTAGAGGTGGGGGGCACAGATGGTGCCGCCACCACAAGGGAGCTCCCATCGTCGAACGAGTCCGTGTCGCTGCTTGGTGATCCGGTGGCCGACGTGAAGCTCCCCTCGCCCTCCGTCCCACTGGTGCATTCAGAGTCTGTGGTGTGGCCCTCTATGGCCATGTGGGATGCAGCTCCCTCGTGCTCCGGTGCCACTGTACCTCCGCCTGTTGATGCTGATGTACAAAAGGACAGGGAGAGCAGACAAAGGGGGGGAGACAGAAGAAAGAGGGTTTTAGTGCATGGCATACCGCAACCATTGGCGGACAAGACAAACGCAGATACCCCCTGCATTACGCCGTGCCCCTGCCCTCTGCACATGCAATTTCTGGGATATGGCCTATATGGCAAAGGTGGACATCGGCGCACATGGATGCCACACGGGCAACTATACCTCGACTTGGCACTCTGCTGAGGTGGGGTAGAGTGCCACATGGGCTACATTACGGAGGGGCCTTGCCTACCTAACTCGCCCTGGCATAGGGACACCCACAGCCCACCTCCCCCACCCAGACACCTCCACTGCACGCAAAGTCCGCAGAATGAGGTTGTACTCACCCCCTTGTGTCTGCTGTGATGCCCTCAAGCACCCATCCAACTCTGGGTAGGCCACCGCCAGGATCCAGAACATCAGGGGGGTCATGGTGCGACGGGCACCCCTCCCACGTTGGGAGGGTATCCCCAGCTGAGCCTCTGCCGTCTTCTTGCTGCAGCGGCGAATGTCCTCCCATCTCTTACGGCAGTGGGTGCCCCGTCTCTAGTGGGCCCCCAGGGTCCGGACTTCCTTGGCGATGGCACGGCAAATGTCCCTCTTCTGGTGGGTGCTGAACTACATGACATGCACAAGGAAAGAGGAACAGTCATTACCAACTGCACCGTCGTTGTGAGTGGCCCCCTCCCTACTCTGGCCATGTGGCCCATTCATTCCCATGCATTAATGTTCTATGGACTCTGCCCCCTTCTG
This sequence comes from Pleurodeles waltl, assembly GCF_031143425.1. Lineage (NCBI taxonomy): Eukaryota > Metazoa > Chordata > Amphibia > Caudata > Salamandridae > Pleurodeles > Pleurodeles waltl. The sequence continues at coordinate 1,345,340,644 of NC_090445.1, forward strand.
CCCCCTTCCCTCTTCCAACCAGCCCTCTCCACCCAGGCCTAGCCCATACAACATGCTCCCTGTGTACTAACCTGTTGGTCTGGAGGACCGTAGAGTAGCGTGTACTGGGGGAGGACCCCGCCTCCTGAAGGCCAGGTTCAGGTGCCTCCATATGACAGGTGGATCCCTATTCTACTCACCAAAGAAGGTGTGCGACATCATCATCGCCTGCTTCATAATTTGGCATTGCGACGCCAGGTGCCTTTTCTGCAGGAGGATGATCCAGATGACGGTGTTGTAGAAGCTGTGGAGCCTGTGGAGCCTGTGGACAGTGATGAGGATGAAGCTGATGAAGAAGACAACGACAACAGGGAGTCAGTCATACAGCAATATTTCCAGTGAGACACAGGTGAGAACATTTTCATTTTTAGCATTACATTAACTTTCACACGTCTACCTCTATCCTGTTTTTCGATTTAAGTCAACATTTGGTAACTGAGTTGTACCCTTCCATTACGGTTTCACAGGTGTGGTTACCTACGTGTCAACTGCTTGCATCCTTCAAGGGCTTGTGATGTGTGACATAGGTATGTTAGCTTTAGAATGGTACACCCATTATGACACTGTCATTGATAATACATTTTCACTAAATCACAGACTGACTCCAGATTGTTTTGTGTTTCAAGGGTGTTTATTGAAGTGCTCAGATATGGGAGGGGGTTGTAAAATGAGGATGGGTGATGGTGAAGGAATGTCCATGGCAGAGTCCAGTCTATTAGTCTCACAGGTGCACTGCCCATCTGGGCATAGGAAGAGGAGCTGGGGCAGTTAAATTATGGACAGGGTAACAAAGTGGGACAGTGGGAGGACAATCTGGGTGGTGTCATTTCCTGGTGGGGTCTTGCCATCGTGCTCTGTCCTGTTCCTGGATCTCAGGGACCGCTTGCGTGGTGGTTGTCCGTTTGCAGGGGGTGGGGTGCTGGTGTGTTGGTCCTGTGGCGGGGCATCCTGTCCACTAGCGCCGGCAGAGGTGGTGGGCATTTCATCGTCCTGGCTAGTGTCAGGGGCCCCTTGGAGTGCCACAGTGTCCCTCAAGGTCTTCTGTATGTCCTTCAGCACCTCAACGATGGTGCCCAGGGCGGAGCTGATGGTCCTGAGCTCCACCCTGAACCCCAAATACAGTTGGTCCTGCAGGCGCAGGGTCTCCTGCAACTTGTCCAGAACCGTCGACATCGTCTCCTGGGAGTGGTGGTATGCTCCCATGATGGAGGATAGGGCCTCGTGGAGAGTGGGTTCCCTTGGCCTGTCCGCCTCCTGTCGCACAGCAGCCCTCCCAGTTCCCCGGTGTTCCTGTGCCTCCGTCCCCTGGACCGTGTGCCCACTACCACTGCCCCCAGGTCCCTGTTGTTGTTGGGGTGGTGGGTTAGCCTGGGTGCCCTGTAGTTGTGGACACACCGCTGATTGACCTGTCCTGGGTAGGGAGGTTTGGGCCCGCTGGGTGGGTGCTGTGCTGGTGTTACCAGAGGGTGGAAGGTCGGTGTTGGGCTGTGCCTGTGCAAGGGGAACCGACTGTCCCAAGGCCCACGATGGTCCGGGCTGGTCATCAGGATCCAGTAGGGCAGAGCTGCTCTTGTCACTGTGGGCCTCTTCTGGGGGTGGAGTGGTGTTGTCTAGACCCTCTGGTGTGGTGATGGTCCTTCGGGTTCCTGCATGGGAATAAGAGCATGATTATTGCATGTGTGTGTGTAATGGTGTGCACTGGGTGGGTGTTTGTGTACCCCAGTGCATGCATTGTGTGAGTTTGTGTGATGATGGTTGGGGGGGGGTGTACTGGGTATGTGCAGTGGGCATGCTTTAGTGAGGGATGTTCATGCTTAGTTGTGTCATGCAGGGCTTGGTGTTGGGATGGGTGGTTTGTGTCATGGGTAGATTAGTGAGGAGTTGTAGTGATAGGGGAGGGGGTGAGGTAGGGGGTGTGTGATAGCATGCAGGTAGGGTGGTGGATATGATAGTTAAGATTTGACTTACCAGTGTCCCATCCTCCACTGACTCCTGCGAGGCCCTCAGGATGCAAGATGGTCAAGACTTGCTCCTCCCATGTTGTTAGTTGTGGGGGAGGAGGTGGTGGTCCGCCGCCAGTCCGCTGTACCGCAATGTTGTGCCTGGATACAGTTGAACGCACCTTCCCCCGTAGGTCGTTCCACCTCTGATGTCCTCCCGATTTCTTGGGTGCTGTCCCACGGCGTTCACCCTGTCCACTATTCTGCGCCATAACTCCATCTTCCTGGCTATTGATGTGTGCTGTACCTGTGAGCCAAATAGCTGTGGCTCTACCCGGACGATTTCCTCCACCATGACCCTGAGCTCCTCCTCGGAGAAGCGGGGGTGTCTTTGGCATGCCATGGGGTGGTGTGGGTGATGTGTGGGGTGGTGTATGTGGTGATGAGTGTGGTGAGTGTAGTGGTGTGTGGTTTTTTGTGCGTGGATGTTGAGTGGGTGATGGTGTTGTGTGCCTCTGTGTAGTGGGGTTTTCTATTCTGTGCTCTCTCTCTGTCGCCTTCGTGTCTACTTTTTGGTCGTAGGGGTTTGTGGTTGATGTGGGTGTATGTTTTATATTGTGTTTGGTGTGTGGGAGTGTTGTTTGTATGTGTATCTGGTGTGTGTATTTTGAATTGTCCAATGTGGCGGTATTTTGGAGATGTGTGTGTATTTTGAGCGCGGCGGTGTGTACTGCCAATGGAATACCGCGGTTGAAAGACTGCCACGTGGATTCGTGGGTCGTAATAGCATGGGCGTGTTTCTGTTGGCGTGGAGGTGGAGGATTTGTTTCCGCCAGTTTATCACTGACCTTTGGCGTGGCGGTGTTGTGTGGGTGTCTGAATTTTGGCGGATTCCAAGATGTGTGTCATAATAGCTGTGGCGGAATGCCGCCGCCGCGGTATATTGGCGGTCTTCTGCACGGCGGTAAGCGCCTTTTACTGCCACTGTTGTAATGATCCCCATTATGTTTACTTAGAAACATGAAGGTTTAACCAAGAATAGAGATATGATTTAACCCTAATCCCTGGGGATGCTGAAAGATTATGCAGGAGGCACCTTGGGGATTCCTGACAGTTATGGACAATTCATCTTTCACATGTTTGCATTTGTGATATTCACCATCAATTAGAAAGGTTGAATGTGTTCCACAACTTGTGTAATTATTGGGGTTATTACAACTTTGGTGGAGGTGTTAATCCGTCTCAAAAGTGACGGTAAAGTGACGGATATACCACCAGCCCTATTACGAGTTCCATAGGATATAATAGATATAAATAGAGGGAAAAGAGCTATAGGGATAGAAAAGGGAATCAAGTGATAGCCATGTGGAGAGAGAGGTAATAGACATTAGTTACAGTGAATGTAAGATGAAATAAGTATATAAAAGAAGAAAAACAGGAAATATATTGACTTTTTTTAATAGGAGGAGAAAAATCAATTTCCTTCGCAGTGCGTGAGAGATAGTTACTTAATGGCAACCATAGCTGATGACTGTTGAAGAAAGTTCCTGTTGAATCAAGCTTGTAGCTGTCAAGTCTATGATGATAACATACAGAATTCCACCACTGTCTGAGAGTAATGTTCTCCGAAGATTTCCAGTTAGAAGTAATTATAGAGATTGCAATAGAAAGCAAAAGGTCCACCAATTTTCCAAGAGGCCTGAACGAACTCCAGATATCGTGTATGCCACCCAAAAACAGTAATTCATATGACATTGGTAAGGAGATCTGAGCTACTGCTGAAATGCGAGACCATATTGAGGACCAAAAAGTAGATAGGGATGGACAAGAAAAAAACATGTGAAAGTCAGTACCCTGCTGAGTGTGGCAGCGCCAACAATTGTCATTTTGTGCAAGTTTGAGTTTGTAAAGGCGTACATGAGTGTAGAAAAGTCTATTATAAAAAAATATAGGGTCTGTGTGAGGCTTGCAGTGCGTGCAGGGGAATGTATCTTATACCATATTTTATCCCATAAAAAAGTTGGCCAAACAACACCAAGAACTGATTCCCACAATGTCTCAATAGGTGATTTGAGTCTAGGTGAAACAGATGTTCTTAAAAGTTTATAAATTCCAGCTGCCCTAGGATAATTAGAAGTTACGATCAGGAGTGGAGATGAGGCAAGAGAAGAATGATTATGATGTATAAGTTTATTGTGGGCCTCTTAGACTAGAGTAGAAAGAATGATATATTGGGATTTCATGCGAATAGGGAGATTATAAATTGCTGAGAGAGTAGTAAAAGAGATGAGAGAGACTTTGTGATATAATTGGGAAATGAGAAGAATACCTTTTGTCATCCAAGCCTTCCAACACAAGGTTTTACCTTGTTTCCTAATTAAACTATTGTGCCAAATAGGACTGTTAAAGAATTGATTAATGGGGGTAAGATGCAAAATAAAAAAAAGGTTTCAGTAAGTTGACTGAATGGGAGATAGTGCTGGGTAACCAGAATTTTGGGGGGTTAGACATAAATATAATGTGTGTATGGGAAACAGGAGAAATAAATGGTTCTTCCAAAGAGAACCATAGCTTTTGAGGGGCATCATTGAGTGCAGATAAATAGGGATGTATTTGCTTAATGCCAAAATATTTGTGATAAGTTAAAAAGTCAGTAAAATTTACTTTACCTTGTACTTTAGGAAGTTTTAGTTTCGAGAGAGAGATTCAGGATTGTTTACTGTTCCACAGGAACTTGGATAGAATTTTATCAATTGAACTAAAAAATAGTTTAGGTATCTTAAAAGGAAGCATCATAAGGAAGAAGATAATGATAGGGAGAAGCATCATCTTAATGGTGTCCAAGTGGCCCCACCACGTGAGATATAACAGAGATAATTTCTGTGTGAGATCTACAAGCTTTGCAGATAAGATTTCTAAATGAGTCTTTAATGTATCCTTGAGAGTAGTGTAGTACAATACCCCAGGCATTTAGGGGGTTATTCTAATCTTGGCGGGCGGCGGGAGCCGCCCGCCAAGCGGGAACCGCCAGAAGACCGTACCGCGGTCAAAAGACCGCGGCGGTCATTCTGAGTTTCCCGCTGGGCTGGTGGGCGACCGCCAGAAGGCCGCCCGCCCACCCAGCGGGAAACCCCCTTCCACGGGGATGCCGTCCCCGAATGGAGCCGGCGGAGTGGAAAGGGTGCGACGGGTGCAGTTGCACCCGTCGCGATTTTCAGTTTCTGCTATGCAGACACTGAAAATCTTTGTGGGGCCCTGTTAGGGGGTCTCTGCAGTGCCCATGCCATTGGCATGGGCACTGCAGGGGCCCCCAGGGGCCCCACGACACCCGTTCCCACCAGACAGGTTCTGGCGGTCACAACCGCCAGAACCAGGCTGGCGGGAAGGGGGTCGGAATCCCCATGGCGGCGCTGCCTGCAGCGCCGCCATGGAGGATTCTTCAGGCCAGGGGAAAACCGGCGGGAAACCACCGGTTTCCCTTTTCTGACCGCAGCTTTACCACCGCGGTCAGAATTGGCCTGGATGCACCGCCAGCCTGTTGGCGGTGCATCCGCGGTCCCCGGCCCTGGCGGTCTCTGACCGCCAGGGTTGGAATGACCCCCTTAATCTTAGAAGAATTCCAAGATAATCCTGCATCAAGAAATACAGAGACAGTGCAATGAGCATTAAGTGGTAAGACCACTGTTTTGTCTATATTAAGTTTATAGCCAGATACATCAGAATATAAGTTGAGCTCATACAGGAATGCAGGAAGAGAAGTGTCAGGGTGAGACAAGAACAAAAGAATACCATCAGCATATGCCATAAATTTGATGTGTGCATTATTAATTTGAAACCCCGTAAATTGTTCAGACGTTTTTAAGTGGTCTAGAAAAGGTTAGAGAGCCAAAATAAATAGTAAAGGAGATAGACGAGTACCCCTTTTAAGAGGGAAAAAAGGAGATCGGATACCATTTGTTCTAACCTAGGAACATGGTGAGGAATAAAGAATGGATATAAAATGTCAGAATTTAGTACCTAGTCCATGCCATTCCAATGCCTTCAACAAGAAACCTCTGTAGACCCTATTGAAGGCCTTTTCCTCATCCAATGATAAAGCTGCCAGAGGAATCTTAAGTTTAGATGCCTTGTTAATAATATTTAAAAAAGTATGTGAATTATCTGCTACATTTCTATTTGGGATAAAACCAGATTGATGAGAATCAATAAGGTCAGGTATATATGGGAGTAAATGGAGAGCTAAAACTTTGGCATAGAGTTTACAATCAGTATTAATTAAAGATATGGGTCTATAATTTTTACAGTCAGTCGCATCCCGATCTTTTTTGGGAATAAGACAAATCATGGCCTCCGTAAATGAGCCAGATGCAGAACCTGACATTATAAAGTGATTAAGTATTTGAAAGAGTTTGGGGAAGAGAGACTTAGCAAACTGAATTCTACTGTGAAGCCATCTGGGCCTGGAGCCTTACCCTTGGGGAGAGATTGTAAAGCTGTATATAGCTCGGTAAGTTGTAGGGGTTGGTCTAAAGATGAGAGGTCAATCTGCAATGGGTCTCTTGGTTTGAGATTAGAGAAATATTGGTTGAGAGTTTCAACTTTTGGTATGTGTTCTGGAGTGTACAGGTCCTTATAGTAAGAAGTGAAACACAAAGCTATATCTTTATCTCTAAAGTGTTTAACACCATTGTTATCTGTGATAAATTTAATAGTTGTTTTTTCTTTTCTTTGTTTCAAATATCGAGCTAGAAGAGAACCAGCTTTATTGTTACCACCATAATATCTGGCATTTATTTTCAGGAGGGTGCTGCATGCTTGTTCAGTGGTATATTGGTTAAACTCCATTTTAGCTGAGACTAGTGCTTCAAGATGTGATTTACTAGTTTTGTGAGTATAGTATTCATGTTCTAGGGACTATTTTCAAGGATGGAAGTCGATTTTTGTTGAGCAGACTTTTTTTTGAGTGAGCGTAACAAAAGAAGCATCTGAAAGTAGGGAGTTATTAAACCTCCATGAAGATGTTTTAGAACCATTAAGAAAAAGATCAAGGTCAGTATTCACAGGTGCGTGATCTGAGATAAAAATAGCACTGATTTCAGAGTTGACCATATGTTGCAATAAACCTTTACTCAGAAAGATATAATCAAGCTAAGAATGGGAATGGTGGGTAGGAGAATAAAAAGAGTATTCCAAGAGGTCGGGTTTGCACATTCTCCAGGAATCAGAGAGAGAATGCTGCAAAATAAAGTTTTTAAAAGCTTTGTGGGAGACAAGTGGAATGAAACGTGACATGGAATGTCTGTCCAAAAATGGATCGAAAATTTGGTTGCACCACCTATTAGTAAATTGTTTGAGGAATGTTCAGAAACAATATGTGAAAGATTCTTACAAAAATTTGGATCCGGATGTGTGGGGCTGTATATATTTAGGATAGTAAGAGAAATATTTTCAATTGTAATTGTAACAAGTCCCCAGCGACCTTCTGTATCTTGCTGCTGTGAAATTATGGTAGGTTTGAGAGATTTAAGACAGAGTATAATTACCCCATTTTTGTTTGTGGTGGAATGGGAGTAGAAAATGTCCCCCACCCATTTTTTTTTAAGTATAATTGCCCAGAGTCATTGAGGTGAGTCTCTTGCAACAAAGCAATGTGGCATTTCAAACGAGCCAGGTGAGATAAGACACGCTGACGTGTAATGGGGTGTTTAAGCCCCTTAACATTCCAAGTAAAAGTTCTAAGTTGCATAACAAGAAGTAATAATAAACAACTGCTGTAACAAGGAAAAAAACTAGGCATATCAATTTTGCAAAAGCAAAGAAATGGGAAAGAAACAAGAAAGTAAAGAAAAAGAAAAGGAGGAAATGACCTCCAGAAGCTGTATATACATGGATGTGGCAATACAGTGACTAAAGTCCACAAAAGCTAAAGAAGACAAGATAGAAAGTGAATACTCCGAAAGGTAGAGGGACAACGGAGAACCTGAAAAGCCAGGCAAAAGTGGCTTCAGCACAAGAAAAGTGATATTAGATATTAAAACATATGAAGGCGAGTTTCATGGAAGAAAAAAAACCACACAAACGAAAAATGTATCATTCAGGAGACCAAATAACGTAATAACTACAGTAAAGGAGTGTGACATGAAGAACAATAAAAATCAAAGCTTACCAGTGGAACGTGTAGGAGAACAATTTGGATGGTGAGAAAGGGATACGGTTGGGAAAGGAACATGAGGATTGCACAAAGAACACTTTCTATGGATATAAAAACATAACCATTGCTATTAAACTGTCCAGAAAAAAAAAGAAAAAGAAAGGACATTAAAGACAAATTAAATTATATCTTCAAGTAATTGCAGATGCTCCTAGTTCCATTGCTTCTGTTTTGTGTTGGTTAATAAAAGTTTGTAGTGCTGAAGGTTCCTCAAACGAGTAAGATTTGTCCTTGAATGTAATTTTGAAAAGGCATGGGTGAAGAAGACCATAACGAATATTCAAGGATTTGAGTTGTGGACTTAAGTCCAAAAACTGTTTGCGATGTTCAGCTGTAGCAGGAAAGAAGTCTTGTCTGAAAAACACTTTATGACCTGACCATAGCAAAGAGTCCATCTTTTGGCTTCTGAAAGTATTTGCATCAAGTCAGTAAATTGAAGAAAGATAATAATAATACCTCTATGATGTGCACGAGGGCCAGTTGAAGTCTGTGGACCTAAACAATGTGCCCGTTGGTTAGAGAGGGGAGAGGTAGAAGGCAAGCAAAGAATTAAAGGCATAGCAGTTTGAAGGAATGCAATCATGTTAGAGCATTCCGAATCTTCTGGAATCCCAAAAAGGTGAAGATTATTTATCTTATTTCTATTTTCTAAGTTTTCAGTAAGCCTTTTAAGTTGAGCTATGTCCTTGGGGATCTGAGGATTGACAGTGTTACAATCTTCAAGGTTACTGACTCCCTGTTCCAGAGTACAAATTTGTTGTTCGTGTTGGGACCATTACTCCTCAATATGTTGCAAAGAGGCATTAGTGTCCCTCATAAAGGGCTTTAATGAACACAATTCCTCCATGACATCATCTAGAGTAACATGTGTAGATGATTTTGAGGGAGAATCAAGGTCATTTATTAGGCGCTTAACAGAGGAGGTGTTAGATGTTTTTTTCTCAATTGCACCAGCAGCATGAGATGAAGAGGCGCTATCCTGTAAAAACACTGTAGCACTATCCATTGTTAAAGCTGATGGTAGAGAAGATTTAATTCTATGTGTGCGCACCACTCGAAGAGGATTATTAGACTTGGAGGAAGATGATGACTGGCTGCTCTGAGAAATATGCGGTCTCCCCATAAAAGCCAGCAGCAATATGGTAATAGGAAGCCAGCAATGTGAGGTGTTGATGACATTATATTACACTGAAAAGCTGCTGCGAGAAGTTTCCAACAACAGAGCAAAATATAATACAAAATATATAAATAAAAAATGCTAACTTATTCTCTCATAACAGGCATGACAGAATACCACAAGAGCAAAGCACTTTACTGCACATAGTCAAACAATTGGTGACTAGTTTTAAGGGAACCTTCTGAAAAGGAAAAATCCCCTCCGTCAAAGAAAAGCATTTACCATGTTATGAAGAGCAATTTGAAAGAGCTCCTTGACAACAAGAGCTGCCAGTGAATACTGAAAGTTGAAAATATAAGGTAAATGTGTTTGAAGAGAGAGGTCAATAGTTCAGCTGGCTGTCAGAAGGTAATAAATATTCCATTGCAGAGGAAATTAGATTTGTAGAATGACATCCAGGCAAGCAGTTAAAAGTCAAATAGAAACATCTCTGTGAAAGTTTAGGTTTGTGCAGAGGCTTATGGAGTGAAACGCAAATGACGCAGATAAATGCAAATGACGCAGATAAATAATTACCTCAGGCTCTCACATGAAGTCTCTGAAATGACTTCAAAACCTGATGTCTCTGTAAGATAAAGGCATATTTATGCAGCGGCAGAGCTCCAGTGCTCAAAAATGCTGAAGAAATTAATCATTTTGATGTGAAAACATCTCCCTCTTTCCAGGAAGTGCTGAAGCCTCATGGAGCTCTAAAGAGCAGCGGCCATCTTGCGTGACCTCCAGCCATGCCCCCCTCATTATGCCATCCTAACGCCACTGCTGGAGTTTTTTGGTGCTGCTACAGATTTTAGACTTGTTCTAAATCTGGGACAGTACCAAAAGCAAAAGGTGTTGAGGTGGAATGCCCACAGCAACACCCATTGCACCCCCCTCTGAAACAGAAAACTGCGTCAGAGGAGCCCATATTTATAAGGTGGCATTAAGCCACAGAATGTAGCTTAGAGCTGCAGTGTAAATGTGGCACACTGCACAGCACCACCAGAGCATCACAAAAAGTGATGCTCTGGTGATGCAAGGGCCTTGTAAATCTGGCCCAAAGTCTCTTGTATCTAAACAAACCAACATATGTAGAAAAGGTTGTAATGTACCTGCAGATGTCTTAAAGTTCCAACTAATTTTCAAGTTTCTTTAAATCAAGTTGAAAAAAGACCTTGGCACCATTCAATTCCATCATGGCAGCAATGGGTGGCCCTTGATGTCAATCTTGTTCAATTGGTTTTTTTGCTTGACACATATTAATGTATATGTGCACAGCTTCTTCACTGTGGAGAAGTGTGGCACAATAGTGGAGAAGTGTGGCACAATGGTTAGAGTGGCAGACCCTGAAGCAGAGATCTGGCTCAAGACCAGGGTTCAAGTCCCGCTTCGGCAGGTCTTGGGCTCAATTCCCTCGGACCAGATAATTCTTGCCTCGGTGCCTAATCTAATTAATGGGTCCCACTCTGCAACTCTGGGCAATAGCTTGCTTAATCTCCACAACGGCCCCAACAGCGCTTGGATGCCTGGCTTCACCCTGGGGGCACCTCACAGGGAAAAGCCAGGAGGGGTTCCATAGTGGTATGAGTACAGCGCCTTGAGACCCTAACGGGTGAGTAGTGCGCTATACAAGTGCAAAATTTACATTTACATTTACACTGTCCTTTTAAAGCACTATTACAATGGTTGAAACCCATAGTGTTTGACCAGTGGAACGCTCAATAATATCATGCTTAAGTGACAATTTAAGTTCTTTTTCAACAGCTTCTTGTAAATGGAAAGCACTTTCTCTATGTCTCTCAGCAACAGGACAGACATCCTCATTAAAATACAGTTTTACTTTCATATTCTTTAGCTTTCCTAAACCATGAAACAACGAAGGGAATTAACGTACTATTTTGTGATGAGCATTCATGTTGTAAGTACTTCACGGAAATCAGTCCCATGACAACAGCTGTGTTGATACTGAGCAAACAGACGCTTGATGCTGTACCTTGAAGCACTTGTATCATATTTGTACCTTTGTTTTCTTATGTTTCACTGTCACAACAAATGAACCATGACTCTTTGTGGATGTCATTACAGCCCAAGTATTCACTTTGGTCTTCGATGGTGTAACTGAGACAGATCACTGTATTTCACTTCAGGCATTATATTTATGTATGCACTACTGTTGATAATGAAAGGTACCCAACAACCATTTATTTTCGATCTAATCTTTGGACAGTGCTTGTATGATTTAGTTGCTTTGGTATGTCGGCATTTATTTGACTGACAATTATCTTCACATGCAACCAGTCTGACGTGTATGTTGTTCGAGGTAGATATCAAAGTGGCACGATCACTTTCTTCTCTTTCATCTATTATTGAGTCAGAAGATCTGTTTCACAATGATTTAGATAGTCATCGACTTCGACTTGCCTCAACTGATGTCGCAACTTGGCCTTGTGGGAGTGTCGAACACTGCTTTTAGAATGTTTTGCCAGCCATTTTGTCTTTTGGCCATGACACACATTTAGGGGCATATTTATACTCTGTTTGCACCAAATTAGCGTCATTTTTTTCTAATTCATGTGCAAAATGAACTCCATATTTATACTTTGGTGCTAGACCCGTCTAGCGCAACATTTATGGAGTTAAAGTAAATTTTTGGAAGTGGAAACCTACCTTGCCTTAAAGAGATGAAGGTAGGTACAGAGATTTCATCCTGTGCAAGGTGTTTTGTACACAGTGCATGTTGGTATTGAATTGAAGCGTTTATAGTCTGTAATTTTGTATGGTACACATTTAAGTTCTTGTCAAATTGCATGTTAGAAAGGGGGCTTTGGTTGAAAGTCAGGTTACCCCCTCTTCAAGCAAGGACCCTCACTCTAGTCAGGGTAAAAGATAATCACCCTCAGCTAACCCCTGCTTACCCCTTTGGTAGTTTGGCAGAGCAGTAGGCTTAACTTCAGAGGGCTAGGTATAAAGTATGTGTACCAACACACACAGTAACTTAAGGACAACACTGCAAAATGACACCACAGAGGATTAGAAAAATAGGACATATTTATCTGAAAAAAACAAGACCAAAACAACAAAAATCCACAAAACACAAGTCAAGTTATCAATTAAAAAGCAAAAACAGCCTTTAGGTTGTTTAAAACACACACTAACACTGTTAGGGTGAAAATGTACCTTGGGTGCGTCAAAAATAACCCCGCATGGGTGCGTGTGCGTCAAAAAGGGCTTGCGATGCGTCAATTTCACTCACAAGCCAGACCTTGCATCGTTTCTCCTTTCATTGGGTCGAGGCGCGTTGTTTCTTCTCTCCACAGGAGAGCGATGCGTCGATCCGGTCAGCACTGTTAGGTCCGGGCAGGCCTTGCATTGTTTTTACATGCCCAGCGGTGCTTGCATCAGAAATCCAGCTGCATGATGATCCGAAAAGCACGCAGCGCGGGTTGCGATCTCCCATCCTTCGTCAGCGATGCTGCGCATCGTTTCTCCATCTCCGTGCGTCCATTCTTTGGTCGTGTTTCAGGCGAGCATTGATTTTCATCCGCGTAGCCGACAGCGTGTTGGTTCTTCAGCCGCTGACCGGAGTCGCATCGATCTTTTCCCCGCACGGCGCTCTGTACGTGGATTTCCTCCTCTTAGGCTGCCAGCTTCTCCTTTCAGGGTCCCAAGAACTGGATGGACACCACAGCGCAGAGTAGGAGTCTCTCCAGAGACTACAGGTGCTGGCAGAGAGAAGTCTTTGCTGTCTGTGAGACTTCAAACAACAGGAGGCAAGCTCTAAATCAACCCCTTGGAGATCTTCACAAGATGGAAGGCACACAAAGTCCAGACTTTGCCCTCTTACTCTGGCAGAAGCAGCAACTGCAGGATAGCTCCACAAAGCACAGTCACAGGCAGGGCAGCTCTTCTTCCTCAGCTCTTCAGCTCTTTTCCAGGCATAGGTTCCTCTTGTTTCCAGAAGTATTCTAAAGTCTGTGGTTTTGGGTGCCCTTCTTATACCCAATTTCTCCTTTGAATTAGGCCTACTTCGAAGTAAAGTCTCTTTTGAATGTGAAATCCTGCCTTGCCAAGGCCAGGCCCCAGACACTCACCAGAGGGTTGGAGGCTGTATTTTATGAGGGCAGGCACAGCCCTTTTAGGTGTGAGTGACCACTCATCCCCTCCCTCCTAGCACAGATTGCTCTTCAGAATATCCAGGCTACACCCCAGCTCCTTTTGTGTCACTGTCTAGTGTTAGGTGCAACCAGCCCAACTGTCAAACTGACCCAGACAGGGTATCCACAAACAGGCAGAGTCACAGAAATGGTATAAGCAAGAAAATGCTCACTTTTTAAAAGTGGCCTTTTGAAACACACAATTTTAAAATCAACTTTACTAAAAGATGTATTTTTAAATTGTGAGCTCAGAGACCCCAAGCTCCACATGTCCATCCGCTAACAAAGGGAATCTACACTTTGATCATATTTAAAGGTAGCCCCCATGCTAACCTATGAGAGGGACAGGCCTTGCAACAGTGAAATTTTTTTTAACAATATTTCACTGTCAGGACATATAAAACACATTACTCTATGTCCTACCTTAACCATACACTGCACCCTGCCCTTGGGGCTACCTAGGGCCTAACTTAGGGGTGCCGTAAATGTAAGAAAAGGGAAGGTTTAGGCCTGGCAAGTGGGTACACTTGCCAAGTCGAATTTACAATTAAAACTGCACACACAGACACTGAAGTGGCAGGTCTGAGACATGATTACAGAGCTACTTATGTGGGTGGCACAACCAGTGCTGCAGGTAAACTAGTAGCATTTGATTTACAGGCCTCTAGGCCTCAGTGCCTCAGTGTACTGTACTAGGGACTTACTAATAAATCAAATATGCCAATCATGGATAAGCTAATTTCATACACATTTTGTAAAGGAGTACTTGAACTTTAGCACTGGTTAGCAGTGGTAAAGTGCCCAGAGTAACAAAAACAGCAAAATCAGAGTCCAGCACACATCAACAATCTGGGAAACAGAAGCAAAAGGTGAAGGGAGACCACGCCAAGGATGAAAAGTCCAACATTGCACTTTAACATTAAGGGGCTGATTACGAGGTTGAGAGTCCTAGGACCACTAGCCACACAGTGGCAGTTGGACCACCGTGCCTGTGGCGGCCTGACCACCACATTACAAGCTTGGTGGGTGGACCTACCTAAAGACCACCGTCCCCGCCAGGATCATAGATCCCAATGGGGTGACAGCAGTCAGGCTTGTAACCAGCCATGGCGGTGCTGAAGAGAATGCTGCCTGGCTGATTACAACACCTCTTTCTGTCAGCCTTTTCATGGTGGGGACCCTGGCATACAAAAGCTGGTAGAAAGCCAGTGCTGGGGTCAACAGGGCATCCCCTGCACTGCCCAGCACTGTTGGAATGTGAACTGTCTGCACTGCACTGCACTACAGACAGTGGACATTCCAAGTGTGCTAATGTGTTAGGATATTGGCCTCAGCTACCTTAAAGGAGCTGAGGCCAATATCCTAACATTGTTCCTGCAAGGCAACTCGGCAGGAACACGTATTGCAATGTTCCCGCCGGTCAGCCTAATGGAAACATTGTAATACACTCGGGGAATACGTCACTGCCATGATGGTAGTCCTCCCGTGAGTTTGGCGGTCCTGTGGTGGGACTGCCAAAACTCATAATGAGGCCCTTTTTAAAATGTATTATATTCTGTAATGAGATTACAGAAGATTCTGTTTCATAAATAGCCTATACATGCAGTTTTCTAACAGAAAAAAGTTTTTTAACGGGTTGGGTTTACAAAAAAACTGTTTTACAACCAGCATTTATCATGTGGAGAGGTTTCAGTATGGATGCTATACGCTACAACACTGTTTGACTGGTACTGTTTAAATTATAGATTAGTGTTTGCATGGCATCTTTGTGGTCCCAGCAGAGGTGTGAGTTTGCTTGTGAAATGCTTTACTGCTAGGAAATAATGCATTGATACTGTATAAACTATTAATAATGGGAGTTTCTCTCTCCTGAAACTGAACAGAGGCTTGAGGTGCCATTATAGAGGTGTTATTTCCAAAGATCATTCTGTATGCATCCTTTATCCTGTTCAGAAGTGTCCACACATAAATAGCCCTTTCTGATCTGTAGCAAACAGCCTGTTCACTCTAAGAAAACACCTGTTGAGAGACATGTGGCTATTAATCAATTCCTTCACACTCACTGTCTAACCTGTACAGGGTGCTAAGCAGGGATGGTGAGCTGTTTTAAATGTGAAGTATTCACTATATTTGGGCTTATATAGTAGAGAGTTACCCTTTCATCAAACAGTACCACAACCAACGTATAGCCTTTGCTAATCTGGTAGGGGAGGTCCTGGAGCTTGTCTGTAGCATGTAGCATAGTGCACAAACCTTTTACTCTCCTCAGAGGTAACAGTAGAGATTTTGGGCCCTGATTTATACTTTTTAGGGCAAAACTGCACTAAGGCAGTTTTGCACCAAAAAGTTTAGCACCGGCTTGCACCATTTCTCTGCACCAGCCGGGCACCATATTTATGGGCAAAGGGTAGGCTAGTGTATAAAAAAAAAAAATTACGTTAGTCGGGTGGGGCTGGCAGTATGGAAGAAGGGGGTTTTGCACAAAAAAATGACGGTAGTTAGGTTAGAGTAAAAAAAAGACTCTAACCTGCCTAGAGTCATTTTCTGAAACACAATCATCCATACCACATGGCTCCTGTCTTAGAAAAGACAGGAGTCATGTCCACCACCCCAATGGCCAGCACAGGGGACTAGGGTCCCCTGGGCATGGCCATTGCACCCTGTGCCATGTATGGGGGCCCATTTCAGTGTCCCCTATGCACTTAAAAAAAAAAAAATAACATTCTTACCTGTACTTACCTGGAATGGGGTCCCCCATCCTCCACAGTCCGTCTGGTGTCGGTGTCCCTGGGGGGGAATGCACCTCTGGGCTTATTCCATGGTGTTCCACATGGAAATAGGATCGAAGGTCCCCTAAATCCTGCCTTGACCCAGGTATTAAAAAAATGCGGCGAAGCAAGCTTTGTACCATTTTTTGACCCCTCCTGTGCACCATTTTAGGAGAGCAATGACTTTCTTAGTGAAGACTTTCCCAACCAGCCCTCAATGTGAAGACATGTGTACATAAAAAGGCTATTTTGACATAAAAACATTTATCTTGTATAAAAAAGATCCTCTTTCTACCGAAATTGAATTGTACAGAATCTATGGATTGTTAAAGTGCGATAGTAAAAGCCCTACTATTTGCATAGATCCTTCTGCAAACATCCTGTATTCTAATCAAAATTTCAGTACAGAGATAGCTCTTTCAGATTTGAAGCATACACCCTGTTCTCTCTGAGAAAATGTTAGTTGAGAGACATGGGTCTATTAGTAAAACAAATCACAGCCATTATTTAACCTGTATGTGGATGTAAGGAGAGATGGTGAACTGTTATAAATTTGAAACATTCACTTCCTATGAGTTTGTATGAGAGGGAGTTACTCTTCCATTAGTACCAGAACCAAAGTGTACCCACTTTAAATCTGGTAGGAGAGGACTGAATGACTGTGTGAAACCTTTACACACACCCTTCACCCAGGGATATCTGTGGATACCTTGCTGTTTATAAAGCCATGTAGTACAGGAGGTACTAGCTCCCAAAAGCCTTCTACAGTAAGCAACTGGTGTCTGTTGAGTTGTGACTTAGAGAGAATGTTGTTGCAGGGTAGTATGAGATAAGATCAGTGTTTGATGAAACTGTACCATGGTGTAACATGCTGAAATGTAGTACCACAAATCAAAGCTTCAAATTATTAGTAAGTACTTTTTAAAAGTAAAAATATGTGCTGCATATTGTTTCTATTGGATTTCCTGTCAGTTTGAGATGCCAGCAAAGCAACAGAATAGAAAGAACACAAAACAACAGTACTATACAGATCTCTCCAAATATGAAGCAGATGCAGATGAAGAATGATGATGAAGGTAAATTAAAATGTACCTAGAGTGCCACATGTTTCCTAAAAAGATTAATAACATCATGTAAACTTTCTTCTACAGGTGTGAGTTGAATGCAAAATATGTCAGCATCTAACAAAACCATATTATTCTTCCAAAAAAGAAAATGCCTCAAAAAAAGAGCCCAGCTCGACATATTTAAGAAAAAGAAATTTAAAGAACTTCATCAGAAGCTCTTTGGTAGAAGAGTGGTATATAATATTATGAGAAGCATGAAAGCAGTACGAAACAAAGGAAATTTGCAAAACCAGGAAAATGTTATTGAGTGTCTAGCTGACAAGGTTTTTGTATTAAAAATGAAAGCTGTTTATTTTCATTTTGAGGGGATGAGATGTTTAGATAAACCTATTTATTCACTGAAGAAAAAATCTTGTCAAAAGGTTCAAGTGAGTAAGGCAATTTACAGAGATAGTTGTGGATATAAAATCAATGAATGTACTCCAGTGAAGTAACTAACAAAGTATTTGGTCAATGTTTTCAAAATCCGTTTTTTGGGTGGAAATGTTCGAAGTATACACAATATAAGTCAATAGTCTTTTGACAAACTTAGACTTTTCTTAAACAAATAGAGCAAAGGAACTGTCAAACAAATATTGAAACTACATCAAACATTAATCCGTGTTCTATAAGGAAACTTACAAACCTTCAAGGACACTCATTGGCTTGGTTATCACAGCAGGTCTGTGATTGTACTTTCCATCACATACGGATGCTGTCTATGCACCACACTAAAATATGCAATCTAGTAAGAAGAATTAATTTTGTAAAGATGTCCAGCTGTGCAACATCAGTAACTAAATGATATGCTATTAAGAGGTACAAGTTAGTTCTATAATAGATGACATTCAGATGCAATATTTTGGGTCTAAAAGGTCAAGTGAAGAGATTGAGATGGTTGTTGAAAACTACACTGAAAATTCTAATACAATCACAATGTAAGACCATTTTTATTTTTAAAAGGAAATGGGTGCATTTGCGAGAACAACTGCAGAAATTCCAGCCAAGGTGTTTGTTTGTTGCAGGTGACCTCACTACAAATCACAAGTGAAACAAATATGTGGGAAAAACAGAAGAGAGCGATCTAGTACAGTGGTTTAAACCTGCTATTTATTTGATCGCTGTAGATAGATTAGACTTGTGCATAAGCCAGTTTGTCTGTCAATACTGTATTGACAAACTGGATGATAAGAAAATGTCTCCTAAAGGAATTCATGGCAAATTGGAAGTTTTTCCAGTTCTTCCTCAACTTCACAACCTGAATGTGTATGAGATAATTCTCAAACATACAGTACATCCCTTCCAAGCCACTGTTGAATGGAAACTAAAAAGAAGAAATTACATCCTATGAACTACTAAACTGTTTGAAAGGTAAAATTGTGTACTTGCCTTTGAAAATGAAGGAAAATATTGAAACTGTAGGGGCATATCGAGATGAAGAAGAAAACACTAGTGGTTCTAGTTAATGGAGTTCCTAACAAAAATAAAAAGATCTGTCAGGAACTTGTCAACATAGAAAGGGTTAAGGGAACTTTAAAATAGCTTAAAATAGATCGATCTATGTACCTTACAACGATATTGAAGTAGAGGAACATGTTACCTTTCTTAGAGCAGAAAGTCCCACATCAGCTTCTTCAGCTCACTATGAAAAAAGGTTGAAATAGGTGAAGCTGAAGAACTACATCACCATTACAGCATCCACCCTCTAGATTCTGGAGATATGATGGACGGTGCTTTAGAATTATACCAAATGAAGCAAGCACAAGGATAAACAGTAAGTGTGTGAGGAAAAGACATTAGAAGCACAATGATTTCTACAGGAAAAGAAGATCATTATGATGACTGTCCTCTACATAAACCTGCATCAGAATATAGATTCAGTAGGTAATATTCTGAAGCTCCCCACTTTAGGCATTCCGTGCGTTTTCCAATTTTTGTTTGAAAGTCATCTCTCAGTGTTCTCTTATGCTGTGGGCTATGTTATGAGTACAGGGACATGTTTTATTAACATGAGTGCTAGAGGTTTTGTGGAAGAAGTACATGGTAAATATGAGGTACTAGAAAGTAATTTGATGAATGTTATGGCTTGCAAACATGGTAACAATGAACATTGTTTCTGTTATCATAGTAAGCTGAAATGTATGTTATGCATCTAGTTGTACCCACCTGGCTTTTTACTGAGTTGTGTAGCGTATGCTTGGGATAATTTTCATGACTTCCTTAAACAAGCTAATACAAACATTCCGGGGACTGGTTTCAAGTCTGCAGGTGAACTGTGTTCCATTGGTCGTCCAAATGGTGGTAGGTACTTCAAGTACATATTTGAAGGCATGCTTCATTTTATTTGCAATAAAAAGAATATACCAAGCTAGAGGAGCTTCACATATACATATGCAATTGTGAGTAAGAGATGCACTAACATTTGGTCAAGATACTTTTGACTCAGTGTTGTCATTCATTGCGCCCTATGCAACTTTTGACACTCCATAATAGTCTCAGGACAGAACTCTTAGGCAACACGTCTTGTGATCCAGTCCCATAAATGTGGCAACTATTGTCAACGGAGAAACAGAGCAAAGGGGAAATACTACACAAAGTGTAATTTTATATTCCCTGGGCCTGTAATCTCAAAATGGAGAGTTAATAGTTAGTTTGATGTTTGCAGTCAGACACACTGTTTCAAGAAAAATCCCCAAAAGTACATATAGCCTGAAAAAAACAGAGGCTTCAAAACTTATCAATGATTACAATCCAGTAATCCTGTCCACGTGGAATGCCAACATGGATATTCAGTTTGTAGCTGACACTTCTATTGCTGTAGCTCGATATGGCACTTCATGTATGACAAAATCAGAAAAGACAGAGATGGAGTGTGTATGGAAAGAGATAGGAGCAGAGACGTCTTTAAGTAAAAAGCTTTAAAGTTTCAGTCTAGAAATGCTCTCAAAAAGAGAAATTGATCGTATGAAAGTAATGTGGGCCTATTCTAGACCATGGTGGTAACAGTCCAGCCGTTGATTTTGAAACTTAAAACCTGCAATGGTCCACCAGCTGTATTTAGATGTTGGCAGCCTCATAGATGAAAGCCTGCATTCGAACTGCCCTCTCTGCCAAAAAACACACCCTGCGTCGACGGCCAGAGAGGGAAAAGTGGCTGACGACAGACCCTCAGACACATGTGCCTCACCACCAAGAAAAAAGTGGGGGGTCTGACCTCCATGTTTAAGTTGGAGGATTGGGGGGAAAGAGGTGAAAACTCACCTTGTTCTTCCATTCCACCCTCATCTTTGACTGGACACAACTGTACAACACCTGCCATCACTGCAGCCCCCCTTCACCAGACTCGAAGGCAGGGATACTGCATTGTCATGTTTCATTGGGTGGGCACTGTACGGGAGGTCGGGATCACTGCAGGCATATACATGTCACAGTAATATTTTTAAATCACTGTGACATGCATATGTTGGGAAGACAGTTGTGCCACACATGGCTGGGACACACTGGCACAACACACATATCACACAACTACCATCATCGTGTTATCATTCATTGGAAAAATGCTGGCCCCACAATGATGATGCACTCACACTAGACAGTAATGTCCATGTGTGCGCATTGGAAGATGACCTGTATGGGTAGGTTTGTGCTATCTGTTGTGTATGTATGTCTGTACACTTATATTCGTGTGTGTGTGGATTGGCTGTTTGAGGTGGAAGGAGTTGCAGATGGTGGTGTGATTGTGCCTATATGTGTGTCACTTGCATGTGAGACCGATGTTGTGTATGTTGTGTTGTTATGTGCCACATTCAGGTGAGTGTTGTTGTTGTGTGGTGAATGTTGTTATGATGAGTGTGGTTGTGCTAGTGTGTGAATGTGTTTGTGTAGCTAAGTGTTTAGTTGTGTTTTTTGTTATGGTGGTGTCATGTGTGGGTGCAGTGTCAATGGTGTGTGTATGTTGTATGATAGATGTATTTCAATGCGTGTTTTCAGCATGTACGGGGTGTGTTGTGTTGGAATGGCATTGGTTATTGTGTGTATGTGATGTGTTGTATAGTGTGTAGGGCAGAGGTACACATATGGTTAAGGGACAGTGTGTGTTTGTCACTTATTTCTCCTCCATAGCCCCTTTCATTGTACAAAGTCCATTGGGTCCCACGGTCTTTAATCCATCACCATTCAGTCCACTCGCAGAACTGTGGCATCTAAATATGGCAGGCAGAACACAGCTGGCTTGATGGTCTTTTTGGGTCCGCAGTTGATGTAGCTTGGCGGTAACACTGCCAAGATCTAAATGAGGCCCTTAGTTCTTACAGCTTATATGGGCAGTGCAAATCAATAATTTGGACTAGTTTAGGCCTGGCATCAATGCAAAAACATGTGTTGAGACCTTTCCTGAAACTGAGTATCTTGCTCAGTTTGACACAGAAAGTCCTCAGCTTCCTAAAACAAATATGATGGGCACTTGTTATCCTAACTGAAGTGTCCAGCTACAAAACATCTGTTTGTACGAAGTGTTGCAATGATATACATAAGAAATAACATAGATGAGAATACTGAGCAAAGAAATATTGCAGTTACTGGCTGTAACGGATGTTCAGTGAGACATGCCAAATGAAGTCTTATTAGCTATTATAAACTGAGATGGCAAACACCAGAGAAAACAGCATTCTTTTACATGGCTCTCTTGCAACTTTTCAAATGCTGTTGTTCACAAAATGAACTGCTAGGTGAATATGGCTTCTATGGAGATGATTTCATTGCAGTCAAAGATAGCATCCGATTCCGATGCGAAGTATTACCTACATTTCAGAAAATGTTAAATAATGAAGTCTAACAGGAGAAAATAATTGTTGTAGACATTGCAAAGGACAGCTCACAAGACAGCCACAGCTCAGGGCATAATAGTCAGGATCCCCTTTGCCAGCCTATCATTGAAAATGAGGTGTCCATAATTGTGAATGAAGTAGAAAACGCTATAGATCATGTGAGGAGGAAGAACATTAATTTTGAAAGTTTAAATGAAGAACAGCTGAAGACGTTTCAACAAATATCAAAATCTGTAGAGCATGGACTGCTACCTGATGGGTCTGAATGTACTCGCAAAACATTCAAGCCTGCAGTTCTCTATGTTATTGGTAAGGCAGGTACAAGGAAAGGTCTTCTGATTAAAATGTGTGATCATTGCATTTGTTCAGGGGAAAATTAGCTGTGATCTTTCCTGTGTTGAACTACTAGCCTAGATACTCACAACATTAAAGGAATCACATTGTACAAACCACTTATGCTGCCTATGAAACATAACAAGAAACAATACCTAAGGTTTTCTGGTGAGGATTGTCATGATGGTTCCACAGTTCTCAAGAAATTGAAAGTTGATGAAGTTGGCATTATATCAAACCTTATGGGAACTTTTGTTCATCTGAGTATGCAAGAAGTCCTCTGACTTGACTATGATGTTTTCTTTGGAGGTAAACACATCATAGTTTTGGGTAACATTTTACAGTTGACTCCGGTCAAAGGTCAACCAGTTTTTAAAAACTGTGTGACCATGAAGAAAACTGGTGGTGCATGAAGAAACTAAATAGTAGTTAGGAAGTATTGGAAATGTTAACATCTGGTTAAATATCTAGTATGCTGAGTTAATACAACATGAAACAAGCAGCAGATCTAGAGTGTGAGAAAATATTAAATGAAATCATAATAGGTATAATTATCAAAAAAGCTAAAAAAAAAATGTGCTTCTCACATGGTATATCTTGATTCCCACACAATAAGTCACCAGCGTCTATAATACAATTTAATATGAAAAGTGAGAAACAGATTGTGTGCCAAATGCCAACATTAGACAAGTGTGCACAATGTAACTGATTCATTTGGATAAACAGGAAATAGTAATTGTTAGAAATGGGGTCTTTGGTTGGCAGTCAGGATACCCCCTGTCCAAGCAAGGACCCTCACTCTAGTCAGGGTAAAGGAGAAACACCCTCAGTTAACCCCGCTCACTTCCTTGGTAGCTTGTCACAAGCAGGCAGGTTTAACTTCAGTAGCAAGGCGTAAAGTATTTGTACCAACATACACAGTAACTCAGTGAAAACACTACAGAATGGCACAACACAGGTTTAGAAAAATAGATAATATTTATCTAAACAAACAAAGACCAAAATGACAAAAATCCAATATACTCAAGTCAAGTTATGAATTTAAAAAACAAAAGAGTCTTAAATCCTTTAGACAACAATGAGAACGCTGTTAGCGTAAAAAAGTACTTGGGCAGTGGCAAAATAAAGCCGCATGGGCGAGTGTGCCTCAGAAAAGGCCAAGGCTTTGCATTGATTTCCTGCGCGCAGCGATGCCGCATCGAAATCCGGTTGCGCGGTGTTAAGAAACTGCGCTGCGTCGGGCTTGCGTTGTTAACAGCAACCGCTGCTTTTGTTGCGCATTGTTTCTCCAGTCACGTTGCGTCGATCTCCCAGCCGCGATGCAGGTGGAGTGCTGATTTTAGCCGCGAGGCCAGTGGTGCCTTGTTTATCAGCTGCGATGGGGGTGGTGCATCAAAAGTCATGCATGGATTTCTGTTCTTTTCCACCAGCTGCACCTTTCAAGGGCCCAGAGACAGGTTAGGGCACCACTTGGAAGGCCGGACTCTCAGCAGAAAGCCCAAGTGTTGGCAGAGAGAAGTGTTTGCTGTTCCTGAGACTTCAACAACAGGAGGCAAGCTCAGTTTCAAGCCCTTCGAGATTTTCACCAGTGGGAAGTCACACAAAAGTCAGTCTTTGTCCTCTCTATAGTAGAAGCAGCTACTGAAATCCAGGGGTTTGGGTGCTCTTCATTTACCCCTTTCTGCCTTTGAAGTAGGCCTACTTAAAAGGAAAGTCTCTCTTGTTTGTGAGATCCTGCCTTGCCCAGGCCAGGCCCCAGACACACACCAGGGGATTAGAGACTCCATTGTGTGATTGCAGGCACAGCCCTTTCAGGTGTGAGTGACCATTCCTCCCCTCCCTCCTGTAACAGATGGCTCGTCAGGATATGCAGGCTACACCCCAGGTCCTTTGTTTCACTGTCTAGAGAGAGATGCAAACAGCCCAACTGTTAAACTAACCCAGATAGGGAATCCACAAACGGGCAGAGTCACAGAATGGTTTAAGCAAGAAAATGCCAACTTTTTGAAAGTGGCATTTTGAAACACACAATCTCAAAAGCAACTTCACCAAAAGATGTATTTTTAAATTGTGATTTCAGAGACCCTCAACTCCTCATGTCTATCTGCTCCCAAAAGGAAGCTATACTTTAATCATATTTAAAGGCAACCCCCATGTTAACCTATGAGAGAGATAGCCCTTGTAACGGTGAAAAACAAATTTAGCAGTATTTCACTGTCAGGACATGTAAAACACATAAGTACATGTCCTATCTTTAACATACACTGCACCCTGCCCACTGGGCCGCCTAGGACCTACCTTAGGGGTGCCTTACATGTATGAAAAGGGAAGGTTTAGGCCTGGCAAGTGGATACACTTGCCAAGTCAAATTGGCAGTTTAAAAATGCACACACTGACAATACAGTGGGAGGTCTGAGGCATGTTTACAGGGCTACTAATGTGGGTGGCACAACCACTGCTGCAGGCCCACTAGTAGCATTTGATTTACAGGCACTGGGCACTTCTAGTGCACTTTACTAGGGACTTAATGGTAAATCAAACAGGTCAGAAAAAAAATAGGAGGAAGGAGGCTAAAAGATTGGTGTTGACCCTTCAAAAGGGAAAAAGTCCAACAGTAATTCCTCTTAGTGAAGACAAAATGGAACTTCAAGGTTTAAAATGACCACCATGTTAATCAGTAGCAAAAAAAACTGGGTTCTTTCGAGAAAGCAGTTTCACATACTTCTGGTTTGGTGAAGTCTTTAAACCTCTGTAAAAATTGCAGAGTAATTTTGCGACAAAATCTGATTTGTGAATGGTGTCATAGGGAATGTAGTAGACTTCACTACATATCCCCAAAAAATTATATGAATATATATTCTCATTAAAGTTGATCACACTGAGGAAGGAAAAAATTGACACTGCCAGATTTCTCCTGGTAAAATATCTGTTTGTGAAAAGAACAGTTTACTCTTTGCTTGGTCTATGCTGCCACAATGCTCAAATCTCATGGATTAAGTTTGGATGTAGCTATGATAAATAAAGGTCACATAGTATTTATAGAAGGAATGTCTTAACATGCTATATCAAGGATGAGGAAATTGTCAGGATTTTACCTTCTTGACTTTTATGAGCGTGGAATAAATGCTGACTCATCATATATGATAAAGTACGATTGCTTGCAAAGGATCTATGTTCCTCATATGGGCTTATATCCCTTTGTTGAAAAACATCCAACTTACAGAAAGCAAAATGCTTTTGAAAATATAGATTTCTCAAAAATCTCAAAAAAAATGAAGTACCTACAAAGAGTTAAAAAAGATAAAAACTAACAAAGAAAGTAATGTAATAGGCTTTCCATTTTCTAATACTTCTGGAGTTTCACGTTACTATGATGTAGCATTGAATGTTTTATTCCACCTGCAACCAGTGGTTAAAAACATTGTTGAACAAAATGAGAAACTTTTGTATCACGCTTTGACAACTCTTTTACATTTATTACACACCGAGAGACACACAAATACTTCTACTGCATTTATACATGATATTGTTAACCACTGTAATGGTGGTACACAGTTCACTTTGAATGTACAACAAGATACACGAGAGCTTTTAATAGTAGTCCAAAATAGGTATTAAAATGAGAGAAATATAATTAATGATTTCTTTGCAACAAACTATTCATGGAACCATGAACATGTAAATTGTTGCTATTTAGTCAGAACAGACAATCAGAGTGATATGTGTAAATTCCTGTAGGAAACTAAGCTATTAGTTGTGTGGCCTTCACAAGTAATAGGTCATGATTGTCCTTACTGGGAACCAAACAAAGCATTGTAGTGCTCTACTCTCACAGGGTAGTAAAGCAGAGCAGTCCAAGGCCTACTCAAAGGAGGCGGTGTGGGCTAGTAATAACCATTCACTTTCACACAATAATAACACTCAATAAATGATTGTCCAGTCAGTGCTTTTTCTTTAGAAAAAGAAGTATATTTATTACACACACACTATTAAAAACTATGCAATAATTTACAAATATGTACATTGGCAGATATAAAATCCCCTATATGACATTGTGTGACTACTGACGATCTTCTAAAGGATTCACCTAAGCATATCAGGTGAGTATCACATTCTGTCCTGAAATAAAACACAAAACTATGGGCAAGATGTATCAAAGAATTTTGCTTTCGCAAACGGTGCGAATCACACAATTCGGACGTTTGCAAATGCAAAATGGCCTTTCTGAATGTAAGAAAGGCATTCGCAGTGCAATTTTAAGGAATCGATAAAAAAGCGATTTCTCAAAATTGCGACCTCATTTGAAGAATCGCAAATTGTGATTCTCTAATTAAGAAATCGCAAATAAGGATTCCTTATTTGCGATTTCTTATGCCAATGTAACAAGCATTTCCTAAATGCGAATTGCGCATTTAGGAAATGCAATTACCACCAAATTCAATTTGGTGGTAACCATGTGTAATTTTTAAAAATGCATTAAAATAGCATTTCTAAAAATGACATGTAACGCACACATGCCCCTTTGGCATGTGTGCGCCTTACATGTCCTCAAATATTATTGTGGGGTGCAGCAGAGGGGGCCTTAGACCCCCAGCACCCTGGGATTTGCATTTCCCAAATTGCAAATTCCTAACTGAAATTCGCAATTTGCGAAATGCAAAACATTCGCAAATATGGGCCTACAGGCCCATAGGTGCGAATGGGAATGGATTCTCTATTTGCGATTCGCTAATAGCATTTGTGTGATTTTTTTAGAAATCGCTATTACCGAATCGCAAAAATCATACATACCTTTTTGCATTTCTGAAATAGCGATTTCTTAAAAATCGCTATTTGAGAATCGCAAATCGGTTGTCTGATACATCTGCCCCTATATCTTTAGAGGTACTCATTGTCATCACTACAGTAACCAATAAAGCATTTAAAACCCTTATGCGGCAACAATAAAGCATCTGCCATGAATAACCTTGTGTTTGTGAATTTCTTATACATTTCATACCAAACTGCAGTTATAGAAACAGCCCCTAATGTCCATCACATTGACATAACATTACTTTGCAACTAAACACTTGACCCATAGAGGGCGCATCAATACCGGTATTCCATTTAACAACCTTTGGGCCTTTTAGTCTCTCATGAATGCCATCATACACATAGCTCCTAGAGGGCACAACACTCCCAGAGACAGAGCAAAAGCTCCTGCCTTGGGAGAGCTTGAAAAGACATTTCTGGAAGGGCTAATGTTTCAGAGTATCCATAATTTAGGGTAGAGACTCCTCAAACCCGTGTATGAGAAAAATTGCATTCTTCTGAGTTTGTTGGCGGTGGCCCTATCGCCCTGGAGCCAACACAAGGAGAGAAACAGACACAAAATGCAGGGAAAGCAGCAAGGCTCTGCAAGGCATTATGGGGCGATCCTTGCACACTTTGCATTTTATAGTAGTGGCTCTCTCACTGAGCCAGGGGGAGATGTTTCTTTGCTATTTTGTATTGTTCCCCCTTCATTGGGGCCATGCAGCTTTATGTTTCCAGCTTTTTTCTTTGTTTTGGTGTGCCCGGTCCCACCCAAGCACTTTCTGTGGAGTGCGATTGTGGTACTGCCTCACAAGTCCATTTTGGGCTGCCCTGAGACAGCTCAGCATATGGCCAGCACTTCTGTATGCAGCCACTGAAGCTGGAAGGAGTCTTATGCCTTGCCTGGTCCTACAAGCAAGGTGCTTCTCGGCACCCTTGCTTTCACTCCTCATGAAGGGAAGGGCAATGGTGCTTCCCTACCTTTTCCTGGCAGGCGGAGGGTCCCGGGGATGGGTTCCCGGCCCCCTTCGAACAAGAGTTCACCAGGGGGATGGGATCCCTGGGCATAAAGAGAAAAAAGGGTAGGGGACCCACACACACCCTCCCACAGAAAAGTGCTGAACAGCTTCTTTGCACTTCTCCCTGGCCGGACAGCAGAGCTTCATGCTCTCGGAGGGTGGAACAGGGTCAAACGTTGCCAAATGTAAAATGCCATAACTCAGGCCATGTTGGGCCGATCTGGGCAATCATAGGATTGTTTAACTCCTGTTGGAGAGCTCTAGCCAGCAGGGACAGTTTCAGTAACACTTTCTACCTCCAAAGTGGTGCAGTTCCCAAAGGAGTTGGTTCTTCTGGTTCCCTGCACCAGCTCTCCTCCTTGATCTTTGGTTCTGGGTGCACAAAAGTCCAGAGCTTCCCCCAAATTGTTCCTCAGAGAGGTGTAAGGTAACTAACCTCACTGGTCCTTGGGGAGACCCACTGGTCCTGGGGTCAACTAGACACAGTCCTTGGTCCTGAGTTATGGTCAGGGGGTTGTTCAATGGGTTTGGGCAAGGTCCATCTCTGATACAGTGTGACAGCTGAGTGATTGATGCAGATCATTCTGTCCCATCCCTTTTCTCCTCAGGCGCTGGGAGAAGTGGTGGTAACTGCTACTGCGTGGAGAGTCTTTTTTCTTGCTGCTGGAGAGAAATGTAAATCACTGGGCATAGCAGGGTGAAAAAAGGCTTGGACATTGATCTTGCGCTCATCCAAAATATTTCAAAACTATGGGTGACCTGTAAGGTCTACTCATATAATTTTGGGGGTTACATAACACAGGTTACACTCCAATATATCAATGGTCTCTGCAGGCCAAAGGGAAGTGTATCCCTATGTGTTCAATGGGGTGTCACTGTAGACAAAAGAGTAAATCACACTGACTTTCCCTAGTAGTGTACACTACCCTTATATGGTCTCACCCAGGTGAATACCTAATCCTGCAGAGTCTCCATTGAGCCAGATTACCTGTTTGCAGTTACCAGGTTCTGCATGACAGTAGTCTCCTATGTGCAGCCCGCACACATGCGCAAATGCTTGTGGACACTTGTTCACACATAACCAGCCCAGGGCCCCTCACCCTTGCTGCGTTGCAGCTGCCTTATCCTAAAAGGTGGGCACTGCTATAAACATGTGCAGTTCCTTTGCCATGTGATTACTGTGTATGAGACACTGGTAGACACTGGCAGTGAGACTCACGCACAGTAAAAGCTCCAAACCAGGTAATCAAAAAAAGCAAAAAAAAACAGGTGTACTGAATGGGCAGGATCCAATTGCAACACACACCACTGCCAGATGAACATAGGGAGGGGTTAGCCATCACTCATAGGTACTCTTACCTACTCTGCAGTAACAAATGACAATGAGTTCAGACCAGACACCCCATTCACCAATTGTCCGCTATCACTAAGAACTTACACTGGCCCTCCTATGTTAAAACCACACACCTAACTCAACCACTTGGCCGCAGATTCCTAAAGGGACCTTAGACTGCACTAGGAACCCTTCTAGAACAGATGCACGCAGTACACTAAACACCTATATGGCATGAGCGGGGCTAGGCCCACTCTTGCCTGGGGTCCTGAAATGCTGCAGCAACCACACCCTCCCTTGGAAGTGTTCAGTTCCTCTGCACTGACACCAGCACAACCGACAGGTCTAGAAGCTGTCCCATAGGTCACCATTTGCCCCCTCTGGAAAATACACAGCCCAATATCCTTACACAAGCCCCTCAAACAAGCTGCTTCACCCTCACCCACAGTAGTTACTCTAGGGTCTATGCTGCCACCACACCCTTTCGGGATGACTGTGTCCCCTAAGGGGACTCTGGCCAAATCATGGACTGCTCCCAGATAAAAGTCACCCCAAGGTAGTTTCGACCACAGAAACGCCTCTCTCATGGACTCCCTTCAGCTCCACCAGGTCAACAGAAGTGCTGCAGGGCACAGTGAGACATGGGCCCCAGGGCATGCACCTCAACGCTGGTATACCAATAATGCACCAGGCATGGGCCTGCTTAGGGCAGCGCTTCTTGCACACCCTCATGAGGGGCATCCACCCCTCTGGCACACCTAAAGTGCACCAACAGATGTCTACCTGGGAAAGTCCCCTACAGCCTGCCTCACTGGCAGCACATAGTGATAGTCCTAGACAAAAATGACTACATCAGCCCAATCTGAAGCGTAGGGTCCCTTCACTTAGGATAGCCCCACCTAGCCTCCTTATTGGGTCAATGCAGGCAGAACCACCTTCTGCACCTTGCTGGGGGCCACCCCCACCAACCACACTAATGCTTGGTGAGCCAGAACTTCGAGGGGACCCAGGGCATTCACCCCAATGCTGATACACCAACAATGCACCAGGCTGGGGGATGCTGAAGATAGAACCTCCTGTGTACCCTCACACCATGCTAGGGGCCATGCCCACCAACTACAGGGGTTCTGTCCTCAATGCTGAGACCTCACCCCACAAGATCCACCTGACTGAACATCTATCTGTATATTGCTCCAGCCGCAACCTCAGCAACAGAATAAACAGCCGTAGGATGACATCCTACACTGCTCTCTGGCAGTTGCCTACCTACCCCAGCATGTCAGGGTCCACCACTAACCTATTCCAGGAATCTAAGGAGTCCTGCCCCTTTCACTCACTCCACCTTCATATGCGAGAACCATCCCTCCACAAGCCAATCTAGTTCTATGGGCCACCCCTAGGCCAATACCCCCTCCCCACCAGATAACCATTGGGGATCAGGGGAATCACAACTCCACCATTGGAACATTTCTTGGGATCCTCCCACCCTCCTGGCTGAAACCCATAGGCAGTCAAATACTCCTGGGTAAAACCAGTTGTTTCTGGCCTGTGTCAATGTTGGGAAAAACTGTAAAGAGAATGATTCATGGTGGGCTCCCTTGTGGGAAATTTGCACTATCCAGGGCAAGCGTGAGAAATTTCTGGGGCCCCCAGTCACCTCTTACACACCCAGAAGCATCACCTATAGAGAGGAACCCTCCTACAGTCCCAGTGTATAGTGCAGAGGTTCAAAATACACTCTAGCTTGAGATACTCAAATGGGAATACTGTGTGTCAAAGCTCACCCAACCACCACATCATTTAAAAAAAATGCAAACTGGTCCTAACAAACATAGTTAGTACATTTATCAAAAATCAATGCTTTTACATGACATATGTGTGCGGGGGCTTTCCCTCCCACATCTTGAGTTCAACCAAAATACTCTGAACCACTCTATAATGTTATCATTGCACACCAGAGCTGGCTATACTATTATCCCAGCTGAAGACCAATGCAGGATATTGAGCTACTAGTTGTGTGGCTTGCACAAGTAATATGTCCACAATTGTCCTTACTGATAACCAAATACCGTATTGTAGTGCTTGACTCAGGGTAGCAAAGTGGAGCTGTCCGAGGCCTACTCAAGAGAGGTTAAGTGGGCTAGTAATCATCATTCACTGACATGCAATAATAAAACTCAATAAATGATTGTCCAGTCAGAACATGTGTATTCAGCCAAGTGCCTCTTATCCTTACTGCAACGCAGTGGCTTTATCTTAAAAGGCAAGCACTGGTGGTAAACACATCCTCCTGCTTGTCATGTGATTGCCATGGGTGAGACACTGGCAGTGAGACTCACCCACAGTAAAAAGTCCAAAACCAGAACAAGAAATTCACAACAATCAAGGCGCTCTGGATAAGTACAGCCCTATTGAAACGCTTACAGAATAGCAAGTTATCGTCACCTGAAAAAGCTGTTTGCGAAAGCCGTACAGAATAACTTCTGTCCAGACTGCACATCAGCACTACTGTCTACATTCAGTGTTTACATAGATAGGCATTGACGCTATTGACCTTTTCAGAACTGTTAACATGCCACTGTCATATTTGGGATGTTCTGCTTGAATGGTTGAAATTCAGCAAAACGGATGATATGAGAAGGAATCTTACCCCACTCCTCTAACCTGTCACCCGTTCAGGTTTTGAACTCACAATATTCTCAGTTACACTGACACTAATCTCCAGTCCGTACCGACAAATCACTGAACATAAGGAGCCATTCCCCAAAGCCTTTCGCCATGTACCATCTACAGCCCAGCCTCATTCATTTCCCATTAGTACTTGTGGAATTCATCATAGCTTTTTACACTCGTACCGCCAAATTGACGCCTACTGTGTCACCTGTAAGCACTCAATATAAACATAAAAGTTATCAAAAAAATCTGGTGCACCATTTTATGTTGACCGTTAGTTCACACGGTGGACACAAAAACTTTGCCGTTGAATGCGGTCGATACGATTACTAGACCTAGGTAAGATATAAAACAATCATTAAACTGGATGGCAACATATTTTCCCAATCTTGACAGTGCCTTAGGCAGCAGACCCCATATTCGCTCTAACTCTCTCTCTTCCTCGCCAAGGCATGACAGCCTAATTGAAAATATGTCTGCAACACCCGAGGCAAGTGTCAATGAGAATTAGCTATAAAGACAGTAGCGGAGATATTTTCAATAGAACAGCGCATGACCTGAGGTCAAGAGTCCAAAATCGGACAGACAATAAAAAGTGACAAAGATCATACCCAAGACATCATAGTGTTAGCAAGGAAAACATTCATCACATTTATTATCAAACTTTTGCATTGTCACCTAGAAATAGAGGTAACATCTACCGTCCCGTCAATCATAATCGTGTGATGTTGGGGCAGAATCACTAATTTTTCATGCAGCATGGCAACCAAAATTGCTATACTGCCTTGTGCAATACAGAAAACACAATGCAGAGCTTTATCTACTAGGATAGGCCTACTGTCTCTGTCATTTTCTGTGCTGGCATTTTAAAATGCTCCCTTGCACCATAGTGCAGAGGTGAGTGTGTGTTCGCATACCCTTCCAGTACACATTCCTATGTCTAGACAAATATAGAATGATCTGACACACTGGATGTGAGCTGTGCCCTTAAGCATTTATGCAATGAGTGTCTTTTTTAAGAAATGAAAACATTTATCATTTTTAGAATTTATTCCTAGGAGGTGTTTGTTTTTGAAGCAAAGCCCAGTCTGATATTCTTAGTAAATTGTGCTTTGCATCAAAACCTGAGGGTGTTTAAGCTCATCTGCCCAAGCCAAGCACCAATAAAGCTACTTGATTCAAGGTGAAAAAAAGCAGTGCAAACTGAGCCTGTAATCTTAGAAAAACAAACATTTCCAGTACAAAATACCTTTTGTGCAGGAAACTAAGGGCCACATGTACAAACTTCAGGTTTTGCGACTCGCAAATTACGAGTAAACCCGATGCACAACAGTGTCAATGATACTGTTTGCGATTCCCAATGGGGTCACAAATGACCTACCTCATGAATATTCATGAGGTAGGTCGCAATTTGCGACCCCATTGGGAATGGCTGCCCTCACAGGATGGTGGCCTGCTGGAGACAGCAGACCACCATGTCTTTGACTGCTTTTAAATAAAACTGTTTTTTTTTTTTATTTAATTTTTTTAAATGAAGCCTGTTTTCCTTAAAGGAAAACGAGATGCATTTCAAATACAAAAAATTAAAAGTTTTCTTTTCATTTTTTTCAGAACAGACCACTGCCTGCTCTGAAAAAATGTTTTTGCTACCATTCACAAAGGGGAAGGGGTCCCATGGGGACCCCTTCCCGTTTGCGAATGGGTTAGCACCAATTTGAAACTGGTGCCAACTGCGATTGTTTTGCGACCACATTCGCGGTCACAAAACAATCATACATGGGACTGCGACTTGCAATTAGGAAGGGAACACCCCTTCCTACTTGCGACTCACAAACCCTTTTTGAGATTTGGTAAATAGATTATCGAATCGCATAAATGGGTCTGTACATCCCAAATTGCATTTTGTACGTCGCAAATGTCCTGATTCGACATTTGCGACGTGCAAAATGCTTCCTACATGTGGCCCTATATACAATGCAAACTAGAGTAGAGCAATTTGGAATTTCTTTGACAACACAAGCACACAGGCAACCGAGGTGGTCTCTTAAAAATAAGAATGTATTAATTTTTGGGCTATTTATTGAGCAATCTCTCAGCCCAGCACAGCAAGTCATCTTGCGGTGCTGCACGATAGGGAAAGGGCAATAATGTGCCATACTTAACATTGTACAGTGCATTCCTGTTTTTCCCTGCGCTGGCTCAAAATGTGCTACGTGTTGCCAACACATCCAACCTTGGCACCATGGTGCAAGTGCATCTGCATTGTAAGCAGGATTGATTTTTGTGCAGGAATGGACACTTTAAAGGGACACTCTCTAGGGTGAGGTGTAGCATTTGGACTCATTCCTAGGTCCACCAGTAATGGTAAATCTGTGAATTTGTCAAAATCTATGGGTGGATGTATGGGGACACCCACACTCCACCAGAGGACCACCTTCCAGGGAAGAG
The DNA here is from genome assembly GCF_031143425.1 of Pleurodeles waltl. Taxonomy (NCBI): domain Eukaryota; kingdom Metazoa; phylum Chordata; class Amphibia; order Caudata; family Salamandridae; genus Pleurodeles; species Pleurodeles waltl. Next base: position 1,345,375,441 of record NC_090445.1, read on the forward strand.
GAATGCAATGCAGAGATTTGAGCTGCTTTCTGTTACTCTGGATTTATCAAGCCAGACAAAGCCATGCAAGGTGGTCTTGCAAGGCTTGATAAATCTAACTTAAGAGTTTTGTCACTCTTGCGCCCAGTTGCATGGTGCAAGAGTAGCCTAACCCTTTAATAAATATGACCATTTATTTTTATTTGAGTTTTTTAAATTGAGTATCAGTTGTAGGAAAGAATAGACCTGCATACATCTGTTAAGGATTGGACACTGACAAGATCTGTTGAATACTGTTTCCTCAGGAAAAGGGGAACTCCTCTGATTGCCATAATGGTACCATGCACAGAAAAATATAGATATAATTTGCCAAGTGTCTCCTTTAAAGGGTGCAGTAAAGAAGAAAAATGTACAAAGGAAAAGAGTATTGTTTGGCAATTTTGTGATTCTTGATTGATGATTTAGGGCTTGATGTACAGCTTGGAGGTATGGATACTGTGTCACACCTGTCAAATTTAAAAGCTGGTGGACCTTAGGTTTATTCACCCAGAGACTACTCCTACTCTTCTGTAATTAAAACCTTCGGATGGCCTTGTGGAATAAGGACTTTCGGAGGCAGATCCGAAGGGCTTAATTTGTAAAATAATGAGTGCTGGTTCCAAAGGACACTGCTTAGAGGACAAGCACACACTATCAAATGAAATGTCTGTGTCTTTAATATCAAGGCTGTGTAGTTGTGAATCCACCTCAGGCCTTTCTAAACCACTGCCAGACACAGCCTGTCCCTTAATCCCACTCTTGTAGATTTCTGCGGTCATCCTGGTTTCCATCTTTTTCTTCATCCTTCTTTCTAATTGGTGTGGTTTTTCCTCTTTTGCATTTGGAAACTTTCTGATGAAGAAAAATAAGTGCTGGTCCCCAGTACTGAGTGCTGGTGTTCTCCACCAGCAACCACCAGCTCAAATTAAAACTGCAGGCCTCTAATTATGCTCACCTGATTTAGACAGAGGTACTTAGAGGTCAGTTTTCACTGTCGGTCACCACCAGGGAACACTGGAGGTAACAGGCAGAAAAAACTGCTAAATGCTCTCCTTGTAATGGTAGAGGACTGCCATGGGTAGGGGAGCATTTTTTTTATTTTTCAAAAAGAAAATTCTAAAGCATGATTTTCTTTTTGAAAATAAAAATGAAAACAGTTTGGTGCAGGGCTCCATCAAGTTGACAGAACCATGCACCAAACTATCAACATCATTGACAGCAAAAAACATGTGGGCAGTTTCTGTCGATGGTTTAGAAATGACTACCACCTTGGGTTATTTCTTAATTAGTCAGGCAGCACTCCATCAAGGCAACAGAGTAATTTTCTCCACCTCCCTTACAGAGAATTGGGCCCCACCCATATATAAACGAGGCCCTAATATGTGTTGAAGAAGGAGCAAGGTATAAATCTATTCCTGACATCAGGAAGGGGAAAAAATCATGCTATGCTAAGAGATGATTCCAGAAGTAAATTTGAATTTCAGGGACAAAATTATAGCAAGAGGCTACAAAACTGCAAAAAATATCAGGTTTAATGTACATTTCTCTCATAAAGCCTCCTTTATATATAAAACAAAAAGTAACTGGCATCACAGCAAGAGTCTCAGCAGGATCTTGGCTAGGGAGACCCAGATATCCTTCAATGAGCTGACCATAATTTTGGAAAGGGTTATTTATAGGCTTTGGTTCCACCCCTTTCCAAAAGCTCATGGTGTATTAACAGCCCCTACAAAAATTAAGCATATGGTCCTCATTGAGTGTTTGGTGGGTAAAAATTGGTTGGCAGAGGCATCTAAAAATCTAAGTTTATCAGTCATCTTTACAAATGTTTCCTCCCACAGAGCGTTCTAAGTTAAGGGCAGGATTTGCTTTAGGGGACAAAATATGAAGGCAGAACTGTTGTCAGTATTAATATTACCCATGTGGTGTTTTTCTTTTGAAATAATACCACTATTCTCCCTAAGCCCTTGGAGTATTCTCATGGTATGCCAGGAACATTGTTGAGCTTTATCTCCAATGGTTAAATTGGTTCACATTTGTGGATGCAATCAGAAGAGGTAATAGTGGAAATAGCGTTAAGGAGTCTGCCATCCAATGCCATTATAGCTTCCATCAGATTCCCTGCAAGAATTATCTGGGACAGCGCTGAAAGTGCCTCAACTTCTGACAACTCTGCCTTATGCCAGCCTCTAAATAACACGGGAAAACAATGGTAGATAGGATATTCACAATTGTTGTTGAACATTCTATTATTCTTCACCTCTTCATGTGGCAGTTTTTCTCTTTTTCACTAATTGGTACTGGAGTCTGGTGAAAGTGCTTGAATATCTTGCTTGGCTTCAGGCTTTGAAGGGTATTGGCTTGAATGTCTGGTTCACTCCTAGAAATAATGATGTGTAATTGAATCCTTATACCACTGATGATTTTTTGTGTGTAATGCAATGGCTTGCTTAATAACCCGCTTACACACATACATCTCCCAAAGTGGTGTTGGTTCTATGGGGTGAAACACGCAGCTATTGTTTTCTCATCGCAGCTCACATCTCTTAAAGAGGGCAGAGGCAAATTATATTTGGCTCAGATGATGTTATGAGCCTTGATAGTTATGACCATATGACTGTAATAACCATATTGAATATATATTACCAAGTATCATTCGGTCCTCTTCTTATAGACTTTGTAAGGGAATTTGAATGTCTATTGGGCTCTCAATATGAAAGCAGTCATCAGTCAGGGTCATTGCTAAAAGCTGCTGTGGATCCTAGCAAACTACTGTTACCTTACCCACAATTTTTAGAAGCACCACTACCCATGTTATGTTCAGTAAGGCCACTCATATTTTTTGAAGCATATTGCTATTTTCTTGTGGCATATACAGCTGACCTCTTTTAGAAATTGATTTTTTGACCTAGTCCTTTCATGCCTCTTTTTCCACTCTGATCTTGGTCTCATTGGTAGTTTTTCAAGTTGCCTGAAGCCTTAGCATTTGGAGAATGCTTTATTTCTCTGACAATCAGTTTGACTGCTCCACCTCTCCTTAAAGTATCTGTGTAAGTTTCTACTATGCCCTGATTATGTGGGTATCAGGAATAGCAATCAGAATTCTGAAACCTATTTTATGGATTTAAGTTTTTATATTTTTTCAAACTGCTCCATGGGACTCATCCGCATTAAAGGAGCTGGATAGGCAATTTAAAGTTCCAACATAGGATTGGATTTCTCCTTTTGTTTAAAAAAAAAAAATTATTTCCCTCTTGTAGTTCCCTGAACGTCTACCTTTCATTAGCACATGTGTTTTTTTTTTTGGAGGGCTTACCAATGGCAACCCTACCCACTCATGTATAGCGCTCTGGCACAATTTTAGGCAATGCTATTTCTTTATGGTCTTTCCACATGGCGGGTGGGCAAATGCTTGCATGGCCGAAAAGTGATGTTACTGATGTTGCTGAGAGTTATATGAGAAACCATATACACATTTTCAGTCAATTTCACCACACAATATAAGGCAGGGAATGCTCCATGTTATTTCTGAATTTGCGTTAGGACCTCTGGAAAACAGCAATAGAAGGAGTGTCATGTGTAGTGATGTATATATATTAACAAGTGTGCTTCCCCGTATAGAAAATGCAATGCCTAGGGAGAGACTCATGGTTAATATTCAGTGCTTCTGATGCTGGGTGGCCCGATGTCATGCTGAAGCCACTTAACGTGTTGTTTGGATGAAACAAAACAGTGTCTCATCCCCTTTACTTAAACATTTTTTCATCACTGCATTAGCAGTATGTTGATGAATTAGGGGTGTATACATACTTTGTGAAAAAAAATGTGTGTCCTGTTCTACCTGTCATCTTTAAGGCATGTTTCCTAAGCTGTCTCTATTAGCTCAGATAGTATTCCACAGTTATATTCACATTCTTGATTAAGCACATATCTTACTAACTCACTTCACGTCTCTCAAAGTAATATCAACAGTCACATTCTGACGTGAACCAACAAATCTATATTAAACTGTTGATTGTGCTTGTGAAATTTAATGAAAATGCCTTACCACTGACACTAGGGTATACCTCACTGTAGGATCTAATTTATTGTATTTTGTAAAGTGCCCGATGTTAGCTTCCACTGCCTTTCTTTCTACCAATGAGAAATACATCCCACCATTGATGTTAGAATAGTAGGAACCATATTTGTTACTTCCCATCTATCTTCGGTAAAACCAATTTGATGTCAAATAATCTTGGATTTTCTTTCAGCAGTTAGGCTTAACAAGTTCCTCATGGGAATATAGAGCTTCTATCCTGCTCAGCAGAATGCATTTTACCAGTATCAATAAGACATCTCGGTATTGGTATTGTGTGGAGCTACTTTTTTGGTTATGGCTCTTAGTGATCCTACAAAGGCTTTCAGAGCTCCTAATTGACCATTACTGATGCATGTCAAACAGTTGTCACACCAGGTGAATTCACCTTGGCCTCCAGGCTGTCAAGGTATATTTACCAATCTGTAGAAAGTGGAGGATATGGATAGATATCTTATGAACCCTTTGATCGTCTGTACCAGGGAAAAGTCTTGCTAGAGTCCCTACGGGTTAGTTGACGAGTTCCATTTGGCTCACCTTACAAGTTAATCTGCACATAGAATGAAATAGAAATTTATTTACAACAGATTGTTTTTAAAAACAAACTAATACAGAATGAGTGTAGCCAGATGACAGCAAAAACAATAGTGAATTGAAAAGTGAACAGAATGAAGAGACCAAGAATTATAAATGGAGATATACATTTGCTATATATTCTGAATCCTTAATGGTGTTAAATTTATAATCTACTAAAGGTGTTTAGCTTGGCAAATACCAGGTAGTGTCCAGGAGTACACTTTCTTCAATATAATTTGGTTTCAATCTGATGTTTGGAGAAATGTCCTTGGAGATGCAGCTCATTGGATGATGGTTTGGTCTGCAATACCTCTGGAGGAAACATCATGCCCTTTTGTAATAGATCTCACAGAGATGATGAGAAGGTGCTATCATGATGCATGTGAAAAAAGAAGAGTGAGAATTCTTGGTGAAAAAGGATTATTTTTTAGGGACCAGTGGCTATTTGTATTTGTCTTACATATCTTACTAGAATCAAAGAAATAATATATAATTAGTAAATAATACACTTGTGTAATGTATATGTGACATCTAGGCATATATACATAAAAATAGCTGCTAATTAGAAATTGGAGCTATGATCTTTCCAAATATGACAAATGACTGTGTCATAAATAAAGATGATAAAGGAAGACCCTTCAGCCAGCCATGATGGTTATTTGATTGCGTGTTTTTGCTCATGTGCTTCAGAGATCCTGTCTGCTACAGCATGCATGCAATTAAAAGTGAATATGTATAACCCAGTTGTTCCGATTCCCTACCGTCTCCATTTGACATTGCGATTGTGCTTATTTGAAAACTTACCTGAATCAGCATGATATGTTTAGTGACAGATGGCACTTTGTACAAAGTAGTGGAGGCTGTAAGTGTCAGCATCATGCAAACAGGAGTCAGCGAATGTCAGTGTGTGTTTGAGTAAGAGAGAGGTTTCACCTGTAAGCCTTGTCTGCACCACCACCAGTGCTAATTCACATGCATAAGACAACATTTCCCACTCTACTACCTTGGTTGTGAATGTGTGGAGTGGAAGAATGACCACTGTAGACAGATGCTGTGGTGGGTTTTTGCTAAAAAAAAGTCTCAGTTCATTAACTGCTGTGGGCGGCTGTGTGGGCTGAGCATTGGCTGAAGATCTACTGACTACCAGTAGTGCTCTATTTCATCTGCGCTGAGCCTAAAATCGAGATTATGATTTCTGCACACAGACTAGAGATAGAGAGAAAAAGCTATGTCTCTTTGATGAACTCTAATAAGAGGGAAACATGTGTGTCAGGGACTGCTTTTATACATTCTAGGTTGATTTGACAGAATTTTACAAATACACATCTGTAAACAGTGCCTGGAGTAGTAATGCATGTTTAAATAATAATGCTAAAATATAAAAAAATATTATTCAAATAAAATAATTCAGTTATTTCAAAACCCCTAGATGTAATGTTGCAAAGAGCAGGGTATATCACATTTCATAAAATTAAATTATTATTAAGTCACAGAAGATACACTTACAGCCAAGAAATTACAAGCATTGAGAAAAACACTTGAAATGTGCAAAGTATTATTTGGATACCTGTTATGGGAGGGCTACAGTAAAAAACAAAATTGTTGAAAAATGTAGACAGCATAATCCCCCCGAACATTGTGGTAATGAAATATCTCAGAGAAGCTAGCATAAACTCTCAAAAGCCTACAGGTAAAATTAAATAAAAATGTTCCCAACTATGCTAAATGCCAAAACTAGGGTAGCCCAAATTTAAAAAGAATCTCAGCTAGAACAAGAAAAGCAACCACAAAAATGTCTCATGCTCTAAAAAGATCCCCCGGTATAAATTTTCTTGAAAATGCAACTGTACACATGGCAATGACCATTCATTTTATATGACAATACCAATAATGACAGGAGAATAAATGTATATGCAGATAACAACAAACTCCTAAGAATGATTAAGAGCAATACGGTGATAATGGATGGCACATTGAATTCATGCCCTTCACCATTCACACAAATGTACATAATACACTGAGAATATACCACAACACAAACATAACATTTGTCTACACAATTTTATCAAACACCCAAAGTGGAAAATACCACATACAACTAAATGAAAAAAAGTCCAAAACTAAAAAATACTATCCTCAAAAATGAATCAACTTTGAATAAGCAATGATTTCTGTCATTTTGAAAATATTCCCACATACAGCTATACAGCGTTGTTACAACCATTTTAACTAAAGAATCTGCAAACACCTACAAAAATCAGTACTACATGTTGAATACTCATCAAACAGTGAATTGGTCCATAAAGAAAAATATTAATTATCTCAGCACATGTCCTTGTAACTAAAGTTGCAAAACACTACAACCTACTAATAGAATAACCCTACTACCAAAGACAGAAAGACAAATTACATCCCTAATAGACTATTTTTGATATATTTGGGTTGATAGACTGCACTGTTCCGGTCACAGACATCGATCCAAGTAACATGCACCACTGTGAAATGAATATGACGTCAGCATGCAACAACAAGCAAAAGCAAACAATGCAGTGAGAAAGTGGTACAATTCCTTCCAAGGGACATTAGGACAAATCCATCTTAAGCTCAACCAAGTCCTACAGATACTTAATAATGTATGAAGCTGCCACCAATGCAGAGTACAATAAGCTATGATTTAAATGAAACCTAAAATATCAAAACAAACCAAAGAAATGCATGAAATATTTGAATTTAAAGTCCAACTATTTGTTAACAATAACAACCTACTATACCTAGACTCCATTGCAAGATCTTTGCTCTACAAAATTCAAATTAACAAGCTAAAATTAAAATATATATTAAAAACAAAGCCATATTTGAAAAAGGTATTGAAGTATAAATATCATTAAAGTAGTTTTACCAATCTGTCAAAAATATATATCTATAACTTTTAGAATAATCCAGTCAGAATGAAAAGTAACAGTTGTTTGAAAATATTGATAAATGAATAAAACAATAAATAGTAAACCACACAATTAACACTTTTTTGAATTAACTCTTAACGCAGAGACCCCAATTAAAATAAAATGCATAACACATTATAAAAAATGTCATCAACAAAAGAACTTTTAAAACACATAAATATTTCCAATCCAGACAATATAAAATATATTATAACTTATGCTTTTTTGTAGCTGAAGTCTATACACCAAAGTAATGTGCAAACTAACAGTATAAAGTAGAGAAACAAGTCCCCACAAAAGTTTAAAAAAATCAAAAAATCAAATAAAATATTACATGTAGAAGATAATAATACTTGGGAACACACCAAATAATAACCACACTAAAACACATATATATAAGACCTTTAAAAGAAACATTACATTGAAACATACACAATACAAAAAAAGCCTACTTCGTTGGACTACCACAACTCAAATGACAACGTCTACTGCCATTTCATAGGCCTAAACTGGCAAATAATCTAGGTGATTTTTCAGGTAGGTCTGATTTCCCTTTGCCAGGTTATATTAATCAATACAATATGTCCCAAGTTCTTTTTTAGACATAATTGTACCAAAATTTATATTTCTACTCATGATTATAATAACCTCTCCTATATGGCTAATCATAGACAAATTATTTCATGGAACATGACTGGACTTAGGAGCAAGTTATCATCCCCTGACAAACCCTAGTAACATCTGCCCAGAAAATGTATATACAAGAACCTGAGCTTTGGATGATGTTCACATTGAGGGATTTTCCACAGCGGTCACTGCATTTTTAGTCAATCATATAATTGTATTGACTCAGGTAAGGATCCAATTCAAACATGTACAACTCCCAGTGGGAGATGAAAGTTACCGATCACTCTAGATTAAGTTGTAAGGGCTAGTCGAAAAAGTGCCAGCTGTAAACAGCAGGACCAGATTGAGTCACAGTTGACATGTAAAAACATCTGCCAGATTTATGGGCTCCTATTTTGACTCAAGTAATAGATATATTCTGATAACCTGGGCAGAATCATTGTCAATACCGATTTTTTTAAAAAGAGGCGCTAAAAGTGATCCCAAATTCTACAACTCATTTTCCCTCTTACACTTGCCCACTAAGATCTTGCATAGTGTGATCCTAAAAGGATTAGAACAATGGGCTGAGAATAATTGGGCCCTCACAGTAAAAATATGGGTTCAGGATGGGTATGGGACCAGTAGAACAGTGTGTCAATTTAGATATCCTCATAGGAAAATATACGAGGGCTAAGAACAGTCATATGTTTTGTTGACCTGTCCAGTGCTTTAGATTTTGGCAAATCCTTCAATCCTGTGGCAAACCTTGTTTTCAATGGGTGGACCATCAGAAATATCATCATTGTTATCACAGTTATACAGGAAATTGTCTGCCAGGGTGCACTATGGGCCCAATGAGGAGTGCTCTACACTGTTTAACATTAAGAGAGGAGTCCAAAAAGGGTGTGTATTGGCACCCTTTCTGTTTTCTTTATTTATAAACGGTATGGATAGTTTACTCCAGGAAGTGGATGCCAACTTTCCACAAGTGGAAGGAAGGGCAGTCCCTGTCCTCCGCTATGCTGATGATGCTGTTCTTTTGTCAAGGACCTCAAATGGCTTGTAAAGGCTGATGGATCACATTGCAGCATTTATGGAGGACAGGGATCCTGAAATAAACCTTAAGAAAGCCTACACAATGATCCGTGGAAAGGGAGCTTGTAAATCATGTTTTTATTATATGAATTATATGGGGTTTCACAGAACCTACTATTTACAATAAATATTACTTTGGCGGCTGCGTGCCACATTACAATCTGCATCAACCTACATAATACATAGGTAATTGGGCATGCATTATTTGGATGATCTACTAGCAATAAAGCCCATCCAGTTGTGGCATTCTATTTGGAGCAAAGAAGAGACCAAATTCACTAAAGCAATAATAAGGGATTGTTTAAGACTAGATAATGCATTGAGAATCCCATGGCTCTTGTATGTCTCCAGATAGATTGCCTAGTTTAATGGTTCTTCATTATTAAATGAACGTGATAGCATAACACACTTCAGCAAAATGCATTTAGAATTTTTAATTCTTAAAAATAAGGCTGATGCTAGATGTACCAAAGATATTACTTATCCCTCAGTTGTAAAATACCTCTCTGTGTCACTAAAGGAGGGCCTTCAGAGGTATCGTACATTTACATCTAATATCCAGCATCTTTTTATCCTGACACTGCTACAATTGGGTATGTCTCACGCTTTGGTAGCCTTTCAAAAAATTAAACAATGACCAGAGGCTATTGTTAAATACCCATGTGTTGGAAGATTCACTCAAACAACAATGTATTTTATCTAATTGTGTTGTTTCTATATTATCATTAGTGCATGCTATTTAAATCCATTGTTAAATTACAATGTTGTTTATTTATATATGTGTACCTCAGAGGATCCAAACATGAGTCTTAGAGTTCCATCCCTTATATGGATAGCAATTTGTATTAGGAAAGATCTTAATCATATGCATTTAGTTCTCTTTTAGAATCATGTGTGACTCAGTGATGGTCCCAAACTTTCATTTACCTACATTTTGGAATTGGTGCTCCACTGGGGGCTGTGACCTTGTAGTCCTGGCATAATGTTCTGTTCTATGAAGGTACTAGCATGACTAGGTAGGACTGGTGGATTGCAGTGCCGTAGTGATTGTTTTTGAAAGTTGCATTTCCACAGGGTTACCACTTTATTTTATACTAACATTTTGAACCCTAGTTAGAGGTTTTGGTTCTACAGATCATAGTTTTTAACCTGTTTTTTTTTTAATGGGGTCATCATAGCACAGCAATTTCATTAGTCATTGTGAGGTTCTAACCAGACATATTTTAACTCACTAAGCTGCAGAGGCACTTTGTGACTTTTGGCCTTTGGGACCGGTCTAAATTTATTTATTTTATTTACCCTGGCTCTTTTGATATTTGGTTTTCATTAAATTAAATTAAAGTTGTTGTTCCCCCTCCCCAATTTTGAGTAAGGGATTGCTATAATTAGGAACTAACATTTGCTCAAGATGGGCTAGCCATTCTAAGAGGGCACCCATAGTGTTAAATGGATTATGGCGGTCATTACAACATTGGCGGTAAAAGCCGCTTACTGCCGTGCAGAAGACCGCCAACACACCGCCACGGCCTTGAAAATCCGCCACAGCTATTATGACCCACATCTCGGAATCTGCCAAAAGTCAGACACCCACACAAGTCCGCCACACCAAAGGTCAGTGATAAACTGGCGAAAACAAAACCTCCACCGTCACGGCAACAGAAATACGCCCACACTATCACGACACACGAATCCACGCGGCGGTCTTTAATCCACAGTATTCCATTAGCGGTACACACCGCCGCGCTAAAAAACTCTTACAAAACACAGCCACATTGGACAATTCCAAATACACACACCTGATACACATACACACACCACTCCCACACACCCAATACAATATAAAACACACACCCACATCACTCACAAACCCCCACAACAAAAAATTCCGAAAGAAGGCCAGAGAGAGACACCACCAGCAAGAACAACAGCATCCACAGGCACACAACACCATCACCCACACAACTTCCACGCACCTCACACAACACACCACTACATATCACCACACTTATCACCACACACTCAACCCCACACATCACCTACACCACCCCATGGCACTGCAAAGACACCCTAGGTTATCGGAGGAGGAGCTCAGGGTCATGGTGGAGGAAATCGTCCGGGTAGAGCCACAGCTATTCGGATCACAGGTGCAGCACACCTCCATAGCTAGGAAGATGGAGCTTTGGCGAAGAATAGTGGACAGGGTCAACGCAGTGGGACAGCACCCAAGAAATCGGGAGGACATCAGGAAGAGGTGGAACGACCTACGGGGGAAGGTGCGTTCTGTGGTCTCAAGACACCACCTGGCGGTTCAGCGGACTGGTGGCGGACCCCCACCTCCTCACCCACAACTAACAACATGGGAGGAGCAGGTCTTGGCGATTCTGCATCCTGAGGGCCTCACAGGAGTAGGTGGAGGAATGGACTCTGGTAAATCAAAGCTTTACTATTACATCCCCCACCCTACCTGCATGCTATCACATACCCCATTCCTCACCCTCCCTCCCAGCACCCCAACTCCTCACATATGTCCCAACATCACAAACCACACATCCCAACACCAAGCCCTGCATGCAACAACAAAGCATGGACGCCCATCACCAAGGCATGCCCACTGCACATACCCATACACCCCCCTAAACCATCATCACACAAGCTCCCAAACAGGAATGATAGCACTGGGGTACACGGTCACCCACCCATTGCACACCATTACACACACAGATTTAATAAACATCCTTTTATACCCCTGCAGGACCCCTACCCAACGTCACCGGACAGGAGGGTCCACACAGGTCCACACCACCAACAGAAGAGGCCCACAGTGATGACAGCAGCTCTGTCCAACTGGATCTAGATGACCAGCCCGGACCATCGGGGACCTCTGGACAGTCGGTTCCCCTCACTCAGGCACAGGCCACCACAGACCTTCCCCCCTCTGGAAACACCAGCACAGCCCCCACCCAGCGGGCCCATACCTCCATCCGCAGGACACATCAATCAGCAGTGTGTCCACCACTACAGGGAACCCAGGCTAACCCACCACCCCAACAACAACAGGGACCTGGGGGCGGTGGTAGTGGGCACACGGTCCAGGGGACGGAGGCCCAGGAACACAGGGGAACTGGGAAGGCTGCTGTGCGACAGGGGGCGGACAGGCCAAGGGAACCCACTCTCCATGAGGCCCTCTCCTCCATCATGGGAGCCTACCACCACTCCCAGGAGACGATGGCAATGGTACTGGCCAAGTTTCAGGACACCCAGCGCATGCGGGAGGAACAGTATATGGGCTTCAGGGAGGAACTCAGAACCATCAGCTCCACCCTGGGCACCATCGTAGGGATGCTGAAGGAAGTACTCAACACCAGGAGGGACACTGTGGCACAACAAGGGGCCCCTGACTCTAGCATGAACGATGAACTACCCACCACCTCTGCTGGCGCTAGTGGACAGGACGCCCCGCCACAGGACCACCACACCAGCACCTCACCCCCTGCAGAGGGAGAACCACCCGCAAACGGTCCCTGAGATCCAGGAGAAAGACAGAGCACGATGCCAAGACCCCCGCCAAGAAATGAGACCACCCTGATTGTCATCCTACTGTCCCACTTTGTCACCCTGTCCATAATTAAACTTCCCCAGTTCCACTTCCTATGCCCATATGGGCAATGCACCTGTGAGACTAATAGACTGGACTCTGCCATGGACACTCCTCCGCCATCACCCCTCACCATTTCACTACCCCCTCCAATATTGAGCATTTAAATAAACACACCTAAAGCACAAAACGATCTGGAGTCTGTCTGTGATTTTGAAATAGAGTATTAGCAATTACAGTGCTAAATTATTTTTTAAATAGTAATGTCAACATACCTATGTCACACAGCTCTAGTCCATGAGGAATTTAAGCAGATGTCACACAGTGGGACCCACATCTGTGAAATCGTAAGGGAAAGTGACAACTCAGTGACCATACACTGGGTGAAAACGACAGACAGGAGAGAGGTAGTAGTGTCAAAGTGCATGTAGTAGGCAGGTTTGGATTCCTACCTGTGTCTCACTGGAAATATTGCAGGATCACTGAGTCCCTGTTGTGCATGTCTTCTTCCTCTGCTTCCTCCTCATCACTGTCCACAGGCTCCACAGCTGCAACAACAACACCACCTGGACCATCCTCCTGCAGAAAAGGCACTTGGCGTCGCATAGCCAAATTGTGAAGCATACAGCAGGCCACAATGATCTGGCACACCTTCTTTGGTGAGTAGAATAGGGATCCACCTGTCTTTTGGAAGCACCGGAACCTGGCCTTCAGAAGGCCGAAGGTCAGTTCGATCACCCTCCTAGTTCGCCTATGGGCCTCATTGTAGCGTTCCTCTGCCCTTGTCCTGGGATTCCTCACTGGGGTCAGTAGCCATGATAGGTTGGGGTAACCAGAGTCACCTGCAAATGGCGAGGGACTACTGTTAGACACGCGCTAACCTGTAGGGATAACCCCAGATCCAGACAACCATTCCCATGACTTGCTTCCAGGTGCTCAACTAATCACCTAATAGCCACACACGGTGCCTCTAGAGTTGACCCATCACTTAAGGGATGCTGCTATTCCACAGGATGTAGGCATCATGCACTGAGCCAGGGAACATGGCATTCCATTCACAAGGGAGATGTACTGGTCTGCCAAACAAACCATCTGTACATTCATAGAATGATAACTCTTCCAGTTTCTGTACACCTGTTCACTCCTGTGGGGGGGTACCAAAGCCACATGGGTCCCATCAATGGCACCTATTATGTTGGGGACATGTCCCTGGGCATAGAAATCACCTTTCATTGTAGGCAAATCCTCCACCTGAGGGAAAATGATGTAGCTCTGCATGTGTTTCAGAAGGGTAGACAACACTCTGGACAATACGTTGGAAAACATAGGCTGGGACATCCCTGATGCCATGGCCACAGTTGTTTGAAAAGAGCCACTTGCAAGGAAATGGAGCACTGACAGCACCTGCACTTGAGGGGGGATTCCTGTGGGATGGCGGATTGCTGACATCAGGGGGCATATTTATACTCCGTTTGTGCCGAATTTGCGTCGTTTTTTTCGACGCAAATTCGACGCAAAACTAACTCCATATTTATACTTTGGCGTTAGACGCCTCTAGCGCCAAAGTTCATGGAGTTAGCGTCATTTTTTTGCGTGAACACCTTCCTTGCGTTAATGATATGCAAGGTAGGCGTTCCTCTCTTAAAAAATGACTGCGATTCATATGCGTCGTATTTATACTCCCGCGCAAAAATGACGCCCGGGAGTGGGCGAGGCTAAAAAACCTGCATTTGCGCCGGATTTTAGCGCCTGGGTCAGGGCAGGTGTTAAGGGACCTGTGGGCTCAGAATGAGCCCAGAGGTGCCCTCCCCTGCCCCCAGGGACACCCCCTGCCACCCTTGCCCACCCCAGGAGGACACCAAAGGATGGAGGGACCCACCCCAGGGACATTAAGGTAAGTCCAGGTAAGTATATATATTTTTTTTTTTGTGGCATAGGGGGGCCTGATTTGTGCCCCCCTACATGCCACTATGCCCAATGACCATGCCCAGGGGACAGAAGTCCCCTGGGCATGGCCATTGGGCAAGGGGGCATGACTCCTGTCTTTGCTAAGACAGGAGTCATTTCAATGGGGGATGGGCATCGTAAATAAATTGCGCAAATCGGGTTGTGGCGATTTTTTTGCCTCAGCCTGACTTGCACCATTTCTGGACGGCCATACGCCATTTTCCCCCTACGCCGGCGCTGCCTGGTGTACGTCTTTTTTTTTAACGCACACCAGACAGCGCCGGCGGCTAACGCCGGCTAACGTCATTGAATAAATACGGCGCCCGCATGGTGCTTCAGAATGGCCTTAGCCGGCGCTAATTTTTTTGACGCAAAACTGCGTTGGCGCAGTTTTGCGTTAAAAAGTATAAATATGGGCCCAGGTCTGGCTCCAACTGGGTACACAGTTCCTGGATTGTGGCACGGTCAAGCCTGTAGGTGATAATCAAATGTCGCTCCTCCATTGTCGACAGGTCCACCAACGGTCGGTACACCGGAGGATGCCGCCATCTCCTCACATGTCCCAGCGTACGGTGCCTATGAAGGACAACAGCGAGCACAGAGTCAACCAACTCAGAGGTACGTACCCAAAGTTTACACAGAACACCATCCATACACAAAAGGTGGCCTGTATGTGTGTTGAGCCTGGGCCTAGGTATATGTGACGCAGTTGAAAATGAAGCCATGTGGGCCCCTGAAATGGCGGCTGCCTGACCTCCTAAGTGGGACAATGGGATGTGAGGTAACTGCGCTGGCGTTGTACACCGTCGTGGTAGGTGGTCGAAGACAGTGACGCAATCCCGCATTGGTTAACATTGGACCCTATGGGTCCCAGGAGCCAATAACGATGTACTCCGGCGGTGACGGTACGCACCACCGCGGACGTGACCACCATTTTCTATCTGTTCAATCACTCGATACCTGATCTTCGACAAGAGAGGACCTACACTGCAAGTGCTGCTGTGACCTCGGTCTGGAAGAGACAATGGCTCGTGCGTCTGGGGAAAGGGCCCCTGCCTTCACATCGGAGGAGTTGGAGAAACTCGTGGACGGGGTCCTTCCCCAGTACAACCTACTCTACGTGTTGTGTGGGCTATGCCTGTGTGGAGAGGGCTGGATGTAAGAAGGAAGGGAGCAGAGTGCTGCGTGCATGAAAGACGGTGAATGCATGTGCCACATGGCAAGGGTAGGGATGGGGGCCAATCACTTTGATGGTGCAGTTGGTAAGGACCCTGGGGGTCTACCACAGATGGAGCACCCACTACCAGAAAAGATGGGAGGATATTCGCCGCTGGAGCAAGAAGACGGCGGAGGCTCAGCTGGGGATGGCCTCCCAACATGGGAGGGGTGCCAGTCGCACCATGAACCCCCTGATGTTCAGGATCCTGGCGGTGGCCTACCCGGAGTTGGATGGGCGCTTAAGGGCATCACAGCAGACACAAGGGGGTGAGTACACTCTCATTCTGCTGACTTTGCGTGCAGTGGAGGTGTCTGGGTGGGGGAGGAGGGCTGTGGGTTTCCCTAGGCCAGGGCGAGTTCCGTAGGCAAGGCCCCTCCATAAGGCAGACCATGTGGCACCCCACCCCACCACTGTAGAGTGCCAAGTACTGCTATTCATGCCCCTGTGTCATCTATGTGTGCAGATGTCATCCATAGCCTTGTAGGCCATTTCCCAGGAATTGAACAGTGGAGCCCAAGAGCGCGGCGTAGTGCAGGGGGCTTCTGTGTCTGTCGTGTCCGCCAACAGTAGGGGTAATCCATGCACTCAACATGTCTTTCTTCTGTCGTCCCCCCCTTTTTGTGGTCTCCCTGTTCTTGTGTGCATTAGCATCATCAAGCGGAGGAGCAGTGGCACCGGAGCACGAGGGAGCTGCATCCGACATGGCCCTGGAGGGCGAGACTACAGACTCGGAATTCACCAGTGTGGCGGAGGGCGAGGGGAGCTCCACAGCGGGGACAGGAGGTGAGACCAGCGACACAGACTCGTCCTCTGATGGGAGCTCCCTTGTGGTGGGCCCAACATCTGTGCCCCCCACTTCTACAGGTACAGCCACCACCCCCCCTACCAGCACTGCCCTGCCAGCAGCCCCTCAGCCTTTGCCCGTGCCCGCTCACCCAGGAGGGTGGGCATCACCATCGCCCCAGGCACCTCAGGCCCTGCCACAGTCACCCCTGATGCCCTCAGTGAGGAGGCCATTGACCTCCTCAGGTCCCTCACTGTTGGGCAGTCTACCATTTTGAATGCCATCCAGGGTGTAGAAAGGCAGTTGCAACAAACAAATGCATTCCTGGAGGGCATTAATTCTGGTCAGGCGGCCCTTCACCGAGCTTTTCAGACTCTGGCCTTAGCACTGATGGCAGCCATTGTCCCCGTCTCTAGCCTCCCCCCTCCAACTTCCTCCACCCAGACCCAATCCCCTGTACCTCTGCCTATCCCAAGCACACCATCAGACCAGCCTGCACACACCACAACACACAAGGGAAGCTCAGGCAAACATAAGCACCACACACCCCACAGGCACTCACGCAAGCAACACACACATGCAGACACACCAATATCCACTGACTCCACTGTGTCCCCCTCCTCGTTGTCTCCCTCCTCCCTCCCAGTCTCGTCTACACTCACACCTACATGCACTACCTCTACAGCCACTACGTCCCTCACCAGCACACCCACCAGCACACCCTGCTCACGTGCAGTCACCACCCAACTACCATTCACATGTTCCCTGTGTCCTCTTCCAGTGTGTCTGTGACGCCCCCTCCCAAGATACACAAACGCAGGCAAACACCCACCCAACAGCCATCCACATCACGACAGCCTCCAGCGCATGCACCTTCACCCAGTCACCAAACGTACACCTCCTAATACCACCACCTCTTCCTCCACTCCCAAACCCCCTCCAGCTGCCCGTCCCAGTGTGTCCCAAAAACTTTTCCTGTCCACCCTTGACCTTTTTACCACACCTCCCCCACCCCGTCCATCTCATGGGTCCCGAAGTTGCACCTCAGCCACAACATCTCCGGGACCAGTGGTACCTTTAGTCACCGGTATGCGGAGTGCACCGGCCACCAGGACAGCCAGTGTGGCACGGAGCCACAGCACAGACAGTCCCCTATCTGTGAAGCATCAGAAGTTGGCCAGTGCCCGGCAGGAGGGGGGAAAACTCCAGCCACCAAAGCTGCTCCCAGGGGTCCCGTTGGGAGTGTGGAGTCAGCTGTGACACCTTCCAAGGTGGGGAAGGGCCACAAGAAACCCGGCAAGTCTGGGAAAAGCAGCACGGCGGAGAAGACCACCATCATACCCGCTGCCCAGGAGGCCACCGCCAGCCCCAGCCCAGCTGCCCAGGAGGCCACCGCCAGCCCCAGCCCAGCTGCCCAGGAGGCCACCGCCAGCCCCAGCCCATCTGTCCAGGAGGCCACCGCCAGCACCAGCCCCGCTGGGCCATGAAGGACCGCCAGCACAAGCCCCGCCGGGCCATGAAGGACCGCCAGCACAAGCCCCGCTGGGCCATGAAGGACCCCCAGCACAAGCCCCGCTGGGCCATGGAGGACCGCCAGCACAAGCCCCGCTGGGCCATGAAGGATCGCCAGCACAAGCCCCGCTGGGCCATGAAGGACCGCCAGCACAAGCCCCGCTGGGCCATGAAGGACCGCCAGCACAAGCCCCGCTGGGCCATGGAGGACCGCCATCACAAGCCCCGCTGGGCCATGAAGGACCGCCAGCACAAGCCCCGCTGGGCCATGAAGGACCGCCAGCAGCTGAGACCCAGCAATGTAGACCACCATCTGAAGCACCGCTGAACAGGGCACCGCCATCACAAGCACCGCTAAACAGGGCACCACTTGAGAGACTGTGGCTTTGCACTCCCCAGGATGGAACAGTGGGCAAGCCACCCACTGTAGAGACTTGAGAGACTGTGGCTTTGCACTCCCCAGGATTGAACAGTGGGCAACCCACCCACTGTATAGACTTGAGAGACTGTGGCTTTGCACCCCCCAGGATGGAACAGTGGGCATGTGGCCCCCTCGTGGATTTGGCATCGTGCACTCAAGCGGCTGAGGTGCCCCACCTTTCCCTCCCCCTGAGGTGCCTGTTTTCTTGCTGTCTGATGCCCCTGTAGTGTTCTCTCCGTCATGGTCTGGGATCTTGTGTGGGCCTCGCCCATACCGTGTGGTCCCAGTGTTCCACAGACTTTCTTTGTGCAGTACCTGGACTAGTATGCCTGGTATTTATTTTGTATATTGTGTATATATATATTTCTGCCTACTTGTTTTTAATATATTCCAATGGTTACACTCATTTTCTTTGGTCTTTGCATTCTTCCGGGGGGTTTGGGGGGTGTAACTGTGATGTATTGATATGCATTAGTGTGTGTGTTGTGGTGGGTGAGGGTGTGGGTGTTGCGTGTGTGTGTCCCTGTTTTTTCCCTCCCCTCCGTCGTAGGTGCTGTACTCACCGTGGTCTTTGCCGCCAGCGTTCGTGCTCCTGGTAGAGGAGCAGGAAGACTATCGCAGGGAGAATTTGGAGTTCCGGGTCCATGGTGTCCTCGTTCCTCATGGAGTGTGTAGAGGTGAGCGTTTTCCCTTCGAAATTCCTGTTTCTGCCGTGTTTTTATCCGCGGTGAATCCGCCCCGGAAAAGATGGCGGATTGGCGTGTCATAATAGTGTGGGCGGTACATTGTCTCCTGCCTGTCTGTTGGCGGTGACCGCCGCGCTGTTTGTTTGTACCGCCGTCGCAGTCTGAGTGTTAAAGTGGCTGTCTTTGGTGGCGGTTTCCGCCACAGTCGTAATTGCAATTTTTTTACCACCGGCCTGTTGGCGGTCATACCGCCGCTTTAACACCGACCGCCAGGGTTGTAATGACCACCTATGTGATTTAAGGGGTGGGTGTGCTCTTTGCAGCACTCAACACATTTTTTAGTGTCCTCTGAAGCAACTATGGAGAATGTGAGCTGTCCGACATGTGCAACATGGTGTTATGTCTGTGGAGACGTAAGTATTGGTACGCCTGTTTAAGAAGAGATGGACGGATTTGTATTATTGTATGGGGATCTTGACTACTAGAGACTGGTCTGCTTTACATATTGTCTTACCTGGTTGAAATAATTATCCCTTTGCCTTGGTTAAGACATTGGTCCTTTGTTGGACACGAGTATGGATATAACTTTGTGTGTCTATGCTTTATATTTATTCATTTATTTTTAATCTGTAGTGGTTGAGTACTGTGTATATAACTTTTTGGAGATTACAATTTGGTGCCTCTCTTTCCAGATATTTTTTATAATGTTCTGTGTGGAGTGGTAATTATTGTCACTAGTATTCTGGTTTAGTCACCTTATTTTATTATTTATTGACCATATTTTGGAGCACTTTTTAGTTTTGTTTGGCATGTTGGATTGGTTTGTCACTTATTGTGGTGTTGCATTATAGGCAAGCTGCACACATGATGTTCCTTGGCGTGATGTCATACATATTCATTAGTGTTCTATTTTGTTAGAATCTTTACATATTGTCCCAAGTTCGGTATCTCAACACTGTGCTCATGATGGTCCTTGTGGCTATAAGAAGTCAAAACGTTGACTGTTCCTCCTTTTCAACATCATTTACAGTATCATACTGTTCATAAGTCCATGTCATTGTTGAAACAAAAAAACAAATGTATGGGACTAAGGATCCATAAACCTATATAGTTAAGAGGATTTTGAACTTCCCAGTGATTTTAGGATTGGATTTATTCTCATATTGTTTGTGCGATCATCTGGGTGACGTCAGTGTTATTATACTGATTTTGTCTGTGTACTGTGTAGTTTTTTGTTTTTGTATATGATGTGATTTATGATGAAGTCTTAATGCAAAAATAATTCTTTGAGAACAGTATGCTTTTGGTTTCATGTTTGTGTTTTGTAGATTGATTACATTGTTCGATCATTTGCCAAGAAATTGATAGACTGTAAATAATTCCTTCAGGAACACGTTTTCTCTGTACTAGTGTACTGCAGCACATATTGTGCAACCACTAAAGTGACAATTGAAAGCATGTTTCCAGGCATGTCCCAACATCCTGGGTAAATATTTTTAAAACTACCAATTTGACATGGCAAATTAACCCTTTTTCCATGCCTAAATCTTCCTTCTTAATATATATACGTTATCCATAAATTAAGCCCTACATGCCTGTAGGCAGAGGGCATGGTATTTAAAAAGTAGGTCAAGTGTACTTATGTTTTATACGTAATGGCAAAAGAAAATCTGCAAAGTCATTTTTCACTTTGGTAAGGCTGCTCTCCCATAGGGAAAAAATGAGTTATATTATAACACAGTATATTGCTTAGTTTGGGAATAGCTAGAAAAATGATTTCAAGAGTCAATTTAATGGTAACATAAAGTTAATGGTCAAGTTAGGGCTTTGATTGCTATTTTAATAACAACACATTTAGAAAGGTGTAGATTTCTGCCTCTGCCATTCTGTGTTCAGTATCAACTGACTGCTGACGGCTCCCCTGTGATGAAGTGTATTTTGGTCCTAGACAGTGGACAAGGAAGTGGGTTTGGGGCAATTATTTTCTCTCCCTAAGCAGAAAGGCCATCTGTAACATGCCCAGAAACTTAATTAGCTTCAAGGTGTGCCTACCATGTCACAGGTATATGTAGTTCACACCTGGGCCTATACCATCTATTTTCCTGCTAGACAGCCAGGCACCAATCCCAGTGAGAAAAGGTTTTGAGTGACCACAAGGGAGGGTTTGCCCATTATATTAGTTTTATTTCTGGGTGGATACAGGGAGCTCTGCACAGGGGAAGAAATTTTCTGCTATGTTGGTTTTAGATAGAGAGGGACATTATGGGATAGGTAAGCACAAAACACACAGAATGTTCTACAAATGTTTGTAGGGTCACCCCTGAGAACATTTACCCAATTGGCTAGGAGAGCAACCAAGAGTTTCCCCCATTCACAGGCTGGCACTGAGCATTAATGTTGTACCTCCAGTACGCTCAGAACACCTCTGAAACTGTGGAAGAAAGAAAAATGGTTGCACCTGCAGTTGTGACCTGTCAAGACATCCCTAATGACGGGAATGCTCACACTTGTACAGAGGACTGAGAAGTGGACTCCCATGGTCAGATGGCTGATCTTTTCTTAAGGATACAAAAACAGCAAGAAGACCCATTGCCTGAGGAGCCCAGCTAACCTGTTATAACCAGACCTGCCCTTGATTTCACCTATTGCTTCTCTTGGAGTAAGTCCTGGTCTCTAAGCTGTGTCTCTAAAGTTCTGGGGCACATAGATAAGTGCCAGAGAGTACTTCTCCTGCCAAGCCCTCAAACATGAGACTTAGAAACCTTCTCAATGATTTTTAACTGGAGAACTGACGGAAGAAAGATTTAGGTTGCCACATTGATGTTTTCTGCAGCAGCACATGAGTTTCAGTAGAACATCCTGGAGAAGGTACCCTACCTTGTGGAACCCAGTTTGGCTACAGCCTGTAGCCGTGCCTTGGTAGGACAATCCAAGCTTAAAAAATAAGACTACGTGCATGTTTTATATTTCCGCAGATGGGTTACTCCATCACAACAGTGATGGATATCCCGCCCACCGAAATATAAATCACATAGGATATAATGAAATTTATATTTCGGCTGATGGGATATTTGTCATCTTTGTGATGGAATAACCCCTCCACCACAAAATAAATCAGGCCCTATGTCTGAAAGTAGAAATCCTTAATAGGCAAAGGAGCTAAAAGTATCCTGCTGGCGAGGGACCTTCCTGGGACACCAATTTTTTCTTTCTCCCACTTGGACCTTACCTGCCGCAAGTCAACGGCTTCAGGTGGACCTTGATCAGTGGTTAACAAGTTCAGTGAAACCCATTTCAGCCACAGCCTGGTGTCCACTGAGGACTTCTGGATTCCATTTCAGAGACAAAGGGCCAGATGTAGGTACAAAACAATTTGCGACTTGCAAAATGCGAGTCCTTCCGACTCGCAAATTGCAACTCACAAACTGGTATGCAGAAAGGTGTCTCAGACACTTTCTGCCACTCGCTATGGGGTCGCAAAGACCCACCTCATGAATATTTATGAGGTGGGTCGCAGTTTGCGACCCCATAGCGAGTCTAGGCACTCACGGGGATGGTGGCCTGCTGGAGACAGCAGACCACTATGTCCGTGACTGCTTTTAAATAAAGCAGTTTTTTTTTTCTCTTTGCAGCCCGTTTTCCTTAAAGGAAAACGAGCTGCAAAAAGAAAAAATACAGAAACCTTTTTGTTTCGGTTTTTTCATAGGACCACTGCCTGCTCTGAAAAAATATTTTTGTGAGCATGTACAAAGGGGAAGGGGTCCCATGGGGCCCCCTTCCCTTTTGCGAATGAGTTACCATCCACTTCAAGTGGATGGTAACTGTGAGTTGGTTTGCGACCACTTTCGCGGTCACAAAGCAACTCTACATTGTGATGCGGTCGCAAATAGGAAGGGAATACCCCTTCCTATTTGCGAGTCGGAATCACATTTTGCGAGTCTGTACCAACTCGCAAAATATGATTCTGCATCGCGTTCAGCCTTTTGCGCCTTGCAAACTGCGTTTTTAGCAGTTTGCAAGGCGCAAAAGGCTTCCTACATCTGGCCCAAAGTCGGAAGATAAAGTTGTCAACTGGGACGAATCTGTCTCTGTGTTTGACCTGTGCTCCATCACGTTGGCCTGAAACCTTACCCTTGTGGTCTAGTGCATCCAGTTGCACTTGATTAGTGCTTTCCGCCTCTTTGGTGCTATTTTTATCTAAAATAAATCATATCTCTGGCTCCTCCTAGAGGACATTTTTGGTATCATTCTGTTTATTACAATAATCTCTATTTTTGTTTATTGGATTTGGATTTATTTTGTGCTGTGTTTTTAACTTGCAAATGTTTTAATACTTCTAAATACTTTACCCATTTTCTTAAGTCCAAATCAAATAATTATTTCATTTCAAGATTAAACATAAGATAACAACATTTACAGATACCTTCAATAAAACAGTTACAAGACCATTAGTGACCTTTTTGAGTTGTTCTAGTTAAAAAACAAGCAATATGAAAACTGTTATATTCAAGTTCAAACATTTGTGAAACATTGATGCTATCCTGGGTAAAATTGAAGGGGCCCAATTACTATTATTTCACATAACAAGGTGCAGCAGGGGAACTTGCTACCCTGCATTGCTTGAAGGGGAGAGACCAGAAATGTGCCACATTTACCAAGTTATGGAGCACTTCTACTCTCCTAGTGCTGGCTCACTGGAGTGCAAGGGTGTCTGTTTTGCAGGCAGCATTCTTTTTGTGCAAAAAGTGGTACCTTTCTACCCAAAATGAATTCTTAGAGGCCTATTGTTAGACCTGGCAGCTTTAGGGTGGTCTACCTCCCCCCCATCTTTTTGCCTACGTCCCTCCATTTTCTGACCCCGTATTTGTTGGTTTTAGGTCTCTGTGCACTTTACCACTGCTAACCAGTGCTAAAGTGATTGTGCCTTCTCCCCTAAAGCATGGCAACATTGGCTTAACCCTAACTGGCATATTTAACTTACTCATAATTCTCTAGTAAAGTGCACTACCTGTGCCCAGAATCTGTAAATTATTTGCAACATGTGGGCCTACAGCACTGAATGTGCCACCCACTTAAGTAGCTCTCTAACCAGGTCTCAGGCCTGCTATTGCTAAGCTGAGTATGCAGTTTTGCACTGTCATGTTGACCTGGCAAGATAAACCTCTTGGCAGAGCTAAAACATCCCATTTGTATACACACGTCACCCCTAAGGTAAGCCCTAGGCATGGTGCAATGTATTCAAAAGGCAGGATATGAACTTTCAAGTTTTACATGTCCAGATAGACAAAAAAAGAATATTGTTGCTCACTACTGCAAGGCCAATCTCTCCCATTGGTTAAAATTGGGATTAGCTTATTATATCCTATAAGTGTAATTCCCAGTCTGGAAGAAATGTGTTTGTCTTTGAACTCACAATTTAAAATTACAACTTGTGGTGAAGTTGAATTTTAAATTGCAGTTCTGAAAATGCCACCTTTTGAAAGTTGGTATTTTTCCTACTTTAGCCATTTGGTGCCTAGTGCATATCTCCAATACACATCCGTTCAGTACACTTCTGGACCTGTGGATACTCTGCCAGGAACAAGAACTGCTGTGCTGCTAGAAGTTCTACCACTCTGCTGACCTGCTGCCCTCCTTCCTTGGAGTGAGTAGGGCTGGACCTGCATCTCTCCATTCCAGAACCAAAGGGACTCCAAGGGCTTGCTGGTTTGCCTGCTGTTTTCTCTTGGCTCTATTCTGAGAAGGTCAAACTTCAGCAGGACTTACTTGAAACTGGATCCAACCCGTGCTCCATCGCAGTCAGCCTGAACTTTTAGATGTACCCCGGACTAGAGCAACCAGATTGACCTGGTTTGGGCTTTATTGTTTTAAGCACTGTATTGCATTTTCATCTTTAAAAATTATAATCTTGACCTCTACCAATTGGATTTTTGTCCTTTTGGCCTTGTTTTGTTCAGAAAAATGAGCTCTATTTTTCTAAGTAGAGGTGGTATCTTTTTGTATGGTGTTTTAACTGTTTTACACTTTGAAGTGCTACACAAATACTTTACACAGTGCCTCTTAAGTTAAGCCTGACTGCTCTGTGCCAAGCTACCAGAGGGTGAGCAAAGGCTAATTTGTGGCATGTTTCTGACTTACCCTGAGTAGGACTGTGGTTCCTGCTTAGACAGGATATATACCTCTGTCATCCAAAAACTCGTTATAGAAGAGAGAAGAAATAAAGATACCTCTCCTCATTAAAGCTCTGTTGGGCAGGTGCAACATTTTGGCACAAATGCAGGAATTGCAAGTCCTTGTACATTTTGGTTTGGGTCAAAATACATAGGTGGATGAATAGGAATGTCTATGTTACACCACAGTAGGGCCTTCCCAATGCAAAGTAAGGAAGGCTGAGCTATTCAGCCTTCATTACACTTATTAAATAGTTCTGGGCATTCCATAGCCTCACAGACAGACAATATAGTTTAACCAGGGTATCCTTGCTGCTCAATCTATATCCCTTAGAATTAATCGGTGTTATCTAAGTTTCAGAATGAATCAATACTGAGATCCTTCTCAACAGAGGACAAAGGGCAAGCGGATCTGAGATACATCCTGGACCTAACTCTTCATAAGTGATGTAAGGGGGAATACTCTGAGGAAGGGCAAATGAGTGCTTTATAAAAGTGTTCTCTGCCATTTGTATTTGTGAGTTATAAGCATACCCCCAGATGTTGCTTTTATAAAAGACCACCAAAACACATTTCTTTATATATATCTTTAACAATGTTTTGGTAGGCTTGTTCCCTAATCTCAAAGAAAAATCAAATACTGAGGCAACCAACTTTATGAGTGAATGTGTTTTGGAGGATAAAAGAGGCGACCATATATACTTATACTCTAACAGTATTCCCAAATACGAGAAAGACATCACCTTAGTAATCTCACAGCCTTGGGTTCTGTTGTGGGTTGCCTCTAGCGCCTAGATTATTTTAGCATTAGGCCTGTACCCAGTGCCTTTTATATTCAGATACATTTTATCTATTCCATAACGTTTAGCACAACTAGCTTTTAGCTCATTGTTTTTATATTTTAAATTGTTGCTTCTTTCCAAGAAGACATTAATGTTTGTACTGCACATTTTATCAGCCCTATGTACACAATCACTCTGTGCTTTGCTCAAGGCTGTCATGTACAGTAGATGATATACTAATTAGTATTGCCACTTCAGGAGCTCAGGAGTCAGTCTCCAACTTCTATACGCATCAGTACATCAGTCCGGTTCTCAGAACTCTCTATGAGTTATTATATAAACAACACATAGGCATAAGTGGGGCAGAATGCATTCCAGTCACTGCCATACTGGGATGCTCATGATTTCTCTGACAACTTCACTGATCATGACACTGACTGTTCAGCTTCCTGAAGAGGATTGCCATCCAGACGGAGTTACTCCATAGGATTGGGGCAGACAGATTAGTTACCACTGCCATGTCCCACAGCGGGACCGCCAAAACCGCAGGGAGGACACCACTGTTGGGTTCCCGTTGGGTTGACCGATGGGAACACTGGAATATGTATTCCCACCAGGCTGTACCGCAGGAACAGTTTGATGACACAGGCCCTTAAGGGAGTCAAGGCCAATTTCATAGCACCCCACCACCCTCTGAATGCGTCCTGTCTGCAAAGCAGACAGTTCACATTCTGACAGTGGTGGGTGGCAAGGGCCCCCTATGGCCCCCAGCACATCCTATTCACCAGCCTTTCCACAGCAGTGCAAATGCCATAGAAAGGCTGGTAGTAAGTGGGGTTGTAATCAGCCAGGTGGTGCTGAGTTGAGCTCTGTCCTGGCTGAGTACGACCCCAACTGCCATCACCCCATCGGGAACGATGTTCCTGGCAGGGACGGCAGTTTTCAGGCAGGTCAGCCCACCAGGATTGTAATGTGGCAGTTGGACGGCTCGTAATGCAGTGGTCTGACCGTCACCACGAGTGTGGCAAACCTCAGACCACCACACCAGTAATGAGGCCTTAAGATCTTTTCATGCTATCAAGATTGCATTATCAGCATAAAGATGAGCAGGGATAAATATGTTACCCACTCACAGCATATCCTAGCCTTTAAGGCTAGGGCCCTCTAAGTCAGTTAATAAACAGCATAAATAAAAGCAGGGTCAAAATACACCCTTGCCTCATGCCCCACTTGTGCTTGAAACTGTTTGTACAGACCCATCTGTACCACATCTTACAAAGGCAGTCATGTCCCTATACAAGTCTGCTAAGAAATAAGCAATGGCCAGATCTGCATCCATAGAGATCATGAAAGGCAACAACTTATTCCTATTTACTCTCAAAAGCGGCCGCAAGTCCATAAAGTTCATATAAATACTGACTAACCAGTTTGGGCATTGCGTTTTTGTTTATCAACATGTGCAACATGTGCAAATCTAAACATTGTTCAAGAGTACTCCGTCAAAACCCAAAACCATATCAGAGATCCAAAATGATGTGGCTGCCTCAGACCAGGCTGTAAGTCTTGATAAAACTACATGCCCTAACATCATTACCAGTGAATCTACAAGTGAAATAGGCCGGTACCAGTGACAGCCATTCTTGTCCCTCCCATAAAGACTGGTATAATTATAGAGCTTGACCTAGGGGAGGGAATCCCTTCTCTGGTAGATTCATTCAATCTCCACGTAAATAAAGAGTTCCATTAACTAGTTTCTAATAAATATAAGTCATATGGGACCCAATCAGGGTCATGTGCCTTATTCTGTCCTGGTCCTTAAACGCTTCTAGAGACTCCCTGAATGTAAACGATAACATATGAAATACCCTCTGTTATAGTTGTATCTGTACAAACGGTGTCTAAAACTAATGGGGTATGGATCTCTTTGAGGTATTTAATCCAACTGTCTGGAGTGATGAGAGTGCAGACAGAAATCTCCTCACTTGGTTAAAAGTCAGGCAATTCACTATCTATCCAGAATAATGAGCTCTGTCTGAGAGTTCTAGTTTGCATGGGCTGTCCTCATGCTTTTCAGTAGCTTTTTCCACTTTTTAAGGGATACCTTATATTTCTGGCAACTTTCCACTGCAAGTTTTTCCCTCGGAATCTTCATTAGATCACAATGCTTCTTGAAGCAGTTTTGGGCCAAATTACCTGCGTAGTGGAGCCAAGTTATGCTTGTGCTATTACATTAGCTCCACACTCATCTTTTCACAAATATTTCTGAAAGAGGTCATTACTGCTATATTTATAAGGTGTTCCAAGAGGCATTCCTCAAATCTGGAGTGCACCCAACAATGAGGTTAGTAAGAAATATATCAAGAAAACTTTATACCATTTCAGCATACGGCCTTGATCAGTTGAAATTACAATGCTAATGGTTCAGTAAGAAAAAAAAAATCCCACTGTCTTTACCCAACTTAGGGAGAGAATGATGGGGTTAAAGTCACTTTGACCTCTCCACATTACCCTATAATTCATTGCAGAGGCTAGGGGAGCAGATGTAAATATAAAGCCAATGACAGTTGAAATCCCTCCCCCAATAAAAGTAGGGCTTGCAAGTTGGGAGTGAACCATGCCAGTTTCTTGCCTTGAAAATATACATAATATTACATTTAGCAAATTGCCTTGCAACATGAGTTTGATATGTAGAAAATCGATCCTATCACAGTCCTGCATGGAATGCATTCTACAGCCTGTATCTTTGCACAAATGTAAATTAAGGTCTCCCATAAACCCAGAGGGGTAAATAAGGTAGACTCTTTTCTAAAGTGCTCAAGAAACAACTTCAAGACTGCCAAATTAATTTCCACAACAGTTTGGGACCATACAGGATGCTACCTTAGATCCTGCTTCCACATCTTCTGTGTCACTGGAGGTTGGAGATCTCACATTTTTATCCAGTCAACCATTTTGTCCAGAGGACTCAAAGGCTCAAACCTATTGGCAGCTGGAGTTTTATAGGTTTTTCTAACTCACTTGCTGACCGGTTCATATATACCATTTGATTCCAAATTGTATAGGGAAAACTAGGTGGAAAAAAAACAAAACAAGAGGTTGGCATTACATGCTCAGTGAGGTGAAATCGGGATGCGAGAGCTGCAAGAGGAATCTACATTCATGATCTAGCTGATAAAAAATAATCACTATGCAATCTCTCTCAACATTTTTGATCCCTTCCACATTCATTCAACTCATCTAACCATAATTATGTATTTAGATAAAAGGGCCCTTCCTTGGTGTGACAATTAAACCAGTGGAATACTTTATTTCTTAAATAGTGAGAACCTTTAGTCCCCTTAGAGGTGGTACATTCACCAACATGCTATCATAAGGGCATGGACTAAGGGGTAGATTTAAAATATTTCATGCACAATGTGCCCTCACATTATTATGCTAACCTTGCCCACTACTAAAGAGGGGGGACCATTCTATCTGTATAGTGTAACTATTGGTAACCTGAAGATATCTAACTGGCAGTTGAAGACTACTACTGTGATCAAACATTCTTTAATTGGGTCCGGAAAAGCTGGTACCTGAAAAGGTCCTCCCACATTCCCCTCCAGTCAATTCCTCCATCAGCACCAAAGCTTCTGTCCACACCGGATCAGTGTGGAGTGAAGGTTGAGCCTCCTTAGGATCACTGTGTTTAGAGCCTCACTAAGTATTATTGAAACATACGATAGGCCCAATCATGTAGATGATCTATTTCACAGGTTCAAACTTGTTTGTCCTAAAATCTGAGAAGGTTTTTTGGGTCGTTATGATGTCCACCTCATCAAGCTCTCCACTTGACCCTCTTACCACATAGGCTATGAAAAGAGATGGCAGAGAAGCAGATTCCCTCTACATTGCTGAATTGTAATCAATCATTAGAGTCGGGAAAGGTCCCACAGAGCTGGGAAAGGGCCATGGTTACCCTTCTGCTGAAAACTGAATTCCACTGCTGTTTTGCAAAGTCCCTAGGTCATTGCCCACTCTTAAATGAACAAGAACTGCCTCTCCATGACACAGTCCAAAACCTTGAGGTTACCTTTGATGCAAAACTATACCTGGAGAACCATGTTAATAAAGTAGCATTGACCTGCTGTGTACTTTCGCATTACCTTAGAAAGCTCTTCCCACTGCTGCCAGTGCAAGATAAATCTCAAATAGTATGCAGTGTTATCTTAATCGGGTTAAATTACTGTAACGGGCTGTTACTTTGTTCACCAGACTATCTTATCAATGAACTGCATAGTGTCCAAGCATCAGCTGCCAAATTGGCATTCAACCGACCTCGTAGAACAACCATATCTGATGCAATAAAGGAGCTACACCAGCTTCCTCTGAAACAGAGTATAGCCTTTAAGTCCGTGTTTCATCCTCAAGGGCATTCAGAACTTGGGTCCTGTGCCACAAAATGCAGCCTAAAGAGATAAACCCTAGATGTTTAGCTTCAGTAAACGTCCCATGTGTAACTAGATTCTATAAGACCAGAAAAAGGCGGCCAAGCCTTTACAGTTCAAGCAGCCCTTTATGGAGCAAGCTACCAGTTACTCTCAAATCATCAACTGACCTACAGCAGTTTAGGAAGACCTTGAAGACATGCCTCTTCACTAAGTATCCATATGGTCATCTCTGTGTTCACTTCACTGCTGGTTAAGATGAAAACTTGCAGCACCATAATACCAGTAAGGTGACAGTTTGCACTTCTTAAACACTAGAAATAAATACAAAATAAAATAAAAGAACTTGGGATAAGCCAGTAATTGATTTTTCAATCAGAAACAATCTACGATTAGTATCATTAAAACAGTTCTTAACAAGAAGTTCAATTTTATTATACAAACCATTCTTAACAATGGGTTCAACAAAGTAAAAATATTGCATTGTTCCCCTCTAAAGCTCTTCTGGTATTTGCATTCGCCATAATACTCCATCCCATTACCACTCTCAGTAGGACCCAACAGCGATGGATTCAGAGTTCTGTACATGTGAGTCTCCATTTTATATTTTCATTAGTGGAGCATCAGAGTCAGAAACAGGCTTCTAGCTGGCTTGGTGGGCATCATCTTTTACAGTTATGGATGCTGGAATGCCCACCAACACTTTGTTGGTGGATGCTATACTGTATTTTAAAATATGTGCTACTACTGTAAAAATAACACTTATGTTACCAAACCAGTGGCTCGTGATTTGAAATAAAATTAAATTACACATTTATTATTCTCACTCCAATCTAAACCACATTGGGGAAAATATTGGACTTTGAAGGGAAATATTTATTATTCCCAGTACAATCTCCACATTGGAGAAAGCATTTGTCTTTGAGGGATTAGATTTGTATTCTCACTCAAACTTGAGCCATACTTTGGGAAATGTCATATTCTGCATGGACAGATTTACCATTCCCATCCCAATCTGAGCTATGTTGTGGAAAGTGTTGGAGTTTGAGGTGGTTACGTTTAAAATTCCAAGTCCAACCTATGCCACATTAGGGAAAGACATGCAATTTGAGAACAGCAGATTTGCTATTCCCATCCTAATTTAACCCACATTAGAGAAATAATTAAACATTGAAGAACATTAATAAAACTAAATGAAAAACAATACCATTTAAGAAAAAGCCTAGAAAACTAACCACATTTTGAAAAAAAACCTCCAAATGTTACTTTTGATTTAAAAAGATACTAATATTTAAAGATAAAACATAGTAAAAAATAATATAAAAATATAAAATGTTATGACATTTTAACAACATATGTTCATAAAAACATATAAAAATATACTTTTAGCAATACTTATATTACAAATAAAGATTACATCAATATCTTAATTACATTTATTTATTAATAAAAATAAAAATAAATACATAAATATTTAAACATTATAGAATCTAGCAAACAAATATCCATACAAATTAAAAATACAAAAAATCAAAATAGCAAAAGTTTCACAAACACACTACATTTTATATACATATTTTCAAAATATATTTTTAAAGTGAATATCTGTTTTAAATGCTTTATTAATATGGTATACTTCCTTTAAAAGCTATAGAAATACCAAAGTAGAACAAAATGAATGAACTACTTCTAAATGAATATTGTTTTAAACAATTATATTTCTAAAACAATTTAACCACATATCAGTACATATGTTATAAAACACTTTCCACCTGTTTCCTCCATTATTCCTACATCACGTAATAAAACAAAACAAACTAATTTTAAAAAGTACATTCACACATACCCTAACAAAATGTTAACATTTAAATAGCATAAGTGAAACCTTTCATAATATTTTCCATAAAAGATACAGGTTCCATTAAAAACTTGAAAAATGCAAATTATAATAATAGTCACCAATTTTGAATGAAAAAAAATAATTAAAGAAAAAGAGAGAATAATATCACATGACCTATGTCAGTGCTCTATACTATGATAATTTTAACAAAAATATTAAATAAAATACCTTTGATATCTAGAACTATGATATTGTAGTAATCATGATAAAAATGAAACAATATTATGGTAACATTAAATTGTCTCAAAAGTTTAGTTAAACAGCAACTGCCCGGGGCCAGCAGCTCACTGAGACTTCTTCCTGAACTCTTCTGTTCATCCTCTTCAAACAACCCTCTATTACAGGTGAGATAATCACATCAAATCTACATTGCAATAAATGGACACTTCACTATAAATGTATTGCAATGATGCTAGCATGTCAAATTAAAAAATTGGATGGTTCTTCTGTTGCAGACTTATACATCTCATTCTTCAAATAAATGGCTGAATACCAATAATAAGGATAACTTCCTTACATCACGACAATGGCTGTAATGTGGGGTGTTAAAAGTTCAAATGGTATAAATGACACAAGAACAAACAATAAATGAGGGGTGCCGACCCACTTCCCTCTTTTCTATGTGTCGTAAATTGATAGTTCAGGAAACGGCTAATGTTGTCTTTAACCAAACCTTAAATAAGTAACACACAGGTAGAAGTATTTCAATACTTTAAAAGTTCCTAACATAAAGCCATGTATTTCATTAATGTAAAGTCATCTAATTTCTATTTTGGGTGAGATCTAGGGTCTTTGGGGTTGTTAATAGATTCTAACATGAGAATTAAAGTATTGGATTGGGCTGGTATGTGTTTAAAACCATGGTGGTACGATTTTTCTCAAGGTAGACACATCTATTAAATTGATAAGTAAGTATAGAAGAGCACAAAAGACATCAAGTATGTCAAAACCAGCAATATCCCAGAGACACATTTTCTATATTTTCAGTTCCTTCTACTAGAAAGTGTCTTATTTCGGCTTAAGGTGAATCTTTTCTTGCCTGTCTTACACGTGGGAAAATTTAAAATACTGAACAAGAAAGTTAAGGACTTCATTTACAGACTATAAAAGTTAATGATTTTTGGGCACCTTTTTTATCTTTTCACCCCACAAAAATATCTCAAAAACTACTTGAAAGAAGCATTGATTTGTTTAGATGCTACTGATATGACAATAAGGTGGTCCCTCTAAAAACCTTTGGTAAACATAGACACCATTCCTCTGCTGACAGAGCCATACATAGTGTTCTTTAACAAGTATAATGGGATGACTGAAAAGACATAATCCATATTTTTGAAGATTGAAAATCGTCAGCAGCAAATAGCCCGCAGGAAATCTCTAATGCTGTTAAGTATTTTCTCCACCCTGTGACTCTTTTGCAGCCAATTCCAGTCTCTGCTGACCTGTGCAAGGAGCTACCTAACGTTGTTGAAGATAAGATCTTCAAAATTGTATCCAAATTGGAAGTGATTTCATCATCATAACTACCATGAGGAGGCTGATAGTTACTATCAGGATTATTGTTGGCAACTTCTCTATGATCACACTGGAAGAGTCTGAACGTACCATTCTCACTTGCAAGTCTGACTCACCCAATAATCCTTGCCCTCCATAGATTTGGAGTTCTATCTCTCAGGCAATTAATCCTATTTTAAATCAACTTTTTAATATGTCTATTCAATTAGTCACTGTGTCATTTAGCTGGAATCAAGTCAGATTGGTTCCATTGCTGAAAAAAGTATTTATATTGTGTCACATAGGGGGTCATTCTGACCCTGACGGGCGGCGGAGGCCGCCCGCCAGAGTTCCCCCTTCGAAATACCGCTCCGCGGTCGAAAGACCGCAGAGGGTATTCTAAGTTTTTCCCTGGGCTGGCGGGCGGTCGCCAAAAGACCACCCGCCAGCCCAGGGAAAAACTCCCTTCCCACAAGGATGCCGGCTCGTAATCGAGCCGGCGGAGTGGGAAGGTGCGACGGGTGCTGTTGCACCCGTCGCGTATTTCACTGTCTGCCAAGCAGACAGTGAAATACTCGTAGGGGCCCTCTTCCGGGGGCCCCTGCAGTGCCCATGCCAGTGGCATGGGCACTGCAGGGGCCCCCAGGGGCCCCGCGACCCCCCCTACCGCCATCCGGTTCCCGGCGGGCGGACCGCCGGGAACTGGATGGCGGTAGGGGGGGTCGGAATCCCCTCGGCGGCGCAGCTAGCTGCGCCGCCTTGGAGGATTCAAAAGGGCGGCGGTACACTGGCGGGAGACCGCCAGTGTTGCCGGTCTGACCGCGGCTTTACCGCCGCGGTCAGAATGCCCTGCGGGGCACCGCCGGCCTGTCGGCGGTGCTCCCGCCGACCCTGGCCCCGGCGGTCTAAGACCGCTGGGGTCAGAATGACCCCCATAGTGTCTTTCCCCAGTGTTTGGAAGATACAGGAGTCGGGATCTTGCTTTGGCAAGGATTTGATCTTTTTTAGACAACAGAGGCCAAGCAGGCTGGATGGCCCCATATTCCTCTAATGTACTGTAGAACTAACCTGAGAGCACAACCCTACTTAATATTTACATGGTTCCTCTGGCTCTGTTCGTAGAATCTTTTGGGATCCAGATAGTCTACTATGTGGACGATACACAGCTCTAACTTTCTATGGGGAAGTATACATCTGAGGTCCATTTTGCTTTCAAAAATGCTTTCGAAAATTGTCTGGAAGCAGTTTTTGGGTGGATGTGGGCTAGCAACGTTCAGTGTTATCCTGGGGAAACTGATATCTTGTTGTTTGGCACCACCCCTCTTTGGTGGTGAATTGACTGTTAGCAGAAATAAGCTGCCTTGCCTTACCCTCCGACCATCATGGCCCATAATTTTGGAGTTAATATAGAACTCCATGTGACCATGAGTCCACAGAATGCTACAATAGTTGGCTCATGTATTGCTTTATTAAGAGCTTTGAAAACATTCCTGTCCTTGCTTCCTTTTCAGCCTCAGAGAACAGTAATCCATGCCCTCATCCCCTCATGCCTGCTATGGAAACGTATCTGGGTCTTCCCGCTTACCTGCTGAGGAGATTGAAGGTTGTACAAAATACAGCAGTTATCCTACTCTTAAATATCACTAGGCAGTCATCAATTTCCTGAAGGAACTCCATTGATTGCCAGTCAGGAAGACACATTTTTTAAAGTCTTGGTGCGAGCACACAGAGCCT
Organism: Pleurodeles waltl; assembly: GCF_031143425.1. Lineage (NCBI taxonomy): Eukaryota > Metazoa > Chordata > Amphibia > Caudata > Salamandridae > Pleurodeles > Pleurodeles waltl. The sequence goes on from NC_090445.1 coordinate 1,345,411,430, forward strand.
TTTATAGCATGGGTCCCCTGAACCCTTTAAACAGATTAAATCATTACCACCCATCTAGAGCCCTCTGCTCATCTAATGCAAGGTTGGTTTGAGTCCCACTGAATAGATGCAAGAAGTGTGCCTTTTCCTATCTTGCCGCCCCAGCACACAATCAGACCAGAGTTTAAAGTAAATTCAGAAAGTCCCTTAAAACATGGCAACTTGGGACAGTTTTCTGAGCATGGTGATTCACTGTCACTGGGGTAGAGTGGTTGCTGTTTTCCACCAGCAGGACACTCCCTGGAGTAGCCGTGCACTTTAGAAGTGGGTTGATTAATTAAATGCTATTTATACTTGCATTCAACAGTGTAAAATGTATCCAGTTTTAACAATAGATACTCGGGCCTGAGGTAAAAAGGATTTGTGAGTCACAAATCATTCATAAAATGGTTTAGAATCATGATGAAGTCTAATGTGATGTATTATGTATTGCTGAAGGTACCTTGAGTTAAATTGCATAACATACTGAAAATATATTGATTCTAAATTTCTAGATTTCTATTTGTATTTCCTAAATTGGGGCTTCCAATTCATGACAAACAATATGGAAATAGAATGTGCAATTTACCATCAAGCTGAAGCAGGTGTTAAGCAGGTGCAAAGTACTCTAGGAGTCCAGTAAGAGCCCCAGACCTTCTGGGAATTCTTGTTATTTGTTAAAAAGTGTTTGTACTTCTACTCATGACTGTTTACTGTAGGCTTCCTGTGTTTCTGCCAGCTTGGTCTTTTTAAACTGCTGTTTTTTACCTGTGACTGACTGAAATGTCCCTCCTAGTTTGTGGCAAAAGACTGCAAAAAGCTGACCGCCACCCCACCTCCCTTTTCTTAGGAAGGTTACATACATCTCAGTGGCTATCCAGAATATGCTTAGGAGACAGCTTGGCCTGCTTTTGTGATTTAAAATGTGTTTAGAAAGTGTCTGTACCACTTGTTTTTTACTTGTTTCCCTCCTGGTTTGTGCAGTGGACTGCATGGGGCCAGCCGCCGCACCCAACCTTTTCTTGGGAGGACTGAGAACAATTCAGTGGCCCACTGGAGTATGTTTTGGAGACTGCGTGATCTGCTTCTGTGATTTAGATGGTATTTGGAGGGTGTCTGCACCACTTGTTTTTCCCTTGGGGAGGCCAAGTGTCTAAGTGCATGATGGGCAGTGTTTCAGTGCTTTTGGGTTAGTCCCTTACCTGGAGGTTGAATTCTGCTGGCTTGGAGGTGTGGATTCTGCCTGTCTGTATCTGAGAAGACTCTGAAAAGAGCAGCACCTCCCTCCTACCTTCCACAGGGGCTTGGGCCTAAGGTAACTTGGCCCTTAAACATTCAAACACAATATCAGCAAAGGCATCCTAATCATGCTCCACAAACAGACCTCATACAGATTGCAATATCTCATCAACCAGCACAAAACCCCACATACCACACCTGTACACATATCCACCGCAACTACAACATTAAGACACCTTCATTCTCACATCAAACACAACTCTGTCCATTCCCACTAAAACAATATGTCACCGTCCACACAACACAAAACACATTACACATTACTTTCAGCCATCGAGACACAAACTCCCTGTTCATACAAACCAACAGCACTATCCTCTATTTGCTCCTACAAGACCCCTTTTTATCATGACAATACCTAAACTAAGCCTTCCATCATACCCTTCACAAACATCCTCCCCCTCTCTTCACCAATTACACACAACCATAAAATCCTTACACTCCACTCCACCACACATATTACCTCTTCCAGTGATCAAAACTAACACTAATACCCTTAACTCTCATGCATCCCTGTTACATACCTCATACACTCTTCTCCAAAACACATCAACGCCCCCTGTTATATTCTAATACCACTCCCCAGCACTAACTCACATACAAATCCTTCACAGAAAACCATTGCATCAATATATCATGTCACTATTCCACAATTACAAAACAAACCATTCACATCAGCACATCAAAATAACCCAAACTGTCATTCTTTCCATCACACCCACCCTCATGACTACACAAATAATACAAATCTTGACCAATCTTTACTCCAAACTTCTTACTCTTCACAAATATCTACCATAAGCACCCCAATACAGCAACATTCATTTGCCTGCCTCTCATCCATTGCACAATTTAGAGCCTTAGATTATGACCCACATGATCCTCCACCACCCCTAACCCATACTACTTCCAACTAAACAGACGCAAAGAAAATAAATAACACACCACTCTTAATAACTTTGCATCCCCCTGTCTATTACACAATAAGGCTACTCTACAACAAAAACTACACTTATCATGTCACTCTCAGCCACAAAGTCCATCACAAATATACACAGACCCAACAAAATGCATCCTAAGCCAGCTGGAAGAGGAACATTGATAGAAAAACAAGGCCATTGTGACCCTGATACAGTTTTCACAACTGACAACACACCTGCTGCAAGCTCAAAATATACTGCTCACCCTTCTCCAAAACAAAATGATATTGCCACAACCACACATTTTCTAAAGTGCCTGCACATAAATGCTCGATCACTCTAAAAAAACAAGCACCACATCTACGTCCTGCTTATTGACACACAACCTGACTTACTATTCATAACATAATCAAGGTTGGGAGATGATATAGCCCCAATGTTGCATGAAGCCATTCCTCCAGGCTATCAAACCATCACACAAAACCGTATGGCAAAGGAGGGGGTGGACTAGCTATTATATAAAAAAAAACAATAAATCTCAGTAAAATAGACAACATTTCCATACAAGGCTGTGAGGCACTGCTCACCAGATGCAGCCCTACAGCAACTTCCGCCTGTAACTTTCTCCTCTTTTACAGACCTCCACCTAACAATTCAACATTCTCAGATACTTTTCTAGACAGTCTCAAACCTTATAACATTATACTCAAACCTATGCATTTGTGGGGACCTAAACGTTATGGTTTGACACACCCGATATGTCCCATTCAAAAGATATCACCACTGGCCTAGTCACATTGAACCTACATCATATTGTACACAATACCACACACATCGCCGGACTCATCCTAGATGTAATTTTTACAAAACCTGAAGTAGTTATCTTTCTACGCATTACACAAATCACATGATCACACCACCATTTGGTAACTTTCCGACAAAAAACACCCCAAATCAACACACTCCATATCACCTTATGTACCTACATATTTCGACCATCGAACAAATTAATTTTGAAGACTTAGAAACACAACTAACAGTCAACACAGATCTAGACACAATAAAGTCTGTTCCAAAAATTCATTAGTGGATCTAGAAAGCTTTCAATTTCCTAATACCACTGAGTAAAACTAACTAGGACAAAAGAAAACCAACACCTTGGAGAAACACAGAACGTAAAAAGATAAAGCAACAAATGAGAAGGCTATCATGTACCTGGCACAAAATAAACACCATTCAAGACAAACTTCAGCTACACCAACATAACAGAATATACAAATCATCAATCAAAAAAATAAAAAGGCACTACTCAGACAGAATTCAAAATGTTAAATCTGCCACTAAGGAATTTTATAAAATGTTCAGTGAATTTTGAAAACCTAACTGCATGGAAGGAAGTCATCCACTACACAAGATTTCATAAAAAACTGGCAATTCATTACACAACCAAGGCATACACATGGGACTCCTGTTTAAAACAGAAAAAAGCTCTCAGCACCAACCTGTTTCCTAAAATCCCCTCTAAGAGTAAACCAACCCAGCCTCTGCACTCCTTCAAACAAATATCATAAGGTGAATTTATGGATTTGGGCAAAGCAAGCAGGCCTTCTGGCTGCTCTTCTGACCGTTGTGTACCACACATCTTCATGAACTTTCTTTTATCTACTTCTGCTGCCACACCTGTTAGAAGAATCATCAATAACACTTAAACTCTTTAACTACAGGAACCTTTCCTGAAGACCTGAGAAAGGCATACATATGTCTGTTATTAAAGAAAACAAACCTAGATCTGCATGACCCCAACAACTACAGACCAACTACAAATGGTCCTTTTCTGGGTGACCTGACAGAAAGAGCATAATTTGCCCAGATGTCACAAGTCATTCAAGACAGCTCCATACATTCAGATTACCAAGCTGGATTCCACCCAGGAAGAGGCACTGAATCGGCACTCATTGCAATCTGGGATGATCTTAAAAACACAGTCGCCCGCAATGGAGATGCTGCACTACCTCTCTTGGACCTCTCAGCTGCCTTTCATACTGTTGACCATGACACCCTAATTCAAAGACTCTACTTGTCATGATCTGCACGATGCTTCTCACCTTTGACTGAAGGATTAGAAAGAGCACCTGATCTTCTGCTTGCTCTGCACTGATCAAGATAAGGGCGACCCTTACTAGTAGCCACGATGCTGCTTGATAGGAAATGCTAAAACAGACGGTACCCTCCAGAAGGAGTCACAGAGGGATAAACCCCAAATATATGGGAAAACCTCTAAACAGGAACTCCTGAAAAAGAGGAAAAAAAAAAAAAGAGTGAAAAAATGAAAAATTGGAAACAAATCTCAATCAGAGCAACAGGAACTGGAGAAAACATGACGAACAGGAGTGAGGATCACCACCAAGAGGAAGTGTTTGCAACACAAAGAAGATCAGGACTGTGTGACTTATATACTGGAAGACAGGAAGTGACAACACAGGAAAAGGAAGTGACACCATCTTGGTTTGGCAAAGGCCCATAGAAAACAATAGTAAAAAAGGTAACAGTATAAAAGAAAAAGGCATGCTGGGAAAAAGGAACATAAAGAAAACAACATGGAGACCAGGAAAAAGAAGAAGCGAAGTGCACAGAAACAAGAAGTAAAGAAAGAAAAATAAAAGAAGAGGGGTCCTATACCAACAAGCAGGAAGAAATGTCAAGGAAACAGGTAAGGACAACAGGACCGGGAGCAGGAAAAGTGTTTCCCGAAACGCACCGTTAATGTGGTGCAAAAACACGGAGGACAGCGCTCCGATAATCAGAGTCGCGGTCCGCGTGCACCTAAAAAAGAGATGATGCGGTTAAGCGCGGTGTCACACCACTAAGCCGGCATTGAAGGGACTGATCTCGACTGGATTATGTCCTACCTTCAAAACAGAACTGATATTATCTATTCTCCCGCTTCTAGTCCAAACCCTACCTCACAAAAGCAGGGGTCCCCCTTTGATCAATGGATGACTTGGAGTCATTTCAAACTGAATGCTTCCAAAACTTAAAAACTCACATGTGGTGACTGGAAAAAATTATGACCCACTGAGCGCCTAACCTGACAATCTGGGACCACCTCCTCAAGTATCCAAGGAAATTAAAAACCTTGGAATTATGAAAGCCTGAGTGGGCAAATTTGCACAATCAAGTTTTATCAACTTGAAGACTCTGCAACTCATCGTCCCCACTTCAGATTTCGACATAAGGTGCGGGTTACTATCTCTCTTGTACTATCTAAACTGGATTGTGCCAATTGCCTCTACTGTGGATCATCTCTATCTATTATGAAAAAACTACAACATATTCAGAACTCAGCTGCCAGGCTACTATTACATGTAAAGCCACAAGCTCACATCTCCCCTGCCTTGAGTGCACTAGACTGGTTACTAGTTATGAGAAGATTCACCTTCAAGCTGCTTTATATCACCCACAAGGCTATACATGGACCAGGACCACTTTTCACCAGAAAAAAAATAACCAAATACATTCAACACAGAAACCTCTGCTCAGATTGGCACCCCACCTTAAAATACCACCATACAAGAAATAGGCAATAGGTGGTACATCCTTCTCTGTTCAAGCAGCCAAACTATGGAATTAATTACCCCCAAATATAAGATCCATGGATAACTATCTTGTTTTCAGAAGACTACGGCTCTTTCCTTCATAACCACCATATCCAAACAGCAATGGCCTGCATATGCCTGTGTTGAGAAACATTTATAATGTGCTTCTGTTTATATTCTAGATCTGTATAGCTCTGTAGGAAATATGTATAGTTACTAGTTAATAATAATAAATTATACACATACTCTTTAAGCCTGTTTAACAAATGTGTATTTACTCATGGTTAAATATATTTATGTGTGTATGCGTGTGTGTGCATGTGTGTATGTGTATATGTGTGTGTGTATATACATACATGTGTGTATATTATTATATGCTTAACATGTTCATAGATCATTGCATAGTTTCTTGATAAGTTGTTATATTAGATACTTATGAATCCCTGCTTTGTTTTTTATATCACAATGAGAAAATGCTATCTGAACTATTTAACAGCAAGCATTTCGCTATTGAAAAATTGAGAAAAGATCAATGAATGTTAGAAAAGTACACTTATTAATTAACATCAAATATTACAAATCTTGAAAGTCTGTGCTTATGCAATACAACTTTACTTCATATAATTAGTATACTCATTATTATCTTCCTTACACATATATTTCCTTACTATGTATTTACATATCTATATATTCATTACTCTAGTCCTACTGTACTAGAGAAAAATGAAATGAAAATAAATACAATTGAATAAATAAATACAATTCAAAAAATAAATAATCAAAAAATAAAATACAATTTGCTCTCTCGTAAGTTTTACCCTTTCCCCATCACCCATTGTCTCTATCAATCTATCCTTCATCCCCACTCTAACTCATCCCAAACCCATCCTACTACTTTAATCTCCAAAATAACCCTCCCTATCCCCTACCCTCCTATACTGCATCTAGCTGACCCCAAACCCCTGTTTACTATTATGCTCTCCCAAACAACCCTACTAAATTCCCCCTCATTTATTTCACCTTTCACTCATCCAAAACCCATTCTGATACTATGATCTCCCTAACCCCTTACCATAGACTCCTCTCTCCTCTATCTCTCCTTTACCCATCCCAAGCCTTATCCTATTGCTATAAAATCCCAATTAACACTTCTGGATTCTTCCCTCCTCTATCCCTCCATTACTCTAGACAATCCAACTAACAAACTCAAATATCCTCCATTCAAAGGAGCTCATACTAATACTAATACTGTACTCATATTTTCATACACTAATCCACCATTAATTCTTCTTGGGTTCCGGAGTAATGTTCCATTTGCCGAAAAGTGCTTTGATGCCTCATCAGGGATAGGAAGAGCTATATAAACACAAATACAATTGCAATTACAATAAAAGCTCACATACAATTCAATGCACACTTGCACAATGTGAAGCGATCTATATTATGGTGTGGAGGATGGAAATCCTAGGAGCACAGAAGGAAAACAGAGAAAGTTTTTAGTTAGAGGATGACCCTATTTGAGCAAATCGAAGAGTATCCATCTGGTAGGCATAGATGTATTAAGGAGGTGATTTTTACATTGATCAAATAGTTGCAGCCTGACTTACAGAGGGACGCCCAGCACAGTTAGGTTATGCCTACATATTTTCAAATGTTGCGAGGTCTTCACTTCCTTGCATCTGGTAATTGCAAGCATATAGTAGCAGTTGCTGGGAGGTATATCAGAGTGCTCTGTCTAGAATTTTTTGGAGTTTGTTAGAAACCATGTTGGGAAAACTAAATAGATTTTTGCAGCCTATCTACCCCCACTGATTTGCATTCTACTAAGGTAGATTTTTATCCTGTTACAAACTTTCCATGTTACTGTATGGGTGGATGGAACACATATACTTGACCCTCTCAGAGACTGATTATATTTAGAGAAATTATAGAAGTCAATATTACCTGATTATACAGGTGATGTGTAATGTCTTATGACTGAGCACAGATATAGCAGCTCATTTTGCAGTAAGCACACACAAATGCCATTTCTTCTGGCTGCATCATGTAACCTTCTAACTACAAGAGAGTTTAGAGATGACTGGATGCTTGGAAAGGCTACATTTTTAATTTTACATAATGCAATTGCAGATTAATAAATATATAATTAGTATTATGAGAGACATTTCATATTCCTTAAGCCAGTTGATGCTGACACCATACTTTAATCCACAATGAGTAAACATATATACTATCTTACTCACCAGGAAACATGATCTGTGAGAGACTAAAAATATGGCTAGTTGAATGGGATGATTCACTACCTGCATAAGTATCAGGGTGCATGGAATATGATTCCACAACATGTAAAATTAAAACCACACATTCTATTTTACAGAATGGAACGAAAAATGGCATGCCATTTGAGTCATTTTCTGATGTCTGAGGCAATGAAGATGATCATCTGCTTCAAAGTCCACCCCCAAGACAGGGCCACTCAATGATGTGCATGCAGACTGGATGTCACAATTACTTTTGACTTAATGATGACAAAGGAATACATTTTGTGATAAAAGTATTATTATTATTATGATATTTTTTAAATAATTGTTTCTGTTACAATGCAAGCAAACGTTGTGTGTTGCTTTGACTGTACAACATTAGGTACAAATAAGGACAATCAAAGTGGAAGATCAAATATGTTACATACACAAACAAAAACAGTAATTTACGATTTGAGCTTCTACTAATAGATCATTCTACTTGCTTGGTTGAGTAGTCCATGTCTCGATCAGTGTAACTGACAATCTGCAAGTACTTGAGACATCTTAACTTCCTACTTAAACATTATTAGATCTATCAAACATATTAACTGATGGGTTTTTCTTGAGTGTATGTTATGTGTGCTAGAATACTGCCTACATCACCACTTGGGTGAATCCAGACATACCTGATCTTGACATTAAATTGGACTCAGACATGACTTTCTGAACCTTCTTAACTCATCTACTGAGCTCACAAGTGGCCGTATGCTACTTTTATTGTATCAGTAGCATCACTTTTTCTGAAGAATGAAATTGTAATGCTGTAGGAGTACCAAATGAGATGTGCTGTAATACTGTATTAATGGCGTGTCCCGTCTTGCCTGCCAGACCACTCAGATCAAGATCTAAGTGAACTCCTTTGTGGTTTTGGTAGAGGTTAAAGTTCCAGTATCAGTAGGTTCTACATGTATGGACACTACTAATTCCATTTCTTCTCGGTAGTCCTCTTCTCTTGTAGTAGGTGAACCTTTTAGTGCAACAGGTTCTATCATAGAAAGTTCTTTTGTCTGTGATCTTTCTTAACCTGTCTGTGCCTGGATTATTTGGGCAGGTGGCTCTGGTTGGGAGACATGACCTTTATAAGGTGGTTGTTTCAGAATTAAGCTGTCATTCTTTCATATTTTCATATATACAAAAACTTTTTTTTTTTTGTTTTGTTTGCCCCTCGGGCATCCCCATCCCAAATACAGTTGGAGTTTGGACTTACAAACCAAAACGTAATGTGCCAGGGGTCATTTGCAAAATTCAGTTTTAGACTTTGCACCTCAAAACTAGATACACCAAATCAACTCCTATGGATAGAAATGCAGGGCCAAGGAGCATCGCTAGCGGCCAATGTATATATTTTGATCAGGCAATCACAAACCTTCATTAAGGTGGTCTATGAAATCAGGCAATTCTTTTTTCCACCTTCGAATCCCCGTAAACAAAGGCACGCAGCGTCTTTAGTTCTTTCATCATCGATAAGAACACTCTGGCAAGGCGATCACAACTACTTGATAATCAGCTGCTTTATAGCCTTGCATCTCAACCCTACCTGGCAGCCAGCCTCTCTTCGTCAATTACATTGCAGTTTATCAAGTGTCCACTTGGAGAACTACCAACTCTAGACCTGACCCTGAGCTGGTGGAACCAGTACGGTATGAAGAAATGCTGGCTCTTCAATCATCATTGGGAAACCACTGAATACATCACATACGCCTGTCCAGCTCTCCTGGCGAATTGTAGATACTGGCTCAATTCAATCTTCTTAACAAAAGGAATCAGAACATGTAGAAAAGCTGTGATTGAGTGCTAACCATCGATCTTAGACTAATTGATTGCTTTGTTAAATTCTTGTCCTGTGCAGCAAAGAGACTAAGAGCCATACTCCAAGTTTAGCGGTCTTGTAACTGCCAAACTCATAATGGCAGTTGGACCGCCGTACTCCTGGTGGTTCGACCGCCAGAATACAACCCTGGAGGTCGAACCATCAGGGGACCACTGCCATTGACAGGATCACAGATCTGCCGGTGGTCGAAGAAGTAGTCATCCACATCAGCGCTTAGTTCAGTACTGCTGTGCTGATGGAAACTTCCCTTTCCTCCTACATTTTCATGTTGGGGACGCTGCCATGAAAAGGCAGGTGGAAAGGCAGTGCAGAGGCCCAGCTGTCCAGCACCCTCAGAATGTACACTGTCTACTACGGCAGACAGCATGCATTCTGAGGGTGCTGGGGGCACCCTCTGTGCAATGACATTGGCCTTGGCTCCCTGAGGAGCCAAGACCAATGCTGCCACACTGTTTCAACCAGGCTGACAGGTGGAAACCTCCTAATACGGAATTTTCCGCTGGTCAGCCCGGTGCAAACATTGTAATAGGTCCTGGGCATAGACCTCCAGCTTTGCCGCTCTCTCCTCCCCCACAGGTCTGGCGAGATGTCAGCCCAACAAACTCATAATGAGGCCCTAAATGCCGAATTGGCAATGTTCCCCTAAAATTTTCGAGCAAAAGACGACCACCACGCCAACCTTGCCCTTGGGCCCCTGACTTACAACGCTCTTACATGTACCACTGAACTATTTTCTATGTCTCTTTATGTAATGGCTTTATTAATAGAGTGTTCCACTGTATCACTTTACCTGCACTTTATACCCAACAAATTTGAATGCTGAGTGCCTTGGTTTTATGAACCTTCTTGGTAAGTCATGTAGGTCCACATGAGTAGCACAGATATGAATTGTTGTATTACTTCTAATGCTTTTTATATACAATGGTTTTAAAATAATTATGCAAGTACCTACTGGACAAATAAACCTTTTTTTACTTTGTTAATGTCCATATTACTGATCTGAAAATTAATAGAAAACAATGAATATGGACAACTTTACCCATAATCCATTTTTTATGCACCAATTGCAATCCAACATGGAATATCATTAACGTTTCTGTTGCAAGAATTTTCTTTTAAATTATATTTTCTTATTGTTTATTTAATAGAAATTATAAATTCACATACCAGGTATTTACTTCATTGGTGCTGAAGAGTCAATAAATGATACCACTGCCTCATCCTGCAAAGTTGAGTCAATTCAGTGGTCTACGGCTAATGGTTGTGCTTCTGAGTTGGGTCCTCTACCTGTTGCAACAGTGTGCTGTTTTCTGTGGGTTAGTTTTTTTTCATTCCAAACTTTAGGTCCTGCTACTGTTTCCATATCTCCTTGACCCCACAGCATGAATTATGTCCCATATGCCCTTCATATTTGCTTTTTGGTATTCTTTAGAACTATTAGGCCTTCCTAAAGAACTTCAGCCACACAAAGAGTGACAGGACGATTGCCTACAAATATTCTAACCACTGGCAATCACTCGGGTGGTACTCCAACTCAAGGATTTTCCCTCACTGTAGATCCTTGTGCCAGCTCACCCTGTGACAGGTCTTCTCTCAAGCTTGCTGCAGTCCTCTACCTCTCTCTGCTTTTGTCGCTTGTCGCCCTATTTTTGCATCTTTGTGCTCATTCTTGCCCTTCTGCCTTGTCCTGCTTGTTCTTGCCTTTGTGCCTCTTTTTGCTTGTTTCTTGCACGTTTGCCTCTTTCTACTTGATTCTTGCACTTTTGCCTCTTTCTTCTTGTTTCTTGCGTTTTTGCCTCTGTCGGCTCATTTCTTGCCTTTTTTGCTCATTTCTGCTTGTTTCCAGCACCTTTTGCCTCTTTCTGCTCGTTTCTTGCCTTTTTGCTTCTTTCTGCTTGTTTCCTGCCCCTTTTGCCTCTCTCTGCTCATCTCTTGCCCCTTTTGCCACTTTCTGCTTGTTTCTTGCCTTTTTGCCTCTTTCTGCTCTTTCCTTGCACTTTTGCCTCCTTCTGATCATTCTTTCCCTTCATTCCGATTCTTCTCCTTCGCCACCTCGCTGCCTGCCTGATTCCTTTCCAATTCCCGCTGTTTCAATCCTCCTGTCTTCCGACACCCAGTGCCCCTCCCTCCCACAGGACCCACTTATTGGAGGCCACAGCATGGCCCCATTGAGCAGGTCCTTGTGCCAGCTCCCACTGCAACAGGTCTGCTGTCCAGCTTGCTGCAGCCAGCTACTCTCTCACTGCTTTTGTTGCTTGTTGCCCTGTTTATGCCTCTTTCTGCTCTTTCTTGCCCTTTTGTCTCTTTCTAATCATTCTTGCCTTTTTTCCACTTTCTGCTCGTTTCTTGCCTTTTTGCTTCTTTCTACTTGTTTGTTGTACTTTTGCCTCTTTCTGCTCATTTCTTGCTGTTTTGCCTCCTTCTGCTCATTTTGTGCCCATTTTGCCTCTTTCTCCTAGTTTCTTGTCCTTTTTTCCTCTTTCTGCTAATTTCTTGCCTTTCTGCCTCTTTCTTCTTGTATCTTATACTTTTGATTCTTTCTGATTGTTCTTTTCCGTTGTTCTGATTCTGCTCCTTCGCTGCCTCACTCCCATCCTGCTTCCCGCCATTTCCATCCTTCATCCTCCCACCACCCAGCGTACCTCCCTCTCCGCAGGACCTACCTAATGGAGGCCGCAGAACGGCCGTGCAGCGTGGTCATGCAACAGACAGGAGCAGCTGCTGAGCTAATGGCAAGCCCGTCTGCACTCATCTACGTCTGGACTATGCCCAGGGCCAGAAACCCTAGCCCTCTGCCACACAATGCTACACCGCTGAGGAGCTCCTGGCCCTGGACCCTGGATGCCGCAACATCAACTGCTGCACCGCCACCCCTTAAGCAAACAAAGGACGCTTGACCTGCCATCACTGACACTTCCCCTGAAAAACAGGACCACTAGTCCACAGGATCCCGTGCCAAACCTTCCTGGATGACCACAAACTACCTGAAGCCATCCCTCTGCTAACATGCCACTGAAATCTGGGACATCATCACCTCCCCTGATGCAACCTTCATCAACAAAACCAGGCTCAACCCCTCCTCAAACCCTAACATAGCCACTGCAACTCCCTACGGTAACAAGATGCTACACTGAGACACCACCAAGAAACACGGCAGAGACATCACCATTATCTTCAAGGAAACCATTGGATGTATCAGCACCAATGATGACCCACCCACCTCTCATGGAACACCTCAACTTGCAACTACAAACCAATGCCAAGACAATAGAAGAGGCACCCTTGTATCCAAACTCTTCGGACCTCAACCTGCCTTCTGCAATGCCATCCCCAACCTCATTGCCACTCTAACCAACAACTCCAACCACTACATCCTACTCAACAACCTCAATTTCCATATCAACAACCCCAACTATGCCAGCTCCACCACTATTCTGGAGAACATGAACAACATTGGCCTCTCCCAAATGTTCACCCAACCTATGCACAAACCCAGGCACATACACCAACCCAGGACACCATCTTCACCCCCAGTGATAGAGTCAAATTCAGCTACATCACAGAACTCACCTGGTCCAAACACATCATTGCTGACTTTGACACAGCTGGGGCATGGTAACAGAGTCACATTGGACTCAGTCCCTTGACACCTACCAAACCAAAGCCTCATTAGACCTAGAACAGGCCATCCAGAACTTCTCCACCTAGATCACCAAATGCACTGAGTCACCCCGCTGAAGCCAGTTAGAACCAACAAAAATTCAGGACAAACCATCTGGTAAACCCCAGAGCTCAGAACCACCAAGCGCAGCTGCTACCAACTTGAGAAACAATGATGATTCATCAAGAACCCTTCCGACAGAGCCACCCACAAAGCACCCCTCAGCAACTACCACCGGCAAATCAAGAAAGCCAGGAGTGCAGCCGTCACAGGCTTCATCAACGTAGCAGTCAACTGCACAAAAGAACTATTCAAAATAGTCAAGGAATACTTCAATCAAGCAGCCACAGAGAACACAATCCACCCTTTCCAAGAACTCTCCAACAGCCTCTTGGACTACTTTCACAGCAAGATTGCCACCATCTACAACAATTTTGACCCACAGCCTACTGTCCTCAGCCTGGACCAACCAGCGCACACCAGCCAATCGATCACCACATGGACACAGCTCACACACAATCCATCTATTTTATCATGTCATCCACCTATTCCAGAGCACCCACAGACCCATGCCCCCAGTAGTTTTTTAGCCTCAGAACTAATCAAATTAGCGTGGAACTCACCAGCATCCTCAACACCTCCATTGCTGCGACAGTCTTCTCGGACAAATGGAAACACACAGAAATCAGAGCCCTCCTAAAGAAACCTCCTGCCAACCCCAGCAAACTCAAAAATGATTGACCAGCCTCTCCCTTCACCTACCTGTCAAAGTACTCAAGAAGGTCATCAATCAACAGCTCCCCAAATACTTGTAACAAAACAACCTTCTTGACATCTCACAATCAGGTTTCAGAGCCAACCACATCCCTGAGACCGTACTTATCACATCTACAGAACACCCCTCAATCATGGGGAGAGCACTGCCCTGATTCTCTTCAATCTCTCTCAAGGATTCAACACCGTATCCCACTACACCCTTATCAACAGACTCCACACAATCAGCAGACAAGAGAATGCCTTCAAATGGATTGCCTCCTTCCTGTTAGGATGAACTCAGAGCATCTGGCTGCCTCCCTTCACCTCTGAACCGAATAACATCGTATGAGGCATACCTCAAAGATCATCTCTCAGCCCCACACTGTTCAACACCTACATGAACCCCTTGCATACATTGTCAGCCCCAACAGTCTCAACTGCAAATCCTATGCAACAATAGAAAGTTCATGCTCTCGCTCATCGAAAACCCAATCACCACCAGAACAAACTTCTGCAACTCCTTGACCAACCTAGCCAACTGTATGAAAGCAAAGTGCCTCAATCTCACCTCGGACAAAACAGAAGTTCTGATTTTTGGGAGAAACACATCCATATTGGGCCACGGCTGGTGGCCACCCAAACTCGGACCCACTCCCACACCAACAGGCCACGCATGCAACCTTGGCATCATCCTTAACAGCTAACTGACCATGAAGCGAAATATCAACAGTGTTGTCTACTCCTTCTTCCACGCACTCTGCATGCTCTGCAGAATCTTCAGATGGATCCCAGTCAACAACAGCAAAACCTTCATCCAGGCTCTTGTCACCAGACACCTCCATTACAGAAGCACACCCTACTCTGGCTCCTCCACACAACTCCTCAAAAGACTCCAGATCACACAGAGCGCGGCAGATAGACTCTTCCAGGATGTCCCCAAATGGGTCAAAATCACCCCCACCTCACAAACCTCCACTGACTCTCCATCCAGAAGAGATGCCAGTTCAAGATCCTGATACACATCTACAAGGCCTTACACAAGCAAGGACTGGCCTACTTCAACTACCGACTGAACTTCCACCAATCTGCCAGACCCCTGCACTCCTCCTCACTAGCCTTCACACACACATACACACACACACCCTGTATCCATTGCAACTTCAGCGTTGATCGTTCCTTCTCCTGTATCGCCGCCAAGACCTGGAACGACCTGCCCCTCCACCTTCGAACAGCACCCTGCCATGTGGACTTCAGAAGGAAACCCAAGACCTGGCTTTTCAATGGAGACCTCGCATACCAGTGCCCAGATAGCCCCAGAGGTGATAGTGTTGTGCTCTATAATTACTGATTGATTAACTGTAGACAAAAAGGTGACTCTTATGCACATCAGTATTGACCTTGATCCTCATCAAAACAGCCCATTCCAAACTGCTTGTGGCCCCTTTTGGAGAGGGCATTGCCAGCAATTCAAAATTGAAGGTTTCCATGAGGAACAGGGTTGGTACTGATTTGCATATGGTGGGTCTTTATCTCGAGGACTATGGTGGGCCAAAAATGATGGACAGGAATTTCCAGTGGCTGAAATTAATTCAGGAATTCTGTACATCACCTTGTTGTTGTTGCAATTGATTACCAAATAACTTTCAACAACACAGTCTTCAAATATTATTTCTATTACTCTGACCCTGAATTGTTCTCTTACTGGTAACTTCCTATTGCGCCTCTGTCAACCCATGCTGTAGTGATCTAGGTCTGCAATGTCTGTGATGTCTTTATTTGCAAACTCAAAATTTGCAATTTGCGCTGAAAACCAAATCGCAGTTGTAAATCAGCATTTTGTGATAGAGAATATTAAGAAATCTCTATTTGATAAGATTTATGCTTTGTACATACTATTTTGTTGTTCAAAAATAATTAATTAAGGAAAAGCACATTTTCGTACAGCAGGCCCTTAGTCTGCTTCAGATAATTTAGCGCATACTGTCATAGTGATTTAAAAAAGCTGTAAGCAGCTAAGATAATATCATTCAGTATTTATTTAAAAAAAGTAAATTAAGAAGCTGTATCATTGTTCTTTGCACTGCAGGTAGCTCTTTCCACTATTATGAGGTGAAACTCGAGTGAACGGGGATTTGGCTCTGCTGAGCAGGAGTCAACTCAAAGCTATGCTGTGCCACCGTAAGAATGTTCCCTATCAGCTCAGACCATCCACACACTACAGACCAGAAATTGAACTTTGAGTCTATAGGCATGTCTTCTTTTTCTTGTGAAATTCAATATATAAATGCACAAGATATTTAAGAGAACTCAGAAGTTTCACCAACACAAAAAGGTGTAAATACATGTGGTAACTTTGGAAATTTCATGTCATTCTTATGTGTAGCTATGTTGGAGAGTATGCAGGGTCAGACAGACCTATAGGGCAATCCAGAAGTGCCCAATGGGCTGGTCTGCCAGATCAGTATGTGGAATGGGTGTTTAGCAGTTGTGGGCCTGTTGCCATTTTGTCCTGTTGATGTCCCTAATATTCCCACTATTTGAGCTATTTGCTTCACTAATGAGGGCCACTTTTGTTTTGGTGCCGGGACTTACTTTTGTGCCAGCCTAACCATGAGCGTATGCATTAGATGTCTCCAAAACGGAAGCATGGATCCTGCCCTTTCCTTGCATTCCAAGCTCCACACGCTTTGACACCTGCCAGTGAGCAATAGAGGATATAGCCTCCAAAGTCACCATTTCCTGCACCAGTATGTTTCACCAAGGGGCACGATGGGTCAGAAAACTGTTACTAGGTAATCATCCATCAAGTAACTGTTGGTCCTGAGGCTTAAATTTTTTAATTTTTCAAAAAAGAGATTAAAATACCTATCATCTCTAGCTGACACCTACTGGTGATTCTCAAGACCTTTCTGTAGAACATGGTCAGATTCATGATCATTCTTTATCTTTTCAAAGGCACCACTGTCCAAAGCAGCCTGAGAGAGCATACTTGCCTGTGCCATTATGTCTGATAGAACGTGAAATAGATTAGTGGTTATTTCCTTATGCAAATGTATGAAAATATATTTCCACATAATTGGGCTGATTATGACCTTGGCGGATGGGATTCTCCATGACATACGTGATGGATATCACCTCCTCCGTATTACAAGTTCCACATAATATTCTATGGAACTAGTAAAAGGCTCACATGTTTGTGACGGAGTATCCCATCCGCCAAGTTCATAATCAGGCCCAATGTGGTGCACCAGAACACAGACAAGTAAAGTGCACAGATGGTAAGAATCCTTCATGTAACCCACATGTATCCATTGTTTGCAAATATATTAATGTTCAAGTATTATAGAAAATTGTTGTTTCTCTAATCATTTTACATGCATTAAGAGAAATGTGTTTAAAATCATTTGACTAAAGTACAGGTATGTGAACGTCAGCCTGGCCAGAGTGAAGGGCCAAATTGTTCTATGTTTAATCTTCAACATGAAAGTTTGTTTTATTGCATGTTTCTCTAAACTGCGGGTGCAGTAGTATGAACTTGAGGCTAATAAGACTTCTATTGTGCAGAAAAGATATGGGGGCCTGAGACAACATGTTACCAAGGTCGAAGAGGAGTAACATGGATAGGGCAATCGAACACCCCTCAGAACTTCTGAGCATGCAAATGAACCAAAGGAATCTTCAGGGTGCAGCTGTCTAATAAGCAATTGATAGAGTTGCTGTTTAGTTGAAAGTTCCATCTGTGATTTAACTCCTTGGAAGAAATTAGATTTAAGAGTGGTATAGGTGGCTGGAGAGAAGATTCCCTTTCCCCTTTGAGCAGAGCAGATCCCTCTGAGGTACAGACCTCCATATCTAAAGGCTTGGTGGCTTTAAACTGCACACACCTCTCTTGACAGAATCATCTGCCAAAGTTCTGTTGTGCTGATGCTTTTCTCTGAATCCTAGTTATGCTAGGATAATTAACTCTTCAAATTAAATGGTTAGGCAGGAGGATTTACCTTTAATCCAAGGCATCATATGCTTTTATTTCTGTTTTATATCACTGGTATTGAATTTTTTTTTTTTTATATGTTTGTTAAGTTTATAGTGGTTTGTCATTTTAATTCTCCTTTGGGAGTGCTTTATATTTATGCAACAGTTTTGAGACACATTTATTTAAATTTGGTCTTGAGTCTGCAATAAGCTTTTAATTTTAATTTGGTCTCCGAGATTTAGTGTGTGGCTGGTAGGTTACACTGTAATAGATATTTGGGACACGACTTGAAAAGTATCTTCTCACCCCTCAGAAATGAGGAAAAGATTCACCGAGCTCAAGGGGTTAAAATTAGTCTTCAGAGTCAGGACAAGCCTATACTCTGAAAGGAAGACATTATTTGGAATGCATATATTGTAAACACTTCAAATTGAAAGGGAACCTGGTCATCAAAGAGCCCCGCCCAACAAAGTCACGAAAGAAGGTATCACTGATTTGCATACACTTACTGAAACTGAAATAATTGAAAGGTTTCCCAAAGCTGATGCAGAAGCAAACCATTCATAAAAGCAGAGAGTTGGCACCACAACTGTAGAGAAGGCAAAAATGTATGTACAAAGTCAAGGTTCCAGCATAAACAGCTAAATGCAGATCTTTAAAGATGTATGATTACATGTGCTACAGATGAAAAATAAATCCTGGTTCTAGTAGTGAGCTTTAGGGTGCATAAATAAATATTACAGTTTTTTTAAAAGTCTTATCTAATTCATTTTTAATGGCTATAGGATTTATGTATAATTTATGATCCAAGTATTATTTTAATATGATTTGATTCCTATGTACAAGGGCAACTACAACAGCAATCTAGTACCCAAGTATATTGCCTTGGAAAATTCCACTGAGTGGAAACATGGACAGCAACAGGGACTGCGAAGGACTTTTTTGTCTCTAAAATTGTTAGACTTTATAGCAGCACCATGAGCACAAATTTGCACATTGGTTTTCTGAAAACTCTGAAAAGTAAAAGGGTGAAAGGGTGAAACATACAATTGTGAATCAGCATGGATCCTAGGAAACCAGGAAATATTAATACCGAAGATCCTTCCCAAGATTGGAACAGGTATGAAAGAATATTAGAGACCAGCGAACCATTCACCTTTGCAGATGGTATAGCTAAAAGAATGTGCAATAAGCAATTGCAACAGCACGTTAACCAAAGACGCTGCACTGTGAAAATCACCCCTAACTCACACAACATTCACATTATTCAAAGCTCAAATCACTCTTCATAGATGATTCCCTACCTATGAAGTAGTACACAATTTTTCAGTAAAAGCAAATAGTGCAATGTCGTAACACAAAACAGATAAGTATATTGAAGGCATAAACTTAAATGCCTGAAACAGTGAAATAAAATATGGAATGTAAAATAATTATAAAAAATTATAGGAATCATTTCCACCATTTTCAGTTTGCACTTACTTTGAAGACTTGGGAAACATTTTGGGGGTCATTCTGACTTTGGCGGAGGCCGCCCGCCAAAGTCCCGCCGTCAGAATACCGCTGCGCGGTCAAAAGACCGCCGCGGTAATTCTGAGTTTCCAGCTGGGCTGGCGGGCGACCGCCAGAAGGCCGCCCGCCAGCCCAGCGGGAAACCCCCTTCCATGAGGATGCCGGCTCCGAATGGAGCCGGCGGAGTGGAAGGGGTGCGACGGGTGCAGTTGCACCCGTCGCGATTTTCAGTGTCGGCTTGGCAGACACTGAAAATCTTGGTGGGGCCCTGTTAGGGGGCCCCTGCAGTGCCCATGGCATTGGCATGGGCACTGCAGGGGCCCCCAGGGGCCCCACGACACCCGTTACCGCCAGCCAGGTTCTGGCGGTCAAAACCGCCAGAACCAGGCTGGCGGTAAGGGGGTCGGAATCCCCATGGGATTCCCTAGGGCAGCGGGAAACCGGCGGGACACCGCCGGTTTCCCGTTTCTGACCGCGGCTGTACCGCCGCGGTCAGAATGCCCATGGATGCACCGCCAGCCTGTTGTCAGTGCATCCGCGGTCCCCGGCCCTGGCGGTAGTCAACCGCCAGGGTCGGAATGACCCCCTTTGTCTTAACCCATTATGTACAACTATATTCTAACCCAGAGAAACTGTACTACATTCTTTGGATTAAGTCCAGCAGCTTCACTATGATGGCCCTATTTCGTAGAAAAAGTGTATTCTTGTCGTAATGGCTGAACAAAAGATCTTCCCGGCAGGGGCAGCTCCTTCACATTGGCAAAGGAGTGTCGCCCCACTGGCTAAGAGCCAGCAGCTGAGAAATAAAACAATATTTTGTTTTATTTTTCAGCTGTTGGCTCAGCTGAGCCTGCATGTGAAGGCAGGGGTGGGGCTTGTCCATGGGAGGAGAAGGAGGGGAAGTGGAGACAGGCAGTAAATGTGCATGTTAGTGTGGCCAGCGGTCTTAGGCCGGCCAAACTGACATGCGCACTTAGGTTTCTCAGACCTGGCTGTATAACACAGCAGGTTTGGAAAAATTGCACAAACCCCAGTGCACTGTCTGAGCGGCAGCCCAGCTGCTCAGACCAATCCTGATGCTGCTCTCATGCTACATATACCATGATAGCATATCCAGGATTGCATGGGGTGCCTGTGCTAGGGTCCCAGGGAAAGCTGGGGCATCATCAGAAGAGAAGTGTGAGGCAGCCAACTCCATTGTGAAAGGTAAGTTTATTTTTTTCTTACTATTGTTCATTTTTTAAATTTATTATTTATTGTCCCCGCTCCACCTTCCATCCTCCCCCACCCCTCTTTGAGATTTGCGACACCCGCCTCTGCTTCCCGGATCTTTTAGCATACACATTCCATTTTCGATTTTTTTTGGGTAGGATTTTTAAAACAAAGGTTGGTTTGTTTGATGAACTTCTACAAAAAAGTTTATATTTTCATCCTGTGCTGAATATCTGTATTTTTCAAGATTTTCATACAAAATATATACAAAAGTGATATGCATTGGTACTATTATATTCAATTATCATTGTTGTGTGTGGGGATTAGCCATGACTCAGACTTACAAGACACGAAGGCCAAGATTCACAAAGGTTTTGTTTTAGGTGTGCAGTACTTTTGTAATGCAAACCAGACCCAAAATCATTATTGGGATGTACAGGCCAACGCAAATTGGTATTTACATTAGTTTGTAAGGAAAAGTAATGCAAACCAATATGAAGTGCTGCTTTGTGTTACTTAGCATCAAGGGGGTGTTATATGGGTGGTACATGGGCATTCCTGTGCTACTACCAATGCTTTTTGATGCAAAACCCTATTTACTAAAATTAGTAGCCAGGGTTTTGCGGCAAAACATAATGCCTTTTGAAACCAGGCGTTAAAAGGAGAAATGTTTTAATTTCTCCTTTATTTTCCAACTTTGCATATGTGCTGCACTGTACAGCACACATACAAAGTGGGACAACTGTTAAATTAAGTCTAAGCATAGTATGTTATATTGGAAGGAAACCCTTCCAGAGCTACATCTATGCTAGACTCATGCACACATCCTCGCAGTATGGCACAAAGGTATGTGCATGGTGCACAGCTGCTATAATCAGCCGGGGGCTAAGGAGAGGGGAGTGGAGAGCAATATCTCTGTAGATATGGCACTCTCATGCTCTCTCCATGCCATGCCATGCAGCACAGTATTTGTGGCTGCGGTGCTGCTTTGCCTGACAGTTTTGTGAATTTGGGCCAACACCTCCAGTGAGCAATGATGCACCAGTCGTGGCTGAACTATTGTTGGTTCTTTTTTATTTTTCACTTATGATACCTTGTTAAATGAGTATTAGTTTAAAAGTTAAATACTTCACACTGTACCTAATGATATGTATGTATGTATGCTTGTGGTATTTGACTGTATAGTCCTAACCATGAGTTCTGTAGAGGGTCAAAGGCAAAAAGATACTCCTAAAAGTGACTTGAGAAGTAGCAGGGTTCTGACGGTGTAAGTGGATGGTTAGTTCAATGAAAGCCAAGGCATTGTCCGAATGTTTCATGGCCATGTACTTCCATGTCCCAACACATCTATAAATTAATGCTCCCTTGTCTTCTGTCACTTTGGGGTAGCCTGGAAATTGAAGGGAAAAAATGCATTCTCCCCACATCAGTTTTGTACCTGC
The DNA here is from genome assembly GCF_031143425.1 of Pleurodeles waltl. NCBI lineage: Eukaryota > Metazoa > Chordata > Amphibia > Caudata > Salamandridae > Pleurodeles > Pleurodeles waltl. Next base: position 1,345,433,953 of record NC_090445.1, read on the forward strand.
TCCCAGTATTGCTGAAATGCATGCACTTGAAGGGATTATTGGCTTTCTATTTTCTGTGAAAGTGCTAATGAGATGTCCCCACCACCTCTCAAGGGTTCCTACAGCATCCCAAAGGAAGCTATAAGTAATCATTGATCAACTACAATACTAGTTCCTTTAGAGATTCTGAGATCCTGAGATCCCTCTCACCCCCAATCCAATCCATCTCCCCATCCCATCCATTTGCCCAGGGTCTGCTTGGCCATCAAGTTACCCACCTTGCATCTTCTTGTGTGATATTATATTTGATAAAAAACAATTTGTTTCCATATTGCAAATGTGAAGTGGTGAAAATCTGACTGTCCTTCCTCTCCCCACGAGCTTGAAAGATGATCGTTTGATTAATGTTTAAATGGTTGCATATATGTTTAAAATATGGAAGCCAAACTATGTAAATGTGTATCTATGGAATGTACGTCCAAGTCAGCATATGCTGGACATTTTTGCAGAATTTCAGGTTGTTAAAAAAGTGTAAATGTATCACTACCTAGTAAATTGGTAAGGATAATCTCCACAGGAAAGAAGAGCATCTAATTAAAGTTTTTCTTCATTACCTTCCTAGAGAGCATTATACTAAGGAAGGACAGCATCGGCATACCCAGTTCGGGTTTCAATGTCTTAATAGGTTGTCCTCCACAGAACATAACTTTCAAACACACTTTACAAATCAGCATTCAAAAACTGCTCACTCACTTGTTACTCACTCAGCAACCACAAGGCCCATTGTTTGTGCTCATGATTTACTCTCCCTGTACATTAGTTAGGGGTGTGAAATATGTGCGTAATTTGTATTTGAGAAATTACATGACATTTCAGTAAACTTAAGCCCATACCAACAAGTTTATGTGAAACTGGCATTTGGTGCCATATTTTAATGCAAACAGAGTTCTTGACTACATTTTAGATGTGAGGGCACATTTTGCATATGGCAAAAAACATAAGCAGCTCGTTTTTTGGCCATTCACATTGTTACTGTGTGATTGTCCAAGTATTTTACCACTACCATTGTTTAATCACATGACAGCCTAATAGAGTATTATGGGAAATTGTATTTTGCAAGCTTAATACTAAATTACTCAAATTACACAAGAGTATGCTGCTGTACCGCATTTTGCATCCAGGTCTAGTTATCATTGGTATATGTCACACCACATAATCTTTCTTCTTGTTGACAAAATGATATCTGTCCCTGTCTGCCTTGCTCCTAGTCAGAGGCCCCATATGAGACTACAGAGGTAGATCAGGGTGGTTGTGAAGGCTTTGGTATTTTCTAAATTATAAGAAACCACCTAAAGTGCAGGATTATTTGAAGGAATGATGTTGTCCACAGAACTTGTTGAGTAGGACCTTCTGGTACATAATATTGTTCAGTTTATTAATGGTAGACAATTATGCATTCGAAGATTCATGCTCTTTGAAGCATCCTTCAATGTGCATGCATGGGTGGATGTGTAAAACACTTTACTCTCCTGAGAGATACCTTTTACTCAAACTAGATATGTACTTTTGTCTGTGTGAAAACTGTACACAAGCTAAGCCCTTGAGGACAAAAAGTACAAAAGCTACAATCTCAATGTATTGTCCATTTAGTTTCTCAAGTATCACAGTGAATATTGTTAGGATACCTCTTTCACAAATTTTGGAACTTGCAGACACCCTGCTACAAAACAATATCTGGACTTTGTCTGCATTTGTACTGCAGGAAAAATAAATAGATTTGGGGAATTAGGATATTTGTGAAGTAAGTACTTTATAAATAATACTCAGTACCAGTATGGAGAGGGACACATTGAAAACTGCCATAAGAGAGTTCACACATGAGTTTGTGGTATGTAGACATAAAAAAGTGCAGAAAAAGGTACAACTAAAGAGGCTGCAAGTCACTTGACAAAATATATAGATAGTTCAATCACAAATGAAAGCATTAAGTAACAAATTATATGTACAACAGATTCAGAGATCTATTTATTTACATGGAGTATGGCAATAATATAACTCTCTTATTAGCTGCCACACACAGTTGCTACTGAAAGAGTGCTAACAATATACATTATGGGTGGGAACTGCATGACTACTGATACAGAGGGGGTGGATGAATTTTGAAAAAACTATAAATACTTAAATGCTTCATCTATGGGAGGTTAACATCAACAGAAGGCTATAGGTATGACAGAATTTTAAGACAGATAAATTACTGCACCAAGAAGAAACTATTTGCCCCCTTTTAATGCAGGAAATGTACAAGAAAATAGCAGGAAAGCTACCAGTATACCTACTAAACCAAGTAAAATAAACAAATGGCCTATTCCTGACTTTACACTTCTCTTTCTTCCGATGATTAGATAAATCATGGTGGTGGCGTAGAACTTGAGTCTTGGAAATTAATATGAGTTATACCTTAAACAAACAAAATATCAAAAACTTAAGAAGGACGTAAGCAGGTTTTCGCATGAATAGGTATATCCCTATATCGGAGAAGACTATGGGGGTCATTTCGACCTCGGTGGTCTTTTGACAATATATACCGCCAGTGGTGGTGGTTTTATGCTCGGCGTATTATGACTGCTGGCAGCCCTCTGTCCTTTTTCGGATGGAGAGCCATACTGGCGGGCGGCGGGGAAGTGGAGGTTGCTCCACCTCCACCGCCACGTCAACAGAACACCACCCACCGAATAACGTCCTGTGATTCGGCGTGGCGGTGTTCTGTTGACGGTGTGGTGGCGGAGGAGCAGCCCCCATGGATCCCGTCCCCTCCCAGAGGATCAACGGACCAGGTAAGTTGATCGTCTGTTAGGGGAGGTAGTGGGGGGGTGTTGTGTGCGTGCATGGGGGGGTGCATGTGTGTATGTAGAGGGGGTGTGTGAGTGCGTGTATGCATGCAGGGGTGTTGTGTGTTTGGAAATGAGTGCGTGTCTGTCTGTATGTATGTCTGTATGGATGTGTGCATGTATGTCTGAATGTGGGTGTGTGCGTATGACTGTGTGTGTGGCTGTTGGCATGTATGTTGGTATGTGTGTTGGTGGTGCCTGCATGCGTGTCGGGTGTGAATGTGTAATGTGATGTTGGGGGTAGGGGTGGGGAGGGGGGTTCTGCCACCTTTGGGGGGGCAGGAGTGGTAGGGGGGGGAAAGGGGAAGGACTCGGGTGGGGGTGGGGGGCGGGGGAAACCCCTTTGTGCCAGGGAAGGAATTCCTTGGCACTGATAGTGCTCACCGCCATGGATTTCATGGCGGTTCCAAACCCCATGAAATCCATGGCGGTCAGCCTAGTCATGATACCGCCGGCGGTATTGTGACGACCGCCGGGCTGGAGACCCAGGTCTCCAGCCCAGCGGTCGGATCAGAGAAGTGGTGGATGACCATGGCGGTAACCGCCATGGTCATAATTCCAAAAATTTTACTGCCAGCCTGTTGGCTGTAAGACCGCTGCTTCTCCGCCAACCGCCAGGATTGTAATGAGGGCTTATGTTCCCTCAGGAAGGAATCCAGGGTGCAATACGGATTCTGACTTATCAGACTCAGGCTCCAGCAATTCTGACTCCAACATGAAAGGACAGTTCAGGGGAGGTGGAATAACAGAAGAAACAGGAGAGCTGGTTTTAGAACAGGGAGAGGGTGGGGCAGCTACTCTATTTCTCCAGCCCCCTATGCATTAGGCCCCCCACTACCCTAAATGTATCCTCCTCAGTTTGAAAAATGGGAACCCCCAGGTGACCAATTTCCACTGTACCGCCCTCCTTTTATAGGAAGAGGCAGAGATGCCCAAGGGGCAAATCAAAGAGACAACCCCAGGTCCAATGGGCATCCGATCAAGATCCAGGGAGGATGACAACATGGAGCATGACAATAGAGAGTACACCGTGTCCGGACAATCAAGCAGACCCAAGCAGTTGCACAGTCTAATAGTAAATCTCAGTGACGTGCCATTGACTGACACACAAATAGGCGTCCTTGAGAAGGGTTTGGGTTTTGTCCATACGTCCCTTTGGACAAATTCAGATTGTGCATTGAAGTCAATGATTTCATTAGGAAGATCAAGCTAAGATCCTTTTTTGAAGGTCAGCCACCAGCAGACAATTTAACACTGGGGTACACAGGTCTACACAAAAAAACATCCTTCACACCTCCCAACAGTTCAATCCCAATGGAAATCCTCACCTTTGAAAAAGCAGTTCTGTGTGTCTTAGTGAGATTAATCCTAACACTTTGAAAGTGTTCCATAACACAACGAAGAACGAGAAAAAAGCCTTACAGGAACTAGCTAACAACAACAAGTAATAAAACCAGCAGATAAGGGAGGAGCTATCGTAATCCAGACCTTAGAAAATTATCGTAAAGAATGTTTAAGACTATTGGGTCACACACGTAACTATGAAAAACTCAGGGAGGACCCTACTGATTTCCTAAAGACGAAGATCCACAGCATGGTGGAGCAAGCTTTAGCGCACAACTGGATTTCCCAGAAAGAAGGAGATTTCTTAATTAATAAAATCCAATAACTCCTTGTTTCTACACTATCCCCAAAATTCACATAAACCTTGAATCACCTCCTGGTAGACTCATCATATCAGGTATCAATTCTATTTTGAAATCTCTGTCCCCCTTTGCAGGTGCATTTTTAAGACCCGTGGTCCAAAACACACATACCTACCTTAAAGATACAAAGGACGTACTGTGTCTTTTGAAAGACAAACCTTTTGATCCAGCAAATGAGATGTGGAAAGCCTATACACGAGTCTTCCTCACCCTGGCATATTACACATAATTGAGGAGGTTATCTTTGACTTAGATTGGGACTACCAAACACCACGGAATGTGGTTAATGAATGCTGTTTCTGGGCCCTAACCAAAAACCTTTTTGAGAAAAATGTGTGCCTTCAGGCACATGGGACCAGCATGGGAAGCACCTTTGCTCCGAGCCTGGGTGGTTTCTACGTCCATCATCTAGAGAAAGAGAGAATTCTAAACCCCACCAATCCATACAGAGACAAAATAGTATTGTGGAAAAGATATATTGATGACATAGTGGTTATCTGGAAAGGGGATGAGACACAAGTGGTGACATTTTTAGAGTGGTTAAAAAGACAGGACCAGTTCTTGAAATTCCTGACACAATGAGCAAGGAACATTTGGTCTTACTGGATTTAAACATTAGAACCACCAATGGTGCTCTTAAAACAACCACCCATGAAAAACCAACAGCCAAAAATTGTTTACTCGTGTTTGATAGTACTCACCCCTGTCACTTGAGAGAGAACCTACCATTTGGACAATTTCTCAGATGGAGAAGTAATTACTCAGAGATATCAGATTACAAAAAACAAGCCCAGAGTCTAGCATCTAAAATGGAGGCTTGGAAATACCTCCCAAGAATAATCAACCGAGCCATGAAGCGAGCTCGCAATAACAACAGAGAAGCTCTTCTGGACACCCCTTCCCAAAAAAAGAAGGAGAAAAGACCGATATGTATCCCAACATTTAACATAGCCTTCAATCAAGTAAGCAAGACTATCAACAAACATTGGCGCATTCTCAATAGTGGTTCATTAAATATTCCCAAACCCATGTTTTCACATAAAAGGGGAAAGAGTCTTAGAGACAGGCTTGTGCACATCCACCCACGCCATCTTCGTAGTAAACCAAAATATATCAACTACCTACGACTACCCAATGGACATTATCCATGTGGGAAATGTAGTGTGTGCCATCTAACAGAGGTCACTAAACAGGTCACCTTTAAAGACAGCACAGCATGGGACCTTAGACACTTCTCCAATTGTAACACTCAGCGAGCAGTATGCATGATCACTTGTCCATGCAACCTACATTATGTGGGGATGACCACCCGCAAGACTTGCACCTGCTAACACCGTAGTAACCTGAGAGATGGATGGGCTACAACTAAAATGTCCACTCATTTCAAAGAGAAAGCACAAAAAGTGGAGGATTACCAGTGGGTTATCCTAGAACACAATAAAGAGATTCATTGTGAGTCTACACTGTTCGATAAAGAACAACAATGGATTTATAAATTGTGCACACACCAATTTGGCCTCAATGAGAACATACCCTGGAGCCAGCTGATAAAGTATTAACATCACTTTAATAAATAGTCAGATATACATCTCCTGAAATGAATGGTACACCTAGGCAGCGCAGTAGGTCCTATGTCCATCTCAATCGTTTACATTCCATAGTGTCACAAAGAGCAAACCCTCAACAATAAATATGAGCCACTCACATATACGTCACCATCATAGTAAGAAGGGCACAAGTAACCTTTCGTTATACACAAGAAAGGAACTGGCAAATAATTATCAAAACAATATGGAAATCCCCAGTTCTGCCTCAGTAAGCCCATGAAGGCCCAATGACCTCCGTGCAATTACAGGCACCCACAAGGGATACCTATTTTTTGGGTCCTCGCAGACCCCCCCTTCATTCCATGCGAGGCCGCCATCTTGGGGAAGTTAGTGGTCTAGTGTTTCACGCTTTAGCATGCCGAGATGCAAGAGCTGCAGTACATTTAAACTCGGCTCCCATGTGAGCATTCAAGTTTCAGACCCTTGGTACAGAGCAGGTGTGTCGCTTTATGGAAGTAAGAGAAATTTGAACACTGTTTACTGGGGCTACAGATACGGTAAGATGAATTGATTCTAAAACTGTGCCAAATCTTTAGAGTGTGACTACAAGCACACACCCCACCCGGAGGAGTTATGATATGAGAATCCAAATACTACTGAGTATGTTACCATGCACCACGTGTATGCTGTTTGATGTGTTTCACATGTTTACATCTTTAAAAGTTTTAAATGTAGTGTGTCTTGTAGTGTTGATTGTGAGAGTACTTTAGTCTCTTAGTGCTGTTTCCCATGAGTCGGTGCAGTTTGCAAACAGGTGGCACCACACCCTCAAACAACATATATAGCGGCCCATTACAAATGGGGGCTTTGATAACTATGCCTCACTTGTATTTCCACAGGTATCATTGACGGACACCATAAAAGACATGAATTATCTTTTGACACCACATTAAAAGGTGAATTGCACCATATCACAGAGTATGTATTATTTCTGCTTTATTAGAGGTAGTCAAACAAGAAGTGGCACCAGGGAGTCCACCTTGGTCCTGAAGAGGAGCCTAGGGCTAAGGCTCTGAAACATGTAGACTAGGAAGTCAGGTACATTCAATCCCCCACTTCCTTTTTTAATCATACCACCTCCAAGAGATCTATTAAATCATTGGAATTACTAGGAGACAGGTATTTTTAACTCACCCAAGACCCCACCACTCCATCCCCTACTGTGATTCACATTGATGAGACTACATCAGTGCTCCCACGTAACCCGTAGGTCGTAGCACGCCCTGCTCCGTAGCGGAATGGGAAGAAACCCAATGATGAAGCATGCCACTAAGGGCTAACCCTGGTGGGTAAGGGTTTTTCTAACAGGAAAATCCTTTTTCCTATCCATCCTGTGGTAGTTCTTTTAGCTGGGCTTCTTTTGTAATGTTCTTGGAAACATGCACATATCATTTTTCTGTTAAAAAAAAAGCTAAAACTCTTCCAGATTCCAGAAATATTAATCAACTGGTTGGATTCAGCACAACATCCCTTATTGTTAATCACCTTAGAGGCTGAGAAAACATGTGACTGGGTGGAATGGCTATTTCTGTGGAAACATCTACAGCAGCGTGGTTTTTCTGAAGTAATAAAGAAATGGATACAGGACATCTATTTCAGCCAGTCGGGAGGTGTCTGTATGAAATTGGGTTATTAGTTGCAGGTGATGTGAGTCCTGCACAAGTGATAAACCTGCAACCTTTTCTTCACTGGGAACCAAGTATTGCAATGTGGCACTTTACTCTCTGAGTGATAGCAAAACATGGCAATCCAAGGCCTACTCAAAGAAGATGTTGTGGGCTAGTACCTGCAGATCACTAGTACAAAACAAAAACATTCAATAAATCATTGTCTAGTCAGTGATGTTTAATTTCAAAAGGAAAAATACTTTATTGCATAAGACACTATTTACTAATTAATTGTAAATATATGCAACTAGGTAGATGGAAATATCTTTGATGACACCCTCAGAACAGTGCACACCTACCAAAGAAGCCCTTAACCTATGATCACAATACCTCCACCAAAAATAGATACAATATCTCAATATAAATGGAGTGCAATTATTAGGAAGGCAGGCCTACTAGCACTGTGAGGAATTACTACATTTATTAAAAGAGTAAACATGGTATTATCCACAACTGTGTCACTATTGAAATCAGTGGGCATAATACCAATGTTCAACATGATTCTCTTCAAAGTAAAGCTCTGTACTGTTGACCACTGTCAATAAATCATGCAACAAACTCATTTTTACTTTACACTGGTGCCTTTGCAGCTTTAGGACCAACCAACAGGTGTCCCATGCACTCTAGATCCCATGTAGAAAAGTATAGACTATAAGAGTGCCTAAAATAATGGAAGATGTCAATATAACAGAGATTAAGCATTTTCTGGGAGGGCTGCTGCACTCCTCCTGGCCCCCAATCTCTGTTTAAAAATGTTGGTGGAGTCCCTGCCCATTCGTGGGGCACCACAAAGCAAATATTTACTGTATGTGCTCTTGTGTGGCTTATAGGAACTCCTTGTTCCTGAGGCTTGAATAATCAATGAGTAGTTTTGTAGTGCTTCTGAATCTTTTCTTTTCATAAATACGGCCTTGGCATGCTTTTCATTTTTTTAAATACTGGGTGCCTGTGCACCCAGGTGCTGCTAGTCATTGTGACATTGTGGGGAGCCAACTCCTGTACTGCCCAGCCAGCTCCCATGTGGACCCACACTGATGCGGGTGCTCGCGTTGGCAGCTTCACTCTTCCTCTTTTGTCCTCACTGGCAGGTGATTATAGTGTGTGCACCGCTACTCCAGTGTTATACTTGCTATGCAATTTCCCCAAATTTATGCCATTCTTAAACTTTGCATAATTTTGTGACATTCACAGTAAAGCATTTGGGTGCTATTCCCTGTAACTTACAGTAAAAATGTACAGCAAATATACAGGAAAAACAGCTGTTGCTCGCAATGCTCTCATTTAAATGTATCCTTATGCCGAAAATTGACATTAGTAACAATTCTGTGCTAAAATGTAGCACAAAATAATGGATTTGAATTTACATTGTCATTTCACATAATTTTACTGTCTTTCCATGTAATCACGGGATTTCAAATTACTTAAATTTTGCACACCCCTAATTTTCATTCCCCCTTGCCAGACCCCTGCCTAGGCTCCTGATGCACAGATATGCTTGGAGTGGGGAAAGGGGGTGTTTCCCGCTCCCCCAAAGGAAACAATTAGAACATCCTTCCTGCTGTACTTCCTAGGTCCCACAGCCTCCTAGCTCTTTGCAGGGCACCTGGGTGTCACCAAAGTCAAGGACCAGTCCACAGAGCACCCCAGCAGATCAAGTCCCCATTCCCTAAAATGCTCCTGAGGAAGCAGAAGGGGGCCCTTACAAGACCCATCCTAGTGCTGGGTGCCAGCTGGTTTTGAAGTCTTTCAGTCAATTTTCTTACTGGGGTTAAGTCAGTTGGGTGTTCTTTCATCATCATCCCTCCCAAGTCAAATGTCTTTACATGTGTTTCTCCCTTGTGCAGGTTTTTTTTTTTTTTTACGTGGGGGTGAACATTTCTGGAAGGTAGGCATCTCTGTTCAATCCTGGGGCTCCACATCATCCCTCCATGCCTACTCTAACTCTCTGGAACAGCATTCTGGGACATTTAAAGATAGTGACTTCAAGGGGGCGTGGCCACGATGGTGGCTTGCATGGATGCTTTCTAAGAAGCTCCAAATGCGGCCCATACATTAATCCTTCAAATACCTAACCCTGCGTGGCCCGGGTGCCCTCCCCTCAACAAGCGGGGCTCCTGGACACCGGAGAGACGATCGTATGACTGGCGGCTCCCAACTGTAAGCCGGGGATCGTGTGGAGCGGGGCCGGGGGCCAGACGGCCAAGGCTACAGAGGAGGAGCGGCGGAGGTGCAGAGTGGAATGGCACCTCTGCCCAGCAAAGCGTGGGCCGCGGAGCTGAGGCCCTTCGAGTACTTCTGCAATAGCAGAGACAGGCTGCACGTCGGGGCGTGGGACGAAGGTTGCCGGGGCCTGCCATGAGGCCCTCCGGGCAAGGAGACTTGGCCTAGCGGCACAGCAGGAGGACAGGAGGAGAACACCGGGCAATGCGGCCTGATCGGACTCAACCCGATCGTCTGTCGAACTGAGACTGAACTCAGGGGCTTGATGGATCTGCTCTGGTCCACTCTCGTGCAAGGAGATCGGGAGGCACGGGGCAGCCTGCGGGAGTGGGCTGAGGGAGACAAGACCTGGCGACCGGAGGGCGCAAACAACAGTTGACAAGAGACGGTGCTCTGAGGCGGCAGAGCAGCCGGCCGTGCCCGCGGAGCGGTGATGAGGAGGGCCACATCAGACGTTGCCTCGCGGGGTGAGGTCTGGACCAGGGCAGAACAGCGCGAGGTGCGCACATCCCCGTGGGGACAGCACCTAACTATACCGCAGCAACTGAGCTGACTGTATTTGATGAATGGGCAGGTGAGTGCGCTGGCGATGGTCTTGCCTGGCTGGGCCCGGAGTGCAGACGCATGGCCCTATCCCGCCACGTGGAGAGGGCACGAACCCTCTGACGAGAATATTTCCTGGGGCACAGGACCCTTTGGCCGCTTCTCGGACCGTTTACCACGCCATCAAATAGTTCTTTAGATACGCATGGCCCCCAACCAACTGCCATATACGGCTCGCCCGCTGATCACTGTTCTGGGTCGATATGCTCACACTGGGGTAGCGGCCAAGGTGCCATTGTGGCCGGGCCCTGGGGGGTTACGCAACGCCAGGCCGTCACGCCTGTTATACACAGCGGAACTCTATAGGGGACCCGTCACCGGTGTGCGGGACCGCAGTGGTGGCCCCCCAGCCTTGGTACTTGCACCAAATTCACTAGTGCAATCGACCACCGGAGCCTGATTGGCTGCACCTCGACTTGACTGCCCCAGAGGCTCAAGAGGACCATAGCCTTTACTAGCGCCCTCAAGACTGCTTCAATCATGGTCAAGCCAAAGCCCCCCAGGCCACATTTATTAGCAGATGCAGAGGAGCTAAATCCCACAGGCCCAGCTGGGAAACAGGTTGCAGCACTGCAACAAATGAACCTGACGTTGCAAATGCACTCAGCGCAGTTTGATAAGTTGCTACAAGCAGTGCTAGACACAAAAGCTGCTCTGGAAGGGAAAATAGACTCTGTACTAATTGAAGTAAACCTTCTCAGGGCGGACCATCGCAAACTGGCAGACAGAGTAGGTGACAACGAACGATCACGGCAATAGTTCAACCTGGAATAAAAGATTTACGCGATCAGGTACAATGAATGGAAATAGAGGTCAGTCTACTCCAGAAAAGAGCAGAGAACGCAGAAGGACGCTCTAGAAGAAATAACGTCAGATTCACAGGATTCCCGGAGCGCACAGAATCACCCAATACCGAACAATTCTTGGAAAGGTGGCTTCTAGACAATGTCATGATGAGCACAGCATCACCAATGTTTGCAGTGGAGTGCGCACACCGGATCCCGAGCGGCCCACTGCGGCCGATGGCCCCCCCTTGACCTTTGATAGCGAATCTGCTGGACTTCTGGGACAGGGACTTGATTATACAAAGGTTCAGGACCCAGAGCCCTATACAGATGGATAATGAGGAGATAACGGCGTACCCGGACTATACCGCAGAAGTACAACGCAAGAGAGCATCCTTTACGAGAGTAAAACAACTTCTGCTAGATAATAATCTATCCTATTCTTTACTGTTCCCTGCACGACTCTAGGTAATAGATGGGGAGAAGACCCATGTTTTTCCGTCCCCCGAAGATGCATGGACATGGCTACATGCCAGGGGCATGGCTCAGCTCAAGCAAGACGACATTAATCGGAGCACGTGGCTCACTCCCAAACCCCGTGGATGGAGAAAATCTAAATCAAGGACACACCCAACACAAGCACAGGTGGCAGAAAGCCAAGAACTAGCCCTGAAGGAAGCCACCCTATTTAAATTACCCCCACATCAGACATATCGAGACCCAAACGAGGTGGGCTCGGGCCCCTCTGAGGATCCATCTAGTGGCTCTTCTTCTCCCTCTGTACTAGGCCCAGAGATCACACCGCGCGTGCCGGATGACCTTCAGATCCCGCACTGCAGAGCGCGATGACAGAATATAGCACCAGGATTCATCAGATGCAGTGGAGAGACAGTTGGTCGCTGCCGGTCCCCGGAGCTTCTTTTCCATGCAGACATTGAGACATTAAGAATTGAAGGGGGGTGCACGCGGGGCATGGCCGGAGGAGATGATTATCTAGCTGGGATCGCCATAAAGGGTGGGTCACGCCGGATGGACCCCGCGCCCCCCATATCTCAAGGGGACACCAGAAGGACCTTGTCATGACAGTTAACACATTGGGCACCGTTTGTGCCTCAATGTTATCAGTTGGATTTCACTTACGAAGTCTCTCTTCAGTTCCTTTTTTCTTCTTTCTTTCCCCCTTCTCCTTATTACACTACGCAAGGATACTCCACGGTGGGTTACCAGGGAGGGATGAAAGGGGGAGACCCGATCATGCTTGGCCCACGACCCTTATCCTGGCTGGGCACTGGGGCCCACGCTATCCCCAGCACATGCAAACATGCTCAACTATAACATAATGACTTGGAATGTGTGTGGCATGGCTAGCCCCATTAAACGCTGCAAGGTTCACACATATCTTAAAAGGCACAAAGTCCACATTGCTATACTCCAAGAAACACACTTAATTACAGAGGAGCTACGCATCTTACAGAACAAATAGCGATGCCTAGTTTACGGCACCACTCTCTCTGCATATGCTAGGGGGGTGCTAATATGGATAGCCTCAGAGGTACCTTAAACTGTAGACCATCACAAAATAGACATGGAGGGCCGATATGTGCAGCTAGTGGGCTCATTAGATGGCACGCCACTCACTATAACTGGTGTGTATGCTCCCAACGTAAAACAGGGAGAATTCCTCTTGTCTCTCACTCCCCAGTTGTTTCAGGACCCCACCTTGCAATACATATGGGGAGGAGACTGGAACTGCGTACCAGATATCATAGCTGATAGGTCACACCCCCTTTAGATGGAGCCCCCTGAAGGAAGACTTCCCAGGTGTTTCAGGCCTGGATCTCAGAACTCGGGCTGGTAGATGCATGGCGCACACTACATCCCCTGGACAGGGAATACTCCTTTTTTCCCCCTGTACTCCACCTTCACACACGCATAGAGCTGATGCTTTGCTCGATCGCGCTGTTTAGCAACTTCCCAGGAGCTTCACATCTCGCTAAGACGCTGTCAGACCACTGCCCGCTGCTGGGCACCATCTGCTGGGGCAAAATGAGAACACGCAGCCCCACCTGGCGGTTACAGCCCAGCCTGTTACTCGACCCTCCATTTCGCCATGAACTATCAGAGCACCTCTCGATGTACTTTAAGCTCAATCAAGGGACAGCGTCTTCGCGCGCCGTGGAGTGGGATGCCCACAAGGTGGTTGTGAGAGGCATGTGCATGGCAGCGGCGGGAGGGACGAGGCACATTTTATTGGATGATCTGAGGAGGGCAGAGACTGAGCTGCGACTGGCGGAGACAAGCGCAGTGTCAGATGAGGTGGCCCCGGGAGACCTTCGTTCACTCCAGAAACAAGTAGATGAGATCGATAGGCATTTAGGCAATTATGACTACTGCCATCACGTAGCTAGAGCACACTCAGAGGGAGACCACTCCGGTAGACTACTAGCCTGGCTGGTGTGAGGAGAACAACAACACAGACCAATTGGAGCAATAACATCAGAATCGGGAACAGTGATTAACACCCAGTCGGGAATAAACATGGATTTTCCAGCGATATTATAGCACCCTTTATGCAGCGCAGCCCCCTACATCCACACAACAAGTGTTGGAATTTTTTGAAGCACTCCCTATGGCTCGATTAACAGAGACACAGCAAGATGTCCTAGACACGCCCATCGAAACAACAGAGGTTGAACTTGCCCTGCAGCAATTGGCGGGAGGTAAGGCTCCGGGCAGCGATGGCCTCCCGGCAGAATACTACTGTGCGTGCTCGTGGCAATTGATCCAACCTTATGTTGAAATGGTACATGAAGTGCTCGAGAGAGGCAGGCTATCAAAGTTGCAGCGAGAAGCGACAATTGTAGTACTGCCGAAACCGGGACGGGACTCACTGGATGTGCGTACATACAGACCACTCTCTCTTCTAAACCTAGATTATAAACTGATAGGCAAGATCCTAATTAATCGCCTACTCCCACTGATGCCACACTTGGTTCACGAAGACCAATAGGGCTTTATGGTGGGGTACAATACACTTATAAATATCAGGTGCTTATTGCAAACAATACATGAAACACCCCCGTCTAGCCACGACCTTGTAGCGGTCTCTCTGGACATTGAGAAAGCATTCGATACTTTGCGCTGGCCCTTCCTGCTAGAGACGCTGTCCCGCCTGGGAATCGGGAGAGCTTTCTTGAAGTGGATAGAAATACTGTATGCAGACCTCGTCGCCCGAGTAAAAACAGGCAGAGTGATCTCAGAGGAGTTCCCGATATCAGAGCTACAAGGCAGGGATGCCCACTGTCCCCACTTCTATTTGCCCTAGCAATGGAACCACTTTCCGCATGATTCAGAATGAGGGCACAGGAATGGGGTATACCATATGGGGAGGGGTTCCAGATTATTTCATTGTACGCCAATGACACTTTGATATACTTGCCCGACCACGCAGCCTTGCTCCCGGGTATGCTACGATTGTTGGATCAATTCGGTGACATATCAGGCTTGCGGGTCAATTGGTCCAAAACCTGCCTATTTCCACTGGCACCGACACCGGTGGAAATGCTACTTAGTACCCCAACATATACACTGCCATGGGCGTACACAACCTTTAAGTATCTATGCATACATATATATCATGACGCTGCCGACCTGAGGAACGGCAACTTGGGGCGTGCACTTCGTTCTATAAAAGGATCTCTGCCATTTTGGGGATCACTACCGCTCTCACCTATAGGCAGAGTAGCAATTGCCAAAATGATAACATTACCGCGTATGCTCTATCACTTCGCGGCTCTGCCACTACAAATACCTCGAGATTTTTTCACATTGTTGAATTGCCTCACAACGGAGTTGATATGGGGCAAAGGCAGCCATTGTGTAGCCCTAACTACCACACAACTTCCCTTAGAGCTGGGAGGACTGGGAACACCACACTATGAACTGTATTACACTGCAGCGCAAGTACATTGGACTTGGTGCTGGTTACAGGACGCCCCGAATTCAGAGGTCCAATTAGTACAGACCACTCTTGGACACACAAACATAATGCAATGGTTGCTTGATGGTTGTAGCCCGGCCGCTCAAAACAAAATCCTGATGCGAATAGTTCACTGGTGCTGGGGCCACTATATACTAGATGGGAACCGTGCTCCCCCACACTCACCCAAGATGGCTCTCCTGTCTGTCCCAGGGATCTCTAGATTGACCAAGCAGCACAATATACAACAGTGGCCCCAGAGATGCGTCCAAACAATTGGTGATATATACTCGGAGGGTCTCATGTTACCTTTTACGGAACTAATCATGAGGTATGAGGTAAATATAAGATGGTTCCTGACATACTGTGCCTTACAACAACTCATGCATCACACCTGGAGATGTGGAGATAGAGAACCTCCCACATCACCAGTACTGCACGAGTTTCTCTCCGGCATAGGAGAACAACGCAGCATTTCACAGTTATACAAAGTACTACTAGAAAACCCAGAGGTTGCCCACCCCAAAGCAAAGGCGAGGTGGGACAGTGTCCTATTGGCCCCATTAGACCAGAGTGACTGGAACATGGCTCTGGGCCTGGTCCGGTCTGTGTCTCGCAACCCTAGATTTCGCTTTACCCAGTTCAACTACCTACACCAAACTTACCTATCCCCACACCGGCTGCACCACATGTTTCCTCAGTCTCCCCGAGAGTGCCCACGATGTGGCAAGATGGTTGCAACCTTTTTCCATATGACGTGGGAATGCCCACCTCTCCTGCGCGCCTGGCAAGACGTGACTGCCCTGACTGCCGAGCTGGTCGGGCGTCTGCTCTCCCCCACACCTGCTGCATGCCTCCTGGGCATCCGCCCTCGCCCGAAAAAGAACAAGCAAATACAAAGATGCATGGAGCTGGTGTTCATCCTATTTAATCGTTTGATAGCAACGCGATGGAAGGCACCGGCGGTACCAGACACCTGACAATGGTTAAAAGATTTGTTGAGGTGGGCGAGAGCAGAGGCACAAACGCTACATTCACTCCAAGACAGGGGAATACAAGTCAAGGGGATAGACACTTGGTACACCCTGATCACATCACTTGAAACTAAGGACAATTCCCGCCCGCCCTGATTATACGGTTGTGCCCGATCAATAGACTATTCCTCACAAAACTCAAGATTTAACTAGAACTTGTGGCCTACGGACACACGTCATGGCCCGCCCCTAATCCACACTTCAACTACAATGCCCCATGCAGTATAAGTTAAATAAGCAGATACCCCCTAGATGATATGTAGCGAATGGGGAGGACCAGACAGTGGGAGAATTGACCCAGGGCACTCTATTGGGGGCTGAGACGGAAGAGGATTGCCGATTGCAGTGGACCGCGGGAGGTATCCTCGGACCCGCCCATAGGGCCCTGATCACTTCGGTCTGGAACACTAGAGTCCAACGCATAATATTACCACAAGGGATTCCCCTATCCCCCACACCTCATGGATTCTGCTTGTGAGTGCTTCCCCCCTTACCCTTCCCCTTCCTCCAGGCCTCTTATTCAAGCAAATTCTCTCCTGGGCAGTATTTTCCCTGGGATAGGCCATTCATGCCCAGAGCCCCCATCAGGTTAACCCACACAGTTAGTCGCATAGCCCCCTATCTCCTTCTGTTTCCTCCTTCCTCCTTACTTTTCACATGTTCCCCTTAATTTGGAATTGAATATTGTGGATAATAATGAGAGCTGTGTTTACTGCTCAAATGTATATATATAATGTTATTTTACACTAATAAAGAGATTTACAGAAAAGATAGTGACTTCAAGTGGTACAAGAAAAGACCTTCCATGAGAGCCTCAGCCCCGGACCCAACTGACAAATCTGCCCATCCCTTCCCTCCAAAACTTCAAAGAGAAGACATACCTGTGTTTGCCTCAAGAAGTATGCCATTCCTCCTTTTTTCTGTTGGCTTGAGCTTGCCCAGGCAATGTGCAGTGTGAACAGTTAATTAACACATGCAGATGTCCTTCACACCCCTTCAGTTCCCAGGAACTGGTCCAAGCAATGTTAATGGCTCCATTCTATGGGGAGCCCTTTGATTCTCCTGCTGGCCAGTAGAGTAATTAACTTGGCCCAGTAGGCGGGCAGAGGTCTATTATGTGATTATGGTTGGGCCAGGGAAATATGATAATTCTCAAAGTGCCATAAAGAGTATAGTTACCACAAAAGTGACTGTGCATCTCCTGTCAGTGATTATGTTTATCCTAACATTCACACAGCTGATGGATATCTGTAGCCTAAGCATGACAAATCAAATCAAATCATTAACATTTATAAAGCGCGCTACTCACCCGTGCGGGTCTCAAGGGGCTAGGGGAAAAGGGGGGGTTATCACTGCTCGAACAGCCAGGTCTTTAGGAGTCTCCCGAAAGCAGAGTGGTCCTGGGTGGTCCTGAGGCTGGTGGGGAGGGAGTTCCAGGTCTTGGCCGCCAGGAAGGAGAAAGATCTCCCACCCGCCGTGGAGCGGCGGATGCGAGGGACAGCAGCGAGTGCGAGGCCAGAGGAGTGGAGGAGGCGGGTGGGGACGTAGAAGCTGAGACGTCTGTTGAGGTATTCCGGTCCCTTGTTGTGGAGGGCTTTGTGTGCGTGGGTGAGAAGTCGGAAGGTGATCCTTTTGCTGACTGGGAGCCAATGCAGGTGTCTCAGGTGTGCGGAGATGTGGCTGCTGCGGGGTACGTCGAGGATGAGGCGGGCCGAGGCGTTTTGAATGCGTTGCAGGCGATTTTGGAGTTTGGCTGTGGTCCCGGCGTAGAGGGTGTTGCCGTAGTCCAGGCGGCTTGTGACGAGGGCGTGGGTCGCGGTTTTTCTGGTGTCGGCGGGGATCCAGCAGAAGATCTTGCGGAGCATGCGGAGGGTGAGGAAGCAGGCGGAGGACACGGCGTTGACTTGCTTGGTCATGGTGAGAAAAGGGTCCAAGATGAAGCCGAGGTTGCGGGCGTAGTCTGTGGGGGTCGGTGCGGTGCCGAGGGCCGTGGGCCACCAGGAGTCGTCCCAGGCGGACGGGGTGTTGCCGAGGATGAGGACTTCCGTTTTTTCAGAGTTCAGCTTTAGGCGGCTGAGCCTCATCCAATCTGCGACGTCCTTCATACCCTCTTGTAGGTTGGTCTTGGCGCAGGCGGGGTCCTTGGTGAGGGAGAGTATAAGTTGGGTGTCGTCGGCGTAGGAGGTGATGATGATGTCATGCTTGCGTACGATGTTGGCGAGGGGGCTCATGTAGACATTGAAGAGTGTCGGGCTGAGCGATGAGCCTTGAGGTACGCCGCAGATGATCTTGGTGGGTTCTGAGCGAAACGGAGGGAGGTAAACTCTTTGGGAACGGTTTGCGAGGAAGGAGGCGATCCAGTCCAGGGCCTGGCCTTGGATCCCGGTGGAGCGGAGGCGGGTGATTAGGGTGCGGTGACAGACGGTGTCAAAGGCAGCCGAGAGGTCGAGAAGAATGAGGGCGACTGTTTCACCGTTGTCCATCAGGGTTCTGATGTCGTCTGTGACTGAGATGAGGGCGGTTTCAGTGCTGTGGTTGGTTCGGAATCCGGTTTGTGAGGGGTCGAGCAGGTTGTTGTCTTCCAGGAAGGTGGTCAGCTGTTTGTTGACGGTCTTCTCTATTACTTTGGCTGGGAAAGGCAGAAGAGAGATGGGGCGGAAGTTTTTCAGGTCGCTCGGGTCAGCCGTAGGTTTCTTTAGTAGGGCGTTGACTTCGGCGTGTTTCCAGCATTCGGGGAAGGTAGCAGAAGAAAAAGAAGAGTTGATGACGGTCTGGAGGTGCGGGGCGATGATGTCGTCGGCTTTGTTAAAGATGAAGTGCGGGCAGGGGTCCGAAGGGGCGCCGGAGTGGATAGAGTTCATGATGGATTTGGTTTCTTCTGTGTTGATGTGGGTCCAGTTGTTGAGGGTGATGGCCGGGGATGCGGGTTCGGTGGTGTTTGGTTGGGTCTGGTGTCCGAAGCTGTCGTGGAGGTCGCTGATCTTGCGATGGAAGAAAGTGGCGAGGGATTCGCACAAATCCTGTGAGGGCGTGACGGCGTTGGCGTAGGCGCTGGGGTTGGAGAACTCCTTGACGATGCTGAAGAGTTCTCTGCTGTTGTGGCTGTTTTTGTCCAGTCTGTCGGTGAAAAAGTTCCTTTTGGCAGCGCGGATCAGGTGGTGGTGTTCGCGGGTAGCGTTCTTGAGGGCGGTCATGTTGTCAGCGGTGTGGTCCTTGTGCCAGGCTTTCTCAAGGGCGTGACAAGTTTTCTTTGATTCTTTGAGGGTGTCAGAGAACCAGAGAGATTTTTTGGTGTTGGTCTGTCGATGCGTGCGTTTGAGGGGAGCAAGGTTGTCTGCGCAGTTGGAGATCCAGTTTGTGAGGTTGAGGGCTGCGTCGTTGGGGTCGGTGGTGAGGGTGGGTTGGTTGGCGGCGAGTGCGGAGAGGAGTTGCTCTTCAGGGATCTTGTTCCACTGTCGACGAGGGATGGGTTGAGTGCGGAGGTGGCGGGTCTCGCGTCGGAATGTGAAGTGGACGCAGCTGTGGTCGGTCCAGTGTAGGGCGGAGGTGTGGCTGAAGAAGACGTGTTTGCTGGCGGAGAAGATAGGGTTGAGCGTGTGTCCGGCGATGTGGGTGGCGGTGTTCACCAGTTGTTTGAGGCCGAGGTTGTCGAGGTTGTCGAGCAGGGTGGTGGTGTTGGGGTCGTTGTTTTGTTCCAGATGGAAGTTGAGGTCGCCTAGGAGGATGTAGTCCGGTGAGGCGAGGGCGTGCGGGGAGATGAAGTCGGCGATGGCGTCGCTGAAAGGGGCGAGTGGTCCGGGAGGACGGTAGACGAGGGATCCTCTGAGGGTGGTCCTCGGGTAGGTGCGAATCTGAAAATGCAGGTGTTCAGCGGCGAGAGGGGTGTCTTCGGTGGAGGTGGTGTCGCTGATGGAGTCTTTGAAGACGATGGCGATACCTCCTCCTGCTTGGTTGGTGCGGTCTTTCCTGGAGATCTTGTAACCTTCGGGGATGGCGGTGGTGATGTCTGGAGCAGAGGAGGCGTTCATCCAGGTCTCCGTGATGAAGGCGACGTCCGGTGCTGTGGAGTCCAGGAGGTCCCAGAGTTCAACGGCGTGTTTGTGGACGGAGCGAGCGTTGACTAGGATGCACTTGAGGTGGTTGATGGCGCGTGGGCTTGTGGTCGTGGTAGTTGCGTGGTGGAAGATGCGTTTGCAGGAGTTGCAGGCGAAGGGTCCATGGGTGCGTTTGGGGTGAGCTTGGAAGCAGGTGTTGGAGCGTCCTGGGTTGAGGGCGTGGAGGGTGGTGGGGTCGTAGCGGATCAGCGGTGCTTGGGAGACCTGGGGACCAGGGGTCGTGGCGCTGGGCGCGGGCCAGGCGCGGACGGGCGCAGACGGGCTTGCCTCTGGCGCGCCGGTGGCGCGCCCGCTGCGCGCGCCCACTGCGCTTTCGCGCAGCGGCCGCCATATGAGGTAGGAGGGGGGGGAGGGGTCAGCAGGGGGCGAATGGGAGCTGGGGGGCGGGGGGCGTGCAGGAGGTCGCGGCGGGAAAGCGCGAGGGAGGGGGGGGACAGGTAGAGTGAGAAGAGCTGGGGGAGGGGGGTTTAAGGGTGGAGGGGGGTGAGTGTTAGGAGGTTTAGGAGATTAGGGAGAAAGATAGGAGTAGGGTTGTGAAGATAGGGGAGGGGGGTTGTAGAGGTGGGTGAGGGTGAGAGGTAGAGTGAGAGGATAGGAAGATAGGTAATAGAGGGGGGTGGCGGGAGGGGGGGAGAGATAGAGAAATAGATAGAGAAAATAGATAGATAGAGAAATTGATAGATAGAGAAATAGATAGAGAGATAGGAAGATAGGAGGAGGTGGAGAGTGAGGGAGTTAGATAGTGGGATAGAGAGATAGGTAGATAGGAAGAGTGAGGGAGGTAGATAGTGAACGGGTTAGATAGGGGAGATAGAGAGGGGGATGCGAGTAAGGGAGGGGGATGAGGCAGGAGCAGGAGGACAGGCGCGGGGAGAAGAAGACGGAGGAGGCAGAAGAGCCGAAGGCAGAAGATAGAAGACAGAAGAACAGAAGAACAGAAGAACAGAAGACCGGAAGAACACAGAAGAACACAGAAGAACACAGAAGAACACAGAATAAGATACAGAAAACGAAGAACAGAGGGCAGAAGACCACAGAAGAAGATGAGGAAGAAGAGAGGCGACAGGAGAGGCTGAGAAGCACACAGAAGAAGAGAGAAGACGGGGAAAAGAAGAGTACAGAACAAGATTACAGACGAGGAGCGAGGAGGAAGAACAGAGAAGAAGAAAAGAAGCAGGAGCAGGAGAGAGGGTGAGTAGCGCGGGGCAGAGCGAGGGGCTGGGAGGTACTTACTGTGAGGTGGGTCTCAGGAACTCAGGAACCTGGAGGAGCTGGAGGAGCTGCAGCAGCAGGGGGAGCGACCTACCCTTGGGTCAAGGGTCGCTACCACTGTCGCGCAGCAGCCGCCATATGAGGTAGGAGGGGGGGAGGGGTCAGCTGGGGGCGAATGGGAGCTGGGGGGCGGGAGTGTGCAGGCGGTCGCAGCGGGAAAGTGCCAGGGAGGGGGGGACAGGTAGAGTGAGAAGAGCTGGAGGAGGGGGGTTTAAGGGTGGAGGGGGGTGAGTGTTAGGAGGTTTAGGAGATTAGGGAGAAAGATAGGAGTAGGGTTGTGAAGATAGGGGAGGGGGGGTTGTAGAGGTGGGTGAGGGTGAGAGGTAGAGTGAGAGGATAGGAAGATAGGTAATAGAGGGGGTAGCGGGAGGGGGGGAGAGATAGAGAAATAGATAGAGAAAATAGATAGATAGAGAAATCGATAGATAGAGAAATAGATAGAGAGATAGGAAGATAGGAGGAGGTGGAGAGTGAGGGAGTTAGATAGTGGGATAGAGAGATAGAGAGATAGGTAGATAGGAGGAGTGAGGGAGGTAGATAGTGAATGGGTTAGATAGGGGAGATAGAGAGGGGGATGCGAGTGAGGGAGGGGGATGAGGCAGGCGCAGGAGGGCAGGCGCGGGGAGAAGAAGACGGAGGAGGCAGAAGAGCTGAAGGCAGAAGATAGAAGACAGAAGACCAGAAGACCGGAAGAACAGAAGAACAGAAGAACAGAAGAACAGAAGAACACAGAAGAACACAGAAGAACACAGAAGAACACAGAAGAAGATACAGAAAACGAAGAACAGAGGGCAGAAGACCACAGAAGAAGATGAGGAAGAAGAGAGGCGACAGGAGAGGCTGAGAAGCACACAGAAGAAGAGAGAAGACGGGGAAAAGAAGAGTACAGAAGAAGATTACAGACGAGGAGCGAGGAGGAAGAACAGAGAAGAAGAAAAGAAGAAAAGAAGAAAAGAAGCAGGAGCAGGAGAGAGGGTGAGTAGCGCGGGGCAGAGCGAGGGGCTGGGAGGTGGGGGGTACTTACTGTGAGGTGGGTCTCAGGAACTCAGGAACCTGGAGGAGCTGGAGGAGCTGCAGCGGCAGGGGGAGCGACCTACCCTTGGGTCAAGGGTCGCTCAAAACTGTACTGTGATACAGATTTCACCTGTAAGGAGTAATGCAGTTGGCAGAGCATGTCAGAAAATACTACAGACCTACACTATGAATTCACACTCACATTATAAGGCCTACAGCAGATCAGCACCAATCCCTGAAGGGACTTTACTGCTATAGGCTACTTGTGCACAGATGACAATCTCACATACTCAGGCCTCACACAATATGCATGTATGTGTTCACATGTTCACATGTATCCAGGCTGAGCCTTTTATCCTAGCTTGACAGACAAACACTGGTGTTTATCAGTTCTAGTCAATTTCCACAGAATTTACTGGAAGTGACAACCAGTTAGACTCACTCACAGTAAACATCCAAAACTGGATACTCCAAACAGTCCAGGGAAAAAAAATTAGCGAACCCACTTTACTACAGTAATCATTAATTGTATGACCTTTAATACATTTCCAGTCACTAGATAAACTAGACAGGCATTCCCACTGTGAACTTGATTGTATGCTTTAGCCCTGGCTTAATTCTTTTAAAATGCTCATAGTACCATCATGAATTATTTGGGTATCAGACTTACACTGCATTAAGTAAAGCAAATTGTAAGACAATTTCCATAGACATTTCTGTGCTGCTTAGTAAATGGGAGGGCTGCCATCATAAATCTTGGGAAGAACTAACAAAATTACAATGACTATCCTACAAAACATTTTGAATTATTTTAGGACTTTTGCCCTCTTTCCTCAGGAAAATTGTTAGTGTGGTGATCTCTTCTATATGGTTATATTTGAAACCTAGAAGTTCACTGAAGTATCTGCAACTGCCAGTGGGTGGAGGAGCGTGTGCTCTCCCAAGTATTACATGTTCCTATTGTGCCGTATTATGTAAAATACTTACAAAGTTCAATAAAGAGCAGGACAATATCCTTATGTTTTTGAAGTAATATTGGACAAATCAACCTATTTATTTTTACTATGATACGCTGACCCGAAAGACCTATACAAATATGCTGAGTATAAAGCATGTCTGATCTTGGTAAGGTATGGAGAGATAGTCTGAATTATTTTCAAGCACCAAATGATCAATTATATACCCTCCTTTGACATACTCTGGGGGGAAGTATGGCAGTACCTAACACATCTCATTGGGTTAAAATACAGTCCAGTCTCAATTATATTCTGATAGTGTAGTTAAATATTTAAGCAGATTAGGGAAGAGTTTGACATTCCCCAGGCCGAGTTTTATAGATATTTCAACATACAAGCAATCTTAAACAAACAAAAAAATGAAGTAGCATCTGTCTAAGCATGGGCGATATTATAATTATCCCACAGTAAGAGTCATTTTGGTAATTTTACTTTACTCTTTGACAAATTACACAAATACACCTGTTTGTGTAATTTAGAGTAATTTAGGGCAAAACTTTCTATCAAAGAGCCCTCTTCATCTTCTGTTGCAGTTAGCGCTATTTTATTAGTGCATGCTCAGGCTCATTTTAGATGCAAAATAGTGCTAAATGCTGAGTTACACTCTTTGCATAATTCTGTGTAATCATGTGCATTTCAATGTTATTTCACTTAATTACATACAAAACAATTGATGAGTTATGTCCATCCCTACTCTTGACTGCTTACTGGAGATATGTGCATGCCTGGTCAAGAAGGTCTCTGGGTCTTATCAAATCTTTACAGAGGCAGAAGACCAGGGCCCAGATTTATGAAAGAATTGCAATGTAATCCTTAAATGAGATTAATAATGCCATGCAGACCCACTTTGCCTATCTGTGTGTGGCACAGTGAATCTGGAGTAAAGCAAAGCAGTGCAGCGCAAGTTGCTGGCTTGGAGCTTCGATGTTCCCATGCATCAATTCATGGACTTTGACACATTCCCAGATTTGCTACCCATAGTGAACCTAGGAAAGTGCCAAGGTCAAGAAGATAGGTACACCACTCCAGGGGAGGCACAAAGAGGAGAAATAACTTTAACTCTCCTTGATTTTTCCTCTTTTTACATGTGATGCATTCTGCAG
Source organism: Pleurodeles waltl (assembly GCF_031143425.1). Lineage (NCBI taxonomy): Eukaryota > Metazoa > Chordata > Amphibia > Caudata > Salamandridae > Pleurodeles > Pleurodeles waltl. Next base: position 1,345,458,941 of record NC_090445.1, read on the forward strand.
CACACATAGAAAGAGGAAAGAGCCTCTAAGGATTGTTTTTTTGCACAGAAACAATCCTGCCCTCAACACAGAAACCTTGCACCATGGTGCAAGGGTGCTTTCATTTAGCGCTAGACTGCACTGAGTACGCCAGCACAGAGAGAGAGCATGAATGTGCCATATCTTAGCATATATGGTGAATTTCTCACCTCAGAGTAGATTAGTTCTTACCAGGTGAACTGAAACCAAAACGCACAACAGTCCGCCTATAGGCTATAATAGTAATCAGTCTTTTTAGCAATGCTTAGGATTTGTTTTAAAAAATGATAATAATTCGTATTCTGTTAGGAGCAATTTATTCAGAGCAGGTTGATAAAAAACATTTCATCCAATAGGAAATGTTACTCCACAATTTCTGAAGAATGTGGATTATTTGATGACACAAAACACTGATAATGAACGTTTTCAACATGCATTTCCGGCGGTCACACCCCTCGTCAGGGACAACGACGAATGGAAAAGAAACGTGACTAAGAAGAACATCATAACAAACAGATAAAAACTAAATGATAGTGATAAGAGAAAGATGATTTTTCAAGAGGAAAAGAAGAATCATGCTGAGTGAGTGCTTCCCGTATTGCAACTTATCCAAATTACGAAAAACCAACGAAAAAAACCTCCATGCAAGTATATTGTCAAAAAAGTGATCACCCGTAAATCAACCAATATAAAATATAGCCTGAAATATGAGTGCGCCATGCCCTCCCCCTCATTCAAAAGTGTTTTTAAGGCAATGCCAAAGTAAACTAATCACACCACATTCTTCTGGTGACTTAGGCCCGTATTTATACTCCGTTTGCGCCGAATTAGCGTTGTTTTTTTCGTCACAAAACTAACGCCATATTTATACTTTGGCGTTAGACACGTCTAGCGCCAAAGTATGGGCAAATAGCGTCATTTTTTTGCGTGAACGCCTTCCTTGCGTTAATGAGATGCAAGGAAGGCGTTCCCGTCTAAAAAAATGACGGCGACGCAAATGTGTCGTATTTATACTCCCGGGCAAAAATCACGCCCGGGAGTTGGCGGGTCAAAAAACCCCGCATTTGCGCCACTATTTAACGCCTGGGTCAGGGTAGGCGTTAAGGGGCCTGTGGGCTCAAAATGAGCCCACAGGTGCCCTCCCCTGCCCCCAGGGACCCCCCTGCCCACCCCAGGAGGACACCCAAGGATGGAGGGACCCACCCCAGGGACATTCAGGTAAGTTCAGGTAAGTATAATTTTTTATTTTTTTTGGGTGGCATAGGGGGGCCTTATTTGTGCCCCCCTACATGCCACTATGCCCAATGACCATGCCCAGGGGACATAAGTCCCCTGGGCATGGCCATTGGGCAAGGGGGCATGACTCCTGTCTTTACTAAGACAGGAGTCATTTAAATGGCGTCTGGGCGTCGAAAAAAATGGCGCAAATCGGGTTGAGGCGATTTTTTTGCCTCAACCTGACTTGCCCCATTTTAAGACGCCCTAACGCCATTTTCCCCCTACGCCGGCGCTGCCTGGTCTACGTGTTTTTTTTCCACGCACACCAGGCAGCGCCGGTCTGCTAGCGCCGGCTAACGCCATTCCATAAATACGGCGCCCACATGGCGCTTCAGAATGGCGTTAGACGGCGCAAAATTTTTTGACGCTAAACTGCGTTAGCGCAGTTTAGCGTCAAAAAGTATAAATATGGGCCTAAGAATCCATTTCTGACCGTTTCTGACCTCTCCATGTGATGCAGCACAGCATGTGATGCAGCACAGCAAGTTGTCTTACTGTGTTGAACTGTATTACATCTTCGTAAATCTGGACCCAGGTATCTTTATTGGCATAAAAGTGGTCAGATTGGCTGACGCAGGAAATACCTCTGACAATTTTTGTACAACCTAAAGACAGTGTTTATTCGATAGCTCGAATTATCATGATCAGAAATGTATTCGATGTTCATATTACACCGGCTAAAATAGCCCATTGGTGTACTAACAAAGAAACTCCTTGCTCCAGATGTAGATTTTAAGAGACAGACAGGGTGCATACGTCCGCTACTTTTTTCTAAGTGGTACGACCTTTTGACATTTTTGGGATGAGGTGTTTTATAGAATTGCCTTTGAAAGAAGCTTTTTGGGCAGCTTTGATGTCATATCGATTGTGACGGGAATTGATATTTATACCAGGCGTGTCTTTTTTTACATTTTTGTTTGAAGAGCACCACACAAGTTCAAACGGTGGTGGCTTGGGTCATTAAAGATCGAAGAATAAGTCCCCATGCAGAAAATAATTAAGAATATAAACATCAAATATTTTAAGCATTTTGTATTACGAGTGTAATGAAGCACGTCTTGTATTGTATATTGCCTAGTTAAAAAAATATAGGGTTATCCGTATTAAGATCACAGGCCTAGGCACAATTAAATGGAACAATGCACAGAGCCTTTATTCTTTCATGCGTTTGTGTTGCTTACTTGTATAAAATTGGGCAAGAAGTATGTCGAGAGCAATTCACGCCTATTAACAGAACGTCCTTTGTAAAAGCAGGCCCTCTCTCTTTGTGGCTAATCATACTGACACGTTGTTGTAAAACGAGGCATAGCTTTTTTGTACCAACTGCTGATGTTTTTTGTTTCAGAACTGCTTCAGGGAACTCCAAGACCTTGTCTCTTGCTGGTATGGTTCAATATGTTTTATGCAATGTGTGTGTTCAATTACTGAAGTTTTCCAGATGTGCTAAAACCACTTAAGTGCTTGAAATCATAATAAGCTTTAAAAGTGTTTACCAATTCCTTTGACCTTTAAAGCCCCACACTGCATTTCCTATTCTTCTCACTCAACTAGCCATAAAGGGCAAGTGTTCACATTAGCACAATCTGATTACATTGGAAAACATTGACAGTGTTTATTTTAATTTGAGCAGAATTCACATGGTCTCTCTAATCGACTGTGTCTCATACCTTTTCTGAGGAATGACGTGTGTAGAATATGACTTGCCACGTGCGCACAAAAGGACTCAAAATGTTGAAATTCGTTATTTGTAAGAGGATTTTTTGCAACATTTCAGAGGCGTTTTAGCCACTGCCCCAGAACAGAAAACGCAAATCAATGTTCCCATTGTCAAAATTGCCTCACCTATTACAGATCTCTCCTTATTTTATAGTCACGCTCTTTTTGCATATGGTTTTATCATTTTTTTTTTTTTAAATGTCTTTCCTTTTGAAGTAAGTTTAAAGAACATTTTCTGGAGGGGTCCCTGTCTCTTCCGAAAACTATCCATTTGAGAAGCGTTTCAAGGAATATTAACGTGATAATTCTATGCTAGAATGGATCACCATACAATAAGGGACATATTTATACTTTTTGACGCAAAACTGCATTAGCCGGCTAACGCCATTTTGGAGCACCGTGCGGGTGTCCAATTTATACTTTGACCCATGGCGGTGCAAACCACAGGTGGGAGTCAATTATTTTGACGCACACCGCAGTGTCAAGTCATAAAGCAAAACAACGTTAACACGGCGGAAATGACTGTGGGTCAATTTACGACCCCGCAAACCGGATATACGCCGTTTTTTGACGCAATAGCGTCAAAAAAGCCCAAGAACACTGCCATTTCACCAGAGGAGAGCCAAAATGGATCTCACATGCCACTACAGACCCCAGGAAGATGACATCAGACCAGGAACCAGCCAGGAGGACCCACACAAGAACCAGGACACTTATAAGAAGAAAAGAAAGTGTCGCTTCAGTGCAGAGGAGCAGGAAATTCTGGTTAACGAGGTGACGGAACACCAGCACCAACTGTTTGTCACCTCAAAGTTGCCAATCAGTAGGAGAGAGGCAATATTTCAACAAATTGTTGACAAGAGTAACAGTGTGGCAGAAGTACGCAGAACTGTCATCGAGTGCAAGAAACGCTGGCATGACTGCAAGCGCAGGGCCAAGGAAAAGATGGCCAGGAACAGGAAGGCAGCACTGCAGACTGGAGGTGGGAGTCCAGCACACCAGGAGGCCCTGGACCACATGGAGGAGATGGTTGCAGCCATTATCCCTGAGGAGATCGTCACAGGGATTCAAGGACAGGACAGCGCAGCCTACCAGGAGACAACGCACATGCAGGGTAAGTCGCATGGGGAATTGAAATGCACTAATGTCAACTGCAACCGGGGGGGAATACCTACTACACATTGCATGTAAGTCATCATATACATGGAGTGGCATGGGTAAAGGGGCACGGCATGGGGGCATGGCCTGCACAGACAGGAGCTGGGGCACACCATTACACTACACCAACAACAGTCCCATGGGGGCATGCTGCCATACCAACGATGGAGCAAAGGGAAAGCCACGCCAGGAGGGAAGGGCACAACGTCAAACTGACATCCCGGCACACGTCAGCCACCATACCCCCCACATTAACTAGGGCCCTCTTAACAACCTCTAGCCATACCGACAACTGGAATGTAACTGCAACAACAGTTGCCACTACCACCTCCGCTCTGTGTGCAGCTCAAGTAGCCAATGGCAGTAATCTCCCCAAGGATCATACACACCTAAATTAGAGGGTTGAGGATGACAACTTCAACAATCCCCTGAAAAAAGACAAAGGCCCCAGTACTGTCAAATGTCAATGCCCATAGTTGTTGCAAACATCAGCCAATGTCAACAAGAATAGGAGCTACACAGCACTAAGGACATACCCACGCTACATATGTCAGGATCCATCCTGTGTCTGGGTCACAATGTAACATCCCAAATGTCATACTGCTCAGACAACAGCATTGAGGGGGAGGACACATGTAATTGGTAACTGAAATACACCTGCACAGTCAGAGGAGGAAATAGGACACTGATACGATTATCAGGGCAATCCAATGTACCACACATTCCCAACATCAGCTGTACACATTACCAATGCCAACATCCATATCGTGTCAAAACATTGCTATGTATAGGATATGCTACATGTCAACTACATTTAAGTGGATATGAAAGATCAGAGACTGGGGCAGGTCCAGATTGTTAAGTGTGCTGCCAGTGCCATCAGAACACCCACAGCCAGTGAAAGGTCTCACCATGAGAATGGATGTAGACGGAGGGTTGAGTAGGACAATAAGGTGGCAATTCACTATTTGGCCAAAACCAACACCTAGAAGCGATGAAGCCGACAAGTCTAAAACTAAATAACATACATGTGACATGCAGGTGGGCCATAGGCCTGGGAGAATGCCCATCTGAAAGACTGGAGCAATAAACACGAAACAAGATCACACTGTGAATTCATCACAAGGCAGGCATGTCACATCACTCATGCCACAACACAGACACACTAATTGTACCCTGTTTCATTGCAGAGGAAGATGTATCTCCTGCGGATATGCCTGTCCCACATTACCCTGATGACATGGATGACGAGCTGATAAACATTCCCCAGGAGACTATCCAAAAGGTCCTTGAAACCCTCCAGACCTCACCTTCAGTCACAAGGAGGAGCACAAAACAAGCAGCCATTGCAGAGGATCCACCCACCACCCCAATTGTAAGACCTGCCAGCTCCAATACAGCTGAGGACTCAGACGACACAGGCACCAGCTTTGAGAGAACTGTAGTTGGGGTACAGCGGGAGCTGGCCAAGGAGGTGCGGGTGGGGATGCAAACTATGGCAGCCAGCCTAGAGGGGTTGCGTTCATGCATGATGTCATCTTCAGATCAGGCAGCAGCTATGCAAGCCCTAACATCTATCTTGCAGGAACAGCATAAAAAACCCAGAAGGAAATCAGCACAGCTGTAATACAGTTGACCCAACACCTACAACAGCAATCCTGTCAACGGGTGCACGAATGCAACAGTGAACCACTGAGGGCCGACCTGGCTGCCTACCATCGTGATGTGGCTGCTATTCTCAAGAACTAGCAGATCCTCCTTGCTGCAGTACTGCCCTTAAGACCATAACAGGTAGCATCGACCGGGATGTCTGACTCCACGTCTTCTAACACTGAGGTGTGTGTTGCCCCTTCACAACCACCACCACCAAGGACAGAGGAGGCAACACACACATCAGAAGAAGAAGACATGGAACAGATCACCTTCACACGGAAAAGTACCCGGAAGTACTAGTCCCTGCCACATGGCCAACTATTACCAAGGTCCAGCGCTTTGTAACATGCCAGTCTTGCAACAATTCTACTTAATGACTGTTCTGCTTACCACTGTATATCTTGTCAGCCTGCCCAGTGATTGTCTCCCTCCTACTCATTGGCAAATCCTGTCCCTCTGCACTGTCTGAAACATCACCCCAGCATGTCAAAAGCATTTCCGTAACCCCTTGTGTAGGATCACGATGTAAGATGTCACTCTAATGGACTCACAATTATGGACAATGTACAGATAGCACTACAGCACTTTTCAATAAATAGCACTTACACAACAAATCTGTCTCTGGGTAATGTGACATATCAACTGTGCAGTAGATAATTGAAATGTGACTCCTGTCAAATTACATAGCTTGTCAATACAACTGTCCTGAAATTATGTAGTCAGATAACTTTGCACAGTGGCCTGGATTGCATCATACTCTGCCTTCCTGAGGGACATATCTGATGAAGTGAAAAACCATACACCATCATGCTGTGTTGGACAGAATAATGCTTCCTCAAGGGATTTCTAAGTCATGAAATAGTGGCAGCAAAATGTTGTCACCATGCAATACTAACACATAAAACAGTGCACACAAATCTAAGCTAACACTACAAAAACTGCATGAATGAAGCTGTCTGAGTTTATATACAAATAGGTAATCATGCTGAACTGTGTCACAAATGACGTATGTGAGTCATGAAGACAAGAATACTAGAGTGCCTACAAGAACTCATCTTATAAGGATGTCCTTGATCATCACACTGCAGTCAGACCTAAAACTGTTCCCCCAATACCAAGTCTGGAAGCACTGTTTGTGATGTAGAAAACACACTTATCAACAGAAACACATTGTGATCCATATTAACTGTGATTGGTGGTTGCAACGAATGGTGGAAACTTTGCAAGGTAGCTCTGGGGTAGCTGCCAATCTTACAGCTCAGTTGGGATTTGTTTGTAGCATAGGACACAAATGTAATAGAACAACATTCAGGTACACTGATTCCAAGCCCAGGATCAAGTACCATTTAACACATACTGTTAAGGGTTAACCAAATATTTATCAAATGCTAATCACAGAAGAGGAAACTGAGGGAAAGGTCTTACCTACCCTAATCTACCCTGACTACTCATTACCCACAACTGTCCCTAACTAACCTAAGCTACACTTACTTATGACATGTAACGAAACGTTCTAAACATCCACCCCCCACGCCTCTTGTGAGACGGGACACATGGAATACAACACATACTAACCTAAACACATACTATCCTATACTAAACAAATATATATTTTTTGGTAAAGTTTTTTTTTTTTATATATATATATATATTTTTTTTAAACACACAAGGACCCCAACATAGCCAGCCACCCACCCGCCCACACATGTAATAAGTAAAAATAGAAACAATCAGGACCCCCCACCCCTCACCCACTAACACTAACTAAACTAACAGCCTATACTAACCTAACACTAAGCCCCCTAAGCCCACTAAGTATAAGAACAAGGAAAGAGGAGGGAGGGGAGGGAATCATGTCCATATCAAAAACAGTCTACAGGTTGGCCCTGCGGAGGGTCCTCTTGATCGACTTCACACGCCGGTTAATGTGGCGCACATCCCGGCTCAGATGGCTTAACTTGCGCAGCACATGGTCCATCTTCCGTTCCATGTTGTGGAAGGCTGCAGGGTCAACAGATGGAGCTGGGGCAGTCTGGGTACCGGTGGAGGAGGTCTGTGTGTGTTTGGAGCCAAGGCCAGTGGGCTGTCCTTCACCTGTAGCAATGCTGGGGCCTGGAAGTCCGGCAGATGTAGGCACAAAAGTCCCAGCTGTGGGTGGAGCCACCTGGCTTGATGTGGTGGTTGTGCTGGTGGTGGCTGTGGTGGGCAAAGTAGGGCCACCCTGTGGGAAGGCCCTCATGCCCCGGAGGCCCGTTCATGGCGATATCGACGGGCCATCCTCCTGAAACCCGACTCCACCAGCAGGCAGTGCTGGTATCTCATGGCCTGCCGCTGGAACTCACGGACCTAGTCTGGAGTCATGTTTGCAGCTGTGAAGACAAATGCAAATAATCTACATTAGGAACTGCATTGTGTGAAATGGCACAAGAAGTCAACCAGACAATACATCTACTGTACTTGTAACAGCTCATATCACAATACAGATCATTGAATGTCCCTGAGGAAGTACATGGCAGGCCAGCCTACAAAGGTCACATCACACATAGCACATCCATAATCTACAAGATGGGTAACAACTGGCTTTGACTTACCATCTGAGTTCTGCCAGTTATCAGCTAACAATCATGATGCATATCCTCCGCCAAGACCTGGGCTACAAATATCAGTGTACGGAATGCAAAACTAAAGCCACATGGTCTGCAAGTTGTAACAGGACTTGCCAGTATAGTACCCATGTGCCAAACCTGAGTGTGTATACTAGGTTCCAACCAAACAGTCACTTTTTCACATATATGTGTAACATACTGGTAGCATCAGTCCTAGGTACCCTATTCACAAACCCATGCCTGTGTTTGAGGGTGGGGGGGGTGGATAAACAACTATCAATTTAAAACAACATGGACACCGAGGAGTGTATAGAATACTCCACACGTGTTTGGCTCCTCACACACAACACAGGTAAGGTCTATCAACAATTAGGAGTCTGCAAACCCTAGACCAATCATAGGGCCACACATGTCAGGTAATGCAGAGCTTGGTACACAACATATACTTCCAGTAAGGCATGACTTACCTCAGACACAGAGTTGCAAGAACACAAATGATCATGATTAGCATGTACACATAGGCCATTGCACTCAAGTTTCACATACTTGTAGCACCACATGTGGAAGTACATGCTGCTAGGAGGTTCTACCTACAGTTTAATAAGTACCTTGGTAAATAGGGAAGCAGAAGTCTATTGGAAAGCAATTTGCTGTACCAATCTTGGCGAATGTGGGTCTGACAGGCTGACTAAATCTGAGCTGACTTCCAGTATGACTCTTGTTGATACAAGTTTCATCCACATGACTCACACCAGTACTCACTGTGGTGCCTACAGGAATGGCCTACAATCCCTAGATAATACCATAGGATACGCATTGGCCAACTCAAAACATTTGAGAAACTGAAATCCTACTCATGGAACAAGACAAATGATTGGCCAACGCATCACACATTGCTATGCGTTCAACACACGAGTCCATAACCAGCAAACACAACACATAACAGACATATCAACACTTACTGGAGTGGTCGGGGTCCTCAAATGTAGCCACCTCTCCCACAGTGTAGGGTGCCGGTCCACCTGTAAGGCATGGAAGGAAGAAATGTGCTCAAAATCTGTGCACAGACCAACAATTTCATAAACATATACAATGTGTAGGCTGAATAAGGAAATGGCAGCCATTCAGACATGATGATACTACTTCTGATATATCACGGCCAACTTGTACATAGCATGGGTCTCCTGTGACAGTTACACACATAACTGCACACATGCATTGGCCCTAACTATCATGTGGTGGCAACCATGCCCGTCATTGGTGACCAGAAAAAAATATGGAGTATAATCGCCTCATCATGTGCATCCAAGAGAGACCTCTAAAGCCTGGTTGTAGGAGGCTGGCCTGGCTTGTAGTGGGTACCAAGGGGTACTTACACTTTGTACCAGGTCCAGTTATCCCTTATTAGTGTAGAAGAGGTGTCTAGCAGCTTAGGCTGGTAGAAAAGGTAGCTTAGCAGAGCAGCTTAGGCTGAACTAGGAGACATGCAAAGCTCCTACTATACCACTGGTGTCATATGCAAAATATCATAAGAAAACACAATACACAGGTATACTAAAAATAAAGGTACTTTATTTTTATGACAATATGCCAAAAGTATCTCAGTGAGTACCCTCAGTATGAGGATATCAAATATACACAAGATATATGTACACAATACCAAAAATATGCAGTAATAGCAATAAAAAGCAATGCAAGCAATGTACAGTCACAATAGATTGCAATGAGAGCACATAGGTATAGGGGCAACACAAACCATATACTCCAAAAGTGGAATGCGAACCCCGAATGGACCCCAAACCTATGTGAGCTTGTAGAGGGTCGCTGGGACTGTAAGAAAACAGTGAGGGTTAGGAAAATAGCCCACCCCAAGACCCTGAAAAGTGGGTGCAAAGTGCACCTAAGTTCCCCAGAGAGCACAGAAGTCCTGATAGGGGAAGTCTGCAAGAAAGAACAACACCAGCAATGCAACAACGATGGATTTCCAGACGAGAGTACCTGTGGAGCAAGGGGACCAAGTCCAAGAGTCACACTCAAGTCGTGAGTGGGCAGATGCCCAAGAAATGCCAGCTGAGGGTGCAAAGAAGCTGCCACCGGATGGTAGAAGCTGTGGATTCTGTAAGAACGAAGAGGACTAGGAACTTTCCCTTTGGAGGATGGATGTCCCACGTCGTGAAGAAGCTTGCAGAGGTGTTCCCACGCAGAAAGACCACAAACAAGCCTTGCTAGCTGCAAGGGTCGCCGTTAGGGTTTTTGGATGCTGCTGTGGCCCAGGAGGGACCAGGATGTCGCCAATTGCGTGAGGAGACAGAGGGGGTGCCCAGCAAGACAAGGAGCCCACTCAGAAGCAGGCAGCACCCACAGAAGGGCCAGAACAGGCACTACAAAGAAGAGTGAACCGGAGCTCACCCGAAGTCACAAAAGAAGTTCCCACGACGCCGTAGGACAACTCAGGAGGTCGTGCACTGCAGGTTAGAGTGTCGGGGACCCAGGCTTGGCTGTGCACAAAGGAAATCCTGAAAGAGTGCACAGGAGCCGGAGCAGCTGCAAATCACACGGTACCCAGCAATGCAGTCTAGCGTGGGGAGGCAAGGACTTACCTCCACCAAACTTGGACTGAAGAGTCACTGAACTGTGGGAGTCACTTGGACAGAGTTGCTGAGTTCCAGGGACCACGCTCGTTGTGCTGAGAGGGGACCCAGAGGACCGGTGATGCAGTCTTTTGTTGCCTGCGGTTGCAGGGGGAAGATTCCGTCAACCCACGGGAGATTTCTTCATAGCTTCTAGTGCAAAGAGGAGGCAGACTACCCCCACAGCATGCACCACCAGGAAAACAGTTGAGAAGGCCGCAGGATCAGCGATACAAGGTTGCAGTAGTCGTCTTTGCTACTTTCTTGCGGTTTTGCAGGCGTCCAGAGCAGTCAGCGGTCGATTCCTTGGCAGAAGGTGAAGAGAGAGATGCAGAGGAACTCTGATGAGCTCTTGCATTCGTTATCTAAAGAATTCCCCAAAGCAGAGACCCTAAATAGCCAGAAAAGGAGGTTTGGCTACTTAGGAAGGAGGATAGGCTAGCAACACAGGTAAGAGCCTATGAGAAGGAGTCTCTGACGTCACCTGCTGGCACTGGCCACTCAGAGCAGTCCAGTGTGCTAGCAGCACCTCTGTTTCCAAGATGGCAGAGGTCTGGAGCACACTGGAGGAGCTCTGGGCACCTCCCAGGGGAGGTGCAGGTCAGGGGAGTGGTCACTCCCCTTTCCTTTGTCCAGTTTCGCGCCAGAGCAAGGCTGGGGGATCCCTGAACCGGTGTAGACTGGCTTATGCAGAAATGGGCACCATCTGTGCCCATCAAAGCATTTCCAGAGGCTGGGGGAGGCTACTCCTCGGCAGCCCTGACACCTTTTTCTAAAGGGAGAGGGTGTAACACCCTCTCTCTGAGGAAGTCCTTTGTTATGCCTTCCTGGGCCAAGCCTGGCTGGACCCCAGGAGGGCAGAAACCTGTCTGAGGGGTTGGCAGCAGCAGCAGCTGCAGTGAAACCCCGGGAAAGGTAGTTTGGCAGTACCCTGGTCTGTGCTAGAGACTCGGGGGATCATGGAATTGTCTCCCCAATGCCAGGATGGCATTGGGGTGACAATTCCATGATCTTAGACATGTTACATGGCCATGTTCGGAGTTACCATTGTAACGCTATACATAGGTAGTGACCTATGTATAGTGCACCCGTGTAATGGTGTCCCCGCACTCACAAAGTCTGGGGAATTTGCCCTGAGCAATGTGGGGGGCACCTTGGCTAGTGCCAGGGTGCCCACACACTAAGTAACTTAGCACCCAACCTTTACCAGGTAAAGGTTAGACATATAGGTGACTTATAAGTTACTTAAGTGCAGTGGTAAATGGCTGTGAAATAACGTGGACGTTATTTCACTCAGGCTGCAATGGCAGGCCTGTGTAAGAATTGTCAGAGCTCCCTATGGGTGGCAAAATAAATGCTGCAGCCCATAGGGATCTCCTGGAACCCCAATACCCTGGGTACCCCAGTACCATATGCTAGGGAATTATAAGGGTGTTCCAGTATGCCAATGTAAATTGGTGAAATTGGTCACTAGCCTGTTAGTGACAATTTGGAAAGAAATGAGAAAGCATAACCACTGAGGTTCTGGTTAGCAGAGCCTCAGTGAGACAGTTAGTCATCACACAGGGAACACATACAGGGGACACTTATGAGCACTGGGGCCCTGGCTGGCAGGGTCCCAGTGACACATACAACTAAAACAACATATATACAGTGAAATATGGGGGTAACATGCCAGGCAAGATGGTACTTTCCTACACTGGTTACTTGAGGACTGCATTACCAGTCAAACAGACTATGTGGCCATGACACATTTATTACACATAGGTACAATGTACAGCGGGACAGGGACTTTTGTAAGCCCTCATGTTGTTACAGTTTATTCATTTGATGTGGCCCATGGCAACCATGGAGATGTGAACCCATGTTCATACCTTTGGACTGCCATCCCTAATTGGAATGTGGCACAACTAACTCCAACAAACATTCTAAGATGTTAGCTGAGGGCACCTTACACCTTTTCACGATGTTTCCAAATCCAGATCTGACATGTATTCAAAAAGATAAAGGACCACAATAATCCCTAACATTCATAGTACTTCTGTGAACGCTTTCCTTCCACACTCACCAGACTCACATGAGACATATGTCTGAGCCACTTTGCTATAATCAATTGACGTGAAGCCAGCACTCATTTTCTGAATCATGTAGTGATTCTAAAGTCAGTCTAGCTATTGCGTCAAGAAAGTTAGCCAATATGTTGGTACATCTTTACTTCTCTGGCAAAAGTGCCCTATATAGACATGATTGGCTCCTATTTTGTTTGGTTGTCTGACACAAAGGCAGCACAAATTTATTTCACGGAAAAGTATCCTGTAAGTTTGCTGAGCATGTGCTACCTGACAGCTAGCAATTGTGATCCTTCCCATAGTGCATCAATTATCCCACTATGTTTCCCCAGCATTACACACAGTCAGCAACTTAGCTGGCAGACATAGTACAAATCATCTGATGTCACTACAGAGCATTTAATCGTGCACATTTACATGATTAGTACTCACCAACAGGGCCACCAATCACGATTCCCAGGTGGTACAAGAGATCCTGCTCCCTGGTGATGAGGTCAGCCCACCGGTGCTTCAGCTGGTGGTCACTCCTCTGGCTGGCATACACACGCTGCATGTGATGCAGCACTTTTCCCCACGGGATTCTGCGCGCCTCTGTGTGATACCCCTGTATCACCCTGCCTCGATCATCAGTTTCAAGAAATGGCACACAAGCCATATGAAGCCCCCCAACTCCTCTTCACTCATCCTGCCAAGACGTGGTCCACCAGACATTGTAGAAATATGAAAGGGAATAGGGGTTAAAGAAATAGAAAGGGGAAAAGGGGGAAAGTAGGGGTACAAATACAGAAGAAAAGTAAACATAACCACTAAAAGAGCCCAACTATCACCAAACTACCACTACCGACAACAGACTCCCACAAACAACAAAAACACTAGATAAATGGACAAATGTACACAAAACACAGTAGGACAGTATACACTAACAATATTTATTTCACAAATTGACAATAGAGACAGCACACAGGACACAAAAGCACCAAATCTAAGGACACCACTCTCTACACAGCCTCACAGTATAGAAGAATCATTGACTGCAAAGTGAAAGTGAAAGTACACCCACTGTACATGATCTGTAAACAGGATATCCTATTACATCACTTCCTGTATAAAATGTCCGCCCTTTTTCGTGTCATAATTTTTTCACGCATACAGGTTGTGCGTAATTTGTTTTTACGCACAGGAGTGAAAATTAGCCCGCATCCAAATAATAGTACATGGCCTGTACAATTATCTGGATCCGGCCTAATGTTCACTCGTGTGCGTAAAAAAAAATGATGCAAATACAGTATTGGTGTACAAAAAATGACGCATAACGCTAGCAATGTCAATATTTCAGTGCATGAACTGGTTTTGGGCTTTTTTTCTTTTTTTATGTTATGTTACATTTGGGACACATCAGAGATAGGCTGATGGCACCCACTATGGTGTTGATGGTGTATGTTCACGTGTGTGACATCATACTGCAGCGGACCATGATCCTCTACTTCCTTCACAGTATTTTTACAGTTGGCTGACGCACTAGATGGCCATTTGTGTGGCCTACATATATGTATTGCACAAATTGGGCATGTTTGGCATAAGGAGAGGATAGCAATGTGACGCACATATGTACAATATCTATATGCCTTTGGCTCAATGTGTGTGCTGTGGCAACTAATGTATTTGTTGACCAAGTGTGTGTGTATCACATGATGCATTATTGCACATATGCTTGTATGAATGTGAAGTCCATGTGTCCAAACCTTAGATGCAAGTCATTGTGGAAATGAGAGAGGACATGTGTTAGTCATACATGTAGCAACATCCGTAATGTTGACTTCCAAGATTTAGGGTAACGTAGACAACACATATGACAAAGCATGCACCAGATAGATGGCAGACGCTTGTTCATGTCAATGGTCCACATTTTCAACATCCTATGTCCTAGAGTTTTGGTAACAGCTTCCTAGGCACTAGTTGGTGAATCCCACAGTGAGTCATACACATGCATTGAGGAAGTGGGTACCATGTTGTTTGCCCAGACAGACAAAGGTGAGTCACAAATGTATGATGACACCACAGTTGAGGTCATAGAAGTGAGCCACAACTCTCAAGTGGCTGTGGTGGACCAGCAGACAAGGCAGCACGTGTCCACATATTTGCAGTGATCAATTGCACATAGGTGTCTTGTTCATGTGTGTGGTCCAATGATGATCTAGTATATTTTTTGGGGTGTAATTTGTCACAGTTCGGTCCAGGACTCATCATGAGTCTGTGGCAGCTATTCCTGTATCTACTGAGTATCCTTTGTTGATCAATGTGAATAAAGTGGATGTGGACATGAGAACCTACATGGGGATGGTCCCACCCTCTCACTAAAGACGTCTAATGAGACAGTCAACAGGGCAACCTTGGTGTGCTGAGTAAGATAATGTCTCAGGTGTCATGTTCCGGCAGGTGTCATTCCAACATTTCTACACAGGTTAGCCTCTGCAATTCCCCTGCATCTGGGAACATCATAGCCTCTGTGCTGATTATTCTGGCAGCTATTCACCACACACGGCCCATCAATATGTTGTGAGCAATGTAATTTTGTGTGTGAACTGTCAGGGTCCTGACATGTGTGGATTTTTCATGGACATTTTCAGAGGTTGCTGGTTCTGCTGAAGGCCCCGTACCCAATCCCTGCATACGGCCCTGGGACAATGTCACACTTTGTCATTCATGCATAAATGAGACCCAGACAAGGGATGGGCCATGAATTTTGGTTTTCACAGAGGATTTAACTCATATGGTAAAGTTAAAAAGCAGATGATGCTATACAATGTATTTGGGTATGCATTGAAGAAGCACATGCCCAAATACCCCCTGATTAATGAGAGGTTTGCTAACACAAGTGTGGTACATATGTAGACACAGGGATACTTTAGTGTGACGCACAGACAGATGCCAGTCAGGCTGACAGAATGCAGGGTGAATTAGGATACAGCAATTTGACAAGTTACATAATCAGTGGTCTGACTAGGACTGTTTGGAGGATGAACTAGACAGTTGGCATGTCTAACTGTGTATGTCCTGTGTTTTTGAAGGTGACAAATGAACCTAAGGGCTGTGTTACACAGCTTAATTAGTATCAATGCTTAACGGTGTATTTAACAAAATGGCAACTCCTATGCTGTTCCAGACAGCAGCAGGGGCAGTGCTTGTTGTAATGGGTGGGGTGCATGGAGGTGATCACAGGTGTGGGCTGCATCTGTTTCTCACAAGTCCTGTAGGTGAGATTTGCATTCTTATGGCCAACAGACATTTTCACACAGGAAGCAATCTACAGGTGCTAACAGGGCTTGGAAACTAGAAGCCAGTGTATTAATTGACCTGACGTCCATGCAGTCAGATGTTCTATGACAATGGCATACCATAGGAAAGGGTGTAGCACACTGGATTGCTATTGACAGGCTGTGTGTGTAGAGGAGGGAATATCAGGGTACACATCTTAGTATTCCAGGGACCTCTTCAGACAGGTGGGTTGTGACCAGGTGCATGGGTGTGTCAGGAGTTAGGAAATGGGCTGACATGTACATGGAATATCATGTGCGCAATGCTGCTCATATGTGTGGCACTTGTGCTGTCTATGTACTGCTTCTATGGAACTCTGGTCACAGATAGTCCTTGAAAATCTTGGATGCAGTTGGACTTACTGCTGCCAAGGGTCTGGTCAGACATTCCTGTTACTGATGCAAAAGCACATCAACTGCCTCATGTATGAGGCTTGTTTTCCCCTTATTGAGAGATGGTGTCTTAGTTGTGTGCCATATGTTGCCTTGGACCTTGATTTCAACATGTATGTGTAAAATAGGTGTGGTCCTCTGCTATTGGCCTTCAAAGGAGAAATGTACATGATATATGTTATTTACAGTGTGTGTGTATGTGATCATTGTATGTTACGCATCACATTAGCTCTGGGATTTTCAGTGTCCTAATCAGTATATCAGCAATGCTCCATGAGGCAACACTCTTATTCTGATAGTTAGAGATGAAGGTGTGCAAAAATGATTAGCCAGACCATGATATGGTGATTATTATAGGTGTTTATTTAAATTAGTTCATTAAAGTGGTGATGGTGATTATATTTAAAACAAAATTGTTCCTGATATGTTGCCGCCTGCGTATACCAGCGGCCGTGTTCTGTAGTTCCCCCTCATGTTGCAGGCCAGCATCCTCCTCTTCCTCCTCTTCAGGCATGTGTGGCTCTGGTTCCAGGAGGGGAATGTACCTTTTGATGCAAATGTTGTGCAAAATAGCACATGTTAGGAAGATCTTACAGACCATCTCCGGGGAATATAGGAGGCTACCACCAGTGATGTTGAGGCACCAGAACCTCGACTTGAGGATGGCGAAGGTCCTCTCGACTATGGTGCGTGTCCTCCTATGTGCGTCATTGTAGGCACGCTCTGCTGCAGTACTCGGGTTGCCAATAGGTGTCATTATCCATGGCTGGATGCCATACCCCTGATCAGCTGCAAGAGAAAATGAATGGGATCATGTTGATGTAGCTAGCCACATTGAAATCACCTTTCATGGCAATAGTTGTCTTGTGTTGTCTGTGACTCTTTTGTGTTATTATGGCGCATCCTAGGCTTGTAGGATGTACCCTCTGCATTGTGTTGTTTCCTTGGCTGTACGAGTGTTTGGCTGCTGACCATTTGTCAGCAGTATGTTTTGGGATTTGCAGTACAGTGTGCCCTCCCTAGCATTGTGACTTGTGATACAGGTGTCCGTGTGTCTTCACTGGGGGTGAGACGATAGTTCCATACACAGGTTAAGATTGACAGTGTTGTTAACACGTTCATATCAATGTACCCTGGACATCCCATACCCTCAGACTTATGCAATGGATTAATGTAAACGTCATTGGGACACTTACAATTTGCAAGGTGACATTTAGGCAACCCACTCCACAAGTTGTGATCTTTGACGTCTTAACATTAGACTGCACACTAATTTCCGATGTGTGACAGGTTCAATGGTGACCTAAGAAACATGGCTAGCGATGTCACGACCTCAGTGTGTTCCTGTTCACATGTTGCTGTTGTGGTGTATGTGTTGTGTGTCCTAGAGGGTTGCTGTGCAGTGTGTATATAAGTAGGTTTTTGTACTTATCAACATGTATTCCATTGCCATACCGTCCATCCTGGAAGTGTTCCTTGATGGTGCAGTGACGGAAGATGAAGGAGTCATGGACACTCCCAGGATATTTTGCCACGATGTTGTTGATCAATCCTTGGTGATCGACTATGGCCTGCACATTGATAGAGTGTGTGTGCTTCCTGTTGCGGTAGAGGTGTTCAGTTGCAGCAGGTGGCACAAGGTGTACATGTGTGCAGTCGATTGCACCAAGGACGTGTGGGAAGCCACTAATGAGGTAGAACCCCTGTTTTGTTTCCTGCTGCTTCTGCAGTGTGTTAGGGAAGCAGATGTGGCGGGGTGTGAGTTCAATGATGGCATCCAGTACTTTGGGCAAAAAGGCAGAGAATGATGGTTGTGATATTCCGGCAACCAGGGCACCAGTTGTTTGAAAAGAGCCACTTGCCAGCATGTGAAGTACGGCAAGCAGCTTGGTTTCTGATGGGATGGTGCGGGGTGTCACCAAAGTGGGTGCCAACTGCGGCTCAATGTTGCGCAGCAGCTGCTGAATGGCCTGCCAGTTCAACCTGTACCTCTGGATGATGTCGTGTTCCCTGAGGCCATGAAGGGTTGTTCTGGGGTGGAATATCCTCTCCTGCCTTCTGCGCTGCCTTTGGGGTCCCTGCTGGTGTTGTGGTAGCTGCTGTTGTAGCTGCTGGGCTCTGCGTCTGTGTGCACGCTGGATAAGAATCACCTCCATGTCTCCCTTTTGCTGCTCTGCTGCTCTGCTGTTGCTTCTGTGTGTTCTAATTAAATACAGGTGTGTTTGCCCCTTTTTAACGCCTGCCCTGACCCAGGCGTTAAATTTTGATGCAAATCGGGCTGTGTGTCATATTCCGGCTCCGCCTCCCGGCCGTGCGTCATTTTTACCCGAAAGCATAAATACGACGCACGGCCGTTTAAGTCATTTTTTGGATGGGAACGCCTACCTTGCATATCATTAACGCAAGGCGGGTTGCCGCATCCAAAAAATGACGCACACGGCGGACTTTTGTTGTCCGCGGGCTCTGGCGTCAAAGTTTAAATATGGGGCAACGTTTGCACTGAATGTGCGTCAAAATGTTTGACGCACATTCGGCGCAGACGGAGTATAAATATGCCCCCAAATACATAAATCATGAATGGCAAGTTAATATTTTAAATGTTGAAGGGGAAAGAAAATATTTGGGACATAAAAACAGTGCGTGTGCAATAGCCATTTTGTTCCGATTGAAGTGGCCAATTTAATTAATTTTTATTAAATAAAATGCAGCCAACTATATAATAAACTGAGTTTTCATGTCACCAATGAGTACCATTACAAGACACAGTGCCTGTCTTCGACCAGTAGTCTTTAAAAATTCCTAGAATTGTGAGGGGTTGCTCTATTCCATATAATCTGAGAACAGCACATGGTATGTTATGTTATGTTATTGTTTTATACTTACATTTATATCATCTCATGCCAGTGAGAAAGCACTAAAGAAAATTAACAGATGGATATTATGCCCCGCCATAGGCCGTGCTTGGTTGCAAGAATGTTAGATTGTAGTGTAGCCTACATGGGAAGCGTTCTGATGTTATGAGAGATTAACAGAGTGGTGCTCTTATATTGCCTTTCGTTGCTGTGCTGAAGGCTATCAAGGCGTGGCAAGGGGTGAGGAATCGAAAGTTTGAGCTTTACCAGATTGTTATGCGTGGTCGGATCTTGTGGTTTGCAAGTGTGGCTTCTCTCAGAAGTATTTTGTTGCCATAGAAGAGACGTAGTAGATTGCAGTTCTTGTGTTACTGTAATTCGGTAGATGTTCACAAACCTATAGTGGAAGGAAACAACGCAAGAGGTATTTGTGCATGTGGTTGTGCAAAACATCCATGTGAGGAGAACTGGTTCTGAGTTTTCTGTAGGCATGATTCATAGGCATCTGATGTCCACTGTTTCCTAGTGTGGGCAATTGGATGTTTATCGGTGTGATCTTGCATACCTCTTATACCAAGGAGGGCTCAGAGGTTACTCAGCTCCAGGACACGCCCACAGTATTTCAAGCAGCAGAGTCCGGAGGTTAATCAGCATAGAGCACTCTGATCCCCAGCCACAAGAACAGACAATAAGGACGAAAGTGCTATTAGGCTAACACCTATAATTATTCAAGAAAGCTCCACGGAACCTCCTAACCATGTATTAGGCATTAGGGAATCAAAAGGGATCCCCCGCCAACATTTAACAAAGAGAGAGCGCAAACGTGTAAGGAAGGGCAATAAGATTGCTCAGCTGGTCCTCTCAGATATCACAAAGGCAATATCACCCACAGCACAGGAAAAGGTGAGGGGTTAAAAACACCAGTGACATCACAAAAGGCAGGTGGCCCCTGGAGGGTTTCCCCCACTGTCCTGGCAATTAAAGGGCCAGAGTCAGGAGGTACTACTAGGTCCACCCAGGACCAGCAAGTAAATATCCCAATTCAGCCCATAGAAGCAAGCCAGGGGGAGATCAGTGGCCTGATGGGCAGGCAAGCAGGGTCGGTACCTGGGAGCCTGCAAATGGGAGGGGAAGAGCCCACAACGTGGAATTACTTCAAGAGGTCAAATCGAGCAGGCACTTCTATTCAACAGTCAAGTTTTGTAAAGAATCGAGATCCGACTAGCTCGGCCCAAGGCCTTCAGTTACTTTGGATTCCAGAATTTAAATCCATAGGTCTTCAAGATGTGCTCAATCGCTCTACTGTCCTTAAATTAATAGACACACTCCCAGGCCTGGAGCTCTGTCATCAGATGACATTACTGTTATCAGAGTTATACAAGCCCTTGGAAGTCCGTAAGTGGTATTTGTGTCTCCGGTTCTTCCCACATAAATCATGGAAAGGAAAAAGCTCCTAAAAGCCTAGGGGATTGAGGTTATCATATATCAAAGAGACAGATATTCGTACCCGCTATTACAGGACTGTACGCACAAAAGGAAAAAAAAAACTCCCTGATCTGTACTACGAGGGGCAAACAGGAAGTTTAATACTGGAGAAGCTGTTAAAGAAGATGTAGGTGAAGGGGCAGCAGCTCAATCAGACCTTAAAGTACAGGCATAGAAAGAGGAGGGGCAAAGAAGGATCCTGACTAGAAGATCTCTGATAAGAGATGACCCCCTCCAGACAATTGGAGGTGGCTCCTAACAGTTTTATTCTCAGGAATACTTCAAAAAAGTTGAACAGTAGCTTATGAGACTGCACCCCTACAAGAATCACTGAGTATTTGTTCTTGAAACATAGGGTGTTTGCGGGTGTTGAAAAATGGGTTATTGGTAAGGGCAGGTAAGTACCTACACTTAGCAATAGGCCACTAACCTCCACTTAGGTCCAGTCAGGTCTCAGTAAATTAAACCTAGCTCATCCCTTGGTAGCTTGGCAACGAGCGACAAGGCTTAACTTAGGAGACAGAGTGTAAAGCATTCAAATATCACAAAACAGTAATTAAGTAAAACACAGGAAACACTTTTAAAAAAATCAATTGATAAAAATAGGACATATTTTTAGCTTTAAAATTACACAAAAATGAATAAAATCGGATAAGGGGAACCAGAGATATGAATTTTTAAAGAATTATTGCTTTCTAGCGCATAGAAACAAAAAGTGCCAATCTGGTCATCTGGTCACACCTCGACCAGAGCAAAGTCAAAGTTTAAGGCCGACCGCGTTGGAGCCCGGCTCGGCTACAGCCCCCTGAAGGCCTCGGTCAAAAGTTTACCTTAGGACTTAGTCGTTTTTCTGAAGATTTTCTTCAGCGGGATGAACCTGCCAGTCCAACCCGACCTCCTGGAACTTTTCCACGGATACGCATCGCGGGAGCCCTCGGTGGAGATTTTTACATTGGGACTTAGTCGGTTTTTTTTTAGGTGAAAATCCTTCGACCGGGGCAAACCTGGATCTTGATCCGACGCCCTTGGAGCCCTCCTTGGATACGCTGGCTGGGCGGTCCCGGTCAACTTCCTACGTTCGGACTTAGGGCCTCATTCCGACCCTGGCGGTCATGGACCGCCAGGGCCGGGGACGGAGGGAGCACCGCCAACAGGCTGGCGGTGCTTCTGGGGCAATTCTGACCGCGGCGGTAAAGCCGCGGTCAGAAAAGGGGAACCTGCGGTTTCCCGCCGGTTTTCCCCTGCCCCAGGGAATCCGACCCCCTTCCCGCCAGCCTGTTCCTGGCAGTTTACACCGCCAGGAAGAGGCTGGCGGGAACGGGTGTCATGGGGCCCCTGGGGGCCACTGCAGTGCCCATGCCACTGGCATGGGCACTGCAGGGGCCCCCTAACAGGGCCCCATTCCGATTTTCAGTGTCTGCAAAGCAGACACTGAAAATCACGATGGGTGCCACTGCACCTGTCGCACACCAGCCACTCCGCCGGCTCCATTCGGAGCCGGCTTCATCGTTGCTGGGGCTTTCCCGCTGGGCAGGCGGGCGGCCTTTTGGCGGTCGCCCGCCCGCCCAGCGGGAAAGTCAGAATGACCGCCGTTGTCATTTGACCGCGGTGCGGTCATCTGCCGGTCTCCGCCCGGCGGGCGGCGCCCGCCAGGGTCGGAATGACCCCCTTAGTCTCTTTTTTTGGAGATTTTCTTCACCGGGACGACCTGCAAGCCAGACCGGGTCGCGGTTGAGGCAAGCCGGCTAGAGTTGCCGCGGCGGGTCGGTCCCGCTATGGAGCTTTTTTCCAAAAGTTCTCCAAAGTTCTCCAAACTTCTGGATCTTCTTCCAGATGTTCTTTTAAGGTTATTTTGGGGTCCCCAGCTCACTCCAAGGTTCCAGAAGCTCTGAGATGCTCCTTGGGGGGGTGGACTACAACTCCCAGAATGCACCTGGCAGAAACTCCTTTTTGGCATCTGGACAGTCGTCAGCTGGTTGGTTTCTTCAGGAGTTGGTGCAGGGGACTCTGGTTTGCAAGTTTTCACCTGTAGCAAACAGGGAGTCCCTCCTTGAACCAGTTGAAGCCAGGCAAAGTCCTTCTTGTGGTGAAGCCCAAGTGTGCAGCTGGTGCAGACCTTCAGAGTGCAGGGTCCAGGTGCAGGCCAGGGTTCCAGCAGGGCAGTCCTTCTTCTCCTGTAGTTCTTCCTTGTTGGAATCTGATGGGGATCCGAGGTGTGGGTGTGGGTCTGCCAGTTGTATCCCAGCTCCTGGGTGAAAAACAGGGGGGTCCTGGTTCTCCAATCAGGGGCAGGGTCATTCACCCTGTGATGACCACTTCTTAGGAAGTGTGGCAAAAATCAAGCCCAGGAAGCAACATTTCTAAAAAATCCATCATGGCTGAAAGTGATTTTTGGAGGTTACATCTGGCTGAGCCCACCCACTGGTGTGGCTAAAAATCCTAAACACACCCCTCTCCTGCCCTCTCCTAATCTAACCACGGGGGCACCTAATTGTCTGGGTTTGCAGGATGTGAGGGTGTTGCTGGGTTGCTCCAAATGTCCTTCTCTGCCTTTGAAGACCAGTTTGGCAGCCCTCCCCTTTCCTGCTTCACCATCTGCTGAGGGGAGATCTCCTCCCCCAGGCACATCTCTTTGTGTGTAGCCAGGCTACTTCACACCTCATCAAGGCAGCCTGGCCAATCAGGGCACAGCAGCACAAACACTGCAGGGCTGAAGTTAGCAACTTTTCAGGTAAAGTTTAAAACTCTTTACCTGAACAAGTTATATTAAATCCAAAACCTGGAAGTTGTGGGATTTATTATAACAATTAATTTGATACCAAACTTCTCGTATCTGTTACTTAAGGGGACTTTAAAAATTAAAATAAAGTCTCCCCATTCACCTATGGAGGCTATTCACTTCAATGAGGGAAAAACAAATGTGGCTGTTTTACCTCACCAGGGCTTATAAAACTATTTGTATAAGGTCCCTGCTTGCAGTTACATGGCACCCAGCCCTAGGGGCACATAGGGCACACCATAGGGGTGACTTATATGTAAAAATAAGGTAGTTTAAGACTTTGGAACTACTTTTAATTCCAAAGTCGAATTTGCATATAACTTTAATTTAAAAGCAGCCAGCAAGGCAGGCCTGCCTTTAAAATGACACTGGGCACCTCAGCAGTGCACCGATGGTAGGTTGACTTAGCCAATTATAATTAGCCTAATTTGCATACTGATTTTACACAGAGCACAGGCCCTGTACCCAGGGCACCATCAGAGTCAGGAAAACACCAGCAAAAAGAGGAAAATGGGGGCCAAAAAGTTAGGGGGCCTCTGCAATCAGCCCTGTTCTCTCACAGCAGGCAAAGCGGAAAGATCCAGCATTTACTCAATTATTGGGCTCTTTTGACACTCTAATGCTGCAGGAACAATGGGCACTCACGGGTCTCCCCTTAGTCGGGTATGAAGAATTTAATAAGCCAGCCGAGAGATTCAATATGTTTGGAAGGGCAAAAGGGGGGTTAGTAACTTATATCAGAACTAAACTCACGGCTAAAATATCAGACCTACAGAGGGAAGACCAGCCGTTTCTGTTGGCTCGCCTGGATGGTTGGTCAAAAAATATACGTGATCCCCTGATTTTAATCAACGTTTATGTTAACCCAAAAAGAAAAGCAACTGAAGCTAATAAATTCCTTGAGCATTTGCTCCACATAAAAAACTCAAATAGTCCAGCTTATTGGCTTGTTTCAGGTGATATTAATCTTAATTTATTCCACTCTCCAAGCGAGGAATGCACTCAAATAGCAGTCCCGATGCAAACTCAAAGCCTGCTATCTCAGATAAAGAAAGACAAAACCGTAGAGAAGTAAATCAAGAGCTGTGAGTTAGCAGCCTTATTTGTCCTGAATGAGCAGCTCCTGGCTTACACGCCTCCTGCTTGGACAAGAGCATCAGAAAAGGTGATCTCATATCTAGACTATTCCCTGGTAAATGCTTCATTGTTTAAGTATGTGAGCGCATTTAGAATCCAAGACCAGAAAGTGATCATAACCCCCAAACAGTTATATTACAGAGTAAAGTATGCAAGCAGAAAGAAACAATATTCCTCAAGGGAGAGTTCCACACTGAAAACTTAAAGCGATTGAAATGGAGCTCTCATTCGGTTAAAGCCCAAGCAGAAGAAGCAGTCACAGCCATGGCCAGTGAATCTATCAACGTGATCTCGGTATGGCAGTCATTTGGACAAAATTCTTACTAGTCACGGTTCTGCTAAAGGAATGAATAAGGGAACACATCTGGGGCACCATAACAGCACGTCTATGCCATGAACAGCACGGATGAGGAAATTGGTGGTGAGCAGGCTTTTGAGACAACTGCGGAAACATCCGGAAGATAAAACACTTCTAGAAACCCCACGGAAGGAAAGGAAACACATAAAAAGGGAAATTTGGTCCTTTAAAAAATTAAAGCAGGAAACTCTATGTACTAAATTGCAGCACGCATCGGCATCCATGGATTCATAATGCTTCTGAAGATTGGTTAACAACATTGAAAAAGCCCCAAGGGCTGCGAACAATGCAAACATAAGCAAGGAGTCATGGATGGGATACTTGGAATCCCATTTTAAAGCAACACCTAAGGCAGACGTTGTCCCTGCTCAATGGGAGAGGGACACCTGCGGGCCCAAGGCCCAGAAGTCTATTATGTTTACTTCTTTCAAAATAACTAAGATTATTGAAAAATCACGCTCTGACTGCGCACCTGGTCCTAATGGGTTACCTCAAGCCTTGTTCAAACAGCCAACGACAAGATGGGCAGCTTTTTTGCAGAAAGGTTTAATCACATCATGGCAACAGGAATTGTACCAGATAGCTGGAAGGGCTCAATAATTCAACCTATTTACAAAGAAGGGAAGGCTTCCTTACCATCTAATTATCAACTACTTACCCTTCTGGATGCAGACCTCAAATATTTTTCTATAGGCCTTTTGCAGCATCTAGAATCGTGGGCTGTGGATAATGGCAGGCTTCCCAATAACTGGACCTGCTTTATTACAAAACAGTGTACCTTAACCAACCTTATGGCACTGAGTTTGATTATCAGTAGAGCAAAGGCCACAGGGACGCCTCTTTATATGTGTTTTGTAGATTTTAAAGCTGCCTTTGACTGTGTTCCTTGTGATAAATTGTGGGCAAAATTACAGCAATGGGGGTTGCCGCCAAACCTATTGAATGCCATCATTATTCTCTACTCTGACACATGGGTAAAAATTAAGCTTGGGGATGGCTCCTATTTATCTAGGCCGGTTAAGTCTACAACCGGTGTGAATCAGGGCTGCGTGTTGACGCCATTTCTTTTTAACCTATATATAGCAGACCTTTCCTTAGTATTAGATAATTGGCCAGCTCACCCCCCTACCCTTGGTGGTCACCAGTTATCCAACTTACTTTGTGCAGATGACTTGTTTCTGCTTAGCAACTCTAGAGCAGGTTTACAAAGACTATTGAATAGTTTAGGAGGATATGCACAGGCTTACAACCTGAAAATAAATCAAGGTAAAAAATATTCGCTCTTAACTGCAAACGCTCTTCACACTGTAAATGGTACTTGAAGGGACGAATTATTGAGGAAGTGGCAACATATACATATTTGAGGGTTAGGATTGACTCAAGAGGTTTGTTTCCAGGTCACAGAGAGGTGATAAGGAGCAGGCACAAGCTCTTAATCATGCCATTGGAATCTGAGCAAAGTCAATCCTTGGGCACTCTCTCAAGCCGTTGACCATAGTAATGAGAGCCAAATTACTCCTGACACTCTCCTATAGCAGAGAAATAATGAGGGGGGCAGAGAAGGTTTTGTTAGATAAACTAATAGTCAAATCATATAAACACGTTTTTTGGCTATCCGGGTTGACTTCTCCGGCCTAAGTCAGATTGGAATTCTCACTAGAAAAACAATCATTGGCTTGGCCAGCAGCATTTCTAAAGGGATGTCATAAATTGTGGCTTTCCACGGCAGGGACGCTTACCAATTTAGTATGACAGGAAATTAATCTTGAGAGGGGTAACAGTAGCTTCAAGGAATATTTTGAAAAAAGTAGAGTAGAGCTGGATCTGGGTGACCTATGGGGTAGCGAATTGTCCGGCTCATTATTTATAAAAACAGTAAATAAATCTATTAAACTCCTAAGCTGGTTAGAAGATATGGAGGAGTTATCTAAACGGTCTCATGGGTTGTTGGTTTTAAACTCATATAAAGTAGGTAAGGAATCACCCATTATGTCAGCTCTTTTCTCCTTGAAAATTGAGCTGTGTTTTTAAGGCTAAGATTGGGAGACATTCCTACCCTTGATTTTCTACCCAAATGGAAAAGTATTCTGCATCAGAGAGTCAGGAATGCAGGCTGTGCCATCAGGCTGTGGAGTCGTCGACACATGTAGTCTGTATCTGTCCAGTTCTGGCCAATCAGAGAAGGAAGCAATTGAGAAGGGAATTTATCACCCTAAGGGTCAGATCCTGTAGACCAGCCGTCATTGCAGCTTTTGATCCAAGTAATGACATTTTGAACATTAGGCTGGTCATGTTTTCGAGAAATTTTGCTTCCCTAGGGGCCCCATCCCACTCCTAATAAGGAAGGAGTATGGGTTGTTTAGAAAGATATTTACACTCTAATCTTCAAGGTTAATGGAATGGGAGATCCTCTCTCGCTCGGCTAACTTTTTACTAGTCAACAAAAGTGAGCCTTTAATAATGTTTTTTTATGAAGCAATTAAGGCAGAGTTTGGAAGGTATTTTATTCAAGTACTGTCCCTAGCCCATCGGGCACTATGAAGCAATTAGAGTGGTGTCCAGGAGGAATTGCATCCAAGTATTGTCCCTAGCCTATCACTCCTCACCTGAGCTTGCTTTCTCAGCCTAATAGTCTGAATTAAAGGTAGGAATACTCTGGAGATTATTAGGTTAGGATGTTTTAATGTAAGGTAAATGGGTAAAACACTTGTAGATCACAGTTAAGTGATGAATGGAAAAGTCTCTTTTGATAGCCTGATTTGTATGTCAACTGTGGGGACATAAGGAGTGTTGAGGGTGCGCTAGTGGGCTATAACATCAATGGTATTGTTAAACAGGTTTGCTTTCTGTCAAAATTGGAATTTTGCCATGTAGAGTCTTGTGATTGATTTTATTCTACTCTGAGTGATGGTACTCTGTGATCAGAAGGTTTTATGGTTTTGATTATCTAATAAAAAATAGATATATGCATGTATATGCCCAACCTTGGCTGCACAGAGAAGAAGCATGCTGAAAAAAGAATTCATGGCATTGGGGGGTCGGATCCTGTGGACTAGCATTTATTGAGTCATTTGGCCCAAGAAATATAATGGTGAACATGAGGCTGGTCCAGTTTCTTGAAATCTTTAAATCACTTATCAGGTGATATAGATAAACAATGAAGAAGGCCCCTGAGAAAAACTTTTGCATAAGTCTGGATATAGCAAGCTACCTAGGCGTCAGCCTGGACACTTTTCAAATCTATGACACTATGA
This sequence comes from Pleurodeles waltl, assembly GCF_031143425.1. Classification (NCBI taxonomy): domain Eukaryota; kingdom Metazoa; phylum Chordata; class Amphibia; order Caudata; family Salamandridae; genus Pleurodeles; species Pleurodeles waltl. The sequence continues at coordinate 1,345,487,641 of NC_090445.1, forward strand.
ACTATGCCTTATTATGATATATGGTTTTAAGACTACATTCCGGCATCTTTGCACAATTTGCATAAGTCTGTACATTGTAAACCAGTTTGGACAGCTGCTTGATATCTTTATATGTGATAGCTTGGAGTTTGGCAAGTTATCTAGCACCCTGATCTTCATCTTCAAAATTAAGAGTAGTGCATTTGCACCTTTTGCGTACTTTTGCACATTGTACATGATAGTGAGCGTACCTATATCGATAATCCGCACTGAATTGTGCATGAACTATGGCGGATTTCGTGGGACCTTGATCACCTGCTCCAAGCCAGACCTTTTAATATTGTCAAAATGTGCTAGCCTGGAGAGCTATTTAACATTTTGGTATTCATCTTAGAATTTAAGATTGGCTTGTTTGTACACTGAGTAATCTTGAACATTGTATCTTTTAGTGATTGTTTTTTATTGCTGATAGTTTGGTTTCTTTTTTCTCCTGGAGTTCATGGTTTTTATTAACCAATAAACAAATATTATCACCTACCTTTGTTACCTAGTGGTTAGTTCAGCACTTTACACAGCATTCAGGTTACCACAGAAAGTGAGTAGATGTACTGAACAGATGAAAAAGAGAAGAAAACTAAAAAGTGATGGCTGGGATGCTGGAATTAATCTCTGCCACTGGAATTTAGTTGGGGCCCATCCCAGTCCATGTTTTATTTTGCTTACCAAGCCACCTCAACTTACACACATTCGTGTGCATGTCAGTATATGTCCTGCTCCAATTGGAACAGTCCAGCTCAAACTGACAAGCCAGGTCCTCTCTTAACCACAACACAAGTAACATAAGACTTGTTTTATACTGAAGATGGACTAGGATCTGGCACAAGTATTTATCAGTGACTGAGATTAACTCAAGAAATGCACCAGTTTACTTCAGTCTAAAACTCTATGGGAAACAGGTATTCCCAGATGTGAGTTTTGTGTTCACTGTGCCACGTAACCAAGCTGTACACAACAGAAGAGGCAAACTAGGACAAAAACAGTCTTGGATTGCTTGCGTTCCAGTTCAGTTGGGCTGGACTTTTTCTTTTAAAGCAGGAGAAAACCTAATTTGCATATGGCTGTGTCTAACATGAAGTAACTCGGTGGACAAAAAGAAAATGGGCTGTGACGAGGTTCTGAGTAATTACCACTGGCTGAGATTAGTTTAAGCATTCTACTCATCCATTTTTTTGTGTTGAGATGAAAAATGGGTCAGAAGTGAGGGGAGATAGGAATAGGTTAGAAACAGTAAAGAGGAAATGTGGATGTTAAAAATTAAATGCTCTTACCCTAATTTGTGACATTTCCCAGGAAGTGGAGAATATTGAGGATAGTTAGTCTTAGGCATCTGACCACTGCGATAGGCAAGAAGGAAGCACCAAGGTAATCAGGGGACAGAAATGAAAGGCAGTAGAATTCAATGTGGGTGCTGATGATAGTAAGCTGCATCAGGATATGCTATAGTATTAGAATTCATGGAAATCTGACTGAGAGAAACTACAAGATGCTAGAGAGAACAACATGGGAGTCAAGAATTGTCAGAAGACTGTCTCCTCTGCACAGTGTCTGAAGTTAGACCTTTAATTTAATAAAACCACTCTGTAAAAGATTCTCTTAACTGTTTGTTAATAGCTGAAGAGAGTTGGATAAGGGAGAGCTGCATTGCTTTATGTCTGAGATTCACAGGATTCTGAGTGGAAAGAAGCATCAGAGTTAAGAGGAGGAGCTCTCCAGAGGGTAATAAAAGAATTGGCCATAACATTTATCTGGCCTACTGGAGTCAATTAACCTGAGCTTGACCATTTGAGTCCAAAGTGTCACGCTCAGTTACCAAACTGATTGCTATGGTGCTTCCCCAATGTTAATCGTCATATTATGGCCTGGGTCCCCATTCAAGACATGTTTGGAATGTATGAAGTGCACAAAGTTTATGAACCAGATTAAGTCATTTTAGCTCTATAAGGCAGCAAGCAAAATGTCCTATGCCATGAGGATGATGTTCACACAATACAGTTTCTAAAGTCAGCACCGATAAGCATACTAGTACTTGTATAATCTTTCCACTTATACTTAACAACATAGAAATATGAGAATGGTTTGCATGTTGGTAGGAAATTGAGTGGTTTATTTCACAATTCTCCACATTGGAAGTTGAACCATTGGAAGTTGCACAGTTTAGGAAGTGCCTATAAGGTGTCACTTGATTGTACCAGATTTAGGGCCAGATGTATCAAAGCTTTTTGCATTCACAAACGGTACGAATGCCCGTTTGCGAATGCAAAAAGCCATTTCAGAATTTATCAAAGGCATTCTGAAAGCAATTTTAAGGAATCGCTAAAATAGCGATTCCTTAAAATTGCGACCCTGTTTAGAGAGTCCCAAACTGCGACTCTCTAAATAAGAAATTGCAAATAAGGAATCCTTATTTGCGATTTCTAAAGCACATGTAAGAAGCAATTCCTTAATGCGAATTGGGCATTAAGGAATCTCTATTTACCACCAAGTTGAACTTGGTGGTGACCATATGCAAATTTAAAAAATGCATTTTTAAAATGTACATGTAAAGCACACATGCCCTTTTGGCATGTGTGCACCTTACATGTTGTAAAAAAATATTTTGGGGTGCAGCAGAGGGGGCCTAAGGCCCCCAGCACCCTGGACTTTGCATTTCCAAAAATTGCGAATTCCAGTTAGGAATTCGCAATTTGGGACAGGCAAAATATTCGCAACTATGGGCCAACAGGCCCATAGATGCGAATGGGGGCTGTATCGCAATTTGCGATTCGGTAATAGCATTTGCGATTTTTAAGAAATCGCTATTACCGAATCGCAAATATGATGCATTGCATTTTGCTAGTCAGAAATAGCGATTTCTTAAAAATCGCTATTTATGACTTGCAAAATGTATTCTTGATAGATCTGGCTCTTAGTCCCTGACTTATACATTTTGGTGCAAAACTGCACTATTGCAGTTTTGCACCAAAAAGTTTAGCACCGGCTTGCACCATTTCTTAACACCAGCCGGCCACCATATTTATGGAATGGTGCAAGCCGGTGCAAAGGGTAGGCTAGCGTAAAACAAAATGACGTTAGCCGGGTGGGGCTGATGGTATGGAAGAAGGGCCTTTTGCTCCACAAAATGACGTTAGGCAGGTTAGAGGAAAAAAAATGACTCTAACCAACCTAGCCTCATTTTCTGACGCAAAACCATCCATACCACATGACTACTGTCTTAGAAAAGACAGGAGTCATGCCCACCACTCGCATTGCCAGCACGGGGAACCAGGGTCCCCAGGGCATGGCCATTGTACCCTGTGAAAGGTAGGGGGTCCCCCGTTTCAGGCCCCCAATGTCACTTAAAAAGAAAAAAAGACACTTAACTGTACTTACATATACTTACCTGGGATGGGGTCACCCATCCTCTGCTGTCCCTCTGGTAGGAGTGTCCCTGGGGCTAGGGGAGGGCACCTGTGGGCTAATTTCATCGTGTTCCAACTTGGAAATAGGCCCACAGGTCCCCTAACATCTGCCCTGACTGAAGAGTTAAATAATGGTGCAAAGCAAGTTTTGCACCATTATTTGACCCCTCTTCCCCCCATGCATGATTTTAGCATGGGGGGGATAAATATGGCGCTAAGGCCATAGAGTCATTTTTTGCACGAGAACACCTAATTTGCATCTCATTGACGCAAAGTAGGTTTTCAAGTCCAAAAAATGACTTTAACTCCATAAATTTGGCGGGTCTAGCGCCAAAGTATAAATATGTTTAGTTAGTTTTGCACCGAATTTGCGTAAAAAAAATTATGCAAATGCGACGCGAAACAAGTATAAATATGCCCCTTAGAGTCCTGTCATGCTGACATGAATTTACAGAGGTAGAATCCCTCCACCACTATTATTTGTTTAGGCAATGAGAGATCCTATACTTTTATTTGGCCTCTTGTGAAGGCATTGTTGCCTCAGTGTGCCGCTGCCAGGGAGGAGGTCATTAATATTCCTGACTCTCAGCTGTTGGAACGCCATGATAAGTATTTAAGAATGACGGCATACATTGCGGGTCTTCGTGGAGTTGAGCTTATTTGCATTAATTGTTTCTAGTAATATAATCTTCTTCTTGCTTCTGAGTTCAGCCTAAGCTTTTAGAAACTATTTTATTCTTCTTTACAGAAACTGTTTCTGAAAGTTTACCCCTAGGCATTACAGCTTCAGTGTAGTGATTTGGTTGAAATCCTTGTTCCAGGTAAACCATTATGAATCTCTATTGTAGTGTGGACATAGATAGGGCATAAGAAAGGGCAGCGACTATGGTGACTATGTCCTACAGCCAGAGTTACTGGGAGCAGGAATTGTGCTCATAGGCTCCATGCAGGCTCATGATTTTCCTAATTGGCATAACTTAAGGTGAAGGTCAAGGTGAACTTTTTCTCATACATCTTAAACTGGTAAAGAAGAACTACTTTTTCTTTCTTCTTTGTTATGTTTTTTGGTGTGCCAAATCATACTTCCAAACAGCGGTAACCTGTGTGATCAGCAGTATAAACAAATAAGATATCCAAATAATTGTCTTAAATAGAGCCTGAGATTACTTTTTTGTGTTTGTTCAATAATCTTAAGACGGCTGATGATAAGTTAAAGATGGACTAGACTGACAGTTTGAAAAAGAACACAAGTTCCTATTCACAAACTACATTTTGCAGCAAATTTAAATCTACCCATGTAGTACAAAACATGGTTTTCTCAAACTTCGTACAGAGGTCTCTGTTTCTCCTATCTTTTCTGCGCAGCGATCTCCAACTGAAATGCAGAGTCTCAACAAACGTATACTTACGTTTTTCTAGTAAATGTGGGAGGAACCAAGGGGAGTATCAGGCAAAACTGTGAATAGCTAATGCAACATGGTTGGGGTTGAGGGAAAGTTAATGAGGGGTTTAGGAATGGGCCAACAATTTCCTTCAAAAGAGTAAGACCATTGGTATTCACAAACTGCATTTATAAAGTAAATTTTCTCCAACTCAGCATTGGAGTAGGTCCGGAATCAGACATAGCCAACCACTGGCTCTGCAGCACACTAACATAGAAAACAATGGAGCCTATAAATATATAAAGCTTTTTTGGCTTTATATGATCCTAATTTTGGAAACTTTGTAGGAAAATCTGTGCAATGTAATTTTTTATCAAACCATCTTTTTATTTGTTAAGCAAATCCTGTTTCATTGTTGAACAAGGCATATTCATTTTTGTTAAAATACAGTTTTAATTCTTAAAAGTAAATCATGTTCAAGTCTATAAAGCAATTTTTGGGTAATATCCAATTATTTTCTTAAAAGTAAACCTTGTTACATATTATAAAACCATTTACAACACAGCTGTTAAGAAAAGGAGTGATTGTGAAATCCACCACCCACCAAAAGGCCAACTAGTCACAGCTAGCTAAACATATTATAAATTAACTTGCACACCAAATTACTTACTCTGCATTTACTGTGTTGGTGTATGTGCTTGTTGCTTCTGAGGAATAATCACTTGAGCAAGAGAGAAGGGGTTTATAGGCAGAGGATCAGCATCTTTGGCATGTCCAATGAAGCAGTAATTGACAGATATTGCTTTTCATCTGACTTGATTCTTGACATGGTGGCAGATTGGGGACACAAGCTTGTTTCACCTACTCCCCTATCCCAGTTTATCTCTGCATACAAACATTGGTTGCCCTCCAATTCATGGACACTAAGGCCCTCATTATGACATTGACGGTAAATGCCGCTTACTGCCACAGTGACGGCCATCAACATACTTTCGGTGACGAATATCCGTTTGCCATATTATGACACACACACACACCAATCCGACAGAATACAGCCACATACACAAATCCGCCATCCCAAAGGTCAGTGATAAAGTGGTGGTCCCAACACCCATACCGTTACACCAACAAAACAACGTCCACCACATTATGACTACAAATCACCACGGCGGACATTCAACGGTGGTAAACCATTGGCGGTACATACCATCGCGCTCAGAATAGACACCCACATACAAAACAACACTAAATTGGCCAATACGAAAAATACACACCTGACACTCATACACACACAACACCCACATACCCACACCACTATAGAACACACATCCACATTACCCACAACCCATTACGAATACAAATAATTGCCACCAGCCTGACACCAAGACCACTTTGACAACTAGACACACACCACTTACACCCATACATCCCTCACACACCCCACATCACACACCTCACAACATTACTCAACACACTCTCACCAACACACACCACACAACACCCATGTCCCCACAAAGACACCCCCGTTTCACTGATGAGGAGTTAAGGGTGTCATGGTGGAGGAAATTGTCAGGGTATAGCCACAGTTGTTTGGAGCACAGGTACAGCAGATATCCATTGCAAGGAAGATGGAGCTTTGGCGGAGAATCGTGGACAGGGTGAACGCCGTGGGACAGCACCCAAAAACAAGGGATGACATCAGGAAGAGGTGGAATGACCTACGGGGGATGGTACGTTCCATAGCAGCAAGGCACCAGCTCGCCATACAGAGGACTGGAGCTGGACCCCACCTCCTCCCCCACAGCTCACAGCATGGGATGAGAAAGTCTTGGCAATACTGCATCCTGAAGGCCTCACAGGAGCAGCCGGAGGACTGGATACTGGTAAGTCAACACATACCACTTATCACCCCGTACCTGAATGCCATCTCACACCCTCACTCCCATCACTCCACCCCATTCCACATACTGCACCTACACATATGACTAACCCCAAAGACAAGCACTGCATGCTATACCAATGCACCATCAGCCCTCCCAGTCCTGCATGGACACCCATCAGCAAAGCATGCACAGCAGAGTGAACCTAACAATCCCACAATACATCACCATACACAAGCAAATGTGGCAGGGCAACACCAACGATCGAGGGGAAGCCAGGGATGTACAGTATGTCACACACATGAAGCATAATACATCACTTACATCCCCACATGTACCCCAGCCAATGTCAGCGGAGAGGAGTTGCCACAACTATCCAGTCCCTCAATAGAAGATGCCAACAGTGATGACAGTAACTCTGGACTTCAGGATCTGGATGACCTACCTGGCCCATCAGGGACCACTGGACAGCCGGTCACTAAAGCCCACTCACAGACCACCACAGAGCCTCCCCCTGCAGTATCAAAAACCATAGCACTCACCCAGCGTACCCACACCTCTGTCCCCAGGACATGTCAATCAGCAGTGTGCCCACTGTGCAGGGACCCACTGTACAGAGACCCCAGGCTACACCTCATACCCAAGACAATCAGGGACCTGGGGTCAGTGGCAGTGGGCACACGGTTCAGGGGACAGAGGCACAGGCCAACAGGGACACAGGGAGGACTGCTGTGCATCAGGGAGAGGATGGGGCCAGGAACCGACTCTCCAGGAGGCACTCTCCGAGATCCTGGGCACCTACCAACAATCCCAGGACACGATGGGCCAGATCCTTGACAACGTCCAGGAGAACAGGCAGCTGCAGGAGGTACAGTATCAGGGGATCAGGGAGTACTTGCAGGCCATTAACACCACCCTGATCTCAATAGCAGGGGTGCTGGCAGACATGCCCAACATCCTGGGGGAGGCAGCAGCCAGCAGCGGCCCCTACCACTAGCCAGTCAATTGGCCAGCCCTCTACTTCTGCTGCAGCCAGTGGGCAGGAAGCTCTGCCACAGGACCCACAAGCAGCCAGCTTCCCTCCCCTGCAGAAGGTGAACCACCCCGCAAACATTCCCTGCGACCCAGACAGAAGCCAGAGACACTTTCCAAGACCCCGGGCAGGAAATTAGACTCTCCTGATTGTTCCCCTTGTGTCCCACTCAGTCACCTTGTCCACTTTGAACTGCCATTGCTCCCCTTACAATGGCCCCTTGGACACTGCACCTGTGCTACAAACAGACTGGAACAATATCCTGGACTTTCCTCCATCATCACCCCATTCCATTGCACATTCCCCTCAATTTCTTACCACTACAATAAACACCCTTGAACACAACTTGACTACTACTATTTTATGTTTTGAAAATGTGTATTGATGGAAACTGTCACATCCATTGCAAACGAACTGTGCACTGTGAGAGCATAGAAATAGTGAGCTATAGCTGGCTGTAGTCAGTGCATCAGTACACAGTTGTTATATCACCAACATCTGTAAAATGACAAACCATAGGTGACAGTAAGTTGAGATAAAAAGGAAGTTAAAGCCATCATGCTACAGCCACACAGAATACACCAATAATCATAGAAATATGCAGTTGCACTGTCACACCTGTGTGTCATTGGAAGTACTGACGGATAACTGATGTTCTGTTGTCCTCATCCTCAGCCTCTTCATCCTCACTGTCCTTAGGGTCTACTGCTGCCACAGGGGCATCTCCAGTCTCCTCCTCCTGCAGAAAAGGTACATGGTGCCTGAGGGCCAGGTTGTGCAACATGCAGCATTTCACTACTGTCTGTTAGACCTTCTCAGGTGAGTAGCACAGGGATCTACCTGTCAGGTGGAGGCACCTGAACCTGGCCTTCAGGATGCCAAAGGTCCTATCAATGATCCGTCTGGTTCGCCCACTTGCCTCATTATAACGTTCCACAGCCCCTGTCCTGACATTCCTCACAGGGGTTAGCAGCCACGATAGGTTTGGGTAGCCAGAGTCACCTGCAAGTAACGAGGGAGCACATTTAGCCTCACACAATCCTATTGGGTTAACACCAGAAGGCATACACTATCATACAGAGGGTGGGGACCAAGGCTCACCTATTAGCCACACCCTGTGCCTCTTTGTTTGGCCCACCACATTTGGGATGTTGCTATTCCTTAGAACAAAGGCATCATGCACCGACCCAGGATACCTGGCATTGACGTGGGAGATGTACTGGTCCGCCAGGCATACCATCTGCACATTCAGTGAGTGGAAACTCTTATGATTCCTGAACATCTGTTCATTCTGGCAGGTGAGGGACAAACGCAATATGTGTACTGTCAATCGCCCCAATAATATTGGGGATATGTCCCATTGCATAGAATCCAGAGTTCACAGTTGCCAATTCTTCTACCTGGGGGAAAGAAATGTAGCTGCACATATGTTTTACCAGGGCAGACAATACTCTTGCCAGCACGATTGAGAACATTGGCTGTGACATTCCTGCTGCCAAGCCCACTGTCACTTGGAAGGAGCCAGTTGCCAAGAAATGGAGCACTGATAGCACTTGCACAAGAGGGGGGACCCCAGTTGTATGACAGATAGATGAGATCAGGTCTGGCTCCAAGTGGGCACACAGCCCTGTGATTGTGGCACTGTCCACTCTATCGGTGAGGATAATGTGCCTGTCCTCCAGTGCAGCTAAGTCCACCAGGGGTCTGTACACGGGGGTATGTTTCCACCTCCTATTCATCCGGAGCAGTAGGCATCTCAGGGACACAAGAGTGAGTAGGCTGTCACAATTGGAACAATGGAACCACAAATACAGTCTACATGGTGCACTTATGAATGGGACAGTGTTAATGGCGAGGTATGTGTCAATCTAATCTGTGACACAATTATTGTTGATATTACTATTTCTCCCCGGCCTGAAATGGTGACCGCCTGTCCTGTATGGAGGGACAGGTGGAAGTGAGGTAATTCCGCTTACGTTTGTCGTCGTGGCGGAAGGCGGTCTTGCACCGCCGTGCAATTCCTCATTGGATATTATGGGGCTCTATGGAGTACAGTGGCCAATGGGGATCTGTGCCGGCGGTGACGGTGTACACCGCAGCGGACGTGACCGTCATTTTCTATCTGATACCTCACTTGTTTCCTGACCTTCAAAAGGAGAACACCAACACTGCGTGTGCTGCTGTGACCTGTGTCTGGAACCTCCCATGGCCTGTGTGACCAGGGAAAGGGCCTCTGCCTTCACTTCGGGGAGTTGGAGCGACTGGTTGATGGGGTCCTACTCCAGTACAGACTACTGTATGGGCCTCTAGACCAACAGGCGAGTACACTTTAGGCATGATGCATGTGGGAAGGATGCATGGGGATGTGTGTGCAAGCATCGTGTAAGGAGCTAGGGGGAATGTCTTATGGCGGTGTACATGGTGTGCGCTGGGCGATGTGTCTGCCAATGGTGATGGAAACGGGTATGGTGGGCCATTTGTGCGACAGGCTGGACTGTTTGTTTAATGGTGTTCTCCTGTCTGTATTGCCTCTGCAGGTCAGGTCAGTGCCCATCAAAAGAAGGGAATATGGCGTGCCATCGCCAGGGACGTGTGGATCCTGGGGGTCTATGGCAGGTGTAGCACCCACTGTCGGAAACGGTAGGAGGACCTGAGAGGCTGGGCACGGAAGACCACGGAGGCCCAGCTGGGGATGGCCTCCCAATAAGGAAGGTGTGCCCGTGGGACCCTGACCCCCCTGATGGCCGGCATACTGGTGGTGGCCTACTTTGAGCTGGATGGGCGCTTCAGGGAATCACAGCAGCCACAAGGAGGTGAGTACAGTGGGTATCATTACATATTTTGGCAGGTGGGGTGGTATCCGGGTGGTGGATGTGTGTTAGTTGGTGCCCTTAAGGCCAGGCAAGACATTGCAGCGGGGGCATCTCAAGGGTAATGGGTGTATGGCAAATACAGGTAACCTAGCTTGTTAGCAGTCCATTTCAGGAAGGGCATCGTGGGTCTCAGGAGTGCTGCAGTTGGCTGTGTGTGGCCCTCATCTTGCCTTAATAACCAGCCACTGGTAGTGCAATGCATAGTGCTTAAGCCTGTTCCCTGTGTGTGTGACGGTGCTGTGTATGATAACTGTGGTGTTGTTGCAGTCACTGACCCAGTGTATCCTTTGTCTCTCTCTATCTCCCCCCTTCCTTGTTTTGTCATCCTGTCCTTGTGTGCATTAGCATCATCTGGCGGATGAGCAGGGCACCGGCAACAGAGGGAGCTGCATCCCACAGGACCCAGGAGGCAGAGTCCACCGACGCTGAGGGAACCAGTGGGACGGAGGGCGAGGGGAGCACCACAGGGGAGACTGGAGGTGACAACACAGACACAGATACCTTCTCCGATGGAAGCTCCCTGGTGGTGGCGGATACCTCTGTGACCATCCCAGCTCCAGGTACAGCCGCCACCCCTGTACCAGCAACGCCCTCCCAGTAGCCCCTCGGCGAGTTTCCCTTGCCCGCTCACCCAGGAAGGTGGTCATCTTCTTCGTCCCAGCGCCTCAGGCCCTCCTCCAGTGAGCACTACTGCCCTGAGTGAGGAGGCTAATGACCTCCTGAGATCTATCTCTGTAGGGCAATCCACCATTGTGAATGCCATCCAGGGGCTGGCATCCCAGATGTAGCAATGCAATGCATTCTTGAAGGGCATTCACAGTGGATTGGCAGCCCAACAGAGATCGTTTCAGGCTCTGGCCCCCTCTCTGATGGCAGCCATTGTCCCTGTTTCTACCATCCCCCCTCCAACTTCCACTTCCCAGTCCCATTCTCCTCAACCCCAACCCATCCCAGGCACACATACAGACGAGCATGCACACAGGACAACACCCAAGAGTGGCACAGGCAAACACAAGCACCACACTTCATCACACAAGCACTCACGCAAACACCATACAGTTGTAGACACAACATCATCCACTGCCTCCACTTTCTCCCGTTTCTCCTTCTCCACCTCCTTCCCAGTAATGCCCACACTCACCCCTGATTGCAGTACATCAACATCTGCCACCAGCATCACCACACCAAGAGGCACACAAACCTCACTAGCAGGCACCTCTACAATACCCATGCACGCGTCCCCTCTGTCCTCTCCCACCCTGTCAGCCCCCTCCTAAAGGACACAAGCGCAAGCATGCATTGTCCCTGTTCCTACCGTTCCCCCTCCAACTTCCACTTCCCAGTCCCATTCTCCTCAACCCCAACCCATCCCAGGCACACATAAAGACGAGCATGCACACAGGACAATACCCAAGAGTGGCACAGGCAAACACAAGTATCACACTTCATCACACAAGCACTCACACAAATACCATACAGTTGTAGACAAGACAACATCCACTGCCTCCACTGTCTCCCCCTCACCCTCCTCCTCCACATCCACCCCAGTGGCGTCTACACTCACACCTGCATGCACTATATCCTCATCCACTACCAGCATCACCACCACACCTAGCAGAATACACACCTCACTGGAAGACACCTTCACAATAGCCAAGCACATGTCCCCTGTGTCCTCTCCCACTGTGTCTGTCCCCCCTCCTAAAGTACACAAACGCAAGCACTCAGACACCCGACAGCCATCCACCTCACATCAGCATACAGCCCATGTACCTGCACCCAAATCCAGCAGACATACACCTCCTACAACCACTCCCTCTACCTCCACTCCCATCACTCCTCCCTCCTCCCATCTCTAAAAAGCTTTTCCTTGCCCGACTTGACCTCTTCCCTCCCCCTCCCCCGTCCTGCCCGTATGAGCAGGGTACCAAAGACCCAGCCCACCACCTCAGCCAAACAGTCCACGGGGACAAAGGTGGCACCACCTAGTCGTGGTGGTAAGGATACCACATCTCCAGGAAAGAAGGGGAAGGAGCCTGCACCTCCAGGCAAGAAGGGCAAGGAGCCTACACCTCCAGGCAAGAAGGGGAAGGAGCCTGCACCTCCATCCAAGAAGGGGAAGAAGCCATCCACCCCTGCCAGGAAGGGTAAGGAATCCACGTCCCATGTCATGAAGAGGACGAAGCCCTCTAGTCTAGAGTAGGCTGTCAGGGTGACACCTCCACCACCAGCCCAGCAGTCATGGGCCGCCACCACCAACTGAGGAAGTGCAGCCATCAACAACTGCAGACGCTGCCCAGGAGGCACCTCCATCCGCCACCACACTGCAGCCATCACTAACTGCAGAGACTGCCCCGGAGGCACCTCCATCTGCCACCACACTGCAGCCATCACCAACTGCAGAGACCGCCTAGGAGGCACCTCCATCCCTCACCACACTGCAGCCATCACCAACTGCAGAGGCTGCCCAGGAGGCACTTCCATCCACCACCACACTGCAGCCAACACCACCTGCAGAGGCTGCCCAGGAGGCACCTCCATCCGCCACCACACTGCAGCCATCACCACCAGCGGACGTCATGTAGGCCACCCTCCAGGGGCTGCTGTATGAGGGGACCCCTCCAGAACCCTGTGGGCAAGTCACCCACTCCAGAGACTGTGGCCTTGCACTCCCCAGGACAGAGCAATAGGCATGTTGCCCCATCCAGAACCAGTGGGAAAGTCACCCACCCGAGAAACTGTGGCCTCGAACTCCCCAGGACAAAGCAATGAGCATGTTGCCCCATCCAACTAGTGGGAAGTCACCCACCTGAGAGTCTGTGGCCTTGCACTCCCCAGGACAGAGCAATGGGCATGTTGCCCCGTCCAGAACCAGTGGGCTTGTTCCAGAATCCAGCTGAGGTGCCACCCCACCCCTCTCCTTGAGGTGCCTTCCCACTTGCAAACTGATGCCCCTGCAGGGTTCTATCCGGATGAAGTCAGGATTCGAGTTGGGCCTTAGACTGTGTCCGGTGGCCATGTGGGCCCTTTGAACATTGGAGTGGGCAGTGTCCCTTTATGTACATGTGTACATATCTGTTTCATTGACAATTCTATATTTATTAGCTGTTGATATGAATACATTCACTTTGGTGCATTCCTGTTGTCCTTATTCTGCCATGTATTGCATGCAAATTGTTTTTCGTGTGCAGCTGGTTGTGTGTATGGTGTGTGTGTGTTGGGTGTGTGTTGTGCGTGTGTGTGTCACTTTCATTTTCCTCCCTCCCTTCCTTGTGTGCTAGGCGGCTGTACTCACCGTCGTCATCTTTGTCAGCATTGGTGTTCCAGGTGGAGCATAACGTAGAAGATCATTGGGAAAACCTGCAGTTCGAGTTCCATGGCAGCGTTGTTCTTCCCTGTGTCTCCGATGGTGAGTCAGTTCTATTCAATGATGCGTTTCCACCAGGCTTTTGATGGTGTTGGTACCACCCCAGGAAAGGTGGTGGTTTGCAGTGTCATATTATAGTGGGCGGTACTTTGTCTCCCGCCTGGCTGTTGGTGGCTACCGCCGTGGTGTGTTTTGTTTCTTCCCTGGTGGTTGGTGTGGTACATTGGCTGTCTATGGGAGTTGTCACCGCCATGGTCATATTTTGGAGGTGGTTACCGCCAGCCTGTTGGCAGTATTACTGCCACTTTATCACTCACCGCCAGGGTCGTAATGAGGGTCCAAATCTTTCCAGGGGGGTCACCTCGGACAATGTTGGCATCTCACAGGCAAGCCAAACCTGATGCTTGCATTAGGTACTGAGATGGATCAATAGATAAGTGTACCAATTTTTACCCATTCCACAGTGACCATAAGAAAAGCAAAGGGGAGCAAGGGAATTTTATGCCTCTGCCCAATTCCCTCACATGGTAAGTGCCATTGACTGCACCCATGTGGCATTTTAGTGAACTCAGCACACAGCACTCCTTTTCCTCAATAGACACTGCTGGCTGGCAATTAATGTTGTCTGTGTTGCCAGTGGCTGCAGATATGTATACTGTAATTCCTGAAGGCACGCACAACAGGTACATTTTCCATCAGTCACCTCTTGCACATTACTAGGTTGCTGGGGATTTCGTTGACATGTGGCTCAATGGTGGAGAACAGCATCTCAGAACCCGGCTGCATATTCATCTGACAAGGGCACTGATACTTAGTAATTCTTACAATTTAGTGCAAACACTTTATCCTCAAACACACTGCTTTATGATGGCATGATGTATTCCATTATGAAAACGTGCCACTTTTTCAAACATTCACATTTCTTTGTTTTAGGTCATTCTAAGCAGTCTTTCGGTCTTCCCACATCCAAGACACGTCAAACTTTACTACATCAACAGGGCTACAATAGGGCACACAAACTTACATGAGCCATTAGAATGCATATTTGGGATCCTTAAGTTGTGATTCAGATGTGTGACTGAAAAGGGGTTGTGCACTGCCCAGAAGTTATGTGCATATATAAATCTTGTCCCAGATCTATACATTCAGGTACTCACGATGGTGTACAGAACAGAAGTCAGAATATTCAGGTGGAGATCAGCTAGTTAATTGATTTTTTGTTCTTGAGCTGTTAGTCTGGTTGATGTTGTGTGGTTGAACACTCTGTCGCAATGATAAATGGCGTACTACTAGCACACTGCCCATATATATCATCCTGAGACACATCCATTTAATTAACAGAATTTCAACTACAATGTTCTAGTTAAAATAAAAATTGCATTTTTTGTTTCTCTAACATTCAAACACTTTTCATAAACAATGCTTATTTACAACCTATCATCTAGTATGCTCATATTTTTCACAAACATACTAAAAACGTTACTTTTCTTACATACATTAGGTACCCAAACAATCAGTGTTATTAGTTTAGTGATCCTATCAATATTTTTTTATTTTCGTGGCATGCAGGTGTCACCCTCTTACATGTGGTGGTAGCTCCTCTGCATGCAAAGTATATGCTTTGCTTGTGGAGTCTCGGCCCCACATTGGGTCAGAGGCCCTGATATTGAGGATGAGATCTCAGCCTCACCAATCAAACAGGATTTTACATACCGGAAGATAAAGATAGCCATTGTGTGGTAATTCTGAGCAATCCCCTCACCACAACACCTCCTCCATTCTGCAGCTCCTTTCTATAATCAAACCCCCAACATGGCTGAGGGACAAGATGAGAAAGCCCTTCCATTCACAGATACAGAATTGAAAATTATTCGTAAGAGAGTCCTCCAAAGGTACTCTAAGCTTTAACAGGGATCCAAAGACTCAGCTAAGCAATATATCATATGCACATATTTCGGAGACATCACCACACACGGCAGTGCAGTGGATGTCCACACCCAGCAGAGAAAGCTCTGTGACGATCTTTGCCACTTGATCTGAATAAAGGTCCAGGGTATTCTAGGATTGTTGTCTCAGCCAGACATTCATCACTCCTGCATGACGTCACTGAACAAGAGGGCCCTGAGAGCTGCCTGGCTGACCCTCCATTCTCAGATAGAAAGGTTTGAGCAGCAGAGAGAATCTAAGTTTATTTTTGAATAATCATTTGAGTGCACATGCATTTTACAAATTATGTCCTGTCACGTGTTTACTGTAATATTTGTATTTAACATGTTATTTGTGTGGATTTAAAGTTTAACATTGCTAGCATAAATATATAGCTTACTAGTCAGATAGGACCTGATTACGACATTGGCGGATGAGATACTCCATCCCAAACATTATGGATATCCTGTCTGTCATATTACAAGTACCATTATATCCTATGGAACTCAGAAAACGTCGGGCAAGATATCCGTCACATTTGGGAAGGAGTATCGCATCCACCAAGGTCATAATCAGGCCCATAATCTTGACAGTATCAAAATACTTTTAAAATTCTATATTTCCTGACCAAGAAAAAACACTTTTTACACAAGCCTTTCTCCTCATCCGAATGGCTTAATCCAATGGTATTTTTTTAAAAATGTTTAGAAAAGTTAGAATGAAAAATGTGGATTGTGACAAATGTGTTAAAGGCTGCAACATGTCAGTTCTTATAGTAGGGTTACAATTTCCCTTTTAAAAAAAATACATTTTTATTTGCAATATAGAACAAATGAATTCAAAATGTCCTTCTTTTTTCACATTCCATTTCTGCTGACGAGGCTGGCGAAGGATTATACTTTCAGGGCCTGGGCAAGGAAGAAAATCCTTGATTTTGAGGCAGGTACCACCACTTAAAACCACCAGTGAGTAGGAGGAGGAATGCACCATAAGCAGGTTAAGTGTTCCCTCCCAAAGATAAACAAAGTTGTCACCAAAAGACTCCAGAAGCAGGCTGAAGAGCCAACATGGGATACAGGATATGTGGAGATCAGCCAGGAAGAGGCAGCTTTTGGGGCTCCTCCTGGCCTTGAGCAAGACCATTATTTGATGTCTGAAGAGCAGGCTCCACCACCATCTGGTCCCGCACCCTTCCTTAACTTTAATCCATCGGGGCATTGAGCTGCACCCTCCTCAAAGATATGATCCCCATTTCTAAGTGCTAGTAAAAACAAAAACATCATTCAAGGGACACTTTAGCCCCGGTACACCACAGCCATCTTGGCAGCCCATTCCCTTCCCCTAAAATATGTATCCTTGGCTGGTCTCAAGGAGGTCTTGAGACCAATTGGTGAGGTAATGAGAGTGATCTCTCTGGATATACTGGTCTTAGTTGGAGAGCTCTGGATACCCTGTAACACAGTCACTGAAAAGCTATGAAATCTATGTTCCTTATGACCCGACTTGATAGCAGGTTTTACATTACACATGCCTCCCCACTTGTGTCCTGTCTTCCAGTTTGCCCTGCTACTCCCTTGTTATCTTCTTTCCATGCAGTGCACGACCCTGCCATGGCCAACCATTTCATGTCAATGT
Source organism: Pleurodeles waltl (assembly GCF_031143425.1). Lineage (NCBI taxonomy): Eukaryota > Metazoa > Chordata > Amphibia > Caudata > Salamandridae > Pleurodeles > Pleurodeles waltl. Next base: position 1,345,505,174 of record NC_090445.1, read on the forward strand.
TGAGGAAGGACTTTACCATCTTTGTGCAATGATGGCTAGGAACATAACTCTGACAACACCTCTGTGTTAGTGGTTTGACCTTGTTATATTTTAGGACATTGGACTGTTCTTATTGGACTTTTTATGGTTTTTTAATGTATCCGCTTTGTATATAGACTGTTTCCCTTGATGTTTTCTGACATATTTTTATTGTTTGTGATGAGAAGTGTACTTTTTGAATAATCATTTACGTGCATATCCATTTTGAAAGTGATGTTCTGTCAAATGTTTGCTGTGAGCTTTGCCCTAGCCTTCAAAGTTGCTTTAAACATGTGTTATTTAAGCGTTATGAAAGGAGTGCAAGTTTATCACTGCTATCATGCATTTATAGTTGTAGTTTTTTTTTTTTTTGGACTAATAATCAACTGATGATTACAGTATGAAATGCTTTAAAATATTATATTGGGTGCTCAAGAAAAAATCCCTCTTTGCCCAATCACTTCTCCTTATTCAAATGTCTGATTGTAAAGATTTTTGGGGAAAATGAAATGTTCAGAAAAATGAGTATAGGAACTTTGGTTTGTGAAACATACACAGGCAATGTCCTTGTCTCCCAGTACCCAACCAAAAAACACAGACAGTGAGGAGACACCTTAGGCCCAATAACCCAATGTGCAGCCCACTCCCTTCCCTCTCCTTGGCGACTCTCAAGGAGGATGTGTGGCCTATTGGTGAGGTTCTGAGAATGATCTCTCTGGATTTCTGACACTTCATTGAAGAGGTCTGGATACTCCTAGACACAGTCACTAAATAGCTCTGAACTTAGTGTGTTTCATCACCTCCATGACAACAGGTCTTTTTCACATCTTCTGTGCTAACCTTCCTTATCTCTTGTTGTCCTGTCGTCCTATTTGTCTGTCACCCCTGTTTGCCATGCTTCCTGTGGATTCTCTGACCTTGCCCCGGATAGCCATTAAACACCCTTGTTGCAGGAGGACTGTGCCATCTTGATGGTGAAGACAATGATCAAAAAGTACTAGGAACATTTGTCCCCAAGCCAGGAACCTGACTCACCGAATACCCTAATTTGGGGGCTTGTGTTTTTGTGTATATTGTAGGACAGTGCACTGTTACTTTTGAACTCTTTACATATTTTTTATACCCTTCATTTATAGACTGCTTCCCATATAGTTTTATGATACATCTTCAATATTTGAGAAGGTAAATGTATTATTTTCAATATCACTTAAGTGAACTTAAGCGAACATTCATTTTGAAAGAAGTGGTGTCTTGTCATGAGTTTATTGTAAGCTTTATCCTAGGCTTCCATGTTGTATTATTGAATATGTGTTGTTTGCGAGTTATGAAAAGATTGGAATTTGTGTTGCGCTGGCATAAGTTTGATAATTTTTCATTACTCTTGTTTAGGGATTTTCCTGAAATTATGGTACTACACTACATCACATAATTTAACTCTGTTAAAGGTAAAGGTTTCTAACAAATGCTACATTTTCTGTAAAAGTTTACTGCAAATGCAAAAGAAGATGGCAAACAACAGATCATAAGTAACCGTTGTCCAAGGTGCTTTTTTTAGGTCAATTACGTGTAATCTTGCATACATTTTCACAATTTTGCTGAAATACACAAAAGCAACTTAAGCAAACTTTGTACACCTCTTGCCTAACTGTGATCTATTTCCCATAATTCATAGTGCTAAATTAATGTGCAGGATATTTAGCAATTGCAATGATATTGAGCATGTGTACTGGGGCCGTGCACTTTATTTGAGTCATCATTATTCCATGGGGAGTTTCTTCACTTGTTTGGAAATTTGCTCAGGTTATAACCAATAGTGCTAGAATAGAGCAATTCAGGAGTAAGTTCACACTACCTGAATGGACACTCAAAATGCTGCCATATCCTTCAAGGGTTGCTATAGTAATTGTAAGAGAAACAATTCAACTAGAGAGTATTAGAACAGGCACAAAACAACATTTGCTAAAATGTATTTGATTAGAAGTTAATGCAGTATCAATTCCCCTCTGTAAAGTTTAATTGATTGAACTGCGTTAAGAATGAAACACGCAGATGACAGGTCATTACAAGCAATATAGTAAAAGACTATGAAAAACATGGAACTACATCTCCCAGGGGCAGTAGGAACAGGACATTTGATATAACTACAAACTGTGTAGGACGTGACAATATAATAGCAAGAGAGGAAAGACTATGGATTCTTCATTTGTCAATGTGCATCACGCTTTTACACTTTCATATAAACTTTGCTTAAAAAAACATTTTGATGACTTTCCAAATTTTTTTTTGTACTGAAGCTTTCTTCAGCACAACGTGAAGACTTCTGTACAAGAAAAAGGTTGTGCTTATTAGAGACATGGCCACTTAATGGTCCTTGGCTATCTGAAGTGAGTAGTCTCTCCATGAAGAGAAGACTTCTGTACACAGCAAAGCGTGTGCATAATAGGAGCGTGCTACCTAAAGTGGCCTGAGTGTCTGGAGTGGGCTCTCCTTCTAACTTTTGTACAAAGCAAAGGGTGTGTCTATAAGAGAAATCACTTTTATCACAAGTATCTGAGCATTGGGTCAGCAGCAAACCCCTCCCTCTCTGTGCTGTCACTGCCCCTATGCTATCACTGTCCTCTGTTGCTGCCACTATTCCTCCCCCATTCTCTAAATGTGTGCCCCTGCTCCCTCCGTCACTGTGCCCTTGTGCTACCACTGACCCTATGCTGCCCACTTCACTGTATTGCTGTCCCTCCCTGCTCCCCTACCCCCATATTCTTTTTGCGCTACCACTGCCCTCCATAGCTGTACATGCCCCTGCCTTCCCACTCACTGTCCCCCTGTTCTTTGTGTGTATGCCCTGGTCCAATCCTTCCCTGGTCCACTGTGCTCCCCCTGTCTCTGTACTGCCACTGCCCTCCATTGCTGTCCCACTCCTGCCCCCCTCCTTCCTCATTGCCTATGTGTTTTCCTCTGCTCTCTCCCTCCCTGGTCCATAGTGCAGAAACTTTTGCTTGTCCTCTGATGCTATTTCTGCCCCTGCATTGAAGCTATAAACGCAAGTCAGTTAGGTTAGTTTTAAATCCGTAATCAGTATGTGAATGCATTAGTCAATATGAGCCAATCAATTCAAAATTGCAAATACAAAGACAAACTATTTAAGGTTGTCATAAAATAAATCAGAACAGACTTACCTTCCCATAAAGGGAAACTCCCTGTTAGCTCAGCTAAGATGCTGGGAAGGTTGAATAGAAGTCAGGAAGAAAGTGGCAGCAGGTAAAGCCCCCAAATACAAAATCAAATAATGATTCAGTCCACTAAGTGAAAAAAAAGGATTTGCCCAGGAGTCTAACTCTTTTGGGTGAGAGCAAGGAAAGAATCACATCTAAGGAGAGTGGAAAGGGTATCTGAGCTAACTGATTCAGCAAAAAATAGTTTAAATAATGTCTTCTACAATAGAATACAACTCCCCACAATTTGTATGAAGGGAACCAATCAGGATCAAACATATTGGACTAATAAAGGTTCCAGTTTTATTCTGTGATTACCACACAATAGAGTCTGTGCTGCATGACCTTCAGCTGAATATCTACAGCAGGATGATACAATCAGCTCAAATCAAATCAAATGTGCTTAGGCCAGGGTCCAAGGATTCCAGAAGTGACTCAGGTGAGATACCCAAAATCCAATAATATCTTAGTGAGGGTCCTCAAATTCCAGTAATGACTCAGTGGGGGTCCACAGATGTCAAAAGGTGAAGAACCACTGACTTACAAAGAAATCATTTGCAGTGGTGCTTCTTGTATCATTTCCCTACAAATACTTTAAAGGTCCTTGTGTACATCTAGAAAAGTTAAAATTACAGCTATTCAAGGAGTTGAACGGTAAACTCAAAGTAGAATTCAAGACAGTCTTGAGGTTGAGCTTCTCTAATGCAGAACTCCGAACAGATTCCTTTAATGTACTGATGACACGTTCAACGAGGCTGTTAACTTATGGCCAAAGAGGTGTGCTTTTCTATTGCTTCACATTAAGCAGATTGATGAAGTCTCTGAATTCTATGTTATTAAAAGGTGAGCCATTTTCAGTTTTCAGAATCACAGAAATGACCCATATTGTAAAGATGCTATCTAATCTCTCAATGACTCGGTCCCGATTAATAGACAAGAGATCTTCATTTAATGGGAAGCAAGAGTATTCCTCCATAATCACCATCTGGCGAGTCTATTGTCAATTAGACCAAAGAGTCAACAGCAAACCTTTCCCAGGTATGTTTGACAACTCTGACATATTCAAGGGGTATTGAGTAGTTTTCAATGACAGGAAGTTACATAGATGACAGGTCTTCAACTCCTTTTCAACCCATTTATTGAGATGAGGAAACCAGACTCAATCTTGAGGAGCTTGTTTAATGACAACGATTCCACAATGTCCTTCATGGGCCACTTCAATCAGTTGTTATAGCAGACTCTCCAGAATGACAATTCTTGAACCGCCAGGATAATTCCTTCTTGGTAACAGACAGTTCATCTTTTACATTTTCATATTTCTGATACTAGCTGTCACTGGTAAGAGGTCTGGCATTCCAATTCCATGACTGATATGTAATAATGTCTTTTAACATGTCACAATCTTGACTCATGGCAGTGAGAATTTGTTCCAACAAAATGGCAGCTGGTGTGTTTGACTTCACAATGGAATTGATATAGGCTTCAGCACTTTTAATTGGGGTACCTTGACATTGTATATGCTCTCTTGAGAATAATCAGCAGTGTTTAGATCTTTCCCTGAACAATGCACAATTTGTGTAGTTGTACTCTTGCAATTGTAGACCCCAACATTCAATGAACAGTGGCATCTTGCTTTTGGATTACCAAAGACAGACAGCAATGCTTGATGATCTGTCACAGGCGTGAAAGGTTTTACATACAGGGACAAATGGAAATGTTCACAAGCCCACACTACTGCTAACCTTTCTTTTTCAGGTTGTGGATAAGCATGTTCAGTCTGGGTCAAACCTTTACTTGTATATGCCACAATATGTCTATGAGCATTTGGCTCTCTGCTGTGTTGTGCAAGGAGACTTGACTGGGCTAGTATTATCAATAACTTCTGTATGTAGCTTTGAGTCAAAATATACCATTTCAGTAGCGTTTTCAGTAGCTTGTTTAATTCTCTTAAAACTTTGCTTGCATGTATGTGACCAGTGAAATTAAACATTCTTTTTCATTAACTCTTTCAATGGAGCGCTCACAGTGGTAAAGTCTCCTATATATTTGGAACATTAACTAGCCATGCCAATAAATGAATGTTACATGGAAACACCTTGCGGGGGACTGTCAGTTGACAACACTTGTACCTTAGCTGGATCAGGTGTCATGCACTCATCAGAAAAGATATGGCCAAAGAATTTTAGAATAGTCTTATTAAATTCACACTTATCAACATTTAGCATTAAACCTGCATCAACAAGCAACCGACAAAATTGTTTGTTCCTTCTGTGTAGCTCTGAAAAACAATCGCTAAAGATGAAAGCATATACAACAGGTTGTATGATACATCTAATGACATCTTGCAAAAGCTCTGCAGCTGATGACACAATGAAACAGTCTCTTGTATTGAAATAGAAAAGGTTGTAATGTACCTGCAATTCTCATTGTGTTTCAACTGATGATATCCTTTATTCAAATCAAGGCGAGAAAAGACTTTCACACCATTCTATTGTGTTATGTGAGCAATGTGCAGACGCGTATATTGTTCTCTTTCAATTGCCTTGTTCACTTGATGCATGTCCATGCAGATGCGTACAGCTCCTTCACTTTCCTTTTTGGGCTCTACTACTATGGGAGAAACCCATGTCATCATACCAGTAGAACGCTTAATGATATCATGTTTAAGTTTTTATTCAGGTTCTTTATCAATAGCTTCTTCTAACTGAAATGCAATATCTCTGTGTCTTTCAGCAACAGTACAGACATCCTCATTGAAATGCATTTGTACTTTCATAGTCTTAAGTTTTCATAACCCATGAAATAATGAAGGAAACTGACTTACTATTTTGTGATGAGCATTCATATCGTAGTTCACTATTATCAGTCCCATATCAGCAACTGTGCTGAACCAGACTAAACAGGCATTTGATGTCGTACCTTGAAGAACATGAATGGGCACTGTACTTTTGTTTTCTTGTGTTTCATAGTTACTACAAATGACCCATTACTTTTCAAAGGTGTTGATGCAGCCCTTGTGTACACATTTGTTTTTTTTGGTAACAGTTGATTTGTCTTAATTGATGTTAATGCTTGGCCTTGTGGTCCAGCTTCAAATGTAGATTTTGGAACATGTTGTCAGCCATTTTGTCTTCTTGCTGTGATGCACTTACTTTTTCCTTTACCTTGTAAACCATTTCAAAATGGTTCCCTTTACTACATCCTTTGCATATCCGTCCAATGGTGAGATATTTACCTTTGTGTGGAAACAACAATCCACATCTGAAACACAACTTATTTTTCTGTGGTGACATCACCTTGTATCCTTTAGCTTTATGTTTCTGCTTACTTTTTATGTTCATGACTGACTCTCTTTGGGCAATTTCAGCATCCATTTCAGCAGCTTGTCAATCAGCATGCTCTTCAGCTTTGACAGCCATATGAACTCACTACAGACTAAGGGTCAGGTTTATACTTTTTGATGCAAAACTGCCCTAACGCCCTAGGTTTAGCGCCGACTAATGCCATTTTTTAACACCACCCAGGTGTCATATTTATACTATGATGCTGGGTGGCACTAAAAATAGGTTAGAGTCAAAGGGGGTCATTATGAACATGGCAGGAAACCTCGCTGTGTTCATGCTGGCGGTCTTTTCATAGACTGCCAGCCCCCTTGAGACCCCTCCGGCCGTTACATTCTGCAGGGCCGGGACATTGCCAAAGGCTTCACATAGAGCCACTGTCAATGCTGCTGTGCGGTGGGTGCAGCAGCACCCGTCGTGCAGATCATTGCCCATCAATCGGGCAGTGACCTGCGGGACGGGGCTCTGCACGGGGGCCCCTGCACTGCCCATGCCAAGTGCATGGGCAGTGCAGGGGCCCCCGGGGTGGCCAAATAACCCCAACACACCCATTCTGCTAGCTTTTCCCTGGCGGTATGAACCGCCAGGAAAGGGCTGGAGGAATGGGTGTCATTATCCGGAGGGCAACGCTGCTTGCAGCGCTGCCCTGTTGGATACGAAAACACCGCCAGGCTGCCCGCTGGTGGTGGCGGTGTTTCCGCCGTGGGGTTTTGGGCTCCATCATAATATGGCGGTCTGGACCGCCATGCCAGTGGCGGTAATTATCACCACCACTGGCATGGCGGTCCAGACCGCCATGTTCATAATGAGGCCCCAAATTGTTTATATTAACCATTGCGCCTTGACGTAAGGCAAAATGACGTTAACAGTGGAAAAATGACTCTAACCCGTTTTACGACATGTAAACATGTCGCAAAACAGAAATGCACGATTTTTACCAGCATTAGCATCAAATACAGGTGCTAATGGAGAAAACAGTGCAAAGGAGAGGAAAAATGAACCCAGAAAGCCATAAGAGACCCCAGGGAGACCCAAATCAACAAAGAACTAGCCAGGAGGACACATACAAGACCCAAGGGAGGAAGAAGAAAAAGACAAAGGGCCTGATTCCAACTTTGGAGGACGGTGTTAAACCGTCCCAAAAGTGACGGATATACCACCTACCGTATTACGAGTTCCATAGGATATAATGGACTCGTAATACGGTAGGTGGTATATCCGCCACTTTTGGGCCGGTTTAACACCGTCCTCCAAAGTTGGAATCAGGCCCAAAGCGTTGTTTCAGTGCGGAGGAGCATGAAATACTGGTGAGAGAGGTGACGGAGCATCAATATCAACTCTTCATCACCTCAAAATTGCCAATTGGCAGGAGAGAGGCAATTTGGCAGCTGATAGTAGACAAAATGAATAGTGTGGCAGAGGTGAAGAGAACCGTAACAGAGTGCAAGAAAAGCTGGCATGATTGTAAGCAAAGGACAAAGGAAAAAATGGCACAGAACAGGAAGGCAGCACTGCAAACTGGAGATGGGAGTCCAGTACCACAAGAGGACATGGACGAGATGGAGGAGATGGTTGCAGCGGTCATCCCAGAGGAACTAGTCACTGGAATCGCAGGTCAGCGCAAACTACCAGGAAACACCACAAATGCAGGAAAAGTTGCATGGGGGAAATTAATGTCAAATTGTCAAGTGCTAGAAGGGGGAGGCACATAGGACTCACACAATGCATGTCAAAGGAGAGCAGAGAAACACATTGCACAGTAAGCAAGTTGCACTATGCTGACGTAAGCTACACATGTACCCATGCCTTGGTAGTGGCATGCACCATAACACATACACAACCTGGACATATGTCAATCACCAGGCCTAAATACCTACATCACAACATCCCTTGCATATAGAAATATTATTCCTACTAACATGACCAAGACATCAGAGAATAGATAGTCATTCAATGCCATACCTGGGGTCACGTCATGGGGGTGTCCCTTGCAGTATCACCTTGCATCTGCTTTGCCTTCTTGTCCAAACACATGTGTGCTGCATCTTACAGCACACAATTCATTGCAACTGTCCCAAACATGTGCCAGTAGCATGACCATCCCGCATATTGACAACACATCCACATAAGACAGCCGCCACTCCATCATGCAGTGATGATGGCCCCTGGGTGCAGGGAACAATAATCTGATCAGGTGCTGGGGGAATAGCAGGGTGGTCCTGTATCACTGAAAACATGCCACCACCCAGACCAACTAAACTGATGTAGTATGAAACCACACATCTTGATGCTGAACAGAAATGTGCCACTACAGAAAATATGTACCAAAGATAGCAAATTGTAGGTCACAACAGTTACAGGGTGAGCCCACAACTACTCTGACACAACCATGTGAGACACATAGGAATGGGAAAATAAACACACACATACAACACATGGGGTATGACTGAAAACATAATGGTGTATAATTCCACATTGACAGATGGGGGATGGTACATGGCTAAGTCTGGTGTTGGTAAGACTGCCAGTGCAGTGTACCCTTTGTGGTTGGCATGATGAGTCACACGTTGGGATGGCAGGTAGAAATCTGTCTGCTCATGGTAGCTCTGTGGGCCACTTAGCACCACATTGTTGATGGATCAAATAGAGTCAGTGGCAGTCTTGGGGTGCATTGGGTGTGACAGGACATGCTACACTTAGCTCTGCAAATCAGGCAGTGGAAAGGGCAAAGGGACAGGGCATGGGACCCCTAGCACTGCCCATGCCAGGTGAATGGGCTGTGAAGGGGGGCACCCAGGGGTACACCACATCACCACCAACCTTTGCATGGAGGTTTCACCGCCTTTCAAAGGCTGGTAGAAATGCAGGAACTGACCTGGAATGTAATGCTGAATGTAATACTGGCTTGGTGTCTCAAGACAGATACCATTGCTAGTCTGTAAGATGCTGGAAACTTGCTAATGATAGGCCATCGGCTAATGGGGCATTCCCCATTGACAACAGTTGCCACTACCACCTGCGATATTGGGGGTGTTCATTTAGACAGTGGCAGTCAGGTGGTGATAGGACTGTTTCACTTGAAATGAGGGACAAGTATGACTACCTGCAGAATCACCATCAAACTAGCTTGAAGCCCTGACCTAAGTTCAACTCCAGTTAACTGCCCATGTCCATAAACTCATTTGCCATCAGGCAGTGGCACATACATAATGATGTACACAGCGAAAATATTATACCCATCCTGGCCATCCCTGGGTCTACCCCTGTGCCTGTGTGGAATTAGCTGCACTGTCAGCATGCTGCATCTCTTGTATCATGGTGCAAGGATGGCTGCATTGAGGGGGGAGCTAATAGGTGTGTAGGAAGGAGCACCCACCTACACAGACAAAAGATGAAAATGAACTCTGCTAGGTCCATGTATGCTGTGCAATGTAGCGCACATACACATAAATCAACACAAATAGTAGCGAGAGCATAGTGTCCTGACAATGCCAACCCTGGGGTGGTGCAAGGTTACAGTACTGCATGGGTGTAAGTGAAACATGTAGGTCTGTGACAGCGACATATTGGCATGTGTGATGCTTTGGCTTGAACACTGCAACACCCATTGCAAGGCCTCACCATGCAAATGGATGTATAGGGAGGGTTGACAAAGATAAGATGGTGGGAAGCCACAGAAAGGAAATATATCACACCTAGTAGATATGACACAGCAAATTGCCCCAGGTGAGCTTCCCCTCATGTGACTCTCAGGTGGGACAAAGGGCTGATAGACTGCAACCATGAGTTACAGGAACAATGTTTGTAAACTAAGATAACAATGAGCCTCCAATAGCAAGTCAGTGACGTGACATATCAACTGCCACAACACAGAATGTTTGATTTTACATAATCCCCAACCCAACACCCCAATAGTATGACCTGCCAGCACCAACAAAGCGAGGACTCCAAGGACTCAGGGACCAGCTTTGGGAGGACAGTGGGAGGAGTCTAGCGAGAGCTGGCCAAGGAGGTGCGGGTGGGGATGAAGACTATGGTAGCCAGCCTTGAGGGTATGCACACATGCCTCGTTACGGTCAATGAACAGACTGCAGCCAAAGGAGGCACACACTCCCCAAATCAAGGAGTCCAGCAGTGTCTGAGGGACATAGCTGCTTCCATGAGGGAGAGGCCATAACAACAGCCCTCCCAAACTGGCAGCAGTGTGCGTGAGAACAAAATGGACTCCATGCTCCGGGATGTGGGCTCCCTCAGGGCGGACATGGCTGCCTACCATTGGGATGTTGCTGCTATTCTCAGAAATCAGCAGTTCCTCCTTGCTGCAGTGATGCCATATGTTGTTCCACAGATGGCACCTGCCAGGAATCGGGAGTCCACATCTCCAACCACTGAAGTGTGTGTGGCCTCTTCTACCTCCGCACTGCCCCCATCGAGGGCAGAGGAGACACCACACACATCGGAGGATGAAGATGTGGAACAGATCATCTTCTCCCGTAAGAGTGCCCCCTAGCACCAGCCCATGTCAAATGGGCAGTGTTTTCCTTTGTTCTGTGCTTGAGATCATGTCAGTGTTAGGATACTTGGACATGTGCACTCTTCAAAGACATACTGTTGACCTGCCTGCTTTGGACTGTCATTGTCTCTCACCTACAAATTGGCAAATCATGGTCCTCCGTAGTTAACAACACTTCACCCAAGCAGGTCCCATGACATGTCCCTTAACCCTGGACTTGTGTTGTGTCACAGTTGTATGGATTTCACTAATGAGGTCACAGACATGGACATTGTAAATATTGCACTACAACACTTGTAAATAAACACCTCCTACACAACCAGCATGTCTTTGTGTATTGTGACACATCTACTATGCTTAGGAATTTTGATGTGTGTAACCATGTCTTTAGTCACAGAGTGTCAGTACAAGAGTGCAGGAACATGGGGGCACATATCTATGCACAAGTTTTGTACATGATGAATGACAATGTTGGTCCAATACCCTACAAGCAATTCACTGAGTATGTCAAAAATGTAGATCACATGTATGCTTCACCCACTACATACGTCAGGAATGGTTGTGAAACAGTTCTTGAGCAATATTGTCAGCTGGGAGCACATTGGTGCGAAACAGAGGTACTTAACCTCATCTGTAATTGCCACTGGGCAGTTTTTCAGGATAGATATTAAGGCCCGTATTTATACTCCGTTTGCGCCGAATTAGCGTCGTTTTTTTCGACGCAAATTCGGCGCAAAACTAACGCCATATTTATACTTTGGCGTTAGACGCGTCTAGCGCCAAAGTATGGGCAAATAGCGTCATTTTTTTGCGTGAACGCCTTCCTTGCGTTAATGAGATGCAAGGAAGGCGTTCCCGTCTAAAAAAATGACGGCGACGCAAATGCGTCGTATTTATACTCCCGGGCAAAAATCACGCCCGGGAGTGGTCGGGTCAAAAACCCCCGCATTTGCGCCACTTTTTAACGCCTGGGTCAGGGTAGGCGTTAAGGGGCCTGTGGGCTCAAAATGAGCCCACAGGTGCCCTCCCCTGCCCCCAGGGACCCCCCCTGCCACCCTTGCCCACCCCAGGAGGACACCCAAGGATGGAGGGACCCATCCCAGGGACATTCAGGTAAGTTCAGGTAAGTATAATTTTTTATTTTTTTAAAAAAAAATTGGTGGCATAGGGGGGCCTTATTTGTGCCCCCCTACATGCCACTATGCCCAATGACCATGCCCAGGGGACATAAGTCCCCTGGGCATGGCCATTGGGCAAGGGGGAGTGACTCCTGTCTTTACTAAGACAGGAGTCATTTAAATGGCGTCTGGGCATAGAAAAAAATGGCGCAAATCGGGTTGAGGCGATTTTTTTGCCTCAACCTGACTTGCCCCATTTTAAGACGCCCTAACGCCATTTTCCCCCTACGCCGGCGCTGCCTGGTCTACGTGGTTTTCTTCCACGCACACCAGGCAGCGCCGGTCTGCTAGCGCCGGCTAACGCCATTCCATAAATACGGCGCCCGCATGGCGCTTCAGAATGGCGTTAGACGGCGCTAAATTTTTTGACGCTAAACTGCGTTAGCGCAGTTTAGCATCAAAAAGTATAAATATGGGCCTAAATGTAGACTGTTGTCAGATGTGCCACAGTGCCCAACATTCCTACACAGGACCCTAGCACTGACAGGTGAATTACCACACCTACCTGTCTAATACAAAGTAAACATAGTCACCTTGAGTGGTGGGTATACTGGATGGCAGATGCATAGACAAGTAGATGTGCTGTTGCTGCCAATGTGATAGCTCAGTTGTTAACAGGTGATGAACATGTCAAGAGAGGGATTTGGAGGCAGGACATAATCCCTAGGTCATCACTAATGGGAAGACCCTCAGACACAAGCATATTACACATAAAGTAAGGGAAAACCCAAAACATCTTATTAACAATAAAACTAAACTAAAATAATCAAGAAAACCTATCCTAACCTAACCTATTCTAACTATACTTAACCAACAATTGAACCTAACTACCCTATGCTAAACTTACCTAAAACCTTTAACAACACAGTCTAAACATTGCCCCCCCACAACCCTTATGTTACGAGACACATGCAGGACAACATATACTAAACTAAACATATACTAACTATATCTAAAGAAATATATATATATATATATATATTTTTTTTTTTAAACACATATACCTCAACATTACCCCCACCCACCCACAAAGTAACATGCACAAAGTAGAAAACCCACCCCCAAACACACTTATCCTAGCTAAACTACATACCTACTCTAACTTAAAATTAAGCCCCTAAAACCCTCTATAAAATATTAATACAAATGAGTAGGGAGGAGACAGAACTGGGAGGTGAGAGTACCAAAGACAATCACAGCTTTGCCTTCTTGGGGGTTTTCTTGATGTACTTGAGTCTCTTTGTATTGACTTCCACCTCCTTATCCAAACTGTCCAACCTTTTCAAAACAAGTATTACGTCCCTCTGCAGATCCTGCAGCATTTTTTGGTCCATGGCAGCAAGTGGTGTGGGTTGATGCACGGATGTCAAAGGTGTTGCAGCTGTAGCTGTAGTTGTGGTGGCAGCTGTGCCCCCTTGCACTGCTAAGGAGCTGGTTCTCCTCTGTGTGGCCACTGCCAGTGTGGGGCCCCCTTTGGTGAATGCAGAACATTCACCGGTTGATCTCTCAGTGGGATAGCGCAAGCTATCCTCAGGAACCCAAATTCTACTGCCAGGATATGTTTGCAGCGGACTGTCCTCATTGCTCATGTTGGCAGCTGTTAAATTGAGACAGGCAACCATCAGTGTCAGCATTGTGTGGCGTATGTACAGATTATTGGCTTACACGCTATATCTAATTACACATGTACTCCAATTCACATTCCGGAAAAGACAACAGCCCTGATAAATACAATGACAGCACTGCCTTAGCATCATTTCATTGACACCAAAGCGACACACAACAAGATTAGGAACCAAACCAAATGAGGTGTGCATTGCTTTTGGGCAACATGTAATGATGCAAAGGCAGTGTAAAATTCACACAGATCAGGTGCAAATTTCCTCATCATCGGTGTCAATTTTCAAGCATACATCACCAGTAATTTGACCATATAATTGGGAGGATGGGATGCAGTTGGTAACCATAAGGTTTCAGTGCTGATAGGTACACATGCAAGCCTGACCAATATGACTGTCACCTACACTGTGAGCATAACATTTACCTACAAATGTACTATCCCTCTCCCCCTGTGCCTAATGGGGATGGCCATGCAATCCATCATCTCAACTGTCCTGGTCATCCACCAAGGCATGCCCACTCATACATGGAGTCAGGGATTGGACCATGTGTTAGGATGGCTGCCAACTAGGAAGCTGATATCCATAAGTCTATCACATCTACATTCATTTGTCCAGGTGCAGTCATCCATCAATACCTGATCTGCTAATACTATTCCATACACACCTATTTCCATGCCAGCAAACGTTTGGCCTTGACCGGCATGTACGCCTTTTACATTCCACATAAGTATTGCATACATGGAGTGCAAAATACAGAGGCCCGTATTTATACTTTTTTTGCGCCGCATTTGCGTCGTTTTTTGACGCAAAAACGGCGCAAACTTGCAAAATGCCATTGCATTTTGTAGGTTTGCGCCGTTGTGCGCCAAAAAGCGGTGCAAATGCGGCGCTAAAAAAAGTATAAATACGGGCCAGAGCGCCATACTGGGGTACAATTGCCAGCCCAGTCCTCTATATTCAGAACAATACACCGATGCACCAAATTAGGTTTAAAATGGTGTATCCTTGTATTGTGAGAATGATGGAGTGCCCCACTTCAAATATGCTCACAGCGTTGCACTCCTTAGTCAGATATGGCCCTACATGTGGCTTGCCATCAACTTGTTTACACGATGCTGCCCGTTGATCACCACAAGCCTCACAAGATATGACTCTCTGGTGGTGCATGGGGAACCGTTCAATGGGACACAATGTCACCATCCAGCCTACTTTGAAATCTGATCATTTGACAGCTTATCACATCTAGCATTGTGTGCAACACACATGACTCAATCACACCAAACCCTGGATTACTTCACAGGACACACATTATCATACTTACTGTATTCATCTGGGTCCTCAAATCGCGCCAGTCCGCAGATTGTGGAAGGGGCAGGTCCACCTGTATGATATGAATAGAAAACCATGCTTAGTGTCACATCACTGTCACTACTAGTGGACAACAAATTTCAGTCTGCACTATTTTAGAGGAGTGAGCTAGTTATCCTAGTGTAAAACAGTGCAACAAACACACCACTACAAGCACACAATGACACAGACACTCAGGTGAGTGAGAGCCACACATCTGCAAACTTACACTGGGCCTGAGACTCACGTAGTGCTACACCCTGCAACAACCAAATGTGGGCAATCTAAAGAAGATGGAACTCCATGGTATAAGGGGGAGTTGTGTAAAAAATACATGACATTACCCTGGTGCTTTGTAAAACAATTGACTCAGGTACTCAAGGTTGTCCTGCAAGGCACTCAGAGGCACTTTGTGACGGACATGCGGCTCAATTATAAGTCTGCAGTGATCATGTGTTGAGTAATCCATGACTGATGTGGCAAAGTTGTTTGATGGTGTCAAATGCCCCATTCACATTGCCCTCTAAGGTGGGTAAGGCCCCTTTGCTGACATAATGGCAGGGATCATGTGCGTGAAATGATGACAAAGTAGCGCTATACATGCATTGCCCTACATTGTTGACACAATCCACGTAAATATGATAGGCTTGCAGTGTCTTGGCGCATCATATATGACACTATGCCGGGGCACAGGTGTCGCCATGGCCCCTGAAATGTGTGACATAATGGTGGTTGGGCATGACTCGCCAGACATCTGACCTGCATTGGTATAATGGTAGGGCATGTGAAATCCATATCTAGACTGGCGCACTTATACTTCCTTCTGGTTGCATGCAACCTGTCCACAAGCATTGCATGCAGCACTCCAACACATCTGCTACTGTCATTCAAGAGCGGTGAACACTAACAGTGAATGGAATGCTTGAGCTGATGCTCATTCCTGGTGCTCTGAAAGACCCTCTTCAGGTGGTAGAACACCCTACCCCACCGCAACCGCCTTGGTCCGGTAACCCCGTATGACCTGGAACACCATCTCCAACATCATCGGCACGTAGTGGGCTATCAGCCACACAAAGCCACCCAACTCTTTCTCTCCCATCCTGGTCAACTGCCCCATACGAGATATACTATAACTGTAAAGGCTGACCACAACTACTTTGAAAAAATATGAAATTAAAATAAAGGAAACTTAAGCCCAATAACTAATCCCGACTATCCCAACTTAACAACTATCCCGGACAGGCAACCGCAGTACAAATACAAATATACTGAATAAACACACAAATTTACAAACACTGGGACAAAATACAGACAATAACTAACAAACCATGACAGGAGGGACACCACAAGATACAATACGAAAGGAAATCACAACCACCAACTCCAGAATACAACCACACAGTCAAAAGAGGCACAGACAGTAAAGAGAAAGTGAAAGTACGCCCACTGTACCATGCTTGCAAACAGGATTTCCTATTACATCACTTCCTTTCCCCGTGTGTCACGTTTTCTGTTATGCGTTTATTTATATGATACATTTGACATTTGTGTGGGTATTTTAGATGCATGATGTATGTGCATCGTTTTTATTGATGCATTACTGTTATGCATCAAATTCACTGCAAATCAGCATTGAGAAGAGTGCGAAGTTGGAATTCACACTAAGGGCCCATGTGTCATATACATTGCATTTGCAGATGTTTTAGATGCATTTGCATAATTTTTTCTGACTCAATTACTGATTGCGTGTTTTTGTTTCATTGTCTTTAGAGGCTTCCTGCATCAACATGCAAATGACATGGGCTGTGCTGCATGCAACATATTGTGTATGGCCACAGTTGGTAGCCCATACAAAAATGTGATGAGGGTGTGATTGGTCTGTCACACTGATGTGTGTGTTACAGAGTCAACAGCATGCAAATAGTTGCACGTCTTGTGTATGTATGCATGTGTGACAACAGTGTATCCACATATGTATGTCAGTCAGTACAATGCAATGGTTCTGGTTTGTGATTGTGAATTGTGTTTTCATATGTGATGTTGTCATACAAACCATAATATTTAAGATGACATACACAGCTCAGGCATTGTTGATGATAGCTGAACCAATGCTACCTAAGAAATGTTACCTGAAAATTGTCTCCATATGTAGATTTGGGTTTTATGGTGACATATGTGTGGCTTACACATATGTCTGACTTGTGTACATCTTTGGTACATACTGTGTATGACACACTCTGCCTACAGTCCACCCAGATTGTGTTTTGACCCCAAATGTTTGATTAAACTAATTACATTTAGCAATGGATGTTGGTTTTGTGTAATGGACCTGCATCCCTAGCTGCATATGTTCTCATCCATACAGAAGTACATTCCAAAGACGTATCTGTGCAATGTGTGAGGTCAAATGTACCCTGTGTCATGATTGGGCCCCATGGCAGTGACAGGGCAGATTACCATGGATGTACTGCACAGGCCCAACTTCTTCCATTGGTTGTTATTCCTGGGCAAATCATAATAACCATTGTTACCAATTATGCTCCCCCATTGTCACACATGTTCCATGTAGCCATTACATCTCACACACTGAGTTGTGACAGTGTTCTGTTCCAACATGACTAACTTTCTAATTTTGGTCATCCACTACCTCATGTGTGGGCCTCTTGCATACTTCCTATTTGGACATGATGTAGTTGTGTGTGATGAGCTATTGATGGACAAGTTGGCAGCATGGTTGTACAAGATATGTTGTGGTCCATAGATTGTGTCCTTCAGTTGTCACATACCAGGGATGAGGTTATTAGTGATGTTTGTGATGGTGACAGTACAACCTTACACATCACATATCATGTTGCAACAGTATTTGTCAGATTTGCATTTGTAACATGCTCCCTGAGGTTTGATTCACAATCTTATAGTATATGTAGTGGAGAATGAAGCGATCAAAGCTGGATTGGTTGTATAAATAAAGTGTTTATTTAAAAAATTCACAAGGTGACTTAAGTGGTGCTTAAGTGAAAATGTTTTCAACTATGTGCTGTCTGCGGCGTATCCCAGCAGCTGTGTTGTGCTGTTCCCCCTCCATTTCTATACCACCATCCTCCTCCTCCTCCTCCTCCTCAGGTAGGTCATCAACTTGGTCATACATGGGGACGTTCATTCGCCCACATATGTTGTGCAGAGTAGCAAATGTCAGGATGATTTTGCACAGAATGTGTGGGGCATTTAGGAGGCTGCCTCCTGTGATGTCCAGGCACCTGAATCTTGACTTCAGTATGCCAAATGTCCTCTCCACAATACTCCATGTCCTCCGATGTCCCTCACTGTATGCAGGCTCTGTTGCTGTTCTTGGGTTTAAATATTGGGTCATTATCCATGGCTGCAGGCCATAACCCAGATCCGCGGCAAACAATAATAGGAGTAAGTTGTTTGTTAAGGCTTGCAACAGGTTTGTTATTAGCATGGCAGTTGTAATTTTGAGGTGGTTGTGACTCATATATGTTTGTGGTGTGGTGTGAGGTCCTGGCCTTAGGCAACGTTTCTTAGCACTGTGTTATTGGACTTGACCATCTTGAGTATTGGCTCAAGGATCTGGGACATATAGGCCCATATTTATACTTTTTGACGCAAAAATTAGCGCCGGCTAACGCCATTCTGAAGCACCATGCGGGCGCCGTATTTATTGAATGACGTTAGCCGGCGTTAGCCGCCGGCGCTGTCTGGTGTGCGTTAAAAAAAACGACGTACACCAGGCAGCGCCGGCGTAGGGGGGAAATGGCGTATGGGCGTCCACAAATAGTGCAAGTCAGGCTGAGGCAAAAAAATCGCCACAACCCGATTTGCGCCATTTTTTTACGACGCCCATCCCCCATTGAAATGACTCCTGTCTTAGCAAAGACAGGAGTCATGCCCCCTTGCCCAATGGCCTTGCCCAGGGGACTTCTATCCCCTGGGCATGGTCATTGGGCATAGTGGCATGTAGGGGGGCACAAATCAGGCCCCCCTATGCCACAAATTTTTTTTAAAAAAAATACTTACCTGGACTTACCTTAATGTCCCTGGGGTGGGTCCCTCCATCCTTGGGTGTCCTCCTGGGGTGGGCAAGGGTGGCAGGGGGTGTCCCTGGGGGCAGGGGAGGGCACCTCTGGGCTCATTCTGAGCCCACAGGTCCCTTAACACCTGCCCTGACCCAGGCGCTAAAATCCGGTGCTAATGCGGGTTTTTTAGACCCGCCCACTCCCGGGCGTCATTTTTGCCCGGGAGTATAAATCCGACGCATATGCATCGGAGTCATTTTTTAAGACGGGAACGCCTACCTTGCATATCATTAACGCAAGGAAGGTGTTCACGGAAAAAAATGACGCTAACTCCATGAACTTTGGCGCTAGACGCGTCTAACGCCAAAGTATAAATATGGAGTTAGTTTTGCGTCGAATTTGCGTCGAAAAAAACGATGCAAATTCGGCGCAAACGGAGTATAAATATGCCCCATAATTTGGTATCCTAACTGATGGTCAGTATGTATGTACAATGCACTGTGTTGTGCACCTTTCTATCAGTGTGCTATCAATAGAGGTGACATGGCACATCGTCCCAACACAATGTGGTCAGATGTGGTGGCAACATGGTAGCACTACAGAGCCTGGACATCCCAGCCATTTTGACATGTGTCATTACAGATGAATTGCAACACGTAGGCCCATTTAAATGAGTAAGTGCAATGCATGGGTATTTTTTTTTTTTTTTAATGCAGTGGTTTAAAATTATTTTTTAAAAATGAGAAAATTGTCAGGGGGTCTAGCCCTCCTGGTTACAGGATGACCCTCTTTTAGGCCTAGTTTTCTATTTATAAATGTGTGTTTTCCCCCTGTGCACCCATAGGCCTCACAGAGGAACCATAGATATATAAAAGAAAGGGATCTCACTCTCTCCCTATATATCTTGCCAGTAGGTTGTTATAGTTAGGACCTGGTTTCTAAAGGAAAAGTGTTTTTTTGGCAATAACTTTGGCACAACTTGACAAATCTTCACAAAATTTTAAAAATTATTACGACAATCGGTTCAGCTGCTGTGTTGAATGTTTTGTGGTGATTCGTCAAGTGGGGCAGAGAAAAGGGGGGATCCCAAAACACATTTTACCCATTCATTTTCCAATAGGTTCTTTAGACACAACTACAGCCTGAACCGCTGAACAGAATTACACCAAATTTAGAAAAAAGCCAGATCCTGGTGTGCAGATTGTGCTTTTTGTGATTAGGCATACGTCCATTCAGTAGTTGTAGATATATTCAAGGTATATAGGATATTAAATGAAAATTAAATTTGTATATCGAGGGACATGAACCATCTGCAGATCCCTCCACAGTGGATCCGCGGATTGATGTGCCAAAGTAAGGACCTAATTAGCTGGCTACAACTTGACAGGAAATTTGTGACCACCATTTTACATATCGGGAAACGGGGCTTGTGGCTGAAAATGAGTGTATACAGTAAATGAAGGGGTCAGTCTAGAGCTACCCTGACCCCATGTGTGCTACAGATGTGTCAAAAGTATACATAATTGTCAACAAAATGCCTTAAAATGTTTTTTTTTTAAACTTGTGAGATCTGTGGATCCACCTGTGGAACTCAACACTGCCCCCTGTGTAAATTTGCAGAGGATCTGTTGATCCTGCCACAAACTAAAAACAATATAGATGTATTCACACCCCCACTTTAACACCTGTACAGACATTCTCACAACATCTTTGACAGTCAAGCAGACACTCTTACACCCACTGTGACACCCAGGCACTCTCACAACCATTTACATACCAAGATACTCTCATACCTACTTACACACCCACACAGCTATTCACACCCACTCAAACACCTAGATAGATGCTTTCACAACCAGTGTGATACCCAGGCACTCTCCTACCTACTTACACACCAAGACAGACACACTCATACACAGTCACACTTTACGACAGGCACTCTCACACCCATTGTGGCACGCAGAGGCTCTCACACCCACTCACAGACCCATACAGAAACTCTCACACCCACTCACACACCCAGATAGACAGGGATACCTACTGGCAGACCTCAACAGACACTCTCACACCCATTCACACACCCAAACATTTTCACACCTGCTCACATACCCTGACAGAGACTCTCACACCCATGCATACACCCAGACACTCTCACACCAACTCCGATACCCAGAAAGACACTGTCACACCCATTCACACACCCAGACAGACAATCTCACACCCAATCACAGACCCAGACATCCACTGGCATACCCAGTGATACACTGCTAAACACCATTCACACACCCACTGACACATCATTCAGTATTGCTGGAGTGTATTGTATGAGTGCTTTTGATATGTGAATCCATGATGGATCAGCGGATCCACATGAGGTTAAAAAAAATAGGAATTGAAAAGTAAATAAATATGTGTTTGGTAAAAGGATTGGTTCTGAAAAGAATCTTTGGGCCATATTTATACTTTTTGACGCAAAACTGCGCTAACGCAGTTTTGCGTCAAAAAAATTAGCACCGGCTAACGCCATTCTGAAGCGCCATGCGGGCGCCGTATTTAATCAATGACGTTAGCCGGCGTTAGCCGCCGGCGCTGCCTGGTGTGCGTGGAAAAAAATGACGTACACCAGGCAGCGCCGGCATAGGGGGATATGGGGCTTGGACGTCAAAAAATGGGGCAAGTCAGGTTGAGGCAAATTCTTCGCCTCAACCCGATTTGCGCCATTTTTTTTTACTCCCAACCCCCATAGAAATGACTCCTGTCTTAGCAAAGACAGGAGCCATGCCCCCTTGCCCAATGGCCATGCCCAGGGGACTTATGTCCCCTGGGCATGGTCATTGGGCATAGTGGCATGTAGGGGGGCACAAATCAGGCCCCCCTATGCCACATAAAAAAAAAAAAAATACTTACCTGAACCTACCTTAATGTCCCTGGGATGGGTCCCTCCAGCCTTGGGTGTCCTCCTGGGGTGGGCAAGGGTGACAGGGGGTGTCCCTGGGGGCATGGGAGGGCACCTTTGGGCTCCTTCAGAGCCCACAGGTCCCTTAACGCCTGCCTTTTGCAGGCGCTAAAAAACGGCGCAAAAGCGGCCATACGTCATTTTTTTTGACCCGCCCACTCCCTGGCGTGAATTTTGCCCGGGAGTGTAAATACGGCCCATATGCCTCGGAGTCAATTTTTTAGACGTGAACGCCTACCTTGCATATCATTAACGTAAAGTAGGTGTCCACGCTAAAAAATTACGCAAACTCCATGGACTTTGGCGCTAGACGCGTCTAACGCCAAAGTATAAATATGGAGTTAGTTTTGCGTTGGAATTGCGTAAAAAAAAACGACGCAATTCCGGCGCAAACAGAGTATAAATATGCCCCTTTGTGTTTATGATGTGTATGTGGCAACTAAAATAGGATGCAGTTATACAAGTTCTAGAGGAACACCCTGTTTCTGTCAAGTGAACTCCATTAAACACCATAAGAACGGATGAGGGACGGAATGCTGAACAATGCAGACATTCACCCCTAGTCACAAAGATTTGGGTTCAATCCATTGTTTTCTTGCTCACCGCGCCACCCCAGTTTGGACCCAGCCATATGCAAATCAGTCTTTACCCTGTTCCCCATAGGAACAGTCCAGCCCAAACTACCAAGCCAGGTCCTCGCTGGACCGGAAACAAGCATCCAAAGACAGGTTTCAAGGTATCACCCTTCATCAGCCAGGCTAGTTTGAATCCAGGGGTTCATTGAGAATGGGACCCACGTTTGGGCATACCGTTCCCACTTGGAGTGACAAACGCAAAAAGAATAGATGATGAATGGAATGCTGAACAATGCAGACATTCACCCCCAGTCAAAACAATCTGGGTTTAATGCATAGTTTTTTTGCTCACCACGC
This sequence comes from Pleurodeles waltl, assembly GCF_031143425.1. NCBI lineage: Eukaryota > Metazoa > Chordata > Amphibia > Caudata > Salamandridae > Pleurodeles > Pleurodeles waltl. The sequence goes on from NC_090445.1 coordinate 1,345,528,330, forward strand.
CACTCCAGTTTGGACCCAGCCATATGCAAATCAGCCTCTATCCTGTTCCCCATGAGAACAGTCCAGCCCGCCCGACCTACCAAGCCAGGTCCTCGCTGGACCAGAAACAAGCATCCTAGGAAAGGGTTCAAGGTATCACCCTTCATCAGTCAGGCTAGCTTGAATCCAGTAGCACAGTGAGCACAGGACCCATGTCTGGGCATACCTTTCCTATTTAGGGTAACTTTCGCAACACAAAAGGATGACAGATGGAGTGCTGAAACTTTTCAAACACTCACCCCCTGTCACAGATCTAGGTTTAATCCATTCGATTCAAGCTAGCCTGACTGATGAAGGGTGATACCTTGAACCCAGTCTTAGGATGCTTGTTTCCCATCCAGGGAGGACCTGGCTTAGCAGTTCGAGCTGGGCCGTTTCCTTGGGGAACAGGGTCAAGACTGATTTGCATATGGCTGGGCCCAAACTAGGGTGATGTGGTGAGAAAAAAAAACAATGGATTAAACCCAGATATTTGTGACTGGGGTTGAATGTCTGCATAGTTCAGCATTCCATCCATCATCTGTTCTTTTTGCGTTTGTTGCTCCAAGTGGGAAGGGAATGCCCAGAGCACAAAGTTAGGGGTCCTTAGAGCACAGCTGGTTTTCTGATGCAGGGGTCAGGGAGGTCAGGTGCATTGCAGATAGGTCAGCCAAGAGTTGTGCCTCAGGGAGTCCTTGGAGCTAGGAACAGGTCACTTAGAGGGCCGATTGTAGGTCAGTAGAGCCACTCTCGGCCTGTGGTTTTTGGGTGTCCTGAAGTCACTCAACTGGTGCTTTCTTCCAGGCTTTAAAAGGTTTGGAGTGGACTTTCTTTCTTGGTGTCCGATGTTGGGGGTCCAGTACCATGGACAATGGTAAGTCTCAGGCCCTGAAAGTTGCAGTGCCACCAAATATGGCACACTGGTAGGTTTTGTCCTTTGGGTCTGTTGTGTAGATTTTGGTTGGGCTGTTCTGTCCAGTACATTCGTCAGTGGCCGGTCAGTAAACTGAACTTTACTGGTTTCTTGTTTGTAGGTTTCAGGAGAGTGATATCTTAGCTTTGAGGGAGGTTCTTGGCAATTTTCAGAAGGTTATGTTATTATGTTATTTGAATTTGTAGAGCGCCAAAACTACCCGGAGGCCTCGCAGCACTGTAGGACCACAATAAAAGCCAGAGACGGAGAGTCCTTCAGTTTTCCAGGTGACCCTTCAGCAGTGATTGACGAAACTCTCTGTACTGCTGGGGTACTACCACCCTCCTGGTTGCACCAGGCTTGAGGTCTCCGGCCTCAATGAACAAGTGTCCATCCTCCCAATAAACCCGGTGGGTACTACTGACACGAACCAATCACAATAAATAAGTAACCCTGGAACTAGTCACAGTCATAATTATAACTGCGTATCGCAAAGTGGTTCCATTCTCCATGAAGAAAGAAGTTCTTCCTATTTTGGTGACCTTCACCCACTCTAGTAGTGACATGCTTCATCATCTGGTCCAACCTAGCTCCTAGAGGCCAGGATGGGCTCAACCGGCTGATGGGAGCACTTAGGCTAGATTCTACCAGGGTCTAAATAAAAATACCTTACTGGTCACCAAGGTCTCCCTTTATTCATGGTGCCAGTAGGTATGATTAAAATCTAGCACAGCTGTGGGGATCTCTAGGTATATTATGGTCCTAGGTCCCTAGTCCAAATTGGAATATTAATTAGTGTCGACATGTTTTCAGCCCCTTCGAAAGCCTATAAGCTCCCGGCCTTTCATCAGGACAGTAATATCATTCAGTGCCCCTGGAAGGTGGGTGCCATAGGCGACATGCACATATACTTGTGGATTCATGTGCAAACTGAAAAAAAAACAAAAAAAACTTAACTCTCCTCTTCACGAGTCTGTGAAGCTCAAATGTGGTCCCATATTTAGGGAACAATCCTGCTACTCATGGAGGGGGCATGACCCTTTAGTCACACATTCCTCAAGTGGACCAGGCTGCATTTAGTACCTGCACTGCCTCTTCCTTCCTCTGGGCTCTCGCCACACTTTGCAACAACACTACTTACTACTGACACTTCTCTTTTCTTCCTGTGCAGTTTGATGCCTCAGGTTTTCAAGAGTGGGACAGATTTGGTCCCTGGTACAGATTTTCCCGAGAGGGTCCCCCTGATCCCAAGAGCTCTGGATGATAAGGTCCAAACTCTGCAGGCTCAGTTCCCTCTAGGGTTAACAAGTCCTTTTCCTGGGAAGAGGGTTTCTAATTTATGGACTGTTCAGAAGCTGTTCCTCTAGTCTTCTTACTTTTTCTCTTGGAGGGTTGGTCCAATCTTTCAGGAACCAACACATCACACATCTTGTTCACTTTGGAGTTTGCTTTGTGCCCTTGTTTTGAGACACCCCCATTCTCAGAGCCCAAGCATTGCTGCATGCCTCCTCAGCTCATCTTCAGCCAGGAGAGATTGCCCCAAATCATATGCAAGCAGACAGTCTACAGGGATGGATGGGGACACAGCTGCCTCTTTTTGTCCAACTACTGCAACTTAGTCAAAAGATACCACTGCCATAGGATGGATCTTTGTGACATTTTCATAAATGGTGACAGGATACATTTTCCCTAACAGGGACTGATCTGAGTGGACAAGGTGCTAGGTCTCAATAGTGACACTAGCACCTGTGTCCCATTAAACAAAGGGTGCTTCCTGTATTGTTGCATGTTAGTACGCTAGACAGCACAAGATAAGTATATCCCTCCCTTTGTGACTAATGTTGCCTTTGTGAGTTCACTGACAAGTCAGGCCACAACTGTGATCTCATCTGGAGATTGGCCACAACATTTACTGAAGGTAGACTAGAGGCATTTTGTCTTGTTTTTACAGCTAAGGTCCCCAGTTTGGTACCCTTTGTTTGTGCAATCATGCACCAAGCCTTGTCGGGATCAAAGTTCCTACCTGTGTACCCACCATGAGGCTGTGAGGAATCTTGGGACTCACTCTCCTGAACAGGTTTTTGGGGGCCTGATGAAGTTTTTATTTTGGTTCCCATATTTCCCTTGGAGGGGGACTTTTGGCCTCTTTGTTTTGGTCTCCCTCACCAGTGGTTGTTTTGGTCACCCTTGACTTGACCCAGTAGTCTGCCTTTACCCCAACTCTAGAGAAGAAAGTGGACCTAGGTCTCCCAGAAACTGATGTAGTTTCTCACTGTAACAAGTACTCAAAATATGCTCTTTCATAATTAAATTATAAAGTCCACTAAACTCTTGTCCCTTGTTGCCTTCTAACATCCACCCAGCATTTGTACTGAATAGTCTATGAATTCTACCTAGGACTAACTCTCGATTTTTTGGGTCTCCCTGAATTTAATTCTGTTTTCGTCAGTTGTAAGTCCAAAATCCTAAGTCAGGGTAGCCTCCATGAGGTTTTAGGGCCTAGCACCTGCCTCATGCAATGTCAGGAGTCTATCACTGCATTGTCCTGAGAATAGTTCTCACAACAGGGAGCCCCAATGTATTCTATCTATATCCCTGGCTATGAAGGCTCTCTCATAGGCAGAAGACCACTTGGTGATATCATCACCCTCTGCATAAGGTGGGTCAACTCCTTTGGGGAGTTTTAGGTTATAAGATTTCTCTTTCTCCCTAGTTACCTGTGTGTTGCCACCAGAGATGGGTCCTAGGTCCAACTTGTGCCTTTTTATCTTGATTTCCAAAAGTTGAGCTTCTAAAGCCAACCTTCTGGTCAAAATAGCTAGAGTCACAGTCTCCTCCAATGGGGCTCATACTTCTGAGACAGAGGATCCTACATCGTTTTCCTCTTCATCTTCCTCTGAGTGTCTTGATTTTCTTTTTCTGAGGGTTCCCTCTCATCCACTTTGTGTGCAATCTCATATTCTGCCACAAGCTGCCCAAGCTTTTCTGAGGTAGCATGAGCACCACTTTGAAATTGGTAACCTTTGCAAAGAGACTTTAGTTGGGAGCATCTCAAGCCCATCTAAAGGACCACGTCAAGTTCCTTAGCCTTGTTCTCTTCATCAGACATTTTTTTTTTAATAAGGTTGGGACCTTTTTAACATTTACAAAAATGTTTGCAAAATTCTGAAAAATATTTCTAAGGCTTAACTATAGTAAGGACCCTTATTTTCTAATCAATGTATAAGGGACCTAACCAGGAACCTAGCAATTAATTTTGAAATTTAGAAAAGCAGTCCAATTTAAAATGCAACTAGGCTAAAGACAATTTTTAGAGTTGGTTGTGTGATCACTTAGTGACAAAAGTTGTATTGACAAATGCAAAGTTTTGTATCCCACCGCTGATCAACCAAATGTAGAAGGCTGGCTCTCTATATAGTGTACAAAAAAGACATGCACTGTGCAGAGAGTCCAAGCAACCCCACTTTGGTATTTAGAGGTAAAAACCAGACCACTTAATGCTCTCTTTTTGTGGTAGTGTGGGTGGGCAGTTAGGTTTATCTTATTGATGTGCTAAGCATTTGTTGTACTCACAGTATCAATAAATGTGGACACATACTCGTAAGAATAACTTGAGACCATTTTCCAAAAATACTTTAGATTTTTATGAAACTTTTAAGACCAAGATCATCAATATATGGTAAGTGCTTCTTTTGTTATGATTGTGAAAAGTTTAGAAAATATATTTTTTGCTGTAATGCAGCACCATAGGAATGAATGGGAACATTTTTAAAGTTGCATATAAAATCAGGCAATGTGTCACTTTCCATCTTTAGGTTGAGGTTGTTGAGATGTTCTGTGGGCCAACCAAAGAACTTCGGATGGTTCCTGCTTCAAGCATGAGCAGCGACTGAAATTCTTGGAGCTGATGCACAACGGAGAAGGGGACCACTTCAAAGCAAACTGCATAGGTGGACATAAAGGTAAGTCCTATGGGTCACCTTGGAGTGTAGAAGTAGCAAGGTGTCAGGGACCCTATAGCACAGCTGGTTTTCTGATGCAGGGGCCAGGGAGGCCAAGTGCAGTGCAGATAGGTCTGTCAAGAGCCATGCATCAGGGTGTCTTTGGAGCCAGGAGCAGGTCACTTGGAGGGTAGATTGCAGGTCAGCAGGGCCACTCTGGGGGGTGTTTCTTGGGTGTCCTCAAGTCCCTTGACTGGTGCTTCTTTCTTCTGAGCTTTTAAGAGTCCAGGATGGACGTTGGGGGGTCCAGTACTATTGGCAATGGTACGTCTTGGGACCTGAAAGTCACAGTGCCACCAAACTTGGCACATTAGTAGGTTTTGTTCATCTGGTCTATAGTTTGGATTTTGGTTGGGCTGCTTGGTCCAGTTCGTTGGTCAGTGGCTGGCGAACAAACTGGACTTCACTGGTTTCTTTCATGTAGGTTGCAGAAAAAGATACCTTCTCTTCAAGGGAGGTTCTTAGTGATTTCCAGAAGGCTTGATGTGGTCTTGGATTTCATAGAGGTCTTCAGGTTACCAGGTAATACCTCAAAGGTGACTGTTGAGTCCTAGGAGCAGCAGGCAGGGTTTGGCGCCTTTTTCTTGGTGCAGCAGGACTTCTGTTCTCGAGCCTCGGGTCATCTTTGTTCCTGACATTCTTGTGTCTATTGAATCTGATCTTTCGGTCTAGGGATGCCCACTAAATACTGTATTAGGGGGAGTACCTGGTAGTGACCAATGGTCAACCTACCTTAGGGTACCCCACTAAGTGACCACTTCCTATGGGAAGTGATCACAGCCCTAACCCTGATTGGCTATTTTTCTACCATCCAAGATGGAGTAAAATGAAATGGAATGGTCACCTCACCTGCCACCCCTGAGGGGTGGTACCGGCTGAGGGAGGCCAGTCCTCCTATTTTAAGTTTTCCTGTTGATTTTCCCACTCAAAGTGAAGGAAAACCCATTTGGCAGTCATCTGCTTCTAGCAGCAAAGGCAGGGGACATTTTCCAAAAGCGGTAAAGCCTTTGAAGCTGACCCCTGATGCAGGATGCCTGCCTGGGAGAAGAGGTGTAACACCTCCAATCAGTAAAGGCTTTGTGTACTGGCTCATGAGAGCAGGGGATCTCACCTCTGGAATCCATTCTTCTGTCTGGTGGTGGCAGGATTGCTAAGACCAGTCAGCAACCATGCCAGGGCTATTAGATTTTGCAGGGGGCACCTTTACCGTGCCCTCTGGGTACATTTTATAATAAATCCAACACTGGCATCTGTGTGGGTTTATTATTGTGAGTTGTTTGATAACAAGCTACCCAGGGTTCAGAGACGTCATCATGTAGCCTGGGAATGCGTAATGAACAGTGTCCATCAGATGCATTTGCTATGGCTTTCCTGTACGCTCACTATGTCTAAAGGTTTTGCAAAGACATAGTAGGGGCATATTTGCTCATGCACACATATAGCCTCACATGATTTATATTGCACCCTGCCTTAAGGCTGTAAGTCCTGCCAGAGGGGTGGCTTACCTATATTTCATGCAGTGTTAGTGAACATGGCACTTTTGGTGAGAGTCATGTCGAGTTTGCCACTTTTAAGTACAACTTTTCATGCACTTGTAATGGCAGTCTAAATGAGGCTGGTGTGGAGCCTCTTAGAGTGGTACAATAGGTGCTGCAGTTCGGGGGCCCTCTTCAGTACCCATGCCCTATGCACCAGCGGTAGCATTTACTAGGGGCTTACAAGGGGGGCTGAAGTGCAAAACATAGTACAGGTTTGAGGAAAGAGATCTGGCTCTGAGAACCTGGTTACTGTTATGTTCAAGCACCTACAGAAATAGCATGTGGCTAATGGAATGTTCAAGTCCTTATCGAGATAGTGTGTAAAGACAATTGTGTTGAAGTCCCTATAGAGATAGTATCTAAAGATAATCTCCAAGTTCCCAAACAGAGTATGAATGAAGTTATGTTCACATTCAAACAGGACCAGTGTATGATTATAGGCATGTTCAGACCTGCACATTGATAGTGTGCGATTATAGGGATGTTCAAATCTTACAAAGATTGCATGCAAAGATAATGATGTTCAAGTCCCCACAGAGATAATGTATAATTATAGACACCCAAACCTCCCTAAAGTGTGTATTATAGAAGTGTTCAAGGCCCAACTGAGATAGTGTCAGGAGAGTATCATGGTCAAGTACATACAGTGATAGTGTGTAAAAATAATGCAATTTATTGAAGTCTACACAGAGATAGTGTGTGTTTATAGGCATGTTCAAGCCTCCACATAGTATGTTATCATAGTAGTGTTCGGGTCCCTACTGAGATAGTCTGTAAAGAGAAACATGCTCATATTCTATTATTGATAGTGAGTAAAGATGACAATCAACTCACCACATGTTTGAGTCGCCAAACAGATAGTGTGTGAAGATATTCCTGTTCAAGTCACCAGAGTTTTAGTATTTAAAGATAAAGTCCACATTTTCACACAGATAGCGTGTGAAGATAATGATGGTCAAGTCCCACAGAGATAGTGTGTGGTCATAAGAATGTTGAATCCCACATTGTAATGGTGTGTGAAAGTCGTCTTGTTCAAGTCCCCACAAATATATTGTGTGATTATAGCAATGTTCAAGTCCCGTCAGAGATAGTGTTTGGTTGCTGGGATGTTCAATTTCTCTTCGGAGATAGTCTGTGGTTACTAGGATCATCAAGTCCCCACAGAGATAGTGTTTCTTTGCTAGAATGTTCAAGTTCCCAAAGAGATAGCATGTGGGTACTGGGATGTTCAAGCTCCCACAAAGGTAGCGTGTGACATTTGGGATGTTCAAGTCCACCCAAGATAGTGTGTGAAAACAATTGTGCTCAAGTCCCTAAAATGATCCTGTGTAAAGATAATCTTTAAGTCCCCAAACACATACGCCCTCATTACAACCCTGGCGGTCGGTGTAGAAGGGGCGGTAATACCGCAAACAGACCGGCGGTGAAAAAATTGAAATTACAAGCATGGCGGTTACCGGCATGCCAAACCGCCACTTCTACACTCCGACTTCCAGGGTGATAACAACCGCTGGGCTGGAGACTTTGGTCTCCAGCCCGGCGGCCGTCACTAGACCACCGGCAGTATCACGACCCCGCATACTGCAATGGATTTCATGGGGTTCTGTACTGCCACGAAATCCATGGCGGTAGGCACTTTCAGTACCAGGGAATTCTTCCCTGCCACTGATAGGGGTCTCCCCCACCCTCCTCCCCCTCCCCAGAGTCCTTCCCCAAACCCACGACCCCCCTACCACCCGCCAAAGGTGGCAGGACCCCCCTCCCCATCTCCCCAAAAAATTGACACACACACCCTCACCCCCTACACGCACACTCACACAACTACTACACACACACGCAGACATACATGCACACAGACATATACGCACACATTTCCCATACACACAACACACCCCCCGCATGCATACATGCTCTACACACTCACATTCACACCCCCATGCACGCACACAACACACAACACCCTTACAACCCCGTCTCCCCTAATGGACGATCACCTTACCTGGTCTGGTGATCCTCTGGGAGGGAACGGGATCCATGGGGACTGCTCCACCACCATCTCCCCGTCACCAGAACACCGCCACACAGAATCCTGGGTTGTGATTCAGTGGGCGGTGTTCTGATGAAGTGGCGGTGGAGGTGGATCAGCCTCCACTTCACCGCCGACCGACAGGATGGCTGCTGACGGCTCTCCGTCCGGAAAAGGGCGGAGGGCTGCCAGCAGTCATGATACGTTGGGTGAAAAACCGCCTTCACTGGCGGTCTTCAGCACGGCGGTACCTCGGCGGTCTTTGAAAAAGACCGCTGAGGTCCAAATGAGGCCCATAGTGTGTGAATATAATGATGGTGAGGTTCAAACAGTACTAGTGTGTGATTATAGGCATTTTCAAACCTGCACTTAGTGTGGGATTATATAGATATGCAAGGCCCTACTGAGACTGTGTGTGGAGATTATCATGGTCAAGTCCATACATTGATATTGTGTTAAAAGTAATGCTATCCAAGTCCCCACTGAGATTTGTATGATTAAAGGCATGTTCAAGCCTCTACAAAGTATATGATTAATGTGGTGCTCAAATCCCTATTAAGATAGTGTATGAAGATAACCATGTTCAAATTCCGAAATTGATAGTGAATAAGGATGATGTTCATCTCCCCACATGTTTGAGTCCCCACAGAGATATTGTGTGATCAAAACAATGTTGAAGCCAAAACCTAAACTAAAATGATGTTTGTAAGTAGTCTTGTTGTCGTCACCACAGAGATAGTGTGTTATTGTTCAAGCTCCCAGAAATATTGTTTGGTTACTGAGATGTTCATGTCTCCACAGAGATAGTATGTGGTTACTACGATGCTCAAGTCCCCACAGATATAGTGTGTGTTTATTAGAATGTTCAAGCCCCACAGAGATAGTGAGTGGTTATTAGGATGTTCAAGTCCTTATTGACATAGTATGCAAAGACAATCAGGTTCAAGTCCCTACAATGATATTGTGTAATGATAATCTTCAAGTCCCCGACCAAACAGTGTGTGAATGTAATGATGGTTAAGTTCAAACAGTACTAGTGTGTGATTGTAAGCATGTTCAAACCTGTACATAGATATTGTGTGAATATGGGGATGTTCAGGTCCCTAGTGAGATTGTACATGGAGATTATCATGGTCAAGTCTATTCAGTGATGGTGTGGAAAAATAATGCTATCGAAGCCCCACTGACATAGTGTATGATTATAGGCATGTACAAGTCTCCACATAGTGTACGATTGCAGTGCTGTTCATGTCCCTACTAAGATAATGTGTGAAGATAATCATGCTGAAATTGTGAGACTGATAGTGTGTAAAGATAATGTTCAACTCCCCACATGTTCGAGTCCCCACACAAGTAGTGTGCGAAGATAATCATGTTCAAGTCACCAAAGTATAGTATGTAAAGATGATGTTCATGTTCCCACACAGATAGGGCCTTATTACGACTTTGGTGGTCTTTTTGGAAGACCGCTGCGGTGGTGGTTGACAAAAGACTGCCATGTTGGCGTTAATCCAACCGCAGCATTACGACTCACACTGTGAAGAACGCCAAAAAAAGAGCCACAAATCCGACAACGCCAGGACACTGGGAGACGGGAATGAGGCGGTTTCACCACCAGCACATTTCTACCCACCAGATTGTGAGCCATAAATCAGCACTCCAGTTCTTTCACGACGGAAAACCATTGGGAGTGAGAACAGCCGTGCTCAAATCCGCTACTGTCAGAACACAACACTACATAGGATAGTTTGAATACCCCACACCTGGCACACATACACACACCAGACACACCTACTCACAGCACTATATAACACACCCCAACACAACCCACAAATCTTTGCTACACATTCTATTAGCACATACACAGGGAGAAGGCAAATAAACTCATATAGCACTATTACAACATAGGCACAGATACACATCCCACCCAGCACACATAACACAAATGCACTACAAACACGATACACATATAACGACCACACATACACACCACAATCGTCCATCACTTACTACGCACTGCCAACACCCCATCAATCATCATACACTGCACCCTTGCACACATAACAACCCCCTACCACCCACAACACAACCACTACAATGTCCCCATAAAAGCACCCATGGTTCACAGACAACGAGCTGAGTTCATGCTGGATGAAATTGTCAGATTAGAGCCACAAATGTTTGGAGCACAGCTCCAACAAACCTCAACTTCCAGGAAAATGGAGAGGTGGCAAAGAATAGTCGACAATATCAACGAAGTAGGTAAACATCCACACACAAGGGAGGACCTCAGGAAGAGGTGGAACAACCTACGGGTGAAGGTGCATTTCATAGCATCACAACTCCAGATCTCCGTGCAGAAGACTGGTGGTGGCCTCCACCTCATCCACCATAGTTCACTTCTTGGGAGGAAAAGGTTTTGAACATCTTGTATACTGAGGACCTGACTGGAATACCTGGCAGACTGGACTCTGGTAAGTGCACACAACCTCCATGTCACACAATTGTCGTGTACTGCATGCTTCCGCACCACCCAAATACTCCCCAATACTGCATGTCTCAATGCACATCCCACCTATCCACCCAATGCCCCTCTCCTGGATGCCACACCTCCAACCAGCCCAACTGCCCTACAGCCTTTGGCAAAGGCACACATAGCATGGGCTAATGCTAACACTATGACTCCCACAATGCACAAGTCCATCTACCTGAATACCTGGAATGTGCACATTACATCCCTTGCATGTATGCCTATTGGATTAGCTATACCAACTAGATATCACGACTGAGGACCACAACATGGCAATGACAGCAATGCAATGGAACAACACAATGCCAAACAAGGCTAAACACAACTGCAGTGCTGTGACAAATCCAATTGGCCACTAATCAGGATCCACAACCCTGAAAGTCAGCTACCATGGTATGGTATGCTAGATGGCAAGCTCCATGCACATGCACAACAAGCACAGCCATGCGGGCGCCGTATTTATTGAATGACGTTAGCCGGCGTTAGCCGCCGGCGCCGTCTGGTGTGCGTTAAAAAAAACGACGTACACCAGGCAGCGCCGGCGTAGGGGGAGATGGAGCTTGGGCGTCAAGAAATGGGGCAAGTCAGGTTGAGGCAATTTTTTCACCTCAACCCGATTTGCGCCATTTTTTTTCACTCCCAACCCCCATAGAAATGACTCCTGTCTTAGCAAAGACAGGAGTCATGCCCCCTTGCCCAATGGCCATGCCCAGGGGACTTCTGTCCCCTGGGCATGGTCATTGGGCATAGTGGCATGTAGGGGGGCACAAATCAGGCCCCCCTATGCCACAATTTTTTTTTGAAAAAACACTTACCTGAACTTACCTTAATGTCCCTGGGATGGGTCCCTCCAGCCTTGGGTGTCCTCCTGGGGTGGGCATGAGTGACAGGGGGTGTCCCTGGGGGCATGGGGGGGCACCTCTGGGCTCCTTCAGAGCCCACAGGTCCCTTAACGCCTGCCTTTTGCAGTTGCTAAAAAACGGCGCAAAAGCGGCCGTACGTCATTTTTTTTGACCCGCCCACTCCCGGGCGTGATTTTTGCCCAGGAGTATAAATCCCACGCACATGCCTCGGAGTCGATTTTTTAGACGGGAACGCCTACCTTGCATATAATTAACGCAAAGTAGGTGTCCACACTAAAAAATGACGCTAACTCCATGGACTTTGGCGCTAGACGCGTCTAACGCCAAAGTATAAATATGGAGTTAGTTTTGCGTCGAAATTGCGTTTAAAAAAACGACGCAATTTCGGCGCAAACGGAGTATAAATATGCCCCTTAGTTTGAAAATGCCACTTTTAGAAAGTAGCCATTTTCTTGCTTAACCCATTCTGTGACTCTGCCTGCTTGTGGATTGCCTGTCTGGGTCAGTTTGACTGTTAGGCTGTTTGTGAATTCCCTTTAGACAGTGAGACAAAGGAGGCCGGGGTGTAGCCTGCATATCCTGATGAGCCATCTGTTCTAGAGCGGAGTGAGGAGTGGTCACTTACATCTGAATGGGCTGTGCCTGCCCTCTCACAATGCAGTCTCCAACCCCTGTGCTTTGTTGGGCTATCCTGCAGTTGCTGCTTCTGCCTGTAAAAGGGGACAAAGACTGGACTTTGTTGTGCATCTGTGCTTGAGAAGAATCTCCAAGGGCTTGAACTGATCTTGCCTCCTCTTTGAAGTCTCAGGGCCATCAAAGACATCCCTTGCGGGCACCCGGGCTTTCTGCTGAGACTCCTCTTTTGCCAAGGGGTGCCCTATCTAGTCCCTGAGGCCTTGAAAGTTGAAGTTGGCAGAGCAAGAGCTGAAAATCCATGCACAGAATGCCGTCGGGAGAAATTTTCAACGCACCATCTGCAAGACAGCTGATAAACGATGCGCCGCCGGCTTTGCAGCTAAAATCGATGCTCTATCTGCAGCGCGGCCAGGAGATCGAGGCATCACGATTGGAGAAATGACGCACAACACCCGCTTGCAGCTGCTGATAACGATGCAAACCTTAACACTGCGCAACCAAATTTTCCACGCATCGTCCCTGGGTGTCAAAGTCAATCCAACTCTGCGCGGATTCGAGATGCCCCGTCTGGAAATTGAAGCATTGCTCTCTTACGAGGGAGAAAAACGGTGCGAGGAAGGAATCTCCGCCATCAGTGACCTTTCAGATGCACTCTCATCCGGGCGGCTTTATTTTTTATGCAAACTGGTACTTAGTGCAAAATCAATGTTTCCATTGTTTTATATGGAGTAAAACTTCTTTTGAAAATTTATATTTTAACTTGTGCATGTTGGATTTTTGTCGTTTTGGTCTTGTTTGATTTAGATAAATATTGCCTATTTTTCTAAACTGGTGTGGTGTCCATTTTGTAGTGTTTTCACAAATTCTTTACTCATTGCTTCTGAGTTAAGCCTGACTGCTCGTGCCAAGCTACCACGGTGGTGAGTGGGTCGCTAACCAGCTGTGTTTCTCATTTGCCCTGAATAGAGTGAGGATCCTTGCTTGGACAGGGGATAACCTGACTGCCGAACAAAGATCCTGTTTCTAACACTACCTAACAAGAATGGTATGCTGTGCATTGTCATTGCAAGAAATCATGTCAAGCCACTGCATGCATATGATAAAGAGTGAACCAAACACCACTTTAATACGTACCTCCCTCTTACACTCCTTACAGAGGTATCCCTGCCATTGCCACCATGGAGAGGATACCAGAGACTGCAAGCCCACAACAGGATGAAGGTCCCAGTGAGGACAGCACGCCTGGATGTCTGGAAACTGACGACCTACCTGGCTCATCTGGGATACCTGGTCAGTCTACCACTCCCTGCCTCCCCCTACCCACATCAATCTCCCCAAATCCTGTGGCCTCAACATCACAGCCTACCCTTCATCCCCAAACCTGTATCTCAAGGACAGATCAAACTATTGTGTGCCCCACAGCACAGGGACCTGAGTCGAGCCCTCACACCCCAGACAGTGAAGGTCCTACGTACACTGGGAATGACAACACTGTGCCAGTGGCATAGGCACGTGGGGGTATGGGAGGGAAGCTGTGGGCCAAAGATCGGGCCCCAAGTTAATCTACTAACCATGCCACCATCTCCCAAGTCCCGGGAGCATACCAACAATCGCAGGACAGGATGGGCTAGATCATAACCATGTTGGGGGAAAACCAAAGGCTGCAGAGGGAATACCACCAGGAGGTCATACAGTAGTGGCAGGCAAACAATGCCACCATGGCCTCCATTGCAGGGGTGCTAAGGGATATCAACACCACCCTGCAAGCTTCCTCCATCCTTCAGCAGACCTCTTCCCCTAGCAACATAACATGGGACCCATCTACATCAGTGGTAGACAGCGGAATGGAGGCCCTGCCAGGGGAACCACAGCCCTCAGACACCCCTCCCTATGTAGCTGATAAACTCCCCCGCAAATGTGGACTTCCATCCAGACATCCGGCTGCAGCAGATGCCAAGACCTCACTCATTGCCAGGAAGTTACCCTCACCTGATTTCTCTTTCTTGTCTGCCACTGAGACACCCTGTTGACTGTTCAATGGCATAACTCAATCTCCCCATAAGCAATTGGACACTGGACATGTGCAACCAACAGCTGCACCACTTACTCTGAGAATTCCATCTACCATGACCCCACTCATCATCTCTTGGATAATGTTTGCATCATATATGTTTGTTACAAATTCACTATATGCACAATAAACACCAATGGAACACAACTAATGTATATGTGTCAATACAACAAAAGTCATGATTGCCATATGTGAGATGGCTATGCACACCTACATGCAACAGGCAGTGTAATGGACAGGAGAGAGAGGCATCATCAGCAGGAGACACAGTGCAAGTGATATGATCCAGGACATATGTCAGACAGTCCAAAATCCTGAACCACACAAGAGTAGAGTCAGCATGCAAACCTGCAAAAAGACAATGACAGAAAGTACCATCAGGATGAAAGGCATGGAGCCACACAAAGCACATATGCAGCACATAGTGGTCATCCACAGTGTAGATTACCTTCTAAGTAGGGTACCCCACAGATGACCTATACAACACCAGTCACCGAATACTAATCATTTAGCACTGTAGCTGACATATGTCATTTGCAACTCTCAACTCTCAAAATATTCTGCAATGGCTAGTGACTATAAAAGCCTCAAGCAATAGGTAGCAGAGGTACATGTATTATTACCACAGTCAGTAGGTGGAATGACATGAGTAAAGAAGAATGCAGCACACATTGCTCATTAGTGATCTGCACATTGGAGATTTGATTCAAGGAAACATCAGTGGGTGCAATTGTTAGAAATGGGGCTTTGTTACTGTGCACATAACATACAAAAAGTCTCCTCCCCAAACACACACATAGGGTGAGGACCACATCACATCACCACTGATGAGTCAACTCAGGAGGACAATTGTCAGCAAATCATGTGTATATAAAACATTTTTAAACCACAATCACCAAATCTGTATGTCGCTGGAAGTACTGACTGATGAGATCAGTCCTAGAGTCAGCTGCACCTTACTATTCTGCACCCTCATCACTTGCCATGTCAGCATTACCAGCCAAAGGTCCAGCTGCCTGAACCTCATAAGCTAGCAATGGTATCTGGTGTCTCAGGGCTAGACTGTGGAGCATGCAGGAGGCTACTACTAGCTGGCATAACCTTTGCGGTAAGTAAAGGAGGGCACCTCCAGATAGGTTCAGACACCTGAATCTGGCTTTTAGGAGGCCAACTGTCCTTTCAATAACAAGGCCCGCCCTCCCGTGGCCCTCATGAAAACTGACTTCCCAATTCATGGCAGGGTACCTCACTGGTGTCACTAGCCAGGGAAGGTTAGGATAGCCAGAGTCACCTGTGTGAAAAAATGTAGGACCAGTTACATAACAGGTATAGCGACAGGGAAGAATTTGATAACAGATGCAACAACAGTGAACCACATTCAAATGGATACATACCAAGGAACCACACCCTCTCTGTGTTAAGTAATGCCCTCATGTGTAGGGAATTGCTGATTCTCAAAATGAAGGAGTCATGCACAGATCCAGGAAACTTGACTGTGACCTGTGAGATGTACTAGTCTGCCGTACACATCAGCTGAACATTAATGAAGAGGTAGTTCTTTTTGTTCCTATACACTTCTTCATTGGCACGCTGTTACATGATGTAGGACATGTGTATTGGCACCAGAGACAGCCTAGGCAGGACATGTATTGTGACAGATGTGCATGTTTATAGGTGTGTATGTGAGGTATGTATTAACCCTCTCTCTCCCTATCTCTCCCTCCATCCTTCTCTCTCTGTATTTGTGTGCATCAGCATTGGCATGCAAAGAAAAGGGGCACAGGTGAGTGGGGATGCTGTAGGCCATGGGACCCGGAGTCTTGATACCAGCAACAGGGAGGGACCCAATGGCACAGATAGCGAGGGGGGTACCATGGGGGAGATAGGATCATCCACATCATCTTCAGAATCCTCCTCCATCGGACACTCCTTGGAGGTTGCGGACCCTTCAGGGACAACGCCAGCACCATCATTGTCTGCCATCCTCCTTACTATCACCCTCCCTGTAGATCCCCACCCAGTTGTCCTTGCCCAGCGCCCAAGAGGGTGGGTATCTCTTTTGATGCAGGCACCTCTGCCACTGCCCCAGTCAGCCCCGCTGCCCTCAGTGAGGAGGCTATTGACCTCCTGAGGTCAATCTCTGTGGGTCAGTTGAACATCGTGAATGTCATCCAGGGACTGGCAGCTCAAGTCTAGCAGAGTAATGCTTTCCTGGAGGGCCTTCACAGTGCACTGGATGGCCCACAGAGTTCCTTTCGGGCTCTGGCCTCCACACTGATGGCAGCCAGTTACCCTTTGTCTACCATCCCCCTCCACCTACCTCTAACCAAACCAAAACCCCTCCTCCAAAACCCAGCCAAAACACACAGACATACAAGCATAAATCCATCTCAACAGCCAAAGCTACCACAGACAACACAAAAGCACCACAAGACCCACCACTGGCATGCACACAAACAATACCCACCTGCAGACACACTGACATCCACCACCTCCACTGACTCCCTCACCACCCCTTCACAGACACTATACCAGACACACCTGTAGCTATCACACCAACATTGACAGATCCAGCCACACCTCCTATCTTACCCACTGTCAGCACAATAGCAGACCCGCAGCCATCCAGCACAGTCACCACATCTGTACCCACCACAACCACCGACAAACCCACATGTAGCACATCTACCATACCTACAGATACCATCCCAACAGACAGTCACCCTTTCAGCATGGCATCTACAAGCACCAGCATCACCAGGCACATAATACACCATTTTACATCCCCATTGCCAACTCCACTGGTAATAGGAAAGGACTAGGCAGTTACAACCCCACCTGCATGGATGATGTACTAACAAGTACCATCCCACTGAAATGAAATCCACAAAACCAGGTATCTGTTAGGTATACCTCTCATGTCTGACAGCAATTGCCATTGGTTACTGACAATGAATACCTCAAGTCTAGCTTGCAGGGCCATACAGGAGTTATCAAATTCAGTGAGTGGAAGAAAGCAAGGATATGAGATTGCAGGAAACATACCTCATATATGAGAAGTCCATAACAGAAGTGTCTGTAAGTATCAGATGTAAGAATACATGAAATAGCAGAAGATATTGTACTGTATACAATACAACCTATCAGTCTGCAAACACAACTCGTATATAGGCATTGGAGCTCATGACACCCCCACTCAGGAAGCTAGTAAGGAGGTGTAATGACAGCCATCCACTTTAACTTGCACAGATTCATCACATCAAAAGGCCCACTTCACATATCTGTATGACAGTTGAATTACTGATTGATGAGATCTGCCCTAGAGTCACCTGCTCCTTCATCCTCAGGCTCTTCACCTCTTGGCATTTCAGCATTTCCAGCCACGGGTCCATCTGCTCCCCATCATCTGCTTTTAATAGGATCTGATGTCTTAGGGCTGTATTCTATAGCATGCAGCAGGCAATGATTATTTGGCATACCTTGTGGGGCGAGTACAGGAGGGCTCCACCAGATAGGTCCAGGCACCTGCATCTCACCTTCAGGAGCCCAAATTTTCACTCTGTTACACACCTTGTCCTCCCGTGGGCCTTATTGTAATGGAGTTCTCCTGCCGTGGCTGGGTACCTCACTGGTGTCAACAACCAAGGACGATTCGGATAGGCTGAGTCATCTGTGAACACAACGGCTGAATATCTCTTAATATGCATGTGGGACTGGCTAGATTGTGATGGCAGGAGACATAACACACAAACACACACTACAGTGGAAACTTAATAACCAGCAAGGCCCTCTCCCTTTGTAGTCGTGCCAGTAGATGTAGGACATTGCTGTTCCGCATTATATAGGAATCATGCACAGATCCTGGATACTTGGCTGTGACTTGTGGGATGTACTGGTCTGTCAGATACATCACCTGTACATTGATTGAGTAGTAATTTTTCCTGTTCCTATACACCTGTACATTGGCACTGGGAGGAACCAGGGCTACATGGGTGCCATCAATTGCTCCTACCACATGAGGAATCTGTCACATCTCATTAAAGTCAGCCTTAACATAGGCCAAATCTACATGTTGGGGAAACCTGACGTAGCTGTCCAGGTGTTTCAATAATGCACACAGTACATCCTTCAAAAATAGACTGAACATGGGCTGAGACATCTTTGCTGTTAAGGCAACAGTATTCTGGAAGGAGCCTGTAGTCAGGAAGTGTAGCACTGAAAAGACTTGAACGATAGAAAGTATGCCATAGGTGTTGCGAATTTCAGACATCAGATCTGGCTCCAACTGAGTACAAAGATCCATAATGGTCAGATGATTTAGACAATATGGCCCTCATTCTGACCTTGGCGGTCTTTTCGCAAGACCGCCGAGTTACCGCCGCGGTGAAGACCGCCGACCGCGGCGGTGTGCCGCTGTGCGCATTCTGACCGCTGGGAGCGTTCCGCCGGAAAACCGCCAGCAGCCACACTGGCGGTCGGCGGGAAAGTGGAGACTGGTCAACCTCCACCGCCACGCCAGCAGAACACCGCCCACAGAATTACGACCCACATATCTGTGTGGCGGTCTTCTGTTGGCGGTCTTCTGTTGGCGGTCACGTCCCTATGGCTCCCGTCGCCTCCCGGAGGACCAACGCACAAGGTAAGTTGATCGTCCGTGAGGGGAGGGGGTGGGGGGGTGTTGTGTGATGTGGGCGTGCATGGGGGTGTGCGTGTGAGTGTGTAGAGGGGGTGTGTGAGTGCGTGTATGCGGGCGGGGGGTGCTGCTGTGTCTATGGGTAATGTGTGCTGTTCGGCGGGTGCGCATGTCGGCATGTATGTGTGCGGGTATGTGTCCCCGTTGTGTATGTGTGTGTAGGGGGGGTGTATATGTGCATGTTGGGGGTGTGTGCATGTCGGGGTACATGTATGTGCATGTCGGGGTGGGGGTGGGGAGGGGGTTCGTACCACCTCTGGGGGGTGGCAGGGGGGTGGAGGGTGTGGGGGGAGGACTCGGGTGGGTAGTGGGGGGTGGGGGAGACCACTATCAGTGCCAGGGAAGGAATTCCCTGGCCCCGATAGTGCTTACCGCCATGGTTCGCACGGCGGTTCCCGCTCGCAAGAAACCGCGGCGGTAGGCAGGGTCATAATACCCTTGGCGGTCTTGGGACGACCGCCGGGCCGGAGTGCGCAAACTCCAGCCCCGCGGTCATGACCGCCGCGGCGGTCGGAGTGGAGAAGTAGCGGTCGGTCGCGGCGGGGACCGCCGCGGTCAGAATGCCATTTTTAATACCGCCGGTCTGTTCGCGGTCCGACCGCCGTCTCTCCGCCGACCGCCAGGGTCAGAATGAGGGCCTATGTCTGGATGATGTGCCTTTCCTTCATAGTGTCCAGGTCTACTAGTGGACGGTACACTGGTGGTTGTCTCACTCTCCTCATGGCAGGATAGCCATGTTGAGAGAACTGAAAAACCAATGAGGCTTGAGGCATAAACACATCATGAACAATTCGTGCATTACCTTACACCTAACATCTGCAGAAGATGCCTAGCACTTCAGACATATACACTATAGCCCATATTTGTGCACCAAATTCACCCTCATTGCTGCACATTGGCAACCATGTAGATGGGAATGTACATATGAAACTAATGTTAGTGTATTTGTGTGCAAGACTTAGGTGTCCTGTACCATTCACACAGCTGTTTTGGATTTAAACAATCTCTACCCGTAGGCTGTGAATCCCCAAGTAGCATTACATAGCTCTCACCATATATATTCCCTCAGCACATCACTTTGTAATGTTTAGGACACTATGTTGCACAAACATGATGGCACGACATACAGATATACAGCATTTTGGGGGAGTAAGTGAATGACGCAGATCACTAACACACCTATTGATGAAATGTGTCCAAAATGGCAGGCACCTGACCTACTGTGGTGGACAGTTGGAAGTGTCCTAAGTCCGCTGGCAAAATTCGTAATGGCGGTAGACGGTCGCAACCGCCATGCAGCTTGCCATTGGTTAACATTGCTACCTTTAGCTGACTTGGGCCAATGACGATAACTGCCAGCAGTGATGGTCCTTTACTTGGTGGCCGTGACTGCTATTTTCAGCAGTATTGCTCACTTGACTCCTGACTGTTGCCAGCAAGACCTCCACAACATGAGTTGCTGTGTACTGACTCTGGGAGCCATCGTGCCACATCCTGCAGGGAATAGGGCCCCTGCCTTCACCCCAGAAGAACTTGAAAGGCTGGTGGAGGAGGTCCTGCCCCTGTATGGAGAGTTATATGGAGCACCAGAGGAGCAGGTGAGTCCAATGTCCTAGCCATGTGTGATAGATGTTGTGTGTGACATGGCCTCGGGCATGTGAACTTATGAGGTTATAGATGCATGCAGATGACTTATTGTGAAGGCATGTGCAGAGAGGATGGGTATGTGTGCCTGCTTGCTGTGACTGATGTGCACTTATCACTCCTATTGGTATGGTGCATGTGTACATGACTTTCTCCTTTTGTCTGTGTCATCCATGCAAATGAATGCCCATCAGAAGAAGGGGGTTTGGCGTGCCATCCCCAAGCAAGTGCGCACCCTGGGGGTCCACAGCCAGCGGAGCACCCATTACAGAAAGCGGGGGTAGGACCTTAGACACTGGGCCCAGAAGACCACGAAGGCCGGGCTGCGGATGTTCTCCCAACGAGGGAGGGGTGCCCATCGGTTCCTGACTCCCCTAATGGCCCGCATTTTGGCGGTGGCCCACATGGAGGTGGATGGGCATTTGAGGGCAGCATACCAGCCACAAGGGGGTAAGTGCTGACAGTATCCTTGTACTTAGCTCTGGTAGTTAGGTGTAGGCTGTCACACTTTAGCAGCTGTGACAATGTAGTAGATGCTACATGTATGTTGACTACTGGAAATACATAGTGCTCATTTTGCCTGACTAAGAAATGGAGATCTTGCCTTGGGCCTGCGCATGTGTAGGTTTTGATCACCTGTGTCAAGGTACATCTATGACTGCATGTGGAGATGCACAATTGACAGTGCCACATGTGTGACTTCAGCCAGTCATATATATGTATGTAAGCTGCTGTTGCATCCTATCCATCTAGTATTTTCAATTCCAAAATTCAGAATATATTAATATGTAGCTCTAAGCTGTCATACTGCTCCCAAATGCGTATTTCAGCTGTATTTGCTACAGAGTGTCTGACATATTTTGTACAGGGCCTAGTTAGTTTTTGTTATGGTATATATATTTAATCCATGTGAGTCTGGCATCTCAATCAGTCAACACATATGGGCAGTATGGGACTGTATATATGGGTTTGAGGAGGTGTCCCCATTGTGCCTACATATGTATACAAAGGGGAATGTGAAGGTTGTAATGGAAGGACATCCAACTGTGGGTGCCTGACATTGTCTCTTTAGCCTTATCAAGCATTTCCATGCCAGTGAGATGTAGACAATTTACTATTATCCCAATGCCTTTCTTGTTGAGGAGGTAAGTGATTAGGTTGTCCTACCCTTTGATAATGTGCACTGTCCGTGCAATATGTGTCAATTTCCTATCAATATTAGTGCAACATATAGTATTAGCTGCCTACATCATGTCACAATAGTTACTTGGGGGCAGATCTTGTTGACTGAGACAATAATTGCTTCCCTTAGTCCAGCTGATGTGGACAGATTGGACAGCCATTGGTTTTCAGTCATTTCATACTTCAAGATGCCATGGTTTGGCTGTCCTACTATTTGTCATACATGTGTTGTTGTTGTGGAATATATAGTAAGTGCAATGGGAGTCATGTAAGTCCATGTGTACATCATGTGTACATGTATTTTCAGAAGGATATGTATGTTGTCTGGACTTAGGTATAGGTTTACACATGTCAGAATTGGTGTGAGTGATGGTTTACTCATTTTGTCATATTGTGGCTCTGTATCTGCATGTCAGGTGGAATGTCATGTGCCCTATTAGGAATTAGTTGGCTGTCCTTTGTTTTGTTATTGTTACACAGCTCTCTGTGATTGTCAGTGAATGTCTCATGTGTGCTGGGAAGGCCACTGTTGCTGTATATGCATGTATGGTGTGATATGGGGTATCTGTGTTTTTATGACTGCAGCTATTCCTCTAAGATTTGGTACATGTAGTGACATAGTTGTTCTCCAGACATGGATTCTAAGATTCAGATAGCACCTGTATGGGACTGCCACATGTAGGCCCTCATTCTGACCTTGGCGGGCGGCGGAGGCCGCCCGCCAAAGTCCCGCCGTCAGGTTACCGTTCCGCGGTCGAAAGACCGCGGCGGTAATTCTGACTTTCCCGCTGGGCTGGCGGGCGGTCGCCTTCAGACCGCCAGCCAGCCCAGCGGGAAAGAGGCTTCCACGATGAAGCCGGCTCGGAATCGAGCCGGCGGAGTGGAAGCTGTGCGACGGGTGCAGTTGCACCCGTCGCGTATTTCACTGTCTGCGCAGCAGACAGTGAAATACATGTAGGGGCCCTCTTACGGGGGCCCCTGCAATGCCCATGCCAGTGGCATGGGCACTGCAGGGGCCCCCAGGGGCCCCGCGACCCCCCCTACCGCCATCCGGATCCCGGCGGTCCGACCGCCGGGATCTGGATGGCGGTAGGGGGGGTTGGAATCCCCGCGGCGGTGCAGCAAGCTGCGCCGCCGCGGAGGATTCAATGGGGCGGCGGTACACTGGCGGGACCCCGCCAGTGGTGCCGGTCCGACCGCGGCTTTACCGCCGCGGTCGGAATCCCCATTGGAGCACCGCCGGCCTGTCGGCGGTGCTCCCGCGGTCCTCCGCCCTGGCGGTCAAAGACCGCCAGGGTCAGAATGACCACCGTAGTGTCTTCATCAGGGATTGTGTCCATTGTGTAACATATGTACAGAGGGTTAGGCTAGGCATGTGATTGAAATGGCAGGCGCCATGTCGTTTGTGAATAGAGTTGTCTTTACTCACATGGAACATTACTTATGGTCATGGACTGGTCAGGTGTTGAATTGGAACATGCATTGTATGGTGTTATCAGTCAACTGCTGTTCCTAAAGCTAATAGTAGTATGGCTGATAGTATGGCCAGGATTAGAACGGAAGATCAGCTTTAGCCAGGGCATGATGAGCATATTGACATAGGTTTACAGGTGAATTGATGGAAAGCTCCAGTAGTGCGACCTTACATAGATTATGATGTTGGCAAGAGATATGACATGAAGGGGTGGATAGAAGTAACATGTTGTGACATGATGTAGGATATGTGGTATTCTATATGGGATTCCCTAGCCAGGATATATATACCTACAGTTGTGCATGTTGAAATGTGTGTATGTGATGACACTCTCTCTCCGTCTCTCTCCCTGCTTCTGTCTCTGTTTGTGTGCATCGGTATCAGCAGGCGAAGGAGATGGGACACAGGCGAGTGAGGATGCTGCCGGACACAGGACCTGGAGTGCTGAGACCACCAACAGCGAGGGAACCAGTGGCCCGGAGGGAGAGGGGAGTCCACGGGGATACTGGATCTTCCGCTTCATCATCTTCTGAAACCACCTCCAGTGAACACTCCCTGGTGGTTGTGAACCCTTCTGGGACTACCCCAGCACCATCTTTGTCTGCCACCCCCCCTTACTACCATCGCCTTTCCTGTAGCTCCCCACCCAATTGTCCGTGCCTGCTCACAAAGAGGGTGGGGATCTCCTTTGCTGCAGGCACCTCTGCCCCTGCTCCAGTTATCCCTGCTGCCCTCAGTGAGGAGGTTATTGACCTCCTGAGGTCCATCTCTGTGGGTGAGTCAACCATCCTAAATGCCATCCAGGGACTGGAAAGTCCAGCAGAGTAATGCGTTCCTGGAGGGAATTCGCAGTGCACTGGCTGGCCTTCAGAGATCCTTTCTGGCTCTGGCCTCCACATTGACGGCAGCCAGTCATCCTTTGTCTTCCGTCCCCCCCACCTTTCTCTTCCCAATCCCAAACCCCTCTTCCTCAACCTAGCCAAAGCACACAAACAGACAAGCATGCATCCACCTCAGCATCCAACGGTAGCGCTGACAAACACAAGCACCACAGGATACAACACGGGGCATGAACACAAACAACATCCACCTGCAGATACACCAACAGTCCCTCCCTACACTGACACTCCCACCAACCCCAGCATCACGTATACACACCTGACACACATGCAGTCACCACAACATTCAATGATATAGTCACACCACCTATCCTACCCACAATCAACACAATAGCAGACCCTCAGACATCCACTTGTCACCACATCCGCAGACACCACAACCACAGACATGCCTACATACAGCAGATCGACCATGTCTGCAGTCACAACCCCAACAGACAGTCACCCATCCACCACAGCAACTCCCAGCACCTCCACCCCCTCCTCCTAAGACACATAAACACCCACACTCACCCACCCAACAGACACCCAGCACCCAGAAGCCTACCTTGCACACACATGCACCCAAGACATCCACCAAACCACCTCAGACAACCACTCCCTCTCCCGCCACACCCAAACCCTTTCGTCATGACCGTCCCTGCGTCTGTGTAAGAAATGTTTCCTCTCGGAGTTGAACAGTTTCCCAAATCTTCTCCCACACCTTGTGACCCCCAAACGCTCTGTGTCCCAACCCATGTCCAGCCCTTCCACCTCCAAGACCTTCCCTGTCCCCCTTGCATGTACCCATGGCCGTTCTTCCGCCAAAAACTCAACCCGACCAAACAGCTCCCAGCCCTCCCATGAGCCTCGACCTAAACCCCCTCCCAAACACAAACCCAAAGATCACCCTCCCAAACCCCCCTGAACCCCCTCCCAATCCTTGAGGTGCCTGCCTGCCCCCTTGATGCTCAACCTGTGGAGGTTACATGGCAGTCTGGTGTCAAGTTGTGGCAATTACATGAGCCATATGTTTATGTTGCATGGATCTGTTTGGACTGGCCCGTGGCCTTCATATTTGTACTTATTTATGTATGTATTTATATTTATTATTTATTTATATATCTTGGCCAAACAGTTATTGGCTCGAAGGTTACATCTTTGTCCTGATTTCTTTGCTTAGGCTGTTTTGGTTTTGGCTGATTTTGTTTGTGTGTGAGTGCATTTTGTGTGAGTGGTGGTTGTGCTACCAGTTGTGCCTGGGTAGCATGTGTGGTTGTGTGCTTTGCTTTTGTTGCGTAGTGATGGGTGTGAATTGTGTGATGGGCATGTGTATATTGGGGACATGTTATTGTGTTGACATTGTGTGGTCTTAGTGTTGACTTGTGGTATTTGTAGTGTTGGGTGCCTGTGTGTGGTTGTACTGTGTGCGTGAATGTGTGTGGTACTTGGTCTATCAGATCCGTTGTGATGTGTGTTTGTGGGGTATGAGATACGCCTCGTTGTTAGAATGTGTGATTGTGTGTGTTCTTCTTCTAGTGTTGTTATGTTGTGTTGTATATCTGATTTGTCAAATGGAGGTGTGCATTGTGTGTGATTCATAGTGCTTTTGTGGTGCGGTTGTGGTGTAGTAGTGTTGTTTGGTGGTGTTGTGTGTGACTATGCCAGTGCTGTGTATCTGGGAGCTGGTGTGTGTTGCAGCTGTGTGTGTGTGTTTGATGGTTGTAGTTTGTGTACTATGTTGTCTGAGTGTGTATGTGGCTGTTTATGTGTATGTGCGCATGTCAATGTGAGGTTACTTGTGTGTTTCGCCCTCGCCACCCATTCCCTATGTGTATGTTGTGTGTGAGTGGATACTTCGGCTTTTTGCAACAGTGACAGCTAAGTGTGTGTACTCATGGTTGCTGTCGTCGTCATTGTCACTGATGCCGTAGTCATTGGGCGAGCAGGAGCAGCAGGAAGACGTGTAGTTCAGGTTCCATGGTGGCTCCGGATGGGTATGGCTTCCTGAAGGTGTCTCCTTTTATACAGTTGGTTTGTGCCAAGGTTTCCATGGTGGTGTGACCACGGCAGAAACCTTGGCGGTGTGCAGCCTCATAATATGTGAGACGAAAACATGGTCTCCCCCAGCCTGCAGGTGGCCACCATTGACCGCGGAGTCCTGACCGTACCGGCAGTGCCAGAGATTGTTTGGCTGTATACTGTTGGGAATTCCGCCATGGTTGTAATTTGGCGGTTTTCTCCACCAACCTGTTGGTGGTATGACTGCCACCACCAAAATGGTGGACCTGAGGCCACCAAGCTCGTAATGACCCCCATTGGTTGAGATATAGGCCCTCATTACAACCCTGGCGGTCGGTGTTAAAGTGGCAGTAATAAAAATGGGATCACGA
The DNA here is from genome assembly GCF_031143425.1 of Pleurodeles waltl. Classification (NCBI taxonomy): domain Eukaryota; kingdom Metazoa; phylum Chordata; class Amphibia; order Caudata; family Salamandridae; genus Pleurodeles; species Pleurodeles waltl. The sequence continues at coordinate 1,345,555,190 of NC_090445.1, forward strand.
ACACAGCGGAAACCACCAAAACATACAGCCACTTTAACACTCTGACCGCCACGGTGGTAGCAACAAACACCGCGGCGGTAACCGCCAACAGGCAGGCGGAAGTCAATGTACCACCCACAATCACACTAACAGAGAGTTGTGAGGGAGATCAGAAATATATATTTGGTGGGAAACATCCCATACTAGATCCCTCAACGAAAGACTAGTTACCACAAAAAGTATGGGGTTCACCAGTGGTGTAGAGCTCAGTATACAGGAGACTGTCCGTGGGCTCTTGGACCTCGTTGGGTTCAGAGAATGCGTGGTGTGGGTGTAGTGGCAAGTGGGGGGGGAGGGAATTCCTTTTACGGACTAGGTGGTCTCACACACTATATAGTGTCATGCTTCATCATTTGACCACCTAGCCCCACCCAGGTGGGATAATCCCACCTGGGCGGACTCAACCTCGCCGTTAAAAGAATGGGAGGGAGTGCGTAAATATATTTTGTCTGGAGATAATGGGATGACCGCCCGCCTGGAGGGAGCTGCAATATGGCCGCTCTGCGGTCGAAAGACCGCGGAGGCCATTCTGGCTTTCCCGCTGGGCTGGCGGGCGACCGCCAGAAGGCCGCCCGCCAGCCCAGCGGGAAACCCCTCCCCACGAGGAAGCCGGCTCCGAATGGAGCCGGCGGAGTGGGTATGTGCGAAGGGTGCAGTGGCACCCGTCGCGTATTTCAGTGTCTGCAAAGCAGACACTGAAATACAAAGTGGGGCCCTCTTACGGGGGCCCCACGACACCCCTCACCGCCATCCTGTTCCTGGCGGTCGGAGCCGCCAGGAACAGGATGGCGGTGAGGGGGTCGGAATCCCCCATGGCGGCGCAGCAAGCTGCGCCGCCATGGGGGATTCCCAGGGCAGCGAAATACCGGCGGGAGACCGCCGGTTTTCCTGTTCTGACCGCGGCCAAACCGCTGCGGTCAGAATGCCCTGCGGGGCACCGCCAGCCTGTTGGCGGTGCTCCCGCATCCCCGGCCGTATAGTAGGAGAATCCAATGTCTCCCAGTTCAGCTTAAGCTGCTCTGCTATAGCTACCTCTATCAGCGTAAGCTGCTAGAACACTTCTAATCTACTAATAAGGGATAACTGGACCTGGCACAATGTCTAAGTACCATCATATACCCACTATAAGGTAGGCCAGCCTCTTACACTGGGGAGTGCAAAGCCACAGTCTCTCAAGTGGGTGGGTAGCCCACTGCTTGTTCCTGGGGAGTGCAAAGCCACAGTCTCTCAAGTGGGTAGGTAGCCCACTGCTTTGTCCTGGGGAGTGCAAGGCCACAGTCTCTCTAGTGGATGCCTTCTTCCACTGGTTCTGGAGGGGGCTTTGTGCCCAGTGTGCTTCATCCTGCCAAGGTTAGGGTGAGTGAATGCATATCTCCACTGGTTCTGTAGGGGGCTTTGTGCCCAGTGTGCCTCATCCTGCCAAGGATTGGGTGAGTGGATGACGTCTTCCACTGGTTCTGGAGGGGGCTTTGTGCCCAGTGTGCTTCATCCCGCCAAGGATTGGGTGAGTGGATGTATGTCTCCACTGGTTCTGGAGGGGGCTTTGTGCCCAGTGTGCTTCATCCTGCCAAGGATTGGGTGAGTGGATGCCGTCTTCTACTGGTTCTGGAGGGGGCTTTGTGCCCAGTGTGCTTTGTCCTGCCAAGGATAGGGTGAGTGAATGCATATCTCCACTGGTTCTGGAGGGGGCTTTGTGCCCAGTGTGCTTCATCCTGCCAAGGATTGGGTGAGAGGATGCCATCTTCCACTCGTTCTGGAGGGGGCTTTGTGCCCAGTGTGCTTCATCCTGCCAAGGATGGGTGAGTGGATGCATATCTCCACTGGTTCTGGAGGGGGCTTTGTGCCCAGAGTGCTTCATCCTGCCAAGGATTGGGTGAGTGAATGGCTTTTTTCACTGGTTCTGGAGGAGGTTTTGTGCCCAGTGTGCTTCATCCTGCCAAGAATAGGGTGAGTGGATGCATATCTCCACTGGTTCTGGAGAGGGCTTTGTGCCCAGTGTGCTTCATCCTGTGAAGGATTGGGTGAGTAGATGCCTTCTTCCACTGGTTCTGGAGGGGGCTTTGTGCCCAGTGATGCAACACTTGGGTTGTGTCAGTTCATAGTCCCTCACCTGGGTGTCTGAGGCACGAGATTTGCAGGGACCAGGTTGCATGATAGTCCATGAAGGCAGGGCTAGACTCCATCTGGTGACGGCAACGGCTGCAAACTGGTGGTAGTTCCGGGGGAGGTGGGGGTGCTGCTAGTGGTGGAGGGAGGCTCCAGCCCTTCTTCTGCAGCCTTGGACGGCTGCCTACTGGGGCTGCTGCTGCTGGTAGTGGTGCTACTGTCATCGGTGCAGGTGTCGGTGCTTGCGGCGGGACCTGCGGCAGTGATAGCAGCAGTGTAGGTGGCGGTGCTGGCCGTGGTGCAGGTGCCGGTGCTGCCAGTTGTGGAGGGAGGCTCCAGCCCTTCTCCTGCAGCCTCGGAAGGCTGCCCACTGGGGCTGCTGGTAGTGGTGCTACTGTCAGCGGTGCAGGTGGCAGTGCTTGCGGTGGGGCCTGTGCCGGTGCTAGCGGCGGTGCAGGTGGCGGTGCTGCCAGTGGTGGAGGGAGGCTCCAGCCCCTTTCCTGCAGCCTCGGACGGCTGCCCACTGGGGCTGCTGACAGCAGTGGTTGTTGCGGTGGTCCTTGTGGCGGTGCAGGTGGCGGGGCTTGTGGCGGTGCTGGTGGCGGGGCTGCTGGCGGTGCTTGCCGCGGTGTAGGTGGCGGTGCTGGCGTGGCGGTTGTGCTAGAACCCATCAGACCTTCACCTGCAGCCTCGGACAGCTGAAGTGCCTTGGCTGGTGTTTTCTGCCCCTTCCTCACCTTGGCAGTTGGTGGTGTGACCTTGGGTCTGGCAGCTGGAGTCTTTGAGGTGGACTTGCTGGGTGGTTGTGGCTCCTTCCCCTTGCTGGATCCTGTCCCCCTCTTCACCTTGCCAGGTGGGGGAATGGTTTTGGCCTTGACAGGTATCGGTGGCACACTGGCTGGGCTGATGGGTGCCCCCTTTGAGCCTCTGATAGCTGCGGAACCACAGCGGACCGGTGGCTGAGGTGCTGGGCTGAGTTCTGGACACCCTGGCCCGAGGGGAAGGACAGGGGGTAAGGGGAAGGGAAGAGGTCAAAGTTGGTCAGGAAAAGCTTCTTAGGGACACTGGAGCGGGAAGAGGGAGAGGGTTTTGAAGTGAAGGAAGAGGGAGTGGTTGTAGGAGGTGTCTGTCTGCTGAGTGTGGGTGCAGGTGCACTGGCTGGATGCTGTTGTGAGTTGGATGGCTGTTGGGTGAGTGGGTGCTTACATTTGTGTACTTTGGGAGGAGGGGTCACAGACACAGTGGGAGAGGACACAGGGGATGTGTGCATGGATGTGGGGGTGGTGACTGCCAGTGGGGGTGTGTTGTGATGGACATGCTGGTGATGGAGGTAGTGGATGAGGATGTAGTGCATGCAGGTGTGAGTGGAGACACTACTGGGAGGGAGGTGGACGACGAGGAGGAGGGGGACACAGTGGAGGCAGTGGATTTTGGTGTGTCTGCATGGGGATGGTGCTTGTGTGAGTGCCTGTGAGATGAAGTGTGGTGCTTGTGTTTGCCTGAGCCACTTTTGTGTGGTGATCTGGGTGAATGCTGGTCTGAAGGTGTGCTTGGGATAGGCTGAGGGGATTGGGACTGGGTAGAGGAAGTTGGAGGAGGGAGGCTAGAGACAGGGACAATGCCTGCCATCAGTGCTGAGGCCTGAGCCTGAAATGCTCTCTGTTGGGCCGCCACGCCAGAGTCAATTCCCTCCAGGTATGCATTTGTTTGTTGCAAATGCCTCTCGACACCCTGGATGGCATTCAGTATCGTTGACTGCCCAACAGTGAAGGATCTCAGGGGGTCAATAGCCTCCTCACTGAGGGCAGCAGGGCTGACTGGGGCAGGGCCTGAGGTGCCTGGGGCGAAGGAGATGCCCACCCTCCTGGGTGTGCGGGCAAGAGAAACACGCTGAGGGGCTGCTGGGAGGGCGGTGCTGGAAGGGGGGGTAGTGGCTGTACCTGTTGTTGGGGTGGGCACAGAGGTGTCCACCACCGCCAGGGAGCTTCCATCAGAGTAGGAGTCGCTGTCTGTGGTGTCCCCTTCTGTCCCCATCGTGGTGCTCCCCTCGCCCTCCGTCCCACTGGTGCCCTCACCGTCAGTGGATTCGGCCTCCAGGCCCATGTGGGATGCAGCTCCCTCCGTCACCGGTGCCGCTGCTCCTCCGCCAGATGATGCTAATGCACACAAGGACAGGGTGACAAAACTAAAAGGGGGGGGAGACAGAGGATACACTTGGTCAATGCCACAACAACACTACCGTTGGCGTAGACAACTCACAGGGAGCAGCCCTACGCACTAGGCCATGCACTACCAGTTACTAAGAAAGTCACCAGCTCATGGGGTACAATGCCTAACGCCATTAGCTGCACACCTGAAACCCGCAGGACCCTGCCCAGTAGTCGATGCCCACAAACACTATTGGGGGTGGAGTGCTTCAGCACCTGCCCAACAAGGGACATGTCCTGCCATGTTCGCCCTGGCCTAGGGGCACCCACAGCCCACATCCCCAACCCAGGTACACCTTAACACGCGCACAGTCATGATTCTGAATCTTTACTCACCCCTGTGTGGCTGCTGTGACGCCTTTAAGCACCCATCCAACTCCGGATAGACCACTGCCAAGATGTGGAGCATCAGGGGGGTCAGGGTACAACAGGCACCCCTTTCTCATTGGGAGGCCAGCCCCAGCTGGGCCTCCGCCATCTTCCTTGCCCAGCGACGCAGGCCTTCCCACCGTTTGCGGCTGTGGGTGCTCCGCCTGTCAAAGACCACCAGGGTCCGCACCTCCTTGGCGATGGCACACCAAATACCCTTTTTCTGATGGGTGCTGACCTGCATGGAAAAGACAGCAGAAAAGGGAATTAGTTAACCGTCCAGACCGTCACACTCATGGCTCACCAGATCTCTCCCATCCCCTGATGCACGTACATTGACCATCATACATGCAGCACCCTGGCCAGGATGCCTCAGCTCCCCCCATGTGGCTTACACACACAGCAATCCATACATTCATGGCCCACGCATCATGCTCACAGTGTAGTCACCTGTTTGTCTGGAGGACCGTAGAGTAACGTGTACTGGGGTAGGACCCCATCCACCAGTTTCTCCAACTCCTCAGAAGTGAAGGCAGGGGCCCTTTCCCCAGACACATGAGCCATTGTTGCTTCCTAACACAGGTCACAGCAGCACTTGCAGTGTAGGTCCTCTCCTGTTGAAGGTCAGGTAGCAAGTGAGTGCACAGATAGAAAATGGCGGTCACGTTCGCTGCAGTGAGTACCGTCACCGCTGGCGTACATCGCCATTGGCTCCTGGAACCTATAGGGCCCAATGATAACCAATGCGAAGTTGCGCGGCGGTCATCGACCGCCTACCGCAAAGGCACGCAACGCCAGCAGAATTACCTCATTTCCACTTGTCCCTCCTCACAGGTCGTGCAGCCGCCATTTCAGGGGTTCACAGGCCATGGCACCTAACTGCGTCACAGCAGACATTGGCACAGAAACTGACTCTCAGATTCACGTACAGGTTCTGTAAAGGAAAAGATGCATCATTATTTCAATTGATGTGTGAATATGACCCTCTGCTCACTGTTTTCCTCCATAGGCTTCAGCCGCTGAGGATGAATATGAGATGGCGAGATCCTCCGGTGTACAGACCCCTGGTGGACCTTGCGACTTTGGAGGACAGACACATTATCCTAACCTACAGACTTGATCGGGCCACTATCCAAGGACTTTGTGCCCAATTGGAGCCAGACCTGATGTCAGCTATCCGCCAGCCCACAGGTATCCCCCCTCTAGTGCAGGTCGTGTCAGTGCTCCATTTCCTGGTTCCTTCTAAACAACACTGGCCATGGCATCAGGGATGTCTCCAACGTGTTGACCAGTGTGTTGACCAGCCCTGCTGAAACACATGCGCAGCTACATCGTATTCCCCCAGGTGGAGGATTTGGCCACAGTGAAGGCTGACTTTTATGCTCTGGGACATATCCCCAACATCATTGGTGCCATTGATGGTACACATGTAGCATTTGTCCCCCCACCCCGGGGAAATGAACAAGCGTTCAGGAATAGAAAAAGCTATCACTCTATGAATGTGAAAATGATGTGTTTTGGCGGACCAGTACATCTCCAATGTGAATGCCAAGTTTCCTGGCTCTGTGCATGAGGCCTTTATCTTAAGGAATAGCAGCATCCCATATGTGATGGGCCAACTCTAGAGGCACTGGGTGTGGCTAATAGGTGAGCCCAATGTCCCCACCCGAAATAAGTTGGTGTCTGGGTATGGAGTTGTCCTCAAGTGTTAGTGTGTGTCTAACAGGTATCCTTCAATATTTGCAGGTGACTCTGGTTACCCCAACCTCTCATGGCTACTGACCCCAGTGAGGAATCCCAGGACAAGGGCAGAGGAATGTTACAAATAGGCAAATGGGCGAACAAGGAGGATAATTTAAAGAACCTTTGGCTTCCTGAAGGCCAGGTTCCGGTGCCTCCTTCTGACAGGTGGATCCCAGTACTACTAACCCAAGAAGGTGTGCCAGATCATCGTTGCATGTTGCACAACCTGGCCTTGAGACACCAGGTGCCTTTTCTGCAGGAGGATGAGCCTGGAGGTGGTCTTGTGGCAGCGGTAGAGCCTGTGGACAGTGAGGAAGAGGAGACAGAGGAAGAAGATGTGGACAACAGAAGTAATATAATACAGCAGTACTTCCAGTGACACACAGGTAAGACAATGTAACTTCACTTTACATTTCAGTTTTTTGTTGGACATTGTACATGGCAGCCTGATTTCCCTATGTCTATGGCCACTTACTGTACCCTTTGGCATCTCTATTTTCAGATCTCTGTGGCCCACTCTGGCTCCTGGTATGTGTACTGCTGCCCACTAAAGGTCATACCAATGTATACATTATTGTACATGTGACTTGCAATGTTTTCAGAATGTTGTACTAATACATAATTCAATCATTTGACAGACTCAAGATTTGTATTTGTTCCAAGGGTGTTTATTTAAGTGCTCATACGTAGGGGGGAATGTGCAATGGGCTGGGGTGATGGTGGAGAAATGTCCAGTTAGAGCCCAGTCTCATGGCATCACATGTGCATTGTCCGATGGGGCATAGGTAGAGGAGTAATGGCAGTTCAAGTTGGACAGGGTGACAGAGTGGAACAGAAGGGTGACAATCAGGAGAGTCTTGGCAGGGGTCTTGGCAATGTTCTCTGGCTTCTGCCTGGATCGCAAGGACCGGTTTCTGGGTGGTTCGCCTTCTGCAGGAGGTGGGGTGCTGGTGGCCTGTTGGTCCTGTGGCGGGGCCTCCTGTCCACTAGCGCCGGCAGAGGTGGAGGGTTGTTCTTCAGTGTGGCTAGTGTCAGGGGCCTGTTGTTGTGCCACTGCCTACCTCATGGTCTTGCCCATGTCTGCCAGCACCCCTGCAATGGTGAACAGGATGGTGTAGATGTTTTTGAGGTCCTCTCTGATCCCCAGGTACTGTCCCTCCTGCAGCCGCTGGGTCTCCTGCAAATTGTACAGTATCTGTCCCATGGTCTCCTGGGAATGGTGGTATGCTCCCAGGATGTTGGAGAGTGCCTCCTGGAGAGTCGGTTCCCTGGGCCTGTCCTCCCCCTGTCTCACAGCATTCCTCCCAGTTTCCCTATTGTCTTATGCCTCTTTCCCCTGAACTGTGTTCCCACTGCCACTGACCCCAGGTACCTGGTTGCCCTGTGTGTGTGGGGTTGCCTGGGGTCCCTGTAGTGGTGGACACACTGCTGATTGATGTGTCCTGGGGACAGTGGCATGGGCCCGCTGGGTGGGTGCTGTGCTGGTGTTTCCTGAGGGGGAGGCTCTGTGGTGGGTTGGGACTGTGGCAGGGTAACCGACTGTCCAGAGGTCTCTGACGGGCCAGGTTGGTCATCGTGCTCCAGGCGTGCAGAGCTGCTGTCATCACTGTGGGCCTCCTCTGTGGGGGGACTGGATGTTGGTGGCAACTCCTCTCTGGTGACTTTGAGTAGGGGTCCTGTGGGGATGAAAATGCAGTGTTATTGTATCTGCGTGTGCCATCTTGTGCATGGGTTTGTTTCCCTGTATGGTTGTAATAGCCCTGGCAGCTTAGAATTGTGTGTGTGCCGATTTTGTGGGTTAGGTGATTCTCTCTACTGGGCATGCAGTGGTGATGGGTGTCAATGCAGGTCTGTGATGTGGGTCCATGGATAGGTGTTACATGCAGTGCTTGGTTTTGGGATGGGTAGGTTGTGATAGTGGGGTATATGTGAGGTGGTGGAGTGATGGGGTTGAGGGTAGGGGTAGGAGTTTGTGATGGCATGCAGGTAGGGTGGGGGATATAGTAGTAAAGATTTGACTTACCAGAGTCTGGTCCTCCTGCTACTCCCGCGAGGCCCTCAGGATGTATTATTACCAAGACTTGCTCCTCCCATGTTGTTAGTTGTAGGGGATGAGGTAGGGGTCCACTCCTAGTCCTCTTTACAGCTACCTGGTGTCTTGCAACCATGGAACACACCTTCCCCAGTAGGTCGTTCCATCTCTTCCTGATGTCATCCCTTGTTCTTGGGTGCTGTACCACAGCATTGACCCTGTCCACAATCCTCCGCCATAGCTCCATCTTCCTTGCAATGAACATCTGCTGCACCTGTTATCCGAATAGCTGTGGCTCCACCCGCATGATTTTCCCCACCATGACCCTTAGCTCCTCCTCTGAAAACCTGGGTGTCTTTGGGGTGCCATGGATGTGGTGTGAGTGATATGTATGAGGATGTGTGGGGTGATGTGTGGGGTGATGTGGTGTGCTGTGAGGTGCGTGGATGGTGTATGGGCGATAGTGTTCTGTGGCTCAGATTGAGTGGGTGCTCCTGGCTTGTGTCTCTCTGTCGGCACTCTTTTTTTTCATTGAAAGGGTTGTGGATAATGTGGGTGTGTGTTTTATAGTGGTGTGTGTGTATGGGTGTGGTGTGTTTATGTGTGTCAGGTGTGTGTAGTTTGAATTGTCCAATGTGGTGTAGTTTTGTAAGTGTGTTTGTATTTTGAGCGCAGCGGTGTCTTCCGCCAATGGTTTACCGTGGTTGAAAGACTGCGCTGTGATTCACGGGTCCTGATTCTGTGGGTGTATTCCTGTTGACGTAACGGTGTGGGTTTTGGTAACTCCAATTTATCACTGACCTTTGGTCTGGCGGACTTGTGTGGGTGTCTGTATTGTGGCAGATTTCTCAGTGTGGATCATAATACCTGTAGCGGAATACCGCAGCAGTCACGGTATTTTGGCGGCCGTTAACACGGCGGCAGGAGGCATTTACCGCCAGGGTTGTAATGAGGGCCATAATGTTGATCAAGTTCCCACAGCAGCTAAATTATAACGATCCTACTGATCTAATAATTCCATTTCAAATGTAACATGTAGTGACTTAAACTTTGTGCATCCATCAAGATCTAAGTTTCCTCAGTTCTCATTCTATTTTCCAGCAATGTCTTTATGAAGTAGTCCCTAAAAAGAAAGATGAAGTTTTATTACTTGGTGCAACAAACACCACATTCCAATATTCAAATTATTTCCGACCCTTTTTTTAAGGATACTATTTTATGCCAAGTCATTTATATAGCACAGTTGTTGCCCTAGATGGGGTGTACTGACATAAAGAAAGAGAGCATCACAGAAAAGAAGCACAAGGAAGCCAAAATCTAGAGTTGCCAAAATAGCCAAGTCTGTAGCCTTTTTCTGTAGAGAGCATATTTAAAGAGTTTTTAAAAGAGGGAGTCCCAGTTTTTAGCTGCTAAATATGAAAAGGAGCATCCATCGAAATCTATTGGATAGATTTGAGGGACAACTGCCAAGGCAGAGCATGAAGAGTGGAGAGTACAGGAGACATAATATTTTAAAAGGTTTTTTGAGATATAAAGGATCACGATCATTCAGAACATTGAAGGCAAATCAGAGAACTTTCAATGAATTTGTAGCCAATATAGATGAAGAAGAAGATGTGGAGTAATGCCACCCTTTCTAAAGAGTTTCAGAATAGGATGAGCTGCAGAGTTTTGAACCATTTGAAGCCTTTACATGACCAATGCTGATATACCTAAATACAATGAATTCCCGAAGTTGGAATGATAGCTTGAGTAACTATCTTCTGACTAGAGAGTGGGAGAAAGTTTAATATTTCCCTAAAAATTGTAAAAAAGTCAAAGCAAGTGGCAACAACTCGAGTAATTGCTGAGCCACTGAAAGATTATGGTTGATCAATAACACAAGATGTCAAGGGGAAACAAGCACAAGTGCTCTTCCCAAATCAGATGGCTACCAGGTGGAAGACCAAGAAAATGTGAGTCTGAGAAACATTTGGATTTATATTTTAGCTGCATTCAATTTCAGACAATTGGATCTCATTGAGTTAGCTACTGATTACATAAAAAACAGAGTTTAGTCTGGGTTTCCATTAAAGTATTGGAAATTACGATTTCAGTATCATCCACATAGAAGATGATGTTAAAGCCGAAGAAGTAAGTAATTTAACAAAGAGAGGCAATATGAACATTAAAGAAAGAAGGGATCAGAGAAGACTCTTGATGTACTTCATAGGAAATAGGTTGGCAGGATGAAAGGAAAGGAGGAAATAAGATGGATTGAGATCTGGCTATCAGAAATGAGCAAGGCCATTTCAGTGCTTACCTGAATGTGTCTAGGCTGAAAAGGTGTGATGACTAAATAACCTGGAAAACTGTGTCAACTGATGGAGAGAGATCAAGCAGAACCAGGGCAGCAGAACCAGACCTATCCAGAACATTAATCAGATCATCTGTAGAAACGGGTCAGGGAGTTTTGGTTAGTGAACTCTGCACAAATGTCTGACCATCCAGAAGGGAATTAGCTTCCAGATATTCTAAAATGTGTTTATTAACTGTCTTTTCTGTAGGTTTGGCAAGCAAGGGTAGGAGAGATATAGTTGAGGTAATCACTAGGGTCAGCCAAAAGTTTTTTTGAAGAGCAGTAACACCTGACCAAGTTTCCAGATATTAGGAACAGAGCCTTGGAGAAAAGAAGAATTGTATAGGGTGGTGAAGGTTGGTGCTAAAATCTGTGCAGCTAATAGAAAGAAGCTGGGGAGACATGGCTCAAGAGGTAATCCTGATTTAACCTGATAAACTAGAATTAATTTAAACTCAATTGGTTTCAACCCAGAGAGTAACTTGAATTCTTTTAGGAACAAACAATTGGGAGCTACTACCATATTATCTATGTAACTCAGAGAGGTAAGTGACTGTTGAGCTTAAAACGTCTGATGGATTTTAGCAATCCTCAGTTCTTGAGAGGGAGCAAGAGTAAAATAGTAGTGACCTTGGGATGCATAATACTTTTCACAATTTTGAAACTCTCACATGCAGAGTTACCTTCATTGTCAATTGTATTCATGATGTACCCCTTGGTAAGCCCTTCGTGTACAGCAAATTCAGTTATGGTAATTCCTAATGGTGGCTCTTTAGGTAATTTTATTTCCTAAACAAAAAACTTCAGTTCAAGAGCTTTACATTTACTTTTAATAATGCAAAGTTCCTCATTATACCAAGGAGCTAAAGGGGTTTTCCAATGGGAAAGTGTTGAAAACAGACAATGGTGCCACAAGCTAGAGTTATCCAGTTATTGAAGTCGATCATGTATAAAGATACGTTGTCATCATGGATGAAGGGAGTGGCTTGATTTACAGAAAAAGTATATATGAAAAAAACTGGTACAGACACATAGGCCCTCATTATGAATTTGGTGGTCCGAGGACCGCCGCAGTGGAGGTGGTGGTTGCACCACCGCAGGCCCTGAAGAATAGACTGCCATATTATGACCATGGTGTTCTTCCAACCAGTACACAGACAAGGCACTGCCAGTGCAGACAGGCCGCTTCAGCCTGCGGTCGGCATCTCTAGGTCGGCGGAGAGCATGTTTCCGTCAACTATATTAAGAGGTTGCACAACGGCAGGATATCCGCCGTGGTTGCCCCACCATGAAAAGCCTTGCGGAAACAAACAACATAAAAGGGGACGCTCACCTTCAGGAACACAGGTATGTCTGCAGGTGCCATGGAACCAGAACTGGAAGTCTTCTCAATGCTCCTGCAGACCATACAACTCCAGAACCGGTGACGGGAACAAAGACACCAACCGTAAGTACAGCCGCCTAGCACAACCTCGAGGGAAGGCCATTAGTACACTAACACACACAACAGATGGGACCACAACTGCCAGGGTGTGTCCATCAGATCAGGAATCCAAAGATGTTGTTGTTGATCTTGTCCCTCGCCCTCCCTCCCACTGGTACCCTCGGCCCCACTGGCATCGGTCTCCTGGGTCTCGTGGGCTGCAGCTTCCCCACTCGCCGCTGCCCCTTCTCCTTCGCCTGATGATGCTTATGCACACAAAGACAAAGGAGGAGAGGGAGGGAGGGTGGCAGAGAAAGACAGGGTGCACTGGGTCAATACCAATCCTACATTCACCCAAAGTAAAAACATAATTATCTGATGCTATGCCATGGCAGGCCATGCTGTCCCCTATACATGCTACAACAGTAGGACACCATGGGGGAAAGATACAACAATGCTGATGTAAACTGCTGAAGGTGGAACAGTAGCACTTATGTATTTTAAGAGGGTCAAACTAGTCACACTTGCCCAGTGCCTGGCACATTCTCACAGTTGTGTATGGAGACATTTCTTGTGCTCCTTACTTAACAGAATCCTGCATGGGTAGGTAGCATGCCCACTAATCCATTGACAAATAGCACAGTGACATCTGGGCCCACTGTGCCTAATGACACATACAGTACATGGCAGCTGTTTGAGGACTCACTAATTACCTCTGTCACAGTGGTAGGCTGATACTGACGGCAATGCCCTGACACCTCAGGTGTACTGATGCGGATGGTAGGAACTGGGCTCTTAAACCTTGTTGAGGGTGGCCACACAAATCCCAAATTGGAAGTAAATGCCCTCATATGTCACTCTCTGCATGGTATGGGCACACATCTATGAAACCAATCCTGCCAGGGTGGCTTATACCCATGGTCGGCGTGCAACTACCAATGTCCCACGCCACATCTTCCCAAGAGAAGTCAACCCAAAGCCATGCAAGCATAACTTTATCAAGGTGTAAGTGTGTATTTACCCCCCTTGTGACTGCTGTGCTGGCCTCAAGTGCCCATCCACCTCAGAGTAGGTCACCTCCAAAATGCAGGCCATTGGGGGAGTAAGGGTCCAACGGGCACCCATCCCTCGTTCGGAGGACATCCCCAGCCTGGCCTCTGCGGTCTTACATGCCCAGCGTCTCAGGTCCTCCCACCACTTTCTGCAGTGGGTGCTCCACTGGCTATGAACCCCCAGGGTCTGCACTTGCTTGGTGATGGCACGCAGAATCTCCTTTTTCTGATGGGCACTGACCTGCATTGGTGACACAGAACAGAAGGACTAAGGGGGTCATTCCGACCCTGGTGGTCATGGACCGCCAGGGCCGGGGACGGAGGAAGCACCACCAACAGGCTGGGGGTGCTTCAGGGGCAATTCTGACCGCGGCGGTAAAGCCGCGGTCAGAAAAGGGAAACCAGTGGTTTCCCGCCGGTTTTCCCCTGCCCCAGAGAATCCTCCACGGCGGCGCTGCAAGCAGCGCCGCCATGGGGATTCCGACCCCCTTCCCGCCAGCCTGTTCCTGGCGGTTTACACCGCCAGGAAGAGGCTGGCGGGAACGGGTGTCGTGGGGCCCCTGGGGGCCCCTGCAGTGCCCATGCCACTTGCATGGGCACTGCAGGGGCCCCCTAACAGGGCCCCATTAAGATTTTCAGTGTCTGCAAAGCAGACACTGAAAATTGCGACGGGTGCCACTGCACCCGTCGCACACCAGCAACTCCGCTGGCTCCATTCGGAGCCGGCTTCATCGTTGCTGGGGCTTTCCCGCTGGGCGGGCGGGCGGGCGGCCTTTTGGCAGTGGCCCGCCTGCCCAGCGGGAAAGTCAAAATGACCGCCGCGGTCATTTGACCGCGGTACGGTCTTTTGGCGGTCATCACAAGACCACACTCACGTGTCATCACACCACTAATGCTCAGAATCCACACCCATCTTTATGCATCCACATGGTCTGCTTCGTCCCAACGCCTTTCATCCTCACTCACATCACTATCAAACAGGACAGTGACATAAGACTTACCTGCTGCTCTGGTGCCCCATACTGTTCATACAGGGGTAGGACCCAGTCCACAAGCTTCTCCAACTCCTCCTGGGTGAAGGCTGAGGCCCTATCTCCTGCAGGATGTGGCATATTGGCTTCCAGAGTCAGAATACAGCAGCACATGAAGCGGAGGTCTTGCTTGCACGAGTGTCAGGAGTCAAGTGAGCTATACCACAGTAAATGGCAGTCACGCCCATCACTTACATGACCGTCATCGCTGGCGGTGATCACCATTGGCCCCAGTCTCACATAGGCAACAATGTTATCCAATGAGGAGTTACAGAGCGGGCAAGACTGCCTACCGCCAGGACATCTAACGCTGGCGGAATGAGGTCACTTCCATCTGTCCTGTGCATGCAGGATAGGTGGCTGCCATTTTGCATGCAGTAAGTGATTAGTAGATTAATTTTAGGTGCGTCATGGATTAAATATAGTGACTACTGCAAATATTGACAATTTCCACCCATTGAATACATCAAATATTGACTTCTCTCTCCTGTTCCCAGATACGATGCAATGGAGATGATGAGGCATGCCCATGTGTACTGGCCCCTACTCAACCTTGCTACCATGGAAGGGAGACACATCATACAGATGTGTCGTCTGACTGTCAGACCATCATGGAGCTGTATGCCCAGTTGGAGCCTGATCTGTTCACTGCCATAGTCATCCCTATGCCATCCCTCCCTTAATACAGGTGTTGTCAGTTCTCAACTTCCTTGCTTCAAGTTCATTTCAGATGAGAGTGGGCTTGGCAGCAGGGATGTCACAGCCGATGTTCAACAATGTGTTGAAGGATGCACTGTGTGCTTTGCTCAAACATCTGCCCTGCTACATCAGGTTCCCTCAACATGTGGATTTGGCCACTATTAAAGCTGCCTTCTACGATTTGGCACATGTCACTCATGTGATAGGGATCATAGACGGCACCCACATTGCCTTGGTTCCACCCAGGATAAATAAACAGGTGTGTAGGAACTGGAAAAACTTTTATTCCATAAATGTCCAGGTGGTGTCTCTTGCTGACCAATATATTTCCCAGGTTACGGCCAAGTTCCCTAGTTCTATGCACAACTCATACATTCTGTGGAACAGCAACGTCTCTCACATGATGGCACAACTACAGAGGGACTGGGCCTGGCTCATCAGTATGTATCCAATAGTATGTGTGCCCCTGTAATCGCACCTCACTTCACAATCTGCCCTGTGTCCCCACCGGAATTGAGATGTGTCCTACCTTTGTGCACACAGGTGACTCTGGTTACCCTAACCTTCCCTGGCTGCTGACACCTGTGAGATATCCAACTACAGATGGTAAAAACCATTTTAATGAAGCCCATAGCAGGATGAGGCGTACAATAGAAAGGACTTTTGGGCTACTGAAGGCCAGATTCCACCTCTGCATGTCTCCGGAGGTACCATACTCTACAAACCATTTAAAGCCTGCCAGATCATTGTTGCCTGCTGCATGCTACACAATCTGGCCCTGAGGCGTCACATCCCATTGCTGGATGTAAAAGAGGTGGCAGCTAGAAAAGTGGCTGCTGAAGGGGACATAGTGAGTGATGAGGAGGGAGGAAGATGATGAGGATGCAGTTGACTCTAGAGCATAGTTAATTCAACAATACTACCCTGGAGAAACGGCTATGTGTCTAGTGTTTTGTGTGTGATATGTACTCATGCCTGCCTTTTAACATAGCTCCTCCTGGTGTCTGTCATCAGTGGAGGTGTTGAGTGCAGCTCTCCCTCAGGGTGGGTGTTGGAAATGGCCTTTGTGCAGGGTCACCCCCAAACTTTTTTCCTTCCTCCTTCTCTTTTTCTGACCTCATTTCTGCTGGCATTAGGACTCTGCGCACTTTACCAATGCTAATCAGTGCTAAAGTGCATGTGTGCTCTCCTTAAAACATAGTGACATTGGCTCATACCAAACTGGCTAATTTAATTTACTTATAAGTCCTTAGTCAAGTACACTACATGTGCCCAGGGCCTGTAAATTAAATGCTACTAGTGGGCTGCACCACTGGTTGTGCCACCCACATAAGTAGCACCCTAACCATGTCTCAGGCCTGCCTCTGCAGTGCCTGTATGTGCAGTTTCAGTGCCAATTCGACTCGGCATTTAAAAGTACTTGCCAAGCCTAAAACTCCCCTTTTTCTACATATAAGTCACCCCTAACGTAGGCCCTAGGTAACCCATAGGGCAGGGTGCTGTGTAGGCAAAAGGCAGGACATGTACCTGTGTAGTTTACATGTCCTGGTAGTGTAAAGCTCCTAAATTCGTTTTTACACTGCTGTGAGGCCTGCTCCTTTCTTAGGATAGCATTAGGGCTATCCTCATATACTGTTTGAGTGGTAGATCCTGATCTGAAAAGAGTAGCCAGGCCATATTTAGTATGGCCAGAATTGTGATACAAAATCCTGCTTAATGGTGAAGTTGGATTTTATATTACTATTTTAGAAATGCTACTTTTAGAAAGTGAGTATTTCTCTACACTTAAATCCTCCTGTGCCTTCCAATCCACGTCTGGCTAGGTTTAGTTGACAGCTCCCTTGCGCATTCACTCAGACAAACCCCAAACACAGGACACTCAGCCTCACTTGCATACATCTGCATTTTTTAATGGGTCTTCCTGGGCTGGGAAGGTGGAGGGCCTGACACTTACATGTCAAAGGACAGTAGCCTGCCCTCACACAAAGGACTGCCACACCCCCTACTGGGACCCTGGCAGACAGGATGGAACGGAAAGGGGACCTTGTGCACTTCTAAACCACTCTTTGAAGTCTCCCCCACTTCAAAGACACATTTGGGTATTTAAGCAGGGTCTGTGACCCTACCAACTTAGAAACTTCTTGACACAACACTCTTGTCTCAGACACTTACTGTAGAAGAGAACCTGAACCAAAACCCACAACCTGCCAAGAAGAACTGTCTGGCTGCCCAAAGGACTCCCCTGACTGCTTTCTGTGAAGGACTGCTGCTTTGCTGTTGCCCTGCTGCCTTGCTGCTCTCTGGCTGTGCCAAGAAGTGTTCTCCAAGGTTTTGGATAGAGCTTGCCTCCTGTTCCCTGAAGTCTCAGGACCAAAAAGACTTCATCTCTACAAGATGGACTCCGTGTGTGGTGAAAATTGACACACACCCTGCCAGAAATGACGCACAGCCTGCATCGCAGTAAAAAATTTATCATAGCCAAACCGGTACAACGCAGCCCGACTTCGCAATGAAAAGATGGATGCAGCGCCACCGTAGCGACCATAAATTAGATGCACGGCCCACTGGATCAACGCACAGCCAAGCTGGAATGACACAGCCCGACTTCCAGAGAGAATCAACTCAGCGCATGCTGTGCAGTAGAAATTTCCACGCAACGCCCTCTGGATCGAACCAGCCCCTGTGACTTCGTCCTGTCAGCGCCAGAATTCCACGCATCATCCTCAGGGCGTCCGAAAACCCCATAACCCAAAGAGGATCCAAGACTGAGCGCCAGAAATCGACACAAAGCCTTCCCTCTGTGAAAAATAAACGATGCATCGCCATGTGCGGCCCGAGAAATCGATGCACACCTCCCTGTTTTCCACGCATCTCCTTCTCTGACGGTTCTTTGTGGAGATTTTGAACGCAAACCAGGTACTTTGTGCTTGTAAGAGACATTTATTGTTTTTAAGAGACTAAAGACACTTTGGCCCTCCTTATGACATAGGCGGTAAATCCCGCCTACCTCCACACTGACGGCCGCCAACTTACCGCGGCGGCAATCCGTTCACCATATTATGACACACACACACCAATCAGACAGAATTCAGCCTCAGACGCAATTCCGCCAGTCCAAAGGTCAGTGCTAAAGTGGCGGTATCAAAACCCACACCGTTATGCCAACAGAACTATGCCCACCACATCATGACCCACAAATCACCACGGTGGACATTCAATGGCCGTAAACCATTGGTGGTAAATACCGCTGCGCTCAAAATACACACACACAAACAAAATAATACTAGATTGGACAATTTAAACTACACACATCTGACACCCATAAACACACCACACCCACACCACTATAAAACACACACCCACATTACCCACAACCCTTTACGACTGCAATTAATTGCCAACAGAGAGAGATAGCAAGAGCACTCACACAACCAGAGCTACATACCACTCACACCTATACACCACTCACGCACCCCACATCACACACCCCAACACAAAACCCTACACACCCTCGCCTACACACCTTACACAACAAGCATGACACCACAAAGACACCCCCGATTCTCAGAGGAGAAGCTAAGGGTTATGGTAGAGGAAATCATCAGGGTAGATCCACAGCTATTTGGAGCACAGGTGCAGCAGATATTCATTGCTAGGAAGAAGGAGCTGTGGTGGAGGATCGTGGACATGGTCAACGCCGTGGGACAGCACCCAAGAACCAGGGATGACATCAGGAAGAGGTGGAACGACCTACTGGGGAAGGTACATTCCATTGCAGCAAGACACCAACTCGCTGTACAGAGGACTGGCGGTGAACCCCCACCTCCTCCTCCACAACTAACAACATGGGGGGAGCAAGTTTTGGCAATAATGTATCCTGAGGGCTTGGCCGAAGTAGGAGGACCGCCAAATTATGACCATGGTGGTAAGAACTCAGATAGACAGCCACTTTACCACACCGACCGTCAGGGCGAAAACAACAGCCACCACGGCAGTTGCCACCTACAGCCATGCGGAAGCCAATGTCCCACCCACCGTATTAAGACCCTGCAATCCGCCACCTTTTCCGGGGCGGTACCAACAACATCAAAAGCCTGGCGGAAACACTGCACAGAAGTGAAAGGACTCAACATTGGACAACCATGCCGCCATGGAGCCCGAGCTGCATGCCTTACCAGTGCTCTTCTACTTGCTGCTCCATCCCGAACACCAACGACGGCGAAGACGACGACGGTGAGTACAGCCGCCTAGCACACCAGGGAGGGAGGGAGGAAAAAGAGAGTGACACACACACGCACAACATACACCCCCACCCACAACACCATATAAACAGCTGCAGTAATAAAATATATATACCCTGTACATCGGATGAAAAATGCAAGGACAACATGAATTTACCAAAGTGAGTGTAATAAGATCAACACAGTAGAAATAAGAAATATGCAGTGTAACTGGTATATACAAATGTACAGTTCAAGGGACACTGCCCAGTCCTCAGTGTGCGTGGGCCACAGGGCCACAGGCCAAAGTACAGGGCCCCACTTGTCGCCTGTACCAACATGGACAGAACACTGCAGGGGTATCAGTTGGAAAAGAGGCAGGCACCTTAGGGGGACGGGGAATGGGGGCGCCTGAACCGGCAGATTGAACAAGACTGGAGGGGGCAACATGCCCTGTGTTTGGTCCTGGGGAGTGCAAGGCCACAGTCTCACAAGTGGGTGACTTGCCCACATGCTCTGGAGGAGGCAATGTGCCCTGTGCTTGGTCCTGGGGAGTGCAAGGCCACAGTTTCTCAAGTGGGTGACTTGCCCACATGCTCTGAAGGGGGCAACATGCCCTATGCTCTTGGTCCTGGGGAGTGCAAGGCAACAGTCTCTCAAGTGGGTGACTTTCCCACATGCTCTAGAGGGGGCAACATGCCCATTGCTCTTTGTTCTGGGGAGTGCTAGGCCACAGTCTCTCAAGTGGGTGTCCTACCAACTGGTTCTGGAGGGGCAATCGTGCCCTGTGCCTCTGATCCTGGGGAGGATGGGGTGAGGTGGTGGCTTACCCACTGGTTCTGGAGGGTGCATTGTGCCCTGTCCTTCTGACCCTGGGGAGGATGGGGTAAGTGGGCGGCTTACCCACTTGTTCTGGAGGGGACAACATGCCCTGTGTTTGGTCCTGGGGAGTGCAAGGCCACAGTCTCACAAGTGGGTGACTTGCCCACATGCTCTTAAGGGGGCAACAAGCCCTGTGCTTGCTCCTGGGAGTGCAAGGCCACAGTCTCTCAAGTGGGTGACTTGCCCATATGCTCTATAGGGGGTAACATGCCTTGTGCTTGGGTCCTGGGGAGGCTGGGGTAGGTGTGTGTCTTACCCACTGGTTCTGGAGGGGGCATCGTGCCCTGTGCTCTTGATCCCTGGGAAGCCTGGGTTGGTGGATGTTTTACCCACTGGTTCTGGAGGGGGCTTCGTGCCCTGTGCTCTTGATCCTGGGGAGTGCAAGGTCACAGTCTCTCAGGTGCGTGTCATACCCACTGGATTTCAAGGGGCCAGGCTGCACAGCAGCCATGGAGGCAGGCCTACCTACCTCCTGCCAGCAGTGACGGCTGCTCAGTGGTGGTGGTACTGCTAGTTGTGGTTGGGGGAAGCTCCTGCCCATCCCCTGCAGCCTCAAGCGGCTGCTCAGTGGTGGTAGTGGTGCTGCTGCTGCTGCTGGTGGGGGAAAGCTCCTGCCCATCCCCTGCAGCCTCGGACGACTGCTCAGTGGTGGTGGAGGTGCTGCTGCTACTGGTGGGGAAAGCTCCTGCCCATACCTTGCAGCCTTGGACGGCTGCTCAGTGGTGGTGGAGGTGCTGCTGCTACTGGTGGGGGAAAGCTCCTGCACATCCCTTGCAGCCTTGGACGGCTGCCCACTGCTAGTGGTGGTGCTGCTGCTGCTGGTGGGGGGGAAGCTCCTGCCCATCCCCTGCAGCTTTGGATGGCTGCCCAGTGGTGGTGGTGGTGCTGCTGCTGGTGGTGGGGGGGAAGCTCCTGCCCATCCCCTGCATCCTCGGACAGCTGCACAACCATGCTTGGTGGTGGGGGCTCCGTCTGAGTCCCTGCCCCTGGCTCTTTGCCCTTCCTGGCAGCAGCTGGGGCTGGCTCCTTGTCTGTCCTGGCAGCAGCTGGGGCTGGCTCCCTGCCCTTCCTGGCAGCAGCTGGGGCTGGTTCCTTGCCCTTCCTGGCAGCAGCTGGGGCTGGCTCCTTGCCCTTCTGAGCAGCAGCTGGGGCAGGCACCCTTTCCTTGAGGCTGCCTGGTGCAGGCTCTTTCACCCTTTGCACAACTGCCCTGGATCCTTTCCCACCACTAGTGGTTGTGGAGACTACTGGGCCTGTGGACTGGGTGGCTGAGGTGCTTGCCTGGGTTTTTGCCATCCTGGCCAGACATGAAGAACAGGGGGGAGGGGTAGGGAAGAGGTCAATGGTGGAGAGGAAAAGCTTCTTAGGGACATTTGGGCGGGAAGAGGGAGAAGGTTTGGGAGTGGAGGAAGAGGGAGTGGTTGTAGGAGGTGTCTGACTGCTGATTTTGGGTACAGGTTCATGCGCTGGATGCTACTTTGAGGTGGATGGCTGTGGGGTGTCTGAGTGCTTGCGTTTGTGTACTTTAGGAGGGGGGTACAGACACAGTGGGCGAGGACACAGGGACATGTGCATGGCTGTTGTGGAGGTGTCTGCCAGTGAGGTGTGTGCTCTGATAGGTGTGGTGGTGATGCTGCTAGTGAATGAGGATGTAGTGCATGCAGGTGTGAGTGTAGACAGTACTGGGGTGGATGTGGAGGAGGAGGAGGAGGGGGAGACAGTGGAAATTGTGGATGTAGGTATGTCTGCATCTGGCTGGTGTTTGTGTGAGTGCCTGTGGGATGATGTGTGGTGCTTCTATTTGCCAGTGCCACTCTTGTGTGTTGTCTTGTGTGCATGCTCGTCTGTCTGTGTGCTTATGATAGGTTGGGGTTGAGGGGAATGGGATTGGGAAGAGGAAGTTGGAGGTGGGAGGGTAGAAACAGGGGCAATGGCTGCCATCAGAGAGGAAGCCAGAGCCTGGATCGATCTCTGTTGGGCCACCAAGACAGTGTGAATGCCCTCTAGAAATGCATTAGTTTGTTGCATTTGGGCTGCCAGCCCCTGGATGGCATTCACAATGGTTGACTGCCCTACAGAGATGGATCTCAGGAGGTCAATAGCCTCCTCACTCAGGACAGCAGGGCTCACTGGGGCAGGGCATGAGGTATCTGAGGTGAAGGAGATGTCCACCCTCCTGGGTGAGCGGGGACACGGGCAACTCGATGAGGGGCTGCTGGGAGGGCGGTGCTGGTATGGGGGTGGCGGTGGTACCTGTAGCGTGGGTGGTCACTGAGGTGTCCACCACTGCTAGGGAACTTCCATCAGAAGAGGTATCAGAGTCTGAACTGTCACCTCCTGTCTCCGCCGTGGTTTTCCCCTCACCCTCCAACCCACTGGTGCCCTCACCATCAGTGGACTCTGCCTCCTGGGTCCTGGGGGATGCATCTCCCTACATCACCAGTGCCTTTGCTCCTCCGCCAGATGATGCTAATGCACATAAAGACATGGTGACAAAACAAAAGGGGGGGAGAGACAAAGGATACACCCAGTCAATGGCTGCACCAACACCACCATTGGCGTACACACCACTCTCAGACACAGGGAATAGCCCTACATACTGTGCATTGCACTACCATTTATTTTGCTAGCCTCCAAGGCATGGGGAGAGACACACACCGCCAAATGCAGCCCACCTGGGACCCACGCAGCCCTGACCAGTTGTGGATGCCTACGAGCTAGGTAGCAAGATTATCCTTCAGGACCCTTGCCAACAGGGGACCTACTCTGCAATGCCAGGCCTAGGGTAGGGACACCCACTGATACCTCCCCAACCCGGATACCACCCTACCATGTGTAAGTTATAATGATGGGCACTGTGCTCCCTCCCTTGTGGCTGCTGTGACGCCCGCAAGCGCCCATCCAGCTCAGGATAGGCCACCGCCAGTATGCAGGCCATCAGGGGCGTCAGGGTCCGACGGGAACCACTTCCTCGTTGGCAGGCCATCTCCAGCTGGGCCTATCCCGTCTTCTGTGCCCAGCGTCTCAGGTCCTCCCACCATTTCCTACAGTGGGAGCTCCACCTTCCGTAGACCCCCAGGGTCCTCACGTTCTTGGGGATAGCATGCCATTTACCCTTTCTTTTGATGGGCGCTGACATGCACAGGTAATACACACAGGAATATAGTATCAGTCAGACAGTCCTGCCTATTACACTTATGGCCCACCATACCCCTTCACATCATTATTTGCACACACATGGCCCAGCACACAACCAATATGCCTCCCAGGGGACATCCACCCACCTCCCTTACACGAGGCCTTCACACACACCAATCCATGCATTTTTCCCTCATGCATTGTGCTCACAGTGTACTCACCTGTTGGTCTGGAGTCCCATAAAGCAGTCCGTACTAGGGTAGGACCCCATCCACTAGTCGCTCCAACTCCCCACAGGTGAAGGCATGGGCCTTTTCTCCAGTCACACAGGCCATGGTAGGTTCCAGACACATGTCACAGCAGCACATGCAGTGTAGGTCCTCTCCTGTTGAAGGTCAGGTAGCAAGTGAGGAATCAGATAGAAAATGTCGGTCACGTCCACAGCGGTGCATACCGTCACCACCGGCGTACATTACCATTGGCCACTGTACCCCATACGCCCCAATGTTAACCAATGAGGAGTTGCACTGCGGTTACCGACCGCCTCCGGTAATGTCGCACAACATCAGCGGAATTACCTCACTTTCACCTGTCTCTAACAGGACAGGCGGACGCCATTTCGGGGGGGGGGGGGCAGGACCTGAATAATAACTGTGTCACAGTTAAAATTTGGACATATAGGACAAATCCCACTTACCCAATACAAATTGACATCATGCATTGTACTGTTGTGGCTCACATTTTCAGTTTGTGACTGGCTCCTCACTCCTTTGTCCCTTGATTGCTAACGCTGAGGATGAATAGGAGATGGAGACATACTCCATGTACAGACCACTGGTGGACTTGGCAACACTGGAGGACAGGCACATCATCATCACCTATAGACTTGACAGTGCCACGATCACAGAGCTGTGTGCCCAATTGAAGCCTGACCTGATATCTGCTATCCGTCACCCCACTGTGATCCCCCCTCTTGTGCAAGTTCTATCAGTGTTCCATTTCCTGGCAACGGGATGTTTCCAAGCGACAATGGGCTTGGAGGCAGGAATATCACAGCCAATGTTCTCAATAGTGCTGACCAGAGTGTTGTCTGCCCTGATTAAACACATGTGCAGCTACATTGTTTTTCCCCAGGTGAAGGATTTGGCCACAGTGAAGGCTGACTTCTATGCAATGGGACATATCCACAACATAATTGGGGTGTTTGATGGAACTCATACTGCATTTGTGTCCCTCGTCACAATGAACAGGTGTACCGAAATCGTAAGAGTTTTCACTCCATGAATGTACAGATGGTGTGCTTGGTGGACCAGTACATCTCCCATGTCAATACTAAGTATCCTGGGTCGGTGCATGATGCTTTTATCCTGAGGAATAGCAGCATCTTAAATGTGATGGCCCAACTACAGAGGCACAGGGTGTGGCTAATAGGTGAGCCCTGGTTCCCACCCAGTAGGTGTTGGTGTATGGGTATTGGTGTGGGCCATATGGGATAGAGTGTGGCTAAATGTTGTCCCTTGATATTTGCAGCTGACTCTGGTTACCCCAACCTATCATGGCTACTGACCCCTGTGAGGAATGCCAGGACAGGGGCAGAAGAACATTATTATGAGGCACATGGGGGAACAAGAAGGATAATCAAAAGAACCTTTGGCCTCCTGAAGGCCAGGTTCAGGTGCCTCCATCTAATAGGTGGATCCCTGTGCTACTCAACCAATAAGGTCTGCCAGATAGTAGTGGCATGCTGCATGTTACACAACCTGGACATGTGCCTTTTCTGCAGGAGGAGGAGGCTGTAGATTCCCCTGTGGCAGCAGTAGACCCTGAGGACAGTGAGGATGAAGAGGCTGAGGATGAGGATGAGGACAACAGAGCATCAGTTATCCATCAGTACTTCCAATGACACAAAGGTAAGACAGTGTTACTTCACATTTCATTGTCCATATTTTGTATATCTTTGGCACTGGCAGCTGTTATTTCCCACTTCTATGCCCACTTACTGTACCCTTTGGCAATTCATTTTACAGATGTTGGTGCCCCACTATTGCTCCTAGTGTGATCACTGCTGCCAAATACAGGTTTTTCCTATGTGCACAATTACTGTACAGTTGAATTGCAATGTTTGAACCTGGTTAAGCGAAAACATACTTTGAAATGTAACATATTCCATAGGGTGTTTATTGAAGTGCTAAGAAGAAGAGGGGCAAGTGCAAGGGGGTGGGGTGATGATGAAGGGAAGTCCACAGTATTGTTCCAGTCTATTTGTAGCACAGGTGCATTGTCCAAGGGGACATAGGAAGTGGAGAAATGGCAGTTCAAGGTGGACATGGGTGACAGAGTGAGACACAAGGGTGACAATCAGGAGAGTCTCATTTCCTGGCGGGAGTCAGGGCAATAGTGTTTGGCTTCTGCCTGGATCGCAGGCAATGTTTGCGGGGTGGTTCTCCTTCTGCAGGGGGAGGGGTGCTGGTGGCCTGTGAGGCCTCTGGTGGGGCCTCCTGTTCACTAGCGGCACTGGAGATTGAAGGAAGTTCAGATGTCTGGCTAGTGGTAGGGGCCCGCTGTTGTGAAACTGCCTCCCTCATAATGTTGGCCATGTCTGCCAGCACCCCTGCAACGGAGACCAGGGTGGTGTTGATGGCCTGCAATTCCTCCCTGATCCCCTGGTACTGTCCCTCCTGCAGCCGCCTGTACTCCTGCACGTTGTCCAGGATCTGGCCCATCGTCTCATGGGAATGTTGATATGCTCCCAGGATCTCAGTGAGTGCCTCTTGGAGAGTCGGTTCCCTGGGCCTGCCCTCCCCCTGGCACACAGCACTCCTCCCAGTTTCCCTGATGTCCTGTGCCTCTGTCACCTGAACCGTGTGCCCACTGCCACTAACCCCAGGTCCATGATTGTCTTGCGTATAATGGGTTCCTGGGGTACCTGTAGAGGTGGACACACTGCTGATTGATGTGTCCTGGGGACAGAGGTGTGGGTACGCTGGGTGGGTGCTGTGGTGGTGTTTCCAGATGGGGGAGGTGCTGTGGTGGTGTGTGACTGTGCCTGGGTAACTGACTGTCCAGAGGTCCCTGATCGGCCAGGTTGGTCATCCAGATCCTGACGACCAGAGTTGCTGTCATCACTGTGGGCCTCTTCAGTTGGGGGACTGGATAGTGCTGGCACCTCTTCTCCGGTGACATTGGCTGGGATACCTGTGGGGATGTAAATGAAGTGTTATTGTTTCTGTGTGTAACATATTGTGCATCGGTGGGTTGCCCTCTTTGGTTGTATTTGCCCTGCCAGCTTTCACTTGTGTAAGTTGGTATATGGTGGGCTATCTGATTCTCTCTAGTGTGCATGCTTTGGTGATAGGCATCCATGCAGGGCTGTGAGTGGTGTCCATGCATTGGTATGGCATGCAGAGCTTGGCATTTGGATTAGTGGGATGTGATGGTGGGGTGTGTGGGAGGTGCTGGAGTGATGGGAGTGAGGGTGAGGGAATGTGATGGCATTCAGGTAGGGAGGTAGTAGTAGTATAGAATTGACGTACCAGAGTCCAGTCCTCCTCCTACTCCGGCCAGGCCCTCAGGATGCATGATTGCCAAGACTTTCTCCTCCCATGTTGTTGGGGGTAGGAGGTGGGGGTCCACTGCCAGTCCTCTGTACAGCGAGTTGGTGTCTTGCTGCAATGGAACGTACCCTCCCCCGTAGGTCATTCCACCTCTTCCTGATGTCATCCCTGGTTCATGGGTGCTGTCCCACTGCGTTGACCCTGTCCACGATCTTCCACCATAGCTCCATCTTCCTAGCTATCGATATCTGCTGCACCTGTGCTCCAAATAGCTGAGGCTCTACCCTGATGATTTCCTCCACCATGACCCTTAGCTTCTCCTCTGAGAATCAGGGGTGTCTCTGTGGTGCCATGGTTGTTGTGTAAGGTGTGTAGGTGAGGGTGTGTAGGGTAATGTGTTGGGGTTTGTGATGTGGGGTGCGTGAGTGGTGTATAGGAGTGGTATGTGGCTCTGGTTGTGTGAGTGGTCTTGCTGTCTCTCTCTGTTGGCAATTATTTGTAGTCGTAAAAGGATGTGGGTAATGTGGGTGTGTGTTTTATAGTGGTGTGGGTGTGTATTGGTGTCAGGTGTGTGCTATTTAAATTGACCAATGTAGTGTTGTTTTGTATGCGTGTTTGTATTTTGAGTGCTGCGATGTGTACCGCCAATGGTTTACTGTGATTGAATGTCCACTGTGGTGAATTGTGGGTCATAATGTGATCGGCATAGTTCTGTTGGCGTAACGATGAGGGTTTGGATATCGCCAGTTTATCACTGACCTTTTCTGTGGCGGACTAGTGTCTGTGGCTGAATAGTGGCGGATTGGTGTGTGTGTGTCATAATATGGTGAACGGATAGCCGCCACACCGGCGGTATGTTGACGGCAGTCAGCATGGTGGTAAGTGGGATTTACCGCCAATGTCATAATGAGGGCCTTAGACTGATTGTAAGTGTGGAAGGAAAAACATTTAGGCCCCCATTATGACAATGGCAGTAAAAACCGCCTACCGCAGTGACGACGGCCACCAAAATACCATTGCAGCGGCTACCATATGTTTGCCATAATATGACCACAGTTGGATTTCCACCACAGAAGGGCAGAAATCTGGCTCTGGCCATACTGGCAGATGGCAGATGGCAGTAAGGTGGCGCTGCTACCACCAGCAGCGCCACACCAATAGACCTCCGCCAGCTGTATTATGAAAAATAATATGGCTTGGCCGTGTTCTGCTGGCGGGCGCTACTGGCAGCGCCCCATCCTGTCCCCTGCTGGAACACCCCCTGGATACAGGTAAGTCGGGTTTCTGACAGGGGAGGGTGGTGGGGGTGTAGCGTGTGGGGGGGTGTGCATGTATGTGTGAGTGTGTGCGTGAATGCAAGTGTGTGTTTGGTGTTGTTTGCGTGCATGTATGAATGTATGTGAATGTGTGTATGAAAGTGTGTGACTGCGTGTATGAATGTGTGTGAGTGTGTGTCTGCGTGTATGTTTTGATGTGGGTGCGGATGTGTGCGTGAATAAATGAATGCATGCTTGTATGTATGTGTGGATGAGTGTGTGTCTGCGTATGTGTGTGTGTGTGTGAATGGGGGGGCGTGAATGTAGGGGGGTGGAGAGGTGGTCCATTAGTAATACCTCACCACCCATCCCAACAGAGGTGGCAAGAAATCTGGACACACAACTCTCC
The DNA here is from genome assembly GCF_031143425.1 of Pleurodeles waltl. NCBI lineage: Eukaryota > Metazoa > Chordata > Amphibia > Caudata > Salamandridae > Pleurodeles > Pleurodeles waltl. Next base: position 1,345,583,688 of record NC_090445.1, read on the forward strand.
TTTAAAACCCACATTCCAGAAATAGGCCCTCATTCTGACCCTGGCGGTCGGTGATAAAGCGGCTGCCAACCCGCCAACAGGCCGGCGGTCCAAAATATGCAATTCTGACCCTGGCGGGAACCGCCAACACAGCCCGCCGCATTAACACTCCGACCGCCACAGCGGAACAAACAAACAGCGCGGCGGTCACCGCCAACAGCCAGGCGGCAGACAATGTACCGCCCACACTATCACGACCCACCAATCCGCCACCTTTTCCGGGGCGGGAGCACCGCCGATAAAAACTCGGCGGAAACAGATTACGAACGGGAAAACGCTCACCTCTACGCACTCCACGCGAGATTCCGGCAGTATGGAACCCGAGTTACAGGTCATCCCCGCACTCCTATACCTACTCCTGTACCAGGAGCAAGCCCGGCGGCGCGGAAGACATCGGTGAGTACTGCACCTACGACACAGGGGAGGGAAAAGATTACCGGCACACACCCACCCACCCACACCCACTACAACACACACATCAATGCATTCCCACAGATCACTGTCACAACCCACAAATCCCCCCCTCCGAAATAATGCAAAGACCAAAAGAAGAGATCTTAAACGGGCAGATATATTGAAAAATGGACAGCAGTAATCCTAATAAATAAATAAACTATGTACAAAATATATACATCTACTATATGTAGTCCAACCACTGTCCGTGGACCACAGGGGTCCTGAGCAAAGGGGCAAGGCCCAGTCCCACGACAAGAACTCCACGGAGAGAACACTGCAGGGGCATCAGAAAGAAAAAAGGACAGGCACCTCAGGGGGAAGGGAAGGGGGCGCACCTCAGCCACTTTAGTACACGACGCCAGATCCACGAGGGGACTCCATGACCACTGGCCCATCCTGGGGAGTGCAAAGCCACAGTCCATACAGTCCATACAGTGGGTGGCCTGCCCACTGGGCCATCCTGGGGAGTGCAAAGCCACAGTCAGTACAGTCCATACAGTGGGTGGCCTGCCCACTGGGCCATCCTGGGGAGTGCAAAGCCACAGTCCATACAGTGGGTGGCCTGCCCACTGGGCCATCCTGGGGAGTGCAAAGCCACAGTCCGTACAGTCCATACAGTGGGTGGCCTGCCCACTGGGCCATCCTGGGGAGTGCAAAGCCACAGTCCATACAGTCCATACAGTGGGTGGCCTGCCCACTGGGCCATCCTGGGGAGTGCAAAGCCACAGTCCATACAGTCCATACAGTGGGTGGCCTGCCCACTGGGCCATCCTGGGGAGTGCAAAGCCACAGTCCAAACAGTCCATAACAGACTCCACTGCCCCTGGAGGAGGCATGTTGGCCAGAGGACATCCTGCAGCCCTGCCCGAGACAGATCCTGCCCTGCCACGTCTGCCAAAGGGCCAGCAGTTCTTGCCTTGAAGGGCCCAGTTCAGCGGTTCTTGCCTTGAAGGGCCCAGTTCAGCGGTTCTTGGCTTGAAGGGCCCAGTTCAGCGGTTCTTGAGACGGCGGTCCCCAGCGGAGCGGTGCTGGAGACGGCGGGGCCCAGTTCAGCGGTTCTTGCCTTGAAGGGCCCAGTTCAGCGGTTCTTGGCTTGAAGGGCCCAGTTCAGCGGTTCTTGAGACGGCGGTCCCCAGCGGAGCGGTGCTGGAGACGGCGGGGCCCAGTTCAGCGGTTCTTGCCTTGAAGGGCCCAGTTCAGCGGTTCTTGGCTTGAAGGGCCCAGTTCAGCGGTTCTTGAGAAGGCGGTCCCCAGCGGAGCGGTGCTGGAGACGGCGGGGCCCAGTTCAGCGGTTCTTGCCTTGAAGGGCCCAGTTCAGCGGTTCTTGCCTTGAAGGGCCCAGTTCAGCGGTTCTTGGCTTGAAGGGCCCAGTTCAGCGGTTCTTGAGACGGCGGTCCCCAGCGGAGCGGTGCTGGAGACGGCGGCCATTCTATGGCCAACTGCTCATTGCCTGGTGGTGCCCTCCTGGGCAGCGGGGATGGTGCTCCTTCAATGCCCACCTGGGCTGTGGGTGGTGGGGCCCTCCTGGCCAGCTGGGCTGTGTCCTCCCTGGGCAGCGGCTATGGGGGTGGTGGGCTCTCCCTGGGCAGCTGTGCCGGTTCCTCCCTGGGCAGCGGCTATGGGGGTGGTGGGCTCTCCCTGGGCAGCTGTGACGGTTCCTCCCTGGGCAGCGGCTATGGGGGTTGTGGGCTCCTCCTGGGCAGCTGTGACGGGTCCTCCATGGGCAGCAGGCCTGCTGCCTGACTTCTCCGCCTTGCTGCCCTTGCCCTCCTTAGTCGGGAGTCTGTGGCCCTTTCCTCCCTTTGGAGCTGTGGCTGTTGACGGTGGCTGGCTAGTGTCCTGGGGGAATATAGAACCCGGGCTCCTGCGGCGGCCCTTCCGCCTTCTGCTCCTCTTCCCAGGGGGTGGGCTGGCTGTCCCCTTGCTGCTGGGCGAAGATCCAGACCTGCGGGCTGGTGGGCTCCAATACCCCTGCACCCTTGTCAAGGGGGCTGCAGGGCTGGTGGTGGCTGAGGTGCTCTTCTTACCCCGACGAGAAGGAGGGGGGGGCTCAGGGTCAGGAAAGAAGGTAGCAGTAGAGAGATAGATTTTCTTGGGACAATGGAGAGTGGTAGGTACAGTGGGTATGGGAGTGGAGGGAGAGGATGTGGTTGTAGGCGAAACAAGTTTGCTGTCTTTGGGTGCAGGTGCAGGAGCGGGAGGCTGTCGTGAGGTGGATGGCTGTTGGGTGGGTGGGTGGCTGCGTTTGTGTGGTGTGGAAGAGGGGGTGACAGACACAGTGGGAGAGGACACAGGGGACGTGTAAATGGCAGTGGGGGTGGTGACTGCACGTGTGCGGACTGTACTGGAGGGTGTGCTGGTGATGGAAACACTGGCTGATGGTGAGGTGAATGAAGGTGTGAGTGTAGACGTCACAGGGAGGGAGGAGGGAGACGAGGAGGTGGGGGTCACAGAGGTGGTAGTGACTGTTGGCATGTCTGCATCGGAATGTTGCTTGTGTGAATGTCTGCGTGATCTGTGGTGCTTATGTTTGGATGAGCTGCTCTTGGGTGTTGAGGTGTGTGCAGGCTGGTCTGATGGTGTGGGTGGGACAGGCAGAGGAACAGGAGACTGGGAGGAGGGAGTTAGTAGAGGGAGGCAGGAGACAGGGACAATGGCTGCCGTCAGTGCTGAGGCCAGAGCCTGGAACGATCGCTGATGGGCAGCCTGACCCGAATGAATGCCCTCCAGGTACGCATTGCTGCGATGAACCTCCCTCTCCACCCCCTGGATGGCATTCAAAAGGGTAGTCTGCCCAACAATGAGCGTTCGGAGGAGGTCAATGACCTCCTCACTGAGGGCAGCGGGGGTAACAGGGGCAGGGCCTGAGGTGCCTGGTGCGAAGGAGATGCCCGGCTTCCTGGCAGAGCTGGCACGGGGCGAACGCTGAGGGGCTGCTGGGAGGGCGGAGATGGTGCGCTGGGTGGCGGCTGTACCTGTAATGGCGGGGGGCACGGATGTTGCCCCCCCGCAAGGGAGCTCCCTTCCGAGGACGTGTCCATGTCGCTGCAGGGTCCAGTCGTCCCCGTTGTGGAGCTCCCCTCGCCCTCCGTCTCACTGGTCCAGTCAGACTCTGTGGCATGGCCCTCCTGGGCCATGTGAGATGCAGCTCCCTCCTGCCCCGATGCCACTTCTCCTCCGCCTGATGATGCTGATGCACACAAGCACAGAAAGACAAACAAAAAGGGGGGGGGAGAGAGAAATAAAGAGATTTTGAGTATATGGATCACCGGTACAGTTAGCGGATATGACAAACACAGATGCCCCCTGCACTAAGTTGCGCACTTGGGGTCCGCTACGCATTCCGTGGAACATGCCCTACACGCCTAGAGTTGACAACTGCACCCATGGATTACACGGCCCAGGGATGGCTGTACTGGCACACTACTGAGGGTGGTGGCTGGGGACACAGGGGCTTACGGGGGTGCCCAGCCTACAGATATCGCCCTGGCCTAGGGGGACCCACAGCCCTCCTCCCCCACCCAGACACCTCCACTGCACGACAACAGAGTAGATTATGCTTGTACTCACCCCCTTGTGTCTGCTGTGCTGCCCTCACGCGCCCATCCAAATCAGGGTAGGCCACCGCCAGGATCCGGAACATCAGGGGGGTCAGTTGACGGCAGGCACCCCGCCTACGTTGGGAGGCCATCCCCAGCAGAGACTCGGCGGTCTTCTTGGTCCCACGGCGGATGTCCTCCCACCTCTTGCGGCAGTGGGTGCCCCGTCGATGGTGGACCCCCAGGGTCCGGACTTCCTTGGCGATGGCACGCCAAATCCCGATCTTCTCATGGGCGCGGACCTATGTGACACGTACAGGGAGGGAGAAATACCACGTTCAAGTTTGTCTGCATTTTCGTTGCCAGTGGCCCAACGCCCCCCATCCCCGCCAGGCCCCCCGCCATGCCCCCCGCCAGGCCCAACATGCCCCCCATCCCCGCCATGCTCCCCGCCATGCCCCCGCCAGGACCCCGCCAGGCCCAACATGCCCCCCATCCCCGCCAGGCCCCCCGCCATGCCCGCCGCCAGGCCCAACATGCCCCCCATCCCCGCCAGGCCCCCCGCCATGCCCCCCGCCAGGCCCAACATGCCCCCCATCCCCGCCAGGCCCCCCGCCATGCCCGCCGCCAGGCCCAACATGCCCCCCATCCCCGCCAGGCCCCCCGCCATGCCCCCCGCCAGGCCCAACATGCCCCCCATCCCCGCCAGGCCCCCAAGCCAGCAAGTGGCCCCAAATCCATATTGAATTAAACTCACTTGTTGGTCTGGAGGACCGTAGAGTAGCGCATACTGGGGGAGGACCCCATCCAACTCTTCTCCAGTGAAGGCAGGGGCCCTTTCCCCAGGCGCAGCAGCCATTGTCCCTTCCAGACCGAGGTCACAGCAACACTTGCAGTATAGGTCCTCTCCTGTGAAAGTTCAAGTCGCGAGTGAATAAGTAGATAGAAAATGGCGGTCACGCCCGCGGCGGTGCGTACCGCGGCGGTGCGTACCGCCACCGCCGGCGCCCTTCGCCATTGGCTCCTGAAACCCATAGGCTTCAATGTTAACCAATGCGGCTTTGCGCCGCGGTCTTCGACCGCCGACCGCCGCGGTGTGCCACGCCAGCGCATTGACCTCACATCCCATTGTCACACTTCACAGGTCAGGCAGCCGCCATTTCGAGGGTCCACATGGCTCAATTTCAACTACGTCACAAAGGCCTAGGCCTTGCATAGCCACTCATACACGCCATTCACTGCATAGAGAATCGTTTACTGTGCAAGCTGTGAGTACGTACCTGTGGGTTGCTTGACTGTGTGCTCCATGTTGTCCTTCCTAGGCACCGTCCGCTGGGTTTGGCGAGGAGACGGATGAATCCTCCCGTGTACAGGCCGCTGGTGGACCTGTCGACAATGGAAGCACGCCACATTATCCTGACCTACCGGCTTGACCGTGCCACTATACATGAACTGTGTGCCCAGCTGGAGCCCGACCTGATGTCCCCCATCCGCCAACCGACAGGGATTCCCCCTCTGGTGCAGGTCCTGTCAGTACTCCATTTCTTGGCAAGTGGGTCATTTCAGACAACAGTGGGAATTGCTTCTGGGATGTCTCAGCCCATGTTTTTGAAGGTGTTATCCAGAGTGTTGTCTGCCCTGATGAAATACATGAGGAGCTACATCCTTTTCCCTGAGGTGGGCGAATTGGCTACAGTGAAGGGTGATTTCTATGCCCTTGGACATATTCCCAACGTCATTGGTGCCATTGATGGGACCCATGTGGCTTTGGTTCCCCCAAGAGACAGGGAGCAGGTGTACAGGAACAGAAAAAGTTACCATTCCATGAACATCCAGGTGGTGTGTTTGGCTGATCAGTACATCTCGCATGTAAATGCCAAATTCCCTGGGTCAGTGCATGACGCCTACATCCTAAGGAATAGCAGCATCCCTTACGTGATGGAACAGCTAGAGAGACACCGTGTATGGCTATTGGGGGACTCTGGGTACCCCAACCTGTCGTGGCTACTGACCCCAGTAAGGAATCCCCGGACCAGGGCAGAGGAACGGTACAATGAGGCCCATGGGCGTACTAGGAGGGTGATCGAATGCACCTTCGGCCTCCTAAAGGCCAGGTTTCGGTGCCTGCATATGACAGGTGGATCCCTAATGTACTCACCTAAGAAGGTGTGTCACATCATCGTGGCCTGCTGCATGCTTCACAACCTGGCTTTGCGCCGCCAGGTGCCTTTCCTGCAGGAGGATGGTCGAGACGGTGGTGTTGTGGCAGCTGTGGAACCTGTGGAGAGTGAAGAGGAGGAAGACGACGGGGATGAAACAGACAACAGGGACAGAATCATTGAACAGTACTTCCAATAGGACACAGGTAAAAATTCAAACATAATTTAGTAAATGTAAACTACTCTCCTGCATCTCTGCTGCCTGTCTATTTGCACCAGTGTATGATGACTGAGTTGTGGCTTTTCCCTCCCTATTTCAGATCTGGGGTCCCCACTACGAGTCCTGTGCTTCGTTTCCCCATGGACTACAGCTTTGTGGCAGCTGTTTGTTGACTTCACTATGTACAAGGACATATTTGCACTGTCATGTCAATTATAATATTTTGAAATCACAGCCAGACTCCAGATAGTTTTGTGCAAAATAGGTGTTTATTTCAGTGCTCAAAATGGGATGGGTGGTTTCAAGTGGGTGGGGGCTATGGTGAAGGAATGTCCATGGCAGAGTCCAGAGTAACAGTCACACAGGTGCATTGTCCATAGGCCTGTGGAGAGATGGAGCATGGGCAGTTCAAGGATGGACAGGGTGACAATGTGGGACAGTGGGATGACATCAGGTGGTATCCTTTGCTGGCGGGGGTCTTGACATCCTACTCTGTCTTCTTGCGAGATCTCAGGGCCCTCTTGCGGGGTGGTTCTTCTCCTGCAGGAGGTGGGGGTCTGGTGGGCTGCTGTTGTGCGGGGGCCTCCTGTCCACTAGCGCCGGCGGAGGTGGTTGGCTGTTCTTGGTCCAGGCTAGTGGCAGGGGCCCTTTGTTGTTGATGAGTGTCCGTCCTGGTGTTGATGAGTTCCTGCAGCAGCCCTACCATGGTAACCAGGGTGGAGGTGAGGGCTCTGATGTCCTCCCTGTACCCCCGATAGTGTTCCTCCTGCAGTACCTGGATCTCCTGGAACCTGGCCAGTACCGTCGCCATCGTCTCCTGGGAGCAGTTGTATGCTCCCATGATGGTGGTGAGGGCCTCGTGGAGAGTGGGTTCCCTGGGCCCGTCCCCCCCCTGTCGCACAGCTGCCCTCCGAGTTGCCCTGTTTCCCTGGGCCTCTGCCCCCTGGCCGGTGTGCCCACTACCACTTCCCCCAGGTCCCTGTTGTTGTTGGGGTGGTGGGTTATCCTGGGTGCCCTGTAGTGGTAGACACACCGCAGATTGACGCGCCCTGGAGACAGAGGCATGGGCCCGCTGGGTGGGAGCTGTGCTGGTGTTCCCAGAGGGGTTTGGGTCTGTAGTGGCCTGTGGCTGTCTGAGGGGAACCGACTGTCCAGAGGTCCCCGATGGTCCGGGCTGGTCATCAGTGTCCAGGTCGACAGAGCTGCTGTCATCGCTGACGGCCTCTTGGGTGGGGGGTGTGGAGAATTCTGGGCCCTCCGTGGCGGTGTGTTGGCGGTCGGGTCCTGCAGGGGTATAGAGGTATGGTTATAGTTTCAATGTGTGCCATATGGGTGTATCTGTGGGTTCCCGTGTCCCCAAGTGCTGGCATTCGTGTGTGGGGGCTTTGGTGAGGGTGGCTTGTGGGGGGATGTGTATATGCATTGGGCATGCTTTGGTGATGGGTGTCCATGCTTAGTGGACGCATGCAGGCCTAGGTTTTGGGATGTGTGGGTTGTGATGGTGAGACATTGGCAGGGAATAGGTGTGCTGGGGGTGGGGGTGAGGATGGTGGTGGGGGTGAGGGTGGGGGTGAGGATGGGGGTGGGGGTGAGGGTGGGGTTCGAGGATGGGGGTGAGGGTTGGGGTATGATTTGGCATGCAGGTGGGGGGGAAGCAGTATTGAAGCTTCAACTTACCAGAATCCATTCCTCCGCCGACTCCTGCGAGGCCGTCAGGATGCAGGATGTTCAAGACTTCCTCCTCCCATGTTGTAAATTGTGGGGGTTGAGGTGGGGGTCCTCCGCCAGTCTTCTGCACGGCGATGTTGTGCCTGGATACCATGGAACGCACCTTCCCCCGTAGGTCGTTCCATCGCTTCCTGATGTCTTCCCGATTTCTGGGGTGCTGTCCCACAGCGTTGACCCTGTCGACAATCCTCTGCCATAGCTCCGTCCTCCGGGCAATGCTGGTGTATTGGACCTGTGTGCCGAAGAGCTGGGGCTCTACCCGAACGATTTCCTCCACCATGACCCTGAGTTCTTCGTCTGAGAAGCGGGGGTGTCTTTGGGGTGCCATGGAGTGGTGTGTATGATGTGTGGGGTGGAGTATGTGTAGTTAAGTGTGTTGAGTGTGGTGGTGTGTGTTGTTTTGTGTGTGGATATTGTGTGGGTGATGGTGTAGTGTGCCTCTGTGTGATGGTGTTCTGTGATCGCTGCTGTGTCTCTCAGTGCTTCTTTTTGGATTTTGGTCGAAGGGGTTTGTGGGTGATGTGGGTGTGTGTTTTATATTGTATTGTGTGTGTGGGAGTGGTGTGTGTATGTGTATCAGGTGTGTGGCTGAGTTTTGTTCGTTTGTGTGTATTCTGACCGCGGCGGGGTGTACCGCCAATGGAAAACAGCGTTTGAAAGACCGCCGCGTGGATTCGTGGGTCGTAATGGCATGGGCGTATTTCTGTTGGCGTGACAGTGGAGGTTTGGTCACCTCCACTTTTCCGCCGACCGCTGGTCTGGCGGTCTGTTGTGGCTGTCGGATTTTCGGAGGTTTGGCTGCTGCGGGTCAGAATGACCGTGGCGGATTACCGCGACCGCGGCGGAATTATGGAGGATTTCTGACCGGCGGTAGGCGCCTTTTACCGCCGAGGTCAGAATGACCACCATAGTGAAATCCTAGGTTTAGATCTTAAAAATGCTCAAGAAATTCCTGAGCTTTCTTCCACAGGAAGAGTAGGTCACATTGGCCAGAGCTTTGATTCTGTCGAGGCTGAATTATGCCAATGTTCTGTACATGGGAATCCCAGATTACCTACTACAACTTCTCCATGTAATACAGAACATAGCTATACACCTACTCTATAAGCTGGCTAAACACTTTCCTGTTTGTCATTTTAAAGAGCAGCTACATGGGCTACTGGCCTGTAAGTGAATAATGTTCAAAGCTCTTACAATAGTTCATCAAGCTCTTCACATACCTGGACCTAGTTATTTGAATCAGAGGATTCTCGATGAGAGACCTGGTAGGGTGTTATGATCTAGTAATGCTCACCCTCTATCAGTCCTCCATTTTAAAAGAAAACACTGGAGAGAGCCTTCTTTATGATCCTTACTACAAAGATCTGGAACTAGATGCCTTTCAATCTGAGATCCATTACAGATGAAATAACCTTTAAGAGATCCTTGAAACTCTACCTATTTAAACTAAAATCAGACTGCTAGCACTTAACTGCTTGTCCGACCTCCTTCATGTTCTTTTATGCCAAGCACCAGGAAACTCATTGTGTAGCCGCTATATAAAAGTGAATCATTCATTCATAGAGGAAGAGTTAACATTTAAGATTCTCTGTTTACAAGAGTTCACTACCATTGCCCTGACTCAATGCTGATTGGATAATGAATTCAAGAAAGAAATGCATTATCAAATCAAGTAGCAGTCCTTTCACGAGAAGGTTTTGCCCTGGCCCTACTGGCTATGTATTGCTTAGACTTAGCCAGTAGGGCAAGTAATAGCTACTATTTAGGCCCCCTATTAAAACTGTACTGCCAATTCCATCAAAGCAAGTGACCAAATCCCTGCCACATGGAAAGGAGCAGAGATAGCTCCTATTTTTAAGAAGGGCCTGAAATCTGATCCATCAAACTATCGCCCAATAAGTCTGACCGACACAGGGCAGTCATTTTTCTGCAGGCAAATTTTAGACCATCTGCTAGGCTGAATTGAAGACAACAACATCCTTTCACAATTTCCAGACCTGGACCAGGTGTTTAGATTTCAGATAACAAGATGGAAGGAGGAGGAACTTAACAAGGTTAGCCTGTGTATGGCATTTGTTGACCTATGGGACACCTTTCATTTGGTCCCCAGAGACTGACTGTGGTGTGTCCTTAAAGAGCTAGGTCTCCCGGCCCCACTTTTGGATGTTATGATGCATTTTTTAAACTCTGGCAATTATGCTCAAGTTAGGTGGGGAGCAAAGAGGAAAGGCATGGACCACATGAAAGTGAATAGAAGGGTCCAGCAGGGATGCTTTGGAGGTGGCTGAAAATAAATTATTGAGGGAAGCCTTTAGACTGCCTCAAAGCACACTACTTGTGTTTAAACCTGATCTGGACACCCAGTCTAATATCCCTTCATTGAAGCTGAAGCCAATATTATATTGGTTAAGGACTTGGTTGAACCCCAAGCTGGAGTCATATAGAGCTGGTTTGAAAGACATCTCAGATAAGCAGAAGGAAGTGGTGATGTTCCTGTGGCTGAAGTATATGGAAACTACGTTGATATCTCTGGATCTGACCAACATTTGGTCCAATCCAGCGTTGATCACATTTTCTTCAGAACCCTGACAAAGACAGTCTTCTGGGAGAAGGACGGAATGACATTGACCTGTCCACAAACGTTTGGCTCACTAACAACGAGTTTTCTTGACATTAAACTCACATCTCAATTTAAGCCTTATATGGATAAGATAGACACACCCTTCATCAAGACTCTCCATACAAGATTTAGGCTGGGTAGCCTTACACTTGCTTCTTTTAGTTCCAAAGGATGGGGCACCACAGGAGGTGATAACATATGCCCAGCTTGCACTAAGCAGGAGGAATTGGTTGAGCATTTCATGTTCTTCTACCCCAAGTACATCAGGCAGTGTAAACACTGGACTGTTCCACTATGTTGAGCATTGGGTATACACCAAATAAGGGTAGCACTGAGAATGTGTAGGTCAGACACTACACCTTGTATTGTTTTTTCAGTTGCAAAATACCTAGAAGGTGTGTGGCATGTTCGAACCAAGACTCCAGCCCATTGACCTAAATGAAGATAGTCTGTTTACTCTAGCATTTTGTCATACAGGGGTAGAAGCATGAAGACCATTCATCCCATATATTAGAAATATTGCCCATTATCATAAATTTTTGTCTTATGCACTGTTTTACACACTGTTATGTACCTGTATTTGAAACTAATGGCTTTATAGAAATTTGTAATTGTTTTTGCATTGTTGTACTTCACAAGCATTCATTCTTCATATTAATGTTGTATGCATTGTGCAGTTTGTTCAAAATGGGACACTCTCTTGGAATGTTCAATTACTTAATTCAAAATGTACTTCGACCGAATAAAGTGTTGTTTGTTTACTAAAAAAAGAAAATAGTACTTCTTTGTTCCTCCCGTTATATATGAGACCAGAAAACAATTGCCTCGGTATAGTTTGACAAAATATTGTGGCTTAAATCATTTGAAAAAATATTGGTCAACTGAAATTAATATTAGAAACTCCACATATGGTTGGAATGATATTTTGACACAATATTCGTGTCAGACAATATTCAGGCAGTACAAATCCCTGTCTACTCAATGGTGATTTATCTAAAGAAAACATGAAGTGACATCATCAAAACAAAGAAAAACAAAATGAAGTCACTCCATTCACTCCATCAAATGATGAATACCCAAAGTTTAAAGTGTTGTGTGCGTTACTAAAATGGTCCTGGGCAAGTCAGTGAAAAGACACACAGGAGATACAACAGCTTTAACAGGTTTCCAAAACAATAGTGGGATATTGCTGTTACTATAGATTCTGAGAGGGAGAACTTGCCTGTATGTATAGAGGTTTGAGCAGCACAAACTGAGCATCCAGAGAAATGTACTAAGAACAGCCTGCAGGACTTGCCACAGAAAACTGGGGCATGCAGAATACTGTTTCTAAGCACTCAAAAGCCATTTGAATAGTTGGTGACTGAACTGAACACCTTTTGAGTGGTTGGGGATTGAGATGCATTCCACTCTCCACTGTTTTCTGTAGCAACTCCAAGAAATTGAGTAGCCACTTAAGCAACAATAGAGGAAACTCTTTGTGACCTCTCTAAGAGTGAGAAGAGGCCTATAGAAACTCTACAATACCAAACAAATTTTCAGGAGATCTCAGGATGGCTCTGTGGACTGAATTCTGCCTTCTGAGATATGTTGGGATCTGCAGGTCACAGATAGGCAGTTTGGCATTTTACATTAATTACAGCACAATATGAAGCACTCTACAAAACCGGTTAATATTATTTTGGAGGAAGTATGCTGATCTTGCTCTCTTTCTTAAGAAATCTGTTCATTTTCTTAAGCATTGAAAATCCATTTTGTATGAATATATGTTACCATGTTTAGAAAGCTGGACAAAAATCCCACAAAATGTGCTCCTTAATTTTTGTAGCAACCCCCAGATTGTGTCTTTCCTTGACCCACAGCTTAATGTTTTTCCATATAATTTCATCACCCCTACACTGAATGTGCCCTTCACGCACTGGGCCAGATTCATAAACTGCATATTGTAGAGGGTAAATTAGTAGTGCATTAGAACCACTTACTTACAAATTGGAATTCTCAAACCTATGGGGAAAAATCTCGATCTCTCCTACCTTTTCTATGCGAAGATCACAACACGTGTACATTTACTACTCAATAGTAAATGACGGAAGGACTAACGGGAATGGTGGGAAAATGGAAAATATCTACTACAAAATGGGAAGGGTCTAGAGGGGAGTAACAGTGAGTTAATGGAGATGTGAGGATGGGTATAGTAAGTGACATCCCAAGAAAACACCCACCCACAAAAGAGTAAGCCTATTGCTATTCCTAAACTATATTAATAAAGTTACTACAGCCCAAAAGATCACAAAACAGTTCTAAATTTACCCTGGCCTAGTATTGGAATGAGTCAAGCACCACAGATGATGACACATAAGGTACTGGAAAACACTTCCTCACAAAATAATAGATGCAGGGATTGAAAAAGAACCCCATAAGGCATAATGTTAAAATAGAATAAGGTGTTTTGACCTTTTGCACATATATAAGAATTTAATTTAAATTAATATAAAAATATAGAAATAAACATAAGTATTATTTAAACCTGAAATATTTTAAAAGTATTTGTTATATTTAAAAATAAATGAAACATTTATGTTTTAAAAAAGACTTCATTTAATTTGAAATATTTCTAAATATATAGGGCCTCATTATGCCTCCGCCGCCCGCCAGGATTCCGCCCTCCATTATACCGCTCCGCGGTCAGAAGACCGCGGAGGGTATTATGAGTTTTTCCCTGGGCTGGCGGGCGGTCTCCAAAAGACCGCCCGCCAGCCCAGGGAAAAACTCCCTTCCCATGAGGATGCCGGCTCGTAATCGAGCCGGCGGAGTGGGAAGGTGCGACGGGTGCTACTGCACCCGTCGCGTATTTCACTGTCTGCTACGCAGACAGTGAAATACTAGCGGGGCCCTCTTATGGGGGCCCCTGCAGTGCCCATGCCATTGGCATGGGCACTGCAGGGGCCCCCAGGGGCCCCACGACAAGCCGCGTGGAACAGGATGGCGGTAGGGATTGTCAGAATCCCCTCGGCGGCGCAGCGAGCTGCGCCGCCTTGGAGGATTCTTACGGGCAGTGGAAAACCGGCGGTCTGTCGGCGGTGCTCCCGCCACCGTTGGCCCTGGCGGTAGAGAACCGCCAGGGTCAGAATGAGGGCCATAGTGTTTAGTAGATTTCAATATATAGTAAATCAATATAAACATTCTTCTTTAGGTAGGATATATTCTAACAAAGCTTTAAAATATAATTCTGATGTAATTCATTTTATTTAAATTACTTAAATATATAATTCAAAATTAAGTTAAAATGTAAGTATGTTTTATTATGTCATACATTGTAAATACATATGTGAAATTCATTTACATGAATATTTGTGATAAAAATATTTTTACTCAATTTTTAAGCGTAACTAACTTGTAAAATATATCCCTATATTTTACCATGGGGAGATCTCTCCTTCGGTGGAGGAGACCTCTGTCTACATGTCAACGTTACTAACAGGAACTTTTCATTTGTTTCAGGGAGTGAAGACATGCAAGTCTACACTTTGTAGTAAATTTACATTCGGGAACAGCCAAAAGAAGTAAATTCATTACAAAGTGTAATAGTAAATTTGGACTGTAAACTGTAAATATGAAATATGTAGGCATTTGAAAATGTAGGATAAAAATAAATTTGTTTTTTTTAGTATGATTCTTGAGTAGCACAACTACAACAAACAGCAGTAATAAAAGCACTTTGGTGCACTAATAGAAAAGCGAGCATCCTTTAGGAGAAAAAAGAAAAAGTGGTATGCTAGAGCCTAGCACTTTGTTTCTCTTTTAGAAATAAAATCAAATTTTGAAAAGCTCCAATCTTCCCATCACAATTAAAATATAGATTTGTGTATATTTGTGATTGTGGAATTAAATAAAATATTTCATGGGTAGAGGTCTCTGCCATAGGGGCTGATACCTCTCTATAAAAATATCTAGGGAAATTGTAAAAAAAAAATTAGACTTTAAAGTGAATTAGTAAAAACATTGTTATGCTAAGTATTCATGTGAATTATTTTCATATATTCATTATAAATGTAGAATGTAATACAGTTTGAGGAATATTTTTTCTATACGTTTGTTTATGATTTCAAGGTTTAATTATATAGATTGCATAGGCAGGTCCCCCCAGCTTCCAATAGTGATTCAGGGGGGGGGGCACAGAAGTTAAACTGTTAAGAACCTCTGCTTGAAGTGAGCATCAGAATCAAGATGCATTTTGTAACCTGTAACTCCAGAATGTTGGGAAAATCCAGCAAAAACAAGAATGAGATCTCAAGGGGACATTTATGTGGATATTTGAGGTGAATTATTTGTTATTAGCAATTCGCCATAAGATAATTTCAAGCATAACAAATCTGAACATGAGTGTGAGGATTGGGGTGTACTATATGATATTGTGCAGTACACTCTCAAATTCCATCTTGGGTCCAGTCAGGAATGCTTACTCAACCGTAAGCTCAACCCTGGGCACCTATAGTTATGATCAGTAAGGCTAAACAAAGCAATAATGTGTAAAGCAGTTAAGAGCACCAAACAACAACATAAGAAAGTCTCATGATTCAAAACACACCAATTTAAATAATAGTGCTTATTTGTATACATTTTTAGAAGCCTTAATCATTAAAATCCACCTGGAGATATAGATTTTAGAAGCAATCAATACTTTTAAATCAACCACCAACAAACATAGGCCAACAAAAATTTTAGAAACTTTTGAAAAGTGTGAAACAGTTTGTTCGACAACTCCAGCCCAAGTTGGGAAACAAAGTCCAACAGGATAGAGGTCTATAGGGCCAGAATCAACACTTTTGACAGTTACCTGGCCACCAGAGCATTATTAACCCCTTCGCTGCCAGGCCTTTTCCCCCTCCTGTGCCGAGCCTTTTTTTGGCTATTTGGAGCAGTTCGCGCTTAGGCCCTCATAACTTTTTGTTCACATAAGCTACCCATGCCAAATTTGCGTCCTTTTTTTCCAACATCCTAGGGATTCTAGAGGTACCCAGACTTTGTGGGTTCCCCAGAAGGAGGCCAAGAAATTAGCCAAAAAACAGTGAAAATTTCTTTTTTTTTAAAAAAATTTGGAAAAATGGGCTGCAGAAGAAGGCTTGTGGTTTTTTCCCTGAAAAGGGCATCAACAAAGGGTTTGCGGTGATAAAATCACCAGCTTCCCAGCTTTCAGGAACAGGCAGACTTGAATCAGAAAACCCAATTTTTCAACCCAATTTTGGCATTTTACTGGGACATACCCCATTTTTACGATTTTTTGTGCTTTCAGCCTCCTTCCAGTCAGTGACAGAAATGGGCATGAAACCAACGCTGGATCCCATAAACCAACATTTCTGAAAAGTAGACAAAATTCTGAATTCAGCAAGGGGTAATTTGTGTAGATCCTACAAGGGTTTCCTACAGAAAATAGCAACTGAAAAAGAAAAATATTGAAATTGAGGTGAAAAAAACATCAATTTTTCTCTAAGTTTTACTCTGTAACTTTTTCCTGCAATGTCAGATTTTCGAAAGCAATATACCGTTACGTCTGCTGGACTCTTCTGGTTGCGGGGATATATAGGGCTTGTAGGTTCATCAAGAACTCTAGGTACCCAGAGCCAATAAATGACCTGCACCCTGCAGTGGGTTTTCATTCTATGCCGGGTATACAGCAATTCATTTGCTGAAATATAAAGAGTAAAAAATAGCTATCAAGAAAACCTTTGTATTTCCAAAATGGGCACAAGATAAGGTGTTGAGAAGCAGTGGTTATTTGCACATCTCTGAATTCCGGGGTGCCCATACTAGCATGTGAATTACAGGGCATTTCTCAAATAGACGTCTTTTTTACACACTGTCTTACATTTGGAAGGGAAAAATGTAGAGAAAGACAAGGGGCAATAACACTTGTTTTGCTATTCTATGTTCCCCCAAGTCTCCCGATAAAAATGATACCTCACTTGTGTGGGTAGGCCTAGCGCCCACGACAGGAAACGCCCCAAAGCGCAACGTGGACACATCACAGAAAACAGACCTGTTTTTAGCAAAGTGCCTACCTGTAGATTTTGGCCTCTAGCTCAGCCGCCACCTAGGGAAACCTACCAAACCTGTGCATTTCTGAAAACTAGAGACCTAGGGGAATCCAAGATGGGGTGATTTGTGTGGCTCGGACCAGGTTCTGTTACCCAGAATCCTTTGCACACCTCAAAATTTGGCTAAAAAAACACATGTTCTTCACATTTCTGTGGCAGAAAGTTCTGGAATCTGAGAGGAGCCACAAATTTCCTTCCACCCAGCGTTCCCCCACGTCTCCCGATAAAAATGATACCTCACTTGTGTGGGTAGGCCTAGCGCCCGCGACAGGAAACACCCCAAAGCGCAATGTGGACACATCACAGAAAACAGACCTGTTTTTAGCAAAGTGCCTACCTGTAGATTTTGGCCTCTAGCTCAGCCGCCACCTAGGGAAACCTACCAAACCTGTGCATTTCTGAAAACTAGAGACCTAGGGGAATCCAAGATGGGGTGATTTGTGTGGCTCGGACCAGGTTCTGTTACCCAGAATCCTTTGCAAAGCTCAAAAATTGGCTAAAAAAACACATGTTCCTCACATTTCTGTGGCAGAAAGTGCTGGAATCTGAGAGGAGCCACAAATGTCCTTCCACCCAGCGTTCCCCCACGTCTCCCGATAAAAATGATACCTCACTTGTGTGGGTAGGCCTAGCGCCCGCGACAGGAAACGCCCCAAAGCGCAACGTGGACACATCACAGAAAACAGACCTGTTTTTAGCAAAGTGCCTACCTGTAGATTTTGGCCTCTAGCTCAGCCGCCACCTAGGGAAACCTACCAAACCTGTGCATTTCTGAAAACTAGAGACCTAGGGGAATCCAAGATGGGGTGATTTGTGTGGCTCGGACCAGGTTCTGTTACCCAGAATCCTTTGCAAAGCTCAAAAATTGGCTATAAAAACACATGTTCCTCACATTTCTGTGGCAGAAAGTTCTGGAATCTGAGAGGAGCCACAAATTTCCTTCCACCCAGCGTTCCCCCACGTCTCCCGATAAAAATGATACCTCACTTGTGTGGGTAGGCCTAGCGCCCGCGACAGGAAACGCCCCAAAGCGCAACGTGGACACATCACAGAAAACAGACCTGTTTTTAGCAAAGTGCCTACCTGTAGATTTTGGCCTCTAGCTCAGCCGCCACCTAGGGAAACCTACCAAACCTGTGCATTTCTGAAAACTAGAGACCTAGGGGAATCCAAGGAGGGGTGACTGGCGGGGCTCGGACCAGGTTCTGTAACCCAGAATCCTGTGCAAAGCTCAAAAATTGGCTAAAAAAACACATGTTCCTCACATTTCTGTGGCAGAAAGTTCTGGAATCTGGGAGGAGCCACAAATTTCCTTCCACCCAGCGTTCCCCCAAGTCTCCCGATAAAAATGATACCTCACTTGCGTGGGTAGGCCTAGCGCCCGCGACAGGAAACGCCCCAAAGCGCAACGTGGACACCACCAAAATTTTGGAAGAAAACAGAGGTGTTTTTTGCGAAGTGACTACCTGTAGATTTTGGCCTCTAGCTCAGCCGGCACCTAGGGAAACCTACCAAACCTGTACATTTCTGAAAACTAGAGACCTAGGGGAATCCAAGGAGGGGTGACTGGCAGGGCTCGGACCAGGTTCTGTTACCCAGAATCCTTTGCAAAGCTCAAAAATTGGCTAAAAAAACACATGTTCCTCACATTTCTGTGGCAGAAAGTTCTGGAATCCAAAAGGAGCCACAAATTTCCTTCCACCCAGCGTTCCCCCACGTCTCCCGATAAAAATGATACCTCACTTGTGTGGGTAGGCATAGCGCCCGCGACAGGAAACGCCCCAAAGCGCAACGTGGACACATCACAGAAAACAGACCTGTTTTTAGCAAAGTGCCTACCTGTAGATTTTGGCCTCTAGCTCAGCCGCCACCTAGGGAAACCTACCAAACCTGTGCATTTCTGAAAACTAGAGACCTAGGGGAATCCAAGGAGGGGTGACTGGCGGGGCTCGGACCAGGTTCTGTTACCCAGAATCCTTTGCAAAGCTCAAAAATTGGCTAAAAAAACACATGTTCCTCACATTTCTGTGGCAGAAAGTTCTGGAATCCGAGAGGAGCCACAAATTTCCTTCCACCCAGCGTTCCCCCACGTCTCCCGATAAAAATGATACCTCACTTGTGTGGGTAGGCCTAGCGCCCGCGACAGGAAACGCCCCAAAGCGCAACGTGGACACATCACAGAAAACAGACCTGTTTTTAGCAAAGTGCCTACCTGTAGATTTTGGCCTCTAGCTCAGCCGCCACCTAGGGAAACCTACCAAACCTGTGCATTTCTGAAAACTAGAGACCTAGGGGAATCCAAGGAGGGGTGACTGGCGGGGCTCGGAGCAGGTTCTGTTACCCAGAATCCTGTGCAAAGCTCAAAAATTGGCTAAAAAAACACATGTTCCTCACATTTCTGTGGCAGAAAGTTCTGGAATCTGGGAGGAGCCACAAATTTCCTTCCACCCAGCGTTCCCCCAAGTCTCCCGATAAAAATGATACCTCACTTGCGTGGGTAGGCCTAGCGCCCGCGACAGGAAACGCCCCAAAGCGCAACGTGGACACCACCAAAATTTTGGAAGAAAACAGAGGTGTTTTTTGCGAAGTGACTACCTGTAGATTTTGGCCTCTAGCTCAGCCGGCACCTAGGGAAACCTACCAAACCTGTACATTTCTGAAAACTAGAGACCTAGGGGAATCCAACGAGGGGTGACTGGCGGGGCTCGGACCAGGTTCTGTTACCCAGAATCCTTTGCAAAGCTCAAAAATTGGCTAAAAAAACACATGTTCCTCACATTTCTGTGGCAGAAAGTTCTGGAATCCGAGAGGATCCACAAATTTCCTTCCACCCAGCGTTCCCCCACGTCTCCCGATAAAAATGATACCTCACTTGTGTGGGTAGGCCTAGCGCCCGCGACAGGAAACGCCCCAAAGCGCAACGTGGACACATCACAGAAAACAGACCTGTTTTTAGCAAAGTGCCTACCTGTAGATTTTGGCCTCTAGCTCAGCCGCCACCTAGGGAAACCTACCAAACCTGTGCATTTCTGAAAACTAGAGACCTAGGGGAATCCAAGGAGGGGTGACTGGCGGGGCTCGGACCAGGTTCTGTTACCCAGAATCCTTTGCAAAGCTCAAAAATTGGCTAAAAAAACACATGTTCCTCACATTTCTGTGGCAGAAAGTTCTGGAATCCGAGAGGAGCCACAAATTTCCTTCCACCCAGCGTTCCCCCACGTCTCCCGATAAAAATGATACCTCACTTGTGTGGGTAGGCCTAGCGCCCGCGACAGGAAACGCCCCAAAGCGCAACGTGGACACATCACAGAAAAAAGACCTGTTTTTAGGAAAGTGCCTACCTGTAGATTTTGGCCTCTAGCTCAGCCGCCACCTAGGGAAACCTACCAAACCTGTGCATTTCTGAAAACTAGAGACCTAGGGGAATCCAAGGAGGGGTGACTGGCGGGGCTCGGACCAGGTTCTGTTACCCAGAATCCTTTGCAAAGCTCAAAAATTGGCTAAAAAAACACATGTTCCTCACATTTCTGTGGCAGAAAGTTCTGGAATCTGGGAGGAGCCACAAATTTCCTTCCACCCAGCGTTCCCCCAAGTCTCCCGATAAAAATGATACCTCACTTGCGTGGGTAGGCCTAGCGCCCGCGACAGGAAACGCCCCAAAGCGCAACGTGGACACCACCAAAATTTTGGAAGAAAACAGAGGTGTTTTTTGCGAAGTGACTACCTGTAGATTTTGGCCTCTAGCTCAGCCGGCACCTAGGGAAACCTACCAAACCTGTACATTTCTGAAAACTAGAGACCTAGGGGAATCCAAGGAGGGGTGACTGGCGGGGCTCGGACCGGTTCTGTTACCCAGAATCCTTTGCAAAGCTCAAAAATTGGCTAAAAAAACACATGTTCCTCACATTTCTGTGGCAGAAAGTTCTGGAATCTGAGAGGGGCCACAAATTTCCTTCCACCCAGCGTTCCCCCACGTCTCCCGATAAAAATGATACCTCACTTGTGTGGGTAGGCCTAGCGCACGCGACAGGAAACGCCCCAAAGCGCAGCGTGGACACATCACATTTTTTCATTGAAAACAGTGCCTACCTGTAGTTTTTGGCCTGTAGCTCAGCCAGCACCTAGGGAAACCTACCAAACCTGTGCATTTCTGAAAACTAGAGACCTAGGGGAATCCAAGATGGGGTGACTTGAGGGGCTCTGACCAGGTTCTGTTACCCAGAATCCTTTCCAAACCTGAAATATTGGCTAAAAAAACGCATTTTTCACACATTTCGGTGACAGAAAGTTCTGGAATCTGAGTGGAGCCACAAATTTCCTTCCACCCAGCGTTCCCCCAAGTCTCCCGATAAAAATGATACCTCAGTTGTGTGGGTGGGCCAGGTGCCTCCAACAGAATAAGGCCCAAAACTTGTAGAGATACAGGGGATAGTACTGCGAGTTTATAAGGACATATTCTTTTATACATCTTTAGACTGACTCTGCTTTGGGGACCCACATACGTGAGGTGTCATTTTATTTGGGAGACTGAGGGGAACACTGGGGAGTAGGAATTTTGTGCTGGAGTGGTGATCGTACGAAGAAAAGTCAGGAAAATATGCTTTTTTTAAGCACATTTTGAGGTTTACAGAGGAGTCTGGGTAAGAAAATGTTGGGGGATCCACGCAAGCCACTCCTCCCTAGACTCCTTGGGGTGTCTAGTTTTAAAAAATGTCTGGGTTTGGTAGGTTTCCCTAGATGGAGGCCGCACACAGGACCAAAAACATAGGTGCCCTCTCCCCCCCCAAACACAGGTAGTTTTGTAATATATCGTTTTGATGTGCCCACATACGTCCGTGATGTGCCAAACACTAAAATTTTGAAAAGAAACACACTTAGGTTATGTGAAAAAGACCCCTCACCCACCAACCAAGTTGGTGGCATGCTTCATCATCGGGGTCCCACCTGAGGCACCTACCGTGTCATAGGTGTGCTGCGACGCCTGATTACAGCGGAGCAGGTTTGGTCATTTTTACCACACATACTGGTTGGATTTGGCACGAGGGTGAGTGATGGTTCAGTGGATCAAATTTTACTAACAAGAGCTTTCACAAAAATGAAAAGCACTGTTAGTAACTGAAAGGCAAAAAACTGAACCAATGACTCACAGCTCGTGAGCTGTAAAGCCGCGACAAGGCACCAACCGCTTTACAGTCCATTCACACAACTTTCATACATGACACACACAAGGCCATTCACACCGCCAGCCACGGGACCAGCACATTACAACACTCACATCGACAGACAGCGCCACTCAAGGGCCCATCACTTACATACGCCCACATGCCTGATACAACAATCACACCAGCTGATGGGAGTGTGTGGACTGGTGTTTGGCTGGCAGTGTGTTGCAGTAGCCAACATCAAGTCAATATGTACAGTCTCAGCCAAGCCCCACTCCACACACAATGGCATCATATATTTTTTTTTTTTTTTAAACAGAGGAACCCCTAACTAAGTAGAAAGAATTACAAAACAACAAACACAAAAGCTCTAACTAACAACATGACAGAAATGCTAACCATGAAACTAAACACATGAAAATACAAAACAGACATGAGTTTACACTCATGGTTGTTCCCAGAAATTCTTCTGGGTGTGGTAATTCTTAAAACAAGCACCGACACACAGCCCAGGCTTTGAAGGACAATCTGGGCAGTACATTCGAGACTCCCTCCGGATACCTCTTCGAAAACACACTCTACATTTCTTAGCTGGAAAGTCTTTTTTGGGTGTGGGAGGAATGTGCTCAGCAAAGTGGCGATCTTTCAATCTAGCCACATCCTCCACCACTGCTTCTCTAGGAACTCTGGCCTGTTCCACCACAATAAGGCTCTCTATCACTGACTCCTGAAATTTCACAAATGTCATCTTTGAGTCTGGAGACCTATCCCTAAACACAATAAAA
This sequence comes from Pleurodeles waltl, assembly GCF_031143425.1. Classification (NCBI taxonomy): domain Eukaryota; kingdom Metazoa; phylum Chordata; class Amphibia; order Caudata; family Salamandridae; genus Pleurodeles; species Pleurodeles waltl. The sequence goes on from NC_090445.1 coordinate 1,345,606,491, forward strand.
GCATTGAAGGTTGCTAAGTGGAAGAGGTGAAGTGCTAACTTCTTATACCAAACATAAGACTTACGAATAGCAGTATAAGGTTCCAACCTCTGGTCAACTCTATCTACACCTCCCATGTGCTTATTATAATCTAAAATGCACACAGGTTTGCGCACTTCAGCAACCTGGCCCCAAACAGTCACAGGGGAAGTACTCTCATCATGGATGGTACTTAGCATGTAGACATCCCTCTTGTCTGAAAATTTCAAAGCTAGCAGCTCCTCGTTCCGCAAGGCACAGCACTGTCCCCTCTCAAGTTTTTTACAGACAAGCTCCCTTGGATAGCCTTTCCGGTTAGAACGGATTGTGCCACAAGCAACTGTGTCCACTCTAAACAATTCCTTGAACAACTGCACACCAGTGTAGAAGTTATCTACATACAAATGGTGACCTTTGTTGAACAGTCGTCTACCAAGATCCCACACTATTTTCTCAGTAACTCCAAAAGTGGGAGGACAACCAGGGGGGTCAATATTGGAATCCCTACCAGTGTACACACGGAAACTATACACATATCCTGTCCTACTTTCAGACAGCATATACAATTTAATTCCATATCGTGCCCTTTTGCTAGGAATGTACTGCCTAAAAACCAAACGACCCTTGAAGAGGACCAAAGACTCGTCCACACTTATCTCTTTGCCTGGAACATAGACCTCCGAAAACCGATCTACAAAATGATCAAGGACAGGCCTAATCTTAAAAAGACGGTCAGAATCTGGGTGATCTCGTGGCAAGGCTAATGCATTGTCAACAAAATGCAGCATCCTAAGAAGAAGCAAATACCGATTACGACTCATGGTAGCTGGAAATATAGCTGTTGCCATCAAGGGACTAATAGACCAATAAGAAGCCAGTGACGGCTTCCTTATCAACCCCATCAAAAAAGTCAAACCCAAAAACTTTTTTAGCTCCTCCAAATTTGTGGGAATCCACTGGGCAGCTCTAGAGTGTGGCCTAAGTCTAGCAGCGTTGTCCCTCAAATGCTGCTCCGCATACAAATTAGTCTGCTCAACAATCTCTTCCAAAAACACATCATCCATGAATAACTCAAAGAAATTGATAGGCATAAAGTTCTCTGTATTGGCGTTACACCCCGGGAGACCAGTAAAGGCAGGCAACTCTGGCTGCTCCATGTTTGGGGCAACCCAGACATCAGGTCTTCTAACGGGAAACCTTTCAGCCCCAGGTTGCTGCACTATTGGCACATCAATGTCCTCCTCTAAAACAGAACCTTCATCTGCACTGAGTGTGGCTTCATCATCAGAAGATTCCCCTCTAACAGAAACATCACTGCCAGAATCTCTGACTTCCTCCTCTGCCTCAGATGCAGAGTCCGTCTCATAGTCATGATCAGACTGTGACTCAAAAAGCATACCAACCACCTGCTGAGCGGTCATCCTGCGGCTAGCCATGATCTCTCCTGCTAAAATTAATTGGACAAATTCACCACCAACAACCAGCACTGTGTAAGACAAGTAACAAAGTGTAGCTTTGTTAGTAAGAGTTACAAACTCAAAAACTATACCGCTCACTTGCCTGAAAAAGCTTGATTCACCAGCAACTACACAGCAATCACCAATGATATCCCACTAAAAAGAAAGAAAGAAAGGCAAATTAGAAATAAGACAAAACAAATATCATTGTGCACAAACCTAAGGACAATTTCACACACAATCCTGCATTTAGTACACCCCCTACAAACATGTCATTCATGCATGGCAACAATACTCCTTTGGAGTAAATTGTTTTTACTTACCTAAAACATGCAACTGTGCAAACTGCAGGTCAACCACCGCCAAAACCGCAAGGAGCCACAGCAAATAAAGCAAAAGCTTTGAACTAGAACAAAAAGGAGGAAAACATTTTTTATCACAAATGCAAAGACTTCTTCAGTTGACAAACACCCCACCATCAAACATTTTAGAAATTGGTGCCTAAGTGGATTCTGCCATAGGGGCAGATGGGCCTACTAAAAAAATAGGCCTGTCTGCCCCAAGGAAGCCAAAAAATACCTTTAGTACTGTGTCCCCATGGAGAGCGACCCTTGCCAAAGGGGGCAGCCCTCAAACAAAAAAAACACACACAACACTATCCCTGGTGCCTAAGTGGCTTCTGCCCCCTTGGGGGCAGGTGGTTCTAGAAAAATAGGCCCACCTGCCCCCAGGGGGGGCAGAAATGGCCAACAGGTCAATGCCCCCCTTGGGGGGGCGCCCGTGCCCAAGGGGACGCCCCCACACAAAAATAAACACATAAAAAAAAATCCCTGGCGTTCTAGTGGTTTCTGCCCGCCTTGGGGGCAGATCAGCCTAAAAATAATAGGCTGATCTGTCTCCAAGGGGTGCAGAAATGGCCTGGGTACATGTGCCCCCAAAGTGGGGGGCGACCCTTGCCCAAGCCCCCCCCCATCCACTAACACACACACACACACACACACTATCCCTGGTGTCTACGTGGCTTCTGCCCCCCTTGGGGGCAGGTGGGTCTAGAAAAATAGGCCCATCTGCCCCCAGGGGGGGGCAGAAATGGCCAACAGGTCAATGCCCCCCTTGGGGGGGCGCCCGTGCACAAGGGGACGCCCCCACACAAAAATAAACACATAAAAAAAAATCCCTGGCGTTCTAGTGGTTTCTGCCCCCCTTGGGGGCAGATCAGCCTAAAAATAATAGACTGATCTGTCTCCAAGGGGTGCAGAAATGGCCTGGGTACATGTGCCCCCAAAGTGGGGGGCGACCCTTGCCCAAGCCCCCCCCCCCCCATCCACTAACACACACACACACTATCCCTGGTGTCTACGTGGCTTCTGCCCCCCTTGGGGGCAGGTGGGTCTAGAAAAATAGGCCCATCTGCCCCCAGGGGGGGCAGAAATGGCCAACAGGTCAATGCCCCCCTTGGGGGGGGCGCCCCGTGCCCAAGGGGACGCCCCCCCACAAAAATAAACACATAAAAAAACATCCCTGGCGTTCTAGTGGTTTCTGCCCCCCTTGGGGGCAGATCAGCCTAAAAATAATAGGCTGATCTGTCTCCAAGGGGTGCAGAAATGGCCTGGGTACATGTGCCCCCAAAGTGGGGGGCGACCCTTGCCCAAGCCCCCCCCCCATCCACTAACACACACACACACACACACTATCCCTGGTGTCTACGTGGCTTCTGCCCCCCTTGGGGGCAGGTGGGTCTAGAAAAATAGGCCTATCTGCCCCCAGGGGGGGCAGAAATGGCCAACAGGTCAATGCCCCCCTTGGGGGGGCGCCCCGTGCCCAAGGGGACGCCCCCCCACAAAAATAAACACATAAAAAAACATCCCTGGCGTTCTAGTGGTTTCTGCCCCCCTTGGGGGCAGATCAGCCTAAAAATAATAGGCTGATCTGTCTCCAAGGGGTGCAGAAATGGCCTGGGTACATGTGCCCCCAAAGTGGGGGGCGACCCTTGCCCAAGCCCCCCCCCCCATCCACTAACACACACACACACACACACTATCCCTGGTGTCTACGTGGCTTCTGCCCCCCTTGGGGGCAGGTGGGTCTAGAAAAATAGGCCCATCTGCCCCCAGGGGGGGCAGAAATGGCCAACAGGTCAATGCCCCCCTTGGGGGGGCGCCCCGTGCCCAAGGGGACGCCCCCCCACAAAAATAAACACATAAAAAAACATCCCTGGCGTTCTAGTGGTTTCTGCCCCCCTTGGGGGCAGATCAGCCTAAAAATAATAGGCTGATCTGTCTCCAAGGGGTGCAGAAATGGCCTGGGTACATGTGCCCCCAAAGTGGGGGGCGACCCTTGCCCAAACCCCCCCCCCATCCACTAACACACACACACACACTATCCCTGGTGTCTACGTGGCTTCTGCCCCCCTTGGGGGCAGGTGGGTCTAGAAAAATAGGCCCATCTGCCCCCAGGGGGGGCAGAAATGGCCAACAGGTCAATGCCCCCCTTGGGGGGGCGCCCCGTGCCCAAGGGGACGCCCCCCCACAGAAATAAACACATAAAAAAACATCCCTGGCGTTCTAGTGGTTTCTGCCCCCCTTGGGGGCAGATCAGCCTAAAAATAATAGGCTGATCTGCCCTCAAGGGGGGCAGAAATGGCCCTAAAAGACATGCCCCCCAAAGGGGAGCGACCCTTGCCCAAGGGGGCGCCCCCCCATCCACTACACACACAATCCCTGGTGCCTAAGTGGCTTCTGCCCCCCTTGGGGGCAGATGGACCTAAAATAAATAGGCCGATTTGCCCTCAAGGGGGGTAGAAAAGGCCAACAGTTCTCTGCCCCCTTGGGGGGGGCGCCCCTTGCCCAAGGGGGCACCCCCCCCCACATAAATACACATAAAAATAAAAAACCCTGGTGATCTAGTGTTTTCTGCCCCCCTTGGGGGCAGATCTGGCTAAAAAGTAGCCAATCTGCCCTCAAGGGGGGCAGAAATGGCCCTAAAGGACATGCCCCCCACAGGGGAGCGACCCTTGCCCAAGGGGGCGCCCCCCCATTCACTACACACACAATCCCTGGTGCCTAAGTGGCTTCTGCCCCCCTTGGGGGCAGATGGACCTAAAAAAAATAGGCCGATCTGCCCCCAAGGGGGGCAGAAAAGGCCAACAGTTCTCTGCCCCCTTGGGGGGGCGCCCCTTGCCCAAGGGGGCACCCCCCCCAACATAAATGCACAGAAAATAAAAATCCCTGGTGATCCAGTGGTTTCTGCCCCCCTTGGGGGCAGATCCGCCTAAAAAGTAGGCCAATCTGCCCCCAAGGGGGGCAGAAATGGCCGTAACAAATTGCCCCCACAAGGGGAGCGACCCTTGCCCAAGGGGCCGCTCCCCGCCAACAAGAAACAGAAAGTACAACAAAAAAAAAAAATCCCTGGTGTCTAGTGGGCATTCCTGCTGCCCGATCGCAATGCGATCGGGCAGCAGGAATGCTCAAAGAGACACCGGGGGAAAGGAAAAGCCTTTCCTTTCCCCCGGTGCCTCTTTAGCCCAAACCCCCCACCCACCGGGAAGAGGAACTCACCTCTTCTCCGTTCGCCGCACAGGAAGCAAATGGCTTCCTGTGCGGCGAAATCCCCATAATGAAGTCAGCGCGCGATCGCGCGCTGACGTCATTATGGGGGGGTGGGGGGGTCGGGGGTGGAAGGGGAAGGGCTTCCCCTTCCATCCCTGACTTTGGGGGGGTGGGGGGAAGCACACAGAGGGAGCGAGAGCGCTCCCTCTGGGCTGTGTGCCGAGGACGTAGTGGTTACGTCCTCGGCACAGCAGCACTGTGCCGCGGGATGTAACCACTACGTCCGCGGCACAGAAGGGGTTAAAGCAAGATCAAAACTTTTCAGGATGACTACCATAGGCAACAATGGAGTGGTGCTGATGCTGAGGAATGCAGGCGTAAAGATTTTCAAGGAATCTCCTGATGTTGTGCACTCCATGAGGGTGAAGTCTGGTTGAGTTCTTCATCAACAGGTGAGTGGGAGCCGCTCTGTCTACAGATCTTGGGGGCCTACAAAGTCCTCTTTTCAGGGTTCCAAGGTCTGCAAATTCAGACCTTGTGCTTCTGAAACAGAGCAGTCACGGTGCAAACCTTTGGTGGAGGCTGGTGTCCACCTTGGGTGGTGAATCCAGTCACAACAAATACCCCTGAGTCCAGCAAGTACAGGTGCACGTTTGGATATCTTCAAATTGTCCTTTGGGGTGCCCAGTGTTTGGTAGCAGCAAAATGTCTGCACTGCCTACCAGAGATGTGACTTGGGCTCTTCCAGCTTTATTGTCCCCATTGCCATTCTGGGGGTGGGAGGGGCAGCCAACTGACCCTTGGAGTCTCTGCTTTAGACTGAGGCTAGGAATTATCTTGTCCCCAAACCAGGCACAGAGGACAGGGTCCAAACTACACTTGCCCAAAGTTTAGCAGATGCAGTTGCAGCCTCTCTTTGTGCGCTTCCAACAGGTGCAAAGAGGCCTTCTTTTCAGCCTCCTTCCTAGTCCAGTGAATACTGAGGGTCAATGTGTCAGAGGTGGCATATTTATTCCACGAAAGTTCCCTGAGGGGACCACATGTTCACTATCCAAAAGGCCACAGGGACCCCTCCTACCAGTGTGATTCCTGTGTAGTGTGGCATCTGGCTGTCCCTAAATTCCACATTCTTGCCCCTTTCAAGATGGCACAACCTTTTCTTTGTGATGAGGAGCAAATTAGCCCACCCTGGAAGTGTGGCAACCTGAGGACAATACAGCCACAGTTAAACTGGTTTGGGTGCCAGTTTTCCCTCTCTGGTCCTGTCTCCATACTGTATACAGGAACAAAATATATCTTTCTCAGGGGTGTTGGGCCAGGCGGCCCATCAAAGAGGCTTCCCCTTTGAAGGTCACCTCTGGGCTACCCCCTTGAGGAGCCATCCAGACAGAGGAGGTGACACTTTGATGCTGTAGCACTGTCCTTCGTTCCCAAGCCTGGGAGTTGTTCACACTTCTCCCCAGTTGATCAGAAACCTGCCTGAGTCTGTATGCCTTTGTGAGGCTGCTGGGCGAGCAGAGCATGGAGGGTCAACTTTCTAAAAGCTGCCCACCATTAATAGTGACAATAATTTTGACCTGGGCATCAAGTCACATTTAAGGCCGTTAATAATTTGATACCTTACATGCCCAAGTTTGGTAGTTCCAGTCAAAAGTTAGCCAGGTGAGGATGCTGGGGGCGCTTGAAAGACCACCACTATGACGGTCAGGCGTTCTAACCACCAAAATCATAATGAGACCTTACATCTTACATGCCCTCAGTACCACATACTAGGAACCTAAACATAATTCAGGCGTTGCCAACTGGGTGTATCCAATTAAGCATGAAATGTATGTTGGGTTAAGACACTGACACTGAGGTCTGGTTATCAGGCCCCAGCGTCTTCTCAGAGTCAAAAAAACAGCAGCATCAGTCCAAAAATGTTGGGGTGAACATGCAAAAAGAGGAATCGCCTTATTTTGAACATACCATACATAGGAAACAAATCCATAGCAATACTTTAGTCATACAAAACAGTGCTTGAAACCAAATTCATTAGTTTCAATGAAATTCTAGACTAATACAGTAGTGGGATCAATTTTGGGATCAATCACTTTCTCCCATGAAATTGTTCGGCTTCCCTATATCTAATTGGCTCTATTGATGAGCATGGCTGTCTCTGAAACACTATTTTCTGGACATTTCAAGCTTTATTAGTACTTTGGATCTCTTTCTGTTCATTGATGCAGAAAGACACATATGAGTTTGCTTTGAAATGTATATTGAACTATGGTAATTTGCTGCAAAGAGACTAATTTTAGATGTTCACCCCCAGTTTTTCATTTTTTTGGGACTCATCTGCTGGTAATCGTAAACTATAATGTTGGGAGACTACTGTCTAGTGCCCAGTGTATGTGCTCTGACCCCTACAATATGTCAAAATTGGCTTAAAACCTGATCAGCACATTTAACTTTCCTATAAGGCCATAGTGTACCATGCAGAAGTACACCCATGGCATGGAACGTTCAGTGCCACTTGTGGACTTCAGCACCTACCGTTTCACCCACTACAGTGCCAGTGAAAACATGACTTCAAGTCTACTGTGTGTAGCCTGACAGCAGTAGATTGAACCCTGCTTCACAGACCTGTCAAAACCACCCTTTAGACAGGTAGGAAAAGCTGATTTCATAGATTAAAAAAGTAACACTTAAGCGCACCTTGATGTCCACAAGGTAGGGTGTATATTATCAAAGAGTGAAACGTGTGACATTATAAATTGTATGGCCTTCAGTGACTATGCCCAAAATGACATTGTCACAGGTCAGGCTGTAGCTAGAACACAGGAACATTCAAAGTATAAATGATACACTTTAAAAACTTTGACATATACCAGCTACAAACTACATTCAAACACTTTCTTTATATTTTATAAAAATCAAAACTAATGGTGCAGTCATAGTTTTATTAAATGTATGGGAAAATGAACTTTTAAAAAAGTCATCTTTTCCTTGCCTGAAGCTTCTACTAATTTGCAATAGCTCTCCAGCAACTGCCCAGATGTACTTGGCCTTACTAAGATGTGAAAAGCTTGTGAAAACTGCTCCCAGGACAAAAACAATGCCCTGGTTATGGGATGTGGTTTCTTCCCCTTACAGGATGGCCAATTAGGGCGGACCCAGAAACTTTATACATTTTAACTGGACATGCCCTGTCTCAAGCAAATGTTATGGGACACCTAGAAAGGCCTAGCCTTTGTGTACATAGAATGGCATCAAACCTAGTGCGAAGAAAGCTACTCTGATAGCTGGTTTCGAGTGACCACGGAGGAAGATAATGTTCATTAATCCAAGCAAAGCCACCTGACCACTATTCTTTATATTCAATCAATATTGTTTAATCTATCCTGGATGGTACCCAAGTTTAAAAATGCTTTAAATAGTAATTTTAAATATGTACTTTCTCTTCTCTCTAACAACACACATCAATGTACATAACTAACAGAATGAATAAATTAGCCACTTCATATAAAATTTATATAAATCATTAAACAACATTATAAATTTGTAGAAAATCCAAATTTCAACTTTCAATATATAGCCCCTCTACCCTATGCATCCTATCCTCACACATACATTTTGTTTCAGTCATACCAGTACATACTCCCTTATTAAAAACAATGAGTAAGAGTTCAACAGTACAGAGGTGTAAATTCCCTCTATGTTTACAGATAATATGCCTACTGCTTTCCTCCTTTTAGTGGACCCATTTTAACCACTGTAGATCTAGACTAGAATGGTAGAAACCCCAACTAATATTTACACATAATATGCCCACTGCTGTTATTCTTTTGGTAGACTGATCCAGGGTACCTGCCATTACTCTGGCCAAACCTCTAGGTGGGGCACACAGGTTCTGCACAAGGGGAGGAGTGTTTCCCCATCTTGGATTTTAAAAGTGAGGAGCACCGTGGGATTGTTTGCAGTAATCCAGATATGGACTACTGAAAAGTGGGTATGGTTGCCCCCAGAATCTTTTATCCCATTGATTACAGAGTATCTAGGAGTCACCCCCACCTACCAGGAGAAAGATGTGATCTCCAAGGGTCGGGTGGTTGATCTCTGGTGTGGCTGCAGGGACACAACAAGCAGCAAGAGGACTTTTCCTGGAAATGCCCAGCTGACCAATGGCAACTGGACCTCAAATGGACTTTGTTGTAGGCCCTGCCTGACACCCTTAGAGTGTGTAAGTGCCCTCCCCTGATATCCTGGGGGCCATAGAAGCGTAATCCCGGGGTTGGTTGGGCATCAGAAGAAAGCTTGGAAACTTATATAAACTTTTCTTCCAGATCTATAGTGGAGCCTGGCTGTAAAAGTATCCAACCGGCAGTTCCACATGTCTGACTGAAATTCAGATTTGTCCAGCACAAGGCTCCCAGAAACTCTGAAAAAATGATTAAGTCCTATACTGTATTTGACCTTTGAAAGTTTGCAGTGAGAAATCTCCAAAGCTCCAAAACTCCAAAGCTCCAACGGGACCAACCTACATCAAGTACTTGACCTTTGGTTCTACAGCAGCACCTGCAATTTTTGGGACTGCCTCTCATGAGCACATGTCTTCTCAAAAATGACCAAGTCCTTTTCTGCATTGGGATTTAGGAACTGTTGTGAACATTTTCACTTCCAGACTTTTCACTGAGACCAATCCACTTGATGTATCCAACCAAGGCTCCATTGCGGTCGGCCTCATATTGTGCCGAGGTCCAAGTCCACTGCGATAATTGACTATCATTGGCCCTTTACACTTTTTGGTGCTAATTCTACTTAAAACTTGAAAGTTTCATATGTTCACTTTCTCTTACTGGATTTGTGTTGTTTTAGTCTTATTTGACTCATATAATTTTCTCTTTATTTTAGAATTGTTTGTGGCGTTTTTATTGTGTTTGAGTGACATATTCTACTGTGGATGCACTTCTTAAATACTTTACACAATGCCTCTGATTTAAGCCTGACTGCTTTGAGTCACGTAATAGCCAGTGATTGAACACATGCGTATAATGTTTAAATTGTGTAACATCTAGCAGGTGGTGGAGTTATCCCTTGCGATGGATACTTGTCTACCCTAAATATTAATCCACTTTACTTTCCTACAGGACTTATATGAGGACGTGACAAGGCATGAACCGTCTTAGTTAAACAAACAACAATACATATAGTTCATATCTTAAGAAGAGACTTAACCATTGACATATTCTTTACTCTGAGCCCCCCTCGTCTTGCCTGAACTATCATCTCATTAGTGTATCCAGTCATTCTCTCCCAATGGGCTCTAATGTCAATCCGTTTTTGTGAGAGAAGATTTGAAAGATATTCCCAGAGTATCTTTGGAGAATGCTACAACTATGGGGCCCTTGAGAAGAAGTTAAAATTATTTGAAGGTGAAAAATAGACTGTTTATTAATGTTCCCACTGGTGAGATTAAAAGGAAAATAGGATAGACAAAAGGGACTCTTTTGTCCCTTATTTAATACTATGCAATCAACGTGTCTCAGTCACCTACAAAAGGGCCAGTGTAATTCATCTTGACTGAAATAACGGTCCCCATTCCAAACTGGACTGCCTACGCTAACGTAAGTAGTTCTGTGCTTGGTGCATATAAGGTAATCAAAGCATTTTGAAAAATGTTAATACTAAACTGCTTTAATACCTTTTGTAGTACCTATGGATAGCTTCATGGAAGGGGGCCATAGAAACACTATATTGCAAACTTTCTTTAAGATCATAACCCGGCATCTAGACCTATAGGTGGAGGCCCTGCTCTTTCTAAGCAATGTTGTTAGACCTGACAGCCTTAGGGTGGTCTCCCCTGACTTTTTGCCTGCCTCCATCCACCTTTTTGACACTGTTTTTGCTGGTTTTAGGACTCTGCCCACTTTACTACTGCTAACCAGTGCTAAAGTGCATATGCTCTCTTCCTTAAAACTTGGTGACATTGGTTAATACCCAATTGGCTTATTTAATCTACTTGTGAGACCCCAGTAAAGTGCACTACATGTGCCCAAGGCCTGTAGATTAAATGCTACTAGTGGGCCTGCAGCACTGATTGTGCCACCCACACAAGTAGCCTCTTAACCATGCCCCAGGCTGCCATTGCAAGACCTGTGTGTGCTGTTTCACTGCCACTTTAACCTGGCATTAAAAAAGTACTTGCCAAGCATTAAAGTCCCCTTTTTCTACATGTAAGTCACCCCTAAGGTAGGCCCTAGATAACCATTAGGGCAGGGTGCTATGTAGATAAAAGGCAAGACACGTACATGTGCAGTATATATGTCCTGGTAGTGTACAACTCCTAAATTTGTTTTTACACTGCTGTGAGGCCTGCTCCTTTCATATGCTAACATTAGGGCAACCCTCATATACTGTTTGAGTGGTAGATTCTGATCTGAAAGGAGCAACAAGGTCATAGTTAGTATGGCAAGAATGGTGATACAAAATCCTGCTGACTGTTGAAGTTGGATTTAATATTACTATTTTAGAAATGCAACTTTTAGAAAGTGCATATTTCTCTGCACTTAAATCCTTCTGTGCCTTACAATCTACGTCTGGTGAGGTTTAGCTGACAGCTCCCTTGTGCATTCACTCAGACAACCCGAAACACAGGATGTTCAGTCACACTTGCATACATCTGCATATTGAATGGGTCTTCCTGGGTTTGGAGGGTGAAGGGCCTGACACTTACATGTCAAAGGACAGTAGCCTGCCCTCACACAATGGACTGCCACACCACCTACTGGGACCCTGGCAGACAGGATGGAACTGAAAGGGTGCCTGTGCACTTCTAAGCCACTATTTAAAGTCTCCCCCACTTCAAAGGCACATTTGGGTATTTAAGCAGGGTCTCTGACCCTACCAACTAAGACGTTTCCTGGAGAAGAAACTCTGAACCAGAACCTGCAACCTGCCAAGAATTACTGCCTGGCTGCCCAAAGGACTCACCTGGACTGCTTTTCTGAGAAGGACTGCTGCCTTGCTGTTGCCCTGCTGCCTTGCTGCTCTCTGGCTGTGCTGAGAAGTGCTCTCCAAGGTCTTGGATAGAGCTTGCCTCCTGTTCCCTGAAGTCTGAGGACCAAAAAGACTTCATTCCTGCAAAAGAACTCCTTTTGCAGCCAAAATCAACACACAGCCTGCAAGAAACAATGCACAGCCTGCATCGCAGTGAGAAAATCACTGCACACTGAACCGGAATGACGCAGCCTGATTTCAAAAGGAGAAGATTGACGCAGCACCAGCATTGCGACTGGAAATTCGGCACATGGCCCACTGGATTGATGCAAAGCTGAGCCAGAACGATGCAGCCCGACTTCCTGAGAGGAATCGACGCAGCGCCTGCCGTGCGGCCGAAATTTCCAAGCATCGCCCACCAGATCGACGCAGCCCCTGAGACTTTGTCCTGCATGCACAGGATTTTGACGCATCGTCCCCGGGGCATCCGAAAACCCCGCAACCCGAAGAGGATCTCAGTCTACGTGCTGGAAATCGATGGAAAGCCTGCCCTGCGTGAAAACTCAATGACGCAACATCTGTGTACGCTGGAAAAATTGACGCACACCTCCCCGTTTTCCACGCATCTCCTCCTCTGCGGTCCCTAATGGAGAATTTGAATGCAAACCAGGTACTTTGTGCTTGCAAGAGACACTTGTTGCTTTTTAAAACACTAAGACACTTTGGTGGTCATTACAACATTGGCGGTAAAAGCAGCTTACCGCCGTGCAGAAGACCGCCAACACATTGCAGCGGCCGCGGAATCCAGCCACAGCTATTATGACCCACATTTCGGAATCCGCCAAAATTCAGACACCCAAACAAGTTCGCCACACCAAAGGTCAGTGATAAACTGGCGAAAACAAATCCTCCAAAGACACGCCAACAGAAAAACGCCCACACTATCACGACACACAAATCCACGCGGTGGTCTTTCAACCGCGGTATTCCATTGGCGGTACACACCGCCGCGCTCAATTTACACACACTTTTACAAAACACAGCCACATTGGACAATACGAAATACACACACCTGATACACATACACACACCACTCCCACACACCCAATACAATATAAAACACAAACCCAAAAATTCCGAAAGAAGGCCAGAGAGAGACAGCACCTGCAAGAACAACAGCATCCACAGGCACACAACACCATCACCCTCAGAACTTCCACGCACCTCACACAACACACCACTACATATCAGCACACTTATCACCACACACTCCAGCCCACACATCACCTACACCACCCCATGGCACGGCAAAGACACCCCAGGTTCTCGGAGGAGGAGCTCAGGGTCATGGTGGAGGAAATCATCCGGGTAAAGCCAGAGCTATTCGGAGCACAGGTGCAGCACACATCAATTGCAAGGAAGATGGAGCTATGGCGAAGAATAGTGGACAGGCTCAACGCAGTGGGACAGCACCCAAGAAATCGGGAGGACATCAGGAAGAGGTGGAACGACCTACGGGGGAAGGTGCGTTCCGTGGTCTCAAGACACCACCTGGCGGTTCAGCGGACTGGCGGCGGACCCCCACCTCCTCCCCCACAACTAACAACATGGGAGGAGCAGGTCTTGGCGATTCTGCATCCTGAGGGCCTCGCAGGAGTAGCTGGAGGAATGGACTCTGGTAAGACAAATCTTAACTATTACATCCCCCACCCTACCTACATGCCAGCACATACCCCCACCCTCACCCCCAGCACTCCAACTCCTCACATATGTCCCAACATCACAAACCACCCATCCCAACACCAAGCCCTGCATGCAACAACAAAGCATGGACAACCATCACTAAAGCATGTCCACTGCACATACCCATACACCCCCCTCAACCATCATCACACAAGGTCCCACACAGGAATGCAAGCACTGGGGTACACGGTCACCCACCCATTGCACACCATGCCACACACAGATGTAATAACCATCCTTTTATACCCCTGCAGGACCCCTACCCAACGTCACCGGACAGGAGGGTCCACACACGTCCACACCACCAACAGAAGAGGCCCACAGTGATGACAGCAGCTCTGTCCAACTGGATCTAGATGACCAGCCCGGCCCATCAGGTCCTCGGGACAGTCGGTTCCCCTCACCCAGTCACAGGCCACCACAGACCTTCCCCCCTCTGGAAACACCAGCACAGCACCCACCCAGCGGGCCCATACCTCCGTCCCCAGGACACGTCAATCAGCAGTGTGTCCACCACTACAGGGAACCCAGGCTAACCCACCACCCCAACAACAACAGGGACCTGGGGGCAGTGGGCACACGGTCCAGGGGACAGAGGCCCAGGAACACAGGGGAACTGGGAGGGCTGCTGTACAACAGGGGGCAGACAGGCCAAGGGAACCCACTCTCCACGAGGCCCTTTCCTCCATCATGGGAGCCTACCACCACTCCTAGGAGACAATGGCAACAGTACTGGCCAAGTTTCAGGAGACCCAGCGCCTGCAGGAGGAACAGTATTTGGGCTTCAGGGAGGAACTCAGAACCATGAGCTCCACCCTGGGCACCATCGTAGGTGTGCTGAAGGAAGTACCCAACACCAGGAGGGACACTGTGGCACAACAAGGGGCCCCTGACAGTAGCATGGACGATGAACTGCCCACCACCTCCACCGGCGCTAGTGGACAGGACGCCCTAACACAGGACCACCACACCAGCACCCCACCCCCTGCAGAGGGAGAACCACCCTGAGATCCAGGAACAAGACAGAGCATGATGCCAAGACCCCCGCCAAGAAATGAGACCACCCTGATTGTCATCCTACTGTCCCACTTTGTCACCCTGTCCATACTTAAACTGCCCCAGCTCCACTTCCTATGCCCATATGGGCAATGCACCTGTGACACTAATAGACTGGACTCTGCCATGGACATTCCACCATCACCCCTCACCATTTCACTACCCCCTCCAATATTGAGCACTGAAATAAACACACTTAAAGCACAAAACAATCTGGAGTCTGTCTGTGATTTCAAAATAGTGTATTAGCAATTACAGTGACAAAATGCTCTTTCAATTGTAATGTCAACATACCTATGTCACAGAGCTCTAGTCCATGATGAATCTAAGCAGATGTTACACAGTGGGACCCACAACTGTGAAATCGTAAGGAAAAGTGACAACTCAGTGACCATACACTGGGTGAAAACGACAGACAGAAGAGAGGTAGTAGTGTTAAAGTACATGTAGTAGGCTGGTCTGTACTCTTACCTGTGTCTCACTGGAAATATTGCTGGATCACTGAGTCCTTGTTGCTCATGTCTTCTTCCTCTGCTTCCTCGTCTTCACTGTCCACAGGCTCCACAGCTGCCACAACACCGCCATCTGGACCATCTTCCTGCAGAAAAGGCACCTGTCGTCGCAAAGCCAAGTTGTGAAGCATACAGCAGGCCACGATGATCTGGCACACCTTCTTTGGTGAGTAGAATAGCGATCCACCTGTCATATGGAGGCACCGGAACCTGGCCTTTAGGATGCCGAATGTCCGCTCGATCACCCTCCTAGTTCGCCCATGGGCCTCATTGTAGCAGTCCTCTGCCCTTGTCCTGGGATTCCTCACTGGGGTCAGTAGCCATGACAGGTTGGGGTAACCAGAGTCACCTGCAAATGGCGAGGGACAACTGTTAGACACGCACTAACCTGGAGGGATATCCCCAGACCCAGACAACCATTCCCACTGTCTTGCTCCCAGGTGCTCACCTAATAGCCACACACTGTGCCTCTGGAGTTGACCCATCACATAAGGGATGCTGCTATTCCGCAGGATGTAGGCATCATGCACTGAGCCAGGTAACATGGCATTCACATGGGAGATGTACTGGTCTGCCAAACATACCATCTGTACATTCGTTGAATGATAACTCTTCCGGTTTTCTGTACACTTGCGGGGCTTTTGCTGGCGGTCCTTCATTACCCAGCTGGGCTTGTGCTGGCGGTCCCGTCCTGGGCAGCTGGGCTTGTGCTGGCGGTTCTGTCCTGGGCAGCTGGGCTTCTGCTGGCGGTCCTGTCCTGGGCAGCTGGGCTTGTGCTGACAGTCCTGTCCTGGGCAGTGGGGCTTGTGCTGGCGGTCCTGTCCTGGGCAGCTGGGCTTGTGCTGGCGGTCCTGTCCTGGGCAGCGGGGCTTGTGCTGGCGGTCCTGTCATGGGCAGCAGGGCTTCTGCTGGTGGTCCTGTCCTGGGCAGCTGGGCTTGTGCTGGCGGTCCTGTCCTGGGCAGCAGGGCTTGTGCTGGCGGTCTTGTCCTGGGCAGCTGGGCTTGTGCTGGCGGTCCTGTCCTGGGCAGCAGGGCTTTTGCTGGAGGTGGCCTCCTGGGCAGCATGGATGATGGCGGTCTTCTCCGCCGTGCTGTTCTTCCCAGACTTGCCGGGTTTCTTGTGGCCCTTCCCCACCTTGGAAGGTGTCACAGCTGACTCCACACTCCCACTGGGACCCCTGGGAGCGGCTTTGGTGGCTGTAGTCTTCCCCCTCTCCCGCCGGGCACTGGCCAACTTCTGATGCTTCACAGGTGGGGGACTGTCTGTGCTGTGGCTCCGTGCCACACTGGCTGCCCTGGTGTCCGGTGCATTCCAGATTCCGGTGACTACAGGCACCACTGGTCCCGGAGATGTTGTGGCTGAGGTGCTAGTTCGGGACCTATGAGATTGATGGGGTGGGGGAGGTGTGGGAAAGAGGTCAAGGTTGGACAGGAAAAGTTTTTTGGACACACTGGGACGGGTAGCTGGAGGGGGTTTGGGAGTGGAGGAAGAGGTGGTGGTTGTAGGAGGTGTACATTGGGTGAAGGTGCATGCGCTGGAGGCTGTCGTGAGGTGGATGGCTGTTGGGTGGGTGTTGGCCTGCGTTTGTGTATCTTGGGAGTGGGCGTCACACACACACTGGGAGAGGACACAGGGGACGTGTGAATGGTAGTGGGAGTGGTGACTGCACGTGAGCGGGGTGTGGTGGTGGGTGTGCTGGAGAGGGAGGTAGTGGCTGAGGATGTAGTGCATGCAGGTGTGAGTGGAGACGTGACACGGAGGGAGGAGAGAGACGTGGAGGAGGGGGACACAGTGGAGGCAGTGGATGTTGATATGTGTGCATGGGTATGATGCTTGTCTGAGTGCCTGTGGGATGTGTGGTGCTTATGTTTGCCAGAGCTACCCTTGTGTGTTGAGGTGTGTGCATGCTGGTCTGATGGTGTGCTTGGGATAGGCTGAGGTACTGGGGATTGGGTCTGGGTGGAGGAAGTTGGAGGGGGGAGGTTGGACACAGGGACAATGGCTGTCATCAGTGCTGAGGCCAGAGGCTGAAATGCTCGCTGTTGGGCTGCCTGGCCAGAATGAATGCCCTCCAGGTATGCATTTGTCTGTTGCAACTGCCTCTCTACACCCTGGATGGCATTCAGAATGGTAGACTGCCCAACAGTGAGGGATCTCAGGAGGTCAATGGCATCCTCACTGAGGGCAGCAGGGCTGACTGGGGCAGGGCCTGAGGTTCCTGGGGCGAAGGAGATGCCCACCCTCCTTGGTGAGCGGCCACAGGGCGAAAGCTGAGGGGCTGCTGGGAGGGCGGTGCTGGTAGGGGGGGTGGCGGCTGTACCTGTAGATGCGGGGGGCACAGAGGGGTCCGCCACCGCAAGGGAGCTCTCATCAGAGGAGGAGTTGGTGTTGCTGGCCTTTGCTCCAGTCCCCGCTGTGGAGCTCCCCTCGCCCACCGTCCCACTCGTGAATTCTGACTCCGTAGTCTTGCCCTCCAGGGCCATGTGGGATGCAGCTCCCTCCTGCTCAGGTGGCACAGCTCCTTCGCCTGATGATGCTAATGTACACAAGAACAGGGAGAGCACAAACAGGGGGGGAAAGAAAGTAGAAAGACATGTTCAGTACATGCAATACCTCTACCGTTGGCGGACACTACAGACACAGAAGCCCTCTGCACTACGTTATGCACTTAGAGTTCCCTAAATCCTCACAGGGACATGGGGTACGTGGCCTATGCCCGATTGCTGCACACATGGAAGTCACAGGAGCCTGACTAGGTGTACATGGCTCTTACTACTGGTGGGGTTGGGGTGCCACTTAGCCTGCCTCACAAAGGGTCCTTGTCTACAAGGCTCACCCTAGCCTAGGGGAACCCACAGCCCACCTCCCCACCCAGACACCTACAATGCGCGCAGAGTCAGATGGATGTGACTGTACTCACCCCCTTGTGGCTGTTGTGATGCCCTCAAGCGCCCATCCTACTCAGGATACACCACCGCCAGGATCCGGAACATCAGGGGGGTCATGGTGAGACGGGCACCCTTCCCACGTTGGGAGGCCATCCCCAGCTTGGCCTCCGCCGTCTTCTTGCTCCAGCAGCGAATGTCCTCCCATCTTTTACGGCAGTGGGTGCTCCGTCTGTGTTGGACCCCCAGGGCCCGGACGTCCTTGGCGATGGCACGCCAAATATCCTTCTTCTGGTGGGCGCTGACCTAGAGGAATAGTACAGGGGAAAAGGTACAACATTAACCGTCTGGACCGTCACAGTCATTGGCCCACGTTCCCACCCTTGCCATGTCCACATACACTCACCGTCGGATCATGCACGCCTCATTCCCCCCCCCATCTCCCATCCACACCACTCCAAACAGGCATTACCCATACAGCATGCTCACAGTGTACTCACCTGTTTCTCTGGAGGACCGTAGAGTAGCCTTTACTGGGAGAGGACCCCATCCACTAGTTTATCCAACTCCTCCTATGTGAAGGCAGGGCCCCTTTTCCCAGACACATGAGCCATCGTCGCTTCCAGACTGAGGTCACAGCAGCACTTGCAGTGTAGGTCCTCTGCTGTTGAAGATCAGGTATCAAGTGAGTGAACAGAGAGAACATGGCAGTCACGTCGGCGGCGGTGCGAACCGTCACTGCCGGCGTACATCGTCATTGGCTCCTGGGACCCATAGGGTCCAATGTTAACCAATGCAGGATTGCGCTGCGGTCTTCGACCGCCTACCGCGACGGTGTACAACGCCAGCGCAGTTACCTCATATCCCCTTGTCCCACATTACAGGTCAGGCAGCCGCCATTACAGGGGGCCACATGGCATCCATTTTAAATGCGTCACACATATCTAGGCCTTGCATACACAATAAGACAGGCACATGGCGGATTGACATATGTGTGCAATAAAGTTGTTTTTTTAGTACCTCAGTGTTGGCTGACCCTCTGATTGCTGTTCTCATCCATAGAGCACGTCCGCTGGGGCAGGTGAGGAGATGGCGGCATCCTCCGGTGTACAGACCGCTGGTGGACCTGTCGACAATGGAAGAGCGACATGTAATTGTCAACTACAGACTTGATCGTGCCACAATCCATGAACTGTGTGCCCAGTTGGAGCCATACCTGATGTCAGCTATCCGCCATCTCACAGGAATCCCCCCTCTAGTGCAGGTCCTGTCAGTACTCCATTTCCTGGCAAGTGGGTCTTTTCAAACTACAGTGGCCATTGCATCAGGGGTGTCACAGCCAATGTTCTCTAACGTGTTGTCCAGAGTGTTGTCTGCCCTGCTGAAACACATGTGCAGCTACATCGTGTTCCAGGTTCAGGTGGAGGATTTGCCTACAGTGAAAGGTGACTTCTATGCCTTGGGACATATCCCCAACATCATAGGTGCCATTGATGGGGCACATGTGGCCTTGGCACCCCCACGCAGGAGTGAACAGGTGTACCAAAACCAGAAGAGCTACCATTCTATGAATGTGCAGATGGTGTGTTTTGGCAGACCAGTACATCTCCCACGTGAACGCCAAGTTTCCTGGCTCAGCGCATGACGCTCACATTCAGAGGAATAGCAGCATCCCTTATGTGATGGGGCAACTCCAGAGGCACCGTGTGTGGCTATTAGGTGAGGACAAGGACCCTATACAGTGTGAATAGTTGTCTGGGTCTGGGGTTGTACCTAAGTGTTTGTGTGTGTCTAACAGTTGTCCCTCGACATTTGCAGGTGACTCTGGCTATCCCAACCTGTCATGGCTACTGACCCCAGTGAGGAATCCCAGGACAAGGGCAGAGGAATGCTAAAATGAGGCACATGGGCGAACTAGGAGATTTATAGAGAGGACCTTCGGCCTCCTTAAGGCTAAGTTCCGGTGCATCCATATGACAGGTGGTTCCCTATACTACTCACCAAAGAAGGTGTGCCAGATCATCGTGGCCTGCTGTATGCTGCACAACTTGGCTTTGCGACAACAGGTGCCTTTTCTGCAGGAGGATGGTCCAGAAGGAGGTCTTGTGGCAGCTGTGGAGCCAGTGGACAGTGAAGAAGAGGAGGCAGAAGAAGAGGACATAGACAACAGAAACACCGTGATCCAGCAATACTTCCAGTGAGACACAGGTAAGAAGACATCACTGCCTCCTACATCTGATTAAATTGTTCGACCTATCATCTGTCTGTCACTTTCACTCAGTGTATGGACCCTAATTTGTCACTTTCCCTTTCGATTTCAAAGATGTGGGTCCCACTGTGTGACCTCTGCTATGTTACCTCATGGACTAGAGCTCAGTTATTGCAAATACACATTTGTGAAAGCACAGACTGACTCCAGATTGTTTTGTGATTCAAGGGTGTTTATTTAAGTGCTAAATAGTGGAGGGGGTTGTAAAATGGTCAGGGGTGATGGTGGAGGAATGTCCATGGCAGAGTCCAGTCTATTTGTCTCACAGGTGCATTATCCAAAGGGGTATAGGAAGTGGAGCTAGGGCAGTTTAAGGATGGACAGGGTGACAAGGTGGGACAGAAGGATGACATTCAGGGTGGTCTCATTTCTTGGCGGGGATCTTGGCATTGTTCTCTGTCTTTGTCCTGGATCTCAGGGACCGCTTGCGTGGTGGTTCTCCAACTGCAGGGGTTGGGGTGCTGGTGTCGTGGTCCTGTGGCGGTGCCTCCTGTCCACTAGCGCCGGCGGAGGTGGTGGGCAGTTCATCATCCAGGCTAGTGTCAGGGGCCCTTTGTTGTGCCACAGTGTCCCTCCTGGTGTTCACGAGGTCCTTCAGCACCCCTACAATGGTGCCCAGGGTGGTGTTGATGGACTTGAGTTCCTTCCTGAACCCCAAATACTGTTCCTCCTGCAGCCGCTGGGTGTCCTGAAACTTGGCCAGTACCGTTGCCATTGTCTCCTGGGAATTATGGTACGCTTCCATGATGTTGGAGAGGGCCTCATTGAGAGTTGCTTCCCTGGGCCTGTCCTCCCCCTGTCACACAGCAGACCTCCCAGTTCCACGGATTTCCTGTGAATCTGTTCACTGAACCGTGTGCCCACTGCCACTGCCCCCAGGTTCCTGCTGTTCTTGGGGTGGTGGGTTAGCCTGGGTTCCCTGTAGTGGTGGACACACTGCTGCTTGACGTGTCCTGGGAACAGAGGTATGGGCCCGCTGGGTGGGTGCTGTGTTGGTGTTTCCTGAGGGGGGAGGCTCTGTGGTGGCCTGTGACTGTGTCAGGAGAACCAACTGTCCTGAGGTCCCAGATGGGCCGGGCTGGTAATCTAGATCCAATTGGACAGAGCTAATGTCATCACTGTGGGCCTCTTCTGTTTTGGGAGTGGACATGTCTGGAACCTCCTCTCCGGTGACGTTGAGTAGGGGTCCTGCAGGGGTGTAAAGGCACGATTATTGTATCTGTGTGTGCCATGGTGTGCAATGGGTGGGTGACCCTGCACCCCAGTGCTTTCATTCTTGTGTAGGACCTTGTGTGATAATTGTTTAGGTGTCTGTGTGGGTATCTATAGTGGACATGCATTGGTGATGGGTGTCCATGCTTTGTTGTTGCATGCAGGGCTTGGTGTTGGGATGTGTGGTTTGTGATAGTGGGGCATATGTGAGCAGTTGGAGTGATGGGGGTGAGGGCGAGGGTGGGGGTATGTGATAGCATGCAGGTAGGGTGGGGGTTGAAGTAGTTAAAGATTTGACTTACCAGAGTCCATTCCTCCAGCTACTCCTGCGAGGCCCTCAGGATGCATTATAGCCAAGACCTGCTCCTCCCATGTTGTTAGTTGTGGGGGAGGAGGTGGGGGTCTGCCGCCAGTCCTCTGACCCGCAATGTGGTGTCTTGAGACCACGGAACGCACCTTCCCCCTAGGTCGTTCCACCTCTTCCTGCTGTCATCCCGCGTGCTTGGGTGCTGTCCCACTGCGTTGACCCTGTCCACGATTCTGCGCCATAGCTCCATCTTACTAGCTATGGAGGTGTGCTGCACCTGTGATCCGAATAGCTGTGGCTCTACCCGGATGGTTTCCTCCATCATGACCCTGAGCTCCTCCTCAGAGAACCTGGGGTGTCTTTGCGATGCCATGGGGTGGTGTGGGTGATGTGTGAGGTAGTGTGTGTTTTGATGTGTGGGGTTATGTTTAGGGGTGTGTGGTGTTTTGTGCGTGGATGTGTATATGTGATGGTGTTGTGTGCCTCTGTATGCTGTTGTGGTCTTTGATTTGCTGTCTCTCTGCTTTTTCCAAATTGTTCGTTGTAAGGGTTTGTGGGTAATGTGGGTGTGTGTTTTATATTGTATTGTGTGTGTGGGAGTGGTGTGTGCATGTGTATCAGGTGTGTGTATTTGGAATTGTCCAATGTAGTTGTGTTTTGTAAATGTGTGTGTATTTTGAGCGCGGCGGTGTGTACAACCAATGGAATACCGCTGTTGAAAGACTGCTGTGTGGATTCGTGGGTCGTGATAGTGTGGGCGTATTCCTGTTGGCGTGACGATGGAGGTTTTGTTATTGCCGGTTTATCACGGACCTTAGGTGTGGCAGGCTTGTGTGGGTGTCTAGATTTTGGCGGATTCTGAGCTGTGGGTCGTAATAGCTGTGGCGGAATTCCGGGGCGGTGTGTTGGCAGTCTTCTGCATGGCAGTAAGTGGGATTTACCGCCAATGTTGTAATGAGGGCCATAGTTTTAATGGACATCAGTGTGACTTCCCCTTTTCAACCAAATGTTGATGTAATGGCATGTAAAACATGAGTATGATTATAAAAACAAAAATAACCTCATATGACTAAATGTTTCAGTGCATAGTTCTGCCAAAGTTGTGACTATTACCTCTCAATGCCCTGTATAAATTAATGTGGGCACACCTAATTAACTTCATGCTCGGCCTTCTGATATTATCTAACTAAATTAGCCATTTTAACTTTAACCAAAGCTTCCGTTTGCAAAAAAAAATCATAATAGAACTCAGGGAAATAAATGTGACATTCTGCTACCTGAACTGTTCATGTAGTCATGAATAACGTTCAGGCACTCAGTCGGAGCAGTGTGCCTATTACGAGGAGTAAAATGCCACAAGGTAGCGGTGCTGCTCACAGTTTACTCTTCAGGCCAGGTGAGAATGGGGAACTCTGAGACCCTTTCAGTGTTCTAAAGCTTTCTTCTCAAAAGCACGGACACTGCAGTGGGGGATGGGGAGTCTTCCAACTAGATAAAGATATGCTAATGCCATCAGTCAGCCATGGTCTGTGTGTGCTTCTGCTGGGAGGAGGTTGCAGGATAAGCATTCTGACACTGGTTTTGTTATGGATTATCACTTCCGCACAGTTTACTTGATGTCAAAGTCAGCAAAAATGAGAGACAGAGGTATCTAAAGCCCGTATTTAAAAGTGAGCCCAAAGCGCATTTGAACCACTACTAAAAAGTGTAAAATACGTTGCATAGTGTTTTTTAAGTAAACCCGTCATATGTATTATTTGACATCTGTACACTCCGGCTATATATATATATATATATATATATATATATATATATATATATGTAAAAAGAGGAGAAATGTCCTGACAAGCGTGTTGTGGTGCACTTATTTCACCGGTGGTGCTGATTGAAGGCAGGACGTCCATATTTCAAAAGAAGGGGATTTCTCTTTCACTTTGTCAAGAGAAAAGAACCGCACTCCGTCGTTGTGCAATTAATAATTAAACTTTTATTCCATTCGTGGGATTACAAACAAACGACAGGAATCCCCTGACGCGTTTCGGTCACACCGGACCTTGTTCACAGGTGTTTCCTGTGTACTCATTTAGCGCTTTAAATAAACTACCTAGACTCAACAGAAAAAATACTACAAAAATTGCACCCAAACATCAAAAAAACAAAAAATGCTCCTTAACATCACAAAATATATACACTTTAGCAAGAAAAAACAAAAACTTTTTTTTACTAATGTTCTTCAACCAACAATAATATTGTTACAAAAATCTGAGATGTTTGTCTCCTCAATTTCCCATTTGCTATGTCTTCTGGTAGATGTAGTTTATAACATCTCGTCAAATAAATTAAATTATTTTAACATACATTATTTTAAATTTTGTTTCTTAAATTGATTGAAAAACAATATTAGAGCAGTTCTAGAGGTGTTTTAACATACTGCATGGAGCCTCATTAATTTTTGATTAATAGAATACAGATCATATTCATTTCTTGCCTATAATAGCACAATCCCCAAAAATCTCTTTTAACAATGGCCCACACTTAGGCCCATATTTATACTTTTTGACGCTAAACTGCGCTAACGCAGTTTAGCGTCAAAAAGTTTTGCGCCGGCTAACGCCATTCTGCAGCGCCATGCGGGCGCC
The DNA here is from genome assembly GCF_031143425.1 of Pleurodeles waltl. Classification (NCBI taxonomy): domain Eukaryota; kingdom Metazoa; phylum Chordata; class Amphibia; order Caudata; family Salamandridae; genus Pleurodeles; species Pleurodeles waltl. The sequence continues at coordinate 1,345,631,116 of NC_090445.1, forward strand.
GTATTTATTGAATGGCGTTAGCCGGCGCAAGCAGACCGGCGCTGCCTGGTGTGCGCGAGAAAAACCACGTACACCAGGCAGCGCCGGCGTAGGGGGAAAATGGCGCATGGGCGTCTTAAAATGGGGCAAGTCAGGTTACGTCGAAAAAATCGTCGTAACCCGACTTGCGCCATTTATTTTCGACGCCCATCCCCCATCAACATGACTCCTATCATTGTAAAGATAGGAGTCATGCCCCCTTGCCCAATGGCCATGCCCAGGGGACTTATGTCCCCTGGGCATGGTCATTGGGCATAGTGGCATGTAGGGGGGCACAAATCAGGCCCCCCTATGCCACCAAAAATTATTTAAAAAAAATAAAAAAAATACTCACCTGAATGTCCCTGGGGTGGGTCCGTCCAGCCTTGGGTGTCCTCCTGGGGTGGGCAAGGGTGGCAGGGGGGGTCCCTGGGGGGAGGGGAGGGCACTCTGGGCTCATTTTGAGCCCACTTGTCCCTTAACGCCATGCCTGACCCAGGCGTTAAAAAGCGGCGCAAATGCGCCGTTTTTAGCAACGCCCACTCCCGGGCGTCTCTTTTGCCCGGGAGTATAAATACCACGTAAAGGCCTGGGAGTCATTTTTTAGACGGGAACGCCTCCCTTGCATATCATTAACGCAAGGAAGGGGTTCACGCTAAAAAATGACGCACATTCCGGGAACTTTGGCGCTATTCGCCTCTAACGCCATAGTATAAATATGGCGTTAGTTTGCGTTAGTTTTGCGTCGAAATTGCGTCAAAAAAAACGACGCAATTTCGGCACAAACGGAGTATAAATATGCCCCTTAATCCTACACCTCTGATGTCAGTCTATTTTAATGTTATTACTGCAATAAACTTCTATTTTTGGCGCCAAAAATATGTATATGTCCATCATAATAATAACTAAGAAAGACAGAGAGAGGAGGTGAGAAATAAAGAACAAGGGGAGGGAGGGAGGGGGAGAGGGAGAGGAGGAGAGTATGACGGGTGGAAAAGTGAAGGGAAAATTAAGGGTGAAGCAAAAACCTGTAATTCTTCCCTCAGCAATAAAAAAATGGAAAAATGTTTTCTTCTCTTTTCTCTTTACTAACATATAGGCCAAAACAAACCCCCCAAGGAGAAGCATCTTAAAAATGATGAAATTCAGTTAGATAAATGGCAAGCCTTTTAACCCTTATAGGTGTACAAATAACTCTTCATCCTGGTTTAAACCTAACAGAGTGAGAGATCGGATATCCAGTATATATCTGGATTCCAGCTGGCGTAATATTTTCTCTATCACCACCGCGCTCCAGTTTTGGTACCTGATCAATTGCATAAAATTTCATGAGTTCCCACTTGCTATCATGTTTTTTTTCCATGTGTCTCGCCGTTGCATAGCTCCTATCTGTATTGATAGTTGCTCGAATGTGTTCTAAAATTCGCTTTTTAGTTTCACATATAGTACTGCCTATATATTTCAGCCCACAAGGGCACTCAATCACATATACTGTGAAACGACTTTTACAATTCAAATGTTTGCGTATCACTCTTTCCATGCCAGTATTTGTAGAGTACTCTTTCTTGTTCACACCAATTTTACATGCCTTACAGCTACTGCATTTCCAAAAACCAGGTTTCTGTAACCAGTTTGTTTTTCTTATTTGGAAATGACTGTGTGTTAATTTGTCCCTTAGATTTGCTGTTCTTCTAAAAGTCATTTGTGGGTATTGTCCCATAATTTCTCCCACTGTTGGGTCCATAAGTAAAATTGCCCAGTGACTCTCCAAATTTTTTTTAACTTGTGTGGCACTCTGAGAGTATGTAGTTATAAACCTCAACTGCTGTTGTTTGGAATGTTTAGTAACTTGGTAACCACCATGCATTAGTTGTTCTCTTGATGATTGTTTCAAACGTTTCTTCGCTACAGCTAAACATTTGTTCGGGTATTGTCTTGCCAGGAATCTCTCCTCCGATAATTTTAAGTGCTCCTCACACTCTTTTGGTTCTGAACAGATTTTCTTTATTCGTAAGAATTCACCATAAGGAATATTCCACTTCGTTCGTGGTGGGTGAAAACTATTAGCATGTAGTATAGAATTCGTGGCTGTTATTTTTCTATGTAATGAGGTTTGAATTGTCCCCTCTTTGACATAAATTTCTGTATCAAGGAAAGTCACACGTTTTGCACTGATGTCATAGGTGAAATTCAATTTTGCTACATTAGAATTCAAAATCTTAAAATATTCATCAAATTATATATATATATATATATATATATAGTGAGAGTGTGAATATTTATTTGTGAAGTTAATTTTCTAATTTTCTAATATGTAGCTTCACTCCAATTTAATCCACCCCTAAATTCAAATGAAACAGTTTGACAACATGTGCCCTATTAGTGGGCAATAGGTCTTGCATATAGGCAGCTGTCTAGAGACAGATATAAAGGTAATGTGCAAACCACTTACATTAGAGAAAGATGTAAACAATCTAATTTTTGCAGAATGTGTGCCTTTTTCTTGCCTTCTGCAATGTGGCTTTAGATCTAGTCTACGGACAGTAGAGCAGGCTCTAAATCTAACTCATTTGAGGGAAGTACGAAGCAAAGGAGAGGTGCCCTTCACATGGCAATTATGGACTTCTCCTGTGCTTTTGACCTAGTGGACTGGGCAATTTTATGGGACCTAATGAATCAGGCATGTAGTGATTATACATTAGTGGATCTGGTGCAACATTTGCATACAGAAACAACCACAAAGGTGCGCTATACACTTTCCGGGGAATGTATGAAACCAATCATAGTATCTAGAGGTGTGAGACAGGGTTTCATTCTCGCACCTTTCTTATTCTTATTGTACATTAATTCAGTGTGGACACTCCATGTGTTGGTACATAAGCAGTCCAGGTTCACCTCTAGGCAGATGATGCCATTCTTTTGGCATTAACCGCTAACGGCCTACAAAACTTGTTGAATGGATGCTATGGCTTTATGTCTAAATTAAAGCTTAAGGTCAACTTTCAAAAATCACTTATACTGACCTGTGGTCACAAAGTTACAAAAACAAAGGCCTTTCAGACAGGGGGGGACAAAATTAATGAAAGTGTCTTTCTTCTGCTGTCTGGGCATCTTGTTTGATGCACATGGGTCCTGGGAGAGGCTAACCGCCCAACGAGCACTTAAATTGGTGGGAAGTAGCTGATGCTATATTCAGATATGCTAACCGGCTTGGCTGTAAACCCATTAGGGAATTGATTCAGTTGTGTAGAGGCAACTGCCTCTCACTTGGTGTGTATGGTGCTGGTGTGTGGGGCTGTACTTCACCAGGGAGACTGCAAGCTGTTGAGAACAAATTCCTATGCTGCTTGCTAGCATTACCTCAAAGTACAGCAAGTTTTATTCTCCGTCTTGAATCAGGAGTAAATTATATTGAGGACCTCATTGGTATGGCCCCCCTGTTGTAATGGATTTGGAGTACTCGAAAGGCTGTATTTTCTTGCCTAGTTTTAGCAGATTGCTTAAATCTGGACAATTAGCATGCCATTCCATAGCTGGCATATGGTAAAAGAAGTTTTTCCGATCTTGGCCTGAACGCAGTTTTTGATTCCCTTGATGAGATTCGCACCCAAATTAAAGGATGTGTTAAAAAGCGGTATTTGTCTCACAGCGAAGAAGGGCACATTGTAAGAGGCCTTAACATGGTTTCCATGATGAATTTTATGGAGCTCGATATTAACTCAAAGGTGAAAACTTACCTGTTATGGTTAACTAACCCACAACTTAGGTTCTATATGATGAGGTTGAGGCTTAATTTAATGAATCATTTGGTAGCCTTTCCAATGTTCTCGCTGCCCATGTGATAATGTCTCAATCTAATCCACATTGCATTTTATGCTTTTCTGTAAATTGTATTCTGTGTTCCGAGCTCGTTTTCTTAGTCTAATTTTTAAACATATGCATTTTACATCATATAAATATGGTCTGAGATATTTGCAATCCACTGTCTCATCGAAAATTTGTTATGCTGCTGTGAGTTTTATTAGGTCTGCCATAAAGTTATGGAAGGCATACAATAACAGTACCTGAATCTCGAGATTGCTTTATTATAACATGCCGGTGACATTGCCTAAATTAAACACACAATGTACCTTATGTGGATTAAATTGGAATGCATTCTATCATGATTTTATTCTGTCAAGAGTGAGTTTTTAAGGGTTTTCAATTAAGTATATATTGGCTTTGCTGCGATATATTAGGGCGGCCTTTGCCAATTTGAACAATCAGATTCCTTTGTTTTTTAATTTCAATTTTTATATTGTTCTATCATAATATTTTCTCACAATAATGTTTACACTAAACTCATAATGCATTCTATGTTCACAAGGGTCTTAAATAAATATATACTACTTTGGTCATTAAATATTTGAAATAGTTCACACTATTTGCCAATTTGCACATAACGATTGCCCTGTTTTTTGCCTCTGTTCAGCTAGAACCTAGCTTTTTATAACTGATTTCATTTTATAACTATTGATGTATTCTGTTGTTAATAATTGATGAATGTAATGTTATTTCTGCACTTTTATGGTCTAATTTAGACCGAATAAAGTTATTTTGACTGACTGATTGTAGAAAGTGTGTTAATTGAGAAGAGAAATCAGTGTGCTGGAAAAGCTTCACCAGGAATGTTTTTAAATGACACTGAATGCCATAAGCTCAGCATCCATCAGATATTTTAAGTAAAAGACAAACATATGTCCAGTGTGTCAAAAACACAAATTGAAAAGCAGTTCATTAGAAAAACTCAAAGAGGAAATAAATGTATTCTTGAGACAAAGCCCTTGCTTAAAAAAACGACGTAAATGTGTGTCAAGGTCATTCCAGGTCCCGATATTTGCCATACATTGGATAAATGAAACCAGGTGTTTGCTGTGCATAAGCAAGGACTGTATTGGGGAATATTAGGGCAGATGTCATGCATGCAGGAACAGTTTCAAATGTAGAGCCTGCCTTTGATGGGCATTAGTGAAGACCATCCGGGTTTATGGAGTCCACCAAGTGGCATTATATACAATCTATTTAGGCCCAGATCTGTGGCTGGAGGTGAATGTTTCAAATAGATCCACATTCCACTCATCATCTGTTCTTTTTGCATTTGTTGCCCTAAGTGGGACGGGTATGCCCAGATGTGGGTCCCATGCTCACTATGCCACCGGATTCAAGTTATCCTGGCTGATGAGGGGTGATATCCCAAAGCCGGCCCCAGGATGCTTGTTTCTGGTTCAGGCAGGACCTGGTCTGACAGTTTGGGCTGCACTGTTTCCATGAGGAGCAAGGTCAAGACTGATTTGCATATACCTGGGTCCAAACTGGAATGGTGTGGCAATTTTTCAATTTGAGGCACTACAAGCCAACACAGGAGTGCTTTATATGGAGCTCACTGAGGAGAAATAGAGGAATTTACCAGTTCAAGGTGCTGTTAAACCATGAAGAGAGCATTATATGGAGTTAACTAAGAGTAACAGAGTGCCAACTCATTGCATGTGCAATTAAACCACCAAGCACGTGCTATATAGATTATGCCAAGAAGCGACAGAAAACAAGTGCTTTGGAGGTGTTATTAAACCACAAAATGGTTAGTATATTGCATCCGCCCAAGAAAAACAGCGGGTCTATCTATTGTTAAACCAACACAGGAGCACTATATAGTGTTAAACCAAGAGAGAAAGAGAATCAGCCCATTGGATGCGCTATTAAACCAATATAATGAGCATCAAACAGCGTCAACCCAAGAGCAGCAGACAACTAGCTCACTGGAGATGCTGTTATATCAGGAAGTGAGCATTAGAGGGACCATCCTGTGTAGAGTAGAGAATCGGATCTCTTTAACCAGCCGTGCTTCACTAACAATCACCAATAATTGGCTTTCAAGAATCCTTCGTTTTTTTTTAGCTTGTGTGGGCTTTAAGACGTATTGTGATCATATTCGCCGAATGGCTCTTTGAATTATCAACAACTCCTGAGAGAGAGGACCGGCTTGCTGAATGTGTAGGATACGCTATTGTCATGCCTACAGGAATACAGAGACACCACCACCGGTGATGGTCATATTGATAATTGAATAGTTTGTATTTATAGGTATGACATTTTCTTCAAAACTTGTAAAATGTTACTTACATGTTAGTGAACCTGCATAACAAGATGAAAGCTCCCAATGAAAATGCATTACTTGAATTGTTCAAAGCACCACTGTGGTTTGTCATATTATTGCCAGGAAGGGCTATTCAAATGCTGAAATGTACTGTAGTAAATTAATATTCTATTAGCCAAGAGCAGTATGGAACAATACTGTGCTGAGCTTGCTCCTGAGTTATAAACGGCTTCGGCAGGTTTGTTACTAAGCCTTGGAGCTGAAACGGGGTTTATTAAACAAAGATACACACGGCTTAACTATGTCCTTCAAAAAGTAGGCCTACATGTAATTTCCTTTATGCATGTGTAATCCAGCAAAATACAAACATTTTCTGTTACATGAAACGTGAAAACTTTCTGATGTTGCTTGAACTGAAATTTTGCCCATTTTTTTGGCTCAAAGGAGCTTGTTTCTAATCCCCCCAAAATAAATAATTGAATGTTAATCTCTTAATCATTACTGATCCTGGCAGGCTCACATGGAGCCATGGAAATGAGCAGCAGTAGCAATGTTACTGCTGCTTATTCCTCACTTTCAACATTTATTTCCTAAAATATTGATAATAGCTGTGAGAAAAGCTAAAATTGTTGCTGCCATTACTGAGGTATTTACCAGAAAACTCCTAATAAGAGTTGAGCGAAATTTTCTGGCCAAACGAAAGATGCAGAAAAATCTTCCTGATATGGAATTTTAGCATGTGGAATAAGCAAGCCATCCTGCCTTTGCAAATCTGGGGCCAGATGTAGCAAACTTTTGCGAGTCGCAAATGGCCCGAATCGCTATTTGCGACCCTGCAAAATCGGAAATGGGATGCAAAAATCCCATTTCCGACTCGCAAACTGTGACGCGAGCCGGTACCGACTCGCAAAATTTGCGACCCCATTTTGCGACCCGCTAATAGGAAGTCGCAATTTGCGAGTCGCAAACCATATGCAATAGCAACTCGCAAATTGCGACTAGTTGCAAAAAGCCCATTTTGCACGTCCAATTTACCACTAACTCAGAGCAGGTGGTAACCATTACCAAAGTATAAAAGGAGACCCAGAAGGCATCTGGGTTACTCAAGATGGCGGAGATATACCTGATGGCAGTGAGGAGGAGAGCCCACGCAGCCCAGCAGAGGAGGAGGAGGAGCCAGAGACAGGAGAAGATTTACAGAACAAGGCAGACACTCTTCCAGCAAACTGAGGAGGAAATATATGACAAATACAGACTTAGCAGCGCAGCTATACTAGATTTAATAGATTTACTCAAACCACAGCTAGAACGCCAGACTGTGCACGGCTGCGCCATCCCTACGCATGTGCAAGTGCTATGCTCACTGCACCTCTTGGCCTCTGGGAGCTATCAGGGGGTCATTGCTGTGGCAGGTGGGGTATCCCAAAGTGCACTATCAAGGTTCCTCACAGCATTCCTAGATGCCTTACTCACACACATGTCCCAATACATATACCTACCCAGGAATGAGGCCGAAATTAACAGCACCAAGTTAGACTTTTACCGGATTGCCAACTTTCCCCATGTCATAGGGTGTGTAGATGGGACACATATTCAAATATGCCCTCCTGCAAACCTGGAATATCTGTTCCGCAATAGGAAGTGTACCCACTCACTCAATATTCAGGTTGTTTGTGACGCCCATTATGTCATCACTGACATGGTTGCTAAATTTCCAGGCAGTACTCATGACTCCTACATTTTTAGGCACAGTGGAATACACCAACGCCTGGAACGTGGGGAGTTCGGAGACGGATACCTCCTAGGTAGAGCTGCATACACCTTGTAGACATGCACACAGATCAATGTGCAAACCAACCATGACTTGCTAACAGTTTACGTTTTGTGCCCAACAGGTGACAGTGCATATGCACTATGGCCATGGATACTGACTCCGTACCTAACACCCAGCAATGAATGTGAGAGCCGATACAACAGTGCACATAAGAGGACCAGGAACATTGTAGAAAGAACCTTCGGACTGCTGAAAGCACGGTTCAGATGCCTCCACCAAAGTGGAGGTGCCCTCCAGTATACCCCCATAACGGCTTTCAAAATAGTTGTCGCATGTGCTATCCTGCACCATATTGCCACCCGACGTGGCCTACCTCTCACCCCTGCAGACCCAGATTCGGAGGATGATGAGCAAGAGCAACCACATCGCCATCATGGGGATAGGAGCATCGCAAATCAAGGCAGACTGAGACGGGAACACATTGCAACCCAATACTTTGGAAGGTACGTGCCAACTTCTACCATACTCACCAATAGAACAAACACTCCATGTGTTAAGTGTAACGAACAAATGATTTAATTTGTGCAAAAAACCCAAACTAATTACAAGAAAATACTGTTCAGGGACTTCAAAAGTCCACCTGGCATGGGACACATTGCCATCATGTGCCCCAACATCAGGGACAGTGTTTAGCTCACAGCCTCCGGCGGGCTCGGCCAGCCTGGCTGGTACCAGGTGGCTCAGCAGTGCTCTGCCTTGTACTCCCACTCCGTAGCACCCTGGTGTCCCCAGCAGAGACACTTCTGACAGTGGAGCCCTCCTCACTGTCTTGTGGGTTGTCACCTGTACCCCTGGACACCTGCCGTGCCTCCATGAGGTCTATTGCATGGGTGATCCGGCCCAGTCCCCGTGCCACATCACCCGCAAAGTGGCCCATGTCAACCTAGACTCAGAAGAAAAGGTGGTTGATGCCACCGTAGCACATCCGAAACTCAATACCAATCAGTCTTCAAATTAAAAGAAGCAGAAACGAATGGTGCAATCCTGGTCGAAAAAAAAACAACCACCAAGGATTTTAAAGGTACACAAATCCACAGGCGGACCTAGGAATAGGAAACGTCTATGGCATGTGCTGTAGAAACAAGATGCGAGAGAAAAAAGCACAACCAGGGCACTCCCAAGGTCAATAAAGTGTCCGTATGAATCCAGTTGATTTTAAATGTTTATTTCGCCAGCAAGGCTTGTTATAAAGGTTCAAAAAGTGAACAAGTCCATACATGTCATAAAAGAACAACAGCCAACACGTGTTTCGTCCTACTGGACTTTTTCAAGGCTGAAAACAAAAATAATAAGGGTGCTATTTTACTCAAAAAATACAAACACAGAAGTATAACAGAATGTGCAATACGATTATACAAAAGAAACACAGGACTGTGCGACCATCATGCACATCCCTCTAAGCAATGTGCATGCATACTCACTATGGAATATTCATTAATAGAAGAAACAATATATACGCATATATTTACATAAATTAAAAGTGTCAAGATAAAGTTAAGGTTGATAGAAAAGAGCAAGGAAGTGGTGGGAACATATACACAGAGTCACCGCGTGAGTATTAATAACCATTATTGCAAGCATAAGCACAAAAAAAGGTGGGAAAGTGAACTAGTTATATGGCGAGTGGGAAATACCAATATCCAAGATGCACAAAGAAATTGAATAAAGGAGAAATCCAGGGTACTAAAAGTAACATAAGTATACCTCAGCAGTAGTAGTCGCGGAAGCATGTAGAACAAGAAACATTATTCAAAATAAAGTAGCAAGTCGTGCCATCCTAGGTCTAAGTGAGAGACCTAACAAAGAGAAAAACAGGAAGCCATGAAAAACAACAGATAAGTGGTCTAAACCATTAATGCCAAAATATCCCGGGGTAGCCAAAGAAGTAAAAAAGACATACCCGGGTTAGAGAAGTTGCCTTAGGGGGGTAAAAAATTAACGTCAAAGTGGCGTGGATTCAAGTGCTTCTAATGGCAGTACGAAGTGAAGGAAAAGGCTGGTCATGGGAAGGAAAACAATAAGTAAATATAAACCCTAGGCGCAAAAAAAGTATGACGACGCTCATCAAAAGCGAACTATATTGCCACCCAGGAAGGTATACCCATGCGTTTACTATTATGCTTAGAAAAAAGTGTATTGCCTATCCATACGTAGACCATCGATAAATATATATATAAATAAACGGAGACAACCAAGGCAAAAAAACCTTTACACGCGAATAGTAACTAACCTTAAGTTCGTCCTATTTAAGGCAGAATGTAAATCTTAGGTATCGTGGTACCGGCAGCGCATGGTAACGCTTGAAGTCAGCGCAGTATCCGTCAAGTAAAGAGTGTCCGCGTATTATGTACGCGCACTCAGAAATAGAAAACGGACTACAACTTGAATAGTCAAGATTTACATTCTGCCTTAAATAGGACGAACTTAAGGTTAGTTACTATTCGCGTGTAAAGGTTTTTTTTGCCTTGGTTGTCTCCGTTTATTTATATATATATTTATCGATGGTCTACGTATGGATAGGCAATACACTTTTTTCTAAGCATAATAGTAAACGCATGGGTATACCTTCCTGGGTGGCAATATAGTTCGCTTTTGATGAGCGTCGTCATACTTTTTTTGCGCCTAGGGTTTATATTTACTTATTGTTTTCCTTCCCTTGACCAGCCTTTTCCTTCACTTCGTACTGCCATTAGAAGCACTTGAATCCACGCCGCTTTGACGTTAATTTTTTACCCCCCTAAGGCAACTTCTCTAACCCGGGTATGTCTTTTTTACTTCTTTGGCTACCCCGGGATATTTTGGCATTAATGGTTTAGACCACTTATCTGTTGTTTTTCATGGCTTTCTGTTTTTCTCTTTGTTAGGTCTCTCACTTAGACCTAGGATGGCACGACTTGCTACTTATTTTGATTTTGAATAATGTTTCTTGTTCTAGATGCTTCCGCGACTACTACTGCTGAGGTATACTTATGTTACTTTTAGTAACCTGGATTTCTCCTTTATTCAATTTCTTTGTGCATCTTGGATATTGGTATTTCCCACTCGCCATATAACTAGTTCACTTTCTCACCTTTTTTTGTGCTTATGCTTGCAATAATGGTTATTAATACTCACGCGGTGACTCTGTGTATATGTTCCCACCACTTCCTTGCTCTTTTCTATCAACCTTAACTTTATCTTGACACTTTTAGTTTAGGTAAATATATGCGTATATATATTGTTTCTTCTATTAATGAATATTCCATAGTGAGTATGCATGCACATTGCTTAGAGGGATGTGCATGATGGTCGCACAGTCCTGTGTTTCTTTTGTATAATCGTATTGCACATTCTGTTATACTTCTGTGTTTGTATTTTTTGAGTAAAATAGCACCCTTATTATTTTTGTTTTCAGCCTTGAAAAAGTCCAGTAGGACGAAACACGTGTTGGCTGTTGTTCTTTTATGACATGTATGGACTTGTTCACTTTTTGAACCTTTATAACAAGCCTTGCTGGCGAAATAAACATTTAAAATCAACTGGATTCATACGGACACTTTATTGACCTTGGGAGTGCCCTGGTTGTGCTTTTTTCTCTCGCATCTTGTTTCTACAGCACATGCCATAGACGTTTCCTATTCCTAGGTCCGCCTGTGGATTTGTGTACCTTTAAAACCCTTGGTGGTTGGGTTTTTTTCGACCAGGATTGCACCATTCGTTTCTGCTTCTTTTAATTTGAAGACTGATTGGTATTGAGTTTCGGATGTGCTACGGTGGCATCAACCACCTTTTCTTCTGAGTAACGTTGACAATTTGCAAATTGATGCTGTATGCACTCTGTCACTTTTCTACTCTAGATCTAATTTTGTGTATTTACATATACGTTTTGACTTGTATTTTTTATTCAGTGTTTACTAGTGCTTGCATAATGGATAATTTTGATGATAATAGGGACGCTCTACTGAAAGAATTGTTCCAAGCCGATTCATTTAGCAAAACACCCACTACACCCAACCCTACACAAGAGGGCCTTAGAACTAAATTCATTAAACTAGAACGACTAAAAAAACAGGAACTTTCTCGTTGGTGGGATTACACGATCTTACAAAAGTACTTAGAAAATAACCAAATCCCAAGGGGACTGAGGGTCATTTTATTTCCTTCCTTTTATGACTTAAGCCCTGATCTACTAAAAGAGTGGGAACAACTATTAATTACTTCTTCGTATGGCATGATGGATATCCTCATCCGGGACGCCAAGGCTAAGAGGGATAAATTACTACAGGACATTGCATTGTTAGAAAAAGAAATCAATGACATAGACTCACCAGACACTAAAAATAAGAATTTTAACATCCTAAAGGAAGTTTTACACAAACACCAGCTTTATATAAAGGACAAGAAACTGCGCAAACTTAAAAGGTCCTTTATGATGGTATCACGGTGAACAATCCTTCTTTCCATGTACCCTTCTATCTACTTCATTTTCTGTAGATAGTTATTGTCACGTTGTTTTCGTTTTTTTGATACTCCCAAGATGGTGCCCTTAATTCCCTTATCGGTTCTCGTGCTTTTCGCACCACTCGCGGCACCCACGATTCAATGTGTAGTCCGTTTTTTATTTATTATTTCTTAACTTCCTTTTTTGTTAGGCGATTTCGTGTTACGCTTTTTCCGTTGTGATACTCTTAAGATGGTGCCCATAATTCCCCTATCGGTCCTCGTGCTTTTCGCACTACTCGCGGTACTGACTATTCAAGTTGTAGTCCGTTTTCTATTTCTGAGTGCGCGTACATAATACGCGGACACTCTTTACTTGACGGATACTGCGCTGACTTCAAGCGTTACCATGCGCTGCCGGTACCACGATACCTAAGATTTACATTCTGCCTTAAATAGGACGAACTTAAGGTTAGTTACTATTCGCGTGTAAAGGTTTTTTTGCCTTGGTTGTCTCCGTTTATTTATATATATATTTATCGATGGTCTACGTATGGATAGGCAATACACTTTTTTCTAAGCATAATAGTAAACGCATGGGTATACCTTCCTGGGTGGCAATATAGTTCGCTTTTGATGAGCGTCGTCATACTTTTTTTGCACCTACGGTTTATATTTACTTATTGTTTTCCTTCCCTTGACCAGCCTTTTTCTTCACTTCGTACTGCCATTAGAAGCACTTGAATCCACGCCACTTTGACGTTAATTTTTTACCCCCCTAAGGCAACTTCTCTAACCCGGGTATGTCTTTTTTACTTCTTTGGCTACCCCGGGATATTTTGGCATTAATGGTTTAGACCACTTATCTGTTGTTTTTCATGGCTTCCTGTTTTTCTCTTTGTTAGGTCTCTCACTTAGACCTAGGATGGCACGACTTGCTACTTTATTTTGAATAATGTTTCTTGTTCTACATGCTTCCGCGACTACTACTGCTGAGGTATACTTATGTTACTTTTAGTAACCTGGATTTCTCCTTTATTCAATTTCTTTGTGCATCTTGGATATTGGTATTTCCCACTCGCCATATAACTAGTTCACTTTCTCACCTTTTTTTGTGCTTATGCTTGCAATAATGGTTATTAATACTCACGCGGTGACTCTGTGTATATGTTCCCACCACTTCCTTGCTCTTTTCTATCAACCTTAACTTTATCTTGACACTTTTACTTTATGTAAATATATGCGTATATATATTGTTTCTTCTATTAATGAATATTCCATAGTGAGTATGCATGCACATTGCTTAGAGGGATGTGCATGATGGTCGCACAGTCCTGTGTTTCTTTTGTATAATCGTATTGCACATTCTGTTATACTTCTGTGTTTGTATTTTTTGAGTAAAAGAGCACCCTTATTATTTTTGTTTTCAGCCTTGAAAAAGTCCAGTAGGACGAAACACGTGTTGGCTGTTGTTCTTTTATGACATGTATGGACTTGTTCACTTTTTGAACCTTTATAACAAGCCTTGCTGGCGAAATAAACATTTAAAATCAACTGGATTCATACGGACACTTTATTGACCTTGGGAGTGCCCTGGTTGTGCTTTTTTCTCTCGCATGTCAACCTGGAGGCTGACTGTTGTCCTAGACAGCCCAGTTGTGTTCACTGCCAGTCTGACGATAGAGGAGGCAATCCTGTCCAGCCTTTGCAGCAGCTGGCGGTCCCTGTGCCGCGCACCCTCACTCTGCGTTAGCAGTCCAGCCACCAGTTCGCGCATTGACAGGGCTAGGTCACCAGTGTTGTTCCCAATGACCTCCAGTTGTACATGCACCTGCTGCATGCTGTTGGCATGGTTCCTCTCGAAGCGTTGCAAAACCCTACTAATCCGCCCTAACTGTTGATTTTGCAGGCACTGACCCCGTAGCAGTTGTGCCTCCGTTGGTGTTGTGGATGGAAGCCCTGACTCTGCCTGCTGCCCTGCTCTCATCATCCTGCGTCGCCTGCGCAGCGGTGGAGGCCCTGTGATGACTGATGTGGCACTCTGGCTTATAGCTGGTGCAGGCTCCAAGACCACTGTTGCAACAGGTGTTGCCAGAGAGGTGATGGTGTTGATGGTGCAGGTGGGAGTGGTGGCTGGTCCTGTAGTCTCCTCTCGGGGCTGGCTGACCATTGGCACCTGGCTGCTTTGGCTGGTGGGTGTGTCTTGTGGGAGACCTGTGGGACATGGGGAAAACACTCTCAGTGTCTACTATCAGTTAACAACTTCCTAATAATCATTAGCCTATGAACTGCCTATTTGACTACATTGCCCATAATGCATCATTCTGGTGTTTGCTACTCTGAAATGGAGCTATCTTGGTTGTGCATGCCCCTGTGTACATGGTGGGTGGGGGTATGGCATTGATGGGGGTACAGGCATATCACATGGTACTCACCAGTTGATGGTCCGGGCTCAGAGGTGTCCAGTTCTCCAAATCGAGTTACAGCCTCCGGCTCCAGGGTCTCCTCAACCCTTTCCTCCAGGGGTGTGGGCGGTGGTATGGTAGATGTCCCCCTCCTGTGCCTCTCATCTCCCGGAGCCTTTCTGCCACCCTCTCCTTGGTCCGGGAGCGGAGGTCGTACCACCTCTTCTTTAGTTCGTCCACACTCCTGTGGCTGACCCCCAGGGAGTTTACCTTCTCCTGGATTTCCTGCCAAATTCGTTTTTTGTCAGAGTCTGGCACATTGAGGGCTGCCTTGCCAAACAGCTCCTCATGGTGCTGACAGCACTCATCCGTTAGCACCTCCAGCTCCTTCTCTGCAAACTTGAGCTTTCTCTTCCTGGGAGTGTCAGCCATGGTTGCTGGTGCTCTGTTAGCTGTGCTGCAGTTATAAAGGGTGTGGTCCTCCCTCCTCCCAGGTGTATTTGTAAACTTCCTGGCTGTGATCTCATCATCATGTGCCAGGAAGTGTTTTCCTGAGTGTTCTGGAGTGGTTTCTGGAGTGTTCTGCAGCACCTGCTTTCAATTTTCAGCACAGTCGCAAAAAGCGACCTCGCAAACAGCGGACTCGCTATCTGCAGTGCGACTCCGGGTGCAAGTCGCAATTTGTCCGCGCACTTTCTACCTGCATTGCAGTTAGCGACACGCAATTCGCACATGCACGCAAATTGCGAGTCGCTAATTTTTTCCTACCTACATCTGGCATCTACACCTGTTCACTCTGGTAAATTGTGTGTAGTCTTGATATTCTGAGGACGTTTTGTGAACTTTTGGCATTTTGTGACGTTTCACATCGTTGTGAAACAGCACAAATTTCCAGGAAACATTAAAACTGTCACTTTTTGTGTTTTGTGAGGTTTTCACATGCAGCTGCCACCCTTAGTTGGAGTATTAATTGGCACAATGCTGCAGAGTGAAACAAATGTCTGAATGTACTCGAGTATTGTGCATAAGGTAACTTAAAAAACAGTTATTCTCTGCTTTGCATTTGTTTCACATTAACAGACCGTTCCAGCACTCCTGTGTTAATATTGGTGTTTTTTAATTTATATATAGTAAGACAACCAGGAGGGCAACAAACAACTCTTACAGAATGTACATCTAACTCAGATGTGCAGTTCCAACACACTCCTTTCACACTTATCAAGCACTACTTCGGTGTTTGATGTTTCTGTCCAACTTTAAGCATCAAAATCCAGTTTTCAACTTTCTATTTAGCATTTGCGATTGCTGTTCCCTAAACTTGAATGTGAGACTATTATTTTAGCATGACAATTGGCACATTTTAAAATTCACACCACATGCTAAGGTCATCATCATCATCAAACAGACTTTATTCGACTTTCAACAAGTCATAAAAGTATCAAATAGTGACACATTTATTTATATATATAGCGTAATAAATAGGTAAAAGTAAGAAGATAAATGATAAGGGAAAGAAGTAATAGTGCACATCCTTAATTCATTCAAATACAGGTATATAAACCTTAGTAAATTTAAACCAGTGCAGAAACGAATTTCCTTGCAGTTATTTCCAAAAAGTAAGGAGTTTACCAAAGATTCCAGGCATTCCAATAAAATTAGTCCAGTGCACCCATAGACTTCCTTACAGTCAGTACTATGCATAGAAAATTTGCTAAAATTCCACACATTTCAATAGAGGATAAAATCTGTAGGCTAAAATACGCGTCATGACACTGACGCAAATTGGTCGATCTTAAAAAAGGCAATAAAAAACGTTTTCTTTGTGTATCATAGAATTTACAGAAAAGGACCACGTGCATTGTAGCTTGAGGTGCCTTTGCATTGCAAGGGCATACTCTTAAGGTTGTACTCCAGTCATTCATGGTCGGAAAGGTTACTAGCCGATGGAAGGTATCTAAACGTAATCTTGTGAGGACAAATCGGTGTTGAGGGTTTACCACACTTGCTAAATAAGGCTGGACAGCATCCGTAGACAGAATTAGTTGGTTAAACATGACAGTAGATTTTTTTGATTCAGCTTTCCATCTCTGTTCTTCCAAGTGCTTCAGTGTCAAGGCCCTCAGTTCTCTCCTGGTCATTTTTTCCAGTGATTGTGGATTTAAGTAATAGTCTTTGCAACCCATATTTTAAAAAAAGGTCATAATGTATCTCAGCCAGGGAACTCTAAGCGAGTGTGTTATCCTTATGCAGTCGGATAAGATGGCCTTGTTTAGTCCAGTGTGCTCAGAGGTCCACACTTTGTGCCATAATAATAATGACTGTATCTTTATCCGATCAGCTACAAAGGGGACCCCAAGTTCCGGGTGACTAATGTATGATGATGTACTATTTGGTACCATTAGCAAGTATCTGAGGAAATCATTCTCCGCTGTCTGAATCGCATTGCAGTTGGTATACCCCCAAATACCTGCTCCATAAGTAGCCGCCGGAATACACTTAGCTTTAGAGATCTTTACCATATTTGGCGGGGTAATCCCCCCTAGCTTTTTAGAAAAGATCTTCAAGGCCGCCGTTGTTTTAATAATCTGATCTTTTTTTGTTTTCACGCAATGTGCCCAAGTGGCCTGTTTATCAAAGATTATACCCAAATATGAGAAGGTACGAACTATCTCCACTTTGTCCTCATAGATGGTAGTATTGTAAATCTTACCCGATTGCCTACCGCAATTCATTATAAAAGTTTTGGACCGATTGACTGTAAGTCCCAGATCTGTCATAAAGATTATGCAGGTAGTTAAAAGATTTTGGAGGGCTTATGGTGTCCTAGCTATAAGTACTGCATCATCTGCATAAACCAGTGCAGGGACAGCACGGTTACCTATTTGGGGGAGGTCTTTACATTTGCTTATCAGTTCACGTTCTAGATTGTTTATGTATAGTGAGAACAAGAGTGGAGCAAGAACGCAGCCTTGGCGCACCCCTCTATATATGCCGAAAGGCCTAGTGCATTCCCCTCTCATCCCGTACCTTACTCTTGCTCTACATCCTGTATACATATCCCATATAAACTGAACTATTGTTAATTCGACCCCCATGCCACTTAAAATGTCCCATAACTTCTCATGTAATACGCAGTCAAATGCTGAGGATAAATCTATAAAATCCAGATACAAGTTACCCTCTCTGGTCATTGTGTACTTCCCCACTAGGAGGCTTAAATTCAGACCCTGTTCCACTGTACCTATTCATGTGCGGAAGCCATACTGCACTGGGGATAAGATGTCGTTTTCTTCCGCCCATGTTTGGTGTCTATTTAAAATTATTCTCCCCGCTAGTTTAGCTGATGTGTCAAGCAGGGAGATTGGCCTATAGCAAGCTGGGTTGAGGCGGTCACCTTTTTTTATATATAGGGATGATGATGGAGTCTCGCCACGTCGATAGGGGGCCTTGTGTACAAAAGGCCCTCAGTACCTGCGTCATTAGAGGGCCCCACAGGTGCGTGTTTCCTTTGTATAAATCTATTGGGACGCCGTCGGGGCCCGGCGCTTTCCCCGCTTTGCTTATATTTATGGCTTCCACTACCTCCTCTAAACTAAACTGGGGTATTACAGCCCAACGTGGGCCTTCCTGAGTGTCTGGGGCCTTTAAGAAAACCGCAGAGTCTATGTCAGTAGATTGGCGGTATATCTTAGAAACATATACGATCCAATCCTCTTCCGAAATTGCAATTTCCATTCTGGGGATATCTCTACTCCCTAACACAGGAGTACTTATTATTTTCCAGAAGAGGATGTCATCCTTCGCAAAGGCTAGCTGTATGTAAATTTTCCCACAGTTTTCCTCTCAGGGTAGATTTCCTCTTTTTTATGGCTGTCTTTTATGCCTGTCTACACATGCATTTTTCAATCGGGCATCTTATTGGGGCACTTAAAGCTTTTTTTAATCTCGTGTGTGCTTTTGTGCAATCATGATCAAACCTGCCACTTTTCCTTTTTTCCCCTGCCTTTCCCGGCTTGGTAGTAAGAACTTCCTTCACACCTTGCGTTATCTGAGAAAAAGCACTTAAACATTTTCCTGGTTCTATGTCCTTACTAAGGCAGTCTACGAAGGCTTGGTTATATTTACGTAATAGCTGTTTCAATAGAACCTGTGAATCTATCTGAGACCATCTCAGTGTATATCCATTGCTCGGGGCTAATTCAATATCGTTTACCATTGTAACCTTCTCATCTTTAGCCAATGTAACAGGAGTTAGTGAGAGTTCCAAACTCTGAGGGAAGTGGTCGCTTATTGCAATGTCATGAATTGTATAGTTAATAAAATAATATGAAAAATGGGTTGACATTAAAACATAATCGATCACCGTATCAGCGCCCCTTCCCTTAAAAGTTGGTTTAAACTGTGGTTCTTTGAGAAGTAATTCGTTTACAAAAGAAAGATTATATTTTTGGGCCACTAAGTTCATCGCATCTCCTTGGGTGGTGTGTGAGAAATGAGGCCTTAAGCCAGTGTCTTCAGAGTCCCAACCGCACACCTTTCCCGAAAGTTCTTTACAGAGATGAACATTAAAATCACCGCCCCATATAATAAAAGTCTCACGTCTATTATTTGCACATGTTTTCTCTAGGTCCTCTCCCATCTCCTTTAAAATATTAAGAACTTCTCTTGGTGATGCATTGTTATAAAAATTAATAACTACTAGCTGAGTATTCTCATCCAGATTACTCTCTATCATTTGGTAGTGTGGTCTTGTAATTTGCATTTTTAAATTCTGTAGCCACAGCTTATTGGAAATGTATGTGCATAAACCTCCTTTTGGTCTACCATGCTTAGTCTGTACTGCTGGTGTGTGAAATGGCTTATAGCCATTTATGTGAACAGGGTTTAAGGCCCAGGTCTCCTGGAGGCGTATGCAGGAAAAATCTTCTATAAAGTTCACCCAAAGCTCGTTATTAATCTTACTAATTAGGCCTACCACATTCCAATAAAGTATGGCTATTCCCATATTTTGATGAAATTGGGAACACGCATTATCTGTGACTGGTGGGGATACGACGCCATCTGTTGTATAGATTACTGTCAAAAGGGGATCTCTCTGGTTCGACTGAGTCTCTGCGGTGTTCCTATTGGATACCATTGCTTGCGGTGTATTTCCCCTGTTCATACTAGGCCCTTCTGTGTTTGCTTCCGGGACCACTTCGTAAAAGGAGTCTTGCTTATTCATGCTGAGTGAGTCCAGACCTTCTAGTGTTGTAAGAGGTTGGAATCTATTACTAGAAAAAAAGGGGTCTGGTTGCTTACTGATTGTAGGTTCCTAAGGTTATGCCCTAGAGGTTTTTGATAGAAAAATCCCAGGGGTAATAGGGAGATTCCTTGGTAGGTGGCTTGCCTAGTTCCTAATTCACAAATAATACTGTCCACTAAGTTTGGGGATATGAATGAAAGGACCACGCAGCCTCCTTCCAAATCTTTCTCCCTACTTCCTATCCACTTGACTCTTTTAACCATTTTTATATCATAAAAGAGGGCCCCCGTCCTTCCGGAACCCAAGCGTGTTCCTATCCAGTTCAAAGCCTTATTCCTCAATGCCGCCCACGTTTCCCGCTGTTGGTCACCTATAGAAGGAACGTTTGCCAAGACCACCACGTATGGAGTTGCCTCCGGGGGAAGGTGTAGAAGGTCGCTTGGGGTATGTATAGACTTCAAAGATCTTATTCCACTACGTTGGCTCCCTCCTATATTTGGCTGGGACTGATTTGTCCTGGCTGATGGTGGAATATTAGGTGCTATCATAGTTTATTTATAGCTAGTATTTGATGCTATTAAAGAGGGTTGTAATTTGGTCGTAGGCTTTGAGGACAGGTGTGAGTAACTGGTATTTGATAGTATTAGTGGCGGCTGTAGTTTAGTCAGGGTCTTTGAGGTCAGATATGGATCATCTACCCTGTCTTGCATGTTAAGTTGTGTATTGCTCACAGGATTTAGAATCAACAAAGATATGCTAGAATCTTGTTTTGCATGGTGTAGGCCCTCAAGTTGTATGGACTTTATAATTCGTACACCTGCCTCAACCTTACTCTCCACCACTTTTAGGCGCTCCGTCAAGGACTCCAGTGAATCCCCAATTGATGATTTCAAAGTATTTACTAAATCGTAAAGATTTGCAAGAAGGGTTTGAGTCATGTCTGCTGAGTTACTTGGGAGTTTCTTTCGTGATGGTTTCTTTAGTGGCTGTCTACCAAGTGTAAATACTGAATCTTTCTTAGTCACTTTTTTAGGAATATCGGCTGCCCTCTCTACCACCGGCTTCCTTGGGCGTTTAGCAACAGGTGAAAGATCGTGCGGGGTATAGATTAAGTCTGACGTATTTTGCATACAACCGTTTAAATACCTTGCTTCATTATTCACTGCCCCGTTAGCACTCTGATTAAAATCGTCAGGTATCCCAGTATTCTTTGGTGGTTGGGTAGTATGTTCTTTGGGTATCAGTATTTTTCCTTCTACGTTGGAAATTTGTTTGTCTATCATCCCCATTGCCCCTGAGATATATTTTAATATGGATGTACTATCTTTCAAATTTGGGAGTGATTCAATGTTGAATGCTTTCTTTTACCCATGTTTTATATAATATCACTTTAATTCCAATATGGAGTAATGAGGATGTATAGAGTGTACCAGTTGGGTTGAATTACCAACACCAAGGGAGCACCACCCCAATTAGATAAATTAGATGACTTAACCAAGGAAATTAAATACATAATCAAAGTCAATAATCAATATTTAGTGGTCTACTTAGAGAGTGAAGTCAGATATCATATAAAAGAACGTTCTCACTTATGTGTCCAGCGCACAAGGGCCCCTAGAGTGATCCTGAGGTTGGTGTCCTACCGGGGGCTGGAAACGAGGCAAAAAGGTCCCAAAATATTCCAAGAGTGCTGCCCATTACTAATTGCTGAACTGGCCATTGTACTGAACATTTATAGGAACCAAATTATATTTTACATATGTATGCGTGGAAATAAAATCTATATTAAAAATCTATTGACATTCCCTATAGCGGTATTTAAATATAAAAGTATGCAAACAATATAGGAAAAAAGTATTTTGGGAAAAAAATTACACTGTACTCAATGATTTAGCTGCAGTCAAGGAATAAATGACAATAATGGAGAAAAACTCCATGCTTAAAATTATGACAGGCAGTGCTTAATTTGTAAATAAAAATGTGCCGGTGCTCAAAGTCCCCCTTTTAAACATGCGGCTGCTGCAATTAAATGTGCGAACATGGAATTCTGATTCAGCTTAATCCTGAAGCTGTCTCGGGCCTCTTTATTCCACCCACAGCCACTCCCAGCCCCTTAAGCTCACTCTTGCAGAGTTCTGCTTTCTCTCATTGTGACGCCTTTTTCGTTTTTCTCTTCCTCCGTCTTTCCCATGTGTGTCTTTTGCTCGCAGCAAATGCTTGGGGCAGAAGAATAAGGGCCGGCCCTCAAAAATAAGTGCCAGAGCTCTGCACCGGAAACAATAAGCACAAATTAAGCACTGCTGACAGGTATAGGTAATACAATAAACTGGATCACCTAGTTGTGCTTTCAAAATAGCTCAAAATAAGCACATTAAATCAAGAACAAGCAAATCCAATAGCTTACTTTGATTATATTTTAAATTAAAAAAGGTATGTGACATTGAAAAGCCCATTGAATTACGATACAAAAATATACCAATGGCTGTTTAACTTTTCCTTTGAAATTACTCTTCTTTCTCCTACTTGCCTGATAAACAGGTTACTAAAGTGTGTTTAGACTGCTTAGTGTGTTTGAGGCTGCAGTACCACTTCCTGCCTATGGGGGCAGAGCTGAGAAAAAAAATAAACACACGTTTTGAAACACAGGGTCATATTTTTTCAAAAAATTAAAACATTTGCAGGGATGATTCTGGAGTCGTTTTCTATCTTTTGGAAGTCATTGCCTTGTAGGGACTTGGGCTCAGGTCCCCACAGTGTGATCAAGTGATCAAGTTCCCACAGTGTGTGTGTGTGTGATATCACACCCTAGTCACCACAAGGACAGTAACACAAAGCCACTCAGACACACTCTTATGCATACAATAACATACCCAGGCGCATACTGATGCATGCATGGTCACACCCACGTAGCCACTTACAGATACTCTAATACAGTATGCATAATCTTATGTAAGGAAAGTTATACTCAGTGAAACACTAATACAGCTGTTGACATGCAGGGTTTGTCTAATGCAGGCATTGACACACTCAAAGACATATTGATGGAGGCACTGACACATACATGTAGACACTAATACATAATGTAACACATCCAACTAAACAGAAATACAGCTACTTACATAGATAGGCATAAAATGAGACATAAGGTAGGGCAACCAGGCAAACATTAATACCTGCACTGCCAGATCTGTTAACACACTGATGCATACACTGAAACACTCACTGAAAGACAAAACCTATTAGTAAGAGAGATAGGAACACATCATCTCCTATGTATACAGTAACTAGTATACATATGCATAGATGGAAAGTGAGAGACTTGTACAATTTACACATTTAAATAGCCACTTATGTAGTTAGTTGCTTAGAGTATCTAGTTTGTTCTATTTTCTGTAGCAATTAATCTATTCTTGATTTTCTTTCCAAATATTTACTTCCGTTTAAAAAGAAGAATTACACTGCCAAAAAAACACAAAAAGATAAAGAAACTAAAGCAACATTAGTACCTGGTTAAAACTAAGAGTGAAAAGGGAGATAAGGTGGAGAATGTGCAGAGTAAAAAACAGTAGCTGGTAAGAGAAACATATGTTGAAAAATGCAAAATGGGGGATAGTGTCAGGTAAAAAGCGAAATTTGAAATCTACTGACAAACAGCAAGAAGTACATGATTTTGAAAGTAGGAAATGTTTTAATAAGACAGGCACTTTGACATGGAGACAGAAACAATTTAAGGAGATATGAGTTAAATGTTTTAAATTACAGTAATATAGAATTTGCTACAAAAAAAGAAGTAGTATGAGAGGGAATCTGCTACACTTCAGCAAAAGCAACACATTAAGAGTGTGGTTGACACAGAATTTGCACTGAAGAGGAAACTATTAATCTTGATTTTGAACAGAACGAGCACACTAGATAAAACAGTATTATCTAAGAAGGTTTTTAAAGGTGAATGGAAGCACACATCTAATACAGAGCCTTTTTTTAACCCCTTCACTGCCAGGCCTTTTTCCCCTCAGGTGCCAGGCCTTTTTTTGGCTATTTGGAGCAGTTCGCACATAGGCTCTTATAACTTTTTATCCACATAAGCTACCAACGCCAATTTTGTGTCCTTTTTTCCAAAATCCTAGGGATTCTAGAGGTACCCAGAGTTTGTGGGTTCCCCTGGAGGAGACCAAGAAATTAGCCAAAATACAGCAAATATTTAGTTTTTTTAAAACATGGGGAGAAAAGGGCTGCAGAAGAAGGCTTATGTTTTTTCCCTGAAAATGGCATCAACAAAGCTTTTGTGGTGCTAATATCACCATCTTCCCAGCTTTCAGGGACAGGCAGACTTGAATCAGAAAACAACATTTTTCAACACAATTTTGGGACTTTGCTGGGACATACCCCATTTTTACAATATTTTGTGCTACTAGCATCCTGTAAAACATTTCTGAAAAGTAGACACAATTCTAAATTCAGCAACAGGTCATTTGTGTAGATCCTACAAGGCTTTCCTATAGAAAATAACAGCTGAAATGAAAAATATTGTAATTGAAGTGAAAAAAACAGCAACTTTTCTCCACATCTTACTTCTGGTTGTGGGTATATATAGGGCTTGTAGGTTCATCAAGAACCCTAGGTACTCAGAACCAATAAATGAGCTGCACCTTGCAATGGGATTTCATTGTATACCGGGTATTCAGCAATTCATTTGCTGAAATATAAAGAGTGAAAAATAGGTATCAAGGAAACTTTTGTGTTTCAAAAATGGGCACAAGATAAGGTGTTGAGAAGCAGTGGTTATTTGCACATCTCTGAATTCCGGGGTGCCCATACTAGCATGTGAATTACAGGGTATTTCTCAAATAGATGTCTTTTTACACACTGTCTTACATTTAGAAGGAAACAATGTAGAGAAAGACAAGGGGCAGTAACACTTGTTTTGATATTATGTGTTCCCCCAAATCTCCCGATAAAAATGGTACCTCACTTGTGTGGGTAGGCCTAATGCCCGCGACAGAAAACACAACATGGACACATCACATTTTTACTTTGAAAACTGACATGTTTTTTGAAAAATGCCTAGATTTGATCTCAGCCGGCACCAAGGAAAACCTACCAAACCTGCGCATTTTTGAAAACTAGACACCTAGGGGAATCCAAGATGGGGTGACTTGTTAGGCTCTCACCAGGTTCTGTTACCCATAATCATTTGCAAACCTCAAAATTTGGCCAAAAAAAACACTTTTTCCTCTCATTTCGGTGACATAAAGTTCTGGAATCTGAGAGAAGCCACAAATGTCCTTCCACCTAGCGTTCCCCCTAGTCTCCTGATAAAAATGATACCTCACTTGTGTGGGTAGGCCTAGGGCCCGTGAAAGGAATGCCCCAAAACACTATGTGGACACATCAAAATTATCAAATACAAAACTACCTGTTTTTTTGGGGGGTGCACCTGCGTTTTTGGTCCTGGGCTCAGCAGCCATTTGGGAAACCTACCAAACCCAAACATTTGTGGAAACTAGACACCCGAGGGAGTCCAGGGAGGTGTGACTTGCGTGGATCCCCCAGTGTTTTCTTACCCAGATTCCTGCGCAAACCTCAAATTTAGCTCAAAAATCATATTTTTCCCACATTTCTGTGTGGGATCACCACACCGGCACAGATTTCCTACCACCCGACGTTCCCCTTAGTCTCCCGGTAAAAATGATATCTCACTTGTGTAGGTGGGCCAAGTACCTGTGACAGGGAAGAGCCAAAAACATGTTGAAATTGAGGGGGAAGCAAAGCAGGTCCAAAAGGCAGTTTGCAGAACAAAATTTTTAGGCTGACATGTGGGGCAGAAGTTTTTTCGGTTTAGATGTGACAATGCTGGGTGGTAGGAATTTTGTGGATTCCTGCAGATTCCGGAAGCTTTCATCACAAAAATGTCAGAAAAATGTGTGATTTCCAGCAAAGTTTGAGGTATGCAGGGCCCTGTGGGAAGAAAATGGTGCGGGTGCATGTGAAGCACACCACCCTGGACTCACCCAGATGTTTAGTTTTCAGATGTGTCTAGGTCTTGTGGATTTTTCTACATGGCAGCATCCCAAAGTCCAAAACGTGCAACCTTCAACATTCCAAGTGGGATGATTTTGAACGTTAGACAAGCTCTCACAGCTCAAATGTAAAACCAACCCCAAAATAATCAAATGTCTTGCTTGCCATGGGATAAGATGTTTGAGTGGGCAGGGAGAGCTGAAAGACTTTTACCCCCTTCAGTTCGGGTGGAGGCATAACCATGCCCATACTGATTGATAGCCACCACCCCACTATTTTTTTATTTTTTGTTTAATTACCTGGCATCTAGTAGGCTTTCTGCCCCCACTGGGAGTGGATCCAGGGTAATTGCCCCATCTGCCCACAGGTTGGCAAAACAACTTTAGCCCCATTTATTTGGGGGGGTGGGGGTATGGCCTAAAACAAATTCTCCCCCCCACAGGGGAGCGACCCTTGCCTAAGGGGTTGCTCCCCTTGCATGACATTGACAAAAATACATCCCTGGTGTCTAGTGGTTTCAGCCCCCCTAGGAAAAATAGGCTGATCTGCCCCCAAGGTCGGCACAATTGACCTAAAATAAAATTGTCCCCACAAGGGAGCGTCCCTTGCCTAAGGGGTCACTCCCCATCTGTAAAAAATAAATAAAAATCCCTGGTGCCTAGTGGTTTCTGCCCCCCTGGGGGCAGATCGGCCCAATTACAGTAGGCCGATCTGCCCCAAGGGGGGGGGGGGGGGGGGGGGCAGAAAAGGCCTTAAAAAAAATTCCCCCCCTAGGGAGCGACCTTTGCCCAAGGGGCCGCTCCCCTTATAGAAATATATTTTAAAAAATCCCTGGTGTCTAGTGGGCATTTCTGATGCACGATCGCTTCATGATCGGGTAGCAGAAATGCTTAGAGAGACATGAAAGGAAAGGTCTTTCCTTTCATGCATCCCCGCCTTGCCTCACTGTCTGAGGAGAAATGCTGTTGCATTTCTTTTCCGGGATCACGCTGGAAGCTGTGGTGACCTCTGATGAGGATAAGCACGCTGACGTCATCAGACGTCAATGGAGGGGTGGGGGGTCAGGGGTGGAAGGGGAGGCTATTCCCCTTCCATCTCTGCCCTAGGCCCGGTGCAGGACGAGCTGGTCTCGTCCCCGGCACACTGGAACCGTGTGCAAGGATGAGACCAGCTCGTACCAGGCACCGTTGGGGTTAGTGAAGAAAGCTTCTTACAAGAGAAAACATTAGTGCATGCAGTTGATTCAACTTGTTGATGCGATGAGGTAAAAGATGGTACTCCCATTGTTGCAAAAGAAGATATGGTTTCCAGGAATGTATAGGAAGTGATAACTAAAGATTTACAAGGAAGAGGTAAACAATAATTTGCAGTGTTTTTCATGAATAAAGAGATAAATATAGAACTTTCCTTAGTGAATTGTGTAGTGGAAAATTGGAATTTTGCAAGGATTAGATCCATGCAAAGTGAGGAAGCATATTAATTTACAGGGGCATTCACTGGCATGCGTATCGAAGAAAGTGTGCAGAAGCACCTTACATCACTTTAGAATGTTATCTGTGCATCACTCTATAATACGAAATTCAGTTAGGAGACCCCTGCCTTATGTTTTGGAGAGATAAATAGAGCACTATTGCATGCTACACTTGGTGAAGTAGAAAAAGTTTGTCAAGATGTTCAGTTTTATTTCTTTGGTCCTGAAGATGAGTCTAGGGAAAATTAGGAGTTGGTTAATGGAGATGTGGGTGGAACAGTATACAGGTATTGTTAGACCTGGCATCCTTGGCGTGGTCTCCCCTATCTTTTTTGCTTCTGCTTCCCTTGTTTTGACTGTGTCCTGGACTCTGTTTTTGCTGTCTTTGGTACTCTGGACACTTTACCACATCTGGCCAGTGCTAAAGTGCAAGTGGTCCCTGTGTAAATTGTATGTGTACTTGGCTTTTCCATGATTGGCATATTTGAGTTACTGGTAAGTCCCTAGTAAAGTGCATTAGAGGTGCCCAGGGCCTGTAAATCAAATGCAACTAGTTGGCCTGCAGGACTGGTTGTGGAACCTGTTTGGGTATCCCTATAAACATCGCTCAGACCTGCCACTGCAGTGTGTGTGTGTGTGCAGTTCTAACCTGCCAATTTGACCTTCCAAGTATACCCACTTGCCAGGCCCAAATCTTCATTTTTTATACATATAAGCCACCCCTAAGGTAGGCCCTAGGTAGCCCCATGGGCAGGGTGCAGTGTATGTTAAAGGTGGGACATGTACTGATGTGCTTTACATGTCCTAACAGTGAAATACTGCCAAATTAGTTTTTCACAGTTGCAAGGCCTATCTCTCTCATAGATTAACATAGGAGCTGCCTTTAAATATCCTTAAAGTGCAGTTTCCCTTTGAGAACAGATATAGATTTGGAGTGTGGGGTCTCTGAACTCACAAATTAAAAATACATCTTTTAGTTTTTTATTTGTTTGTTTGAAAATACCACCTTTAGAAAGTGAGCATTTTCTTGCTTAAACCCTTTTAAGCCCTTCTGTGATTCTGCCTGCTTGTGTATTCCCTGTCTGGGTCAGACTGACAGTTGGGCTGTTTGTGAATCCCCTCTTGACAGTGACACAAAGGGAGCTTGGGTGTAGCCTGCATATCCTGATGGGCCATCTGAGCTAGAGTGGAGGCATGAGTGGTCATGAGAGGTCATTTACTGAATGGGCTGTGCCTGCCCTCACACAATGCAGTCTCCAACCCCCTGGTGTGTGTCTGGGGCCAGGCCTGGGCAAGGCAGGATCCTGTGAACAACAGAAACTTTCCTTTAAATGTTGCCTACTTCAAAGGCAAAACGGGGTATAAGTAGTGGACCCAAAACCCCACAGATTTTCAGATCACTTCTGGAATCAAGACGAACTGCTGCCAAGGAGAGGAGCTGAAGAGCTGGAGGAGGAGTACTGCCCCTTTGCCTGTGACTGTGCTTTGCTGGGTTGGCCTGCAGTTGCTGTTTCTGCCTGAAAGAGTTCAAAGACTGGACTTTGTGGTATATTCCTGCTTGTGAAGAATCTCCAAGGGCTTGGATTGAGCTTGCCTCCTGTTTTGAAGTCTCAGGGCCATCAAAGACTTCCTCTGCCAGCACCTGGACTCTCCTCTGAGACTCCTGCCCTGCCAAGTGGTGCCCTGTCCAGTCTCTGGGCCCTTGGAACGTGAAATTGGCAGTCAAGGACTGAAATTCATGCACAGAACACCGTTCGGGGAAAATGTTGATGCACCACCTGCAATGCGGCTGAAAAATGATGCGCCACACACTTTGTGGTTAAAATCAATGCTCCACCTTCATCGTGACTGAGAGATCAATGCATTGCGGCTGAAGAAACGACGCAACACCCACTTGCAGCTGCTGATAATGATGCAAACCCCACGCAGTGTGGTTTTCCAACATCATGCGGCCGGATTTCTCACGCATCATCGCTGGGTGTCAAAAATCAATGCAAGCCTGTGAGGATCTGAGGTGCCCTGTCCGAAAATTGACACTTTGCTCAGTTGTGGGGTGGGGGAGGAACAATTCATTGCCTACCTGACTGGAGAAGAAATTATGTACAACCTCACTTGCATGTAAGGAATTGACGCATTACTGACTTTTCCGATGCACGCTCACCAGTGCGGCTTTACTTTTGGTGCAGACCATGTACTTTGTGTAAAATCAACATTTGCATTGTTTCCTACGGAGTAAGACTCTTATTCTTTTGAAAATTAATATCTTGACTTGTGTATGTTGGATTTTCATCATTTTGGTCTTGTTTGATTTAGATAAATATGACCTATTTTTCCAAGCTGGCGAGTTGACAATTTGGTGGTGTTTTCACTGTATTACACTGTGTGTTGGTACATATACTTTACACCTTGCCTTTGGGATAAGCCTGATTGCTTGTGCCAAGTTACCAAGGGGGTGAGCAGGGGTTATCTTGAGTGTGTATTTCCCTTGCCCTGACTAGAGTGAGGGTCTCTGCTTGGACAGACAGCACACTGACTTCCAACCAGAGACCCCATTTCTAACAGGTATTAATAGTGAAAAACTCATACAAGAGAAGGCAAAGTCTAAAAGTTTCTTCAGACAACTCTAACTGTATTTGCATTTGTTGTCGACACACTCACCACAAAAGCCAAGCTTGCAACGTTGTTGTACTCTCTAAAACTGATCACGAGAACAGAATTAAGTGGGATGATCTGGCTGTATATTCATATGTGGCAGAACTGTATGATTTGTCTACATGACAAATTATAGATAAGAATTGCTATGAGACGTAAGAGGATAACCAAATGCCAGCCAGAGCAATATATACCAAGTTAGAATTGGTGTCAATTCCAGAAGAACTTCAACAGTTAAATATTTATGAATCAATTCTCATACAATCTGTACACCCTTTGTGAAGCAATAGTTATTGTGGAACTAAAGAGTGAATCATTTCTACCAACAGAGCTACAGAAAGGCCTCAAAGAACAGTAATCTACTTACATTTAGATTTTAAATTAAATGTTGAAACCGTGGGTGCAGAGAGAGATATTGATGAACTACTTCTCATTCTAGTAAATGGTGTGCCTACCAAAATAAATAAAAAAATCTGGAAAGCATAAGTAGAGGTTAGTAAAGTAAAAAAAAGCCACATTATACGTGAAAGAAAATAATATCTATAACAAAAATGTAAATGTGGTTGTAGATGTGAGTTCTACGAACAATGAAACATTACCATCAAGTGGACTGATTGAAAAAGTAGATAGGTCTAAATAGAAGACATATATGAAGACTATAGTATCCATCAACTGCATTGATCGATTCAAATGAAAACAAGCAAAAGGAGGTCCATTGAATGAGTGAGTTAAAAGTTTAGAGGCTCGCTGTTTTCCACAGCTATTTCCCACTGGAGTAGGTGGCCTGTATGATGACCATCCTGTACAAATACCAGCCGCTGAGTACAGGTCAACTAGATTATATTCAGAGGACCCTAGATAATATTCCATCTGTTACTGACAGTAACTTCTCTGGACTATCATATGCTGTAAACCACATGCTGAAGACAATAGTTAATCTACAAATTCTCTATGCGGGGGATTTTGCTGACAAAGTTCAAGCTAAGGATGTAAGGTTGAAATATAATTTGATTAATTTGATGGCGTGTGAATGTGGCATCAATGAGTATTGTTATTGTCGTCATGGAGAACTTCAATGTATGTTGCAAAGCCTAGGTGCACCTACTTGGTTTCTGACACTAAGTTGTGCAGAGTACATGTGTGATAACTTATTTGACATATTAAGAGAAGAAAACTCAAACATTAATGACATAGATATGAAGACAGCAGGAGAACCTTGCTCTTTGGCTCTTGCTAAGGTTTGTAGATATTTCAAGCCATGTTGTTTTTCTTTTCCTCCCCTTGGCGAAGTTACAAATTTCTTTTGTCGCAAAGAGTACTAAGCAAGAGGTGTGCCTCATATTCACATGCTGATTTGGATAAAATATGCACTGAGATATGCAACAGACAGTGATGACTCTGTACTTTCTTTCAAAGAAAAGTATGTGGCAAGAGCCATCCCGAAAGACAATGATGAAAAAGGACTAAGACAATAAGTTCTGCACTTTCAAACACATAGATATGGCAAGTACTGATGTTGAGAATACAGATGTAATGGAAAATGTTATACAAGGGGTCATTTTGGATTTTCAAGGCCTGTCATTTCAAAAGGAAGAGTGAACAGCTTTTTGTCTGTGGTCAGACATCCACTGACATGAAAATCACTGAAACACACATATAACCTCAGAAGAACAGAAGCTTTCAAGTATATTAATGATTATAATTCTGTGAGTCTAAAAATGTGGAATGCAAAGATGAAAATACAATTTGTTGCAGACAACTCCATCGCTGTTGTTCGTTATGTCACTTCTTACATCACTGAATCAGAGAAGACAGAGATGCAGGAGAGGTGGGAGGACATTTCTGCTGAAAAGTCTCTAATCAATAAATTTTACAGCTTCAGCTTGAAAATGTTTCCACATAGGAAGATAGGATTCTACGAATGCTGTGATTAGTTGAGCTCAGCCAGTTTGTACTCATAGTCAAGGGGAATTGTTTGGATAAGTCTAGGCCTTACAAGCATGCAATACAGAGTATTGAAGTCTTTCCCAGAAATTAATGATCTAACAGAGTTAGACCTGGAAGGGACAGACATTGTGAAAACAAATATGTTGGACACTTAGGGGCATATTTATACTCCGTTTGCGCCGAAATTGCGTCGTTTTTTTTGACGCAATTTCGACGCAAAACTAACGCAAACTAACGCCATATTTATACTATGGCGTTAGAGGCGAATAGCGCCAAAGTTCCCGGAATGTGCGTCATTTTTTAGCGTGAACCCCTTCCTTGCGTTAATGATATGCAAGGGAGGCGTTCCCGTCTAAAAAATGACTCCCAGGCCTTTACGTGGTATTTATACTCCCGGGCAAAAGAGACGCCCGGGAGTGGGCGTTGCTAAAAACGGCGCATTTGCGCCGCTTTTTAACGCCTGGGTCAGGCATGGCGTTAAGGGACAAGTGGGCTCAAAATGAGCCCAGAGTGCCCTCCCCTGCCCCCAGGGACCCCCCCTGCCACCCTTGCCCACCCCAGGAGGACACCCAAGGCTGGACGGACCCACCCCAGGGACATTCAGGTGAGTATTTTTTTTATTTTTTTTTAATAATTTTTGGTGGCATAGGGGGGCCTGATTTGTGCCCCCCTACATGCCACTATGCCCAATGACCATGCCCAGGGGACAGAAGTCCCCTGGGCATGGCCATTGGGCAAGGGGGCATGACTCCTATCTTTACAATGATAGGAGTCATGTTGATGGGGGATGGGCGTCGAAAATAAATGGCGCAAGTCGGGTTACGACGATTTTTTCGACGTAACCTGACTTGCCCCATTTTAAGACGCCCATGCGCCATTTTCCCCCTACGCCGGCGCTGCCTGGTGTACGTGGTTTTTCTCGCGCACACCAGGCAGCGCCGGTCTGCTTGCGCCGGCTAACGCCATTCAATAAATACGGCGCCCGCATGGCGCTGCAGAATGGCGTTAGCCGGCGCAAAACTTTTTGACGCTAAACTGCGTTAGCGCAGTTTAGCGTCAAAAAGTATAAATATGGGCCTTACTATCCAAGAGGGAGTCAGCATCTGGAAAAAATGTATCTTTACAAAATAATTTAACACCGAAATATAAAAACAAAGTAACAGAAAACATAGTTGAAGGAAGATATGCAGTAGTTAGTTGGTTCGCCACACAAAAGGAAGTTTAACAAACCACAAAAAATTTAGTTGTCAAACTCCTGATAAAACAGAGTTTTTCTATCTGGCACTTCTGCAACTATTCAAGCCTTGGTGTTCTGAATTGGAGTTATTCGGACAGTTTGACTGCTGCAAACATTCTTTCAATGATGTGAAAGAAAGCATTTAGGGGGTCATTCTGACCCTGGCGGTCATGGACCGCCAGGGCCGGGGACGGAGGAAGCACCGCCAACAGGCTGCCGGTGCTTCAGGGGCGATTCTGACCGCGGCGGTAAAGCCGCGGTCAGAAAAGGGAAACCAGCGGTTTCCCGCCGGTTTTCCCCTGCCCCAGGGAATCCTCCACGGCGGCGCTGCAAGCAGCGCCGCCATGGGGATTCCGACCCCCTTCCCGCCAGCCTGTTCTTGGCAGTTTACACCGCCAGGAAGAGGCTGGCGGGAACGGGTGTCGTGGGGCCCCTGGGGGCCCCTGCAGTGCCCATGCCAGTGGCATGGGCACTGCAGGGGCCCCCTAACAGGGCCCCATTAAGATTTTCAGTGTCTGCAAAGCAGACACTGAAAATCGCGACGGGTGCCAATGCACCCGTCGCACACCAGCAACTCCGCCGGCTCCATTCGGAGCCGGCTTCATCGTTGCTGGGGCTTTCCCGCTGGGCGGGCGCCCGCTTTGCCTTTTGGCGGTCGCCCGCCTGCCCAGCGGAAAGTCAAAATGACCGCCGCGGTCATTTGACCGCGGTACGGTCTTTTGGCGGTCTCCGCCCGGCGGGCGGCGCCCGCCGGGGTCGGAATGACCCCCTTAGTGTTCAATGTTTCCCAACTCCATGGAAATGTCCAAATGATAAGACTGAACAAGAGGAAACAAATGCTGCTGAGATAGCTAAGGATAGTTTACAAAGCAGCCAAAGTTCATGACCCCTAAGTCAAGATCCTCTTGGACAATTAAATATGTAAAATGAAGCTGCCATAGCCATGAATGAGGTAGAGACTGCAATGCAACAAGCAAGATAGGAAAGTATTGATTTGGAACAGTTAGTTGCACAATTGAATGATGAGCAGAAATAAATATATATGGGGGGTCAAAGAGAAAAATAGAGCATGGATTCTCCATGAGGAGAAGAAATCAAAATGTTCATAAATTAAGCCAGTTATATTGTATGTCGGTGGTCAAGCTGGCACTGGGAAAAGCTTTTTAATTAAAGTTTGTACTGCTTTCCTACAAAGGTCTACAAATTTGAATTTGTCGTGTGTAGAAACAGCATCAACTGAAATAGCTGCACATCGGCTACTTATGCTACCTCTAGAACATGGCAATAAACTGGAGTACTAAAAGTAACTGGAGTGCTAAAGTAATTGAAACTTTTAATCATCGTTGAGGTGAGCATGGTCCCAAACTAAATGCTTGCCTTTGTACACTTGAGAATGCAACAGATTCTGGAGATAGACTATGACCTACTGTTTGGAGGAAAGCACTTAATTGGTGATCTACTACAACTTACCCCTATAAAAGGACAGCATGTGTTCAAGACACTTCTCCATGAAGAAACTCAGAATTCCTTGGAAAGTATTGGTAACACAAACATTTGGCTACACTGCCAATGTAAGGAACTACTTAGGCATATTTATCAAGCCTCAGATGTGGAATACGGATATATATTCTGAGGGATATTAAGCTAGGAGAACTCACAAAAGCGGGAAAATATTTGCTCAGAAAGTTGACCTAAAAAAACTATTTCCTACAAAGAAGGCAGCAGTACAGTTAATGCTCAATTTCATTGAAGAAGGGAAATCCATTGTCTGCCTAATGCCTACAATTAAGGAGTGTTCCTGTTTTAAACAACAATTACTAAAACTAGATAAAGAAGAAATTGAGGAGCTTACAGTAACCTAAATAATAGAACATCAGGGGGTGACAGTACTACTAAGTGAAAAACTACAACCAAAATTGGATTGAGTGGAGAAATCTGTTTGTGGAGCTGCTGGATTAGAAAGGTGTTTACGTTGTTGCAAAAACTGTAGGGTAAATTTGCAGCATAATTGAAATTTTGAGGAAGTTAATGGTGCTGTGGGTAAAGTTATAGATTTTGTTTTGTTTCTTAACAGGAATGCAGTTGAATAACTAAAGATTAAATTTGTCAAAATGTAAACCGGATTGGAAGGTTTATTGTATGTTTCTTGCATAGGAAAGACTTGAATGCTTAGAGGAAGCAGATCCCAGTGTGTCTAGCATTTGCTGTAACTATTCATAAATCTTAAGGTTTAAGTGTAGATGCAGCATTCATTAATATTGGTGCTACTGTCTTGAAGGAAGGCATGTCTTATGTAGCCTTATCGTGGGTTAGAACATTGCCCAGTTTGTATCTTGTAGACTTTGATGATGGTAAAGTAAATGCTGAGTCAAGTTGCGTCAAACAGTTCAACCAGTTGAGAAGTATTTATTCTACTCATTTAGGACAGTATCTGGTTAATCAAAAACCTACTATCAGCCCGAAGCGAATGCATTCCAGGGATTACATCAATATTGTTGTCAAGAAGTGTAGGAAAGAAAACAACAAACTTCTTACGAAAAAATATACTGACAATGCTCGAGATATTGATGGTTAGTAGTCAAACCCCCCTGCTGTCAACGGCTATGCCAGTATGGTTCTGAATGCACTGTTCTCTTTACCTCAAGTTGTTCATGCAATTGAACAGAGAAAAGATAAAGGATTGTTCTCTCACATTCAAGACCTTATAGATGTGTGCACTGGATCTATACACTTTACTCAAAACAACTGAGAAGATGCACAAGAATATTTAATGTCAATCTTTGGTATCTTAGAAGAAGAGACAGTACCTATTGATGACTTATTTGGACTTAGTTACTCATGGGAGCATGAGCATATAAATTGTTCTTCTACATCAAAAACCCAAACAGATTCAGAGCGATTTATTTACTTAATGCTACAGGATTGCAAAAATGACAATTTTGACAGGTGTTCAAAGAAGCTTTGCAGAACAATGCCTGCAGAAATTGTCAATCATGTCATCTATCATCTTTGCATATAGAAAGAAGTGACAAATATCCTATCCTACAGCGATGTACAGCAGATAGAAGTAAATTGGAAACAAAAATTATAAATTGTAAAGCAGGACAAATATCTATTTCTGGAAAAACATATACTGCTATGGCTAATATTTTTCATGAAGGAATAACTATTACATCTGGACACTGTGGCCCTCATTACAACTTCGGCGGTCTTACAAAAAGGCCACCGAAGCCTCGGGCGCCACTATACCGCCAGTGCTGGCGGTATTTGTGGCTCCCTATTTTGACATTTCCGCTGGGCCAGCGGACAGAAACAGCGTTTCCGTCTGCTGGCCCAGTGGAAATGTCACATCAACATTGCAGCCGGCTCATAATAGAGCCGGCGGCAATGTTGATGTGCAGCGCGCATCTCACTGCCCGAAATTCGGCAGTGAAATGTGCAATGGGGCTCCCTGCACTGCCCATGCCAAGTGCATGGGCAGTGCAGGGGCCCCCAGGGGCACCTGAGTCCCCCTTATCGCCAGCCTTTCCATGGTGGTGTTTGCTGCCATGGACAGGCTGGCGGTTGGGGATTATGACCGCCTGGCAGAAGCCTGGCAGTCAAGTGGAGGGGCGGGCGGTATGGCCGTGGCTAATGCGCCATGGTCCTAATCCACCGGTGGTACACAGGTAGCCTGTTGCCGGTGTTACCGCCAGTGTACCGCCGGTCGCCAGGGTCGTATGAGGCCCTAAAACATGTATTCAAAAACTGCAACTGGATGGACAGAATAACAAGGGCAATCTCACATTCAAGAAAAACTGCCCTTTAAACTACCAAATTCCTGTATTCTGTTTCTTTAACCCACATTTTTAGGAAGACTACTACTGAAAAAATTATACTTCTTACATTTCTAATACAACTATTTATGACATCATACGGCCTACCAGAGGTGATGTCATTCATGCTGGAAATGAAATGGAAAGGTAAGGGGTTGGAGCCAGTTTAGTGAAGTATTTTATGAACATTCATGCATGGGAGCGGGCACTGGACTTAAATTTGTCTTCAGTAAACAACAGATGTTTAGTGGCCCACAACTCTTGCAGGTGCAATTTATTAACAGTGGACCACAAATATTTGTTCTAAGCCAACTGTCAATCCTTTTCAAGAGATGACCAGAGCACAATATTTAATACATCAACAGTACAACAAATTTTGTACCATGTCTTGATTGCTGTAGCTTTCACAGGTGAATCTTTTCAAGTAGCCCAATTTCTAGATGGAGCTGAGCTGGAGAAGTAGATCGGGGTACATTGAAAACATGCCTGAGAACATGAAGCTGAATTTTGTCTATAAGTGTTGCTAGCAAGCGATTCGTCAGCACACTGGCATGGGTAATTATTGGCAACAGTTTTGAAGAAATCACTGTTAATAACGGATTAAATGAATGGTCATCTAGCTGTTTGGCCAAGGTGAAAATCACATGAATTAAAGCTGCAGCCTTCTTCCCAATATACTGTTTCTGCTGCCCTGGGCGTCTAAGTATATGCCTAGATATTTGTAATACAACACTGACTCTAGTGATACGATATTCAAGGCCAACCTAACAGAAGATGACTGTCGGGGGCCAATTAACATCATTTTGGATTTTGCCACAGTTATCTCCTGATAGTTGGAGTTTACATAATTAGCTAGGAAGGTTAAGGATTGTTGCAAGCCCACCTTTGTATGACTTAACAACACTAGATCACCGCATATAGTAGGTGGGTAAGGAGGAGAGATCCCAGATGCAGTGGATATGTGTTTGCTTTGTCCAAGGAAGCGGTAAGGTCTGCCATAAAAAGATTAAATAAATGTGGGTCCAGCACACAGCCTTGTTTCAGGCCAGAATACGTGGGGATTTTCCTCAAGAGTCTCATGCCATCTCCAATGTTCACTTGCACCCACTTATCTGTGTATAGTAAAATAATTGCATTTAACAATGAATCTGGCAGCCCAAGATTCAACTTGCTCCCCAGGAACTGTCTGCCCCGGTCAATAAAACCAAGATACAGTTTTGTATTTTGCCATCTACTTTGCTCTATAAGAAAGGCAGTCACTATTATGTTCGTTGTGGTTCCCACTCTTTTCCTGAAGCCTGTGTTTGATTGGGAGGGGGGTGATATTATTTTTGTTGGACCAAGCTGTTAAACCTGCAAGAACAAAAGAGGCAACGTGTTTTGCCTATACAGTACATCAAGAACGGATATAAGTCTGTAGTTAGCTGGATTGGCCCAGTCCCCTCCCTTATGTAATGGATTGATTATAGAGCCACAGCAGCTATCAGAAACAACACCACTCAGTCTGATTTCCTGATATAAAGATCTTAACACTCCTGACCAAAAATATGATTCCTCTTTAAAGATAGCTTGCGATGAGCCGCTTGGGCCAGGAGCCCCATCACAGCAGGCCTTTCTAAGGACCATATACATTTCAGCAGGTGTAGGATTGTCTTCTTCGTTGAATGGGCCTTGAATACATTTTGCCAGAGCTATTGACAGCTTCTTTGCTGGAGTGCTGGAATCGCTGATTCAGGAGTTCATTGAGAAGGCTTCAGCAAGGTAATTCACCCAGTCATTCTTAGTAATAATTTAGTTATGAATAGGATTTCTTCTAACATATGACGATTAACTTTTTCCCAGCATTGTCTGGGATTCTTTTGCTTTGCAGTATATATTTTTTTTAACCAGAAGAGATCCTTTGTTTCATTTTTTTCCATCCAAACTTGTCTTTTATAATCCTTCTTAGTGTACTTTAAGAGCTCCCAAAGAGAAAAATCTCCCGGGAAAGCTTTCAAATGCCTTGCTAGTCTCTTTTGTTCCTTCTTTATCAGTATACATGATTTTGAGAGACAAACTGAGCCATTAAGACCAGAGTGAGTGGAAGGCCATTGTGAAGTTGGCTTGGATTAAAGATTTAACAATTTCTTTCCACAATGCTCCAAGACTTCTACTAAGTGAGCCTTTGAATGTAAACTTTCTATCATTATATATTTGGCATTAGATGCTATTTCCACTATAGTTTCAGATGACTTCCACAGTTGCTTTAGATTCGTTGATTCAATGATTCCGACATGTGCAGAGCCTTGATTCTGAAGTGGTGGGAAAGAACTCAAAGATAATATTTGGCATGAATGATCACTGGGTGTACTATATTTTATCACAAATTGCTGAACCAAAGGGATCAAAGGTAAAGTGGCTTTTGTATACTCAATGGTAAATTGAGATTTCGGACCATAATATGTGTGGTTTGGTGGGGAGTCACCCAGATATCTCTCATTTAAGACACACATTCCTAGGAAATTCCTGTAATGTGAATAAATGGTCACCTTGTCCGTTACGACGTTTACCATTTAGATTCACCTGAGATGGAACATTCCAACACAAATTATCAGTATTAAGTGATTCATAATCACCTACAACCTGGATTCAATTTGTGTTGAATTAACCAGTAAGTATTTTATCCCAGTCAGGAAAGGGTTGCCAATAGTCAGTAATAGTTGCCAATAGGTTTTCTATTGCAGCCTTCTTTCTGGAAGCAGCAGGGTGAATGTAGAGATTGACCAGCAGCAATGGTGGTCTATCTCTTGAAGCCCAATTACTACGTTTAATAATCCGGGTCCACTTGCAGTAGCTCTTCTGTGACTACTTTTAGATGTAATAAATAATACAACGCTAACCCCCACTGGGTCTCCTGAGTTGCTTATGCTTGACCGCTTTGGAGTAATAAGACACAAAACCCACTAGCAGATCATGTTGAGACCAGGTTTCCGGAAGGGCATTCCCTTCATCCCTACATCCATATGTTTCCAGCTTTTAGGAGTGATACCATTTTGCACAAAAGATTTTACACCAGAGATGTTCCAAGATGTTCCGTCTCTGAACATGTGTCATTTGAAATATCTATTCATGCATCATAAGGGTCATTTGGGCCTGAGGAAGCCAGGCCCATTGACAGTCTATAGGCATCAAATAAGTTGATTTGGCATTTTGATCTTCAAATTTTTTGGCAGAACTACTTTTTGAACCCTTTAAAATTGTTTTAACTAATTTGACTGATGATGAATACAATGGTTTTTTAATCAAACGTGGAAGGGGACATCTTAATGGTTTAGGTCTATAGGTTTATAGGTTTACAGACTAGCGATATCTCGAAAGTTTCAGAGCTTGAGGCAAAAGTCAAAATTAAATCTACTATTGCACCTGATTTCCACGTGGCGATAGTAGCTTCTTCTAGATCACTACTAGTAGCCGGGAAGAGTTCAACAGCAGTTAGCTCTGCTGAAGTTAGTTTTTTATGCCCCAGAATTTCTTGTAATAATCTCAGTATATTGTCTCTATTAAGATCATCATGATGACCTTGTGAGGTATATTCCAGTTAGAACAGTATTTGGATAATCTTCCATCACTGCTAGTGTACATTATCTGTTGTCAATTGGCATTTGGTGCATGCGTCTTATGCAGTGGTTTCTATTTACCAAGGTCAAGAAAGTGAGATGAATCTGGTTGAAGTTCTGCATGGTTCTCTCCTACTGCATGTTTTGCAACAGTTGGTCTCTCCAGACAGGGAGCTTCTTTTGGTTCCATTGACTCAGGCCCTGTCTAAACAGCAGAGTTAATGGAAAAAATACATCCACAACTGCTTGCTTTAATACACTGTGGGGGATCTAGAGAGTCCTAAATTCCAGAAATTAATACAGAGAATATCACCATTAGGAAGAGAGGGCCTTTGGGCTGTATCTATGGCTGGAACTGCAGAGGGGACAGTGTAGTTCTTTCCTCCTACTTGTGGATGCAAAGATACGTCTTGATTATTACTGGTAGATAGTAAGGCTAGTTTTTCTTTTTCTTTTTGAGGCTCTGACCGAAGGACTCATGTTTGGGCCTGAAGATGTAATGATTTCCCATTCAGTGGGTGATTTAGGGAAGATGAAGACTGGAGTTCACTTACATTCTGACTAATCTCCTGCAATCTGGGTTGTGCTACAACTTTACAACCAAACTGCGGTGTTGCAGCTGACATAAAAATGGCAGTGGACGTCCCTGTCAGGTTCAACACACTATGAGAGGCTTATACTTTGGTGCCACTCTTAGATGTTAGTTTGTTAAATAATGGATAAATGTTTTTCCTGCTTTTCCATTAGGTTGTACCTGCTTCTTTCAAGCCTTTCTTATGCTTTTACATTGTCTCTTCATTAGTTTAGAGGGAGGTGATGTTTTAATGGTTAAGTTGAACACATCTTTATGAATTTATTCAGCTATTTGTTGGTGGGCAAATTCAAAATGGTTAGAGGAACTTGGCGCTCCTGCTAGTGGATCCAACCGTGACTCGTCGCCTCCCTCCTCATAATGAGAACCTCATTTTGACTCCTTGTGATGTGTTCATTTTTGCTGTCAGACTGCTTTAATTTTAGAATACTTGTCAGAAGGTCTGGAAGGGTGGATAGTTTTTCGTTCATTGGGCAACAAGAGCATTGCACAGCAGATAGAGCTTAAAAGGCTTGTACTTTTGTAATTAGTGGTGTTAATGTCTCTGCTTTTTGATAGATATCTGCAATATGTAGGGCCATTAAGATCATGATATATATCTGTGCTTCCATCTTGTCCGTCTGAAAGTTTAAAACTTCAATAGATGATTGCAAAGGTGTTATTAAGCTATCCCACCAATGCAGAGTACAATATTACAATATGTTTAGTTGACTGTTTGATTTGCGTTAACATGCCCGTTTATGTCAGGCTGGTTGCTTAAAACAGTTGTGGTGCAACTCTTCAGAAGCTGACCTTACTGGCTGCTGAACTGGAGAGAACACTGCAAGGGCTTCCTGTGGGGCCAGGCTCTCCTCAACATCCAACATGTTCTTGCATAGGATGTTGTTTTTGTCTATGTTCTCCAAAAATAAGTCCTGCGTCA
This sequence comes from Pleurodeles waltl, assembly GCF_031143425.1. Taxonomy (NCBI): domain Eukaryota; kingdom Metazoa; phylum Chordata; class Amphibia; order Caudata; family Salamandridae; genus Pleurodeles; species Pleurodeles waltl. The sequence continues at coordinate 1,345,673,423 of NC_090445.1, forward strand.
AATCAGGTATGCAACTAGATTTTGAGGGAGGTTGCTTCATTCTGCCTGATGCCAAATAACCCAAACCTGCTGGGGACTTAGGCAATTGAGAGCCCTCAATGTTTATTGTTTTGACTTCCAAGGCCTGCATAAAGTCCATGTTACTTGAGTTTGAAAGTGAACAGGACCATGATCCATCTGTTTGGGATTTGTGTGTCGTACTAGGCACAGAAAGATGTTGGGTAATTGTAGGGTTAGAAGCAAGACCAAAAGCTGGAAGTGAACAGGCAATATCGTCATCCAATGTTAAAGGTAACCTGGTTACATGGGCAACAACCTCCAAAGCATTCTAAGTGGGATTATCAATGATGATTTGTGCTGATACAACAGGAAGGGGGTCATCCAGCGAAGTGGGCTGCGGTTCTGGAGGAGAAAGCTTTCTGTTAGTTAGTGCTTGTTGGACCAGCTGGCTATCAATCCTTGTAGGTGCTGTGCTGCCCATTCTGAAATGGATAATGTGGCATGGGAGGCCAGAAGCATCAGTCGGTATTGTATAAAGTGCTGCCATTGGTTCCTTCAAATAAGAGCGGATTGTTTTTCCAGGGTGCAAATGTAAATTACTTGCCAACGGAACTTCTACAAGACTTCTGTCAGAGGCTTTTGCTCGCTTGCTTGATGTACTTAGGTCCTTAGGGTTAGGTCTCTTGAGGGCTAATGCCTGGCAGTATTTTGAAGACCTCATTTTAAATGGTTCACAAAGTGCTGCACGTTTTGCTTATATGCAGCTTATACAAGGTCTTATTGAAGGTCCTCTGCTTATTACCAGTTATTCTACTTCTTATTTCTATATAATAGCATGCGACTAGTTGAGCAGTTGATACAACTCAATTTATGGTGTAAAAGTATGGACGCTGAGAACAGACCTTTTATATTGCAGAAACGTAAAGTTTATTATGCACATTTATAACATGTAGCATTAAATTCCATTAATGTCTTCTCTCCTTTTACACAGATCAATGGAACCATTTAGTCCAGTAATGTAGCTTACTAATCACATCTTTCTCTATTCATAATGCATCCAAAAGACACCCAGACAGACATTAGTGTGTACACTGACATATCGTGGAACATACTAATGCATACACAGACACACCCAGGCACACACACATGGATACACTCACACACTCAGGTAGACACTGATACATACACTTTCACACCAACCCACACACTGATGCATATGCTTATACACCCAGGCAGACACTGGTACAGGTACTAATACAGACAGGCACAAACTGACACATACAATAGGAAAGCCAGAAACAAAATGATGCATACCCTAAAACACCCATGTATACACTGATGCACACACTGAAACACCCATGCATAACACTCAGTCAAACACTAACATACCTACTTACACAATTGATGCATACACTGGCACACCTAGGTATACACTCATGCATAACCTGAGACACCCAGGCACACATTGACACATATACTGTGTGTTAGAAACTGGGTCTCTATTTGGTAGAAGTATGCACCCTTACAAGTAGAGACCACTATCCTAGTCATGGTAATTTAGCTACACTCCCTAAATTAGCCTGTGTTCACCCCCTGGTAGCTTGTTACAGAGCAGTCACGCTTAACTTGAGACAATGTGTAAAGTATTTTTGCAACACTAATCCAAAATAATGCTGTGAAAGACACCACAAAAAAACTCAACACCAGTTTAGAAACATAGATAATATTTGTCTGATCAAAATAAGTCCAAAAAGACAAAAATCCAATAAGTAGATGAAAAGATATTTATACTAGTTACACAAGTGCTTTGAAATGTAGAGTTATTCAACTGTGTATTGCCATGTGTCGAATTCAGAAGCTGGTGTGCTTCCCTTAGGGTAAATATGATATCCTTGAGGGAAGCGTCATGGTAATCCTCAGGACCTCTCAGGTCTAAATTACAGTGAGCAGAGTTGGTGACCACCTCCCCTGCAGACCGAGGGACGATCCTGCTTGCCCCAAGTGCTCCCAGCAATATTGTGATTTGTTGCGAGGGGCAAAGAAAACTGCGGCGCTCCTTTCAGCAGTATTACAGTGTTGATCCCTTGTGAAAGCATCAGTGAAGGAAAAGTTGTGGTGCTCCCTCTTAGGAGGAATGGGGGAATGCCTCCTCGCCCGGGCTTCACTTCAATGAACGGGCAGGTGTTGTGGGTGTAGAGGCAAATGATAAGGAGGCAAGCTAGCCCATGTTTGCAGGAATATGGCGCCTTGTCCGGCACTTGAAAAAGATGTTGATGAGATGCAATGCTGTAGTCCCAAGTCATCTATGGTGCTGAAGAGGGCTGAGAGTAGGTTATCAGAGCCCTCGGCTGATCCAAAGAGGACTTCAGAGTGCCATAGCTTGGGACTTCATTGATCTGTGCTGCAGGTCCTGCGTCTTTATGAAGGGGACTGGGGGCATGGCCAACCACCCAAATAAGTGATTCAACACTTTGTTGAGGAAGGCAAATAGAGTCTTGCTGTCCTAAAGTGAGGGTCATGATCAGTGCTGCGGCACTCTTGTTGGATTTGGTTTTTGGTGGTACTAGGGAAATAGCGAGTGCCAACAGCGAGGTCAGTCCTTCCTTGCCCTGGGAGTAGCAGGTAGCAGGCCAACACACAGAACACAATGCTAGGCGGCAGTCCCTCCTGATGGCATGGCAAGTGGCGTGCAGCAGGCCAACACAGCAGACCATAAAGCTAAGTGGCAGCTCCTCGTTGTTGCAGAGTCTCCCCAGGACTCTAAAGTTCTCTAGCCTGGTAGGGACTGGGGTCCAGGTTTTATACTTTGGTACCAAGGTTTTGGAAGGTTGGGGAAACTTCCAGACCTTCCTTTGAAGTCCCCAGGGTCCCTTCTTGGCCCTCCCTGGCTCTAGATACTACGCAGGGCGTATGTGGCCCTATTCAAAGGCAAGTGTCAGTTCCCCCATCCCACCTAGTCTAGGAAGACCCATCAGCCTGGTGAAGGGGGCATCAATGTGCTAATGCCTTACCCAAGCTTCCTTTGTGAGTGACAGTATAGTGGGACTGCACAGAGCCCAGCTGTCATCTACCCCAGACATTTATTGAAAGACGAGCAGAGGCACAGGATGGAGAAAGTAAGAAAAGGACAACTGTCTAAAAGTGGCATTTTTAAACTACAAATTAAAATGCGAAACTGCCACAATTTGTGATTTTAAATTGTGAGTCCTGGGACACCAACCTTCATATTTCTATCTTGTCCGATTGTAAAGTTATACCTAAAAGATGTTTTAAGGCAACCCCAATCCTTTTCTACGGGAGAGTGAGAAACACATTTAAAAGTTTTTTACTATTTGGGCATGTTAAATTTAAAAGGTGCATGCCCACACTTTTATGTACACTGCACCCTGCCCTTGGGATTAACTAGGACCTACCTTAGGGGTGTCTTACATGTAATAAAAAGGAAGGTTTGGGCCTGACAAGCCAGGTGGAAACAGTAGCTTAAAACTCCCCAAACAGGCTCTGCATTGGGAGCCTGAGACATGTTTGAAAGGCTACTGCAGTGGGTGGCACAATCAGTGCTGCAGGCCTACTAGTAGCATTTAATTTACAGGCCCTTGGCACATATAGCGTACATTACTAGGGACTTAAAAGTAAATTAAATGTGCCAATTGTGGATAAACCAATGTTACCATATTTTAGAGGACAAAGAACCTGCACTTTAGCACAGGTTAGCAGTGGTAAAGTGCACCGATCTCTAAAGGACAGCAAGAATAGGAGAATGAAGGCAGAAACCCTGTGGATGACCCTGCAGAAGGGCCATTTCTGACACTGAGACACCCAGATACACACTGATGCATACCCCAACACACCAAGGGCCACATGTACGAAGCTAAAAAATTGCGAGTGGGGAATAGCGACTCAATGCGAATCGCTATTTCCGACTCGTAAAACAGGATGTAACAAAAAATCGCAATTAGCAAACGGGTGCAGAAGAAAAGATAAATCACACTTCCTGGTGCTGGATGATGACCTCAGAACCAGGAAGTACCCCCCATGGAAGTGGGAAGAGTCTAGTCAGCACATACAACAGAGGCACACCCAGCTAAGAGGAGCAACTGCAGCCATGGCAAGCCAAACTAAGGAGGCAACCACTGCAGAGAGGAAGGGAAAGCTGAAATTCTCTGACAAAGAGTTGGAGGTCCTCACTGAGGAGTGCTGCCTACACCATGAGGTCCTGTTTGGGAAGGCAGCAATGAGTGTCCCTGACTCACAAAAAAATAAGATTTTGGCTGGACATACAAAGCAAGATAAATGCCATAGGAGTCAGTCATCGCTCCATCGAAGAGGTGCGCAAAAGGTGGTATGACCTCAGGTCCAGAACCAAAGAAAGGGTTGCAGAGCGGTTGAAGGAGGTGCATGGAACAGGTGGGGGACCATCCACAGTACCACCACCCACACCAATAGAGAGCATGGTGGAGACCACTCTGGAGCCAAAGGCTGTTGTTGGAATTGGGGACCTGGACAGTTCAGCACCTGGAACCTCCAAAAGTAAGTAGCAAAACTCACTTATTTACACTATTTAAGGCAACATGCACACAACCACAGTCCACAAAAGCATGCATCATCCAAATTGTTCCATGCCGATATGCCAACCTCAAGTTCAGTGCATTATGGGTAAGGTAATACAGTAGTCAAAATTTTGAGGAATATTTATTTTGAGAAGCCACACGCCTGAGAGGCACTGACAGCATATTCCTTGTTTCCCACAGGTCTCTCTCAAGTAACCACCGATGACCCTTGTGTGGAGGGAGATGACGATGCCACCATGACAGCAGACGAGGCTGTCAGCATTTCCTCAGGGGAGTACAGTACCACACCAATTGTTCACCATGCACGTGAGACCACAGAGGAGACAGATGTGGACAATGAGGCAGTAAACCTAACACCGGGGCCACAGATCGGGGAGAGTCGGCCACTGTGAACAGCTGGTTCTGGGAATAGAAGGCGTCGTCTGACACATGATGCAGGTGAGGAGGATGTCACGACAGAACAATTACTTAGACTAGAGGCATCACTACTGAGCAGTCACTACCTGCAAAACAAACACATGCTGATGATGAACTGGAACCTGCACTAATGCAACAGACCCTCACACAGGGATTTAGAAATGTTGAGAACCAATTATCCACCATGAACACCAACATGGTCAACCTCACCACCGCCATCAATGACCTGTGTAGGGAAATGGGTGTGGATCGGGCCCATGCAAGGCGCAGAGAGGGCAACACAGCTGCATGTTTGGACTGGCTCAGTCAGTCCATTGGCCGCCTAGCCACCACAACTACCTGCCTGTCAAGGTGCACTGTCAGCTCCAGGTAGAACTAGGCCATTTTGCTGGAGATGTGGCAAGGGGACTAGGGCGCGTTACTGCTGCAGTTGACCTCATTCATACCTCCCAGGCAGCAAGAGGTATTGGTGACACCCCTCAGGACAGTGAGGACATATCAAGCGTAAGCAGCGTATCTGCCTCAGATGCCTGCATCCTGCGTAGTGGCAGTGCCCGCCAGACATCAGTGGACCAACCAGGCACAGGACATGGTGGTCGTAGCCGTAGGAGGGTGTTATGTTGTCTCCCTAGGTTTAGCCTAAGGCACATGAGTTTAATGTGTCAGACTTTGTTACATTACACTTCTTTACTGCTAGGTATACGCCACTCCTGACATTAAAGGATATTTTTGTTTTGCACAACCTGGCTATGTGTGTCTTACATTTGTGAGTGCTGTTACGGTTGGCACTTACCTGCCAATGTAATGAGTTGCTATGTGATCCCGTCTCTGACTGCCCTCCATTGTGATGCTGCCATCCCCAAGCTGTCATTGTGGTGGCTCCTGTTCCTCATCCTCAGAATCTGTGTCATCTAGGGTGAGATGTAGACCACGTCTGGTTGCTATGTTGTGTAGGATGGCACATGTCACCACAATCTTGCATGCAGTCTTTGGGGCATACTGGAGTGCACCTCCACGTTTGTGCAGGCATCTAAAACGTGACTTCAACATGCCAAAGGTCCTCTCAATGACGGTTCTGGTTCACCAATGTCCAATGTTGTAGCACCTCTCATTTTGATTGGCAGGTGTTAGGTATTGGGTGAGTATCCATAGCCTCAGAGCATATGCACTGTCACCTGTGTAATAAAACAGCAGATCTGAGCATGGCTTCACATGGTTATGCGTTGAAATTTATTTCTGACATTGGTGTGTACTACACAGTACCTAATAAATATCCTTCATCAAACTCCCCACGTCCTAGGCGTTGGAGTATCCCACTGTGCCTGAATATGTATGCATCATGTGTGCTCCCTGGAAATGTTGCCACTACATCAATTATGACATTATGGGCATTACATACCACCTAGATGTTGAGTGAGTGAGTACATTTTCTATTGCAGAACACATTTTCCAGATTTGCAGGAGGACATATGGGTATATTTGTCCCGTCCGCACACCCTATTACATGGGGAAAGTTTGCAATTCTGTAGAAGTACAATTTGGTGTTGTGTGTTTCCTCTGCATTCCTGGGAAGGTATATGTATCTGGACATGTGTGTGAGTATGGCATCTAGAACCTTCTAAAGAATTGTGACAGGGCACTTTGGGACACCCCACCAGCAACTGCAATCACCCCCTGGTAGCTACCCGAGGCCAAGAGGTGCAGTCAGCACAGCACTTGCACATGTGTGGGGATGGAGCAGCTGTGCAGGGTTTGGTGTTCTAGCTGAGGTTTCAGCAGTTCAATAATCACTAACATGACTGCGCTGCTCAGTCTATATTTGTCATGTATTTCCTCCTCAGTCTGTTGAAATATGGTCTGCCTGGTTATTTATATCCTCTCTTGTCTCCGCCTCCTCCTCCTCTGCTGGGCAGCCTGGACTTGCCTCCTCCATGCAATCACGTAGAATGCAGCCATTTTGAAAAACCCAGATGCCTTCTGGGTCTGCTTTTATACTTTGGTTCTGGTTACCACCTTGGAATCAGTGCTAATCTGGGTGTGCAAAATTGCCTATTTGTGACTATTCACAATCTGCAACTGCCTTGTACATTCGGTTTGCGATTCGCAAATTGTGATTTCTTAATTGCGAGTCGCAAACTCGAGTCGCAAATGTTTGCAATTCGGTAATTGGTTGCATTGCTATTTGTGACTCCGAAATGGCATTTGTACATACCTTTTTGCGTTTTGCACGGTTGCAAATAGCGTTGCGACTGCTTTGCAAGTCGCAAAATGTACACACATGTGGCCCCTAGTTACAGACTCACCTATACAGACACACACCCAGGCATATACTGATGCAAACAGTGACACACCCAGGCATACACTCATACATACACTGACAAACCCAAGCAAACACTCATACATACATTGACAAACCAACCCAATCACACAATGATGCATATATTGACACACCAAGACACTCACCGATTATACACTGACACAACCAGACACACACCTACACATACACTAACAACCCTAGGCATACACTCACACCCAAGTGTACACTGATGCATTTACCAAGGCACGCAGGCATACACACATGCATACACTAACACATGCATGCATACACTAACACATGCACACACTGATGAATTCACTAACACATGCAGAAACACACTGATGCATACATTGATGAACCCAATAACATTCACTGACCCAAACATTAGGATAATAAAATGACAGAGGGCCTAATTTAGATAATGGTGGGCAGGTCACTCTGTCACAACAGTGACAGATATCACGTTCACTGAAACCTAAACCCCATTATATTCTATGGGATTTAGATTTCCGCAGACAGGTTATCCTTTACGGTTGAGATGTAGTAACCTATCTGCCAGTATCCAAATCAGGCCAAGAGTCAGCTCTTTCATTGATAAAATGGTGATTCTAACAAGAAGCGTTCTTAAAAATGTTTATAACAAGTTCATATTATTTTTTGCTGGTTTTATTATTTTTTAGCAAAAATCTAAACAGCTTGCAAAAAATTTAAAAACAAAAGTGGAAAAAAATAACTTCCATCATTATGAAAAACATTATAATGCAACAGGAGAAACAAAAACTGAAAAGAAAAATAAACTAGCAGCTGTGTTTCTAGACAGCACCAACAACTTCTGCAACACCAATAAGTTAAATTTTTAGTGTCACAAGCCTGTCACACTTTTGCAGTGTGTAACCATGCCTTGCAGCTCTGGACAAGTAGCAAGTATTGTGAATGGAGTAGATGCAAAAGGGAAAGCATGCGGTTGTAGACGCTCATGATTGGTCTTCAGATATTTCCACATACTGCTTGTCACATAGCTGTATTATTTAGCACTGTCATGCAAAACTGCTTTCCACTAATAGTGGACATACTTTATTTTCCTCTGAGGGGTTAGTAAAGTACTGTCATACTTCACTTTGTTTTTTTGGTGGAGTTTGTACCTTTTCTTTATCACCAAGAAGCTGTGGATATTCTTATGGAGCAGGTGATGGAGATCGAGCTTTGGACAATAAGACCCTCCGAGTCCTCCAACAACCTCCCAGCTCACACTCCCCAAACTGTCATAGATCCAGCATCACTGGACCACCCTCAACACAGACAAGACCTGTGCCATCGTGAGCAGCATCCAATCTGGAGCCCCTATGGAGCCCTGTCCTTACCAAATTTCCAACAAAGCCAACACTTCCATCACACTCGAGCTCTACCACACCCTCAACTGCTCCTTAGATACAGCCTCCTCCCTAGAGGACTGAAACCACGCTGAGACCTGCCCGCTCCTGAAGAAACCCACGGCGACCCCCTGGACCTCAAGAATTATTGCCCCATCTCTGTGCTGCCTTTCCCAGCCAAGGTCATCGAAAAAGCCATCAACACTCAGCTCTGTAAGCACATCGAGTACAACAACATCCTAGACATTTCCCAATCAGTTTTCGGGAGCAACCACAGCACGGAGACCATCCTCCTCCTCGCCACAGATGACATCCGCTTGCTTCTCGATTGTGACCATACAGCAGCCCTCATCCTACTGGACCTATCGGCCTCCTTTGACATGGTTTTGCACCTTAACCTCTGCTCCAGACTCCACGCAGCTGGAAACCACAGAGAGGCCCTACAACGGATACTCTCCTTCCTGTCTGAACCCAGAGAGTCAGGTTTCTGCCTTACCTGAACCGATGGAGATCAGCTGCGCAGTTTCACTGGGCTTCTCCCAGAGCCCTGCACTCTTCAACATCTACATGGCCCCGCTCGCATCCATAATCAGGAACCACGGGCTGAACATCATCTCCTATGCCGAGGACACCCAGCTGGTCATCTCAATGACCAAAAACCCAACCACTGCCAAGAAGAATTTTCACAATGGAATGGAAGTTGTTGCCATCTGGATGAAGGATAGCTGCCTCAAGATCAACTTTGACAAGACCAAGATCTTCTTCCTGGGACCCGCTACATTAGCCTGGGATGACTCCTAGTGGCCATCCAACCTTGGCACCCCCACCTCCACAAATCACGCACGCAACCTTGGATTCATTTTGCACTCATCGTTCACCATGACCCGCCAAGTCAACTAGTCGCACCCCCCTGTTTCCACACTCTTTCCAACTGCTCCGGAAGATCTACAAGTGGATCCCAAAGGACTGCCACAGAACCATAACTCATGCACTGCTTACCAGCAGACTTGACCATGGCAACGCTGGCACCGCTCAGAAGAACCTGAAGAAACTACAGCACATCCAAAACACCTCCACCAAACTCATCCTGGACATCCCCTGCCGTGATCCCATCTCCAATCACCTATGAGACCACCACTGGCTTCCTACTGAGAAAAGAATTAACTTCAAACTCCTCGTACACACACCAGGCCCTCCATGACCCATGACCTGCCTACCTCAACCACCACATCAACTTCTACTCCCCCACCCAACCCTCTCCACTGCTATAAGATGCTCCTCCAATGAACTTTATCAAAGTAATAACTGCTTTTGGGTGTGTCTTCAATATAAATGGTTGTGGTATAAAACTACCCAATCAAAAGTCAGGATTTGTCTCTGTCCTTAGGCGAATCTGTGAATTTGGTTTGTAGATGTGCATAGTCACCAAACTTGTAACATGACTAACTTCTTAAAAATACAAATATAGGGTGTCATTTATATGCTTCCAAACATGTTCACCCTGATGCCATTATTCAAGACAGAAGTACATATTTAGCTACAATATATATTGTTTTTAAGTAAACATTTTTGTCAAAACCCAGGTTCTAAAATCATTAAAACATTCCAATCACATGATCTATGTTCATGGTCCTGCAGAGGAAACGAAGATCCCAAAAATATATTGTTTAAAAAAACAAAAAACATTTATATAATTGCATTTAAAACAATACTGCTATTGTTAATATACTATATATGTAATGCTTATGTTTAAAAAAAAGAAAAATATGTTTAAAAAATGCCTCTAATTGAAAAAGCAAAATAAAAAAATCAATAATGACAAACTGAATAAATTTTTAAAAAACAGCTAAATATTACATATATTTATTACTTTCGGGATAAAAAAATAGCAAAACCTAATAAATTCACTGCAAAATCCAAAGGTTATATGGACATTATAGTTAGGATATAAAAAACCTTGGAAATTCACTTAAAAAACAATGGTTACAGCAACTGCATAGTTAGGCTATGATTTGAAACATACATAACCACAGAAATTCAGCAGTTATAGCTACCTAACTTGACTATAACTTACGCCCCCGCAATGCACTACTTATGACCTCACATATTACATCACTCATTACATGTTAAGTGACATCACTGACGACATCTCAAATGATATCACTGATGACAAGAGCCACACGAGTCACACAGCCACTCACAAAACCACATAACCACTCAAACACCCAGTGATATGCCAATAAACCAACTCATAGACCCACACAACCATTCACACCCCCTCACATATCCATGCAACCTCTTGCACACCGACTTACAAACCTACAAAACCACTCAGACACCCATCCAGACAGCCAAACAATCACTCACACACCCAATCACACACACAATCACTCACACACCCACTTATACATCCACAGAACTACTCATGAAGACCACTCACACACCGATACAAACACTCACACATCGATACAAACATTGAGACACCCACTCAAACACTCATACAACCACTTCTCTACCTTTCACTCACACACTTACACAGCTACTGAAACACCTACTCACACGATACAGCTACTTACATACCCACTTACACACTAATATACAATTCACATACCCATTGACGCATCCATACAACTAATCACATACCCATACAACCACTTACTGTTCTACCCATGCAACCACTGATACAACCACTCACACACCCAAAAAAACACAGCCATTCTCACATTTATGTGGCAACTGAAACACCTAGACCTATACAGCTACTCAGAAACCAGTTACACATCCAGACAACCACTCATATACCAAGAAAAACACCCATACAGCCACTGACACACCCACACACACAGTAATACACAGTCACACAGTCTCACAGATTACATACTTTAGGAATACTATCAGTTTTTAGTCATAAAGAGTAAACACTAATTTAACTTATGCAGTAGTTTCTTATATATACGTAAGTCTCAGAAACCTTCATGAAACACACACACTCACTGGACTTTGACACAAAAGTGTCCTTTAGGGTCCTATTGCACATGGGAAGTTTCAGAGAGATCAGTCAAGTGAGGAGCCGAGAAAAAGGTGGGGTCAAAAAAGTGTGTTTCCCATGTTAATTCACATAGCGATTTTGAAAATGACCACAGCTCAAAATGATGGATGGAATTACAGAAAAGTTAGTAGAAAGGTAGCTCTTGATCCACAAAGCATACTTTATGTTATTTGGTATAAATCTATGTTTGAGAAATTAAAGGAAATTAAAATTTGTATATCTATGGTTGCGATGAATTCCAATATACTCCTCACCTCGTGCAGTAATCTGATTGGCTGTCAACACTTCAACCTGAAAGTGTTGGCAGCCATTTTGGGACTCAAACTCAGCTGGGTCCCAAACAAAAAGTTTCAAAATAAGGAAGATGGGGCAGGGTAGAATCCCCTAATCCCCTAACTTTGGTCCTGGGGTCCCCTCGGGACCCCACCAAGGCCAAAACATTTTTTTGTTAATTGTTGCCACAAATTTTCTGCAGATTTGCAGCAAAAATGTAAAATAAAAAATAAATAGAAAAACAAGCACAGGCTCCCGTGATTGTTTTAAAAGAAACTGGGTCCTGAATGCATAGGCAAAAATATAATATAAAAGGAGGGTGCACACTCAGCCCCCCTCATGGGGCTCTAAATAGCCCGGGACCGCCACCTCCCCACGAGTTTAATATTAATTTAGGAGGGTGGCCTCACTGCCCCCCTCCTCCGTGGGCTCAATTCAGCCCCAGGGACCACTATCCCCCAGGGACTTCATTAAATTAATGGAAGGAGGGCACACGGACCCCCACCCCTGAGGCTGTTTAAAGCCCCAGGGATGACCAGCTTCCTACGGTAAATAAAAGTAAGTGTGAGGAGTGTAAGGACCACCGACGCCCCAGGGCCCACTTCCTTCCCTGGGCATTTAACATTTTTGTAGAGGGAGGAGGGCTGTGCAGCCCCCCTCCTGGGCCATGTATGGCCCCTGGGGGCCACCACCTTTCTGAGGCCAGCACATGCAATCAAAGGAGCCATAAGGGCCCTCAGGACCACCACCACCCAGGGCTGGCTCCTGCTATCTCCTGCAGTGCCCACCTTTGGGAGATAGCTGTTTGCTTTTGCTGGGCAGAAGCTGACAGCTCCTGCCAAGCAAAAGCAAACATAACTCTACTCCCAGCAAGCGGGAGCGTGAAAACTGTTCCCACTTGCTAGCAGGGGAGTTTTCATCTCTTTCCCTGCCTGCTGTCATGCAGACAAGGAAAGAGATGAATGGATTGCTCCTGCCTGGAGGAGGTGGGGAGCTGGCAGGGACCACAGGGGCCTTGAGGTTTGCCCGCATTCACCATCTTAGTAAAATAGATGCCCTGGGTGGGGCCCTGGGTGGACCCAGCCCATTACCTAGTTAAATTTGGTAGTTTAGCACCGCACTTATTTTTATTGAGCCCCAGGAAGGTGAGGGTCGCTGGTGCTTAAAGCAACCCCAGGAGGTGGATCAGTGCGACCCCCTTCTGTTAATTTATTAAAGCCTCAGGGAGGTGGTAGTCCCCAGGGCTCATTTGAATGAATTGAAGTGGGTCCATGCAGCCCCCCTCCTAAATTAATATTAGGTCTTATCTAGGTGATTGCCCCGTTGATCTTTAGAGCCCTAAGGAGGAGAGACCTAGTGCACCCCCATCTTTGTATTATATTTTTGGGTATGCCCCGCGACTTGGCCCACCTGGGGGCTTTATTTTTAAACAAGTGTGGGAGACTGCAATATAATTTTTTGTGGCAACAAAGTTTTCCAAATGCTTTACTGAATTGCCTGGGTCCCAAGGTCACAGTGTTAGGGTATTCCAATGCTGAGCCTGGCGTGAGAGTGACTGCTTAATGGGATTTTGGCTGCAGGGCCACGCCACAGGCCAGGCCATGTTGCCAGCCACCCGTCACGCATGGCTGAAGGCCAAATGGGTTTGGGTGCCTATAGGTAATTGGCCGCAGTGCCTGGTTGCATGCCAAGCCCTGCGGCAAACCCCCACCACGCACAGCCGAAGGCCTTTAGTGGCACGGGGTTGGGAGGTTATAGTGTGTAGGCACCAGGCAAACCCCTGCGACCAACTTTCACCACACATGTTCGAGGCAGTGGTTGGATTAATGTAATGTAATTAAAATTACTTAACATAAAAAAAAGATCAAAATTCACTTGTGCCTTAAGGTAACTATAACTCATGCCTTGCCATGCACTATTTTCTCATTAACAATTTTACTGCAAATATTACAGTGATATCATCAATGATGTCATAGAAGATGTCATGAGTGATGCAACATCTGGGGTAATTAAGAGTACATGGCAAGGGACCCAGTTATAGTTACCTTAATGCACAAGCTATAGTTACTTGAAATAACTGTATTTGTAACAGCTGTATTTATATGGTTTTGTGCATGTAAAATGTGAACCTAACAATAATGTCCCTGTGACCTTTGTTTTTTTCAGTACATTTCTGGTGGTTTTCTTTAATGCTATGTAAAATGTCTATCACAATGCATGGTGGGGGGTGGGAGTTGGATGCAGGGCCTGGCTTGGCAGTGTGCTGCCTCCACCCAAGCTTGCCCCTCTCCTCCTTCCCATCTATTGTTCAAGTCAAGCCCCTTCTCCCTCATTATATCCATGTGTGGCCATTGTTCTGCCACTGCCCTTCCTGCCTGCCCTGAACAGCTAGTTTGTTGCCCATCTACCTCCTCCCTATGCTCTGCTGGCTGAGTTCATGCACCAGCCCTCCCTCCTGCCCTGAATGGTCAGATGTGCCGTAACTGCCCTCCATTTAGCTTGATGTGTAGTTGTATAGGTTGTGTGTATGGGAATGTCAGCAGTTATGAGACATGTGAGTGAGCACATGAGGGTTTTGCATGGGCGTGTGAGAGGGGTTTGAGAGTTTGTTGTTGGATGATGTCATCAGTGATGTCATTTGAGATGTCATTTGAGATGTCATCAGTGATGTCACTGACCATCTCACGAGTGATGTAATACATGAGGTCATAAGCAGTGCATTGCGGGGGCGTAAGTTATAGTTAGGGCTGCTAACTATAACTGCTGCATTTCTGTGGTTTTGTGCAAGTAAATTCAGTACCTAACTATAACACCCCTGTAACGTTTTATTTTCAGTGAATTTCTATGTTTTTTTGTAATTCTACTTCCTAACTATAACATCCCTGTAACCTTTGTTTTTTTCAGTGAATTCCTAAGGTTTTTTAAACAAAGAGGAAGGCTGTCCACAGGGCCTGCTCTACAGACAGGCTCTGTGGCCACCCTTCTAAATTATATGTATTTTATATTTCAACTGTAAAAAAAGGAGTAGATACTTTTAAATTGTGGCAAAAAAGAAGGAAAAATAATTAAAAGTAGGGGAAAGCAATGTGAAGGTATTTAAGAACTGGCAAAGTAAGGGACACAGTAACCCATAAAAAAGATGGAAAATCAAAGAGATAATATAGAAAGTAAAGAGAAAAACTAACAAGGAACCAGACAGAATAAGGATAACAATTAAAAAAGGAAAGGTAAATAAGTTCGAGAAAGCAATAAGTAGTATTGATAATTTAAATGTAACCATAATTACTCTATTTTTTTCCAAAATGTTCAGGATCCGTGGATCATTCACAGTTGCGCAAATTGTGAACGGCCCTACTCTATGATTTTTATTTGCATCACATGACTAGGTTGGATCCGTGGATCCTGCGATTTTTTCAATGTTTTTTTCGGTGAATATGCACGTCTGATGTTCTTAATGGTATCAGGATAGACCTATATGTAATTATATATATTACACCATAGTTGTTTTACTTTAAATGTGATATTATGTGTTATTTGGAATCACAGATACACAAAGGGAACTTCAGATCTGCCTATTCATCTCATAACCAAAATTTCCCATTTTCATTGACTGCATTTGGACCATACACTATTACTATTGTAGCCACACCCTACAGTACTTATTGCGGGCTTGAGCTCTGTGCAGATGGGGAGATGTAGTGTCTCTCTTGGATTTTGCTGTTTTTGAGTTTTTTTTTTTTTTAAAGGGCCAGTGATTCTTCTCAGCTGGAAAAAGTAGATCTCACCATGGAAGAGGATAAAGGGACATCCCATGCCAAGCTGTATGGAAATATTGCACTATTGCTGCAGGAAAAAAGAATATGATGGTGAAGTTTGTCAATTGTACAATCTGTGGCAAACAGCTGCCTCGAAGAACAGCAAAAAGGTATCCCACAATACCAGCTCTATTTGGAAGCATCTACGAAACATCCACAAAAGAGTCTATACTAGGATGATGAGCGACAGGAAAGAAGGAAAAGGTCCTTTATGTTCCAGTGCTCCAGAAGGACAGTCACCATTAACTATTACTTTCCCATCAGTATCCTGGGAATGAGGAGGCACAGTGACTTACTGTTCAAAATGCCATGTTTTCCTTTGCGCAATGGTGTAATCTGTTACAGACTTTTTCACTGCCATTCGTTATCATCATTGCTGGTGGGTTTTTTTTTCACAATTTTAAAATGTTATTCATTTTTGCAAAGTGAAGCATGTTGCTTCTATGTTTCTTGTTGGGCTCATTTGTTTTAGAAGCAGTTTATTTATTTTTCAAAAAACAAAAACATAAAAAAATAAAAAACTTTTCAAGAATAAAAGGTTCTTGTTAGAACCATTCCATTCTTCAATGAAGAGATGAGTATGTGTTTTTTACTGTTATATGTGACAGAGCATATTACAATCAGTTTATGTATGTTACTATGCTACTGTATGCATAACTGTGTATCTGAGCGTGTTTATGATTAGGTACAACTGTGTACCTCAGAGTGTCAATGTATGCATCAGTGTGTGTCTGGGTGTCTTAGTGGATGTATCAGTATTCGCCTGGGTATGTCAGTGTGTGCAACAGTGTCTGTCTGGGTGTCCCAACGTATGCATCAATGTGTCTATGTGTGTTAGTGTATACATTAGTTTGTCTGGGTGTGGCAGTGTATGTATCAGTGTATGTCTGGGTGTGTTAGTGTATGCATCAGTTTGTGCCGGGGTATGTCACTGTAAGCACTAGTGCCTGTTTGGGTGTCTCATTGTATGCATCAGTGTATGCCTTGGTGTGTTAGTGTAGGCTTCAGTGTTTGCTTTGGTATGTCAGTGTACGCATTAATGTCTGTCTGGATGTGTCTGTTTATGCCACAGTGTCTGTTAGGCCATGTCAGTATATATGTCAGTATGTGCCTGGTTGTGTCAGTCAATGCATAGGTGTGTATCTGCATGTGCTACTGTATGCATAAGTGTTTTCATAGGTATGCCAATGTATGCATCAGTGTCTGCCTAGGTATGTATCAGTGTGTCTCTGTGTGTAGTAGTGTATGCATTAGCTTTTCTCTGGGCGCATCTGTGTATGTCTGGGTATGTTAGAATATGTGTCAGTGTTTGCCTGGGTGTGTCAGTGTATGTATCAGTGTGTGCCTGTGTGTGTCAGTGTATACATCAGTGTCTGTCGGGCATGTTAGCCTACATAGCAGTGTGTCCTTGGGTGTAACAGTATATGGATGAGTTTGTATCTGAGTATATTAGTGTATGCATCAATGTTACCGTGGTTATGTTAGTGTATGTATCTGTCTGTGTGGCCATGTCACATTTATGGTGGTGTGTCTCAGCATATAAATAAGTGTGTGTCTGGGTGTATCTGGGTGTGCATCATTGTGTGCCTTGATGCATTAATTTATGCATCAGTGTATCCCTGGGTGTGTTAGTGTTTATATCAGTGTTCTCCTGGGTGTGTTAGTGTATACATCAGTGTCTTTCTGGGTGTGTCAGTGCGTGCATCAGTATTTCTCTGTGTGTATTTATGTATGCATTAGTGTGTCCCTGGGTGTGTCAGTGTATGCATTAGTATATGTTTGGCTGTGTTAGTGTATGCATCAGTGTGTTTATGGGTGTGTCAGTGTATATATGAGTGTTTGCCTGCGTGTGCCAGTGAACGCATCAGTGTGTGCCTGAGTGTGTCAGTGTATACATCATTGTCTGTGGGGTATGTTAGTATATAGATCAGTGTGGCTTTGGGTGTATCAGTGAATGGATGAGTTTGTATCTGGTTGTATTAGTGTATGCTTCAGTGTTTGCCTGGGAATGCTAGTGTATTTATCTGCGTCTGTGTGGGCATCTCAGCATTTATGTTGGTGTGTGCCTGGGTGTGTCAGCATATGAATAAATGTGTGCCTAGATGTATCAGTGTGTACATCAGTGTGTGCCTGGATGTTGTTATTTATGCATCAGAGTGTACCTGGATGTTGCAATGTTTATATCAGTGTTTCCATGGGTGTGTTAGTGTAAGCATCAATATATGCCTGGGTGCGTTAGGTTATATGTCAGTGTTTGCTTGGGTGTGTCAGTATAGGCATCAGTGCCTATCTGGCTGTGTCACTGTCTATGTCACTGTGTGTCTTGGTGTGTGTCAGTGTGTGCAGCAGTGCTTGTCTGGGTATGTTAGTGTATGCATCAGTATCTGTCTGGGAATGTCAACATAGGTGTCAATGTGTGCCTGGTTGTGTCAGTCTATGCATTAATGTGTCAGTGTATGCATCAGTATCTGTCTGGGTATGTCATTGTGTCCATCAGTGTGAGACTGTGTGTATTAGTGTATGCATTTGTGTGTCCCTGGGTGTCTCAGTGTGTATATCAGTGTTTCCCTGGGTGTGTCAGTGTATGCATCTGTGTATGTCTGTGGGTGTTAGTGCATGCTTCAGTGTGTGCCTGGGTATGTCAGCGTATGTATTAGTGTCTATTGAGTGTGTTAGTGTATGCATCAGTATGTCACTGGGCGTGTCCGTGTATATGTCAGTGTTTTTCTTGGTGTGTCAGTGTATGCATCAGTGTTTGCCTGGGTATGTCAGTGTATGCATCAGTGTCCATCTGGGTATGTCAGTGTGTGCATCAGTTTGTCTAAGTGTGTATTAGTGTATGATTTAGTGTGTCACTGGGTGAGTCAGCATATATATCAGTGTTTCCTTGTGTATGTGAGTGTATGCATCAGTGTATGTCTGGGCGTATTAATGTATGCATTAGTGGTGGCATGGGTGTGTCTGTGTATGTATCAGAGTCTGTCTGGGTGTGTCAGTGTGGGCATCAGTGGTTGGCTGGGTGTTTCAGTGTATGTGATAGTGTCTGTCTAGCTATGTTAGTCTAAGCATCCGAGTGTGCCTGGTTGGACTGGCGTGTGCATTCATGTTTGCTTGGGTGTGTGTCAGTGTATGTATCAGTGTTTGCCTGGGTATGTCAGTGTATGCAACAATGTCTGTCTTGGTATGCCAGCATATATGTCAGTGTGTGCCTGGGTGTGTCAGTCTATGCATTACTGTGTGTGTCTGGGTATGTTACTGTATGGGTCAGAGTTGGCACGTGTATGTCAGTGTATGTATCTGTGTCTAGGTATGTCAGGGCATTCATTAGTGTGTCTCTGTGCATTAGTGCATGCATTAGTGTGCCCCTGGGAGTGTCAGTATATTTATCAGTGTTTCCCTGGGTGTGCCAGTGTATGCGACAATGTCTGCCTAGGTATGTCATTGTGTCCATCAGTGTATGACTGGGTGTGTTAGTGTATGCATCAGTGTTTGCCTGGGTATGTCAGTGTATGTATTAGTGTCTGTATGGGTGTGTCAGTGTATGCATCAGTGTAAATCTAGGTATGTTAGTGTTTGTGTAACCGTTTGCCTGAGTATGTCAGTGTCTGCATTAGTGTCTGTCTGGGTGTGGTAGTGGATGCCTCGGTGTTTGCCTGGATATGTCAGTTTATGCATCAGTGTCTGTTAGGGCATATCAACATATATATATCATTGTTAGCCTGGTTGTGTCAGTCTATGCATAGGTATGTGTCTGCATGTGTTACTGTATTGGTCAGTGTTTTCAAGGGTATGGCTCTGTCTGCATCAGTGTGTGTTTCAGTGTGTCAGAGCATCCACCAGTGTGTCTCTCTGTGTATTAGTGTATGCATTAGTGTGTCATTGGGTGTGTTAGTGTATATCTTAATATTTCCCTGGGTATGTGTAGGCATCAGTGTATGTCTGGATGCATTAGATAATCTGTCTGTTTTTGCGTAGGTATGTCTGTGTATGCAACAGTGTCTGTCTGGGTGTGTGAGTGTGTGCACCAGTGTGTGTCTGGGTGTGTGCCAGTGTATGCATCAGTTTTTGTTTGGGTATTTCAGTGTCTGCATCGGTGTCTGTCTGGGCATGTCAGCATATATGTCAGTGAGTGCCTGATTGTGACAGTCTATGCATAAGTGTGTACTTACATGTTTTACTGTATGTGTCAGTGTTTGCCCTGGTATCTCAATGTATGCATCAGTATCTGTCTGGGTTTGTCATTGTGTCCATCAGTGAGTGACTGTGTGTATTAGTTTATGCATTTGTGTGTCCCTGGGTGACTCAGTGATATATCAGTGTTTCCCTGGGTGCATCAGTGTAGGCATCAGTGTATGTCTGGGTGTGTTGGATTATGTGTCAATGTTTGCCGGGGTGTGTCAGTGAGTGCAACAATTTTTTTGGAGGTATGTCAGTGTCATCAGTGCTTATCTGAGCATGTCAGCATATATGTCAGCATGTGCCTGGTTGTGCCAGTCTATGCATAAGTGTGTGAATGCATGTGTTACTGTATACATCAATGTGTGCCTGGGTATGTCAATTTATGCATCAGTATCTGTCTGAGTGTGTTAGGGTCTGCATCAGTGTGTCTGTGTGTATTAGTGTATGTATTAGTGTGTCCCTGGGTGTGTTAGTATATGCATTAGCGTTTGCCTGGGTGTGTCAGTAAATTCATTAGTGTATGTTTGGGTGTGTTAATGTATGCATCAGCATGTTCCTGGGTGTTTCAATGCATATATCAGTGTTTGCCTTGTTGTGTCGATGTATGCATCACTGTGTGTCTGAGTGTGTCTGTGTATACATCAGTGTCTGTGCCTGCCAGCAAATATGTCGGTGTGTGCCTGGGTGTGTCCATCTATACCTGTCTGTCTGCATGTGTTGCTGTATGCATCAGTATTTGCTTGGGTATGCCACTGTATGCATTAGTGTCTGTCTCGGTGTCTCAATGTGTGCATCGGTGTGTCTATGTGTGTGTTAGTGTGTACATTAGTTTGTTCGGGTATGGCAATGGATATATCAGTGTTTCCTGGGTGTGTCAGTGTATGCATCAGTGTATGTCTGGGTGTGTTAGTGCATGCATCAGTGTATGCCTGGGTGGCAGTGTATATCTCACTGTTTCCCGGTGTGTGTCAGTGTTAGCAGTGGACGGTGAGCTCCGCTCTGCTGGCAGAGTTAATGGAGTTTTTTGCACTCCACACTCAGCTTGGAGCGCAGAGTTCAGACAAAAACTCTGCTAGCCCGGCAGAGGAGCAGAGCTCACTAGCGTGTGTGCATACTGCAGTCCAACTATGGGCTATACAGCACAAGTGCAGTCTGCACTTGTGCTGTGTCTGCACTTGTGCTGCGCTTTAGACAACATTTGCCCTACAACAGGCAAGGAGACCCCTAGCTAAAGCTTTCCTTTCTTCAGGTCGGTGGGGTGGAGCTGCTGCAAGCTGCTGCTGAGGGGCTGCACCATTGCCAGCTCTGGATACAGGCCTCCCTCCTTTCATTGTCCTCAGAAGCCTGGGAGCAGGGGCAGAGAGTCAGGCTGCTGGCAATGGGGACTCTAGACCAAGCAGGTAAGACCCTTGTTGCGCTTTCTCTTCTATGTTTACACAGGGACTGGCACTGGGCATGTAAAGTATTTGCATGTGAGAGAGGTCTGTGCTTGGAAAAAAGGAAACTTGCAGTCAGAGCTCCACTTGAAAAGAACCTGTCTCCCGAGAGTCCCTGGGAAAGGAAGTGTTGTTATGCGATATGGTGCTGAGGCCAGAAGGCAGTGCTAGAAACCGTGGGAGCATCAGCTGCTGAGTGGTAGTGTAGCAGACCCCATCAGATAGAGATGTGTATGGCCTGAGAGAGTGCCTTAGAGCTCAGTGGCAAGCAAGGCTTGGCACTTTGTGAAAATGCCAGGAAGCTGGTAGTGAGCTGGTTTATTGCTGCTAGTGCTGGGCCCTAAAGAAAGGGCGGTCTGAGGCTGTAAGTGGAGAGGAAGTGATTGCAAGGCTGATGCAAGACAGGGGGTGTGCTTTACCCTCCATAGGAAGTTTATGAAGGAGGGCAGCTGGCGAAGGGAAGTAAGCAGGTGTGGTTGACACCAGCAGGCTCCAGGCCAGTGGGCTGTGTCAGCACAAGAGTCAGCACTCAGTCAGCCCTGGCCTGAATGAGCCCGATCTCTGAAGCGCTAAGCAGGGTTGGGTCACTCGACCCTGCTTAGTGCTTCCAAGATCAGGTGCATTTAGGCCAGGGTGGTAGGGCAGGCAGCATTCTGCCGCAGGCTGAACTCCACAGAACTTCAGTAGAACTCTGTGATCTCCACTCACCAGTAGTTAGTGTATGCATTATTGTTTCCCTGGGTGCATCAGTGTATGCATCAGTGTGTGCCTCGGTGTGTCAGTGTATGCATCAGTGTGTGTCGGGGTGTGCGTCAGCGTATGCATCAGTGTTTGTTTAGGTATGTTAATGTACGCATCAGGGTGTTTCTTGGGCATTGCAGAATATATGCCAATGTGTGCCAGAGTGTGTCAGTCAATGCCTAAGTGTGTGTGTCTCAGTGTGTTACCGTACGCATCAATGTTTTCCCAGGCATGTCAGTGTATGCATCAATGTCAGTCTGGATATGTCAGCATATATGTCAGTTTGTGCCTGGGTGTGTTAGTCTATGCATAAGTGTCTGAGTCTGGGTGTGTTAATGTATGTGTCAGTTTTTCCATAGGTATGTCACTGGATGCATCAGTGTCTGTTTGGTTGTGTCAGTGTAATCATCAGTGCTTGTCTGAGTATGTCAGTGTGTACATCAGTATCTGCCTGGGCATATCAGCATATATGTCAGTGTGTGCCTGGGTGTGTCAGTCCATGCATAAGTGTGTGCTTGCAAGTGTTACTGTATGCTCCAGTGTTTGCCTAAGTATGTCACTGTATGCATCAGTGTCTGTCTGGGTGTGTCAGTGCAAGCATCAGTGTGTCTTTGTGTGTATTCATGTATGCATTAGTGTATCTCTCGGTGTGCCAGTGTATATATATCAGTGTTTCCCTGGGTTTGTCAGCGTATGCATCAGTGTCTTTCTAGATATTTTATTCTATACATCAGTGTGTCCTTGGGTGTATCAGTGTATGGATGAGTGGGTATCTGGTTGTGTTACCATATGCATCAGTGTTACCATGGGTAAGTTAGTCTATCCATAACTGTTTTAACTATACTTGTTGAATAATATATTGTATATTATAGTTTTATAATACAATTAATGTGCATGAATGATAGTGGTAGATGAAAAGGTATAGAAAGACATTACCCTTGGTAGCTCGCATGATGTCATTGAATCTGTTCATCCATTAAACAGGAGTACAGCATATACGTGTTGTAATTATTTTCCCAGATGTTTTTGAAACATAGGTTTAGCAGTATTCATGTTTCTTTTAAATAGGTATTTGTCCTGGTTTGTAGTTTGTGACCAATGCTTCCAGTTTAGTGATATCTCTGTTTTTCCTTGCTTGAGTACAAACATTTCAAGATTTGGAATCCATTATGAAGACATCACCCTTGGTAGGCCGAATGATGTCTCAACTTGTTGTTTTAGAAATCCCAGAAGTGTACTATGCCATTTTTATTCTGCAGTTATCCTCCTTAGACTTTTGGTTCAAGAAAGAGAAGGTATTATTTTGGTAGTTTAAAGGGTAATCTCTACCTGAGTGTAAGGTCACTTTCATTAAACTCTGTCCCTCCAGTTGTATTTTTTAAGTAGGTGGTGTACTGTCCAGATATAATACTTACTCCTTCATGAAATAGAGATTTGTCCAGCTTTAAAATGTGTGATTTGTGTTTCCAATTTAGTTCTATCTGCAGTACATTGCTGTAGCATTAGGATGATATACTTCATTTCTTCTTAAATTCAAAGTTGATAGAAGATTAGAGTTCTGTTTTGATTAGGTATTGGTCTGTGATGCATGTTTAAACAATTTCTCAAAGCTAACAGTTTTACAGTCTGGTGGAGTTGAGTAGATAAGTCATTCTGAATCTATTTCTGTTTTTGAATAAAAGTAACAGTTTTCACATTCATGCTGCCATTATTAACTTAGTTCAAATAGGTCATCAAAAGATACCATCTCTTCTTCTAAAATACCAAGTGGATCATCAAGAATTATTGTGCTTCTTCTTGAGTGTTTTGAGTGAAGCATACAGATCCAGTGCACAGATCTGCAAGATCTCTGATAAAAGATGCAGAATATGTTTTGTTCTATCACTGCACACATGTTCTAACAATCAAAAGAATGCAGAGAACAATATTTTATCCTTTTTCTGTTTAATTGCATGAACTAGATAAGGTAAAGAGAATAATGCACTGAGAACTACATTGGCATATGGGTTGAATCCGGAGATGTTTGAGAACTGTCAACCAACAATTTCATCAGTATGTTTAGTATTTGTTTTCTCCAATACTTCTTTCTTCTTTTTTTCTACTTTTTCCGAGGAACATCACTATGATCCTTTGAAATCTTACAAACATGTAAACACTTTTCTAGTCCCACATTTTTGGAAACAGACCTCTCAGAAGAATTTAGTGTTGATTGTAGTTTTTCAGTCAACAGTATTGTCATTCCTTGGTGTTCCATCTTATCAATTTATGTCAATTTTAATATTTGTTCTTTCTCCAGTTGTAGTATTTGTTCATTCAAAAAGGTACATTCTGGAAGATTAGGCATTGGACTCAAAATTGATTTTTGTTAATGAATAAATAAACAATAGCTGAGCTGCAGATTTTTTGGAAGGAAATATGTTCTTTATAAGTTGGGTGTGCTAGCAACATTTTTCTTATTTTGGCAATATTCCTACTCTACATCCTACAGAATATTTCCATATTGCATATCAGATGCTTGACCCATGTTTCTAATTAGTTCTTTTTATTAGAAAATCAACTAAATGTTTACATTTCTAATCCTTCCTGAAGAATTGCAATTTTCTTCATGAGTATCTTCAATACAGGTTGGCCTTTTACAGGGGTAAGTCGCAATACATCACCAAAAACAATTACATGTTTTTGTCCAAAAAGTACATCATACACTGTCTTCAATACCTGTTGCATTCTCAAATGCACAAAGGTGAGTATTAAGTTTGAGACCATGCTCACCCTATTGATGGTTAAAACTATTAACTTCTTCAAGACTCCTGAAACTTCATGACAATCTTCACCAGATAACTTTTGGCATTCCAGTTTATTATTGTGTTCAAAAGGTAGCATAAGTAAACAATGCAAGCTAATTCTTTTGATGTTGTATGCAGCTCATCCAGAAGGGGACATTATTACAAACGCCAAAATAGAATCTTGAGTCTTCAGTCAGAACGTGGATTAAAAAGCTTTTTCCAGTGTTAGCTTGTCCACTGAGATACAAAAGAATTGGCTTTAAATTTGAACCTTTACATTGGATTGTTTTTGTGAAGCAATCCACATTCTATTTTTCCTTTGACTTCTAAATATATTTCTTTCTGCTCATCATTCAGTTGACCTACTAAGTCTTCCAAGTAGGTCCAGGTATAGAACTCTGCTCCTCTGGCAGAGTTGGCAGAATTCTGGCACTTTGCTCTATGCAGAGAAGCCTGGAGCTTCTGAATTCTGCAATCCGGCATGGGGCTGGGATTGTTCGCACAAGATTGAGTTTTAGCACTCACTTGAGAGCACCAAGATATTCTAGGGCCACTTGCCACAGTGTGCATGACTTTGCATTCACTCGCACAGTTTCCAGCCACACGCACAAGACTTGGCATTTACCTGGGCTGCTTTTGGCCATGTTGGCAGATAAAACATTCCTGATTGAGAGCACTAACGCACCTCTGGTAGAATTTCTACTCAAGATACATCTAAAACTAGTCAAAAAGTGCTCTTTGAGTGTTTTTTCTCCAATGGACCGTTCAAGTTGTTTTTAAGATTGAGATTTTCTTTTCTTTTCAAACAGAAATCAAGTACCTCAGAAACTCAAATTTCCTGTTCCTGTCCAGCAAGCTTCTCCCAGTGATTTTTCCATCTCCTTGTCACTTTTCACTTGGATTTCAAGGTGGAAGCATCCTTCTTTTTGTCTCTTGGGTATACCTTTGAATTTATGGGCTTTGTTTCTGTGAAATCACACAAGTAAGTTCCATCACTTGCAAACAGAAGGAGATCTTCACAATATACTCCATTTGCCATGCAAGTGATCGTCGAGGTAAGGCTGGTTCACATTATGGTACTGGAGGCCAGAGGACCCACACGTAAAAAACATCATGCAATCAGGTGGAAGTAGCACCTTAAAAAAATGGCAGTAGCTGACTTTGCTGGTGATGGTGAGGAGAGCCAGAATTCATCATCTACAACTGGTCAAATCACGGTGCAAGGTGAGTAAGAAGAGGGAGATATCTTCATGCAAAGCAGCTCTGTCCCCAGCAGTGCACCAGAATCACCTGCCTCAGTGATCTCACAGTGGCACAGGCGGACTCAGAGTCAGAAGGAGACACCATGGCTTACGGTGACTGCACCTCAACGCACATTGAGGCAACCACCACCTACATCTCAAAGGCCTGCGTCACTGGCCCCACAAAAGAAGAAAATCCAGGCTACTATTATGGGCATGTTTAGGCATGAAGGAACCTACAACTGCAACCACCCAATGGCATGTTTGTACAATGGGAAGCTGGCAAAAATGCTATCACTGGAACTCCTCCATTTCTCTTTTCTTTTCTCTTTTCTTCCAGAAGTCAGGTCGTTCCTCGCGCTGCCGCCCTGTGCCGCCTCCTTCTCCATCCGTTTCTCCTTTTTTCAAATCCCCTGCCACTGCGTCCCCGCGGCCCCTCCCGCCTAACCCCACCTCCTCACCATCATTTTTCCTTTTTCCAATCCCCTGACGCTGAGTCCCCGCGGCCCTTTTCGCCTCCCCCCACCTCCTCACCGTCCTTTTTCCTTTTTTCTAATCCCCTGCCACTGCGTCCCCGTGGCCCCTCCCGCCTCACCCCACCTCCTCACCGTCCTTTTTCCTTTTTTTTCCAATCCCATGCCGCTGCGTCCCCGCGGCCCCTCCCGCCTCCCCCCACCTCCTCACCGTCCGTTTTCCTTTTTTCTAACCCCCTGCATCTGCGTCCCCGTGGCCCCTCCCGCCTCCCCCCACATCCTCACCGTCCATATTCCTTTTTTGTTTTTTCCCGCTGCTGCCATCCCCTGCAGCCCCACCCCCCCAGCCTTCCCATTCGCCCATCCCTCCCTCTGCACCACTGCCACTACCTCCCTCATCCCCGTTTATGGCAGCTGCGGCGCAGACCCACCGCTTGCACGCCGAAGGGGCTCTAAAGGCAAGCCCATCTGCGCCCGTCCGTGCCAAGACCGCGCCCAGCGCCAGTCCCCGTGGCCCCCTCAGACAAATTTACTCCCCCCTCACCCTCCACTCACTCAACCCAGGCCCTCACCCCACCTGCACCCTTCTCAGCCCCACACACACCCATGGCCCCTTCACATGCTACACCTGTCATTTCTCCTGCTCCTCATCCCTCACACCACACACTAACCATAGTGACCCCCCCAACAACAAACACAACACCCCCAACGCAATACTCACCTGCTAGGCCCCCACCAACCAGCCCCGCCGCACCCCACCCCACAACCAGAACACACCCCGCTACAACACCCTCATGCACCACACCAACATCACCCACCGTCAACACCACCCACCACCACCACCTCAACTGCCGGCTCCTCAACACCCACTCCCTTCACAAACATTCGATAGAACTCTGGGACCTCATCACATCACACTCACCAGACATCGCCTTCCTCATGGAAACCTGGACCAACCCCTCCTTCGAACCCGACATAGCCATCGCCACCCTCAAGGAATACAAACTGCAACGCAAAGACCGCCTCAACAGGCTAGGTGGTGGCATCGCCATCCTACACAGGGACACCATCAAAGTCACTACCAGCTCCCAAGACACTATCGACAACACAGAACACATGCACTTCCTAATCCACACTAACAACAACTCCACCCTCAGAGGTACACTAATCTACAGACCACCAGGACCACGCCCCGCCTTCTGCGACACCATCGCCGACACCATCAGCTCGCACGCTCTCAGACTACATCCTCCTAGGTGATTTCAACTTTCACTTGGAGAACCTTCAAGACCACAACTCAACCTCCCTCATAGACAACCTTACCAACCCCGGACTCAAACAACTGGTCACCGCACCCACCCGCTCAGCAGGACACACACTTGACGCAATTTTCACCTCAAGCCAACACATAGCCTCCTCCCACACCACCAAACTCCACTGGAGTGACCACCACTGCGTCCACTTCTCCTTCACCAAACCCCCCTCACAGCACCATCAACACACCACACCCTACCGCATGTGGGAAAGGATCCCCACAGAACGTCTGAACTCCCAACTGGCCCACAACCTCCCCCCCACACCAACGACCCCAACGCAGGAGCACACAACCTCTCTAAAGGGATCACTACCTGCGCAGACACACTAGCCCCCCTCAGAAAACACCTCGCCACCCGCAACATCAAGAATGCCCCATGGTTCACCCCCGAACTCCAAGACTCCAAGCACAAATGCCGCCAAGCGGAGAAAATATGGCAACAAGAACCCTCTACAACCAACTTCTCCACCCTCAAAACTACCATTCGCACCCATCACCAACTCATACGCACCACCAAAAGAGATCACTACAAGACACGCCTTGACAACAACTCCCAAAACAGCAAAGAACTCTTCACCATCATTAAAGAGCTAGCCAAACCCAAAGCCAGCAACATAGACCCCACACACACACAACCCCATGTGACGCCCTCTCCAACCACTTCCACCACAAAATCCTGGACATCCACAACAGCTTCATACTGCACACACCCACCACACACACCCGCACTCACCCAACTCAACCCCCACTCATGACCCCCCCACCACACTTACCACCTGGGCCCCCGCCACACACGAAGAAACCGAAAAAAACATGAATTCCATCCACTCCGGACCCCCCTCCAACCCCTGCCCTCATCGCATCTACAACAAAGCCAGCCCAACCATCGCCCCCATACTCCGTGACATAATCAACTCCTCTTTCGACTCCGCCACCTATCCAGCCCCCTGGAAGTACGCAGAAATCGCAGCTCTCCTAAAAAAAAACAAAGCCGACCCGGAGGCCCTGTCCAACTATCGCCCCATCTCACTCCTCCCTTTCCCCGCCAAGGTTGCCGAGAAACTAGTCAACGCCCGCCTATCCCACTTTCTCGAAGAAAACAACACTCTTGACCCCTCACAATCCGGGTTCCGCAAGATCATCTGCGGATTCCCCCAAGGGTCCTCCCTCAGCCCCACACTCTTCAACATTTACATGATCCCCCTAGCCAACATCCTCAGACCACACGGAATCACTATCCTCTCCTACACAGACGACACCCAACTCATCCTCTCCCTCACTCACAACCCCACCACTGCCAAAACCAACCTACATGCTGCTCTCCTCGACACCGCCAACTGGATGACAACGAACCACCTCAAGCTTAACTCCAACAAAACCGAGATCATCATCTTCAGCCCCAACAAAACCATATGGGACGACGCCTGGTGGCCCACCGCCCTAGGCCCCGCAAACCACGCACGCAACCTCGGCCTTATACTGGACCCCTCCCTCTCCATGACACAGCAAATCAATGCACTAACATCCTCCTGCTTCCACACACTCCGCACTTTAAAAAAATCCTTCAAATGGATTCCCCAAGACACCAGTAAGACAGTCACCCATGCACTCATCAGCAGCAGACTAGACTACGGTGACGCCCTCTACGCCGGCACCACACTCAAACTCAAATGCAAACTCCAGAGAATCCAGAACACAGCCGCACGCCTTGTCCTTGCCCTCCCTCGCCACGAACGAATCTCACCACACCTCAAATCCCTGCACAGACTCCCCATAAACAAGAGAATCACTTTCAAGATCCTCATCCACGCACACAAATCCCTCCACAACACCGGCCCAACCTACCTCAACAAAAGAGAAACACAAGGGTAGTAAGGGTGAAGAATGCCGCACTTCTAGGCAGTAAAACAATAATTTTTAAGAGGTATATAAGATCCAGCAGATGCTCCTAAACTGCGTGCCGCGCTTCTCTACTCGGCTTTTTCAGGTTTTGACTCAAAGCTTATCAGAGCTTTCTATACCTGTCTTAACCTACATGCTCAATACCTTGTTCACCTGCTGCTGCTTGGGCAGCCATACTACTCTCAGGTCTACTAATCTAATAAGATCATTTTCACCTAACCCACTTAGCTGATTATTACCTACCACTCTGGCCGGACGGCCCAGCCTTGATGAAGTCACCTGTGTGACGAAACACGTGTTGGCTGTATATCTATGATGGCACATTGATCTCTAATACCCACAAATAAAGGCATCATCTACTAACAAGACTTGAGACTCTTCTTCAACCTCATACTTCCTCCAACCTACAACACACCATCAGGGATATTCATCCTTGTCATATTATTGGACAATACATTCTGTGTGCTGTGGCCAAATTGTTCAATTTTTACCTCAACGAAAGAGTGAACTTCCACACTCCCACCCGCAACCTCTGATCAGCCGACCTCGCACTAGCTACAGTCCCCCGCATCCAACGTACCACCACAGGAGGCAGGGCCTTCTCTTACCTCGCCCCCACAACCTGGAACTCCCTCCCCACCAACCTCCGCAAAAACAAAGACCTCCTATTCTTCAGAAAAAAACTCAAGACATGGTTGTTCGAACAATAACCCCTCCCTCACCCCCCCGCCCCTCCCCACAAGCGCCTTGAGACCCTCACGGGTGAGTAGCGGGCTCTATACATTTTTTGATTGATTGATTGATTGATTGAACGAGTGAGATTCTTAGAGTCTGGGGCAGCTGTCTGACTGAAATGGAAGGCTCCAAGTCAGACCTGTTTTGCCAGAGATGCTGTTCTAGTGCTGCATCACGATGTGCTGCAATTGGTGGGACAAGCTCTGCAGCAATGTGTTGTCTACACTATTCACCTGAGGACAGACATGTAGAACAGTTGTCAGGCTACTGATTACATGTGTATCACTGCATACTGGATCTCTTTTGCGGGGTAAAACAAAAGCTATCTACAGGTCTTGGACCTTAAGAAATGTTTAATTTAAGATCTTTTGGCCGCATGCAAGAATAGCCATGTTCTCTAAGGAGAAACCACATACAGCTGCAAACATCTTAGATTAATTTTATAGCAAAGTGTCTGAATGGCTATGTCCCACAGGTCTCTGAATTGGATTTGTTGCCACAGATACTGACAGTGATAAAGTCAAGGCCATGGCTGATGGTGGCTATCTCAGGGTCCTGTGTTTGGTGCACTGCATCGACCTGGTTGTGCAAGACTTTCCCCAAGAAAGAAGACACAGGGGGTCATTCCAACCCTGGCGGTCATCGACCGCCAGGGTGGAGGACCACAGAAGCACCGCCAACAGGCTGGAGGTGCTTCCCTGCCCATTCTGACCGCGGCGGTAAAGCCGCGGTCAGAAAAGGGGATCCGGCAGTTTTACCGCTGGATTTCCCCTGTCTGGGCTGAATCTCCATGGCGGCGCTGCAAGCAGCGCCGCCATGGAGATTCCGACCCCCTTCCCGCCACCCTGTTTCTGGCGGTTTTTACCACCAGGAACAGGATGGCGGGAACGGGTGTCGTGGGGCCCCTGGGGGCCCCTGCACTGCCCATGCCACTGGCATGAGCACCTACCGGCCCAGCGGGAAAGCCAGAATGGCCTCCGCGGTCTTTTGACCGCAGAGCGGCCAAATGGCGGTGACCGCATGGCGGGCGGCGGTCAGAATGACCGCCACAGTCAGCAACATACTGACCACCTGCAGACAAATTTCAACCATTCTTTTAAAGCCCAAAAGCACCTGCCATTACTGAGTGTGGTAACGGAGTACCAGTTAAAGCCTTGATACAGGAGGTTCTAACACATTGGAACTGAACATATTGGCCCTCATTACAACCCTGGTGGTAAATCCCGCTTACCGCCGTGCAGAAGACTGCAAACATACCGCTGCGGCCGCGGAATCCCACTACAGCTATTACGACCCACAGCTCGGAATCTGCCATAATACAGACACCCACACAACTCTGCCACACCAAAGGTCAGTGATAAACTGGCGATAACAAAACCAACACTGTCACGCCAACAGGAATACGTCCACACTATCACGACCCACGAATCAACGCGGCGGTCTTTCAACCGCGGTATTCCATTGGGGGCACAAACCGCCGCGCTCAAAATACACACACATTTGCAAAACACAACCACATTGGACAAATCGAAATACACACACCTGATACACATACACACACCACACCCACACACCCAATCCAATATAAAACACACACCCACATCACCCACAAACCCTTACTACCAGAATTCGGAAACCACGCCAGAGAGAGACACCACCATAAACAACACCAGCATCCACAGACACACAACACCATCACATACACAACATCCACGAACCTCAAACAACACACACCAACACATACCCTCACACATCACAACACACACCACCTTACACATCACCCACACCACTTCATGGCACCTCAAAGACACCCCAGGTTCTCTGAGGAGGAGCTCAGGGTCATGGTGGAGGAAATCATCCAGGTAGAGCCACTGCTATTTGGATCACAGGTGCAGCACACCTCCATTGCAAGGAAGATAGAGCTATGACGAAGAATTGTCGACAGGGTCAATGCAGTGGGACAGCATCCAAGAACTAGGGATGACATCAGGAAGAGGTGGAACGACCTACGGGGGAAGGTGCGTTCTGTGGTCTCCAGACACCAGATTTCTGTACAGAGGACTGGTGGTGGACCCCCACCTCCTCCCCCACAACTAACAACATGGGAGGAACAGGTCTTGGCAATACTGCATCCTGAGGGCCTGGCAGGAGTAGCAGGAGGACTGGACTCTGGTAAGTCAACTCTTTACTACCTTATCCCCCCACCCTACCTGCATGCCATCACATACTCCCACCCTCACCCTCACCCCCATCACTCCAACACCTCACATATGGCCCACTATCACAACCCAACCATCCCAATACCAAGCCCTGCATGCAACACCAAAGCATGGACACCCATCACCAAAGCATGTCCACTACAGATACCCACACAGACCCCAAACCAAATATCACACAAGGACCAAGCCAAGAATGCAAGCACTGGAGTACAGGGTCACTCACCCATCGCACACAATGGCACACACAGATGCAAGAATCATGCCTTTACACCCTTGCAGGACCCCTACCCAACGTCACCGGACAGGAGGTACCAGACATATCCAGTCCCCCCACAGAAGAGACCCACAGGGATGACCGTAGCTCTGCACAACTAGATCAAGATGACCAGCCCGGCCCATCTGGGACCTCGGGACAGTCAGTTCCCTTGACACTGGCACAAGTCACCACAGAGCCTTCCCCCTCAGGAAACACCACCACAGCACCCACCCACCGGGCCCATCCCTCTGTCCCCAGGACACGTCAATCAGCAGTGTGTCCACCACTGCAGGGAACCCAGGCAAACCCACAAACCCAAGACAATCAGGGACCTGGGAGCAGTGGGCACACAGTTCAGGGGACATAGGCACAGGATAACAGGTAAGCTGAGAGGACTGCTGTGCGACGGGGAGGACAGACCCAGGGAACCCACTCTCCACGAGGCAATCTCCAACATCATGGGAGCTTACCATAATTCCCAGGAGACGATGGCAACGGTACTGGCCAAGTTTCAGGAGACCCAGCGGCTGCAGGAGCAACGCTATCTGGGGATCAGGGAGGACCTGAAATCCATTAACAACACCCTGGTCATCATTGCAGGGGTGCTGCAAGACCTTGTCAACACCAGGAGGAACACTGTGGCACAGCAAGGGGCCCCTGACACCAGCTTGGATGATGAACAGCCCTCCACCCCCACCGGCGCTAGTGGACAGGAGGCACGGCCACAGGAACACGACACCAGCACCCCACCACCTGCAGATGGAGAACCACCCCGCAAACGGTCCCTGAGATCCAGGAACAAGACAGGGAACATTGCCAAGACCCCCGCCAGGAAATGAGACCCACCTGAATGTCACCCTTCTGTCCCACTTTCTCACCCTGTCCATCCTTAAACTGCCATTGCTCCACTTCCTATGCCCCTTTGGACAATGCACCTGTGAAACAAATAGACTGGACTCTGCCATGGACATTCCTCCACCATCCCCCCTTCCCATTTTACAACCCCCTCCACTTATTTGCACAGAAATAAACACACTTCAATCTCAAAACAATCTGGAGTCAGTCTGTGCTTTCACAAATGTGTAATTGCAATAACCATGGAATATAGCAATGTCAATGCACTTGTGCACTTACCGATGTAACACATCTGTAGGCCTGGAGGAAATATAGCAGAGGTCCCAAAGTGGGACCCACATCTGTGAAATGGAAAGCCAATGTGACACGTCAGGGTCCATAGACTGAGTGTAAAAGACAGACTTATGCTAGCTCCAATAATAGTATGAGATATGGGAGGCAGTGACATCTTCTTACCTGTGTCTCACTGGAAGTATTGCATGATTATGTTGTTTCTGTTGTCGATATCCTCTTCTTCTGCCTCCTCTTCTTCACTGTCCACAGGCTCCTCAGCTGCCACAAGACCACCAGCTGGCCCATCCTCCTGCAGAAAAGGCACCTGGCGTTGCAAAGCCCGGTTGTGCAGCTTACAGCAGGCCACGATGATCTGGCACACCTTCTTTGGTGAGTAGTAGAGAGAACCACCTGTCATATGGAGGCACCAGAATCTGGCCTTCAAGAGGCTGAAGGTTCATTCAATCACCCTCCTAGTTTGCCCATGTGCCTCATTGTAGCGTTTCTCTGCCCTTGTCCTGGGATTCCTCACTGGAGTCAGTAGCCATGACAGGTTGGGGTAACCAGAGTCACCTGCAAATATCGAGGGACAACTGTTAGACACACCCTAACCCTTAGGGATCACCCCATAACCAGACACCTATTCACACTGAATAGGGTCCTTGTCCTCACCTATAAGCCACACACGGTGCCTCTGGAGTTGCCCCATCACATAAGGGATGCTGCTATTTCTCAAAATATAAGCGTCATGCACTGTGCCAGGAAACTTGGCATTCACATGAGAGATGTACTGGTCTGCTAAACACACCATCAGCACATTCATGGAATGGTAGCTCTTCCGGTTTCTGTATACCTGTTCACTCCTGCGTGGGGGTACCAATGCCAAATGTGTCCCATCAATGGCACCAATGATGTTGGGGAAATGTCCCAGGGCATAGAAGTCACCTTTCACTGTGGGCAAATCCTCCACCTGAGGGAACACGATGTAGCTGCACATGTGTTTCAGCAGGGCAGACAACACTCTGGACAACACATTAGAGAACATTGGCTGGGACATCCCTGATGCAATGGCCACTGTTGTTTGAAAGAACCACTTGCCAGGAAATGGAGTACAGACAGGACCTGCACTAGAGGGGGTATCCCTGTGGGATGGCGAATAGCTGACATCACGTCTGGCTCCAACTAGGCACACAGTTCCTGGATTGTTGCACGATCAAGTCTGTAGGTGGCTATGATGGGCCTATCTTCCATTGTCGACAGGTCCACCAGCGGTCTGTACACCGCCATCTCATCACCTACCCCAGCAGACGTGCCCTATGGAGGAGTACAGCGAGCAGAGAGTAAGCCAACACTGAGGAATCACAAAATGTAATTTGCACACATTTAATAATCCGCAATGTGCCTGTAACTGTGTGTATTCAAGGCCTACATTGGTGGGACGCAGTTATTATAAATGCCATGTGGCCCCCTGAAATGGCGTCTGCCTGACCTGTAAGGTGGGACAAGGGGATATGAGGTAACTGCGCTGGCGTTGTACACCGTCGCGGTGGGCGGTTGAAGACCGCGGCGCAATTCTGCATTGCTTAACATTGGACCCTATGGGTCCGAGGAGCCAATGACTATGTATGCTGGCGGTGACGGTACGCACCGCCGCAGACGTGACCGCCATTTTCTGTCTGTTCACTCACTTGCTACCTGACCTTCAACAGGAGAGGACCTACACTGCAAGTGCTGTTGTGACCTGTGTCTGGAAGCGACAATGGCTCATGTGTCTGGGGAAAGAGCCACTGCCTTCACTGCGGAGGAGTTGGAGAAATTAGTGGATGGGGTCCTCCCCAGTACACACAACTGTACGGTCCTCCAGACAAACAGGTGAGTACACTGTGAGCATGCTGCATGGGCAATGCCTGCTTTGAGTGGAGTGGATGGAAGATACATGGGGGGCTGAGGCCTGCATGTGTGGACGGTGAGTGCATGTGCATCAGGGCAAGGGTGGGAACGGGGCCAATGAGTATGACGGTCCGGACGGGTAAAGAATTTCCTTTCCCCCTGTACCATTCCTCTAGGTCAGCGCCCACCAGAAGAAGGGTATTTGGCGTGCTATCGCTAAGGACGTCCGGACCCTGGGGGTCCACCACAGACGGAGCACCCACTGCCGTAAAAGATGGGAGGACCTGTGCCGCTGGAGCAAGAAGACAGCAGAGGCCCAGCTAGGGATGGTCTCCCAACGTGGGAGGGGTGCCCGTCGCACCATGACCCCCCTGATGTTCCAGATCCTGGTGGTGGCGTATTCGGAGTTGGATGGGCGCTTGATGGCATCACAGCAGCCACAAGGGGGTGAGTACACTCTCATTCAGCTGACTCTGCGCGCATTACAAGGTGTCTGGGTGGAGGAGGTAGGCAGTGGGTTCCCCTAGGCCAGGGCGAGCTTGGTAGGCAAGGTCCCTTGTGAGGCATGCTATGTGGCACTCCAACCCCACTAGTGGTTAGTGCCATCTACACCTAGTCAGTCTCCTGTGACTTCCAGGTGTGCAGCAATCGGGCTTAGGCCTTGTACCCCATGGGCATGTGATTAATCTAGCAACTATAAGTGCATGGCGCACTGCAGAGGGCTGCTGTGTCTGTTGTGTCCTCCAACGGTAGTGGTGTTGCATGCACTGAACATGTCTTTCTCCCAGTCTCGTCTCCACTCACACCTGCATGCACTACATCCTCAGCCACTACCTCCATCACCAGCACGCCCATCACCACACACCGCTCACGTGCACTCACCACCACCACTACCATTCACACATCCCCAGTGTCCTCTCCCAGTGTGTCAGTGAGCCCTCCTTCCAAAGTACACAAATGCAGGCACACACCCACCCAACAGCCATCCACCTCACAACAGCCTCCAGCCCATGCACTTTCAGCCAAATTCAGTAGACGTACACCTCTTACAACCACTACCTCTTCCTCCACTCCCAAACCCCCTCCATCTACCCATCCCAGTGTGTCTTAAAAAAATTTCCTGGCTAACATTGACTTCTTCCCTACACCTCCCCCCCGTACTTCCCTAGGGCCAGGCTTTCCAGGTCCCAGCCCAGCACCTCATCCACCACATCCCCAGGCACAGTGGTGCCAGCAACTGCGGGGTCATGGAGTGCGCCAACCATCAGGGCTGCCAGTGTGCCACGGAGCGAGGGCAAGGACATTCTGCCACCTACCAAGGTTAAAAAGGTGCCCACACCCCTGAGGGACAAGCCGAAAACACCTGCCACCTAGGGGTCAGCAAAACCGAAAGGGGATAGTGGCAAGACAACTGCGCCGCCATCGAAGGTGGGGAAGGGCCAAAAACAGAAGGGCAGGTCAGGAGAGGGCATGGTGGCACAGACTGAGGGACCAGTGTCACACCTTCTGTCCATGTCCACGCCAACCTGTACGGCGGAGAACACCGCCACCTGCACTGCCACCTGCACCGCCACCAGCACTGCTACCTGCACCGCCTCTAGCACATCTACAGCCGCTGCAACAGTCCCCAGCCTCTTCCCCGGTGGGCAGCCGCCAAGGCAGTAGGAGACATCCTGCTCTCTCACTCAGCTGGTGCTGACACATGCTCTGCCGCCACAGACCTCGCCGCCAGCACCGCCGCCACAGATCCCGCAGCCAGCACCGCCGCCACAGACCCCGCAGCCAGCACCTCCGCCACAGACCCCTCTGAAAGCACCGCCACGACTGACACCGCCGCGAGCACTGCCACGACTGACACCGCCGCAAGCACCGCCAGCAGCCCTGCGATGTCCTCAAACAGTGGCACCACAGCAGACATGGCCACCATCTCCTGTGGTCAGTCGTCCGAGTCTGGTGGTGAGTTCAAGGACCCTGGGCAGCTTCCATGAAGCATCACTGTCATCACAGTTGTCACCTGCATATGGAATGCAAAGCCGCAGCAGTGTGGGGTATGTCTCTGCCTCCATGGCGTATCATGCAACCTGTACCTCGGCAATCTCGTGGCACACAAACCCAGGAGAGTGTATTGTTCCGGCCACACTGCACGTGGAGCACTCTGGGCACCAGGCCCCCTCCAGAACCAGTGGAGAGATACCTCCACTACCTCAGTCCTTGGCAGGATGAAGCACTCTGGGCACAAATCCCCCTCCAGAACCAGTGGGGAGATACATCCACTACCTCAGTCCTTGGCAGGATGAAGCACTCTGGGCACCATGCCCCCTCCAGAACCAGTGGAGACTGTTATCCACTTGAGAGACTGTGGCTTTGCACTCCCCAGGATACAGCAGTGGGCAACCCACCCACTGGAAAGACTTGAGAGACTGTGGCTTTGCACTCCCCAGGATACAGCAGTGGGCAAACCACCCACTGGAAAGACTTGAGAGACTGTGGCTTTGCACTCCCCAGGATACAGCAGTGGGCAAACCACCCATTGGAGAGACTTGAGAGACTGTGGCTTTGCACTCCCCAGGATAAACCAGTGGGCAAACCACCCAATGGAGAGACTTGATAGACTGTGCCTTTGCACTCCCCAGGATAAAGCAGTGGGCAAACCACCCACTGGAAAGACTTGAGAGACTGTGGCTTTGCACTCCCCAGGACCCAACTGTGGGCATGGAGCCCCCTCGTGGAGCAGTGGCATCGTGCATTCATCAGGCTGAGAAGCCCTCCCTCCCCCTCCCCTTGAGTATATTTTCTATCTGATGCCCCTCCAGTGTTCTCTCCGTTTGGAGTCAGGTATCATGTGTGGGCCTCGCCCATGCATTTTGGGCCCAGTGGTCCACGGACAATGATTGGTGCACTATCCGGACTTGTCTATTTGGTGTACATAATTGTATATACTGGATTTAGAATTTTGATAATGATATTTCACATGATTACATTTGTTCAAATCATTTCCTTTTGTCCTTGTGGTCTTCCAGGGGAAGGGGGGTGTATATGTAATGTGGCAGCATGTATTTGTGTGTATGGTGTTGTGGGTGGCGGTGGGGGTGTTGTGTGTTGCATGTGTGAGTCACTCTCTTTTCCCTCCCCCCTCCTCTGTGTTGTAGGTACAGTACTCACAGTGGTAGTCGCCGCCGCCGTTCGAGCTCCTGATAGAGGAGCAGGAAGACCATCATCGGCAGTATCTGCAATTCGGGCTCCATGGCGTCCTGGTTCCTCGTGGGGTGTGGAAAGGTGAGTGTTTTCCCTTCTGTGTACTGTTTCCGCCGTGTTTTTGTTCGTGTTGGCTCCGCCCCAGAAAAGGTGGCGGATAGCCCTGTTGTGATAGGGTGGGTCGTACATTGTCTTCCGCCTTTCTGTTGGCGGTGTCCGCCGCGCTGTTTGTTTGCACCGCTGGGGAGGTCGGAGTGTTAAAGTGGCTGGCTTTGTTGGCGGTTTCCGCCACGGTCGTAATCCCATTTTTTTCTCGCCCGAACTGTTTGCAGTATTATCGCCGCTTTAACACCGACCGCCAGGGTTGTAATGAGGGCCATTATATGGTGCAATGTCTGTTTCAGCAGTACAGACAGATTGATGACTATTTCATTCTAAGAGGAAGGGATGCAATTGGGAAATCTACGACCATGGATGCAGACAAATGGGGCCTAGTCAAATGCCTGACCCAGATCCTGCTCCCTTTTGAGATTTTCACCTGGGAAGTTAGCAAGGAGGACAGAACAATGGGGCAAGCTATCCCATTGTAGCATCTGCTATAGGAGCAGCTAAAGAATGTGTCAGAGAGGTTTGCACTCAGAGGTGTGAAAAAAAACTCAGAAGTGCATGTCTTGGTTGAGAGGTTAAGCTATCGCTTGACTTGCAAAGCAAGGATGCAAAACAACATTATCAAATCCAATAGTAAATCTGTGTCACCCTACTTGATCCACACTGCATAAAAATTCTCCACGATTTTATTCCTTTTTCTGAAGGGGATGTTTCAAATTGCAAGAGGTAGCTTGCTGAGCAAGTCAGAGAACTAGAAGAAGAATTGCA
Organism: Pleurodeles waltl; assembly: GCF_031143425.1. Classification (NCBI taxonomy): domain Eukaryota; kingdom Metazoa; phylum Chordata; class Amphibia; order Caudata; family Salamandridae; genus Pleurodeles; species Pleurodeles waltl. The sequence goes on from NC_090445.1 coordinate 1,345,713,604, forward strand.
GGAACTTAGAGTCCCACTCTATGGTTATGGGGTGCCGCCTTCACCTTCCAGAGAGGGCAGTCTGGTCTCACAGCAGCCAACACCAGCAACAAGAACACTGGAAAACGCAGCATTGAAGAATCAGAACCAACCTCTGCATTGGCTTGGTTTCAAATGGCAGGTCTGAAAACCAGTGCAGAGGCAAAGGCAAAGGCAAAAGAGGTTGAGCAAGTGGCAGCACCAATGACACTTCAGAGGATGTTCCAGGAGTATCTCAATGACCCAAAATATCTATATGTGGATCAAAACCCATTGGTGTACTGGTATGAGAAAATGTGCCTATTGCCAGAGCTCAGCAGGCTGGCAATGAAGTATCTGGCTTCTCTTGTAGCCAGTGTGCCTACTGAACATGAGTTCAGTGCAGCTTACCAGTTGTTATAGTGAGAAGGATCAGTCTCTTGCCTCAAAAGGTGGAGAGCTTATCCATGATCAAAATTAATCTACATTTTATACCACCGTTTCTGAAACACCACAGGAACAGGAAGAGAATGATTGGTCGGAATCAAGTGTGTTTGCTGACCTACTTCTCGTGAACCACCTGAGTTTGAAGACAAACTCTACTTCCCAGACTAAGTATAGCAGAGAAACCATAGAACATTTTAATTATTTCTCATTGAACTTCTTTGTTTGCAAAAAGAAACAAATTAGCTATTGGAACATTAGGTTTGTGACAGATTTATGATACCTCACCATTTGCTAGTCAAATACATGGCCGGATTGGAGTTGTACCTGTGTGTAGTGAAGAAGTCCCCACATTCCTTTCAGGACATGGGAGACAATGCCTGCCTGCCTTCCTCACATGCCATTACCTATCCTTTTTTTAGCATCACCTACCAGAGCTGCCCCAGAGGATAATTGATTAAAAGCATGCTAGTGTCAATGCCAAATTGCAATTTGTTGCTACCATCAAAGAGGAGATAATATTTTGTATCAACCACAATGCTTGGATTGGATGAGGTAACTACTAACTATTGCATCAATGAGTGTTAATATATTGAATGATTGTGAGTGATGATTGATCATGTGTGTGGTGGCTGACAGTGAGGGAGGGTGTTCAACAAATTTGATTTTGATGATTTGGAATGTTTTGGTGGCTGATGGGTGACTATTTTTTCCTGAAAGTGATTGGCTTTTCAAACTTAGCGAAATTTACCTGCAGGGGGTGCTCCTTTTTTCTGGTTCCTCAGTGACCAGACCTGTCACTTTAGTTACCAAACACAAATCTACACAAAATACTCCAATTCTGATTCTCTATTTGCTCTTCAACATCAGTGCACTATACAGGTCAACCTCGATTGGTTTGGGACTGGGAAGGAGTTGCTTAGAATCAGGAGGAGGAGGAGGAAGATGGAAAGACTCAGGGTGGGACTACCTCAACAGCTAGAAGGAGGAAGTTACCAACTTCAAAGAGAAACCATGATGATGGCGAAGACTCTGAGGCATACTACTCACTCAGCTTTGGGAACTGGAGAGAGGTGCACTGATTTGGAAAATGTTCTTTATGTTTATGTTCTGCCTTTGTGTCTTTTTGTTACACTCCTGACTCCTCCTGAAGCTTACCTTGCTTCCTTTAGTCCTCCTTTACTCTATAATACAGTTACTGTTTTTCAATATGCAGGCCTTCTCCTAGCCCTCTCCTGCACAAACAAAACTATGTGAAAGCTCAACACTCTAGCTTACCTTTTATACAGGTTCAGCCAGGCACCCATGAGTGACGGACATTCCAAGAAGAATCAGATTCTTCGCCCAATTAGGCAATCCAGCATCATTTTCCGTTTAACATCCATAATATTCTGAACCGGGTAGGCTAACTTCAAACCTCCATAATTTATATTTTTTAAATCTAGAAGACATAACATTTAGAAGTGTACTACATCTGGTCTCTGTGGGACCAAAGGGCTGTTTACAATGCATTTAACTGAACTGTGTTATACTTATCCCTTCATTGTTCCCTTCCACAACAGAATGATAATAGTGTGCTGCTCAGAACCCCGATTAATAGTGTCATGGTTTCTGTTGTGTAGTATTTGTCTTTGTCACACCTTACCTTAAATCCCCTGTCCCATCAATTCTTTGAGCTCCTAACCCTCTTTCCCCGGCCTGTTTGATTTATTGAGGTGTGACTTAATTTGACACCATAAATGGATCACACACACAGTGGGGCAGATTTGGTGAAAGTGACAACAACTCACTGCATGACCTTCTATTACCTGAGCAATATTCCACTCTGTCCCACCAACATCATCATTAAGGCCTTGTGTTGTGTGTTGCAAAAATGCTTAACCTTGTCTGACTACTCCTGACTCTGAGCCCACTTCTCTTGACTCGAGGATTTCATCTAGCTTTTAAATACTACCTCCCCATTGCTCAGAAGAAGTTGATATTGCTAGTTTTTATTATCATATCAGGTCTTCTTTGTTGTGTGTTGTTAGACATTTTCATCCTTGGCGGGTTCTCCCTTAACTCTTTGCCTCTGTTCCCCAGGTTGTTGATGTGTGCTGGACTCTGATTTTGCTGTTTTTGTTACTCTGGACACTTTACCACTGCTAACCAGTGCTAAAGTGCAAGTGCTCCTTTACAAAATGTGTATATAATTGGTTTATCTATGATTGGCATATTTGATTTACTAGTAAGTCCCTGGTAAAGTGCACTAGAGGTGCCAGGGCCTGTAAATCAAATGTTACTGCAGCACTGGTTGTGCCAACCACATAAGTAGCTCTGTAATCATGTCTCAGACCTGCCACTGCAGTGTCTGTGTGTGCAGTTTTAACTGTAAATTCGACTTGGCAAGTGTACCCCCTTGCCAGGCCTAATCCTTCCCTTTTCCTACATGTAAGACACCCCTAAGGTAGGCCCTAGATAGCCCCAAGGGCAGGGTGCTGTGTATGGTTAAGGTAGGACATATAGTAATATGTTTTATATGTCCTGACAGTGAAATATTGCTAAATTCGTTTTTCACTGTTGCAAGGCCTGTCCCTCTCATAGGTTAACATGGGGGCTACCTTTAAATCTGATTAAACTGTAGATTCCCTTTGGGAGCGGATGGACATGTGGAGTTTGGGGTCTCTGAGCTCACAATTTAAAAATACATCTTTTAGTAAAGTTGATTTTAAGATTGTGCGTTTGAAAATGCCACTTTTTGAAAGTGAGCATTTTCTTGCTTATACCATTTCTGTGACTCTGCCTGTTTGTGGATTCCCTGTCTGGGTCAGTTTCACAGTTGGGCTGGTTCGCCTCTCACTAGACAGTGACACAAAAGGAGCTGGGGTGTAGTCGGCATTTCCTGATAAGCCATCTGTGCTAGGAGCGAGGGGAGGAGTGGTCACTTACACCTGAAAGGGCTGGGCCTGCCCTCACACAGTGCAGTCTCCAACCCCCTGGTGAGTGTCTGGGGCCTGGCCTGGGCAAGGCAGGATTTCACATTCACAAAAGACTTTGCTTTGAAGTAGGCCTACTTCAAAGGAGAAATTGGGTATAAAAAGGGCACCCAAAACTACAGACTTTAGAATACTTCTGGAAACAAGAGGAACCTCTGTCTGGAGCAGAGCTGAAGAGCTGAGGAAAAAGAGCTGCCCTGCCTGTGACCGTGATTTGTGGAGCTATCCTGCAGTTGCTGCATCTACCAGAGTAGGCGGGCAAAGACTGGACATTGTGTGCCTTCCATCTTGTGAAGAAATGTCCAAGGGCTTGATTTAGAGCTTGCCTCCTGTTGTTTGAAGTCTTGGGGACAGCAAAGACTTCTCTCTGCCAGTACCTGGAGTCTCTGCAGAGACTCCTGCTCTGACAAGCGGTGCCCTATCTAGTCCCTCTGCCCTTGAAAGGAAAAGCTGGAGAAAATTCAAGAAAATCGACTTCGGACAACTCCGGACCGACGCCGCTGCTGAATCCGGTGACGCCACCTGCAACTGACTCCATGATCTTCGCTGGAACGCGATGACTTTTGCAGGCCTGACACCGCTGCAGCCCCGCCAAAGTCCGCGAGTCTGTGGAAGTAGCTGCACCACGTCATGACCGATGCCGCTTGAAGCGCATGGATTCAACGTTTCGCACAGACGCCGCGATCCCCGACTTCGTCCATCAGCTTTTTTTCACTCTTCACCAAAGGTACTGTACCTGGGGGTCCACGTACCTCCGTGGCCAGCGCCGCTGGTGTCAGATTGTTGGGAACGACTCTGTCACAACGGCATGTTAACACCTCATCGAAGCATTTTGTGTTTCTAAGCGCTATTTTTTATTTTAATCTAAAAAAATTAATAATTTGACTTGTGTATGTCTGACTTTTGTTGTTTTGGTCTTGTTTTGTTTAGGTAAATATTTCCTATTTCCCTAAACCTGTGTTGTGTCATTTTGTAGTGTTTTCATTAAGTTACTGTGTGAGTTGGTACAAATACTTTACACCTAGCACTCTGAAGTTAAGCCTACTGCTCTGCCAAGCTACCAAGGGGGTAAGCAGGGGTTAGCTGAGGGTGATTCTCATTTACCCTGACTAGAGTGAGGGTCCTTTCTTGAACAGGGGGTAACCTGACTGTCAACCAAAGACCCCGTTTCTAACATGTGTCAAATACTGTCATTGTGGTAGTCTGGCCTGGTCTCAGTCTTCCTAAAGTTATGATATAATATATGACCCACTAACTCTTAATTGACGTCCAATCTAGTTAACAGTGATGGACAACCCTTTGATTAATCCTGCAATTGGAGTTTGCATATGTGGGAGTGACACTTTGTGCCTTTCCTGTTACATGATAGCCTGCTACTACAACTACCAACCCCTTAAGAAACCACCTTGGAAAAAACCCTGCAGTAAGAAGACTGAGGCAATTAACCCTCACATCATCTATTCAGGTTGGAGAAGAACGATGGATTGAAGTGAACTTGTTTAGTTAGTGATTAATGTCTTGGAGAATATGTTGTTTGTGTGTATCGAGGGTTCTGTAGACAAAATAGGCAATGGCAATCATCCCCAAGTGGTCAATATAGTTCCAGAGGCCAGAAGAGGAAGGATATAATTAAATGCCATACACTTTTTTTGTAGCAGATTTAAAATACAGGCTACACTAAAAGGCAGCAGTGCAAACTAAAACACCCAAATACATATTTGAAGCATAAATGAAGTAAAATATCTCCTTTTATTTTTAACAAATATAAAACCCACCCTTTCCACCCACAACAGGCCCACTCCTCTCCCCAAACAAATAGCCCCATCCCAAAAATAGTCCAAAGTGAAACCCCCAGTCTCATTTCCCTCTCTGCCCTCTCCACCCACAAGTCCCTCTCACCAAAAAAAAATCAAAATAAAAAGGGCTTAGAAATGGGCATTTTCTTTTAGGGTTCGGAGCTGGTCCAAGCTCTGCTCAGTCGTGGTGAGCCTACTCTCCATATTGTCCATTCACTGCAAGATGCATTGAACTAATGTTCTATCAGGGCGGGAGGGGCAGCACCAGGTGCACTCAGGGCCCCGGACAGCAGCACCAGGAGGCTAGAGGCTGGAGCTGGCATGCTGCTGAATTAGGTCCGTGGGTCAGAGGTAGCTATTTCCACCGCTTCATCCTTCAGTACCACCAGCCACTGATATTCTGCTTGTATAGTCTCCAGCCTCTGCTGCCGTAGGAGGGCTCCCATCTCCTGCCTGGTGGGTGGTGCTGATCAACTACCACGAGTAGCTATAAAAGGTAAGTTGTAAGCAATGCTTGGAGCAAATGCTGCTTTCAAAGTAAGTGGCTGTGTGGCACAGTAGCAGTACATTACTGGTCCCCTTGGGACATTGGAATTTGTTGTGATTACGATTAGGAGAGTCAGAGGGACAATTTTATTTGTTTACCCACACATGCCTCACATAAAAAGGACTGACTGTCTGGTGGAAAATAATTAACACCAGCTAAAAAAACAGCGCTCTTCTAGTAACTAAACAGACAATTTTAGTGGAGAAATAAAAATAAATTATCTCTCATTTATGTTTATGGCACTGTACTACAAATTGTTGTTCCAACGTAATGAGAGCATGCTAGCCGTTGGGTACTTTGCTACTGTCTCAAGCCAGGGCAGCTGTAGTTGACAATTATCTATCTTTAATTCCAATGGCCCTCCTCTTCTCCAAATGACATTTACTTAGTTTCTACCCTGAATCCAAAGAGACAGATGAATAATAAATAAGACATGTCACACAATTCACCCATAAAATGTGGATATTATTATCTTGTCTGCCGTAAGTACATGGTGGGGAAAATTATGCATTGCTCTACAAGAAAAGGTATGGGGTATTTGGATCATTCGTCACAGAGTATCGCTTATACCAAACATGAAATCAAATCAGGCACTTACTAGTCCTACAGTAATCACTGGCCTCACCGACCACCACAAATTATTTCAAACAAATCTATTCACTTGGCAGTAAGGAAAGGAAACTTGACTTACTCTACTGCAGCATGAGGCAGAGGGATTAGACAGGTAGGAAGAGCTTTTTATATTGAATTGATGGGTGTTACTGATCATTGTTTTTTATCATTTGTCTAAACTTTGGCTCATTCAGTCACTATGAAGATGAAAGTCCAAAGGGAAAACTCTGAACTGCGTAAAAGAAATCTGTTATGGGAAGCCATAAAATATATTTTGGAAATACTTCACATGGCCATAAAAGTGTGGTCAACTGGGATGGAAGAACTTAGGAGTACATTTCTCAGAGGTAACAGAATGGACGAAGGGAAACACACCTTGTGTGTTCGGTTTGCAATGCATTGAAAAGTTTGTAAATGTCACATTAACTGAAGCAGATGCACATTGCATAGCCAACACTGCAGTCACAAACTGAACCATACTGTACTTCTTCGGTCATGGTTGGTGAAATGCCATGGGCAGGGAGCAGGGTTGATGAATGTTGATGGGTGAGATACATATCCGCCTCCCTTAACAAGTACAGCAAGTTAAGGGATTAGAACACAACTTAAAACACCCCAACTTTGAACCATAGCTTGATATCCATATAAAAAGTAAATGAAGTAGGTGACCAGCATGCCTTTCACCAGAAGAGGTCCCTTGTTTGTTTATCCAATCAATTATTCAATCATCCATTCATTCTTCCTACTATATTCACCCATAGCCACCATGATTTAAGCTTTACTTTCTCTCATCCAGTCTTTCACAAAAATTCCGAATCCATTATCCATCCATTCAGTACCCACCCTTTCTTTCAATCATCCTTTCACCCATCCATCCTTTTAACCAATACTCACACACACACATCACTTCCCCTACCCAGGCATCCTTTCCTTTCACTTTTTTCACCATTCTTTCTTTTAACCTTCCATTCTTTTCTGTTTCCACCAAGCCATCATTTTTTTCCTACATTATGCGAGCTCTTGCTGAGTTGCAGATAGAAAAGGCCATAACCCAACCACCGCTGTAGCTGGTAATGCAGATAATTCACGATCATGACAACACCCTTGTAGCTAATGAATATAATAGTAATTGTCAATTATCGAGCAATGTGACTTACCACCGTACGTCCCTGCTTCTTTCCCTTCTTCTCCTTCTCCTGCAGCAGCACTTGACAAGCCGGAGTCACTCTGTATTGTATTGTATTGTAATAGTATTTATATAGTGCTTACTACCCCTTACGAGGCATCAAAGCACTTTTTGGCGAGTAGCACGCTACTCCGGAACCCAAAAGGAACCCAAAAGGAATAGGTGGTGGATTATTATAGGGAAATATGAGTACAGTTTTAGTATTTTTATGAGTTAATTTTAGCCATGGATATGTGAGTTTGTTAATTGGATTGACTGGAGTAATGGAGGGGTGGAGGAGGGAAGAATCCAGAAGTGTTAATTGGAGAATTTAGTAGGGTTGTTTGGGAGATCAAGGTAGTAAAGTGAGGTTTGGGTGAATTAGATGTGGAAGAGGAGGGAAGAGCCTAGGCAGGGTTATTTAGGAGATGAAAGTAGTAGATTGGATTTGGGATGAGTCAGAGTGGGAATGGAGGATAGATTGATAGAGACATGACATATGGTGATGGGTTAGGCAAAGTGTGATATAAAATGAGAGCAGGGATTCATAAGTATCTAATATAACAACTTATCTAGGAGCTATACAATGCCTATGAACATGTTAAGCATAGCATAACATACACACACACATACACATACACACTTGAATACACACACATATATGTACATACATATACATATTTAAACCATGAGTAAATATACATTAATTAAACAGGTTTAAAGAGTTTGTGTGTCTTTTATTGTTATGACATAGTAGCAATACATATTTTCTAAAGAACTATATATAACTAGAATATACACATAATCAGATCAGATAAAAAAATGTTATCAACATAGGCATATGCAGTCCATAGCTGTTTGAATATTGTGGCCTTGACAAAAATAATTCTAAATAATGAAGGGCGTTCCCTGTTCTGCATGTTGGCTGCAATGGTGGCTAAATGAAGTCATATGGAAGTGTAAGCCAGACTGGACTTCGGCAGGCAAAAGGCATCCTGGACTGCAGGCTTGAGAGGATGCAGGTATTTTGTAATGCAGTAGTGCACAAACATTTTTCACACAGTAGTGCAACAGGCCCATGTAGTGGGTTTGCGGGCTTTTTTTTAGAACGTTGAAATGTTTTCTTACCTGTAGAAGTAGTTTTGCAGCTTGAAAAGTTTTCTGGATTCACAGGCTGTTCATTATTCTGACGTTTAGTGGATGGGTATGGAAAGTTGTGTTCTAGTCTTTTCCTTTTTTTTGCAGCGTCGACCACCATTTGGTGCTTAGTCTGTCCTCTGTGTGACGTCAGACGGGGCCCTGGACTTTCCTGTGCATGGCTTCCATCTTCAGATTCTCCCACCTTTTTCCTTCTTTTGTTCTTCCTGTTCCCTTTTTCTTCTCCCTCCACCTGTTTGCTTCTTAGCCCATTTCAGGGGAGGGGGTGGATCGCATGTGAATCTGTGTGCCTAGAAAAAGCATTATAAATTCTTTAGATGTTAGATACTCCTCCGCTTAATTTTTTTAATCAAAAAAATACCACAGCAATACTTCACTACAGTTCCATTACCACTGCGGTATCTTCTATAAAAAAACACTCTGGGCATTTTGTTGGTTCACAACGTTAGAAAAGCCGAGTAGTCAAGCCAACCAAAAACTTTTTGTTATGGAGGGGCAGAGCTATATCTTATAACGATGATGATTCGGAATCACTGAACTGTAATGAAGGGGTGGAATAATAATGGTCAATGAAAGACAAAAAGAATATGCAGGGATAACAAGAATTAAACAAAAATTTGATAGGGTAGTTGGAAAAGAATTACAGTATAAAAAAAACAAAAAAGGCAAAAAAGGAGTATAATAGTGGGCAGAGTTATAAGTTAGGGAAATAATAATAATAAATTATAGGACTTTCTGGGATGAGTAGAGCCCTTGGCAGTGGCACTGGTGGTCGGTGCCTCCTCCACTCCAGCTCTTCCCAGACCCATCTCAGCGTTGTCTCTCTTCTTGCCTTTGGGTGTTGATGTAAGAAATAAAGAAGATAAAAAAACAGATTACTGATACAGTTAATCTACACAAAGTTATCATAACAGTCAAACGCAGGAATATTGTACTTATCAAAATCAGATCGTCCATGGTACTAGTACTGACTATCATTGAATTGGGTATACTAATCCTAAAATCCTTGTTCCAAATATTCTGAACAAGCACTACATTTGCAAATAATGCATTGCAATCAATAATCTTTGATTCTATTCTCCTTTCTCAACCCCTTTGTTGGATCAACTCACGCTCCCTTTTTTGTAATGCACAGATGTATACTACTAGTACTACTCAGTGTGAAATTGCTTGGGATTGTATGAGCTACAGAGAATGCTAACTTACTGACATCACTAATTCACTATGGTGACAGAAGGACAGAGGAGTCTGCATTGCAATGGTTTCTTAAGTAATCAGCCACAGCGAGCTCTGACAAATAGTATTAGGTAGCATTGAGCACCTGCCTAACTTAATCTGTATGACATAATAATATTCTTAATGTAAACTGAATGTATCATACCTATTTGTGTGAGCAGCATGCAACTAGGAAAAAAAGTTAGCATTGTGGAACACAAACACAACAAATAATATAATTAACACTCACTGAGCCCTTGAATCTTGACCTCTAGCAGGTCAAGAAGGTCCTGCTCATGTTCGAGGATATCTGCCCAGTGGTGCACAGCTGCTGGGTGGTATGCTGGACCTGGCTGGTGTGCCACTCACACCTGCATACCCTCCTCCGATGCAGCTGATGCTCCTGCAGGGGGTACCCACTGCCTGGCCTGCTGCCAGCATGAAGGGGAGGTGGTGCTGCACATAAAAACCAGTGCTGCCTATGCTGACTTACAGAAGATGGAACTGGGATGCACCCATTGGTGGCGCCACCACCCACAAGGTAGGCGCCTTCTGCTCAGGGGGGCCTGGGGCTACTGCTCCTCTGCTCGCTGGTGCTGCCCTGCACTGCCATGGCACTGAGTGGGGTGGGGTAAAGAAAATGAAAAGAAGCCAGAGAAAGAGGTAAAGGGAGAAATAAACAAAAATACAAAGAGTCATGAAAACTCCCCCAAAAATAAAAAAAACATAAAATACACAGACACAAAAACACTCACTAGTATAATAGAAAAAACGAGAAGTAGATTAATTAGGAGGACAGAGGACTTAAAATATATAGAAGGATTTCCAAACAGGCGCAGCACCATGAACAGACTAAAAACCAAAATGGCCTCACCCATGTGAACCACGTGATGCCATTCATGCGTGATTTTAAATGCGAGAACATACTTAGGGGGTGATTTTAACCTTGGCGGACGGCGGAGGCCGTCCGCCAAGGTACCGCCGTGAAATGACCGCACCGCGGTCAAAAGACTGCGGCGGCCATTTAAACATTTCCTCTGGGCCGGCGGGCGCTCTCCGAAAGAGCGCCCGCCGGCCCAGAGGAAATGCCCCTGCAACGAGGACGCCGGCTCAGAATTGAGCCGGCGTAGTTGCAGGGGTGCGACGGGTGCAGTTGCACCCGTCGCGTATTTCAGTGTCTGCAAGGCAGACACTGAAATACTTTGCGGGGCCCTCTTACGGGGGCCCCTGCCGTGCCCATGCCATTGGCATGGGCACGGCAGGGGCCCCCAGGGGCCCCGCGGCACCCCCTACTGCCATCCTGTTCATGGCGGGTTTCCCGCCATGAACAGGATGGCGGTAGGGGCTGTCAGAATCCTCATGGCGGCAGAGCGCGCTCCGCCGCCATGAAGGATTCCCCCGAGCAGCGGTAAGTCGGCGGGAGCCCGCCGACTTGCCGCTTCTTACCGCGGCTGAACCGCCGCGGTCAGAATGCTCGTGGGAGCACCGCCAGCCTGTTGGCGGTGCTCCCGTGGTCGGTGGCCCTGGCGGCCACCGGCCGCCAGGGTCAGAATGACCCCCTTAGTGTTGCATTTGATGTAAAAATCAATGGCAATGGGTGCAAGGGAAACACTGCCCACCTGCAGAACTCTGTGCAGCACAGCAGAGTTTTCTTACCACTTCATGGATTTCTAAGTAGTGAAAATCCAGGAGCTCTGCCCAATCCTAGTTCCAAGTCAACATTATCTGCTCCTGCTTGTTGCATTGCTGCCTCCACCTCATTCGTCCCTATGGCAGCTTCATTTTCAATTATTGGTTGTACAAGAGGATCTTGACTGTGAGGTCCGTAACTCTGGCTGCTTTGTGAACTATTCTTTGCTATCTCAGTAGCAATTGTTTCCTCTTGTTCAATATCTTCATATAACATTTTCCGGTATCTTAGAAATTGTAGGCACTCAGTGCTGTCTTTTACCCACTGAAAGAGTACTCATAGCAGTCATATTATCCAAGTAACTCTGTTTCAGAACGTCAAGGTTTGAATAGCTGGAGATGTGCTAAGTAAAAAAGGACTATTTTCTCAGTAGTTTGACAAGTAAGTTCTCTATGGTAGATTAAGTTACCTTCTACATGCCAAACCAAACAACTCTTGCAACCAACTACGGTATATTTGCCTTCATTGATGTTTTCTGATACATTGTTGCTGTACCTACAGTGTTGCAGAATTTCATAAAGACACATATTTTTGAGGTGTGGACTTCTACTTCTTCTTGGACAGTGGGAGTCCAACATATTTGTTTTTACAATATCTGTACTCTCCGCCTCAAACTCTGCTAGGTACTGGATTTCTGTTAAAGACTTCAAGACTCCACTTGTTGGCAAGGCCTAGACTAACCCAAACAATTCCCCTTGACTTTGAGTACAAGGTATCTGAAATCAGCCTGTCACAGCATTCAAAGGAACTTATCTCCCTATGTGAAAGCACGTTTAAGCTGAAACTGTACACTATCTGCAATGGAGATTTGTCTGCAGAAATCTCCTCCCAGGATTCCTTCTTCTCTGTTTTCTCTGGTTTTGGAATATACAAAGTGACATACTGAGCAACAGCAATGGAGTTATCTGTAACAATCTGTATTTCTATATTTGCATTCTATAATTTGAGAATGGCAGGATTGTAATAATTAATATATGTAAAGGCTTCTGATACTTTTTGGTAATTTTCTTCTCAGTGTATGCATGAGTGCATTCAAAAAGCTGTTCACTCTTCCTTTAGAAATAATAGGCCATGGAAATCCAAAATGACACCTTGTATAACACTTGCCGTTACATCTATATCTTTGGTGGCAATATTTGCCACATCTATGTGTTTGGAAACGCAGAACTTACTGGTGTAGGGTTTTGTCATTATTCTCAACTGGAATGGTGCACGTAACATATGCTTCAATGAAAGAGAGTACACACTCATCAGTATTGGTTCCAAACTTTGGTGCATTCTTTACCCATAAGAGCATGTGTATATGAGGAACACCTCTTGCCTGGTATTCTTTTTGCCAAAAAAATCTGTAACTTCTCCAAGAGGAGGGCTTGTTTTATTGCATATAAAATCCAGCATCACTTGAAATGTGTGATTGAAATACGTACTATACCTACATACATTATCAGGATCCAAAGAGCAAGGTGCCCCTGCTATCTTCAAATGGATATCCTTAAAGTTAGAGTTTGCTTGTCTTCGAAACTGTAGTGAATCATCCCATGCATACTCTGCATAACTGTTACAAACCAAGTAGTTGGACCTAAGGTTTAGTGTATACATTTAAATTCTCATTGACAATGGTACCAGTATTCATTAGTACCATGTTGACATGCCATCAAACTAAACTCCAGATGTTCATCCTTAACTTGTATTTTATCAACAAACACCCCTGCAGAAATATTTTGCAGATTAACTCCTGTCTCAAGAATGTGGTTCACAGCATAAGAGAGTCCTGACAAATCACTCTCAAATAACAGATGCAATAAATAAGGAATACATTGTCAAAACCTAGGGTCATCTGAATATAGTCTAGTTGACCTGTAATCAGCTGCTGATATTTGTACAGGTCACTTACTATAGAGGCCACCTAATCCTTTGATAAATAACTGAGGAAAGCAGCGAGCCTCTAAACCTTTTTCCCTGCACTCATTGAAGCTCTTCTAGCTTGTTTCACTTGAGGTAGATCACTAGCATCCCCAGCAACTTCTTTTGAATGAAGTGGATGGAAACTATAGAGCTCATATATGTCTTCTGACTTCTGTTATCTACTTGTTCTATTTCCCCACTTGATCGCAGTATTCCATGATCAATACAACTTACATCTCCAATAATATCAACATTTTTATAAAAACATTATTTTCTTTCAAGTATAAAGTGGCTTTTTTACTTTATTCACATCCACTAACCCTTTCCTGATGTTTTTCTTTTGGTGGGCACTCCATTTGCTACAATAATAAGCGGATGATCTACATCTTTATCAATAACAACAGTGTCAACTTTTTTTAAAATCTAAAGATTAAATACACAACTCTTCCTTTCAGTCCTCTCAGTAGGTCTGTTGGTGGCAGATTCCCTGTGTTTGGGTCCATTCAAATGATTGCTTGAAAGTGATGGACAGTTTGTATTAGAATTGATTCATACACATTTAATTGATTAAGTACTTATGGCATTGGTACCAATTCAAACTATTCTGAATTGCTCTAGCTGGCATTTTACTATTCTCTAATTTGTCATAACAACACCTACACATTGTTTGCTTTGTGTGTAAATGTACATTTCCTTCTACCAATAGATATGCACCAAATTCCTGCCACTCATCATTGTTATTTTGAAAATACAACTGCATTACAAGTTTGGTTTTTGTAATGAGTTTCTCAGAACATAGCACGTTAAACGTTCCTATCTCCTTTCAAACTTTTTCAATAGTAATCTCTGTGTCCTGTTGCTCTATACCTGCAGTCACTACCTCCTCATATTATCTGTACTCTTCTTCAGGACCAAAGAAACAGAAATGAATGTCTTCACAAACTTTCTGAATCTCTGCCACAGTTCAATGTAACAGAGCTCTATTGATGTCTCCTAAACATAAAGCTGGAGTTTTTATGTAGTAAAGCCTCCTAACAAAAAAGTGCATTTTGAATAATGCACAGCTAATATTCTAAAGTGACGAAACTGGCTTTCACACACTTTTTTTGAAAGACATGCCAGTGAATGGCCTTGTAATATAGCATATTTACTAACTTTGTATGGACCAAATTCTTGAAGCATTTTAATTTTTTGTTTAAGAGTTCTCCATGAAAATTCTCTTAGGAACGTTTTCAATTTATCAATTGATTCTTGACAGACAGTACAAATACTGCTACACTTCCACTTGTATACAGGAGCCTGTTTATGCCTTCCTTGCACTTTTTCAGCAATCAGTTCTTCTACATTTGTAGGAACTATCTCTTCTTTTTTCTATGGGACTACCATCCTTTACTTCATTACAACAACCACTTGTGTCAACTGCATACACTAATGTGTTATCTTGCAAGTAGCTCTCTTCATAAAAAAATGGTTCTGTGCTAGATGTGTGTATCCATTTGCCTTTAAATACTTTTACAGAAATTACTTTTGTGAATAAGCTTTTTTTTAATGTTCTTTTCATCACGCAGAGTACTGTTCTGTCTAGTGTCTTCATTCTGTTCAATATTTAGATCAAAAGTTTCCTCTTCAGAGCAAATGCTTTGTCCTCTCTACTCTCAATATTTTGCTTTTTTTAGCTACAGCACTTCTCCCCTTATATTTCTTTGTCTTACTCAGCAAATTTTGTATTCATCTAGTTTGAACCATTTTAACTTCCATCTCTTTAAACTGTTTCTGTCTCCAAGCCAAAGTCTGATTTTCCTCATTGCATTTTCTTCTTTTGACAGCATATAGGGGGTCATTCTGACTTTGGCGGGCGGCGGAGGCCGCCCGCCAAAGTCCTGCCGTCAGAATACCACTGCGCGGTCAAAAGACCGCCGCAGTAATTCTGAGTTTCCCGCTGGGCTGGCGGGCGACCACTAGAAGGCCGCCCGCCTGCCCAGCGGGAAACCCCCTTCCATGAGGATGCCGGCTCCGAATGGAGCCGGCGGAGTGGAAGGGGTGCGACGGGTGCAGTTGCACCCGTTGTGATTTTCAGTGTCTGCTTGGCAGACACTGAAGATCTTGGTGGGTCCCTGTTAGGGGGCCCCACGACACCCGTTACCGCCAGCCAGGTTCTGGCGGTCAAAACCGCCAGAACCAGGCTGGCGGTAAGGGGGTCGGAATCCCCATGGAGGCTTCCCTAGGGCAGCGGGAAACCAGCGGGAAACCGGCGGGACACCGCCGGTTTCCCGTTTCTGACCGTGGCTGTACCGCAGCGGTCAGAATGCCCATGGATGCACCGCCAGCCTGTTGGCGGTGCATCCGCGGTCCCCGGCCCTGGCGGTAGTCAACCGCCAGGGTCGGAATGACCCCCATAGTCCTTCCTGTTTGTCACTTGATTCTAAACTCTTGTTTTTACTGGACAAGTTTCTTTCAGTTTGCTATTTTTACATACTTTTTTCAGAAACGCCTTACTGCTCTTACCAGATGTTCTTGTTTCTTGTCCACATACTCTACCTTATCTGTCTTTTTACTGTCAGTTTAAATTTTGTGGTTTTATTTTTTCCTTGTTTCTTTCTTCTTTGTCTCTGATCATGATTTCTGTTTTTTCTTTTTTCAGTACAAATGGATATCTGCAAATCAAATAAAAAATACACTTAGCTCTACAGAAAGTAGTATTCAATTACATAATAGAAATAATAAGGTGTATCAGTGTATCTAGTGCCAAGGATGTATGCATCACTGATTGTCTTGGTGAGGGATGAGTTGTAGTAAAATTAAAAATATAAAGGCTTAGTAAATGGATTCTTAATAGCATGGCCTACACATTTAATATGTAAAAGAGCATAGGAATCTGAAAGTCCATGCCTAACTCAGTTAGGAAATGTTTAATGTTAAACCACAAAGCACCTTGCTCTATCACATACATACTGATTAGCTGAGTCTTGAATTTTTCAGTAAGAAGATATTTTGAGGACTGTCAAGCATCCTTTCTAATGGGAACTTGAACTGACATTAAAGGTGTACAATTAGACTGTTCACTAGTAGGCCTAAGCCATATTTAACATAGTTCTTGTCTAGTTAGGTAAGAAGGTTGTGTCAGTATTAGACTACATAGGTCACTGACTGTATTAATAAGTGTATACAAATCCTACCAGATATTTAAATGAATATGGTAAATACAAGGGTATGTACCTATTTGTCCTGCTTGCTCCAATACTGATGGAAACATGACTACTACCTGGGTGTGTGTATGCATGTAGCCGCCCTTTCAGTGTCTGACTGGCTGTCTCTGTGGCTGTCTCCTTCTTTTAATAGGTATATATATATATATATATATATATATATATATATAAATATATATATATATATATATATATATATATATATATATATATATATATATATATATATATATATATATATATACCAATATGGCTTGCATACTGCATATATAAGTGAGCATTGGAGTCTGCAAGTGTATGTCTATCTAACTTAGTGAAACTAAGACGCAAATGTTTAATGTTTTAACCACAAAGCACCCTGCACTATCACCTACCTACAGACTAGCTGAAGTGTTCTGTAAAACGATAATTTGAGGATTGTCAAGCAGCCTTTTAATAATAGAACTTGAGCTGACAGTAAAAATTCACAGTAAGCCTCAGCTATGTTTAAAGTAGTACCTCTATTGATAGGTGAGAAGCTTGTATCAGTATTTGTCTCCATATGGGACTAACTGTATCATTACTTCTAATAGTATTGCACCTGATATTTAAATAAATATAGTAAATACAAGGGTATGTAAGTACATTTGCAACTGGCTGCAACACCCCTGGAAACATTACTGCTGTCTGAATAGGTGTATGAATGTACCATCGGCCATTTCAGTGTCTCAGTGTGTGTGTGTGTGTCAGAAACTCTCTGAGTAACAGTACGGCATAGACACTACATATATAAGTGAGCACAGGAGTGTGCAAGTGTATGTTTAACTCAATGAAAGTTAGAAGGATACATTTAATGTTTCAACCACAAAGCACCCTGCTCTATCACCTACCTACAGAGAACCTGAGTGCTGAATTTTTCAGTAAATGAATAGTTTGAGGATTCTCAAGCAGCCTTTCTAATAGGATCTCAAGCTCACAGTAAAGGTGCATACTTACACTATTCAATAATAGGTCTCAGCTATATTTAAAACAGTACATGTGTGTCACTGATTGTCTATGTGATGGATGAGTTTGTTCTATTAAAAGTAGTCTTTAGGGGTTTGCAAATGGATTTTTAATGGCAACTAGAGCAAGAAGTAAAACTTCACACTCAGCTGCTGAGTAGTCGGCCTGGCTATTTAGATACATCTTTGACAGCGTTTATCAGTACCTCTATGAGTGTCCCACTACATTTTTAAGTGAATATGGTAAATACAGGGGTGTGCAACTGTGTATACAATTGGCTCAAATGCTGCTGGAAAAATAAGTACTGTCTAGGTGTGTGTACAAATAGATAAACAGCCCTCTAACTGTTTGACTGGATGTGACAGAAGCTCTAGTCTTTTGTTAACAGATATATGAATTACAATATGGCTGGGACATTGCATATGTAAGAGAACATAAAGTCCGGAAGTCCACGTCTAACTCAGTGAAACTTAGAAGGACATGGTTCATGTTTATACCAGAAAAAACCTGCTCTATGACCTACCTACAGCCTAGCTGAGCTCTCAGGTTTGTGTAGAAAAAAACACTTTAAGGATTCTCAAACAACTTTTCTAATGGTAACTCTAGCTGACAGTAAAAGTACACGTCCAGGTTCTCCAGTAATAGGTCTCATCATATTTAAAGAACTAAAGAGTAGGTTGTCTCAGTATTTGGCTACACATCTGACTGTATCAGTACTTGTATGTATATGATATCAGATGTTTAATTAAATGGGATTGGTGCAGGGGTGTTAGAAATGGGGTCTCTAGTTGGCAGAGGTATGCACCTTTGTTCAAATAGGGATCACAGTCCCAGTCAGGGTAAGTTAGACACAATCCAAATTATCCTGTGCCCACCCTCTGGTAGCTTGGCACTGAGTACTCAGGCTTAACTTAGAAGGCAATGTGTAAAGTATTTGTGCAATAAATCATGCATTAATACAGTGAGAACACTACAAAAAGACACCATACAGGTTTAGAAAAATATAATATATTTATCTGATTGAATGAAGGTCAAAATGATCAAGATTTGATAATCACAAGTTGAAGTATTACTTTTGTAATGATAAGGAGAGTCTTTAGTGCTAGATGTATCAAAGATTTTTGCATTCACAAATGGTGCAAAACGCAAATGTCCACCGTTTGCAAGTGCAAAAATGCCTTTCAGAATGCATGAAAGGCATACGCATTTGTAATTTCAAGAAATCGCTAAAATAGCGGCTCCCTGAAATTGCGATTCCATTTAGGGAATCGCAAATTGTGATTCCCTATATAGGTAATTGCAAAAAGGGAATACCGATTTGTGATTACCAGTGCACATGTATCATGCATTTCCTAAATGCAAATTTGATATTTAGGAAATACAATTACCACAAATTGAAGTTTGGTGGTAAGCATGTGCAATTTTTACAAAATGCATTACAAATGCATTTTTTAAAATGACAAGTAGCACTTTACATGTCCACAAATATTTTTTGGGGGTGCACTAAAGGAGCCTTAGTCCCCCAGCACCCTGGGATTTGCATTACCTAATTTGCGAATTCCTATGAGGAATTCACAAATTACGAAATGTGAAACCATTTGCACCTATGGGCCTACAGGCCCATAGTGATGAATGGAGTCCCATTCCCTAATTGTGATTCACTAATGGCAATTGCGTATGTTAAGAAATCGCTATTACAGAGCCAAAATTTTCATACATCCCATTTTGCATTTCCTAAATAGCAATTTTTAAAATTTGCTATTTAGTAAATGCAAACCGGGAGCTTGATACATCTAGCCCTTAGTTCTTAAAAGCAACAATTGTTTCTTGCAAGCACAAAGTATCTGGTTTGTGTCAAAATTACATGCACAAAGACTGCAGAGGAGGGGATGCATGGAAAAAGGTAGGTGTGTGTCGATTTTCCAGGCACACACAGACGAAGCGTTGATGCTTTTCTATGCAGCAAGGTCTTTGCATCTAATTCCGGCACACAGGCTTCCATCTTCTCTGAGATGCAGGATGTTTTGACTCCCAGGGATGATACGTGGAAATCCTGGGTGTGCGGGATAAGTCACAGCTGCTGCATCGATCCAGTGGGTGATGAGGCGGAATTGCTGGTGCACGGCTGGCGCTGTATCAATTCCTCTCGCAGGGAGTCGGGCTGCATCATTCCGGCTCGGCAATGCGTTGATCCGGTGGGCTGTCCATCAAAGTCTCAGTCTCAATATTGGTGCTGAGTCTATATCCACTCGGGGAGCTGGGCTGCATTGTTCCGGTTTGGCGATGCAGCGATTTTCTCACTGTGCATCAGTTCTGGCAAGCTGTGCATTGATTTTTACCGCTCAAGGATTTTCCTTGCAGAGATGAAGTCTTTTTGGCCTTGACACTTCAGGAACAGGAGGCAAGCTCAATCCAAGCCCTTGGAGAGAACTTCTCAGCAGAGCCAGAGGCCAGCAAGGCAGCAGGGCAACAGCAAGGCAGCAATCCTTTACAACAAAGCAGTCCAGGTGAGTCCTTTAGGCTGCCAGACAGCTTCTCTTGGAAGGTTGCAGGTTCTAGTGCAGAGTGTCTGTACCAAGAAGTGTCTGATTTGGTAGGGTCAGGGACCCAGTTTATTTACCCAAAAGTGCCTTTGAAGTGGAGGAGACTTCAAAGAATGGTTTTGAAGTGCACAAGGTCCCCTTTCAGTACAACCCTGTCTGCCAGTGTCCCAGGTGGGGGTTTGGCAGTCCATTGTGTGAGGGCAGGCCACTGTCCTTTGAAGTGGAAGTGTCATACCCTCCACCCATCTAGCCCAGGAAGACCCATTCAGTATGCAGATGTGTGCAGGTGTGACTGAGCATCCTGTGTTTGTGGTTGTCTGGGTGAAATGCACAAGGGAGCTGTCAACCAGCCCAGCCCCGGTGTGGATTGGAGACAGCTTTTTAAAATTTTACACCAATTAATAACTATTATGCCATATTTATATCAAGCCACTGGGGTCAGGGAACATCTACCCTGGCCCTTCATATGCAAGGCACAGTACATTTCAGCCCCAGCACCTTTTTAAAATTGGAGTGAACGTTTGTATCTGGGTATATGAGTGGATGTGAGAGTGTTTGTCTGGGTGAGAGAGTAGATGTGACAGTATCTCTATATGGGTGTGAGGGGGTGTCTCTGGGTGTGAGAGTGGGTTCAAGAGATGGTCTGGGAGTGAGAGTGGATGTGAGAGTGTCTGGGTGTGAGACTGGGTGTGAGAATGTTTCTCTGGCTGTGAGAATGGAGAGGGAGTTTCTGGGTGTGAAAGTGACTGTCAGTGTGTGTCTGGGTTTGTGAGGGGGTGTGAGATTGTCCTGGCGTTTGAGTGGATGTAGTAGTTTCTGTATGGGTGTAAGTGTGTGTGCGAGTATGTGTCTGGGTGTGAGAATGGGTGTGAGAGTGTCTGGGTGTGAGAGTGGAAGTGAGAGTGTTTGTCTGGGTGTGAGAGTGGGTGAGAGAGTGTCTGTCTGACTGTGAGAATGGGTGTGAGAGTGTCTGTCTTGGTGAGAGTGACTGTGAGAGCATTTATCTGCCTGTTTGAGTGGGTGTGTGATGATATAATTATGTATTTTTTTCCTGACGATGACCAAGAGCAGTGGATGAGGCCGACTGTTTACACCAGGGGCCACACTGAGCCCGTGGGTGGATCCCTGGATTTTGAGAACGACCCCAAAAAATTGCATTGCATTTCCAGCACAATATTTACTGTTGTATCATATTTATATCAGCCTTTGGGGTCAGGGAACCGCTACCCTCGCCCCATCAAGTACATTGCATTTCAGCCCCAGGGACCATTTCCCTGATAAACAAAAATGGTGGCCCCAACTTCTCTTTCAGGTTGTGGCCAGCCAATTATACCCACACATTATTTACAGGGGGTAGGGCACAGTGGGTCAGGGAACCATTACCCGGACCCCATAATTTCAAATTCCCCTACATTTCAACCCCATGTACCGTTAGAGTGATTCTGGGTGTGAGTGGCTGTGAGAGTCTGTATGGGTGTACAAGTGTGTGTGAGAGTGTGTGTCTGAGTGTAAGAGTGGCTGTGGAAGTGTCTGACTGGGTGTGAGAGCCTGCATCTGGGTGTGAGTGGGTGTCAGAAGGTGTGTCTGGGTGTGAGAGTGTCTGGGTGAGTGTGTGTGAGAGTGTCTGTCTGGGTTTATGTGTGTGAGAGTGTCTTTCGGGGTTTGAGAGTGGGTGTGAAAGGTTGTGTCTGAGTTTGAGACTGGGTGTGAGAGTGCATGTCTGTGTGTGAGAGTAGGTGTGAGAGGGTGTGTCTAGTGTCAGAGTGGGTGTGAGAGTGGGTGTGAGAGGGTGTTTCTAGGTGTCAGAGTAGGTGTGAGAGTGTGTGTCTGTGTGTGAGACTAGGTGTGAAAGGGTGTCTCTGGGTGTGAGACTGGTTATAAAAATGTCTGCCTGAGTGTGAGACAGTCTGTCTGGATGTGAGACTGGGTGTGAAAGTGTCTGTCTAGGTGTCAGAGTAGGTGCTTGCATGTGAGAGTAGGTGTGAGAGGGTGTGTCTGGATGTATGAGTGGGTGTAAGAAGGTGTGCCTATGTGTCAGGGTTTGTATGAAAGTTGCTGTGAGAGTGAGTGTGAGAGGGTGTATCTGGGTTTCAAAGTAGGTGTGAGTGTGTGTCTGAGTGTGAGACTGGTTGTGAGTGTGTCTGTTTGGGTTTGAGGTTTGTCTGGTGTGAGAGTGGGTATCAGAAGGTGTGTCTTGATGTGAGAGTGGGTGTGAAAGTGTGTTTCTGGATGTGAGAGAGTGTGTCAGTGTGTGTGTCTGTAACTGAGGGTGAATTTATGGATACCCAAGTGTTTTATAAATATATATATATATATATATATATATATATATATATATAAACGTATGTTTCACGAGATCCACAGATCAACCATTGAATTTACACCAGGCGTAGCGCTGAGCCCTGCGGGTGGATCTGTGGACCTTGGAAAATCTCTAAAAAAACAAAACAAAGGGTTGTGGACATTTTCAGCCCATTCCGTACTGTTTTCAGTAAACATCATGGGGTCAGGGATCTTATACCCTGACCCCAACATACCTCTTGCAGCCTACATTTCAGCCCCAAGGACGCTGCAGACACTATTTTGTTTTATCGGGGAACAATCCTTGGGGCTGGAATGTCAGTTGTAATTGAAATAAAGAGGTCATGGAAGAGGTTCCCTGAAAAAAGGAGGTTGATACAAATGTAGTGAAATTGTTGATAATAGGCCAAAAATGCTTCTAAAGTTTATTTGTTTAACTGTTTCTGAGATCCGTGAATCCATCTGTGGATTTAGACTTGAGACCTGTGGGTGGATCTGCTGACCTTGGAAACAGTAGAAAAAATAATTTTTACGCATTATGTATAAAATACAATAATATATCAAATAAAAGAAAAATATAAAAGAAAAATTTTATAAATATAATAATATATAAAATACAAACTCGATGAGCACAAAATAAATTGGTTCTATTACTTACCTGCTGTAGGATTGTGACTCATTAGAGGCCAGAGGTTAACAAGCCTCTGAAACTGAACACGTGTGCACAACAGGCAAAGGTCTATGCTAACAACAATTACAATGAAGTAATAATACATTGGGAGAAAAGTAATAGAAGGAATATTGGCCATCAAAACTACGTAGTGAAAGCGTGTACCACTAATAAAGTGGTGCTAAATCTATAATATCGTTCAATTCTATTTCCTGAGTATAAGAAGCAAACTACGCAAATAGACCTATATATAGAGTTTTGTGGTGTATGAATTAGAAAGGGCAAATAAAGTTAAAGTGTGTAAATCAAATAGGGTGAGAGTTTCAAAGCGAATATAAAGCATACAGCTGTTCCCACATTTAACTATTCACTGGAATGCAAACAACGTCCATACCAGACTGATTTCATTTTTTAACATCAGCACACAGCATAATGTGAATGGTGTAATGTACAAATTAAATCCTGAAGGGCAAATAAAGTGAAAGTGTGGAAATCAAATAGGGCGATAATTTAAAAAGTGAATGTGAAAAACACGGCTGTTCCCACATCAAAACTTTACACTGGAATACAAACAACATTCCTAAGAAACCAATTTTGTCTCTGAACATCAGCAACAAAGTTGACATTACAGCAACACCCCATGTGACCTTGGAATATAGACACTTTGGCCCTCAACCTCGGCAGTCTTTTCCAAAGACCACCGAGGTTCCGCCGGGCCAAAGACCACCAGTGTTGACAGTCTTCTGCCAACCATATTATGACTGCTGGCGACCCTCTGCCCTTTTTTGGATGGAGAGCCACCAGCAGCTATACTGGCGGTCGGTGGTGTAGTGGAGGCTGTTCCACCGCCGCATCATCAGAACACCGCCCACTGAAATATGACTCAGTATTCGGCGTGGCGGTGTTCTGGTGACGGGGTGCTGGTGGCGGAGCAGCACCCATGGATCTCGTTCCCTCCCGGAGGATCACCAAAACAGGTAAGGTGATCGTCCGTTAGGGGAGGAGGGTGGGGGTGATGTGTGGTATGTGCATGCATGGGGGTGTGAGTGTGTAGAGGGGGTGTGTGAGTGCGTGTATGTATGCGGCGGTGTAATGTGTGTAGGGGAAACGTTATGTGTATGTATGTGTGCATGTATGTGCGTGTGTATGTGTGTGAGTGGTGTGAGCGTGTGTGAAGGGGAGTGGGGGGTATGTTTAGGGGGTCTATGGGGGTTGGGAGCGGGGTCCTACTACCTTTGGGGGTAGTAGGGGGATCGTGGGTGTTTCGGATGGACTCAGGGGAGGGGGAGACCCCAATCAGTGCCAGGGAACAAATTCCCTGGCACTGATAGTACATACCGCCATGGATTTCGTGGCGGTTGAAAACCCCACGAAATCCATGGCGGTATGCGGGATCCTGATACCGCCGGCGGACTAGTGACGGCCACCGGGCTGGAGACTGTTATCTCCAGCCTGGCGGTCGTTACCGCCATGGCAGACGGTGCGGGACATTAGCGGTTTGGCATATGCCAAACCGCCAATATCATAATGGGCCGGTAATGACCGCCGGCCTGTTTGCGGTCTTACCACCCTTTTTGCCCCATCCACCAGGGTCGTAATGAGGGTCTTTGTTTTTCTATAAAACAACTATCTGCATTGGAATAAGGAACAGCTAACAATGGAGGCGAGAACAGCAAAAAGAAGGGAAAATGTGGAACCCATAAATAATTAAACTAACATACCAGCAAAGACAATAGAAAACAGGATGGGTAATATTAAATTCAAATAAAATTTATTTTGGTAGCTAGTGCCATAAAATCACAAAACATACACAAATAAAATCATCACATTTCATAACATTAATTAAGACAAGGACAAAAATTGATACAATAATAAATACTATTGGGCCCAGAACTTTAGACATAAAATGTGCACACAGAATAATCTGGCAACATATACATAAAAAGTATTAAAAGTTATAAATCTGTGCAAAATGCAAATGGTTTGTTCAGTGATTAACCCCAAACACAGTACCAAGAGAAGAGGCACTTCCCTAGATAATTTACAGAGTTGATTGTAAAGATTCACAATTTTAGGTCACAGATCCAACATAGTCACTTCACAGCTTCTTTGGCCCATCAGCACAGTGGTATTAGGAATACTCTCACTAATTAAACAAAGGAATGTGCAAACACTAAAACAACTGTTTTGGCACTTGGAAAAGCTTTTAAAGAAAGAAATCACAAAAAGCTGGGCAATTTTAATACTAGAAAAGTATATTGAAGTAGGAAGTGTCCCGAGGGGCCTGAAGATATTCACTTTACCTAACCATCCTGATACTAAACCCTGAAATGTTGCAAGAATGTGTGCAAAATAGTATGCAGTGCTCAAAAATATGATCTTAATTATAATTAAATATGCAAAGCTTAATGTTGAGGAATTACACAAAGAAAAAAAGGATGTGGAAGAACAAATTAAAAAAATGACAGAAGAGGGGGACAGCAAATAACTATTAGAAGCCATGGAGAACACGATAAACAAACATGAGAAAGAAGTAGAGGCAAGAAAACAATGTAAATTTATCAGAGATGAACAAGATAACTTGAGTGGAACCATCCTCACATTCGCAAAACGATTTGAGAAACTGAAAATACAATACACCTCAGGTGAACTCCTAACTAGAACAACTTCCAGTGACACCATGAGTGAATCGGATGTAGAAGGGCATGAGAAGGAACAATTGGAGACTACAAACACTATTAGAACAACTTTTTTAGAAGAAATGCAACTTTTGTATATCGATCAACAAACTCCAAGGACCAGGGGAGCAAGTGGAGGATGAGGAAGAGGTCGTCCACCAGAAGAAGGAGGAAACAGGTATCAACTATGTCAACGTAGCAAGTAGAAAACAGACCTTTGCAAATGTGAGAGAAAAATAAAATTGGCCAAATTATTTTCTAAAAAGAAAGAATGAAACAAATACAACAAAAGGACTGTTAAATATGCAAGAAAGCAATTTAACCATAGAACAAATATAGGACCTCAAAACGTGCTTTGATCTAATGTACAATCTAGGGGATAAAGGACTACCTGAAACACAAATTTTAGAAATGTTGGACATTAAAACAGATGAGCATAAATACAGTAATTTTAAACCTCGCTCTTTTTTTTGCCCGGTATTGAGTCCTGGAACAAAATTGATGTATTTTATGATCTGGTAGCTGAGGACCTAGACAATTTGAAGAATGACCACCACAGTGGCAAGAAATAGAATTTAACGCTAAAAGAACTCAAAGCTTTGATCCACTTAATGTCTGTGGACACAAATGAGAAAAAGGAGGTAAACAAGGGAGGTAGTATTGTGGTGTTGGACAAAGATAATAACAGATGAGAAGTATGTGGACAACTCAATAATACAGTAAACTATCAAAGGCTAAAAGTGAATCACATTGGGGACCACATTAAAGATCTGGACACAATGTTAAAATCGTGGTGTAGTGAGACACTGATTAATGAGGAAGAATATCAGTTCCTCATGAATGAATTTCCGACTATACCAATTATATATTTTCTTCCAAGAATACACAAATCATTGAATAATCTACCGGGCAGGGCTATCATTTCAAGTTGTGGATCATAATATGAAAAACGGTCATTGTATATCGACTACTACCAGGCATCCCTGTTTCTGACATTAAGTTCATATGTGAAGGATACAGCAGATCTTTAAAGACTTTTTACAAATACCACCTGGCATAATTAATACTTATTGACAACAATAGATGTGGTCTCATTTTACACTTCAATTAGACATAATGCAGGTTTACATGCAATAGCATACTTCTTGCACCAAAGAAACATACAAGAATTGCAGCATCCGAGGATGTTATTATCCATGATCAAGATATGTGTCAGGAAAACCATTGCCAGCATTGTTAATTTCTTCCCTCAGCAAAAACAATTCCCCTTTTCCTTCTATCCATGTTAGTTGCTGCGGCACCCTCACTCTGTTGGCTCTTGTGGAGGCTGTTTTCAGAACTAGCTTCTTCAGGTTTAACTGCCACTCAAGATTATAGCTGCAAAACCTTGTGAGGTCAGCGCTCTAGTGTTTCTACCTTAGTTTTGTACTGAAGCTTTCCTCCAGCTGTTTCTCTCTAGGAGCCCTGCACTTCAACTGTCATTCTGTGGAGAATGAGCAGTGTTCCTGAGGCTCTTTGTTTCATAGAGAATTCTTCCAGTTTAGAGTAATTAATTATTTTTCTTGTTAAGGTGTGCAAACCAGCTACATTTTCCCTTTTGAAGATGCAACATTTTTTCCTTCTTCCAACAACTGGCTATCGGCTTTCTGAGGAGAATTCGTTTTGGCTTAACAGAACTTCAAGCAACTGCAGTAGGGAATCCTTTTGAATGATTTCCAGACTTACCAATATATACACGTACACATATATTCAAGAACTCTTTGCTTTGCAGACTTTTCAGTCTTAGAAACAAACCTCTGTGTTCAGACTAATTCCTAGGGACTGTCATTGAGAAAACTGAACCTTGAGAAGGAGTTTTCATTTCCTGTAAAAGACATTAGTAGTTTTTTATTTGTGAACCTTTAAACTGTTCTCAAGAGAACCTTGGAGACTTCTGACTCCTGGAGAAAAGAAGATATTAATTTAACATTGTTCTCTTAAGGAGAGGCTAGTCTCTCAAAAGATCCAGGCTAGGGGAATGATAGAATTGGGTGAATGTGAATGGCTGAACAGTTGAATGCACAGTAGGAATATACTTATCTATGCTCTTATCACCCGACTGCAGGTTCGTCCTTTAAAGAAATCCCAATTAGAAGAAAGGGGCAGGTTTTTAGGGACACACACTGAATATCCTATCTTCAAGTGGGAAACACAGGCTGGAACTTGAGCTGGAGGACGTTGCTATTTTCTATTCCCATTCCCCTTTCCTCCTAGCGGATGCAGGGTTCAGATAATCAGTTAAAGTCTGAGAATGCATCTGTTGGAGGGAGTTGGGTAAAAGGCATCTGCTCCTGTGGTAGTTTGATTTAATGGGTAATCTTCTGACAATATGCTTAACAAATAAAATTTTCTTGTGTAATTATGAACTTCTTTTTATAGACGCAGGGGACAGGGATGGGAGTTTCTTTTTCTCCAAGCTACGCCAACCTCACCATGGGGTGGTGGGAGAGAGAAGTGACTTGAAGAGAAAATTATCAATACATCGACAAAGTTGTATTGAGGCTCAGAAATATAGATGGTTTACTTATTATTTGGCAAGGACAGAATTGGCATTTCAGTATTTTCTCACCATACTAAATGACATTGAATTGGGCCTTCGATTTACATGTAAAACTAGTAACACTGAAATAGAATTCTTGGACATTAAAATATATGTACAGGGTGATACATTGGAAACAACTATTTTTCAGAAACCCAGCACAATGAACAATATTTTACATGGAAGCAGTTTTCACCCACAAAACCTGATTAGATGCATACCTTATGGTAAATTCATAAGAGTAAGAATGAACTGCTCAATTGATAAAAACATGATGGAACATTTTTAAAATGTACAGCTAAGATTTGAAAAGTGGGGATACAGTAAATGACACGTAAAAAAAGGGTCAAATAAAGCAGAAAGGCTTTTTAGAATGAAACATTAATACAGAGAAGAAAAAAAGGATTGATTGAAAACAAAGCGCAAACAATAAGAATGATTATGACATACAATAAGGAATATAAAGAGATCTGAAAAATTATGGCGAGACATTGGAATCCTTTGACTGGAGACCAAGATGTGGGACCACTGTTAGGTAAGAAACCCAGCATTACTTATAGGAGAGCCCTTTCTACAAAAGATAAACTGGTGAGAAGTAATTTTATTGGCCGAAGGAAGAAAACTTGGTCGGGCAATAAGTTTGATGGCTTTGTGAAATGTTTGAAGTGCAAAGCACGTCGCATAGGAGAAAATAGGAAAGAAGTGAAAGACACCCTGGGGCGAACATAAAACATCTAAAAAATCTATGTCTTAAAATGTTAATGTGGGTTGATGTAAGTAGGCAACACAGTCTGCAAATTCAAAAAAACGTGTATTAGAACATGTAAGAGGTATCTGTAACAAGGACCCAATCTATATAATATTGAAGCACTACTCACAACACCATAACAGCGATTGGGGAACACTGCTCTTCTTTGTGGTAGCTCATGTACCAGCAAATGTAAGGGAATGAGATAGACCTTTGAAACTGCATCACCTAGAGTCAAAGTTTATAGTAAAGTTAAGGACCAAGATTTCGTTTGGCATCTACACCAATGAGGACTTATACATTCATCTTTAAAACACATCTTGGGCACAATGAATAATGATGCAGTTGATCTCTCAAACTATTCACCATAAGAGTTGAGAACTTTCTTACCATGTTCTATGAACTTGTTTGTTCAATATGGGTGTGTTCCTCAAGTATAGGTGTAAAATAAGGGGCATATTTATACTCTATTTCCACCGAATAAGTGTCATTTCTTTTTACTCTAATTCGGTGCAAAACTATCTCCATATTTATACTTTGGTGCTAGACCCCTCTAGCACCAAATTTATGGAGTTAAAGTCATTTTTTGAAAGTGGAGACCTACTTTGCCTTAATGAGATGCAAGGTAGGCGTTCCCGTGCAAAAAATTACTCTATGGCCTTAACGCCATATTTAGGGGCATATTTATACTCTGCGGCATATTTATACTCTGTTTGCACCGAATTAGTGTCATTTTTTTTTTACTCTAATTCGGTGCAAAACTAACTCCATATTTATACTTTGGTGCTAGACCCATCTAGCACCAAGGCCCAGATTTAAACTTTTTTTGCACCGCATTAACGTCATTTTATGACGCAAAAGTGGCGCAAACTTACAAAATATTGGCCCTTATTTATACTTTTTGCTGCAAAACTGCACTAACTCAGTTTTGCACCAAAAAGTTTAGCACCGGCTTGCACCATTTCTGTGCACCAGCCAGGCACCATATTTATGGAATGGTGCAAGCCGGTGCAAAGGGTAGGCTAGAGTTTAAAAAAATGACTTTAGTCGGGTGGGGCTAGCAGTATAGAAGAAGAGGGTTTAGCACCAAAAAATGGCTTTAGGCAGGTTAGAGTAAAAAAAAATGACTCTAACCAGATTAGCGTCATTTTATGGTGCTAAACCTACCATGCCACATGACTCCTGCCTCAGAAAAGGCAGGAGTCATGCCCACCACCCCAGTGGCCAGCACAGAGGACAGGGGTCCCCTGGGCATGGCCATTGCACCCTGTGCCATGTATGGGGGCCCATTTCAGGGCACCCTATGGCAC